>NC_141696.1:1486825136-1488241803 GCF_964263255.1 Lissotriton vulgaris
CAATGGAATCAGTATTGCCTTTTAACGATATAAAATGGTCTAGATTTTCTTTGAAATCAAGCTTGACAGCCAAATAAGTAAATGGTGAGAATGTTATATCGTTTTGTTGTATATTTGTGTTTTGATATTAAAGCTGTGACGGGGTTTACCTCCATTATCTTTGAGAACCAACAGCAGTAAATCAACTGCTGAAATACAAAAATAATTGAAACATGTAACTTCTGTTCTAAGGAAATTGTAAAAGAAAAGGGTAACATTAAATATGATGTACAGCCCTATTCTGATTTATTGAATTAAAAACCAATAAAAAGAAAAATGAAATGCATCGGAAATTCAAGATGCCTTCAGATTCCAGGAGACCAACAAATCCCTAAAAATCTGCATCAATCTTAACATGTGTCCTCACAATCTGATCATTTCCTATATTAAGGTGACATGTAAAGTGGAACTGCTTTAATAACTTTCAGAACTCTGCATTCCATAACTGCTTAAACATGTGCATCATACGGAGCAAACACAAATCTTTCCCTTCACTTACGGCCACCCATGCCACTTTTTCTCTAATTCTGATGGAAAGGTTAAATCATCTCGTATGTGGCAGTTTCTTTGTTCACCACTCACCAGACCTCCAGAGCTGCCAATCTGCCTTCTGGATTTTCTGATGATGGACTGCAAGTGGGTAGTTGTGTATGTGTTTCCTGCAGTTGTTCTAATTCTAAGCGTCCTTCAGAAGATGAGCTGGATTGGATGCCTGTTGTTAAAATGGCCCAGCCTTGCCTTGCCGAGCCGGGTTTCGGTACCTCCTCCATCTATTCTAAAGGGAAAATGTTCCTCTTCGATTTTCGATTTGAAAGCTTTATTCGATCATTCAATAAACAATCATAAAAGCACACAAAATATTACATACATCTCCAATAAAAAATTATTAAAACAATTCAGATAAAATACAGGATTCAGTACATTTGCACGAGGGGAGGGGTAACATCGGCATAGCAGCAATTAATACAGGAAAGGGTATATTCACAATTGGGTAATAAATTCTATGATTTTCCTAGCGGACACTGATTTTAGGATAAAAGTTGCAGTATAAAAGCAGACATCCGGAACATCGAGTGCAAATAAAAGTCTCATAGCAGTTGTAACAGTGAACACAGAGTATTTCTTAAAAAGGGGTTTGAGATAAGCGATACGGAGATGCAAATACTAGGGGCAGATTAGCAAAAAGTGCAGCGTGCTCTGTTTAGAGGTTCCGTCACATGGGCAGGGTGTTGTCGTATATTTTTTCATCAGGGGGAAAGCCACCAGGTTATGAACAATGCCTAATCTCAACCTAGTAAGAACATACTGGTAAGATTGCTTAGTAATTACTTTTAGATACTTGGAAAAGCCATAACCTGCCATGGTGTTAGAATTGAGAAATAAATGTGTAGTAAACTGGCAACTGGCTTCTCTAGGCAGTTTAGCTTTATCCTCCAAAAAGACAAGTTTGAGCTCCTGTTTTGAGATGTAAGTGGCACTAGCTGGGTCCACAAAAACATCCAGATCATGCACGTCTTTATATGAAGTCAAAACATATTTGAGCCAAGGGATCTGGCTAAATTTATCCAGGCGAAGGCAGTCTTTTATTATTCTCCTAGTGAAGCCTGTTTCGTCCTTGACCCAAATGGACCTCCAAGCCATAAGAGGCCTCAATCCTGTTAAGTCAGTCAAATATCCCAACCCCACCTCATTGTGAACCAGCTCATTTGAAGCCAACGTTGGAAGACAAAGAAGTCTCTTTAAGAAGACATTTTCGGCTACTTGTAAATCCCCATGTTGGCAATGTCCCCAGACGCCCGATCCATAGAGTGCCACTGAAGCACATTATGTCGGTATACATTTAGCATATCTAGTGGATGCCGACTACCTAGTTTAGAAGCAAATCTAAAAACCCTTGAGGCCCCCTTACCCATCTTAGCCTTAATATTAAGGATCTGTGGGAGGGAAGGTCGGATATACAGACGCGGAGGCTGAATATATTGGCGAACAGCACTTTTATTGTCAGGAAACAAGGCTTTAGGTTTCACGACGGGGTCTGCACTTCCACACGCGGCACCGAGTTCTCCGAGGTTGAAAGGGTCTGCCGTGGTAGTCGCTGTTCCTTCCTCTTCGTCCAGTGGTCGTTGGTCCTGGGGCGACCGAGTCTCCGTGGTGTTGGTTTACCGGAGGTACCGAGAGGGAAGAAGAGAAAGGGACCGTCAGTGATATGGTTGGTTCGAAACCCTTGCTCCTACACCGTAAAGTAGTGCACGAAAAATGGGTAGGGTGAAGGGGAGTGCGTAAAGGTATTGGAAGTGGTGGGTAAGGGAATAGGGAGTGAACGGATACGAAATGACTATAAGAATGTAGAGAAGGTTGAGTCATAGACCAATGACCTAATCCCAGTCCAGTAGCTTAACGTGATACAGTCGGTACTGCTCTTTTACAAATGCAAGGGTCGTGTTCCCCTTTACAAAATCCACCCACCACCCACAATGTCCTCCCTTCCTCCCACCTCCCTTAACACACAACATTTTCCCCAAAGGGCTTCGGTTCAAAGTCACTCACCAGCCCCGCCGTAACTCTCCTGAGTCACGGCACGCTCTCCAGCCTCCTCCGGGGGACACCACCACTCCTCCGTCCAGCGGTCTTCGGTTTCCCCCGCCTCCTCTTCTTGGTCAGCAACGCTGTCTTGACTCTCGGCGTTCAGCTCCGGCTCCCGGCTCCGAGATTCAGCGTCCTCCTCGTGGTTCGTCTCTGGTCCCGCCTCCTCGACGTTCTGCGACGACCCAGCTTCCTGTGAGGCGTCTGTTTTTATTCGTCCATTGTTCGTAGCACCTCCTCTAGCCGTTGCCTCACGCTGTGGAAAGAGAGGAGAGATATCGGTCTTCGTCCAGGTTTCAGGTGAGACGGAATGCCGCCATGGTCTTGCAAGGGCGTCTGGGCTTTGTAGTTCCGCCTTAACAGGGGTTCCGACCCGATCTTTCTCACAGGATCTCAGGTGCCCAAGTGCCACTGCTACTGAATGTAATTCCAAGATAGCAGAATTTATCCACCACTTCAATTGTGTGATCCTTAAACTTGAATGGTCTCAACTTTTTTACCTTTTTCCCGCATGCCATAATAAAAGTTTTAGAATTATTAATTTTAAGTTTCCTCCCCTTTATAAAATCAAAGAAACAGTTCATTAATCTCTGCAGACCTACTGGTGTTCTAGAGAGTAGGACAGTGTCGTCTGCATATAGCAGTACCGGGATCGCTTGGCCCTCAACTTTGGGTGCATCAGCTTGAACCTTCTTCTGGTCGGAGTCCATGGCATTTATGAAAAGGGAAAAAAGTAACGATTCCAGATTTGACCTTAATCTTCTTAGTACATTCCCCCGCTTGGCCGAAACGGATCTGGGCTGACAAGTTATTTTATAATCTGGCCAGGAAATAAATGTTCGAGGCATATGGCCTGCAGTTGGTACATTATGAATAGATCGCCATCTGGTGTTGGGCTCGGATGATTGCACTTGTTTTTCTCCTGGAGAGTCTTTTGTAGCTTGGTGACTCCTCCTTTGGTTGCTAGTGCGCATGGGCATCGGCTCCATCCTTAGATTGTTTTTTTCCGCCATCGGGTTCGGATGAGGATCGAAGCGCTCCAGATCGACTTCGGAAAGAAGTAAACTTTCGGCGCGTATTCCCTTTCCAATTCAACGGTATTGTTATCGAACGCGATTTCATTTCCATTCCGACGCGTTTCGATTCCAACATCAAAGAAAAACTTTGATCTACGTCGACGAACAGGAGGCCTTTCTCGACGTGGTCAAGCCCGGAGTCCATGGAAAGGACTCCATTTAAGAAATGTCCAACGTGTGGTGCTAAGTTCCCACACAAGGACCTACACGAGGTGTGCAACCTCTGCCTGTCGCCTGAACACAAATCCAGGGACTGCGAAGCCTGTGCAGCATTCTCTTCCAAGTCGACGATTAGAAACCGTCTAGCTCGAAGACACGAGGTTTCCAGAATGCAGTCGGAGGCGATCCCGGAGCTGTTCGAAGACCAGAACCTCGAAGAAGAAGAGGATCAGGAAGAACAGTCGGGGTCGGAAGGGGACGAGTCGGAGGTCGAGGAATTCGACGTTCAACAAACCGTGAGTGACGACGTCCCCTTACCAAAAAACCGACCCGGTGTGGTAACGACCCCGCCTTCGAGCTCGGTCAAACCGCAGAAGTAAGTTTCTGACGCCCCGCCTTCGGGCCCGGCAACGAAACTGAAACCGAAACTCTCGGCCTCCAACCATGTCGGATCCGAGAAACGGTCGACATCGACTTCGACACCGAAGCTTCATGCAAGGGAAAGCTCGGCATCGAAACACTCCATGCCGAAACCGAAACATTCTTCGACGTCGAAGACTCATTCGACACCGACAAAATCGGACTCGAGCAAATCCTCGGTGCCGAAGACACCAAATATTGACGATCGGAAGCAAAGGCACCTTTCGGAACCAAAAGCTTCGGTACCGATACAGGATCAACAAACTGATCCGAAACAAAAGATTTTGTTTATTGATCCACAAACTGGCAAAGTGGTGACGAAGAAGAGGAAGAATGAACAGCTAGAAGACAAAGCTCTTCCTTCTAAGAAGAGAACAATGGGGACAAATACAACTCCTCCTACTTCTCCTCAACCTAAAGTCACACCCTCTTCTCCTATTCCTCACACTATGCCAACTACTCCTCCACCTTACACACCAAGACAATCCACACCTCACACAGATGTAGACATTGACGCAGGGGAGGGAGAACCTCATGGGGATGATGACTCTATCCCAGATGAGGAAGATCCATGGGAGAATTATAACGCAGGGTCAGGTGATGACAACGACCCGCAGTTATATCCCTCAAAACCTTCACCACCTGATGATAACACAGGTTTTGTACAGCTCATTAATAGGGCAGCAAAATATCATAAGGTAGAACTACATGCAGAACCTCAAGTAGAGGATTTCTTATTAGAGACACTACCTACTGCACAAAGAACATCAGGTACTCTACTTATGCTAAAAGGTCTTCTCAGTCACACAGCGGACATATTTAAAGACCCAGTGAGGGCTAGGGTGTTGAACCCAAGAATTGATAAAAAATATAAGGCAGCCCCAAAGGACCCAATATTTATCAAGGGACAGGTACCTTTGGACTCGCTTGTAGTTTCCAACGCTCGCAAAAGAGCAAACTCATTATCTGCAGGAGAAGCCCCTCCACCTGATAAGGAGTCAAAATTAATAGATGCATCAGGAAAAAGAGTAGCATCACGAGCGGCAAACAGCTGGCGCATAGCCAATACACAAGCGTTACTTGCACGCTATGATAGGGCGCATTATGATGAGTTAGAAAAGCTCATCACAAATCTCCCTAAAGTACATCAGAAAAGAGCAGATCAGCTTATACAGGAAGGAAACATAATAACTAACACTTCCATTAAATGCGCACTGGACGCAGCAGACACTGCAGCAAGATCCATCAACACTAGTATCATGATAAGAGGTCATGCATGGCTTAGAGTCTCAGGGTTCAAACAAGAAGTACAAACATCTTTATTGAACCAACCTTTTGATCAGAAGACACTTTTCGGCTCAGGCACAGATGAGACCTTAGAAAAGATCAAAAAGGACACAGAAACGGCTAAGTCAATGGGAGCATTACAACAGCCAACACAAAGGGGTTCCTTTCGTAGATCCACCTATAGAGGGGGCTCAAAAAGTACAGGAACAAGTCAGCAATCTACCTCTTTTACGCCAACATCACCCAGAGGTAATTCAAGAGGTGTTTACAGAGGTAACAACAACAAGGGTAGAGGTCGCGGAAATAATAACCGTAACTCCCCAACCCCAAAACAGTGACTTAATACACTCCCCACAGACCACATAACACCGGTCGGGGGATGTCTTATCACAGTTCCTACCTGTCTGGGAAAACATCACATCAGACAAGTGGGTGAGACAAATTATCCAACATGGTTATTGCCTAGAACTCACAGATACCCCACCAAACATCCCCCCAAACAGCGTCCAATGAGTCAAGACCATCTGACTTTGTTAAAAGAAGAAGTACTATCTCTGCTACAAAAGCATGCCATAGAGAAGGTTCCAAAACACCAACAAGGGACAGGAGTATACTCGCTATACTTCCTAATCCCCCCAAAAAAGAAGGGTCTCTAAGACCAATCTTAGACCTCAGACCTCTCAATGCATACATAAATTCGGAACATTTCCACATGGTCACGCTCCAACAAGTACTTCCTTTACTGAAGAAAGGGGACTTTCTTTCTACACTGGATCTAAAAGACGCTTACTTTCACATTCCAATTCACAAAGCCCACAGGAAATACCTAAGGTTTGTAGTGGAAGGACAACATTATCAGTTCAAAGTCCTTCCGTTTGGGGTCACAACGGCACCAAGAGTGTTCACAAAATGCCTAGCAGTGGTTGCAGCACATCTAAGAAGACAACAAATACATGTCTTCCCTTACTTGGACGATTGGTTAATAAAGGCAAAGTCACAAAAAGAATGCCTTCACAACACACAGAAGACCATTCAATTACTGCACCACCTAGGGTTTACAGTGAACTACAAAAAATCCCACTTACAACCAAACAGGATTCAACAATACCTAGGGGCTACTATAGACACAGAAAGAGCCAAAGCATACCCCAATCCAATCAGGATACAAACAATGGTCACGTTGATACAAAGATTTCAACCACAACACTCACTACCAGCACGAGTGTTTATGCAACTGTTAGGCATGATGTCCTCCTGCATACTACTAATACCACATGCCAGACTACAGATGCGTCCACTACAGGAGTGTCTAGCGACACAGTGGAATCAGGCTCAAGGTCAGATTACAGATCTGGTGTTGGTAGACGACCGTACGCATCGCTCTCAGAAGTGGTGGAACACAACAAACATTTCCAAGGGACGGTCGTTCCTAGAACCGATTCCACAACTGATACTGACAGCAGATGCATCGCTCTCCGGATGGGGAGCGCATATGGACAAATACACAGTGCAGGGGAAATGGAGTGTGCAGCAGAAGAAACTGCACATCAACTACTTAGAACTACTAGCAATATTTCTAGCATTAAAAGCTTTCCAAATGCAAATAACCAACAAAGCAGTCCTGATCAGAACAGACAACATGACTGCAATGTATTATATTCAAAAACAGGGGGGGGACACTCTCTCCAACTATCCAAACTAGCACAGGACATTTGGAGATGGGCCATTCCTCAAAAGATCTATCTAATAGCAGAACACCTACCAGGAGTTCAAAATCAGATAGCAGACATCCTAAGCAGAGAGTCAGAACAAGTACACGAATGGGAGCTGCACGACCAGATACTGCAGCCATTCTTCCAAAGATGAGGGCAACCAGAGATAGATCTCTTTGCCAATCATCAGAACGCAAAATGCAAAAACTTCGCAAGCAGGTACCCACACCACCTGTCTCAGGGCAATGCGCTATGGATAAATTGGTCCAACAAATTTGCTTACGCTTTTCCCCCTCTCCCACTAATTCCATTAGTGGTTCGGAAATTGCAACAGCACTCAATGACAATGATACTAGTAGCACCCACGTGGGCAAGACAGCCGTGGTTCACCACGCTACTGCAACTCTCATAGGTGCCACATCAAAAGCTAAGATTATTACCCATGCACCTTACACAGAACCATGGAGAAATAATGCACCCAGATCCCAAACAATTGAACCTATCGATCTTGCTCCTGAGGTCATAGAGTTTGGATATTTAGATTTACCACCAGAATGTATGGAAATCATTAAACAAGCAAGACGTCCTACCACCAGAGCTTGCTATGCAGCAAAATGGAAAAGGTTTGCTGTACACTGTAACAGTAATCACATCAACCCTCTGGACGCATCCACTAAACAGATTATTTGCTATTTACTACACTTGCAGCAATGTAACTTAGCATATACCTCTATCAGAGTTCATCTCGCAGCTATAGCGGCGTACCTACAAAACAGACAACATCTTTCCCTGTTTAAAGTACCAGCAATTAAAGCTTTCATGGAAGGACTCAAAAGAGTCATTCCACCAAGACTACCACCTTCCCCAGTCTGGAATCTCAACATAGTACTCACCAGACTAATGGGACCACCCTTTGAACCTATGCATAGGTGTGAAATACAATTCCTCACATGGAAGGTGGCCTTCCTCATAGCTATCACGTCACTCAGAAGAGTAAGTGAGTTGCAAGCGTTTACAATTCAAGAACCATTCATGCAGTTACACCAAAACAAAGTGGTTCTTAGAACAAACCCAAAATTCTTGCCTAAAGTCATTTCAGCGTTCCACATCAATCAGTCAGTGGAACTACCGGTCTTCTTTCCAAAACCACAGACAGTAGCGGAAAGGGCCCTACATACATTGGATGTCAAAAGGGCAATATTGTATTATATAGAAAGAGCACAAACTTTCAGAAAGACAAAACAGCTATTTGTAGCGTTTTCTCCTACGCATAAGGGCAATCCCATCTCTAAAGCAGGCATTGCCAGATGGATTGTAAAATGTATACAAATATGCTACTTAAAAGCAAAGAGGACATTAACTGTTCCTCCAAGAGCTCACTCTACACGTAAACTAGGAGCATCTATGGCATTCTTGGGAAACATTCCACTAGATGACATATGCAAAGCAGCTACCTGGGTTACACCGCATACCTTCACAGAGCACTATTGTGTAGATGTGCACACAACACAGCAAGCTGGAGTGGGACAAGCTGTATTAAAGACTTTATTTCAGACTGTTGCAACAGACACGGGCAACCACCGCTAGGGAGAGAACTGCTGTATAGTCTATTCATAATGTACCATCTGCAGCCCATATGCCTCGAACGGAATATGCTACTTACCAGTATGCTTCTGTTCTTGGCATAGAGGGCTGCAGAGTGGTACATGCCCTCCCAGCCTCCCCGGAAACCTGTGTCTGTTCCAACAATATCTTATTTAGATACACTTACATGGGCATTTCTATCTGTATTCTATCATACTACTCCATCTAACCCTACTATGGCAAAACAATCTAAGGATGGAGCCGATGCCCATGCGCACTAGCAACCAAAGGAGGAGTCACCAAGCTACAAAAGACTCTCCAAGAGAAAAACAAGTGCAATCATCCGAGCCCAACACCAGATGGCGATCTATTCATAATGTACCACTCTGCAGCCCTCTATGCCAAGAACAGATGCATACTGGTAAGTAGCATATTCCAATTGCAGCAGGGGCTCCCAATTCAAGCAATGTGGACCACAGTAAAGCATGATCCACCAGGTCAAAAGCGCTGGAAAGATCTGCGAAGCAGAGGAATAAAGAGCCCTGCTTGGCTTTAGTGTATTTGCCAATAATTAAATCTAAATTGATACACTGCTCGATAGTGCCAAGGCCCTTGCGGAATCCAAATTGGGAATCCGCGAGGATACCATTAGCCTCGGCCCACTCCTCCAAATGGAATAAAAGATCCCTACTCATTATTTTTAACGATGAATCAAGAAGGGAGATAGCGCGGTAGTTCTTAGCCTCTCCTCTATCTCCCTTCTTGTAGATCGGTAAAATTATGGACTCACCCCAAGTGGATGGGGTGCTTTCCTTTACAGATGCATTAAAAACCTGTGTCAGAAGGGGACTCCATAACGATAGATCCGTTTTATACAGGTCAACCGGGACCCCATCTGGTCCTGGGGCTTTTCCTCCCTTACTATTCCGGATAGCGTTGTCAACTTCAAGCAATGTAATCTCGAGGGGTAGCTTAGGCCCAATGATTTCAGCACTGGAACTTATAAAGTCCTCCTGGCCGGGTCAAAGATTCCGGTGAAGTATTGGACCCAACTATCCTCGCTAACCTAGGCAGTTAATACAGGAAATTCCTCCTTTTGGTGGAAAGGACTGTTAACGGTGCTCCAAAAAAGCTTGCTATCTCGCAGCTCCGCCGCCTTTGTCAGGTTGTCCCACGCTTCTTCCCTTAATTCCTGTTTTCTATGGTTCAGATGGTGTTTGTAGGCTGCCCTAAGAAGTTTAATGGCTTCCCTGTCCCTAGGGTGGTTTGAGAGGGCTTTCTTTAACACTTGTAGAGATTTCGTACAGGCTCTGTCAAACCAACCTACGGTGGCCCTCTTATTATTAACATTAGTAATGGTGAGAGTCCTTTTTATAATACCGTTAAGTTTTTCAAATTCAGCGACAGTACATGATGCGACAGCATCCTCATCTAAACAACGTTGCAGCTCTTGGAAACTGGCTACCACGATTTTACGCAGCCACTTTTTAGAGTTGTCCCCACACCATTTTATCCTAATACTATTCTGCCTACTGGGTATCATTTCAGCAACAGTCCCACACTTGACTATAGACTTTGTCCCCCAAATAGATGATAATTGTAACTGAAACCAACAGATAATCTATTACAGATGCAGAATTCCTCCCTACAAAAGTCGGTACAATGTTACCTTCACTATCGTCAGCTGGCTGATGTATTAACAAATCAAAGTTGAGCATGAATGTATTAAGGGAGTCACCATAAATTGTGTGGCCAAAATGGGCCCGGTCCTCCCCATTTGCCCCATCAAAACCACATGCATTTGTGAATGAACGAGGGCATGTACGGATATTAAAATCCCCTCCCCATATAATATCATAAGGGTTATGGATAGCCCTACCGATTTTCATAACAACAGTCTCTAGTTCATTAACAACACAGGTGCTAGATGGATCAAACACATTGTTATAATGGTTAATTAGCAAAATATCTCGACCCCCACTTTGCTCCAGCCATAGTACTTGCGAATGGTATCCGATGGTGGTATGGGATTTCACTCGGACTGGGAAATTAACGGACAGTAAAATCACCAGCCCGCCTTTTCCCCTGCCCATAGTGGATTCTTGCGCTAGACAAATATAGGACACAAATCCATCAAAATGTATCTCATCCGTAGACCACGTTTCTTGAAGGCAGAGGATGTCATAATTAGTAATGGACTACCTCCAGCCAAGAGACTCCTCCTTCCGACGCAAACCGGCGATATTCCAGCTCACTAGTTTATAACCAAGTTCACAGGGGACAACCTCCGTGACCAGGGAATCCCTTGCAGGTACTAGATTTAATAGCAACTGCTCCTTATGATTATTAGCTGTGGGGACCGATGGATGAACTAGATCAGGTTGAACTACAGCCGCCGGAGAATACTCCAAAGAGTTGATGGTAGTAGGGGCCAATAGATGAATTATCCCCGGTGGAGCTATAACTGTAGGCAAGCACTCCACAGGGGTAATTCAGTGGGGCTCATCAGATCCATTCGTTATTATTTTACTCATGTCCGAAGATCCCTCCGTTATTGATGGTTGGGCAGCTGGGGGTAGTCAGTCAACTGCATCCAGACAACTGAACCGGTTATAATCACAGAAGGGAGCGTTCAAGGGCATGGGAACCGGTCTTACATCATATCTTCTATTTCTGCCCCTCTGCTCAACCCTGATCCAGTCGTTCCTTCCTCTTCCATAGGTCATACAATTAGGTGGGAAAAATAAGGACAATGGGAGGGTCTGGATAGTGGAGTCAAATGATCTATTAAAGCCAGCACAGATATGGGAAACAGTTCTGGGGTCTCTAAAGTTTACGGTTATACAGTCCCCCATTATGGTGTTAGCT
This sequence comes from Lissotriton vulgaris, assembly GCF_964263255.1. Lineage (NCBI taxonomy): Eukaryota > Metazoa > Chordata > Amphibia > Caudata > Salamandridae > Lissotriton > Lissotriton vulgaris. Next base: position 1,486,836,865 of record NC_141696.1, read on the forward strand.
GTTTTACCCAACCAAGGCACCCTTCTTACCATGATAATTTCATTATGTAAATGGGCCGGTAGAAGTCTATTCCAGTTTAGCCACCTGACTACCTTGCTTTTTAGGGAACTAAGTTTCTTCTTCCCCTTCTTCCAATGCGGGTGCTCCTGCCAGGACCACCATGAAGCGATTGGCTTCAGGTGGAAGGTCTGGTAAGCGAGGTCTGGAGGCTCTATACTCTTTTACTGTAGCCGGTGGGCCTTGTTGACCGTCATCGGTTTTCCCCTGGGCACTACTATCCCCCGGTAGGGGTGCAGATGTCAGCTTAGGTGGTACATGATTTACCGGGTTAGGGCCTGAAAGACCTGGGGGTCTACAGTTATAGATTTGGGCCCCGCCGTCTAATAGAGCGGCAGGCCCCCCGGGTTGAGATACAAGGGCAGGGGTGGCACTCGGCTTGCAGGGCTTATTAGGGTTCGCTAGTATGGCGGATGTAACCTTCTCTATATTTGTCAATCTAAGTTCAATTTGCTCCAGTTTGGCTTCTAGGGGGAATAAAATAGATTTAAATAAAGCTCCCAAGCTTTCGATTGATATGTCTTTGCCAGGCTGGTTAATGGATGGGGATTGGGTTAGAATGACAGACCCTTTTGTTGGAACTATTTGCCCCTCCGATGGGATTGATGGGGAGTTACTATCATGTTGTAGCTTAGCTAATTTTGCCTTGCTTCCATCTTTCCTATTGTAAGCCCTCTTTCTTTTAGGGATAGCTCCTTCTTTGACCCCCTGTGACAAAGTATTATTAGTAGTAACACCATGATCAGAAGGAGTAGATGCATGATTATCGAGAATTAGGTTAATTTCAGGCAGGATCTCATTAACTAAAATGTCCAAGTCCTGTGTAACATGTTCATCCCCTTCGGGAATAATGTCTTGGCCTGCCACACAGGGTACTGCAATGACAGTATCCAGATACCTTTCTGGCGTTTTGGCGTTCGCAATAGTCCCCAGGGAAGATCTTTTAATAGCCGATATTTCTTGAGACAAACGTTTTTCCAGGACAGAAATGTCAGTGTCAATAATAGTTAGCTCTGATCAAAAAATGTTCCATACCTCCCACTGTAGACCCTCCGACTGTCGACGACTTACTCCTAGTTTCGCGTCCAGCCATTGTTTACAGAGTTAGCAGGTAAAAGTTCGATAACCAAAGTAAGAGGGGGGCCCGGTCCGGTCTAGACCGGTCAAGAACGGGCAAAAACGGGCCCGCCCTTGGCCCGGGCTTCGCCCCGTGCTCCGTCCCGCGTGCGCGGTTTTGGGCAGTCCTATATACAGGGGAGGGGGTGGGGCGGGAAGAGTCGCAGGTGCGCTGGTGTTCGAGTGCTCTGCCTGCTGGGACTCGCAGTCACGCACCCACAGAACAGTCAGGCTCAGGTCTCCCCGATGAGTTAAGGCGATTACCATCCGGTCCACCACCTCGATGGTTGCTCCGCTTTCAATCAGGCAAAGTGTCTTTCCAGGAGACGGCTGCGAGCGGCACCCTCTTCATGCAGTCACAGTGCGAGTAATCGGCATAGAGAGGGGGCAGTCACTTTTTATGATTTCGTTTTGTTTTGCCTGTGTTTGCTGATTTGGGGGGGGGGGGGGGGGAGTCCGAAACAAGTACAGGGGTAGGGCAGAGTAGTAGACTCATGCTCCGGAAGTGGTTGAGCCATGTATGGGTGACACCACTGCATGCTTACATCAGTTGCTTTCTTTTAATGCATTTTACGTGAATCTGGAGGCTCACTCCCCTTTTCTCCCTTTGGATTGGTGATGTTTTCTCCAAAAGTTTGTAAATCAATGTGTAAGAGCACAATGTCCATCCAAAACTTTGGAATTTGAACCTCGCTATGTCTTTCAAAAACAAATTGTGGTTACAGACTCTGAGCAGGTGTGCCTTTGCTGTTTGAACTCCAAGTCATGTGAGGAAGGCACCTTCATGACCTCAAAGCTAATCTGGCACCATGAAGTGAAGATGTACGTCAAAACGAAAACACACTGATCCTTCTCCAACTTGAAGTTGAGAGCGCATACTTTTACCCACTCCTGAGGACATTCCTGCAGCACACCCTCTTTGTGGTCTAAATCTTCTTGTAAAAATCAAAGGACAAGGAGGCCAATCTCGTCCCCAACAGCCACTTTCTATTCCTTGAGACGTTGTGAGGGTGTCAAAGTGCCACTCGGTACCGGTCCCAATCGCCTACCGAGGAGCTGATTTTGCAACTGAGCACGAGGCACCACAGTTTCTTGGATCATCTGTGAATTTTCAGCAGAGCAAGGCCTTTAGCGAGGCTATATTGCGCAGCATTGGTCCTCTTATGGCTCTGTCTGGCATGCCGATGGGCTTCCGGGATCTGCAAGCGCCTCCAGTGAAGTCAATGCTGCTAGATCTGTCCTAAGCGCTTTCTGTTCTCTATAACTCACTGTGTTTTCTACATTGATGTTATTACCTACTTCCACTCCAGTATCTCAATCTGTAATAGTAACTTTGAAACAGACTCCGGCCACGATACCTCTGGTTCCAGGGGACTCTTTACTGATACCGGGTCTGACTTCAAGCCACATTAGTTTCGTCCTGACGCACCACATTCCCACACAGTCAGATTCAGACAAAACACTGCCACTACTGTGGATACACTCTCCTAACCTCACCAGCTTTTTGACTCCAACCAAAGCCAACCGCCACTTGGGGATGACATTGTGTTGTGTGTTTGTACAAGGCACAACTCATCCAGGAGGTTATCCTGGCGCTGTGTTTATGAGAAAGACAAACCTACACTGTCCCCCCCTCCAAAAACCACCATCAATAGAACGTGCTTCCTTTGCTGTGGTGTGGTGATTAGACGTGCAGCTGGGATCTTGGACCTACAGCTGCCGTCTCTGGAAGTTAAATCTACCTCTGGTGAACAGGCACGTAGCCAAATACCCAGACCGGCACCAGGCAATCCAATTTTTTTTTTCTCTCAGCATCCTACTCCAGAGTTTCTGGTAGTACAGGCTTCTAACAGTAAGGTTGAAACAGTTCATTCCCAACTACCCCAAGAATGAAAGAGGATTTAGGAAACAAATGTTCTCGTCAGCCTGTCTAGCCCTTGTGGTTGGTCATTGCCAGTTGTCGATCTGGGCATTATGCACATGCCCACTGGGACATCAGCAAGAATTTGACAGCAGTCCTTGAGGATTTCTGGGTGTCCCTGGCTTTAACCTTTCAGGATGGTGAGAATGTGACCAAATATGTAATTTGTTCTGACACGAATACCACTGATTGCTTGGAATGAGCGATCGGTGCTCCGCCGCCACACATGGATGAGGTTTGCACTACAGGCTTCTCTGGAGGTGTCCAAGCATCCCTTATGGCTATGCCTTTCGATGGTTCTCGCCTATTTGTTGAGTAAGCTGATTCTGTGAAGTAACTATTCAAGGAGAGACGGGCCATGGTGCGTCCTTTGTGCCTTTTGACCACTGCCAGACTGTTTGCTCAATTATTTTGACTCTTTCAGGGCTACTTAAGGGTTGGGAATGTGGTTCAGGCAGGGAACGTGCAGGTCCCCTCAGTCCCCTCCCTTAGGGCATCAGCTTTCAGTCTGCTTTAATTTGCCCTTAGTGGCACACAGCCACCCTGTGGGAGCCTTGATCCGAAATTTCCTCCAAGGGTTGCAAACTGACATGTCCTTCAGATTGTTCAGTAGAGTTGTGGGCAGAAGATTCAGCGGGTCGGAAGCGCACATCTGAGAGACTGTTGAGGCAATAGAAGTCTATTTTGTTGCAGGAGATCAAGCCCTATTATCCAAATGTGCAAAAGAGTGGGCACAAGACATGGAAATCAGGACTGGTTGTTACTCCTGCTATTTCCTCTTACTGAAAATAGATGAAAGTTTTTGTCCTATTTGAAATCTTTGCCCTATGAACACCTTCCTGCGAAAGAACAAATTCAGCAGTCTTACACTGGCTCAAGTTCCCTCTGCCTTGTATCTCGGTGACTGGATGGTAGTGTATGACATAGTAGATGTGTACCCATCCTGCAGTCCAACAGAGATGTTACATACAGTTCAGGGTAGACCTGGAGAATTTCAGTTTGAAGTGCTCCCCTTCGGCCTTAAAAGTGCCCGCAAGGGATGATGGTGGTCACCTCACATCTTCGGAGGTTGGGGATAGCAGTTTACGCCTACCTCTAGGACTGGCAGATGATAGTAGAGTTGCCATAGCCAGTCCTAGACCACCTCCAGAGGACGACGAACCTCATGTCATTGCTGGGTTTTGCAATCAGCATGCCAAAATCATACCAGACTCCCTCTCAGAGGCTTCCTTTTATCATATCTTTCTTGGATACAGTTCAGTTCAGGTCTCTCCCTCCAACACAGCGATTCTAGGACATTTGGGCTCAAATCCCGCTGTTGCAGCCTTGGTCTGGGGCCCCGAGAGAGTGGTTCGGAGTCTTTTTGGCCTTCTGCATCCTGTTCTTTGAATATGAGAGATTGCATGTGCAGGTTCTGCTGGAGAATCTGAAACCTCAGTTAGCCCAGAAGTTTGAGGTAACTGTGACAGATCTGCAGTGGTGGCTACTCATCCGCAACTGGACCACCGGCAGACCCCTCTCAGGACCCCAAGCGAAGCCAGCAGTGGTGACGAATGTCAATTTCTCGCGTGGGGAAGTCATCTAGGACACATTGATATTGGAGGATTCTGTTTTTTGGCAGAAACTTTACTCCACAATAATCTATTAGAGTTGTAAGCTATTTGCCTTGAACTGAATTGCCTTTTGTCCATCAAGGGAAGGCTAGTACAGGTTCTCACAGATGCCACTGCTATGTGGTACCGCAACAAGCTAAGCAGCGTACTATGCACCTCTTGAGTTGGCCAAGGCGTCAGGGCATTTCCCTGATTGTGAATCACCTGGCTGGATCTTTATGATGCGCGCCAAGGCGGACAAGCTCCTTGCTGGTCACAAAAGGTGATGACACCCCAAAGTGGTGTATGGTATCTTCCTGCAGTCTGGAGAAAACTGGGTAGATATTTTCATCACCAGTACACGTCCTTCCATCAGGCTGCTTCTTCGGGAGGACCTCCCGTCTCAACACCTGGTCAGCTCCCATTTATTTGAATTTGCACAATCTACACCTATGTACCTGTGTAGAGATTGAATGGTGGCAACTGACTTCTTTTGATCTTCGCTTGAAGTGGTAGATGTCAACCATGCTGATAGTCTCCCTTTATTTAATCCACATAGGCTATACACTTGGACACATCTGTGGCCTGGTGCAGCAGTGTAATACTGACCCCTTAGAAGCAAAGCTACTGGATATCCTTTTGTTTGTTTAATCTTTGGCCTAGCAAGGCTTTTCAGTGGACAATATTAAAGGTTATGTATGTGTTAGCCATTGCGACCTCTTTAAATTTGTCGTCCCAACCAGCATTAAGATCTGTTCAAATGAGATGTATTACATGATTGACACATATGTTGCTTTCCAAAGTTTATGATGCCAGGGTGAGATTTAGATTTGGTTTTGATGTTTCTCATGTGTATACCCATCTCACTGCGTCTCCTGACTTTAAAGACAGTCTTCCTCATTGTGATTGTTAGCTCAAAGCATTCGGTGCATCTGCCCTACACCACCTTTTTTTGAGACAAGTTGCTGCGGAGAACTCTGTCATTTTTGCCAAAAGTTATTTCTCCCTTCCACTATGAGCAATCCATTACTCTACCAATTTTTTTGTCCCCCCTCCCCACCCAATCCTCAAAAGATTTTGAGAAGTTCCATTTGTTGGACCCCAAAAGGGCCTTTTGGATTTAGATTAATTGTAGCAGGGGCCATCGACTGTACAATCCAATTTAAAAAAAAAAAAAATTGTAAGGGTAAGGCTGTGCAGAAGAGGACCGTGTCAAGGTGGGCAGTCCTCTGCATTAAAATAAGCTGCACACTAGCAAAGGAGATAGCCCCCAGAAGTTCTGACAGCCCATTCTTTCAGGGATAAGGCTACTACTATTGTGTTGGCATATGGAATTTCTATCCTTGACATCTGTCAGCCTGCAGCATGGGTGTCAGTGCACATGATCACGAAGCACTACTTCCTTGCCAGCCAGGTCTGGCTTGAAGGGCATTTCTCCCCCTCAGTCCTGCCATATTTTTGGGTCTGAATCCACTCCACAGACACTCCACCTAGGTGCTTTGGTATCTATTGTTTGGTAAGGAAATCTCTGTGGATAGCAGTATCTATTAGATGACACTTACCTTTGCTCTTTCTGGTAGGTACTCTTATCTAGTCACATATGCCGGACACCTCCCTGTACTGTGGAGTGGCCTCTTTGTAACATTTAAGAAGGTCCAAGGATAGTATACAGCACATTGGTACCGATAATTGTTAATTCTCAGCTTCTGAGGAGGTGGAAATGGAAAAAACAAACTGACAGCAGCATGCTGTGATTGAATTTATATGAGGCTCTGCTCTGTCACTTTTGAGGCAGTATGGAGTGTGTGCGGAGCCAAACAACACCACCTACCGTCGCACTGGAGCTTTAATGGACATGACAGGAGAATTTGTTTTATGTACCTAAGCATTGTTTGGTCCTTTACAGACTGCACATTTCCATTAAAATGACCATTGCACACGTACAGTTTTACTGATAAAATTATATTGCCCTCTAGTTACATTTTGTTGTTGTAGGAAAGTGGGTTTCTGTTGCAGTAAACTCCCCACTTTTTGCCAGACTACTGATGCACTTTTACTAGGTGTGCCCTGGGTCCCTGCCAATCAGGTTCTCAGAGCCTGTGTTCTTTCCCCAAAACGAACCCAACTGGCATCTCTGGCCACAGGTCAGTCCCTGGTAAATGGTACCTCAGGTACCCAGGGCACTGTTACCAGAGAAGACCTCTAAGAGCTGCAGCACTTATTGTGCCACCCTTAGTGGTCCTGTACCATTACACACATACACACTGCCTTTGCAGGCTGCGTGTTTTGGTGTAAAACAAAGTGAAGAGTCGACATCGCACACATCTGTGTGCCCTGCCTACAACCCACTGCCCTGTCATAGGCCAGTCACCCCTCTAGCTGGGTGCACTATACCAGTGGTGAGGGTACAGGTACATCTGTTATTCAGTGCCAAGATACCCAAGGGTGAACGTGTGCTTTACAAACACATGTTACGTTATGTGCCCTGTACACCTACAGTGTCTAAGTCCATTCTTAGTTACTGTAAATGCAGTGCTTCCATTAAAAGTATATGGTGCGGGGAGTTTGTCATTACAAACTCCACAGCACCATAATGGCTACAATGAAGATGAAGAAGTTTGGTATCAAACTTCTCAGCACATTAAACCCACAATGATGCCAGTGTGGGATTTAATAAATAAGGCACACAGAGGGCATCCTAGAATTGCCCCCTGAAAACTAACCCACCACTAGTGTCCAGGTGAGTGGCTGCTTTCAGCTGCTACCACCAGACATATTTCTAGACCCCTAGGTGTAGAGCCTGCTGCTCTCTGGGGCCTGAAACAATGCACATCCTGGGACGAGGTGCCTAGCCTCCCCCCCCCGGATGGGCAGGGTTCACGAAGGGGAAGCTTCAAAGGCTGCCGCCTTTGTGAACTTCCCCAGGCCAATTGCAGCTTTCAGCAACTGGTCCCGACTGGTTCTGACCACCACCTTGGGCGGGAGAACCGGTGGGAAAAACAAGTGAGGAAGAGAGGTGTACCCACCTCAGTCAACTCCACCCCTCAGGTGGGGGAGGCGAGGTGAAGCACAACTCTCAGTCCATACCATCTTGAAAATGGGAGGACTCAGCCAACCAGGGACAGGCTCATGGCCCCCTCCTGTAATACCAGGGAGGGGACCCATTGGTTTCTGCCCATTACCTACCTGTAACACCCCTAAATCTAGTATTTAGGGGCACCCCTGAACCTTGTTTCCTCAGATCCAGACAAGAAACACGAAGAAAAGAAGAAGATAGGCCGAACAGCTGTGCAGCAGCTAACAAGAGGAAGAGGCCCACTGACTTGGCCCCAGCCCTACCAGCCTGTCTCCCCTTCAAACCTGCTCCTGCGAAATCCTAGTGTGTACTGCAGCCAGCAACCTCAAAAACCCCTGAAGACCTTCCAAAGAATGCTTCTCCTGTGAACACCAGATTTGTTCAACTGCAACATCTTGCAGCCGCAGGAAAACGCGAATCCGCCCCACTCTGCACCCGCCATCCACGGCCCGAGCTCAAGTGAGCAAACACCACGAAGAGGTCACCCGACAATTCTGAACCAAGATCCGGCGACCCCTGACATGCCTCATGCCTCCAGCCGACGCCTGCAACCTAAATACAGAAGGCCCCCCTAACCGCGACCAGGAGCTGGTAAAAAGATCCGACCCCAAAAGGCACCCTTGCATCCCACGGCCTTGTGTGCCCCAACCAACAGTGCCTAACCAACTCCTAACTTCCCAACTTACCTCTCAAAGTGGTGGTCGCACCCAGAAGTCCTTTGTCTCCCTGCCTGCAGTGTTTTTGCAAATCTGAGGTTCTCCATTGGAAACAGGGCATCCGACCTTGAAACAGCACCCTGCACCCGGCCGCCCTAGCGCCGTTGAGGGTGCACCCTTGGTGCTGATTTGTTTCCTCATTTGCCCTGAGCTAAAGTCAGGAGCTTTGCTCCCACAACAAAGTGGCCCACCAATAGGAGGCCCTCTATCCCCTTTTGGATAACATTGGGCCTCAACCCTCTGCACCTGGCCGCCCTAGTGCTGCTGAGGGTGTAACAAGAGAGCATCACTGACCCTGGGGGACCCCTGAGTCTACTCATACTTACCTTAAATCCGATAACCATATGTTCGAGGCATATGGGCTGCAGATGGTAAATTTATGAATAGATCGCCATCTGGTGTTGGGCTCGGATGATTGCACTTGTTTTTCTCTTGGAGAAGTCTCTTGTCGTCACAAGACTGGTGACTCCTCCTTTGGGTGCTAGTGCGCATGGGCATCGGCTCCATCCTTAGATTGTTTTTTTCCGCCATCGGGTTCAGATGAGGATCGAAGCGCTACAGATCGACTTCGAGAAGAAGTGATATTTCGGCGCGTATTCCCTTTCCAATTCGCCGGTATTGTTATCGAACGCGATTTCATTTCCATTCCGACGCGTTTAGACTCAAACAATAAACATTTTTTTCTACGTCGACGAGACCGGGAGGCCTTTCTCGACGTAGTCCAGCCCGGAGTCCATGGAAAGGACTCCATTTAAGAGATGTCCAACGTGTGGTGCTAAATTCCCACACAAGGACCTACATGAGGTGTGCAACCTCTGCCTATCGCCTGAACACGAATCCAGGGACTGCGAAGCCTGCGCAGCATTCTCCTCCAAGTCGACTATTAGAAACCGTCGAGCCCGAAGACACGAGGTTTCGAGAATGCAGTCGGAGGCAATCCCGGAGCTGTTCGAGGACCAGCACCTCGAAGAAGAAGAGGAACATGAAGACGAGTCGGGGTCGGATGTGGACGAGTCTGATGTCGAAGAATCGACGTTCAACAAACCGTGAGTGACGACGTCCCCTTACCAAAAAAACAACCCCGTGTAGTACCGACCCCGCCTTCGAGCCCGGTCAGACGACCGAAGAAAGTTTCCGACGCCTCACCTTCGGGCCCGGCAATGAAACAGAAACCGAAACTCTCGGCCTCCCACCATGTCGGATCCGAGAAACGGTCGACATCGAAGCTCCATACAAAGGAAAGCTCGGCATCGAAACATTCCATGTCGAAACCGAAACATGCTTCGACGTCGAAGACTTACTCGACACCGAAAAAATCGCAATTGAGCAAATTCTCGGTGCCGAAAACACAGAACACTGACGGTCAGAAGCAAAGGCACCTTTCGGAACCAAGAACTTCGGTACCGACACAGGAGCAGCAGACAGATCCAAAACAAAAGACTTGGTTTATCGATCCACAAACTGGCAAAGTGGTGACAAAATCACCAAAAAGAGGAAGAATGAACAGCTAGAGGACAACGCTCTTCCTCCTAAAAAGAGAACAATGGGGACAAATACAACTCATCCCCTTTCTCCTCAACCTAGAGACACACCCTCTTCTCCTATTCCTCACACTATGCCAGCTATCCCTCCACCTTCTACACCAAGACCATATTTTCCTCAATAGGATAGCATTGACACTTTTTCCTGAAAAAGTTTGTGTGGAGTTTTGAAACCTAAAGAAATTCTTTAAAATTGTACAATTTAACAAAAAAGCTTTTACTCACCTGCTTACAGGAAATGTCCCAGTGCTGCATCCAGGCATACAGCACTGAGTAAGAAAAGTAATCCAAAAGTAACTTACCTGCTATTTTACTGAAAATCCCATTCTAGTCTATGTACTGTATTTACAAGTGATTGCATTTCTCTGAAACAGTACTGAGAGTCAAACCATGGTACATTTTCAATTGAACTGTTTTACAATCAGCATTTATTACTTTAAAGTATTTATGGCTCACCTGTGCCAGGCTTGCTTGGTTTTTTAAATAAAATACCTAAAAGAATATTTTTATACAAAAACAATTGGTCTGAAGTTGTCTTTGAGTGTGTGAATTAATTTGCTGATTGAGTGTGTACAACAAATGCTTAACACTGTCCTCTGATACTGCCTTACTTCTCGACCACACTACCACAAATAGAGTGTAAGGTTCTATCTAATTTTATCTCTGCCTACCTTTGGGGTTCCACCGGACTCTGCACACTATACCTCACTTTGGCATAGTATATACAGAGCCAGCTTCCTACAGTTGTGTGTTACAAAAAATGACAGCTCTTCCCTTCACACTCTCCCTGTACTTCAGCAAGATTGTCACATAATTCACTCCACTTTTCTTTATCTGAGTGGAAAGTGAGAGGAGTTTGTAAATACCGATCTTCTTGTTAAAAAACAACGGCACTAGTTTGTTAGAAGGCATAGCCTGACTTTTGACCTCTGTCTTTGAAGCGCAGCAAATGTGTTGAGATAAATGTAAAAGCATCTCTATTTATTGTTTGGATTTTTGCAACCCTTTCAATATCTGCTTGCAACTCTAAGGTGAGGAATCGGCAGTAGGTGGCTCAGTGGATTAATTCATCTACTTCAGGGATCTTTGTTAGACCTATTGGTCACCTGTTCGATTCCTTGGGGGTTCACTAAGTCTTTTATCAGTCTGTGTTCAATAAAATGAGTTCCAATAGAGCTGGGTAGCAATAAACATCAGTTATTTCAGCAGCAAGAAACCCGAACTTGGGGGCACATACGCTTATAAATGCTCATTATGTTATGCTTTGTTATGCTATCGAGCAGTAAGAGCACAGATAATCCTGATTTGCTTTGTTGAAGGGGTGCCTCCATTTCTGAGTGAAGGATTTTCGGTTTGATTTTGTTTTCAGTTGAGACCTCTTATATGTTTGCATCAACAAATGTTTTGTTTTAAATGATGGAATATGTTCACAACCGCTCACAAATGACCTTTTTAAAATGTTGTTAAAATTGTGTGTTGCTTAATATAGAACGTTTTAATACAGACACTGTTATTTTAGATTCATTTTTCCACCACGTATAGTCACTCTTTTCAGGGACCAGTGTTTACTAACATGTTTTTCCTTTCTTATTTCAATGAACAGCCAGCAACCCCAACACGCACAATAGCAGCAACTCCTATTCAGCCACTTCCACAGAGCCAGTCAACACCAAAGCGAATCGACACTCCCAGTTTGGAAGAGCCTAGTGACTTGGAGGAACTTGAACAGTTTGCCAAGACTTTCAAACAAAGACGAATTAAATTGGGATTCACTCAGGTAACCTGGGAATATAAATGAAATGGTGAGGCGAACAGTCAAACCGCTTTTAGCTGCCTGTCTGTCATTATCATTTGTGGGCTATGCCAAACATTACAGTGGGCTTATTGCCAGGCCATTGCTTGCAATAGGTAGCCTTTCTTATCACTCATATGCTTGCTTCTTATTGGATGTCTTTCCTTCCTCTTCATGTATTTGTCTCTCCCCTGAGCATAGCTTCTGCATCAGCAAAAACATTGGCTATGTCAATAGTTCCAACAGTTGTGGCCTATATACTTTGCCAATGCTTGTTACAACATGCTGCTATATCTAGTAAGGAATTATATCCGCTGTAGCATCATTTGTGGGTTTCATAAGCTGATGAGGTTTTTTTTTTAGCTCTTCTCCTAGAGAGGTGCAATGTTTCCCTTTGCAAGAAGTATGTACATTTTCTCATTGTTTGAGAATATAGGAACACAGATCGGTTAGAGTGCTTAACTAATCATTGTTAGAGTTTCATTCAGTTTTTATGAGATTGTACCTTGGATGAATTGAAAGTAACTAGTCATCATACTTCAAATTATTTGACATACTTATACTTTACTTTTTTTTTTACATGCTTTTGATATGATTTAACTCTGTTTACTGCAGATTTCCCTGTCAGTACACCTAATCATGATGAAGCATTTGAAATGGCACAAAATGATTTTTGAATATGATGGGACATACAGTGGGCTTGATTTTGAAAGAGTTATGGTTTAGCAGCATGAATAAAGATTTCTCATGAAATGTAAATGAAAGCCCAGCAAGATTGACTTATCTAATTTTGGGGAGTAAGTGCAACATGTATAATACACTGGGATCATGATGGTAAGAGGCCAGATAGTGCACAGTCAAATCTGGCCTACTCACCAGATTTGTTTACATGTAGGACTTTGAGTGCTTTGTGCCACATCACTATGCCGATGCACCTAACATTACAAAAGAATGAAAGAATAGAAAACAAAGAAATAACATAAGAGGGTATTTCAGGTGTGCACATACTGGGGCACTTATGAAGGAAAACGTTTTGTGCTTCGACACAGATCAATTGCTCAGTGCCCTAGACTTGAGACAGTTCCTATCAACACATACTTCTCCTAAGAGTTTGATCATTCAACTATCATCCGCAAACCTAACCCCAATCCCTTCCTCACTGCCCCTCCTTACCATGAGCCATATAATGAGTTCACACCATGATTTTTGCTTCAGACTAATTAGCCCTGCACACTGCCACATGCCTTCCTGGATGTTATGTCCAGGCCTTGTGGGTATCACTGAGGATATGTGTGCAAAGCCTTCTGAATCACACGAAGGAACCTTTCTCTGAAAAGGTGATTTATGGGTAAGATGCCTCAAAGCAAATCCTCATATTTCTTGGATTTGCCGGACATTGCTATCTTGGTCAACCTTTGTCACGCCTGTATGTATTCCATAGACTTTTCAGAAAATGTCTAATCTGCTTTAATGGACGTGACATTAGAAGGGCGAGCCGCTATTTGATGAGAAAGCTGACTTTTCTCTCAAACAGTTAAAAAATATCCATGCCATTGCTTGCATGCTATGCCTAGCCTTCTCAACCAAGCAGTTCCAGCAACAGCATCATGCTTTTGAAGCTTTTCTAGGGGCCAACCCTCATCGCAGCCTCAACCTGTCCACCTTGGTCCTTCCAAAGGAGTGGTGAACTTAAGATACTTCTTTAGCAGCACTCTTCTGCATATTCTGCCAGCTCTGCTGAATCAAATGCGCTTGAATTTGATCTCCCTCTATTATCAGATCACATTATTGGAAAGAATCGATCATTTTGTGACAAATTGAGAGGCTATCACAAAGGACCGCTGGGAGATCAAGCTTGACTGCAAAGCTCCCTTGTACATCTGTTCACAACACCATCTTGTGCAAGGAAGTGCTCCCAGTCATATGGCTCTATCTTGGATGCAGGAGTTTTCGCCCTGTTGCACAAGAGCCTATAAAAGTACTACCAGATGAGGAAAGAGTCATGGTTTTGCTCCCTTTATTACTTGCTGACCAGGAAGGAGAGGAACTCTGGTTGATTCTTAATCTCAGACTCTTGAACCTCTTAGTCAGGACAAGTTCAAAATGATGTTGCTGTGTCAGTTTCTCCTGCCTCTGAATGCTTAGGTTAGGAGGGTGCCTCTGGGTCTCTAGAACAATTGCTTTCATCTCCCAATTCTGCCTGCTCACAGGCATTACTTCTGCTCTATAGTGGTGTCTCAGCACTATCAATTCGCTGTTCTGCATTTCGGCCTCATGAGCGCTTCACAAGTATTCAATAAAGTGTTGGCTGTGGTGTCACATTCTTTTAGGAGAACCAAAGGAAATGATGGACGGAGCGTTGACAATACAAGCACTTACCCCCAGTCAACTGATCTGGGTTTAATCCATCACCGTTCTTTAGCCCACTCTGCCACCCCAGTTCAGACATGGCCATATGCAAATCAGTCTGACCCTGTGCCTCATTGGAACAGTCCAGCCCGAACTGCCAAGCCATGCCTTCCCTGGACCGGAAACAAGCTACCGAGGACCGGTTTCTGGCATTACAGCCGTCTTCAGCCCGGCTTGCTTGAATCCTGTGGCGAAGTAAGCAAGGGACTCATGTCTAAGCATACCCTGCCAACTTATGGCGAACAAAGAAAAACCAAAGGAAATGATAGACTGATTTGCATTGAATGAGTGCGACCAGAGAAGCGTGCAGCCGCCAGTAGACGTAGAGGGAACGAATACTCATGTTTCTGGGGCATGACTTAGGCGCCTCTGGTCCCACAAAACGCGATTGAAAGTAAAGCGCTGTGAACTCAGAAAGTTCGGCATTATACGGCCACCCAACTTAACAGGTTGATTTATCAGCAAGGCAAAATTAGAAGCCACGACAGAAGGAACCATATGTGATGCCAAACCCGACTCATTCAGTTGAAAATTCTTAACAATTTACGGATAAGGAATATTAATACAGGCCAAGCATGAAAACTGATCACGAGCATACGCGGTATGAGTAATAACGTTATTACAGAGGACGACCGCACAACCACTATAGCCCGGTCCTTCACACTCAAGAGGAACGTATGTATACTACGACAGAAACTGATTCTTTGTCTTGATAAAGGTGGATAGAATTTCAATAAACCACCGAAACGCGTCGACGCCCTAGTACAGTGTGATTCATGGTTCAGACACTGATGTTGACACAGTATAATCTTAGAGTGCATAACACCGGTGCCTTAAAAAAGAATATCAGAACACACACCTTGTATTGCACAAACTGTTTGTCTTACTGTTTTTCTGTCTGTTCTTAGCAATATTGCTGGTCAATATTGAATGTGGGATTGTTATTTTATTGTTATAATTATTTTAACCTATGCTAAGCAGTTTACTTGGTTTTCTGCTTTTTTAACTTTACTGTATACAATAAATTTTGTCAGCTTTTTACTCTAAATTTTCTTGTTATAGTTATTGCTTTTTTCCATTTATGGTGTTTATGTACATGACCTTGCTCAAGGGAATCGTTGTTTTATATTGGTTGGTGAACCCTATTTCCCTTGACCTCAGTTAAGGGTACCACTCCTTTTTCACCCCTTCAGCAATTGGTCAAGAGTTCTACCCATGAAAAAGGCCACACTCTTGACCTGCTCTGGACCTCACAGCCAGAGGCAAAAATAAGATCTCAGCCCCTGTGCTTGGTCCGACCATTCGCTGCTTAGATGTTGGGTCCCAAGTGGCAACCAATTAGTGCAGCCCCTACCTCTGTGGAGAAGGGTAAGAATTTGGAAACATTTCGAGACTGATCATCTAATTGATACATTGCATTCAATTCTGGCCTCTAGTATGGAAATAGCTAACCGGGACCAAGAAAGCAAAGCCTTACTGTTTCACCTACGGCAGGCTATAGATATACTGGCACCAGAGCGGAAAGAAAGAGTTAGAGATAAAGGAAAGGGGGCCCCATGGTTTAATGAGCCACTGAGGGGGAAAGAAACAACTCCTTCGAAAAACCGAGAGGTGGTGGCGACAAAGCTATGAGCCAGCAGAGCTAACTGCCTATAAAGCTCTTCCCTCCGCCTATAAAGTAGCTTTTTTAGCTAGGAAAGCCGAATATTATGAGGGGAGGATTGTTCGGGCAGAGAACAAACAAAAAGAGACTTTCGCTATTTTAAAGAAACCGAGTCAAAAAGCAGAGATGAAATTCGCAGAGGCATCTTTGGACAGTGATGCATTTCAGGACTTTTTCTTTCAGAAAGTTAAGGTTATCACCTCAGAAATTGCTAGAACCCCCATTGACCTCAGCTCCCTCCATCAGATTACTCCCTCTCCCCTGCCCTAGCAGTCGGCTCTAATTTTCCTAAAGTTGACACTACTACCTTAGTATCATTAGCAAATCAAACTAAATCTGGATCCCGAGCAGACCCCTGTCTGAGGATTTTTCAAATGCCTTGCCTGGACTGGAGAAGCAGGTCCTGGAATTATTAAATAATTCTTTAGACTTGGCTTCCTGCCGATAAATTTAAAAGAAGCCAGGGTCATTCCCCTGTTGAAAAAACCGAGTGCGGATACTCACTTTAAAGAACTACGGACCCATCTCTCAGCTCCCCTTTCTAGCAAAGGTGCTGGAACAGCACATATTAAAGATACTTTCAAAGTATCTGGAGGACCACCAGCTACTCCAAGCTAGACAGGCGGGCTTCAGAGCGCATCATAGCACTGAGTTAGTGATGGTGTCTGTTCTGGATGTGCTCAGAGTTATGGCTGACAACAAACAGCCGAGTGCCCTGATTTTATTAGATCGGTCAGTGGCATTCGATACTGTCAGCCATAATATCTTGTGCCTCATCTCACCATTCTGGGTATCTGTGGCCAAGTACATCAATTGCTAAAATCATTTCTGTCTGACCACACTCTGAGAGTTCAGCTGGGTGAGCAGATATCGGACCTGGGCTTCCTGAACTATGGGGTTCCCCAGGGTTCGGCACTATCCCCACTCCTTTTTAGTATCTATCTGCAACCCCTGGCAGAGACCCTGACTCATATGGACTGTCAGGTGTTTAATTATGCTGATGATACTCAATTTCTTATCCGGCTAAATAACTCCCACCAGACCCAGGAGTCGGCCAAAAAGCTGCTCACAGTGAACTGTATGACAGCTAATTCACAAAAAGTAAATCCGGATAAGACCGAAGTGCTTATCATCCCAACAAGCAATAGCCCATGGTGTGATCTTTTCTGGCCTTCAGAACTAGGTGTAGCTCCAGTTCCAGTCCCGGTTGTAAAAAGCCTAGGGCTGATAATCGACTCTGAACTTTCTATGTCTTCCCAGGTCACAACTGTTGTGAGAACTTGAATTGGCTTGCTTAGGCAGCTGGGGACACTTGCTCCTCTTTTGTCATCATCTGCACTTAAGTCCATTGTTTCCGCTACTGTCCTCTCCAGGCTGGATTATGGGAATGCCCGTTACATTGGCCTCCCCAGACGCTTATTAGGAGGTTGCAGGTGGTGCAGAACGCCGATGCCAGGCTCATTTTTAGACTTTCTCGAAAGACCCGCGCTACTCCTCTGTTACACAGACTTCACTGGCTCCCCATTAAACAGAGAGCGCAGTTCAGGGGTCTCTGTATTGCTCATAAGGCAATCTACGGTCAGGCACCCACATATATAAAAATCGCCTGGTGAAATATGTCCCTGCGTTCATCTGAGGCCTGTAGGTTAGCCTCCCCCAGGTACACCTCTAAATCTTTAGGGGGTAGAGCGTTCTCTGTGTGTGTCCCGCAGATCTGGAATGATCTGCCGGAGTACTTATGTAGGGAACCGGCTCTGCTCACCTTTAGAAAGCTTTTAAAAACGTTCCTGCTTAGAGAGGTGCTAACCTCCGCATACTCTCTGTTATCGGGGCTGCTATTAGATCTCCTCTTAGTGACTCGCTCACTCTTCTCGTTAAGCGCTTCGAGACCTGTAGGTGATTTGCGCTATATAAAAGTCATATAACATTAATATTAACTTAACACTAAGTAGTTCACACTAGATGCCTTCATGGTCCAACTGGTTGCATAGCCTGCTCTAGGCATGCCCTCCGACCGCTCGTCTTTTAAAGGTCCTCCAAAGTGTCAACATAATCGGAGCCTCATTGCAAGATTTGGGCGTCTGGGAGAGTATCAGGAGTAGAATTTGATCTGCTGTTGAAATTCAGCATTATTCCTGCTTTTCCCCTCCCTCCCAGAAAAGATCTTTGTTCACAAGGCATCCGTCGCGCTCCTCCACCCCTTAAAGTTTTGGTCTACATCCAAGAAGATGAGTAATGCCAACCAGGAGTCTTCTGGCTACCACCATAGCAGTTTAACCTGAGTTGCCAAAACTAAGTGGGTTTATTCAGGCTGCAGCATTAAGTTTGTTTTTTTATGCAATTCTGAAGTCCTTTTGAAGGCTAACCTAACTGATGTACTGCACTGTTCTTTGCTCTGGCAGTCTCGGTTGTTAAAGGGTACTTGACTTCCCTATTTTAGGAAGCTGGTTCTGTATATACTACACCAAAAGTGAGGTACAGTGTGCACAGAGTCCAGTGGAACCCCATAGGTAGGCAGAGGTAAAGTTAGATAGCACCTTACTCTCTATTTGTGGTAGTGTGGTCAAGCAGTAAGGCTTTATCAGAGGACAGTGTTATGCATTTGTTGTACTCCCTCAATCAGCAAATGATTTCACACACTCAAAGACTGAACTTCAGACCAATCATTTTTGTATAGAAATATTCTTTTAGTCATTTTATTTCCTAGAACGAAGCAAGCCTCGCACAGGTAAGTGATAAGTATTTTGCAGTAAATATACATACTTTAGCATAGTTTGGATTGCAATTGTAAATATACTTTGATTTCATTACAGTAGTGTTACTGATAATGCAATGCTTTTCAGAATACAGTACATATACTTTCTATAGGATTTTGAGTCAAATTACAGGTAAGTTACTTTTGAGATTACATTTCTTACACAGTGTGGTATACCTGGATACTACACTGGAACATTTCCTGTAAACAGGTAAGTAAAATCGTTGTTGTTAGTACAGTTTTAAAGAATTTCTATAGGTTTTCAAGCTCAACACTAGGAAACTTTCCCAAGAAAAACAGTCAATATTATCCTATTGAGGAGAATATTGTTATTGGTTTTAGGGTAAGTATTCGGTAGTGGGAATTGAGGTTCTGGGTGGAAGACTCGGGGGTCCCCCAGGGTCAGGGATGCACTCTTGTTACACCCTCAGCAGCACTAGGGCGGCCGGGTGCAGAGTGCTGATGCCCAATGTTATCCAATGGGTGGTGGGGGACCTCCGGTTGGTGGCTGCTGACGAGCAGGCCGCTTGGTTGTGGGAGCAAAGCTCCTGGACTTTAGCTCAGGGCAAAAGGGGAAACAAAGGCACTAGGGCGACCAGGTGCAGGGTGCTGTTTCGACGTCAGGCGTCCTGTTTGCGATGGAGAACCTCCGGTTTGCAAAGGCACTGCTTGCTCAGGGGGAAGGTCTTCTGGGTGTGACCACCACTTCGAGAGGTAAGTTGGGCTGTTGGGGGTTGGTTAGGCACCGTCAGTTGGGCCACCCAGGGTCGGATCTTCTTACCAGCTCCTGGTCACGGTTGGGGAGACCTTCCGGATTTAGGATGCAGGTGTCTACTTGAGGCAGGTCAGGGGTCGCCGGATCTCGGCTCAGGATCGCCAGGCGGACCTCCTCGTAGTGTTTGCACGCTCGGGCCGTGGACTGCGGGTGCAGAGTGGTACAGATTCGCGGTTTCCTGCCAGGGTCAGAGGTTGGTGATGACAAATCTGGTGTTGACGGGAGACAGTCTTTGTAGTTAAAGGCAGACAGGTCCTCCGGGTTTTTCAAGGTTGCTGGCTGCAGGACACACAGGGATTTCGCAGGAGCAGGTTCGAGGTGGAGACAGGCCGGTAAGGCTGGGGCCAAGTCAGTGGGCGTCTTCCTCTTGTTAGCTTCGGCACGGCTGTTCGGTCCTTCTTCTTTTCTTCTTGCAGGTTCTTGTCTGAGGAATCAAGGTTCAGGAGTGCCCCATAATACTAGATTTAGGGGCGTTACAGGTAGGTAAAAGGTTGGGGCCAATGGGTCTCTTCCCTGGGGTAGGTACTCCCACTATTATGCCACACTCCAGTGGGAGGGAGGCATAAGCCTTTCCCTGGTTGGCTGGATCCTCCCATCTGCAAGATGGTGGGGACTGAGATGTGCTACACCTCGCCTTCTCCACCTGAGGGGTGGAGTTGGCAAAGATGGGCACACCTTTCTCCTCCCTTGTTTTTCCCGCTGGTTCTCCCGCCCAGAGGGGGGGGGGGGGGGGGGGGGTCCGAACCAGTGGGGACCAGTTGCTGAAAGCAGCAAGTGGCCTGGGGAAGCTCGCAAAGGCAGCAAGCCTTTGAAACTTCCCCCTTGTGAACCCTGCCCATTCTGGGGGAGGAGGCTAGGCAACTTGTCCCAGGATGTGCATTGTTGCAGGCCCCAGAGAGCAGCAGGCTTTCGACCCAGGGGTCAAGAAACATGTCTGTGGTGGCAGCTGAAAGCAGCCACTCAGCCTGGACACTAGTGGTAGGTTAGTTTTCAGTGGGCAACTCTAAGATGCCCTCTGTGTTAATTTTTAATTAAATTCCACACTGACATCAGTGCGGGTTTAATGTGCTGAGAAGTTTGATACCAAACTTCTCAGATTTCAGTGTAGCCATTATGGTGCTGTGGAGTTCGTAATGACAAACTCCCAGCACCTTATACTCTTAATGGCAGCACTGCACTTACAATGTCTAAGAATGGACTTAGACACTGTAGGGGTACAGGGCTCATGCACCTGTACCCTCACCACTGGTATAGTGCACCCAGCTAGAGGGGTGACTGAGCTATGCCAGGGCAGTGGCTTGTAGGCATGGCACACAGGGATGTGTGCCATGTCGACTCTTGTTTTGCACCAAAACATGCAGCATGCAGAGGCAGTGTGTGAGTTTGAAGGTACAGGGCCTCTAACGGTGGCACAATAAGTGCTGCAGCCCTTAGAGACCTTCTCTGGTCACAGTGCCCTGGGTACCTGTGATACCATTTACCAGGGCTGACCTGTGGCCAGAGATCCCAATTAGGGTTAGGCTTCAATGCAGTTTTAAGGAAAGAACATAGGCCCTGGGTACCTGGTTAGCAGTAGCCCAGGGCACAGTCAGTCAAAGCACATCAGCAATTCAGCAAAAGGTTGGGGCAACCATGCAGAAAGAGGGCACTTTCTCACACCTATCTAGCAATTTGTGCCTTCCTGAACAACTTTTTTTTATTTAGGGTGTCTATAGTGCCACAATTCTTAAAGTGGCTGTTGTATTGGTTTCTTACCACCCTCATTAGTATTCCTCAATAGGATTTCAGTTTAAGATTAACCTTTTTAATGGCATTCCCTTTCAAATTGATGCTCAGTTCTATTTGATTGCTGACTCTAAAGACCATCAGTCATTTAAGGTTACTTCAACCAATAGTGTTGGTGCACTCAATGCCCTACCTCTCTGGCCACTATTTACTGTTTTCTTCTCAGGCTGACTGGTCCTGTGTAATTGTAATTCCCAGTGCTTGTTGGTGAACTTTGAAAGTGATGGGGCAGAAATCACTGTCCACATTTGTCACACAAATAAGTGCAGCAAACAATGCGGTGCAGCGAGTCCATGGCCCATAGGAAGGGGCTTCTGCTACTCTGACATTTATCAAGGTAAAGCACATTGACATACAGGAGATTGCATGATACGTTTGTAAATCAATTAGCCAAGTAGCTCTAGTTAGTACAAGCAATTTGAAAGGGCACCCTTGGACTATTCCAGTACAGCATACTTTGTTCCCTGGAGTGCTTGTGGTGTCTTCACACACTCACCCAAATAAATAGCAGGAATCTGTGCAATTTCTTTAATACAAAAGCTAAAAATCTATATCAGTTGTCCATTTTCTGACAAAAGGGATGCAAGCTTTACTCAACCCACAGGTATAGCACCTGCACCAATAAGTCCAGTGTCTTTCACACACACAATCTGTAGGGGTCGTCTGGAGCAGGTAAGAATCCCCCACACACAGAACTAAGTCCACACAAGCAGCAGCAGTGCAAGCTTCACTTACATGCTAAAGAAAGCTATAGCTCATACAACAAGATTCCTAGGGGCAGAAGCAAAATACTCATGATAACTAGTTTTGCAAAGAGAAATGTAGAGTTCAAGCAACAGCAAAAGGTCTCTTATTAATCACAGAACAAATTTATTTTTATTTATTTATTTATAGTGTTTTATATAGCGCGTACAAGACCCGTGGGTATCAGAGCGCTTAACAAGGAAAGAATAGCAAATAGACATTATAGTAGCAATAATAACAACAACATATATATGAGGTAGAAGGCAATATAATGAATGGACGTGATTAGATATATAAGTTCTTAATGTCTGTGCAATTAGCATTGGTCTCGAACCAAGTTCGGTGAGGTAGAGTTATAAGGTATTCCAGTGCATAACAGGTTAGTATAGATAAATAAATCAGGTGAGGTAGAGGTTATATAGATTTTTTCAGTGAGATAAAGTTATCAGTTCACAAGTCTATGAGGTAGCAGTATGTGTCTAGCCTCGGCTTGAACCTGGACACAGTCAGATGTCAGGAATTGCTCTTCCAACATTCATGAAGCGGACAATCCTCTGGTAGCGTGATTGCTCGTCTCAGTAATCCGTAGGTATCTCTATGTAGGGTATTTACTCATCAAGTGGCTCTTAAGTTCTCTTTTGAACGAAACTGTATTTTGAATCTTCCTGATGCTTGGCGGGAGAGAGTTCCAGATTCTGGGGGCAGCTCCAGAGAATGCTCTGTTGTAAGTCTTTTTCTTGTGGAAAAAGGCTGGTCGCAATAGCAACTCTTTTGCGCTTCTAGTTGTTCTGTTACCACCTGATAGCTTAAGTTTTTTGGCTAGGTATATAGGCGTGTTGCAGTGAACCGCTTTATGTGTAATACAGGCCATCTTCATTTGAATTCTGGCTTCGTAGGGAAGCCAGTTTAGTGCTTTCAGGTGCGGAGATATATGATCGAATTTCTTCGTTCCCGTGATGAGTCTTGCCGCTGCGTTGAGGCAGGCTTTTAGTGGTGCTGTGGATGTTTTCGGTAGGCCAGCTAGTGTGGTGCAGCCGTATTCGATCCTCGAGATAACTAGTGATTGGATAGCCAGTTTTAGATCTGACTCTGAGATAAAGGGTTTCAGTTTTCTTAAGTAATTTAAGTGGAAGAGGGCGCTCTTGGCCATTGAATTAATATGGTCTTTCATGTCAAGGTTTTCATCTAGGGTAATTCCTAGTGACTTGGCTGAGTTAACTAGTGTCGGGCGCAATTTAACGCCGTTACCAATTTAGTCCATTCCTTAACATCAGGTTGGCTCCTTGTCGGTGAAATTAGCAGGAATTCTGTTTTCTGGGCGTTTAGTTTCAGATGGTTCATTGTTAACCATTGCAGAGCTCTCTTTAGTGTTTTGTTCATTAGGTCAATGTCCTCAAGGGAGGCGATCTTTATGTATAATTGTGTGTCGTCAGCATACAGGTAATAGGATATCTGTGATTGTTGAAGAATCTCCGTGAGAGGTTCTACATACAAGTTGAATAGATCTGGGGATAACGTTGAGCCTTGTGGGACCCCGATTGCATTGGGGCTCGGGGAAGAGATTGCTTGATTCACCAAGAATCGCTGAGTCCTGTTTTGTAGGAAGGAGTTGAACCATTTCAGCACGTTTCCGGACAATCCCATCCTGTTTTGTAGCCTGGTCATTAGCACTTCATGGTTTACCGTGTCAAATGCTGATGACAGGTCTAGGAGGATTAGTAGGCATGTTTGATTTCGGTCTAAGGCTTGTAGGGCGTCATCGACAATATGCAGGATCGCAGTCTCATTACTGTGTCCTGTTCTGAATCCTGATTGGCAATCATCAAGTAGTGAGAATTTTGCGATATGTTGACTTAGCTGGCCCTGTACGCATTTCTCAATGAGTTTGGCCAGTAGTGGGATGTTGGTCACTGGTCGATAGTTGTTCGGGTCTGTTGCCTCAGCTGTCGGTTTTTTGATGATGGGCACTACCTGCCCTGTTTTTAGGCAGTCCGGGAGGGTTCCTTGTGCAAGTGAGGCATTTATTATCTCGGTCCATATCGGGACTAGAGTGTGGCTGATTTTTCGTACACACTTTCCCGGTAGAGGGTCTTGATAGTGGTTGTTCGATCTGAGTTCCGCCAGCGTTTTGGCGATCATTCTCTGGTCATATAATTCAAATGTATCCCATTTTGCCATATTTTTTGTTTGGAGATCTTCTATTGCGACATTGGCCTCATTTTTAGGTGGGGGGAAGGGTCATGAGGTTTGTTGCTGCATTTGAGAGTTCAACCTCTAGTAATTTGGATTTTTCCGTGAAGAATATGGAAAATTCCTCGCAGCTTATGGGAGTTTTTGTCTTCTCTTGAACTGTTTTGGCTAGTTTGTTTGACTGTAGTTTTAAAATCTCAAAGAGTTTTCGCGGTCTGTTTGTGGCACTGTCCAATTCCGATCGGATAAATTCTTTTTTGGAGTTGATTATCTTTTTATTGTATTCATTTCTAGTTTTCCTGAGGGCTTTCAGCTCCGGGGAGGAGGGATGTTGTCTCCATTTCCTTTCGGCCATTCTCAGTTTGCGCCTGTCCTCGTTCAATGACTCATTAAACCAAGGATTTTTTGGTTTCTCTGAGATCTTTTTCATTTTTTGGGGCATGTACTTTAAGCATAAGTATATGCTTCCATCTTAACGGGCTGCGGTCCAACCAGCTTATATACTATCTTTACAGGGTTGACACAGAAGTGCTACAAGCTTCTGCCTCACACAAAGAACAGATGCTGCTGAGGAATTAATACAGTAATTTGGCATAAGCCACAATGAGGAAGTACAGCTTTGGCAGAGTAGAATAGCTGATGCATTTTTAGAGCAAATAGAAAATAATGGCAAGATATGCAGAGTTTGATAAATACAACAAACAATCTTTCAGCAAAATAACCATACCTGGAAAGTGGCCCCTTGACCTCTTCAGATAGCTATATTTTTTTTGTCAGTTGCCTTCTGGCTGTAAATCTTGAGTCCCTACCCATGCCATTATTATTAAATCTATATGTCCCAGTAACGTAATTTGTGTAGCTAGCTAAAAAGACAGGACTGGCTGAAAAGGTCACATATGAAGGAGAAGTGTCTTAATTTCAGACCTAAAATGATTACAGCAGCAGTAGTATAAGACAAAGTTCCGCTTATCATTTGCTTGCCTTACACTCCATGTTTCTCAGGGGAAGTAAAGAGGACACGGTTTTGCAAAAGCAAACTCTGTTCCACTAGTCCTCTACTCTCCAACCTACACATACCAAATAGGTTTCTGTGCAAACAGTGAGGCTGATGTCATAAATTATTGTAGCATGCACAAACTTGAGCTTTACAGTTTAATCTTTTTTTTTTTGTTCTGTGATCAATTACGAAGGATAAAGTAGCCCTCACTCACATTTAAATTAGAACTACAAACAGTAAGGCCTCAGTGTGATTCCTCATACTTAGAAGACGGAAAGACAGCAATGACTGTGACCGCAGAGAACACCTGATGCAGCTCCCGACCAACTTCATCATTGACCATTTGAAAATACCTATGACAAACAACTTATTTGTATTCCAAGGAGACTATTTTCAAACCAAGGAAACTGCAATGGTAACAGGAACTGCACCTGATATAGCGATTCTTTGAATGGATCAAAACGAATGCACCCAAACATATTATGATAATAATCCTTTAACTGCCAACATTACGCTACTCAAGAGATGCCTAGATGTCCTGATGATCTGGACAGATAGCGGAACTGACGTTGAGCTATTCAATGATCGGCTCAATAAAAGATCAGATGACATACAATTTACCTTATCACATAGCAGAGAGGAAATCAATTTCTAGATCTCCTGATCAGGGTAGAGGGTGAGAAAATGTATGCCACACTATTTCGCAATGAAACTGAGCAGAACACTCTGCAAGTTACACCAGTCACTATCCTTCATTGTAACCGTCTTAAGTACCTAGCAAACGTCAGAAAATGTTCTCCGAATTGAATCTTGCAACCCATATTTGTTGTCTGTAAAGACCTCTTCCGAGCTGCAAAGGTGTTGTTAGGCTTAACCCAAATCTAAACTGAATGGACTTAGAGACCATCAAAGAGAAGAACAAATCGGTATAGATGGCGGTTCAGCCATATTATCATGGCAGCTTATAGGAAATTGCGGCGCTACAGAGTATGAAACATATTGGAAAGGGATGAACTAACCATATCTTCTGAAAATGTGGTTCTGTAGTAGGGGATCTCTGTGTATAGTCATAATCTAGTGAATAGTCCCGCCCATGTGCGTGGACCCCGGAGCAATCAAAATAATCTCTTAAAGTGTCGAAAAAATGCAGAACTGCACAGACGCTTAAGAGAGAATTTAAAGACATATAATGCAGCCCATAAACAGGCTACACTGTCCAGTACTTCAACTAGAAATTCCAGCAAAAATCCACAAAACAGCAAAGCCTGTCCAGATTTCCCTTGCCTTCAGCAAAAAAAAAACTCTGAAATGATAGAGAGGAAGACATGGACAGACAAGCCCATAGGCTGCCATTATGTGGCTCAGAATAGGATACTGTGCCTTTAAGAGAACTTTCCAGAACTTCACAGTATCCCAGAATGCCCTGCAGGTCCCTCTTACTTTCAGTTCTTTTTTCCGGCTCCTGCTAGCAGGACCCTGGAGCATTGAGCTCTCCCTTTTTGGGACTTATTTGGTGTTTTTTCACTATTTTTCACAGATTTAGTACTTTATTGTACTGTGGGGCTTTTCTTCTTGGTTTTCTCACTCTGTTTTTTGTCGAATATGCCTGCCTTATTCGACAAATGCCCGGAGTGCTCCAGGAAAAAGACCAGGTCGGACCACCATGAGGTGTGTATCCTCTGCCTTCCAGCTTCTCATGTTCCAGAGGAGTGTGTTATCTGCCAAGGCTTCTCTGGAAGGACCCTGAGGGAAAGGAAGAAGATCAGACTTTAGGGTCTCGAGGAAAGAAGACTGAAGGCACAAGGTGGGTCTGGAGGGGCTTCTTCTGCCCATGCTGAGGCCCCTGGGGGGCTTCCCAGGGGCAGGAAGACCAGCACACGTAACCATTCTCCGCCTGGGTCCATTGCGCCCACTACGGCGTCGAGAGGAATGACTGCGGTCTGTTCCCCATCGTCAGAGACGAAGCGACGTCGAGGCTCGGCGTCGAGGGATATCACTAGACCTTCGAAGTCCCCGGTGACTGTTTCATCGTCATCCTCGTCGACGTCGAGCGATCGGCGTCGGCGAGCCAGGCGTCGGCGCTCGCCGTCGAGGAGATACCGCCGTTCGCTGTCGGCGAAGAGGAGGCGGGCGTCGTTAGTGAGTTCCTCGCCGTCCAGGTCGCCGCCCAGGTCGCCGTCGAGGCACAGGAAGTCGCAGTCGAGGCGCATGAGGTCGCCGTCAAGGCGCATGAGGTCGCCGTCAAGGCGCATGAGGTCGCCGTCGAGGATCGCCTTCGAGGCGCCGAGGTTTGATGTCGAGGCGCAAAAGGTCTCCGTCGAGGCACAGAAGGTCGCCGTCGAGGCACCGAAGGCGTTCGACGCCGAGGAAAAGACGCTCGACGTCCAGGGGCCGACGCTCGCCGTATGGTCGCAGTTCTTCGACGCCGAAAAGAGGTGGAAGTAGACCTGACTCCATGGGAGGTTCGCCTACGTCCCAGGCTGGAAGAGAAGGGGGTTCGCCGCACTCTGTGTATTCCGAGGTGTATACCCCGTCGGGGAAGGGGACTCCCCCTCCTCCGTTACCGAGGGGTCCCCCTCCTAGGACGCCTACTCCGCCTCCGTTGCCTCCTCCGCAACCTGGATCAGGGTTGCCTGAGAAGCCACCTCCGGTTCCGCCGAGGTCGGCTTCGTTACCTAAGCTTCCGACGCCTCCGAAGGGTACGCCTAGACCGAAGGCTCCGTTCAAACCCAAGTCACCCGTTCCCGTGGACCCGGTTGATCGTCCTCGGCCGAGGAGGTCCCGTTCCCGCTCCGGACGGAGAGGAAAATCAAGGAGTCGTCATAGATCCTCCACCAGATCAAGGCGTCGCCATAGGAGGAGGGGGTCTTGGTTCCGCACGGACTCTTACAGAACCCATTCCTACTCGCCGACCTTATCGGTCTCTCCTGAGACCAGGATCTCTCCAGTGGACGACATTGCCACATTCCAGGAAGTTCTCCTGAGGGGGGCTGCGAAGTTAGGTATCACGGTGACGGCTCCCACACCTACGACGTCCGTGATATTCGAGACGCTTCACAAGAAGCACTTGTCTCGCCCTCTTCTGCCTCTGGTGCCTGGATTGAAGGAACCTGCGGAGGAGCTGTTCCTCACGCCATTTGTGGTGAAGGCCGCTCCGTCCCGGCTTCTGAAGAAGTACAGGGCCCTGGATTCGGACCCTGCCTTTCTGGAATGGATCCGGTACCGGATTCAGTGATTGTTACGGCGGCCAGGAAATTGCATTCTACCTCCCCGTCATCCACCGTGCCGCCAGATAAAGAGAGTCGATGGATCAACTCAGCGGGAAGGAAAGCGTGTGGGACCGCTTCCGCAGCCATGAAAGCTGCCAGCGTTACAGCTCTGCTAGGCCGTTACGACCGAGCGCTGTGGGACTCCCTTCAACAGTTCGTGGAACTGCTACCGAGAGACAGGAGGGAGGACTTCCAGGAGATGCTCAAGGAAGGGATGCTGGTATCAAACCAGGTGATCAGTGCAGCGGCGGACACCTCCCTGTTGGCCGCACATGGTTACTGCCATGGAATCAATCAGCGGCGGCATGCCTGGCTATGGCTCACGTCACTAAAGCCGGAGGCCCAGCAGCGGGTGGCCAATCTGCCCTTTTCCGGAGAGACCCTATTCGGTAAATACGCAGATGATGAGATGGCCCGCATGAAGGCGGAGGCGGAGACCCTGACGGCTGTGGGCTTGGAGAAGCCCAAAGAGAAGAAATCCTTCAGGCCTTTCCAGAGGCGCTACGGCGCACAAGGAAGAGGACGGGGGCAGTCTTCGGGACAGCAGCAGCAACAACAGCAGCAGTTCCGGAGACCCTTCCAGAAACGTCAGAAGGGTAGAGGGGGACAACAGTCCTCTACCGCGAACAAGGGCCCGGCCGGGTCTCGACCCTGAGCGGTTACTTCCCCTTCATCCGTTACCCGCTCCGGTGGGGGGAAGCGTTCAATTTTTTCTGGCAGAGTGGAGAATAATTGCTCAGGACAAGTGGGTGCTGAATATTGTTTGCAATGGATAAAGTCTTCGGTTCATCAGCCCTCTTCAGCGATCCCTCCGGTCAGCTCGCAGTATCAACTGCGCGAGCTCCAGGCGGAGGCCGATATCCTGTTAAGGAAAAGGGCGATAGAAGACGTACCTCTGTCTCAAAGAGGAAGAGGTCTGTACTCCCAGTTCTTTCTGGTTCGCAAGAAGGACAAGAACGAGTTCAGGCCCATTCTGGACTTGCGGCAGGCAAACAAGTGGATTCGCAGAGAAAAGTTTTGCATGCTGTCGTTGCATCAGATTTATCCTCAGTTGCAACAGGGGGACTGGCTTTGTGCCATAGACCTACAGGATGCGTACTTCCACGTGCCCATCGCGTACAAACACAAGAAGTTTCTGCGATTTCAAGTCGGCACCAACCACTATCAATACACAGTGCTGCCATTCGGGCTGAAATCTGCGCCCAGGACATTCTTGAAGTGCATTGCAGTGGTAGCGGCACACCTCAGGAAGAACAAGGTGTTTGTCTACCCGTACCTGGACGATTGGTTGATCAAGGCCTCCTCCTTCTCGGAAGCTCAAGCAGACTTCCAGAAGACGTGCGTTCTCTTGAACAAGTTGGGGTTGCACATCAACATGTCCAAGTCTGTCCCGATCCCGGTCCAGTGCATTCAATACTTGGGAGCCACCATCAATAAGCTGTCAGCAAGCGTGTCTCCTTCGGAGGAGCGACAGCGATCGATCCTTCGGAAGGCTCAGGCTCTTATGACCACTCCTTCTACAACAGTGAGGACGGTGTCTTCTCTACTGGGGTCGATGGCCTCTTGTATCTTCCTCACTCCTCATGCACGACTAAACATGAGACCTCTGCAGGAGTGCTTGGAGGACCAATGGGACCAGAGGAAAGGATCTTGGGACGACAAGATACACCTGTCTCTGCATGCTCTTCAGTCTCTGAAGTGGTGGTGTTCAGCGGAGAATCTCCTCAGAGGGGTTCCCTTCTACAAGGGCATTCCTACTCAGACTATCGTGACGGATGCTTCTCTCCAAGGCTGGGGAGCGCATTCGGGAGACTTACAGATTCAAGGAACGTGGTCTCAGATGGAGTCCACGTATCACATCAATTTCCTGGAACTCAGAGCTGTTCACTTGGCACTGAAGGCCTTTCATCCGTCCTTCCAGACCAACTCTCTGCTTGTACAGACGGACAATACGACCACGATGTATTACTTCAACAAGCAGGGGGGGTCGAGATCGCGCACCTTGTCTCAGGAGGGGCAGACGATCTGGTGCTGGCTTCTGGCCAGAGGATTGACAATAACGGCTACCCATCTACCAGGTGTGCAGAATGTTCAGGCAGACGCACTGAGCAGACTGATTCAGGAAAACCACGAATGAGTCATAAACGACAACGTACTAGGAGAAGTCTTCGTAAGGTCAAGGACTCCAGACGTAGATCTGTTCGCCACCGCCGAAAACAGCAAATGCCAAGACTTCGCCTCCAGGTACTACCAGCAAGGGACGCTGGGGAATGCACTCTGGATCAACTGGTCGAACAGCTTTGTTTACGCTTTTCCGCCCATTCCCCTGATTCCAGCGGTGCTCATCAAGCTGTCCCGGTCCAGGGCACGGATGATCCTGATTGCCCCGGAATCGCCCAGACAGTGGTGGTTCACGGACCTTCTACACCGGTCTCTCCTTCCACACATACGGTTGCCGTGCAGGCCGGACCTTCTCACGAAGTTCGGGGGGCAGATGTTGCACCCAACCTCTCGTCCTTGAGTTTGGCGGCACGGCTCCTGAGATAGTGCAATATGGCCATTTGAATCTGCCCGAAGATTGCATGGACATACTGAAGGAGTCTAAGAGACCCTCCACTCGCACTTCCTATGCTTACAAGTGGAAGAGGTTTTGTATCTGGTGTGTGTCCAGGAACTTTGATCCAACGACGTGCAAGGAAGATGTCATCCTTCCATACCTTCTGCATTTGGCGCGGTCTGGCCCTAATGTTCATTCCATTAAGGTTCATCTCGCTGCATTGACTGCCTACAGGAAAAGCCCTTCACAGACTTCCTTCTTCCAGATCCCTGTGATCAAAGACTTTTTGGAAGGCTTGAAGAAAGTGTTCCCTCCTGTCAGGCTTCCTTCGCCTTCATGGGAATTGAATGTGGTGCTGTCCAGTTTGACGAAGGAGCCTTTCGCACCCATTCATAAGGCTTCGTTGCAGCACCTGTCCTGGAAGGCGGCGTTCCTCGTGGCCATTACATCGGCCCGCAGGGTGAGTGAAATTCAGGCGTTGTGTTGTAATGAACCTTATACTGTATTTCATGCTGCTAAGGTTGTTATGCGTACTCACCCTAAATTTCTTCCCAAGGTTATTTCTGACTTTCATATCAACCAAACTATAACTTTGCCTACGTTTTTTCAGAACCCTTCATCTCCAGTGGAAAGGTCTCTACATTCCCTGGATGTTAGGAGGATGTTGAAATTTTATCTGGATAAGACCAAAGGTATTCGTAGGTCAGACCAATTGTTTATCAATTATGGATCGGTCAGGAAGGGTCTTGCGACCTCTAAGCAGTCCATCTCTAGGTGGATTGTGTCCTGCATACAACTGTGTTACCAGAAAGCTAATAAGACCTTAGGAGGTAAGCCTAAGGCTCATTCGACCAGCGGCAAAGCTGCCACAACGGCCTTGCTCCGTAATGTGCCGATTGCAGAAATTTGCAAGGCCGCCACTTGGAAGTAGGTTCATACCTTTGCTAAGCATTTCTGTCTGGACACTGATGCCAGGGCGGATGCTCAGGTTGAACAGGCTTCGCTGCGGAATTTGTTCGCACAATAGTGGTGTTGGTTTCTTTTCTCCACCGCCGCTTTGGTGTGGGGATGGGCTTGCCATTCTATTCACTAGATTATGACTATACACAGAGATCCCCTACTACAGAAGGAGTAGTTTCTTTTCTGTAACTCGAGTTCTGTAGTAGGGGTATCTCTGTTATAGTCATAAGCGCCCGCCTTCCTCCCCGGTGGAGACAGATATTCATGTAAGGAATGCTACAGGTCTGGCGTGTTACGCCTTCAAAAAGAACTGAAAGTAAGAGGGACCTGCAGGGCATTCTGGGATTCTGTGAAGTTCTGGAAAGTTCTCTTAAAGGCACAGTATCCTATTCTGAGCCACATAATGGCAGCCTATGGGGCTTGTCTGTCCATGTCTTCCTCTCTATCATTCCAGAGGGTTTTGTTTGCTGAAGGCAAGGGAAATCTGGACCGGCTTTGCTGTTTTGTGGATTTTTGGTGGAATTTCTAGTTGAAGTACTGGACAGTGTAGCCTGTTTATGAGCTGCATTATATGTCTTTAAATTCTCTCTTAAGTGTCTGTGCAGTTCTGCATTTTTTCGACACTTTAAGAGATTATTTTTGATTGCTCCGGGGTCCACGCACATGGGCGGGACTATTCACTAGATTGACTCTAACAGAGATACCCCTACTACAGAACTGGAGTTACAGAAAAGAAACTACTCCAATCCATTGCTGAATTGTACGGACTTAGATGATCAACATGTCTACAGGGTTGGAAGACACTGACACTCCCAGCTTAATTCTATCTTGATATAGCGATGGGACTTTTCTTTTGCATGGAAAACTATAAGGGAAAAGGTGACAAAATGTAATGTCAGTGGCTAAAAGGGATGTTGACAATCTCTATGTGGAGCTCACATGATCACACTAAAACACCTCAAGAAAATCCAACCTTTCATTCCCCCTGAAGATTTTAGGCGGTAGTGCAGTCACTAGTCCTCTCAAAACTGGATTATGGTCATCACAGGAACTCCGAAAACTCACCCCTTAAGTTCAGTTCTTAACATGGCAGCCTGGCTATTAACAGGTCGCAAACAGTTTGAGCACTTCACAACAGTAACAAGAGACTCATTTGGCTCCCAATCGAAGGAAGGTGGTTCTACAAGACTGCTTGCATCACACACATTACCCCAACTATCTGGAGAACAAACTTTAAAAAGCTGGAAGAGCCAGATCTCTATGGATCTCCAACTCACTCCTCATACCTCCCAAACTGAAAAATAAATCCTCCCAGACATGTTCTTTCTCTGGAATTGCTCCCAAGATATGGAAACTCACTCCCTAGAGACCTGCACTGCAACCCCTCATTTTCCTGTTTCAAACGGGACTTTAAACACTTACTGCTCAACAAATACCTTACACTCACCCTAACTGAGCTATGTACCCAAAGATCACACCCACACTGCATTTACCAGTTGCAGTGGTTAAATTAGTGTTTCAGCTGTCCTCTATGTCGGCATACTGTAACTATTGCTGCGGCAGAATGATTTTCTTCGTCTGTATTTTTGCATGTACTTCAATCAAATGATCTCGCATTATATGTAAATCACTCTGATTCCTTCTTGTCTAGCTAACGCTATAAAAACGTACAGATAAATAATAGTAATTTACATGACAATGGCCGCTACGGGTAAATCCTGAGAATCAGAAGGATTTGTTCCCATAGGGGAGATTTCTGATGCCCTACTGGAAAGGTTACAAGAACATGGTTGCCCAAAGAGGCTCTTAAAAAGCTCTCGCAAGAGGGCCGGGTACTGCTCCTGTGCCATTCTACTGGAGCCAAAACAGAGGGTAGAACATTCCCAACAACGGATGTTAAGTATTGCTACCTATTGTTACTCCAAGTTCGAGATTAAAAAAGTCATTAATAAACACTTGTTATGGATGAACTCTTTACCAAAGGAAAACCATATGTACTCATTCGAAAAGGGCTAGAGACCATATGTACACATTCGAAAAGGGCTAGAGTGCAAGAGAGCATGTTGTAAGTGCCCATCTGAAGGCACAGAGTAATCCTGATTTGTCACATTGGAACCTACCCCCCATTTTTGGGTCACTTCAAAAGACCTGTTTCTAAACAGTTGTGACCAAAGAGTTTACATACAATGAGCTGCATGAACTGAAGTAGCACAGATTACAACAATGCAGTAGAATACGCTGCATAGTGCAGGGGGCACCTTTAGCTGAACACTTTACCTCCTTGGCCCACCCAGCTGATAGTCTCAGATGGTTTGTAGTAGAAAAAGTTACCCCCAAACCCGGGGAGGTTGGTGGGGGGGTGGCTTATCTTATGTCCTTCACGTGAGAGAATGCTAATCAAATGGCTTTATCTATTAGACATAGTAGCTAAGGGCTTAAATTAATTTGTGGCGATAGCAAAACAAGCCACATTGAACAATGGTTAATCATACATATGTTTGAACTGTCGGTTTTACCCTCCTGTCGTTTGTCAGCTTTCGGATACTCATATGATCTTTTGAAAAACGTTGCTGTTGATTCAGAATCGTTTGAAACATTTCATACTGGAGTTCGAAATGTTTAATTGAGAACTGGTTGATACCTTATGTTGGAGTTTCAAATGTTTATCCAGAACAAGAAATGGTTGATACCGTATGCTCCAATTGGATGCTGTTCTTTTTCGCATTTACTGCTTTTTACCTTTTTGCTGAGCTCACTGTTTGTAATTCGCTGCCAAAATCAGTGTTTACTTCTAGATTAAATGAACTGATGCGATCTGTATAAAAAGGCTGCTTATTGACTTGCTCCTTATTTTGTAAGCGTAAGTAATGATATTGCATATTTCACGTTGCAAGGGATTAATCTATTTGTCATCATCAAACAAAATTCTCTTTCAGTAATAAGGATATTCAAGTCAAACTTCACAACTGGGAGATTCATTGTGCAAACTCTTGTTGGTTTAGTTTCAAATGTATATCCAGTACAAGAAGTGGTTGATATCTTATGCTCAGAATGGATGCCGTTCTTGTTCGCTTTGATTACCGAGAGCAGTGATTGTAATGCCATAAGTTGGCAGGGTATGCTCAGACGTGAGTCCCTTGCTCACTTTGCCACTGGATTCAAGCAAGCCGGGCTGAAGACGGGTGAAATGCCAGAAACCGGTCCTCAGTAGCTTGTTTCCGGTCCAGGGAAGGCGTAGCTTGGCAGTTCGGGCTGGACTGTTCCCATGAGGCACAGGGTCAGACTGATTTGCATATGGCCATGTCTGAACTGGGGTGGCAGAGTCGGCTAAAGAACTGTGATGGATTAAACCCAGATCAGTTGACTGGGGGTGAGTGCTTGTATTGTCAACGCTCCGTCCATCATTTCCTTTGGTTTTTCTGTGATTGTAATGCGGCATCAAAATCACATTATACATGTTTTCTTCTATATTGAATGTACTGATGCGATCTGCATAAACATCCTGCTTAGTTTTGAAGCGTAAATAAAGATATTGCCCATCTCACATTGCAAACAATTAATTCTTCTGTTTGTCACCCAAAATTCTCTACCAGTAATAAGGAGTTTCAAGTAAAACTTCAGCACTGAGAGGTTCATTGTGCAAACTCTTGTTGGTTTGCGACTCTACAATTTATCCAAGTAAAAAGTAGCACTACTCATTCACATTCGTACGATTCACTTCACCCGGTAATGCATTGACGGGTGTTGTTTCTGATATAGCCTCAGGGCATTAGACTACACATCCCAACACCCGCATTTTGGTAGTAGACCTTTTCCATTGACATGCTGGCGTGCAGGTTCACGTCGTGCTGCTGCATCCCTTTTACCTATCGGTCATTGAACGACTTGCGCCCAGTACAGTCAGAGCGAGCATAGATTTGGACATTCAGGCAGCGGTAAGGGTTGACTTCAAATGCTTGTCCACTCTTCTGTTATTTTTCCTTTATAGATTAAACCTATTACCGCTTTTAACTTTTATATTTGCAACCCATTTCTGATGCCACTAGAAGGGCTTGTTAATCGAACTCTAAAGAGACTGAAATTCAGAAGAGTGAATTTTCTTCATTCACTGACCCTTGTGCATATGCCATTGAGTACAGGTAAAAAAAAATTTACCACCTTTTCCATGCTTCTGTTCCTAGACCGTTAATGCGGAGTTGTCCAGTTTACAAACGAGTCATGTCACCATCTACACACTATAAAGATACATCCCAAAGGCGTGTCATGCAACTCTAGGTAATTTTGCATGACCAGATATGTCTTTCAATAGACTTGTATATTACCACACAGGTTGCCCCACACATACGTCTTCATGAAGACCAACCTAGATGATTCCAAAAAACCGAGTTAATTTGGGTCGAAACGTCAATAATTTCAATATTGGCCTGTACTGAGTTAACACCCCACACCGGCATCTAAGAAGAATCACCTGGATACATGGGAATATAATACTATAATATTCTATACAGGCATCACACAGGCGATTGCAGCTCTGCGGTTTTATCTTGTATCATAGGTCCTCAGTCACTAAGTTCTTACTAGCCACGTTGCACAAGCACTTTTTTTGCTTTTACACTAATGAAGCAGCCTACAGTATATTGTACATATATATTCTACATGTACGTTTGCCATAATATATGCAATTAATATTATTCAATCTCTAGTTGTGTATTTCTTGAAATCTTGTTTTTCCTGTTAAAATTTTTTTTGTTTTTCAAAGAATTATTTTTGTAAAAAGGTTTCTGCCTCAACGAAACCGTTTGTCTATTGTACAATAATGTGCAGACAGTGAGGCTGTTGCAGTATGAGCAAAATTGTGCTTTACAATGTAATCTTTCTTGTGTTCTTTGCCTTAATTGATTAATAATGGAGGATAAAGGAGCCCTCTCGCACATTTAAATTAGAACTCCAAACAGTAATGCCTCCGTGTGATTCCTTGTACTTACAAGACCGAAAGTCAACACTGACAGTCACCACAGACAATCTTTCTGAAAGTGCTTTTATTTTTAACTGGCCTCTCATCCATCCGTAGTAACCGTTCTTCTTTCTTGGAAGGATGAGGAATATGATTGAAGGATGGAAGTGTTACAGACAGGTTTATGTTATATGCAGACCTAACTTTAAAAAAAAAAGTAATGACCAGGGGTGGCTGCTCACTTTGGGCAGAGTGGCTGTGCCCCCTTAATTTTCCTGCTTTATGTGCCATCCACAATTGTAATTTAATATTCATATTACAAGCTGTGTATTGTGATAAATTATTAGTGTCGATAGCACATAAAACAGCAAAACTTACCTTTCAAACACCCAATGCCCATGTCTTCTTGCCAATGACTGCCAACCAAGCTAGCATCATACTCTGACTCTTACATTAAGCGAGGGTCAGGCAGCCACTTCCAGTGACACATGCTCTGGTGCCAGACATCATGGAAGCCCACGTGCTTAAAGGATTAAGGCCCTGGGCTGCCCTTATCTTGGGCCTTTGGTTAGATGAAGCTCAGTAGTGTCACTTTTTGCAGCAGCCGCAGGCAGCAAGAGCATCAGCCCGGGAGATGGCGGCATGAAAATTAATGCCTCCCCCACCCTTTCTCAAGTCTTCATCACAACTTGGAAAAGGGCGGGGTTAACTTGCCCTCACAGCCTCTACAAGCCATTACAGCTACTCCAAAACCTAGAACTATCCGAATCTCACCTCCCAGCCACCATCATCCATCAGTGCTGCTGGCCTAATTTCTTCTTGAATCTGATGGAGCTGGCCTGATCGGACATCTGGAGAGCACTTATTCTCAAGATGAGTCCCGAATAATGGCCTTGAAAGGGGATCCGAGCAAGAATTTCGAAGAAATGCTGGTGAGTGACTCTTTACACAGACTGGACCCAAAGTGCACCGTCTCCTACCATATTGTCCAAGACAAGATAGGATGGCTGTTCAGCTCTTTGTTGGTTGCGCTAGAACTAAGAAAGTCAAAGCTGTGACTTTAAGAAAGTGGCTCTGTATATAAGGGACCCAAAGTAAGGTACAGTGTGCACAGATGTTTGGCAGAGGATAAAGTTAGATATAATCTTACTCTCTTAAGTGGTAGCTTGGCCGAGCAGTAAGGCAGTATCAGAGGACAGTGTAAAGCATGTGTTGCACCCACCTAGTCACCAAATGGTCTCACACACTCAAGAACTGAACTCTAGGCCAATTGTTTTGTATCAAAAGATATAATTGTTTTATTTTAGAACCAACAAGGTATCAAAATATACTTTCTCAGAATGAATTACTTTAGTTAAATACTTTTCAAAAAGGCAATAGACTTTGTGATCACAGAAGTTACAGCTGTTGCAATAGGCAACACAATTTCAAACAATGCAACATTGAGCTCAATGGGAATTTCTAGTTAAATGCGATTAGTTACTTTGTAGATTACTTTTCTAACCACAGGACTGGATCAGGAAGGTACAGTTGGTACACCTCCAGCGGCACGGGGGCATCCGGGTGCAGTGGTACTTAGGCCCAATGTTATCCAATGAGAGGCAGGGGGCCTTCGGTTGTTGGTTGCTGGCAAGCAGGCCACATGGCTGTGGAAGCTGGGCTCTTGGTCACTTGCTCAGGGCAAATGGGGAAGTAGATTAGGACAAAGGTTGCACTGCCAGGGGCACTCGGGCGGCTGGGTGCAGGGTGGTTTTGAGCCGTCGGGCACTCAATGTTATTCAATGGAGATCTTGGAAAGTGAACAAAGGCTGCAGGCGCGGAGATTCTTCAGGAGCGACCAACTCTTTGAGGGGTAATTTGGTATCTTGGAGGGAAGGTAGGCACCCCGGAGTTAGGCACAGGGGGCCGGAGGGTGCTGGGTGCAGGGGTTTCTTTTGACGTCAGGAAATCTTACCCTCTGCTGGTCACGGTTGGAGGGGTCCCTTGTTCTGAGACTGCAGACTGGGTCGTCCAGGAGGGTCCTTAGGCAGTGGATTCCAGGTCAGAAACGCCGGGGAGACGTCCTCAGGGTCTTTGTTCACTCAGGCACAGGCCAGGCTCTGCGGGTGCAGAGTGTCCTGGATTCACGGTTCCTGGCTGGCACCAGGGGTATTGTTGTTTGAGCAGAACCACTGCTCATGGGAGTCCCAGTCTCTAAGAGGTTAAAGGCATGCAGGTCCTCAGCTGTCTGTCCGCAGGAGACGCCAGGATTTAGCAGGAGCAGGTTCAAGGATCAACAGGCCTGTAGGGCTGGGGCCAAGTCAGTTGGTGTTGTCCTCTTGTTAGCAGCTGCACAGCAGGTCGTCTTCTTCTTGGTCTTCTTTCTTGTTTCGAATTCGGGATCTGAGGAAGGAAGGTTCAGTGTGCTCCTAAATACTACATTTAGGGGCGTTACAGGTAGGGGAAGGGCAGGGACCAATAGGTTCCTGTCCTGGGGTGAGTACACCCCCTATCCTGCTCCTCTCCTGTGGGAGGGGGACTGGAGCCTATCTCTGATTGGGCAGGGCTCCCCATCCTCAAGATGGCCGGAGCCCGGAGTTGTGCTTCACCTTGCCTTTCCCACCTGAGGGGTGGAGTTGGCACAGGCTGGCACACCCCCTTTCCTCACATAGGGTTTCCCGCCAGTCTTCCCGTCAGAGTGGGGGTCAGAACCGGTGGGGGCAGGTTGCTGAATGCAGCAAGTGGCCTGGAGAAGCCCACAAAGGCGGCATGCCTTTGAAGCTTCCCCTGCCCATCCTGGGGGAGGAGACCTAGCACCTCGCCCAGGATGTGCATTGTTGCAGGCCCAGGAGAGCGGGGGGCTCTTCACCCAGGGGTCCAGCAACATGTCTGCTGTGTGGCAGCCTAGGCAACCTCTCATACAAGACATAGGGTAGGTTTCAGAGGGCATCTCGTAAGATGCCCACTGTAGTGCATTTTACATTAAATCTCACACTGGCATCAGTGTGGGTTTAATGTGCTGAGAAGTTTGATATCAAACGTATCAGTCTTCACTGTAGCCATTATGGTGCTGTGGAGTTCGTAATGACAACCTCCCATCACCATATACTCTTAATGCCATCACTGCACTTACAGTGCCCAGGAATGGCCCTGGGTACTGTAGGGGCACAGGACCCATGCGCATGTGCCCACACCACTGGCATAGGGCACTCAGCTAGAAGGGTGACTGATGTATGCCAGGGCAGAGGGCTTGTGGGCATGGCACACCGTGTGCTTTGTTGACTCTTTGTTTAGTTCTGTACCAGGACATTCCGCCTGCAAGTAAGTCTGTCTGTCTGTCTGTCTGTCTGTCTGTCTGTCTGTCTGTCTGTCTGTCTCTGCCTGCCTGCCTGCCTGCCTGCCTGCCTTCCTGCCTTCCTACCTGCCTGCCTTCCTGCCTGCCTTCCTTCCTTCCTGCCTTCCTGCCTTGGCAAAATTAATAAGTACTGCAGCCCTTAGGGGTCTTCTCTGGTCACAATGCCCTTGGTACCCAGGGTACCATTTACCAGGGGCTGACATGTGGCCAGAGATGCTAATTGGGTTTTAGTTTCAGTACAGTTTTAGGAAAGGAACACAGGCCCCTGGGCACACCCAGTCAAAGCTCATCAGCAAAAAGTGGGGGTATACCATGCAAGAAAGATGACACTTTCTCACAGTGACCTAGCATTCGATTTTAAATATGCATTAAGATTTTTTTATTCCTTGGCCTAAAATTGGTCATCAGTCTGGCTTTTGTGTCCCTTCTACAGGGCTGATGGCAGTTGTTCCGTGCTCAAAGGGGCATGTCCCAGTGACCTATCTGTGTTGGGCAGACATGTATTCTTTTTCTATACCCTTAAACAGCCATGAAAGAGGGGTGGCCAGGTCTCCTCCGGGCACAAGCAGTCCCCACTCACAAACTGGTACTCTCATCCCAAACACCTTTAAGTATGAAGTGTTAAAGGGGAATAGCAGAAAATTGATAAGATAGTTGCTATACTTTTTTGGGAAATTGTATTGTACTAAATGATGAGTTTTGACTGAGAATTTGACACACATCTTACGTAGCACTGAGGGAACAAGGTAAACCATTTATTAACTATTTCTGTGATTAGAACCTCCATACTCACTCAAAAAAGAAACATGCCAGATTTTGTTCCTTCTGGAATATGTTGACATTTTGCAGTCAATATTAACATTAATTAAGAATGGGATATTGTTCACCAGGCAGATCATCACAGAGAAATGCAGTTAATGTGCCCTTACATAAGGGAGCATTCTATCAGCTATAAGTCTACCTTAGTCTTGGATCAGGTACCGTCTTTGGCATCTGTTGTATTGTATACAGGAGTGGCTGGGTAAATAACTCATTATGATAAATGTGCAGAGTGGATTTTAGAGAGGAATAGAAGTACTATTGCGAAAATCTTCGGCCATTATCACATTTCTCCTATTGGGCTAGACAAAGAAATTACCTTTCTATCTCTGTTTGTAGATGTAAGATCTGTCTAATACACGGGGTGAAATTGTGGGAAATGTTTACCAGTGAGGATATAAGTGTTCACTTTGTTATGGTTCTAGTACTGCTTACTGATAAAGATTGTCTCCTCATTGGCAGGCTAGTTGAAAGAACAGACTATTTAAGGATGTCCCCTGACGTTAGGTTGGACCGCTACTCCTTTCAGCTTGTTTCTTGTTTGCATTAATTCCTCTCTGATTTAGCTTAATCAGGCCGGCCCTGGTACTTTTCTTTGTAGATTTTGCAGTCTTTCAAATGTTAACACAAATATATTAGCAAACTTTCCTCAGTCGGGTAGGCTTTATAGAGAAGGTGCTTTATGCTAATGAGCTGAAGCAATCTGTTATCTGGATTAATTATTTTCCATCAAAACAAAAAAACAATTCAAACCGCACATTAGACTAGAGAGCTAAGTGTCTTTTGCTTGATTGGTCATGCCAGCTTATAAATCTTTTTAGTCTGCAGCGCAATCGACTAATACTTTTGGGATATTTACATTTGATTGTCAATCCCTTGATTTTGCTAGTTAAAGATTGCCAGGTAAGGTTGATAGCTGCCCTTTTTGTGAGGTGGTGAAATTTGGACTTGGTCTAAAACTGAGCCGTTACTAATGGCTGAAACAAACAGTTTTGAAAAACATTGTCCCGTGTACCATTGCTATCTTCTTCTTGGCTCCAACTCTGTTTCGGACTCTGTAGTATTGAAACATATGCTACCTCTAGGCCATTTTATGGGCAGATGAGCATGTAGTTTCCTTTTGTGCTTCGCTTAATTTCTTTTTTTTTCTAAAGATGAGTAGAAACCCATCTAACCCATCAAGCGAGTTTTGGAAGCATTTGGCTGCTTCTGTTTTTTTTTTTGCATTTCGTATACCATAAGGTGGCATCCACTTTTCTGCTGCAAAGCTAATACACTGTAGTGATGTTGTATCAAGATAAACTATCTGTTCTTAGTGAATCCTCCAAATGTACACACTGTATGTACTTGGAGTGGAGTGTTAAGTCACAATGCCCGATAGGCAGATCAAGATTACATATGTATAACTAGGTTGTGATAGCAAATGGAATATGTTTATTTCAAACACGGAGCCATTTCGACTCTTTTTGACACTGTGCCGCCTTAGCTCCCAGCCTTTTTGATTTGACCAGGAGCCTCCTCACCCTGAACTGCATTTTCCATGGTTTGGTGTGCATTGCCTTGTTGGCTTCTAACCAGGCTTTGTTGAAGCGTGCCATGTGGACTTATTGCAGGGTCTCTCTCAATTCCTTGCTGCACTGGTAAATGTAGGGGGGCGTAGAAATGATAGATGTCATGTAGTTTGAAGGTTGCAGAGGAGGCCAGATGGATTGATAGGTTTGCAGTAGACTCCTGTGCATCCATAATGTTTGTAGAGAGTTTTTGAGATGCCCTTTTCCCCACTGTAATTGCTTCAGCGTAAGTGAGTGATCTCGCGGGGCAGGTATCGCGAACAGGAATGTTCTGGACTTACACCTCCTGGAATCCCGGAGATGATTGGATTCTTTCTTTGTCACTGATTACGTGGTGCACTCAGCTTGTTTTTCTTTAATTCCTCAACGAGGTTGCTTGAAAACTGTGGTAGTGTGCAGAATTTTTTGAATATGGATGCACGCTGACACGAGGCGAATGTGGCCTCAGGGTCACTCTGGAGATTAATTTGTTTAATGCTTTCAATTTAGCGTCTATTCCTGAAATGTATGTTGCCATTGTATTTAGCAGATCAACCTGCAGCTCTAGCTTCAACAAGTGAAAGGTCATTGACACAGTGGTTGCCTGTAATGTATCCAAGGGTGAAACCATCACTCAGGGTAGCTGATCATCCCACCCACCCTTGAGTTAGTGCATTGTTACAAGCTACGGGGGCTTGCTGGTTTGTGGGTGGGTATTGTTTCCTTGGCAGGAAAGGCAGGGGGAGCATTGTGTTGTCCCGGAGGTTATGGTTTTGATTCTGTCGCTTGCACTTCGCTGAGAGTTTGGAGACGCAGACTTGATAGAGAGAGGGAGTGAACTGTGGCATCTTTTCTTCCTGGCTTTTGCCTTGTAGCGGGAAAAGGGTTTGCGGAGGGGTTGGCGCCGATGGTTCTTCAGCTTGTTGGGCCTGTGTAGTTGGTGAGCTGAACAAGGGCTGGAGGGATGGTTGGGGCAGAGAATTCAATAGGCTCGTGCCTTCGGAGAATAAACAGAACATTTATGCTGTGAATAAAAGCTACTTTCCCTTCCTCCTCGGGCCTTTCCTGTGCTGAATTGGTGGATGGCATTGCTTTTTGCTGACTCGCTGGCTAAGGTGTCTGCTTTTTTAAAAAGTCTAAAACCGTGTGAGGTTGCTCGTGGATTTGAATTTAGGGCTCCTTTAGTGTGATTTAGCCTGGCTTAAGGTATTTACCCTGGGCATACTTTGTCCTCCTCCTTGTTGTCCCTGGTGGAACAGATCTCTTCCCAAAGATGTTAGGGAGGCTCTGGTCACACAAGCCGCACTGATAACTAGATCAGCCTCCTCTGCTCATCTCTGGAGCACCATACCACCTCTGGGTAGGAGACCACAATGGCACCTTCCAGCATCACCCAGCCTGCCTTGCTTGCCTGCCCCCCTTTTCAGGAGGTGGACACTGTGAGACAATCTTCGTGTATGCATGGCTATCTTGTTGCAGTATCCTTTTAATCTGGTGGTAGGGGAGTCCCGGCCTGGAGCCTGATGATGCAGTGGTTTATTTCAATTTAGTCCTACAAGTTGCTCAATGCTCCCCCAGGTCCCCACCACCCTTTGCTGCGCCGCCGCTACCTCCACACCAC
The DNA here is from genome assembly GCF_964263255.1 of Lissotriton vulgaris. NCBI lineage: Eukaryota > Metazoa > Chordata > Amphibia > Caudata > Salamandridae > Lissotriton > Lissotriton vulgaris. The sequence goes on from NC_141696.1 coordinate 1,486,881,058, forward strand.
CTTCTGCCCTGCCTCTGTTGTCCTCCTTGTCTGTCCCGGATTGTGTCTCCTTTATGCGCCTTAATGCTAAGTGCTCTCAGTACTTTCAACTTCGTCAGCAATGTTGGTATCTAGGTGCCAAAAAAATTCAAAAGGGTGGCAAGACAAAGCAGTCTGCTGCTGTTTTTTAGGCTGTTGCTTAGTACAGGTCCCCATTTCTGGGCAACTTGCCATGTTTATGAAGAGCTCTGTGGTGGGCTGTGAACAGGGGCCCAGATTTTACTTTGTTCCATAATTGCAGGTGCGGCAGGATCCATTAAGCCTCCTTTTTCATCCTGTAAGACGCAATCACAACGGAGTCCGTGAAGTCTTCTCCACACGGGCCTTTGTATGTCTCGCCGCCTGCTACTGTCCGACTCAGCCCGGCGGGCAGTGGAAGGCAGTGGGGGAACCACTCAATTCTGCTTTTAGGCGTGGCAGGAACTGCAGCTTGGTGCTCTGCTCGACACACTGAGCTCGGACGATACTGGGCCTTGTGACATTGGCCAACAGTGTTCCTGCAGCGTTCAGCAGCCAAGTCATGGGGATGAAAAGACAATGAAAGTTACCTCAAACAAGCTGAAGTTGTGTGCCCGTGATACAAAAAAGATGTTCAGAAGACTTACTTGTGGGCCTCAGTGCAGACACCTTTAATTTGAACAGCTTTGTAGAATCGTGAAATGTGATTTATCAGTGCAGTGTCCTTGCTTTGTATTAGATTCCATAGGTTTTAAAGCTTAAATTCTACATCTCTGTTAAAGACATCATCTCTTCTGAAGAGCTCCATTGATAATCATTAACACCGAATTATCCTGCCCCCATGTGGGATACTGGATCTCTTGTTTCATAAAGTTCATTATTGTATTTCGGCTTACTGCAGGAGGTCAGAATTTTCCAAGTTCTAAAAAAAATATTGCTGCCTGTAAACAGGCTGATCTTATTTCTTTTAATTTGCTTTAAAAAAAACTGAATACCTTTTAAAAATACTGGAATGTCACAAGAAAAATAAAGTGACGTTGCTAAAATCATTAGTATAACCTTTTTAAAGGAAATTAAGGGAAAAGTACAAGGACAGAGTTGCCACATAGTCTGCAGTTAAGCTTAAAATGGACACTGTGCCTTTAAGAGGCAACAGGGATCTCTAGTGCCTGATCATGCCCTGTAGGTGGCTATTTTCTCTGTGGTTTTTTTCTGTCCTGCTGGCAATCTTAGAGCATTGATCCCGACCTTTTGTGGGTTTTTTTTTATGTCAAAGACCCTTCTGATCTTCAAAAAATACTACTTTGTCTTTTGACCTGTAGAGTGTTTTTCTGTAATTTTGTGACCAGGGATGTAAGTTTTTCATTGTAGTATTGCCATCAACGTTGAAAAGTGTCCCGTCTGTAGGAGAAAAGGCAAAAACATCTCAGTAATTTTTGCATACTTTACATTCCAAATTTTCGGATTCCAGAGACGTGCAGGAACTTTTTCAGGCAAATCCCGATGGACAGGGCGATGATTTTCCTTTGTGAAGAGGAGGGGGAGAAATTCAGACAGCAAGGCTCACTTGTTGGAAGAACTGGGAGGTCGCAAGATCTAGTAAAGAGTTAGGCCTCTACCAATACTGTAAACCCACACTATCACGACTCCTCCAAGAGGAGAGCCAAAAAGAAACACCATCATGGCATAGCATGATGTTCCCGACTAAGGACCCAGACTTCAAGACAAGGTTTTGCACCAACTTGTGAGCTGTCAAGAGCTGTGACGACATAGAGGTAAAAAAGTTTGATGTTGAGAGACAATCGATCAATGTCTAGGCACATGGAATCATCCTGCTCCTTAAAGATGTCCGAAGAATAGCTGTGGCACATGGCAAGCTAATTGCCAACAACTGTGAGAATAATCCTAGTTGAGGATATCACGTTCCAGGAGATTCTTGAGGCGAACAAACAGAATGTTCCTCAGCCGGCACCTACATCAATAACTTAAGTGATTATTGAAACTTTTCACCAAAGATCTGCTTTGAGGCCTTCACTCCTGCTGGCCTGGTCTTCTGGAACAGGTTCTGCAGTTGTTGTTTCACACCAACAACTGCGAAAGCAGACTTCAACAGAAACTTTGATGACAAAACCCTCATTCTCTTCATATGGACCCTAATCTGGATTCGTTTGTGGTGTCAGCGGAAAAGAAATCTTGCACCACTCCTCATCCCTCCACATGTTCTAACAGACCAGGAGAGCTGAAAACTCTGTTCCGTAGGGAGGAAGATATGAGGCATGTTTGAAACGATTATTCAAACTAAAGTGCCTTTCCTCTTTTTGGTCGATATGGCCTTTGTGGGTCTTTCTCCAGCAGTTCACCTATGACTTACTAAGGAATCTTAGAAGGATTTCTTGGAAATTTGAAATAAGGAACTTATGGTATTCAATTGCGTCATCAATGCAGCTACAGACTCATGTGTAATGGGTATTGTCATAGTCCGAATCTACAGCATTCATCTTCATTGAGATTTACCGGTCTGAAACCAGAGATGCAACAACGTATTCTAAACATTGCTTTTTCAGACACTACACTATTTGTCAGTCATGCTGACAATCATAAAATGGCCCCATGCAATCAGCGATGGTCACCTTAAAAAGTATAGATTTGTGAAACCGGAACCAGCAGGAAATACACACATATGGACTTTACGATCATTGATACTTCCCACAGAGGTTCCAAACCCTGGAGTATCCTGAAGTCCAACAAATGCCTTTTCACTAGCTGAGACACCATCCCAAAGGTAAAGGGATCTACCAGTTAGCAACGGTAGTAAAAAATCCCCCTACAGGCACAAAGCAGTGACTCACCACTTCCTCCTCTTCTGTTACCCTCTCTAGTCGTGGGAAGCATTTAGAATTTCCTGGAATAGTGGTTTTCAATCAAAAACGCTGATTGGGTGCCGAATATTGTTTGGAATGGCTACTCCCTTTGATTCAACTATCTTCGTCCAGCAATGCCATCAAAGGTGGTGTGGTGCAACAACTAGGGATGCTTCAGGAAGAAGTAATCATTCTGCTGTGGAACAGACTGTATAGACAGTTCCCTCTCCCCAAAAGGTCTTGAAATATATTTCTGCTTCTTTCCGGCGAAAAAGGAATGGCCAATGAAGTAATTGAGACCCGTACTAGACCTAAAACTGCCTAACAAATGGATATGGAATGAAAAGCTTAGGAGGCAAGGATTACATTAATTATACCCACAGCTACATCAGGGACATTGACTATGCTCCGTTGATCTTCAAGAATGCGTACTTTCACATGCCTATAGCCAATAAACATTGCAACGTACAGGAATGTATGGTTGGCATCAACCATTATCAATACAGGCCCTTCCATTCGGCTTGAAATCTTTGCCAGGAACAGTGCAAGTCAGTTGCAGTACATCTCAGGAAAAAGATCCCAGTCTATCTCTATCTAGACAACTGGATGATCAAGGCGTCAAGTCAGCAAACTTGTCAACATTTCCAAACAGCAGTCTCAGCTCTCAGACACTTAGGAATGTATGTCAGTCCTGAGAAATCAACATCATGTCCAGTCTCTGCACTATTGGGGGGTGGTTCTGGATACTTTAAAAGCAAATGTTTGTTGTGCGGAGGAGAGGCTGTTATCTATCCATTTGAAGTGTTTCAATCTGCTGAAAGCAGGTTGTCTGAGAGCAAGACAGAGACAGAGGAATGCCCTATGGATCAACTAGTCCGGCAAATATCTAACGCCTTTCCTTCGATTCATCAGATTCCAGTGGTCCTCATCAATCTTCCCTTCTTGAGCCAGTATTATCCGAATTCCACCAGAATGGCCCTATCAGTGGTAGTTCAAGGACCTCTTCACCGGTCATAATAGCTAGGCAGACCGGTTCGTCTCCACAAATCTGGCGGACTAATTCTATATCCCAGTCTGCAGTGCTTGAATTTCTTGGCTGTGCTCCTGAGCTCATTCAGTATGAATACATGAATATTGAACAGTATTGCATGAACATTTTAATAGGAATTAAAAGGATACCTGCGACCGCTTCCTACTCTTTCCTATGGAAGAAATTCTGCATGTGGTGTTCTGGATAAGATATCTGTTGAATTTGGCTAATTTTATCCTCCATTCAAGTCCATCTCACTACTATCACTCCCTACAGAAAATGTCCTTCACACGTCCTTTATTTTTAAAATCACTGTGCATAAGGACATTGTGGAGGGCATTAAAGTAGTTTCCCCCGATAGAGACTTTCTCTATTGGATTCGGATATTGTCTAATCCCATACAGCAGGTCCCTTGATTTAACCTAATTATAAAGCTTCCTTACAACATATTAATTAGAAGGCTGCTTTCTTTGTGGCTGTAACGCCTGCAGGCATGGTCAGAGAGTTACAAGCTTTATGTTCTCATGAACATTACACTTTGTTCCCATGAGAAGACACTCAATATCTTTGCCGTTGTGAATCAGACAGTTACCTTTCCAGCATTTTCCCCCTTTTCTCCAGCAGAAAAATCTCTACCCATCCTCAATATCTGATAGAGACTACTGCCGCAGATTCCTTCACATAGAATTATCCCCAGGCGTGAGACTGGATCCGGAAACTTTTTTGCCACAGCATCCCTGCGCGCGTGGGGCGACATCACGCAACTCCACCCCGGCGCGCCTACATCAGTTTTTTCCTTTTCTTCGTGCAATGCGGATCCGGTCCTTGCTATGGGCCTGTTTAGGTCCCTTTTTTCTTACATTTCTTTTTGGTGGAACAGTGTGCAAATGCTTTCGGGCTTCAAAACCTGCACGTTTTGTGGGCATCCTATGTTGGCGACAGACCCTCACCTCAATTGTATGTGGTGTTTGGGGGAGGATCACAGCACCACTGATGGTGCGGCGTGCCAACAGTTGAAGCCGAAGTCGCGGCGGGAGCGCCGGATGAAACGTCTCCTGGCGCGTCTCTCCAGGTTGGCGTCTTCCCCTCGGTCTGCTTTGGCGGACGGCTTCAGATACGGCCGTGGTCGTCGTCCTCGCCCTTCTCCGATGTCACGTGAGCGTCGCTCCCCAGTGGGTAAGTGCCGCAATTTGTTCCTGGTGGCTGGTTTCCGGCCTGCCGGGGTCGTGGACTCTCCGTGGGTGATGCGACCCACGTGTCGTCCTATCCACCGTTTCCCGGTGTTGGGGTGTCGAGAGTCCAGATGGAGACATACGCAGCAGCTTTGCAGACCTTGCTGGCGTCTCTTCCTCCTTCCCTTCCTGGGGCATTGGCAGATCCCTTGCCTTGCAAGGGCCCTCTGCGGCTCCGGCCCCGGCACCTACTGGTTCGGATCCAGGCTTGAAGGATGTGGTGCTGTTGGGGTGCGGCTCCTCCGGGGCACCTCCTTCAGGCCACAGCGTTTCTGCCTTGCCGCAAACTCCAGCAGGAGTCCTTGTGGTGTTGTGAGAGGCCACTGGGGCTCGGGTCGCATCCCCGATCCCCTCTCGGCCCTGTCTAAGGCAGAGGTGACGCCGCTACGGCGCCGGCAGCAGCTGGTCCATGCGGAGCCACAGGGGTCGTCGGACCCTCCTCGTCCCGCTCCGGGTCGTGACCGAGTGGGGACCCCTCGTCCCTCTCCGGGCCCCACTCGTCCCTTCCCACAGGCGGCTGCCTCGTAGGAGGGGAGTTGGAGGCTGACTCGTCTCTGGCACCGCCACATGGGTTGCTGGGCGATTTCCGCCTCATTCTTGGCCGCGGCTGGCGGAGGGCTTCGTGTCATTCCCCTGGCCCGTCTCGTTCCCCCACGCAGGTGTCTGCCTCGGCAGGGGTCGGCATTGTTCGGGTGCTTTCCGGGGCTGGTTCGGCTCTAGCTCCACTCCGGTCTCCGGTGCGGGATGACTTGGAGGAACCTTGTCCGGTGACGCCCTATGGTGCCGACGTCCTACCTCAAGCGGCGGACTCTACGGCTCCGCGCAGGGGTGTGTGGGGATTCGTCTTTGGACGCTCTCTCCTTGAAAAACCCTCCCAGGCGGAAGGTTTAAATATGATTAAAATTTTCTGTAGAAAGTATACATTTGATTTCCATAGTAAAAAAGAAATGAGGCAGGCTGTACATTGGTGTCGTCCTCTCCAGAGACTGGCCACCATGTGGTGTCTTTTTTACCGGCGGCGAGGCCGGCTCCCCGCCCTTCCTGAGGCAGAGGTGTTCGTCAGAAGAGCGGCAGGTCCCTTTCTTCGGCTCCCTCTGACTTCCAGGTCTGGCCCTTGCCCGTCCTGCTTGGCCTCTGGGATGGCCACCTTAGTTTGCAGCCGTCGCCCACGAAGGAGCTGCTTTCTCCGCCGGGGTTTCCACGGCTGTGGGCATCCTGCACATGTGTGACCCGGTGGCTCACTTTCCGACGGACCATCTCTTGGAGGGCCTCCACCAGGGCTCTTGTGGGAGGGAAATCATACTTCCCTTTGAAGGTTCGCTCCTTTCTTCCTTGACGGGGGCTTGGGGGTGTCCTGCCTCCGGGGGAACCGGTGCCTCAACATCTTCTGCACAGGCACCTCCCCCGTGACCCTGCGTGTCTTTCCCTTCACCCCTAGGCCGCCAGCCCCCTTTTGCAGACTGCTTTTCCCTCCCTGCCGCCACTGTTGACTCCGCCATGCCGGAAGGCCCACTGGCTGGACTCTTTGGGGCGCAACATGTTCGCCTCGACCAGCGATGACCTACGGGCCCTTAACACCTTGTGTGTTCTGGCTAGGGCCTCCTCCTGTTTGTGGGACTCAGCTAAGTCTCTGGGATGCGCAGCGTCCCATGAGACTGGTCAGGTGGACTTAAGGCATCATGCGTTGGATGGCCGGGAGCTTGCAGCGGGTATTCGCCGCTTGTTCTGGACATCCTAGAGGTGCTGGGCCAGGCCATGGCTTCCTCAGCCACTCTCCGTCGCCATGCTTGGCTTCGGGACGGAGTATTCCCTGAGAATATTCAGGAGCGACTCATCAACCTTACGTTTGATGGCCGCCTGTTGTTCCATGCCCCGGCCGACTCCGCCATCCAAAGACTTTTGGCGGTGCTCCGTCCTCCTCTTCCTTATCCTCCTCCTCAGTCCCCTCCTCAGTGACTCCTGAGTTGGGCTGATTCTGGGCCTTCTTAGGCCGGTTAATCTGGCTGTGCAGTGTGTTTTCTGGCTATTTGCGTCCTTCCTTGGGACTTTGGCATTGTTGTCTGCTGGACGGCCCTTTTGTTGATTGTGTGTGTGTGTTCTGCCGGAGTTGTTGCATAGACTTGGCCCTGAGATTTAGGCCTTCTGCTTTGCTTGGGCTGCTTGTCAAGCCTTTCGCTGGGCTATTTTTTCCCCTGTGACTCTTTTGTTTTTCCTCTGCTGCGGATCTTCTTCCAAAGAGGGTTCCCATATTTTGGGACTTAACGTACCCTATGTGGGGTAGTGATAGCTGTTATATGGCTTGCGCCTGGGCTAGGTGGTTCTGGTCGCCTTCGGGTGCCTGTTCTCCTTGGCTTTTATGTAGGTTGCTTTTGCTTCTTGAGGTCGTGTGCGCGGCCACTCGTGGTGTGCCCGGGCATCTCCTCCTCTCTCTGCTCCTGTCCTGGGGTCTGGGATGATCCTGTGTTCTCCCTTGCCAGGCACTGCCTACTCTGCCATCCTGGGGCTTTCTGGCGGCTTTTGACTGCCAGCGCTGTTCTGGCTGGCAGGTTGCTCTCCATCTGGAGTGGGTTTGCCTTCTTTTCCCTTGCTTCCTTGGGTCCTCTAGGCTCCTTCTTCCTCTCTTCCTATCTTGGCATTGGGCGGAAGATATTTTGCCTTGTGGGGTAGTGGCGTTCTTCGGCCTCTGACCTTGCCCCCTCTGCTGTGAGTGTACGGGCCTCTTCAGCCTTCTTCTCCCTCCTTCATCCTCTTGGGGTCGGTAGGGTTCTGCTTGTGGGGGTTCCCATTGCCTGGCTGGGACGAGGTTCTACCTGGTCCACAGATTTGGTACCCTGTGGGGCACTCTGTTCTGTATTGGCTGGTGGGGTCCTTTCGCAGACCCTCCTTCCCAGGGGGTACTGCTAGGGTATCTATTCTACATTAAGGAATCTGCGGCTAGTAGTCTCTATCAGATGTAGAACTACTTACCTTTGGTAACAATGACTCTGGTAGAGACGATTCTAGCTGCAGACTCCTTCACGGCCCGCCCTTCCTCCCCTATTCTGCGAATACCCTTGGGTTGGTCTTCTGTACTCGACTCCCGGTGGGGGGCTGTGCCTTCATTGTTCTTGACAGGTGGCTCCGTCTGGGGGCGGTTCATTCCTCCTTTGGTTCTTAGGAGGATCTTTGCTGCTCTGGCTACTCCAGGTTTTGGGGGGGATTGCTTTCTATCCCTGTCCTCCCCTCCCTTCCCTTCCATCCATTGCTATCCTCTGAATAAGGGTCATCTGGCCACGTCTTGCCCTGGTCCCTTGTGGGTGGTTGCCCTCTATGTTTGGGTGGCTTGGAGGTTTGTTGTCCCTATCTGTCTTGTGACTGGTCCCCCTCCTTGCTCAGGATGGGGGTCGTAGGGTGTGCCATGACTTTTACGCATGTTCCTTGCCTCTGGGGCACAGGGGTGGGAGGCTGTCTATGTGCTGGCAGTGTGGCTGCGGTGTTGACACTACTCTCGGTGGAGTTGTTAGTCACAGTTTCTTCCCAATTTTTCTGCTCTTCGCACTCTGTTCCCATGCTTCCACAGTTTTTTATCCGGTGGTTCCGCATTGTGGTGCGGAAAAGTTCTCAGAAGAAAACTGACATAGGCGTGCCGGGGCGAGTCTTATGTGACCTCGCTGACGTCACGTACGCGGACGACGCCTGGGTGGAGTCACGTGATGTCGCCATGCCCCTGGCACGCAGGGATGCTGTGGCAAAAAAGTTTCCGGATCCAGTCTCACGCCTGGGGATAATTCTGGGAATATGCGGCTAGAAACGTCTCTACCAGATACATTGTTACTGAAGGTAAGTAACTCGTAGGTTAGGCGAGTACTCGTACTATCAGAAAGGCTAAAGATATTATAAAATTCAGAAGCTGTTTGTAAATTTGTCCCTTTACACTCAGGCTGTCAACATCTGAATGAATGGTTTCTTGAGTTCTTTCATGCTGCCAGAAGGCAATTAGAGCTTTGCCTGGCAATCCAAAATCCCATTTCACCAGAGGTAAAGCAGTCATGGCTGTGTTGCTCAGGAACATACACCCACATTGAGATTTACAAGGCAGCTATCTGGACGTCTGTTTGCAAATTTAAGACACTGCTGCCCTGACTCAGATTCCAGGACGGCATTCCCAAGTGATGCGAGCCTCCTTGAAAAACCCTCCCCGGCGGAAGGGTTAAATATGATTAACATTTTCTGTAGAAAGTATACATTTGATTTCCATAGTAAAAAAGAAATGAGGTAACTGCCACATACTGGCCATGATGAAATGCTGGAGATCCCTAAAGACACGTTGTCTGTCTCCTGCCTAGCATTGGTGCAGTCTATCTGCATACATTGTTCTGATTCATTACCCTTTCTTTCCTTTAAAAATGTTTTTGAAAGGGATTTTACCAATGTCATTCAATTTTCCTGGTGGCATTTCTGTATTTTAAAGTTATTGTTTTCTTTTTAAAACAAAATAATGGAATTGGACCAAAAATCTGTTTATAGAATGCAAAACATTTTTTTAAAAAAATTTTGAATATTCTGACCATCACAAAGTAAGACGAAGAAGAAATACAAAAATTAACGTTTTTTAAGAAATGCTCTGGTGTCTTGCCTTTGGGTGGGACTATTCAGTGTTTAAGATAACCAGTGGAGATTAATTTGAAAAACGTCCTTATTCTGTATTTGTGGCGTTCAGGGCAAGTTTGGAAACGCTTGGGCATGAGAGGTATCCTTCTAGAAACTCAACACCAAGAAATTTAAAAATTGAAACTGTCAGCGCTCAAATTAAATGCTGCACTTATATTCACATAAACTTGATTATCGCAAAACTCGACATATAAACTAAGTGAGCTTCATCTTAATCACACATAGTTAGCATTTTACTCTTCTTAAATATTGCATTTTTGATTGACTTGCACAGGTAATTCCAGCGGGGGGATACCCAGAATAGAAAATACATAATATTCACAACAATAGAATCTGACTTTACTTTGATGAAAATGTTTAACTGTATCCTTTTTCTGCTTTATCTCACTCTCTTTCAAATTCTTTAATTTATCACAGGGCGATGTTGGGCTTGCGATGGGCAAACTGTATGGAAATGACTTTAGTCAAACCACCATCTCTCGCTTCGAAGCCTTGAACCTCAGCTTTAAGAACATGTGCAAGTTAAAGCCGCTTCTGGAAAAGTGGCTTAATGATGCAGGTGAGTATGTTTATCCAAATAAAGAACATGCACATGTATTAGCAGATTCTAAATGGTTTCTTTGTCCTAACAGGTACGATTTCCTGCATATCACCTTCGATTTTCCTTTCATGTCTTTTTATAATAATTTGTTAATTATTTTTTATCCATTTTACGGAGTTTGTAAAGCACCTTTTACTGTTTTGAAGCTAAAGGTAGTTAGGGTAGGATTAGCGGCAATTGGACACCTCATTAGTCACTGCAAGAGCAGAAGAGTGGTATTTTTTTGCTCTTTTCAACTTTGTGTAGTTTTGTTCCAGTGAGAGGAAATGAAATTGAAGGGCATTGTAAACAGTTTTGCCTTTGTTGTGGACTGCCTGGCCCCCAACTTGTGGGAACAGCAAATTCTGTGAAGCAGGCTTAGGGTGTTTCTGTTCTGCTATTAGGGGAGAAACACTAGATTTACTGGTGCCAGGCCACTGAAGGTGCGTTCTTGCTGCCCGATTGGAACCGATTGTAACTGCTCTAGGGGCTCCCTTCCTACAGTTTTGTGACCTAAGCATTGTAGGTCAGAGTTCAGTCACATTGTGATGTTTTGGATCCTCTTGAGGTTTTGCAAGTAGGTCATCTTGTATGTTGAGCCAATGCAATATCCATGCATTCGCTAAGGTCTTTCCATAAACGTTGTGGAAGGTGTGACTGGAAGAAACAGTGCAAGTTCTAAATGCAGCATCGTTGGGATGTTGTTTAAAGGCGCAGGCTGCATTAAAGATGCACCTTTCTTGTAAAAAGTCTGAAATGTGGGTCAAAGGAAGTTTGAAACAAAATTGAAGGGACAAATGATCCACAATGTTTTGGGTCAAGATTGTCTTCGCAATTAATATCCATCCAGTTCAACAGAATCACAACTTAGATTTCTATGAGGAAATTGTAATTTAATGCAAATTAGTTTGTCAAATTCATATATCTTGTAGCCATCTATGAATTTGAAAAATTAAACCAATGGTGGTTGGGACTGGAATGACTGTCACCTTATGAATTTGTAATGGCTAGAAAGATTTGAAACACTGTACGGCGACTACATCAGATCTTGGCAACTGTTAATGACAGTGTGGTTGTACTGCAAACAGGTTGATCAGGATTAACACACTCCCCTGGCCTTTTCATTACAGCTGTTCTTTTTTTATGTTGATAGCAGTTTCATTGCCTTTATGATATTGGATTCCATTACAGTATTCTTCCAGGAATAGCAGGTTCAAGAACTCTAAGGAAGCAAAGTTTACCAGAAATGATGGCCAAGTCTGGTCTAAGCTGGCTTTCTTTTGGATTGGAGTGACCTTTGAAATATTTGTACTTTTGTGAGACCTACTAACACAGTTAGCTTTGGCAAGGCTGGTGATAATATGTACAAGTACCTGACAGAAGAGAGTGGGCCCCTCACACCCAGGTAACAGGGCACTACAAATCAGCAGAATGAAAAACTCCCCTTGGAGCCACTATATCACCCAATGTGGTGCAATCCACCATTCATTCAGTTCACCAACCCACAGGCAGTCAAAGCTTCCCACATCCATTTGGGGTTTGGCTGTATTAACACATACCACCAGGAAAGAAATTTACATAGGGCTTTAATAATTGAAAACTATATGAAAGTAGTCCAACTTTTTGTATCGTATGTTTTCATGGTATATATTGAAAACATTCTTTCATATATCAATTAAAAAACAGTATCGCAATAAAAAAAGCTGTAAAAAGACAGTCCCTCTTCCAGCCACCCCTCCCACAAAGGCCGGCGCAACAAACCACACTTCGGACAAACACAGTATAATGCAAGGAAAGAAAATTAAGGCAAATAGGAGCTCCCTAAAAACAGTGTCTCCAAGGGGAGTTTTTTATTCTACTGACTACATGTACAATGACAAGCCAGAAGTCAGTACAAGTCATTAACCTTGCAGTTATCCAGTATTGGGGTATCTTTCATAGATTCACATGCCTGAATCATTCCCCGTCGTCGAGGCGGGAGTCCCACGGTAAAATAAAAAAGCAGTGCCAAAAGCACTTTGTAGTAGTAGTAGGCCCTAGAAAAGGCCTGAGGCCTATATTATAGTAGCCTATCTACATCATTATGCTAAAAAGACCAAAGTCTTTTCCCCAACCAATCAGCTTACAGCACCCTCTAGAACCTTCCCTGCAGAGCCAGCTCTCCTCAGATTTTCACCGCACGTCGTGGGTGAAGGGAGTCTCCCTGAGCTCTGCTCAGTTTTTTCTTCAGTTTTACTTCTTTTTGGAGTTCAAGATCATACTTCATTTCTCTGACCCTGTTAAGGCAGTAATATGACAGAATGGCAGTAAACAAGGTGATAGACTATATTTTATGTCTAACCTTTTCCTCAATAACTCTCACGTTCTGAGAGATGAGGCTATTATAGGTCAGAGACTTCAACCTGCCACTTCTGATGAGGATGATGAGAGGTCAAAGGGAGAAGTCGCGCCAGGAGCCTACTGAGGGCGCGCATAAAAGCCATAAGATTCGCCTAGAGTCTTTGTAGGCACTTCTCGCAGAGGATTCAACTCCCTTTTCTTCCCTGACACTGCATCAGGGAAGTCCACTTGACCTGACATTAGGAGTATATAACGTAACTCCATGTCTACTATTACTGCCTTACCTTTATAATCCTCATCTATTATGATCGTCGACGACTGCCTTATCTTCGATGGTCGTCTACGATGACCTCTTCTACGAGATGGCCTCATCTACGATGGTCGTCGATGACCGCCTCATCTACGGTGATTGTCGACGACGGCCTCGTCTACGACGGTCGTCGACGACGGCCTCGTCTACGATGGTCGTCGACGACGGGCCTCGTCTATGACGGTCGTCGACGACGGGCCTCGTCTATGACGGTCGTCGACGACGGACCTCATCTACGACGGTCGTCGACAATGGGCCTCGTCTACGACGGTCGTCGACGATGGGCCTCGTCTACGACGGTCGTCGTCTACGGGGGTCGTCGACGACGGGCCTCGTCTACGACGGTCGTCGACGATGACAAAATTCGTCTACGATGGACGGTCGTTGACGACGGCCTCATCTAAGGTTATCGTCTATGCCTGATCTTTGATAGTGTCATCTACAATGACAATGCCTAGCTACGACGGTCGTCTATGACTGCCTTATCAAGGTAGCCTCATATACATATGACCTCATTTGTGAATGGCCTATACTACACATGGCACCATCTATGAATAGTATCTATGGCTGGCCATCATTCTATTGCCTCATCTATGAGTGCCTCATCTACGGATGATCTCACTTATGTTAACCTCATCTATGATGGTATTGCTATGACTGTCTTCTATGACAGCATCATTCTCTAGCAATGGCCTAGTCTAACAATGGCCTAGTCTGCCAATGGCCTAGTCTACCAATGGCCTAGTCTACCAATGGCCTAGTCTACCAATGGCCTAGTCTACCAATGGCCTAGTCTACCAATGGCCTAGTCTACCAATGGCCTAGTCTACCAATGGCCTCGTCTACCAATGGCCTCGTTTACCAAACGGCCTAGTCTACCAATGGCCTAGTCTACCAATGGCCTCGTCTACCAATGGCCTCGTTTACCAATGGCCTCGTTTACCAATGGCCTCGTTTACCAATGGCCTCGTTTACCAATGGCCTAGTCTACCAATGGCTTCGTCTATCAATGGCCTAGTCTACCAATGTCTTCGTCTATCAATGGCCTTGTCTTTCAATGGCCTCGTCTACCAATGGCCTCATCTGCCAATGGCCTGATCTACTAATGGCCACATCCACCGTAGGCCTGATCTACCAATGGCCTCATCTACCGATGGCCTGTTTTACCAATGGTCTCACATTTGTGTTACCCTCATCTACGGATGCCCTCATTTATGATTGCCTCATCCTCGATGGCATTGTATATGGCTGTTGTTTATGACAGCCTCGTCTAGGATGGTTGCTCATGACGGTTATCTATGACGTCGTTCTAGTCTGCATTAACCTGGCCTACATAACCATGTCTACGACAAAGTCTATGATGCGATTGGCTGCGATGGCTTCAGCGGTAACAGCATTATATATATATTTTTAATGTAGTGGGCAGCAGCTAGATTTTGACTGCCAGCTACAGGCGAGCAAACAGAATATCTCCTTCATGGTTTTGAGAAGGTATGCAGGAAGTTTACGAGAGTAGTACCTATAATAGACTAAGTCTATTCCAGTGTTTCTGCGCATAGAACAGAAATGATGTGTACCTACTAGCAGCCCATCCGGTCTGATAGGCAACTGTTCGACCAAATTCAGTAATTTCACAGCCCGCTCAACAGCAATCTAAAATCCTGCAATGCCTATTACCACACCGCCTGACAAAGAAGGATGTCGTCTGGACCTTATGGGGAAAAAATTCTCTACTTTGGCAGCGGCCTCTAGTAGAGCTGGCAATCCTTTATCCATGGTCGGTTGTTATGACCGTCGAATATGGTTGGACATAACGAGTTTCAATGACCTCATTACTGAGGACCAAAGATTCTGAGGACCGAAGATTCTGTTGGAAGGTGAACATGCCGCATCAAAACTTTAGATTGCGCCTTGAACATCGATAACACCAACCTCCGTCACTTAGCAGGGGAGGCAGGGCTTAGACGCCAGGGATGGCTTAAAGCCGCTACCTTAAGCCCTGAGCAAAGATTCTTGGCATGGCCTATGATGAAGAGTTTTTTGGTTGGGTAAACATTTTAAAGAAGCCCTTTTAGTTATAAAACCTGGCTCTGATACTGCACGATCATTAAGCACCCTTCAATATGGGCGCGGATCTTTCTGAGGAGCGAGATGAAGAGGTTTTCATCAAGAGGAGGAGCAGTATCAATCTCGGTACAGCCTTGCAGCCAGGCATCTTGCTGTAGATAGTCTGTCTAGTTTCTCCCGTCAGGGTGGTCGAAAGAGATTTAAGTATCAAGGCTGAGACGCTAACAGGAAGCCATGATCCCCACAGGGCTCCAATCATTTTACCCTCTTCTCGCGTGGGCCCAAAGATTTCAGGTTTTTGTTTACAAATGACAGGGAACTATGTCAGACCAATGGGTTCTATACCTAGTAACCAATGGCCACTCCCTGGAATTTATCAAACAACCATATACTACTCCGCCCAGGGGTCCCCATAGTTTTCACAACAATTAAGTTATTTAAACGAATATTTTATGGCCTCTCTGGATGGAGAGGATGCAAATTTCTACATACCTGTCCACCCCAAACAGCACGAATATTTTCGCTTTCACGTGGCTGGCGCCCATTATAGGTGCGGAGTGCTCCCGTTTGGGCTGAGATCGTCACCAAGAGCCTTTCACAAAGTACTTGGTACCAGTGGCAGCAGCATTGAGATCTTGAGGAATGCAAGTATTCCCCTATCGAGACGAATGACTGCTCAGAGGTCCTTCAGAACACGAAATCAAGATTGCCACAGTAGATGTACCCATCTCGTCTTTTCTCTGGGGCGGATTCTCAACGACAGCAAATTGCAGTCTCAGTTCAAATGTTTGCTTCGTTCCTGAAGATGTGCTCTTCAACGATACATCTCATACCCTTAGGATGGCTCAGAATGAGACCTTTTCAGGAAGACAAACAATGGGTTCGTTCGACGATACCATCAAGGTTACGCTGTGCATGATAAATTATGTATAGTGCTGGTCGCAGACAGAGAATATAACCCAGGGTCGCACGTTCCTGCAAACCATTCCAGGGTTAGTTTTAACGACTGATGCCTCCATGAAAGGATGGGGAGGTCATCTGCAGGATTTGCAGAATTCAAGGAAAATGGTCTCAAAGACAAAGACAACAGCAGATCAACAGGCTTGATCTCCACAACGCTGTTCTGTTCCCCCAAGCATTCCTCCTGAGGATTGAGGGTTCCTCTGTGCTAGTCCAAACCGACAATATCATCAGCATGTATTATATCAATAAACAAGGAGGAACTGAATCGGCTACACTCTCGCAAAAGGTTCAGGAATTGTGAGAAGGTGTCGCATTTCACAAGATTTCGAGAGCTGAACACGTCCGGGCTCTCCGCAATGCTCTGAGCATGTCTCAGTCGGACTGTCACGAGTGGAAGCTGGGAAAGGGACAGGTGAACCCAGTGTTCCAAGTTTGGGTTAAGCCGGCACGGGATCTATTTGCGTTCAGAGAGAACAAGGAAGGCCGATATTATGCCAGCAGGTTCCCTTAACAGGGATCAAGAGGGAATACCCTGTCCATGCAATGGTCAGAAGTTTGTGCATACGCTTTTTCCCCAATGCCATTGATTCCGAAGGAGTTCTGCAAGATGAAGCTGGAAGGTTACCATCTGATTCCGACTGCGCCCCGTTGGCCGATATTGGTTCTCGGAACTTCTGCTATTGTTTACAGGCAAGCCCATTCGGCTACGGCCTGAGCCTACGATGTTGTCATCGGACGGAGGCCAAGTGGTTCGTCCGGACCCACAGTCACTACACTTGCACGCACAGCTTATCATTTGTTAGAGCTCAAGGGCATCAACGTTTCAAAGAACTGTTGTGAAACTTTGGCCAAATCTCGTACCCAAGGCACAATCAGGGCTTATCGCCTCAAATGGAAGCGGTTCTGCGGTTGGTGTGAGGTGAATGCCATTCACTCAATTAGTTACTGCAGAACAAGTTCTCCATTATCTGCTCTTCTAGCCAAGTGTGGGCTTAGTTTTTTCATCGAACAAAATGCGTCTTCCAGATTTAGGAAATGTTTAAAGTTTTCTTTTTTCTGCTCTTCAGCACTTGCCAAACAGTTTATGAAAGGGTTTTTCCGAGCCTTCTCTCCAGTGCGAGCACCCTCCCAGAGTGGGAACTCGGCATTGCTAGCGCAGTTAATGCAGTGTACATTTGAGCTGATCCATTAACCAGATCTCAAATTCCTCACCTGGAAAATTACCCTTTTACTGGCTCTTACCTCTGGGAAAAAAGGGTTCGTGAGATCCAAGCTTTCACTATAAAGGAACCCCTCAATTTTACATTTTCCTCGGAACTATGTAACCCTTTGGACAAATCCCAGGTCCATTCCTAGGGTACCAACACAATTTCACTCTAACGAACCGGTAAGATTAAAGACATTCTTTCCGGATCCGTCTCCCCCAGCTGAAAGAGTAATACACTCGCTGGAGGTTTAACGCTGTTTAAGATTCTAACTACAGAAAACTAAGGATATCAGATGATCCAGCCAGCTGTTCGTGGCTTATGGTCAAGCTACTCTTAGAACGGCTGTAACAAAGGCAAGAATAGCCAGATGATTAGCATCTTTTCTGCCATGACAAGACTAACAAACCTTTGCAGAGGAAGGTCAAAGCTCTTTCCGACTAGAACAGTATCAACATTCACAGCTTTGTAGGCTGGAGTAATTCCAGAAGATATGTGGATCTGTGACATGGAAAAATGTCCACACGTTCACGAGACATTACTGCCTTTAGTCTACATGTCAAGAGGGTTCGGCACTTGGACAGGTGGTCCTACGCTACCTTTTTTCGTTAATACCAGTTTCTGTTACCCTTTGGCTTTTTAAATATTATCTATGCTTGCCTTTATTCATGATATGCATGAGGTTATGCGATTTTAACATGTTATATTTATATGTACTTTAGTAGATATATTGGATGTGTATGAGATTTACATATCCATGTTTGGACTTTATTATGCATGTCTCTTTAGTTCTTATAACTCATGTTTTAACTTTGAAGGTTTGCATTATCAAGCCTCTGGTAACAAATAATGGATGCAACTGGGAGTTTATCAGCACACGTCTCCCACCATCCGCAACCGACTGTATACTTGGTATACTGCTTGCTATTCTGATTCAGGCATGTGAATCTATGAAAGATACCCCAATACTGGATAAGAAAACAAGTTACTTACCTGTAACTTCAGTTATCCAGTATTGGTATCTTTCATAGATTCACATGCACCCACCCTCCTCCCCGGAGAGTCAGTTCTCTAAGTTCGGGATACTTGTTCCCACTTGTACTACGAAAATCTGAGGAGAGCTGGCTCTGCAGGGAAGGTTCTAGAGGGTGCTGTAAGCTGATTGGTTGGAGCAAAGACTTTGGTCTTTTTAGCATAATGATGTAGATAGGCTACTATAATATAGGCCTCAGGCCTTTTCTAGGGCCTACTACTACAAAGTGCTTTTGGCACTGCTTTTTTATTTTACTGTGGGACTCCCGCCTCGACGACTGGGAATGATTCAGGCATGTGAATCTATGAAAGATACCAATACTGGATAACTGAAGTTACAGGTAAGTAACTTGTTTTCTAACTTTTTAACAGAGTTTATCTATTTATTTTATTTACTTATTTTCATTAGTTTATTTAGTTTCATAGTACTTGAAAAATCACTTTACCTAAAATTGTTGTTCTTGTTCACATAGAGCAAAAACTGTTAGTTCCAATCCTCCAACACAACACTATGGTAGATAGAGAGTCTCAGGGAAAGTGGAGCGGGGGAAGATGGCGGCCGTGACTAGCGGCTGAGCGGCAGCACTGGACACAGCGCAGGGATGGAATGATGGTCTTTGATGCAACCTCGGCATCCAGGCTCTCTCCCTTCGCATCAGAAAATATGGAACTACTAAAGAATCACTAAAGAAAGAAAAGTAAAGAAGAAGGCTACAAAAAAACACAGCGGAATCAAATAGCGGAGTCAAACACCGACACCTAGGTATTCTCTGTTAAAGTCGGCAGCGCAGAACGCACAAGAGAAACAAGGTTACAGAAAACCGCGAGTCTACTTGACTCCCAAGACACGCGGGGCACCACAGTAGCACTCGGCACTGGCGAGACATAACAAAAAGCTCGGACAGAGTAAAACGCCGCAGAAGCATAGCGGCACTCAAAGTGTCTGGAAAATTACACGGCACTCGGTGTCTGGAAAATTACCTCCCGATGGAATTCTGATGCCTTCCAGTGTCCGCGTCAGTGGGCTGCCTCGCTCGGATCTGCGGAGGTTCCTGGTTACAGCTGCAGCGGTGCTGGGAGTCGGGCTAGCCTGCAGCAGCCCTAGCGGAGCTCGCGTAGCCTGGAGGCGGAGTCACACAAGACCGGCGGGACCAGTGAAGCGGGGCGGAAACGGCTGCGATTCCAGCAGACCTGTCAGACCGGACAGATTCAACAGCCCGGTACAAGGTTGTGGAGAGGCTCCGTGTTGCAGCGCACCAGTCAAGGTGAGGCAGGGGATCTCTCTGCTGATAGCATTTGTATCTATGCCCCCTAAAGTCAACAACGGGGGAAAGTTTAAAAAAAAAGGCGTGGCGGATGGCGCCCCTGCACCTGGCAATTCAGTTAATACCCCAAGTATGGACAATGGGGCAAACACCGGGTTGGAGGGGGCAGCATCAGAAGCTGTGTCAGGGCGGGCAAAGCTGCAGCCGCCTGCAGGGCAGAACTCCCCTAAGATTAGAACCCGTCAAGCTACAGCCACTGCAACGGTCAGCGTGGTGGAAATGCTGAATCGGAATGAGAAGAAAAGAAAGCTAAAGGATATCGAGCCAGCTCCAGAAGCTGTGAATTCTGGGCCGCCGGTGCTATCTGTAATACCTGTGCTACCTGCACTTTCTGTAACATGTGAGTTGTCTGCTCTACCATCACCAGCCAGTACTCCAGCGGAAAATCCAGGCATAGACCCAGCACTGCAAACCGTAGCATTATCAGTCTCAAATCTACACCCACAGGCACAGATCCCTCAGCCGTGTCAGTCGGAGGCAGCCAGGGACGACACCGCAGGTGGGGGCAAGTCTGTAATGACGCACTCAGAGTCTCTAGGTGTCGGAATGGGATCTGGCGATATTGGTGTTTCCAGCAACAATGAGTGCATCACCTCATTACCCTTGTCAGTACCCTCACAAGATCTATTGTTCTCTTCAACGGAAGGGCCGGCAGCCTCACCAATTAACGAGGGCGCTCAAGAAGGCTTATCTACAGCTGATCTATTTAAAGAGAGTACCAGTCTTACCACGGGCCCTGCAAACCATAGGGGTCCACCTGCCAATTCTAAAGTTAATACAATCTACTCCGGGATCACTCACGGTGAGAGGGAAATTGAAAAGGAAAAGACCCCCAGCGAGTGCTTCTTCTCTGTTACAGAGGAGGCCAACTGGTCTGAAGAGGACGATGAGCTACATAGCTCAGATATTGATGGCAGCAATCCGGAAACGGAGAGCGACAGTGAAGTAGGGTTACCATCATCTATTATGAAAAACGTACCTCCTCAAAGAGACCACACTGCACTGACTTGGGACCACTCTCCTACAACATCCCTTCAAGGGAATCCTAACCCGGCGACGGGTAACGTAAGCTGCAATGAGCCTACACAGTTGTCATTGATGACGATGATGGAATCAATTCACCAAGGAATAACTGCTCACAGAGAAGAAACCCGGGCAGACAGCATCAAATCCCAGGCTGCGATAAGAAAGATGAAAGCAGTGGTCAGGAAGCTTTCCAAAGCCTGGGTAAGTGTGGGCGATAGGGTCTCAAATCTAGAAGAGAGGGTGGTCGCCACCGAAGCTGAGGCGGCTGCAGCCACGAATAAAGTGGAAACTCTTGGAGCCCAAGCAATTGACGTCCAGTGGAAGCTGGAGGACCTTGAAAACAGGCAAAGAAGGAACAACCTCAGGGTCCTGGGTATTCCGGAAGGGGCAGAGGGCCAGGATGCTAAGATGTTTATTGTTAAAACATTTGAGAAAGCCTTCCCGGACATCGCCGGTTGGAACTGGACCACTGAAATACAGAGAGCACATAGGACACCCTTCAGAATGAGAAAAAATGCCAGAGAAGGGGATAAGCCTAGAGCAATTTTAATCTATATAGGCAATTTTCTTCTTCGCCAGTCCATCTCAGAGAAAGCCCGGCCTGACGCTAAAAGAACATTTGAAGGAGGGTCCTTCTTTGTCAGGCCGGATTTCTGTCACTCCACCGTGGAACGAAGATGGAGATTAAGGCAATTAATCAAACCTTTCCAGGACAAAAGGGTACAGGTTTACCTTATCAATCCTGCCCAGTTAAAGATTATCCACCTAGGCAAGACCATGTATTTCTCTTCGGAAATCAAGGCTCAGGAGTTTCTAGACTCTATATAGCATGTTTCGTTACTGGATGAAGTCTTAGGTTTAGTTTAGCTCAAGGTTAAGTTTGAATCTCACATAGTAAAGTGTGTCACGTTAGGGAGATTTGTGGGGTGATTTGTGGGAGATCTGTGGGAAAATTGTGGGTGTACATAAAGCCGAGGTTGAAATTGGATTTACTGATTGCACTGTGTCCATTGCCGCACCCATCACATGCACAGACACTGTCTGCGCGCCTCACCGGGGGGTGAGTTGTGGTCAGGGGGGTGGGGAGGGGGGGGGTCTCTCGCGGGAGGGGGGGGAGGGGGAAAAAGAAGCAAAAAGAAAGTTCATGCATTAAATATGTTTTTTGATATACTGGAGACGATGAAAGTGGTTACACATGTCATTGCTAGATACAGGATAAAATGTGACTGGTTAGCTCGTTGGCTGGTTTCTCTCCAGGGCTATGTCAAGGATTAAGATAATTAGCCTTAATATAGGAGGACTGAACGACTGGAAAAAAAGGGAAAAGTTCGAGGAGTATGTTAGATCAATAAGGCCCGATATTGTCTGCCTACAAGAGACTCACCTGCCATGGAAAAAGAAACATTGGTTAAATATAAGGGGGTATGAAATATTTTCTTGTTCCTCACGGACCTCAACTGTAAGGGGGGTAGCCATCATCGGTCGGGTTGGATTGGGTGGGGTCAAAAAATCAAAAGCTGACCCGCTGGGAAGATGGGCTATATGTGAATTGGGGTTAGGCATCACTCTCTGTTCAGTGTATGGGTCCAATCTGGACGATCCAGGGGTGATGGATTACATTGAAAGGGAGCTCACCAACTGGCCATCACCTTTGGTATTTTGCGGTGACCTCAATATCTCGGCAGATTTTACAGGTAATACCCAATATAATGGTCGAAAGCCCCGGGTATTCAGGGCGGTCTCCTCGATAATCCACTCTTACGGCCTGAAAGATGTCTGGGGTAATCTAAAGAAAGATGATCCTGGGTTCACATACTTTTCACACCCATTTAACAAATATACAAAATTGGACTATTTTTTAGTATCAGCCACACAACTTAGCAATGTAGAAATTTCAATGCTTCCAAAGCTAATTTCGGATCACAATCTACTTGTTTTGAATCTGTCTATTACTAAACCAAGGGAAAAAATGAGACCGTGGTCTTTTGATAGAAAACTTCTAGTAGATAGTAATTACATCGCACATATAAAGGGGTGGTCCCAATCTTTCTTTGATGCCAATAGATATAGTGCTTCCCGTGGCATGGTTTGGGATAGTTTCAAGGCTGGTTTAAGAGGAGAGACTATTAGCTTTTCTGCACGGTTGTGGAAAAACATAAAGGAAGACAGGGAGTGTCTTCTGGATAGGTTGGCAAAGGCCGAGGAACAACATAGGAGAGATGTATACAGCGGGATCCAGGGGTCTCAGAGTCTAGATAGCTTAAATACTATAAAAGCAGATATCCAGCGGCAATTAGCAAAGAAAGCTGCAGCAGAATATCAGACTCGCAGATTGGGAATGTATGAAACAGGTGAGAATGCAGGCAGGGCCCTAGCGCTTAGGATAAGACAAGCCACCTCAAAAAATATCATTACTGAAATTAAAGATGGGGAGCAGACCTATAAAAAGCAACAGAAATCTTAGAGGTTTTTAGGCGATTCTATCAGGTTCTCTATAAGGAGGAGGCAGAGACAACCTACCAGAGTATGAATTGGCAGGATACAGATAATAATCTGTTGCCCAATGAGAGGGAATTCTTAGAACAGGATATCACTATGGAGGAGCTCCGGCAGGCACTGAAAGATCTATCAGCAGGAAAGGCAGCCGGGCCTGACCTCATACCCTTGGAAGTCTATAAATGCCTGAGTGAAGAGACGGCCCCTCTCCTATTAGATCTATTTAACGGGGTTATTAACACAGGCACTATACCAGAATCCTGGACTAAAACCAATATAGAGGTTTTCCATAAAAAAGGCAAACCCAAGGAGAGCCCAGGTTCTTATCGGCCTATATCATTAATAAATAGCGATAACAAACTCTACGCTAAAATACTGGCTACACGGATGGGGAGAATTATTGCGGGCCTCGTCTCTCCCTGGCAGCACGGTTTTATTCCCGGAAGGGGTACTACCGACCATATAAAAAGAGCTATAACTCTATTTGATATGCATGCTGGGGAAGGGGAGGGGATCGCGATGATCCTCCTCGACGCCGAGAAGGCGTTTGACCGGGTTAAGTGGAGCTTTCTATGGAAAGTGATGGAGGGCAGAGGATTTGGCCCCCGATTTCTGCAGGCAATTAAGGCCATGTATTACACTCCAAAAGCTAGTATCCAGCTAATGGGTGAGGGTTCTGACCCGATCCATATTTCAAGAGGGACAAGACAAGGGTGCCCGTGTTCGCCTATCCTATTTGCACTGTATATCGATCCCCTGATCTGTCACATTATGGGCAATATTAATATAAAACCAATTATCACCAACGGATTTGCAACCAAAATCCTTGCATATGCGGATGACATAGCCATCACCATTGTGGATCCTGCTAGAGCTATGAGGGAATTAATTAACATCACCTCCGATTTTGGGAGTGCTTCTGGATATAGATTAAATGTGGCAAAAACACAGGTTTTATGTTCCAGTAAAACAGTCAAATTGGATGATAGATATGTGGACTCTGTTGTCTATTTGGGAATCACAATTAATGCCCAGACACAGGAAATTATTAAAGATAATTTCTCCCCATTATTGATGAAAATGAAACAAGATCTAAAGCGAATCGATACTCTTCATTTATCAATTATAGGCAGGGCTAACGTCATTAAAATGACAATGTTTCCAAAAATCTTATATAAATTTAGGTCTATCCCCTTTAAAATTGATGATATTTTGATTAGGGAAATGGAGGCAATTTTTATGAACTTTGTCTGGCAATATGGTAAGGTGAGGAGATCAATCAAATTTATGTCTCTACCTCAGGAACAGGGCGGATTGGGTATACCTAATCTAAAATTCTACCACTGGTCTTGTCTCCTTACAGATATGGCTATACTTTTCTTCCCTGCTAACAAGATAAATTGCCAATGCGGTATTCCGTCCATATACAAGCTAGTATTAGGGAATGAAGCTTATGGGGTACTATTAAGGAACTATGATAAACGTTTCTTTAAGTCCCAAGGGTATAACATTTTGGAAGATATCCGGGCGATATGGCTGGCGATACAGAAGAACCAGAGTATTCCGAAGTTTAATAAGCACACTCCACTTTGGAACTCAGGGCTATTCCCTCACTTGAGCACAGATGGGTCTTGGAGACATTGGGAAAGACAGGGAATCACCTCATTGGGTCAAGTGATGGTAAAGGATGCTCTGAGGCCCCTCGATCTCCTGATGACACGGTATGCACTTCAAGGCTCTCAAGAGTTTAAATACATACAACTGACCAATACAATTAAATCCAAGAGACCCATCATAGATGTATCAAAAGAATGCACACTTTTAGATTATATGAAGGGAGGCGGCCGCCGCATAAGGAAAATGTATGCATTATTTTTGGGGACACTGCCAGATGATATGCTTAAGACAGAGGCTATCTGGGTTGGGAAACTGAATGACCCCGATATCGATCTAGACAGAGCCATTCTTATGGATAAAAGGTTTCTGCGATCTTCAAACCTAAGAGCGCAGCATTTCAAAACTTTATTTAACTTATATCACACACCGGCAAAACTGTTTGACTGTTTGACTGGGTTCAGGCCAAACCACAGCACAGAATCAGCCCTCCAGACGGTGACAAACAACATCAAAATGGCACTGGATGATGGCAGCTCAATGATTCTGGTGCTGTTGGACCTTTCCGCCGCTTTTGATACGGTGTCTCACACGGTGCCCCTCAACCGCCTAGGCGAGGTGGGTGTAGAGGGAGAGGCTCTGGCATGGATGAGGAGCTTTCTGACTGGTCGTTATCAAGAAGTTAGGCTGGGCTCCCATAAATCCACTCTTAGGGAGCTCCACAAGAGAGTGCCACAAGGCTCGTGCCTGAGTCCTACACTCTTCAATGTGTATGTGGCCCCCTTAGCCAACTTAGCAAGATCTTTCGGCTTCACCCCAGTGTCATACGCCGACGACACCCAACTCCTTTTTCCCTTCAAAACCCTTACACCTGCAATAAAAAGATCTTTTGCAGATGGCATGAGAGCCATTGCAGAGTGGATGTCATCTAACTGTCTGCAGTGTAATGTAGGGAAGACGGAGGTCATGTGTTTTGGGCAAGCGGCGACACACTGGGCATCTGACTGGTGGCCCTTAGAGCTGGGCCCTGTCCCCATTCCAAAGAGCACAGTCAGGAACTTGGGAGTGCTTTTTGATCAGCAACTTACCTTTAAAGCCCATGTCAATCAAGTTGCTGGAAATTGCTTTCGGGCTATTGGTATGCTAAGACGTGTCATCCCCTACTTACCTGACCATCACAGAAAGACGCTTGTACAGGCTCTTGTCATCAGCAGGGTTGATTACTGCAACGGTTTGCTCCTTGGAGCTAACGAGGAGCAACTCAACAAACTGCAGGTAATCCAAAATACAGCTGCAAGGATTATCCTGAATGCCCCTCCAAGGACACCTTCCTGTCCCCTGCTGATGAGACTCCACTGGCTTCCAGTGAAGAAACGAGTCCAGTTTAAAACGTTATGTACCATCCATAAGAGTATGATAGGGGAGGGCCCAAAATACATGACCAAAATCTTCCAGCCCTACATTCCAGGGCGCCTCTTGCGCTCTAGTCATCAGCAGTTACTGCAAGTACCCAGAGTAAACAAGACCAGACAAGGCGGCCGGGCATTAGCCCATGCCGGACCAATACTCTGGAATTCTCTGCCCCCGGAATTAAGATCTCTCTCCAGTCACCTGACTTTCCGAAAAATTCTAAAAACCTACCTGTTCCCCAGTAAATAACGCCCTGTAGCCTTCCACCTTTATTTTGGATATGCAATTTAATCAGAACTTTTTCGGTTTGCAGCAATAGCGCGGAGATACCCCTTCGAGGGTCTAGTCTGGCGCTTTATAAGAATATAAAATAAATAAATAAAGAGAGCAGATAACAACTGCCCTAGATGTGGTAAGGGCCCTGCCGATCTGCTTCACATGTTTTGTGGTTGTGAGAAATTAGGACCAATTAAAAATGAAATTGTAAAGTTTTTAGAGGGGCTGCTAGATGTCAGGATTGACCTATCCCCAACACTTTTAATATTCGGGGTTGACGCCAAAATGGGTTTGAGCATAGAGTCGGAGGCACTCGTTTTTATAGCAACAGCAGTCTTTAGAATACTAATTGCTGCCGCATGGAAGGACACCGAGGCTCCAACCTTTCAGATGTGGATTTGTAGGCTACTAGGGATCCATAACATAGAGTCAGAGCTGTATGCACTGAAGGGAGTGAAATCCAGGGATATGGGACTGAGGCTCTGGGCGCCAGTGGCATCATGGAGGCGGTCAAAAACCATGGGCTTATAGCTTTTTAACATCCGTAGTGCTACTTCCCTCTCGATCTTAACATATTTCTTGTATTTTCTCTTATATTAATGGTTTTAATCTGTTCGAACATTCTTATCAGAAGTTGAAAATCTGTTAGGCATATTTATATCTCTGTATGTATATTTATATGGTACTGTCATGTCAGTGTGTGTTTTCTCCTATGTATTTGATATGATATTGTCATGAACTTTCAATAAAAATAAAAAAAGAGAAAAGAGAGTCTCAGGGAAAGTTTAAAAGACCTGCGCGGACAGAATCCCCAGCACAATTATATATCAAACAAAAAAATCTGCGGGTCTATCAGGCGCTCCAAAGAGAGATCAAGAGCACAACCAGTACAAGCAAATAGCTCCTACTACAACATGAATGAAGTCCTATTTAAAAGGACGAAATCCCATCACCCACCGAGGTGGCATGCTTCATCATCTGGGATCTCTTCTTGGTTGCAAATTCTAGTACAACCAAGGGCCTCAACCGCCTCACTGTGAAGGAGGAGCTCAGGGATGTTTTATTGATCAGTTGATCGGCTCTTCTAAAATCTGTTTGATGTGAAGCATGAAAGTGTTTAGGGGGGATGGTTGCAGTGCAAGGAGTGTAGTGATATATAAAGTGATGTTAAAATTGGCTACCCGAAGAAAAAAGGAGTTTAATGATTAATTTTTGGTGTCAATATTTAAAAACAGTGCAAGCGCGGTCTGAAAAAATTGTTGAGCGTTCTGGTCTAAACAAAGTGTCTACATGTTTCGGTCCTGATGATCAATCTCTAATCGCAGACTTCCTCAGGACCTAGATGGTGATTGCTACTGCAAAAACTCTATTCAAAATAATAACGGTGTTATTGGAACAATACAACCTACAAACACCTGTGGTCTCCTTTGTGAAGAGTCTACAGATTGTTGTTATCACCTATGGAGAGAAAAACATAGTGACACATTAGACCATGATAAAGTGGAGGAAAAACTTGTATAAAAGACGCTTGTACTGTATTGTGTGCTCTAATTTATGGAACAATTTCCTTGTTATTCCTAAGGTGTGCATAGTGCCTCTAGCACTGAAAAATTAGTAAGTAGTTTCCTTACCAGTAAATGCACGGGTGGACGCCTTGCCTCACCTCACCTGGCAACAGATCAGGACGTGAGGCACCGCTCTGTTAAAAGGAAAAAGCTGTGATTATAGACACTGTAAGTATACCATAAGACAGTTCTCCATATGTTTAAAGTCAACAATAGACTGTGTGGTGCCATTTGAGCCTAAAGCAGTATGTAGCAATATATGAATACATAAATCAGCTCTTGATTCACAGGATAGCTAGAAAGGAGTATACGCTATTGGGAATAGAGAGTGTTCAGTGTTATGATAGTGTATCGTAGAGCAAGATGCCATGGTTTCACTGTTGGTCCCTACCGGAGCTTGTGTAAAGGAGCCATTTTTAAACTTTAATAAATACTAACAATGGCTCTAGTGGGACTGCTGGTTTTATTGCAGTAAGAAGGTTAGCCACCCTTCATGTTAAGTAAGTGCAATAGAGTATACATAAAGGCTGTTTGATAGGCACCAAGCGGCTGAGACAAGTCTCAACTAAAGAGGAAAGAGAGTAAAGAATGCGCTATCACGCATTCAGAGTTTCAGAATAGAGCGTTCTTAAAGAAGACTCTGTTACTCACCTCTCCGACTGCAGCCCGTACCTTTCTCTGGCTGCCACCGAAGGTAACTGACGAGAGGGAGCGCGCCTTTTATACGTTGCGTAATTCATTGATTGTTCCCCGCTGTGTCTCATTAGTCTTAGGTCCTGTTGCGTACTGAATGCAACAGGATCTTTTTACTGAGATAAAACCAGCAGCCCTACTACAGCCTTATACATTGTTAGTATTTATTAAAGTTTAAAGCTACTGCACCCCCGAGCCTCTTTGATGTACCCTCTCTGGCAAACACAGCCACCCTGTTGGAAGCAGCATCTAACATTTCCTGCAAGGGTGGCAGTCCATCACCTCGGACAACAGGTGTTACAAATTGCCCAGTAGGGCTGTTCTCTCCAATTTCTGGAGACTCCACCATCCACACCACCTTCCAAAGAACGACTGACAGAGTACCATCTGTTCTTTTTGCTTCAGGAAATGTGGACTCTTTTTAGCCAAAGGGGCTGTAGTGAGGGTGTTGACGTGAGAAGATCAGGCATTGCTAGTTCTAGTACTTCATGGCGCCGGAAAAGGATGGAGGCCATCGTCCTATACTTGGCTTGCACTCTCTCAACGACTTCTTGGAACAGGACAAATCCAGGATGCTCACTTTGGCTCTGGTCTTGTTTGATGTGGACCCCAAAGACTGAATGGTAGTGTTGGACATGCAGGACGCATATTTCCACAACCCTGTCCGCCTGGCCCGTAGGCGATAAATGTGGTTCACAGTAGGCCAAGAACATTTCCAGTTCTCTGTGCTCCCCTTTGGCGACACCAGTACCCTTAAGGTGTTCACGAAAGTGATGGGAGTGGTTGGAGCACATATGCGGAGGTCTCAGTATTCCTGTACCTCGGTGACTAGCTGTTGCAGGGGCGCTTGCCCCAGCATTTGCTAACCTGCAGACTACAGCAAACCTATGGCACTATCAAAGCCCCGAAGTCACACTGAACTCTCTCAGATGCAGACCAATTCTGAACACAGTGCAGTTCTGTGCCTATCATCTGGAGCAGTGTGTCCAGGACATTCGAGCCATGATATTAATGTTTCCACCTCAGTCCTGGATTGTGATGCAACTGACTCAGATGTTTGTGGGTCTAATGGCCTCCTGCATCCTGCTGATGAACCACACTCTATGGCATATGTAGACCCTACAGTGTAATCTGAAGTCCTAGTGGGCACAAAGCCAAGAGAATTTCTCTGACTGGTCAAGATTTTGGAGGAGACTGCAAAAGATCTGCAGTGGTGGCTGGGTTATCACCAGCCCTCTTTCTCGGGTTGGTTTCATTGCTTCTGAGTTGGGGTTGCCACCTTCAGGAGGTGGTGCTTAGAGAACTTTGGTCACCGGTGGAATCTGAAAGAAACAGGTTAGTGTTAGATTCCTTACCTTAGAATATCCCCAGGCGTCAGACTGGATCCGGAAAGTTTTCGTCAGCAGTACCCTTGCGCGTTGGCAGGCGTCGTCTGCAGCTCCGCGTCCATCGTCAGCGTCGTGATCGCCGGGATGGCGTCGTCGGAGTACCTAAACGCCGCCCTCGCAGGCTGACGTCAGTTCTTCTTTTTTCCGCGCCAGCAAGCACAGATCCAGGAAGAGCGTACCCTAGTCAATTTTTGGCTATTCTTTTCGAGTCGACTTTGACTCCTGGTGCCGGAAGGGATGCCTGGTTTCGAGCCGTGCGACGCCGGTCACCGCCTGATGTCGGTGACTGACCCTCACCACCGGTGTCTCTACTGCCTCCGGGCCGTCATGCCCCGACTGCCGGGCCTTGACGTCGAAGGCTAGGCGGGAGCGGTCCCGCAAGCTCCTTGAGGCCCGGCAGTCGGCTCTGCGCCGCTCAAGGTCCTGGTCGAGGACCAAAACATCACATTGCCAAAAATTTTTGCTTCACATAATTCATCTATGAAAGAGGAGAGTCACAAGAGTCTGGATCTGAAGATAACTCTGTGTCTATATCAAATACCACCAGGTGGACTATCCGCTCTTTATCTGGTTCTCAAGTGCGAAAAAAAAGGCAGGGCTGTGCAGAACAGCACCATCTCTTGAGGGATTGTACTTTGCATCATTATCTGCTACATGCTAGTGAAGAAGCAGCCTCCTGAAGACTTACTTGCCCATTCCTCCAAAGCCAAGACTGCCACTATTTGGTTAGCACACAGAGTCCTGTCCTGCACAAGCACTGCTGCTTGGACAGTCCAGTCCCTTGAGATGGGCATTTTGCCCCTTCGGTCTTCCAGAATTTCCTGGTTTGAGCTAGTTCGCAGACCCATCTCTGTGGATGTATTGATTGGGTAACTATTTTATGGAGAGGAATCTGCTGTTAAAATATTCTATC
Organism: Lissotriton vulgaris; assembly: GCF_964263255.1. Lineage (NCBI taxonomy): Eukaryota > Metazoa > Chordata > Amphibia > Caudata > Salamandridae > Lissotriton > Lissotriton vulgaris. Next base: position 1,486,912,031 of record NC_141696.1, read on the forward strand.
AAAAGAACAAGTTACTTAATTTTCCGTAACACTTTTTCTGGTAGACACTCTTATCTACCTGCATATTCTACAACACTGTATCTTTTATATATTCACATGCGGGAATGATTCAAGCATGTGAATATATAAAAGATACCCATGTTGGAGAACTGGAGTAACAGATCAGTAACTAATTTCTTCCTCCCCGACCCTCCCATCCTCTCTCATCAGCGGAATGGCTCTTCATCCGAAAGCTCCTTTTATATTCTACACACATGCCAACCAGGTACCCAGGGCCTACGTTCTTTCCCTACAACTGTACTTTTGCAAACCCAATTGGCAACTCTCTGGCCACATGCAAGTCCTTATAAAAGGTACCCTGGGTACCAAGGGCACTGTGACTAGGGAAAGCCTCGCCTCTAAGGACTGCAGCACATATTGTGCCACCCTTAGAGGCCCTGTAACATAACACATGCACACTACCCTTGCAGGCTGCTTGTTTTGGTGCAGAGAAAAGTGAAGAGTCGGCATGGCACACATCCCTGTGTACCATGCCTACACCCCACTGCCTATCGCATAGGTAAGCCACAACTCTAGCTGGGTGCACTATACCACTGGTGAGGGTACAGGTGCATGAGCCAAGTACCCCTACAGTGTCTAAGTACATTCTTAGAAAGTGTAAATGCAGTAAAGCCATAAGGAGTATACTGTGTGGGAGTTTGTCATTACGGACTCCACAGCACCATAATGGCTTTACTGAAATGTGGGAAGTTTGGTATCAAACTTCTAGCACATTAAACCCACACTAATGCCAGTGTGCGATTTAATGCCAATGCACTCAGAGGGCATCATAGAGATGCTCCCTGACAAAAAGACCTATCTCTAGTGTCCTGGCTGCTCACCAGCAGCCCCCCAAACATGTTTCTGGATCCCTGGGTTGAGAGCTTCCCACTCTCTGGGTCCTGAAACAAAGCACATCCTGGGCAAAGGGGCCAAGCCTCCTCCCCCAGGATAGGCAGGGTCCACAAAGGAGAAGCTTTACAGGCTTGCCGCCTTTGTGAGCTGACCCAGCTATTTGCTGCTCCCAGCAACTGGCCCCCACCGGTTCTGACCCCCACTTTGAGCAGGAGAATCGGCGGGAAAACCAAGATAGGAGGAGAGGTTTGCTCACTTTTACCAACCCCACCCCTCAGGTGGGGGAGGCGAGGCGAAGCATTACTCTCAGGCCCGCCATCTTGAAGATGGGGGTACCCATCCAACCAGAGTGAAGCTTATGCCACCCTCCCACTGCAGGGTGGCATAATAGGGGGTGTACCCACCCCAAGGACGGTACCAATTGGTCCCGACCTGTATCTACCTGAAACGCCCCTACATTTTGTATTTAGGGGCAACTCCGAACCTTGCCTCCTCAGACAAAAGGGCCAAAGAGCTGTGCTGAAGGAAGAAGAGGAGGACACTTACAACCTTGGCCCCAGCCATACCTGCCTGACCTCCTCCAGTGGCATGTCATGCAGCCAGCAGCCCCCCCAGAACCCAGAGGACATGCTCTACCTTCCCTACAAAGACTTTGTCTCCCGTAAGCACTGGAATTGCTTAAGAAACAGACTCTGACTCCCACCAAATCCGCAAGTCTGCACCAGACGCCCACGACCAGAGTTTGAGTTGCCCAACACCACGAGGAGGTCTCCCCGGCGATCCGGACCTGGGATCTGGTGATTCATGACCTGCCTACTGAAGACGCTTGCAGCTTCTATCTGGAAGATACCCCTGACCGTAGCGGGTAAGGAAAACCTGGCGCTAAAAGACACCCCTGCACTGGGTGGCCCAACTGACGGTGTCCCGGCATCCCCTACATCCCCACTTACCTCTCCAACCTGTGGTCGCCTCCATAAGATCATCGTGCCAGAGTCTGCAATTTTTATTGTGACCAGAGCTTTCCCATTGAGACCACCCGACGTCGATCTAGCACTCTGCACCCGCCGCCCTGGTGCCGCTGTGGGTGCACCTGGTGTGCAAACTTGGATCCCCCTTTGTCCTGAGCTTTTCTCCCTAAACATTGTTGTCTGCTCGTAAGCAGCCACCAACCAACGGCCCCCTAGCCTCATAGGCTAACATCGGACCTCAGCACTCTGCACCTGGCCGTTGTAGTGCCGCTGAGGGTGCTTTTTGAGTGTATCCTTGACCCCGGGGGAACCCTGATTCTTACCCCACAGACTCAACCTTCAAGACCGTTTATTTACCTGCAAAACGATAACCCCATTTTTCTCCATAGGATTGCATTGACTGTTTTCCTCTGAAAAACCTCAAAGTGTAAAGGGTGTTTTGTATGGGAGATGTCCCAATGTGATATGTAGGCATATCACAGTGAGTGAAAAAAGTTATCTGAAAAGTAATCTAAAAAAGTAATCCAAAAGTAATTTCAACTGTAATTGAATGTTTGCAAAAACCTGTAACAAACGTCATTCTAGTCAAACTTTCTTACTGATCAAACTGTCTGGAAAAGTACAATTCTACTTACCTGTACCAAGTCCTTCTTGGTTCTAAAAATAAATACAACAAAGAAATATTTTGTACAGTTGGTCTGAGTTCAGTCTGTGTGTGTGACTTCATTTCTTGCCTGAGTGTGTACAATAAATGCTTAACACTGCCCTCTGATAAAGCCTTACTGCTTGCCCACACTACCACAAATACATAGTAGATATTATCTACTTTTACCTGTGTAAGCCTTTGGGGTCCATTGGACTCTGTGCACACTATACCATACTGTGGTATAGTATATACAGAGCCAGCTTCCTACAATAGTCACAAAACTAACTTATGTTAGCACCCAGGTGTGGCACCTATCGAGGGGCAGCACATGTCACTTCAGACACGGACGATTTTGATGCAGAGCTGCTTGACGACACCTATTTGCACACAGAAGTACTGCTCAAGATTTTTGGGATCAAGTCTGACGCCTGGGGAATATTCTAAGGGGAGGAAAATGCAGTTAGATAGGCTCTACAAGAAAAGGCTTACTGAAGGCAAGTAACTGTTTCTTCAATAAGGCCACTGTATTAATGTGAGGTTTAATGTCACAGGTGGACTGCAAGGCAGATTTGCCCCCAGCAATAGTGCTGATTTAGAAAAATGTCATTCGACCTCTCTCGCTATAGCCAGCTGCAACCAGTCCATATCAGAGATGGACTATGTACTGCTTTTAATGTGGGGAAAAATTATATTGTGGTGAATTTGTTTCGTTCTGCATATTGCGGTCTCAAGAATTAAAGCTATCTGTTTTTTTGCCTTGAGTAATAAGAAGCCCATCCCATCTAGTACTGTAGGAGGATAAATCTTAACGGCCCTCACAGAGGCCTTTGATAGTACTGGAGGAATGCAACAGGGCTCCATTGCGCCTACTCTGGCCAGGGCAAGATGTTACCTGAAGGAATGGCGATTTTTAGGTCTGGCATTAACTAATGCCTTTTGATTTTACTAACATTATAAGCATCATATACTTACTGGTGGCTTTCAGCCAGCCCTTTAACTTTTTTTCATCCTCCTACAACAGCATACAAATAGGGCAAAAGGTCCACATGCGTGAGCCTAGGGCTAACATTGCTATGAGAGAAGAAATTCTGCTGTTTCACAAGGCACATATGTACAAAAATGTGTTCCTTTCAGGAACTACTATGGCATTGTGTGGATTTTGAGGCCCAAAAATATTTTTACTCATAGCCATTTTTTTTTAATTAAAGATTGACGAGAGCCTGGCAGCTTTCCCCAACAATGTGGTTTGGAATACATTACAAAAACAAGCACTGACCAATCTAAAAAGATGGCACCCAACATCAAACATATTAGCTTTGCAAATGGTTAAGATAAATGGTTAAATTTAAAGTGCCCAGCTTATGTACCTGAGCGTTGTAAAAGAGACATATGTTTAAGGTCAGCTCCTCGGAAGCTGAACTAGTTGAGCCAGTTTAGCTGGGATCCACACTGGTCTGCCAGTGAAGGTATCTGACACTGATGGTGTTCTTTGTGAGACTGAATAGTACTGACTTCTTCAGAAGTCATATTTATGTAAGCACATGCGTTTCACTCTAAGTTGAGAAGTCTGCTGAAAACTCAGGTGTTGAGGGTAGAGACCGTAGTGACAATTACCCACTGTAGGAAGCTGGGTTTCTGTTGCAGTAACCTCCTGACTTTTTGCCAGATTTAGAATGCACTTTGACTTGATGTGCCCTGGGTCCTTGCCCATCAGGTTCTCAAGGCCTCAGTTCTTTCTCAAAACTGTGCCTTTGTACCCCCAATTGGCACCTCTCTGGCCATATGTATGTCCCTTTTAAAAGGTAAGGTATCATGGGTACTGAGACCAGGAAAGGCCTCTAAGGGCCTGCAGCACATATTGTGCCACCCTTATATGTCCTGTTCCTTAACACACACATACACACATGCTGCCATTGCAGGATGCATGTTTTGGTGCAGAGAAAAGTGAAGAGTCGACATGGCACACATTTGTGTGTGCCATGCCTGCAACCCACTGCCTATGGTATAGGTAAGACATCCCTCTAGCTGGGTGCACTATGCCACTGGTGAGGGTACAGTTGCATGAGCACTGTACCCTTACAGTGTCTAAGTCCAGATTTAGTAAGTGCAGTAAAGCCATAAGAGTACATGGTCTGGGAGTTTGTCATTACGAACTTGACATTGATTAGCATTTGTATAGCGCATGGCTACCCGGAGGCATCCCAGCGCAAGCAGTAGCAGCAGTGAGGTGTTCAGCCAGTAAGGAATAAACATAATGTTTTTAGGGATCTGCGAAAGGAGAGGTGGTTGGGTTCTGCTCATAAGTGATGGGGAAGGGAATTCCAGAGTCTGGCAGCATTGAACAAGAATTGCCGGCCTCCACTTCTGGCCTTCCTGATCCTAGGGTTAATGGCCAGGTTCATGGTTTTGGAGCGAAGGCTTCTGTTGGGCTCATAAGGCAGGATGATGCTATGAAGAATGGGGGACCCGTTTTGAATAGAGATTTGTGAACAATACACAGGGACTTGAACTTAACTCTCTCCTGGACTGGTAGCCAATGGAGTGATTTCAGGGCATGTTTGACCTTCACAGCATCATACTGGCTTTACTGAATTCTGGAAAGTTTCATATCTATCTTCTCAGCATAATAAACCCACGCTGATGCCAGTGTGTGATTTATTATACAATGCACCCAGAGGGCATCTTAGAGATGCCCCCTGAAAAACGACCAGCCTCTGGTGGGTTACCTGACTGGTAAACACCAGCTTGCCACCACGAGACATGTTTCTGGACCCCTGGAGTGGGAGCCTTTGCTCCCTGAGCCCAGAAACAAAGCCTTTCCTGGGATGAGGTGTTCCTGGACCGAGCCTGCAGCTAAAAACCAAAACCGGCAATCCCCATTGAAAACAACCGGGCACATGATGCCAAAACAGCACCCTGACCCAGCCACCCCTGTGTCGCTGTGGATGCACCTTGTATGCTATCTCGTATCCTCCTTTGCCCTGAGCTTAAGTCCAGTGCTTTGCTCCCACAACCTTGTGGCCTGCTCGTGAGTAGCCACCAACCGTAGGCCTCCTATCCCCCATTCGATAACATTGGGCCTCAGCACACTGCATCCAACCTACGCTAGTGCTTGTGAGGCTGCTTTGAGAGTGCATTCTCGACCCTGGAGGAACCCTTGTTATTACCCCCGAAAACCAACTTCCAAAACTATGTACTTACCTGTAAAAGGATAACTTCATTTCCTGCTTTAGGATTGCATTGACTGCTTTTCTGTGAAAAATGTTTGTGTGGAGTTGGTTTGTATGAAACCTTAAGAAGCTGCATATGTACAAAAACTGATTTACTTACCTTTTCTCTAGGAAATGTCCCAGTGTGATATCTAGGCATACCACACGGAGTATAAAAAGTAACTTAAAAGGTAATCTGAAAAGTAACATACAAACCAGGCAGAACGTTTTTGTATCCAAATATTCAATTCCCCAAAAATAAAAAATATCATTAACAAGCGTTGGGAAATCCTACAGTTAGAAACAGATTTTCATAATATTTTTTTGGAAAGACCTTTGTTTGCATTTATTCGATCATCAAGGAATTACTTGATAAAAAAGAAGTTTAAAATTCCAAGATTCTGAAAGGCATGCGCAGATGCGCTAACTGTGTGCATTGCAATAACGCAATCACTGGAAATTCTATCGCTCATCCACACACAGGACAAACTATTAAGTTGAGTTATGAGGGAGATTGCAACACTGACCACGTTATATATTCCATCAAATGTCCGTGTGGATCATTATACATTGGAAAGACAGAGAGAAAAATAAAGATACGAATTTCAGAACACAAAAGCAGAATTAGAAATAAATCCACGACTTCACCACTGGCCATGCATTGGCAAAACAAACACACCATAGCACAGCTTAGGTTTCAAATACTAGAGGTAGTACTGGTCCGTGAAGGTACTGACATGAACAGAAAATTATTACAAAGAGAGTCCTACTGGATAAAAACATTGAACGATCTGACCCCAGGTGGTCTAAATGACCGGATTGAACTTAGCAGCTTTTTATGAATTCCATGCAACAAACTTACTGTGTAGGAAATATTATATATGTTTATGGTAGCTGGCTATTAATTACTACTGCTTCAACATATTCATTGTTTTTACATGGTTTTGCAATAAGTCGATATGTTTCCCTCCTTTTCCCCCTTGTTTAAATATTTTATTTGCCTCACTTGGTTTTTTTTTTTCAATACTCTTTATTTGGACACACTACGGAGCACACACAATTTTTGTGTTCGTTGTGAGATGCACGTAAAGTTCAGTATTGCATTGGATTTAGAGTGTGTTTACATGGGTTGACAGGCAGATGAGTTATAGGAGAGTGTCGTGCACGTGATGCAAAGTTGATGGATATTGATTGGTCGAGATAGATTCTCGTTTTTCATTGGATCGCGCAAACATGTGGTTTAAATGAATGTCGGTAAACGGGTTCGGCTTTCGGAATGGTGTTGAGCTGAACGGAGCAGCATCAAGTTTCGAGTAGTGAGGCGTACATTGCAGTAAGAGTCAGGAGAGGTTCACGGAGATAGAGAGTGCGGTTTATTCTACACCCGTTTTTTCCACATCCATATTATTGGTAAGCAGTGTTGGTTACTACTGGTTAACTAAGCAATGTATTAGGATACATGGACTAAAACTTGGTGTTCCTTTTGTTTAAACACAGAGTATTTAAGAATAGCACTTTAATCAACAGTACTGCGTTTTGACGTCTTTATGGTATGCTACACTCGGAATTTCTTGGCATTATGTTTTTACACACGAGAACTCGTAAGAACAGATCTAGCTATTGTGTTTTTTTCATAGGAGGAGTTAAGTCGTTTCTTGGGACGATATACAGTTATGTTATTAGAGAGGTGATTTCTTCATTATCTCTAGTAAGTTTGTTTGATCATTGTCTTTCATATTGCACAGCGTACACGAGGTGTCTTCATGTTTTGGTGATGGTGTTAACCTGAGTTCAACTTGAATATGTTGTTGTGTTAGCAAAACTGTGTCTGATGAGCCTGTATCTTTATCTTTTTTGTTTACAGTATTACCCCTGACGCAGTGACTATCAATGTGTCCCTAAATGCATTGGGTTACGATCATCTTTCTGTCAAACAATCAGTTGAATATTGAATGAAGCTTGTATAATGTAATTCTGTTAATGTATTGCACATGATGTGAATAATTATTTTGAATTGTGGTTTATGATTTAAAAAAATATTTGTGAATAAATTTCAAACGTTAATGTCAAGAAAGCATTGAAACAGGATTTAATTTGTTGAACAACCAATTAAGTAGTGCGCATCTAAGTCTTAGTTAACTTGATTGTTAACTAGCCATTTTTTTGTCACATGGATGTGTGCCATGTTGACTCTTCATTTTGCTCTGCACCAAAACACGCCACCTGCAATGGCTGTGTGTGTGTTGATGTACAGGGCCTCTAAGGGTGGCACCATATGTGCTGCAGTCCTTATTGACCTTCCCTGGTCACAGTGGCCTTGTTACCATGGTGCCTTTTACAAGGGACTTGCATGTGGCCAGAGAGTTGCCAATTGGGTTTTCAACAGTACAGTTTTAGGGAAAGGACATAGACCCTGTGTACCTTGTTGGCAGGAACCCAGGGCACAGTTAGTCAAATAGCATCAACATCAGGCAAAAACTGGGGTCAACCATGCAAAAGAAGGGGCACTTTCCTACAAGGGAAATGTGTGAAAAACTCCCAGAAAAGAACACAATAGGAGTTTGCCGTTACCTCTTCCAGTCAGGAAACCAACGATTGTTAGCCCGGCAAACTTCAAAGAGGAAGCCCCCTTTGATAAACAGATGGTGCATTCACATGGGAGGTGCTGCTCTATTGCCAGGGTAGACAGACCGGCAGCAGGGACAGAGAACCTTCTTGGTCTGTGGGTGTGTAGCCCTCCCCAGTTGTAGGCTACTGAGCTCTAGAGATGGAGAGATTCTGCCATGTTGAGAGTGGGCAGATTAAGGAACTCTTAGATAGCCAGATGCCACACTTTGAAGGAAATTGGCAACCTAGTAGCCCATTGGTTACTGACAACTTCCTACCATGAAATCATTTTCTGGGCTTAAAAAGGGTACCCAGAGCTCGGATCTCGTTGGACTGGAAAAGAGGACCGAGGGACTGTCCTGCTGCACCAAGAACCCGGTGATGAGAGGCTGCACTAAGACTGCACCTGCTGAACCTGGTGGCAAAGGAGAAGTGACTGTACCTTCTGTGTCCTGCTTGTGGAGAAGTCATTTACTGTGCCAAGCGGACGCAAGAGACTCCAAGGGCCAGTTGCCTGACCTCTTGTTCATAGCAGAGGGCCACAACAGCTGAAGAAGCCTGCTGGGGTGAGTTGTTAGCCCAGATCTTTGAATTCTCGCTTCCGTTGAGCACTAGAGACCAGGAACCTCTGCTCAAAAGTTGCATCGCAGTGCATCTTGGACATCCAGAAGACAAGTTGGGGTTGGTTGCCCAGACGATAGAGCCCTGTTTAGGCGCAGGTGGGCTGACTGTCTTGCTTCTACGCTCGCTGGCTTTTTTTTAAAAAGAAATACTGAAATCGCTGCTATTGCTAATTTTGCACAGTATGTTACTACTGCTTTTAATTGATTTAATAGTTTTAAAGTAAAGTATTCCTCACATTGTTGGCGCATTGGTTGAACTCCCCACCTCACGACGCACCCCGATGGAAGCACTTCCGGTCGGTTAGCGTGGCGCGCCGGCAGCGCGCCAAAGGCAAGCCCATGTGCACCCGTCCGCGCCCTTCCAGGCCCAGGGGCCAGACCCCCTGCCCATGGCATAGTGTACAGTTTCTCCGACCTGCACCAGCTCAAAAGTCCACCGGCACCACCTGATAACAATGTTGCTATCCGCCTCAATGCAGAGGGACTACTAAGGCCCATCCTCCCCCCCCCCCCCCCCCCGCCCTCCCCGAGAAGGCCTCTGATCGACCGCGGAGGGCCGCTACCCTCCAAAATCCCTCCCCGACCCTCACCTTTGTTTCTCTAAACACCCGCTGACTCCAAAAACATAATTTAGAGGTTTTTACCCTGCTACAAGATGAGACAATCGACTTCTTGGGTCTCTCGGCTGGAACATTCATCTACTCCTGACCTTGTAGCCGCCATTTACCATAACAGGCCAGGCAGCAAACGCGGGGGTGGGGTGGCCATGCTCTACAAAAAAAACCTGAAAGCCGAGACCCTGCTCGCGGAAAGCATCGAAGGGGCAGAAGTACTTCGGGTCAAACTCCACTCTCACTCACGGTGTGTCACCGCCATAGTCGTGTACTGTCCCCCAAAAACACCACCCAAGTTTGTTAAGTGGTTGGCAGAACTGGCACACAATTTATGCTCCCGCTACCAATGCCTACTTATACTGGGCCATTTTAACTTCCATTGGGAAGCATCTCCCAAGGAGAGTCAAGCCAACCTCCTAGATGAAGCTCTGACCGCTCTAGGACTGAGCCAATCCGTCACTGGCCCTACCCATGCTAAAGGTCACACTTTGGACTTAGTCTGGGCCTCACTGCCTCTCACCAGCCCCCCTGTCATCCAACCCTGTGCATGGTCCGATCACTCAATCATTTATGGCACCATTCAACCCCTTAAACTAGGACCCCAACCTTCTCCTAGATGAGGGTAATCATAAGCTGGAACAAAATCAATGCAGTCGACCTCGCCCCTGCCCTCAGACTGTACAGCCCGCCAGACTATCATCTGGAGATATCACTGCAAATAATCGTGCCCTGGCGAAAAGAATTAATATTGCCATTGACAGTCTTGCACCCGCTCGCAGGGAAAGGATTAAAGATAAGGGGAAAGGAGCTCAGTAGTTTAACGATAACTTACGTAGTCTGAAACAACAGCTTCGCCAAGGGGAAAGAGCCTGGCGTAAAGCATATGACCCTTCCGCCCTCTCACATTATCTTGAAGTCTTTACAACATATAAACACGCAATACAGACTGCGAAGGCGGCTTTTTATGAAAATAAGACTGCCTCTAACACGCAGAAAGAAACGTTTAAAGTTCTAAAGGAACTTCGACAGGTTAAAGAACAGAAGCCTGCCTTAAACATGGAGGATTGCGAGAAGTTCCAAACCTTCTTTACCTCCAAAGTGGAGGACCTCCTGACAACCATCGAGAACACCTCTAAGCTGACATGCTCGCTAAACCCAGTCTCACTTAGAACTGGCCCTTACGTCCCTCCCCCTGCTCACACACGAGGCCTTGGGGCCACTCTTTGGACGCGTGAAATCTGGTTCCCCAGCCGACCCCTGCCCACCCAGGATCTACAAGATGACCCTCCCCGAGATCGAAGGCGAGACTCTATCACTCCTGAACATGTCTCTGGAAACAGGAGTGGTCCCGAGCGATTTTAAGGAGGCGCGTGTGATCCCCCTCTTGAAAAAACCTGGGCCGACACCAAAAATCTGAAAAATTTTCAGCCTATATCCCAGCTCCCTTTCCTCGCCAAAGTCCTTGAACAGCACGTGCTTGCCTCCCTCGCGCATCATCTAGAGGATAACGACCTCCTGCAATTCAACCAGGCTGGCTTCCGACCCCATCACAGTACCGAACTAGTGATATTGGCAGTCTTAGACGATCTGAGACTGAGAGCGGACTCGAAGGACCCCTGCGCCCTGATTTTGTTGGACTTATCCGCAGCCTTTGATACCGTGAACCACAAGCTACTTCTGTCGCAGATGTCTGACTTTGGGGTGCAGTGCATAGCAATGACATTGCTCACATCCTTCCTAAATGATCGCTCTCAGAGAGTGCAGCTGGGGGATGCAGTATCCAGGTCAGGCATTCTCCCATGCGGAGTCCCTCAGGGATCCGCACTGTCCCCTCTTTTATTTAATGCTTACCTTCAGCCCCTGATAGCGGCGCTCAACAAGCTGGAGTGCCAGATATACAACTACGCAGATGACACTCGGATAGACAATTCCCTACCAGCTCACCAGAAAGTACAGAACAACCTCAAGATCAATCCAGATAAGACGGAGGGTGCTGGCAGTCACCAATGACGCCAACCCCTGGAACTGTCTCTTTTGGCCACCCGATTTGGGCAAATACCCTGAGCCAGCTACGGCAGTCAAATGCCTGGGAATAAAAAATGACAACAAACTAACCTTGGCTCTACAGGTATCCACCACAGTCGGGGTTTGCTCCAATATAATCAGACAGCTGCGAAAACTGGCCTAGCTACTCACCTTTGAGACCCTCAAACGAGTGGTAGCAGCACTTATCTTATCCCGACTGGACTATGGTAATTCGCTCTACTTAGGACTCCCAGACTTTAGACCATCATGAACGACGCGGCTCGGCTTATGTTCAAAGTCCCACGTCGCACTCATGCCTCTACCCTTCTGCGCCAGCTACACTGGCTCCCCATCAGACAGAGGATTAAGTTCAAGGGACTGTGCATTGCACACAAAGCCATCTATGGCAAGGCACCAACTTACATCAGAAATAACCTTACGAACTACAACCCAACCAGAGTACTTCGATCCGTGGAAGCCTTTTAGGAAACAACTCAAAACCCTCCTGTTCAAAGAAGCCTGGGGCCCACAGTAAAGTACTGTTTCCCCACCCTCAACCTTAAGCAGGCCCCTCTATCAAAGCGCTTAGAGACCGTTGGTGATAATGCGCTATATAAATTACAAATTATAAACTGAGAAGCCGCATTGATACTTCACCAAATCAAATTAGTTGAATTTGCCAATGCTTGTTTATGGTTAAGTAAAGTGCATATTTACTGTACCTTGTAAATTCTGTATCTCCAGAACCTTCCAGTGGATCTTTTTTTTTGTTTTGTTACGAATTTACATAAATACAATATATATTTGCAGATTGAGGTTTGATTTCTTGAGTGTCTTGTGTATTTCGTCTGCAATTGTATTGGTGCTGTTTAAATGCTTTACACTTGTTCCTTTGTGTAAGCCGAACTGCTCAGGGCCACAGTAACCCTGGGTCGAGCTAAGGGGTTCATAAACTTAACTGGTCCTTATGGGTTTGGTAATTGTATTACATGGTGAGGTCGCACGACCACACCATATAATGCACCCTGTTTCCTCTCTTACACTCTAACCACAGATTGCTCACTTCCCTCCTACCTCCCTGTTCTGTGGAATGGTTTCCTTTTTCATCTAAAAAAAAGTCCCAATTTAGTAATCTGCACACTGGTTGTTGAAATCTGCCATTTGTCTCAACATCTGAGGGCCCCAACAAGATTATGAAAGAAACTAACTTCCGCACGTGGGTGGTGCTTCTATGCAGCCCTGTTAGTCGCTCCCATAGCGGTACAATGTTGGTTCGGAGCTGCACAGCGCCACATTGGTGCACAGGAACACTGCTTTTTGAAATTTCACATCCACTCTGGCATCTGGGGATATTCACAAGGTGAGGAATCTTTGTTTAGAGTATCCTCCAGAAAGAGTGTTATGGACGCGAAGTAACTTGTTTGCCTGTTTCGTGTATGTTGTGCCTAGGAAAAGATCACTAAAATACTCTGCTCTTCTCCAGAGAACCTCACATCTGATGCAGCTCTATCAAGTCCAAGTTCCTTGAATTCGCCTGGATTGGGAATTGAGGGTTTGAACCGCAGGAGGAAAAAGCGCACCAGCATAGAGACCAACATACGAGTGGCCTTAGAGAAGAGTTTCCTGGAGGTTAGTATTATGCAGTGAAATGCGCACCTCGCGAGTAATTTATTGTAATAATTTCATTGTGGCAATGCCTGCTTTACAGCTGTGATCAAAAGTGGTGATCCTTATATAAATATCATGATTGAGTATGTGTCACAACTTACTTATGCTAGCAAAACCTCGTGTCAGTTTTAACATGCTTTCTGTGCAATAGCATTGAAATGCTGTAGTTGTTAAACTTGTTCTAATAAAGCAGCTCTTACCGGGGGGTTTGCAAAGCCTACTGCAGCTGTTTTACAAAATCAAATTATATTAAAATTACTAAAGTATATATCAACTAAGAAGCAACATTTAAGATGTGAAATCTTTTTTGTATTGGATTGTGAATTTAACAACATTTTAATATCTGAGCATTTGTTTGGTGTATACTTTTATATTTTTGTGTATTGTTCATAGGTTCAAATCGTTGAAATTACTTAGGATGTAGTCTCCGTCTTCCATTAATGACTCAGTGGGTGTCCCCCAATTACAAGAATGATTCAGTGTGGGTCCACAAAAGTCAAAAGATTAAAAAACGATGTTCTAATGGATACTTCCTCCTGCAGGTTCTTTTCTTTAAGAAATTACCCCATACTCCTCACAGAGTGACTCCAGGAGCAGATGTGTGTGGGTATGGTCCCCAGATAACATGCACCCACCCAAAAAAGGGCAGCACCCATGATATAATTCCTCTTTTTGCATAGTACAGGCACAAAGATCCACAGCTCACTGTTATTTTTTCCCCAATCCGATGTTTTCACCGATTAGTAAGATGCATAAATCCCCGGGGTTCAAGACTAGTGACTAAAAGTGCCAAATGTTGGTTTGTGACTCAACTGCAGCTAAAGTACTTGAAAAGAATCATGCCTGAAGAAATCAGTTAAGGAGAGACAGAAACCCCCTATGTCCTGTTGCAGAGCCTTTTAGAGCGGTCACAACAAAGCTATTATCACAATTATTAGATATCGGATATGCACCATTTGAATACCTGCTGAAATCACAAGACGACAGGAGATTGATTGTCTTCTTTGAAATGCAGCCATCATCCTGCTAGTAGGTACCTATGGCTAAAGTCATTGAAGGTGGAGAAACAGTTTTCCTCAGAAGAACCTGTTTCCTGCTGCACCTTTAAATGTAGCTCTGCAATGTTACAGACCTTTACTAGAAGTGCTGGATGTTCAGGGTATTTTTTAAGTTTACTTGAGAATGAAACTAAAAAAGCCTCGGGATTTACAAAAATATAATGGTTATTATCTGATCCAATTCGGGACTATGAAACCACTATCCCACACTAACTACCTCAGCTGTTCAAACAGAGCATTTCCATTTACTCTGACATAAAAAAACAATCTTGACTGGATTGCTCAAAACTCTGGGAGACGCAGGCAAATTGCCCCAAAATTTACGATATCACTAGAATTGATTATGAAAATACCCTCTGCATTACAACTGCAAGGAAATGAGTGAAACTGAGTTGCTCCGAAGGAAATGTAAGAAATCTAGATGAGGGATCAAATATCCCATGTTAGACAATCCCAGCACTGCCTAAAAGTTGTGAACAGGATACATTTTAAATGGTGTGGCCTCTATCTCAAATACCTATTCATTTTTGCCCCAACCCATTGCAAACTCTGGTTCAAATTCCTTAAAACAAATTCGACCGCTCAACTCTGCGGGAATTGGCCAATTGAAACCCCCAGCCACGCTTATTGGGGTGACCTGTGCTTTGATAAGTGTGACCAGAAGCTTTGCTGCAGTGTACTCCGAGCTGTACGGCTAGAGCCATTGCAAGCTTTATTTAGACATCCCTTGAAAACTCATATCATCTTTGATTTAACAACTCATTTCTTCTTGTTCAGATGCCTGTTCATCATCTTGAAATTGCTTGTTATAACAGAACTATGAAGAGACTCAGCCATGGTACCTTTTGCCAGCATGTTACAAGGATTCCTATTCCAGCTGATGCTGCCTTTGAGTGCCTGGGTATTTATTCAATATGGGTTTGTTGCTTAAATATCCCCTACTGTGCATATGGAATCGTGAGGATGGATGCCTAATACATTCTTAATACATCATTTTATGCATTAGAGACTAGATTTTTTTCTCCTATGGTTAATAAAGGTTGCATCCATAGGATGAACATTCAGGTTTTTTTTTCTATGTAGATCTTTAGCAATTACATCAGTATCGACATGGGCTTACCTCTTTTTATTGTTGCTATGCAACCGTTTACTGTTCAGCATTTTCACATTTTATTCTTCTCTTCGGTCTGATCAATTCTTCTTGGTTATTCCACAACTTAGGCATTTAGTGAAGTCTCATCTGTTTGAAACTGTTAAGAACATTGTCTAGTTTCTCTGTTCTCCGTTCATCTGGGTTATTCACTCAGACTTTTTATTTCAACTTGTGGTGCTACCACTCATCTTCATGCCTTTTCTAGCATTTTAACAGCTCCTATGTATGCATCGGTGACCATTCAATATTACCTATTTGCCTTTCACCCTGGTTTGCCTAATGTGGCCATTATGAATGGTCCTTTTTGACATGCACTCCATGGCACTGTTTTAGTAATCGGTCCTTGATATCCTAATGTATCGACTTCTAGAAGTGTTTTTCACTGGGTTCTCTGCGTACCCGTCCTCTTTATCCTCACACCAGTGGCAGATGTATACCATGGGACTTATTCTTTTCTCTGCAGACCTAATGTGTTCACAGCTGTTAATTGCATGCAAGTTTTCGCAATCCAAAAACCTTTCAAGTTTTCAGGCCGTTTTAAAGATAAGCAGATGAATTCATTGACTGTGCAGATTAGCTAAATTAATATTAAAGTTCCAGTTAATGAATGCAAATGTACTTCATTTGTATGCATTTCAGAGATACGAAAGCCTTAACCCGTTTTGATTCACTTTTTTCTAACATATTTTGTTTTAGGAGTATTAACATGCATTTCACATGTGTAAAGTGACACAGCACTACTACCTACTCTACCATTTTCCATATTTCTATGTCTAGGCAACTGATCTCGGAAAGCACCTAAAGTCCTTTTTGTTTAGATTTTTACCTGTATTACTTTGTAATATTTTTCTTGATCTCCATAGGGAATTTGGGTTAATGGCAAGGTACACTCTTCGATTAGTTATGAAAAACGCACCTTTTTAGGTCGAGGTACTATCCGGTTCTTCAGAACCGGAAGTAGCGAGATCTTATGTTTCTTAGAGGGGCTCTTCATCCCGCCTCTAATTTTGGCTCTCTCCCATTGGCTGGCTTTCTAAATGGAGGCCAGCCATTTGAGGAGAGAGCCGTCACTCCAAATAGGCTCCGTCCTTTTCGGATTTGGAGGTGTGTTCGGTGTTCTTCTTTCCACTTTTTGGCCACGCCCACCGAACACGCCCCCAAATCCGAAAAATTTGGAACCTTCTGTCGGCCATTATTTTGTTTCTCTTCCTATGAGGATGGTCTCGCTGTTCGTGGCTCCCGCTGTCCCCCCTCCCGTCCCCTCCCGCTGTTTGTGGCTCCCGCTATCCCCCCCCTCCCGCTGTTCGTGGCTCCTGCTGTCCTCCCTCCCGCCCCCTCCCGCTGTTCGCGTCTGTCCGCTAGTAGGATACATGGTGACGCTGCCGCCTTCCACCCACACTGGATAGGCTTCCTCTGCTCTGACGCGGACACGGGCAGTCAAGTAAGTTTCTTTTTTTTTTAAAATGTATTCCTCCCTCTGCCCTCCTCCATCGCGCTCTCGACTCCAAACCCCTCCCCCCCCTCTCTCCCCCCCTCCCTCTGCTGCAGCTCTCCTCCGTCGTGCTCTGCCTCTCCCCGGCCCCTACTCCTCCCTCCCGCCTCCTTAAAATTATGTTGTGACCTCCCTGCTCCGCTCGCCTCCCCCCTTCCCTCTTCCGTCGCGCTCTCGCCTCCCCCCCCTCCCCCGCTGCAGCTCTCCTCAGTCGTGCTCTGCCGCTCCCCGGCCCCCACCCCTCCCTCCCTCCCGCCTCCTTAAAATTATGTTGTGACCTGAGGCGCAGCCATGTCCCCCTTGGGGGGGGCCCAGTGGCGCGCGGTGCTCCGAGCAGGATGGTGTGTCATTGTACACTGGTGCAGTCGCTGCACTGTTCACTGGCATCCTGCACTACATCCAGCATGAGTGGGCGCGCTTTGAGGCTGAGAAATGTCGTTGGGAGACGGAACGGGCCGAGTTGCAGGTAAGAGTAGGGCAGGTATAGCCTGGGGGGAGGGGTGGTAGATCCAAAAGCTCCCCGGCAAACTACAATCATGGGTGCGATGGGCTGGAAGCAGAGTCGCCGTTTTCCCATTCGGGGTATGCGTTGGCGGACCTTGGCCGACCGCAGAGCAGCTGGCACCTGCCAGAGTTATATGCAGCCAATGTGGTACTTTAGCAAGTTGGCATGGAGATTCGGAGGCCCTTGGGGCTTGCTTTATAGAGTCCTTGCGTTAACACCTTAAGGTATGGAAGAGAGGGAATAGGATCTCATCCATCCAAATAGAAGTTGTGCCCCCCTTCAACCCACCCCCTCATGGTGAAACGGGGTTGACAGCACCAACTCCATCCACTCTGTCACTGCTTGTGTAGGGTTTGCACAGCAGCAGACATACCCATCGCCGTCATTAACTATAGTTGTTGTCGTTACCAGGGATCCTTCTGCACTGTCAGAAAGAGAAGAGGCTGATGCGCTTTAGCATTGATGGATCGTAGTCCGCACATCCAAAGAATGCTATGGGAGTGGAGTGGTATTTATATCTTGGTAAAATGTGAGCTAAGTCCTCTAGCATAGAAAAATGCTGGCGATATGAGATGTTGTGGAGGTATCCTTGCATGTAGTGCCGCCACCCCTGTAAACTAAATACTCAGTGCGTGCTGTGATATGTGGCGACCGGCACCACTCAAATGTGTGGCATAGTAGGAGAAACTTCAGTTTTTTGTGTACATTCTTGGGGGTCTGAGAAGTGTATATGGATCGGAAAAACTCAGTTTTGTATGAGATGTACTTACCCCTGCTCCCCCTAATAAAAACATGTTGCTTGTAGCATCTCTGCAGGTAGTGCGTTCGTATGTGCATCCATTTTTCAGGTAGAGCAAAATATAAATGCATTGCACTCGAACATTCAGAGAAGTTCTCGGTTAGTCAGAATAATGTCCTTATTCTCAAAAATGTCTTCTGTGATATGAAGTTTGGGTTGAATCGCTGCGGTTAATATCTACTGCATGTGTTTAGGTCCATACAGGCATAACGTTCGAAGTACAAATGTTACGTTAAAACAAGTGGTGATAGAATCATTGATTGAGTCAAACTCAGAGTATTCTGCTAATTTAATTTTTCAGAAGGGTTTCTAAAAATAACATTTTATATGTTTGTTTTTACATGTTATTGAATATTGAACATGACCAAAAAAAATAATTATTTCGGGTTAGAATTAGTACGGTTTTAGGGTCTGAGTAATGGATGGTGTTTGGATTAGTATTGTGGTTAGGACTGAAGTTCGGGTCGCAGTTCATGATAATGTTTACAATGTAACCATGAGCCACAGGAGGTTAAATTTCGCCTGTTTTCTCTTTGCGTGTTTATTTCTTATTGTGAACAGTGTAACTCACAGCAATGTTTCTGGTTTGTGCTTTCCTTTTTATAAAATGGACACTTAAAGCCCAGAGACGTGTTTGGTACAGATGAAGGTAGATAAGTGAGTAGTAGAAGGCGAACGTATACCTACGATGCGTGTTATTTTTAGAGGAACTCGTACAGGAACTTATCGTCCGATTGTACTTTGTGTCTGTGTTTCTGTCCATCAGGTGTCTGCCATCCGTCTCTAGTATTTATGTTGAACGGGAAGTGGCAGGGAAAGAATGGGGGAGGGGCGGCAGTTGTTGGCTGAGAAGGTGTGTTGTAGACACAAACCAGAAACCTTCCAACTCACTCTCTCTCATTACATAACTCTCTCTACCTCACTACTCCACTCTATCTATCTCACAACTTCTCTCTTAAAACATCACTACCTCACTCTCTCACTACCTCACTCTCTAGCTCACAACTTCACTCTCTCTCTAACTCACTACCTCAATCACTCTCTATCTCACTACCTCACTCTTTCTATCTCACGTTCACTCTTTCACTACCTCTCTCTCTATCTCACTACCTCACAACATCCCTCTCCCTCATTACCTCACTCTTTCACTACCTCACTCTCTCTAGATCACTACCTCACTCTACCTCACTCTCACTACCTCACTCTCTAGCTCACAACTTCACTCTCTCTCTAACTCACTACCTCAATCACTCTCTATCTCACTACCTCCCTCTTTCTATCTCACTTTCACTCTCTTTCACTACCTCTCTCTCTATCTCACTACCTCACAACATCCCTCTCCCTCACTACCTCACTCTTTCACTACCTCACTCTCTCTAGATCACTACCTCACTCTCTATCTACCTCACTCTCACTACCTCACTCTCTCTCTATTTCTATACCTCTCTCTCTATCGCACTACCTCACTCGCTCTATACTAATGCAAAAAGGTATCACATATGCAAAAAAAAAAAGCCAATGCCATTTATTTAGGGATACAAAAAAGATTAAAAAAATCATGAGCAATACCAATAGCTCTACCTATAATATTGCCGAGACCATTGCATTGTAAATGCTTTGTTTTTCGCTACTGCCTGAAAATGTGTCAACCAAATAAACATTTGACTATGTGGGTAGGTGAAAGAATAATCTGAATAATTATTGTGCAAAAGACTGATAATGCAGCTTTTCACTACAACTTGGAAATAAATAACTGCTTTTACCTTGCCTCGCAGTTTCTTGCCATGTCCTTTGTATCGTCACTAAATACAGTGAACTAATAATTAGTGCTTGTTGTATAGTCCAACTGTGTTAATTTTTTTCAGTTTAGAAGGCTCAAGGATGTTTGACATATTTCCTGTTACTGTCTGTATATATACACTTTGCTGTCATTTCAAGTTGATGGCTGTATAATCCTAGTGGATTTTTAATACTGTGATTCAATTTCAAAACCTTATTTGATTTATAACGTTTATAATCATAAAAGTACACAGTAAAATTAAATTAAATCCTTATCAACTGCATGGAAGTTACTGACATAGTGGTGTGGCTTTTCACAATACACTTAAGAAGAAACCACCCTACCACAAAACATGCTTCAGCTAGCTGTTAAAGTGATAAAGCTTAAATACAACATCTAAAGTTTCTCTGGTTTTAAAAGTGAGATTGAAAACAGTTTTAGCTTAAAATTCATGACATTTTCAAAAGAACGTAAAGTGTCACAAAGTCTTGTTTCGAGGCATCATCACAAGGACAAATGACAATACTGTCACATGCATAGTGACCATGCGGAAATCAAAACAAACGAAAAATGGTACCTATCGAAACATCAGAATGTGAGAGGTCCGGCTTACACCAGTAGATATGTTAAGTCATGGAATTAGAAAATGGAATGTGTTTGTACTTTCCATATTGTCCAGAGTTTGATGTTTGTCAAGAAATGAACAGTGCACCATAACTATTGATTCAGGCACAATTCAGGGATCTGTGCTAAAATCATTGAATGTGATGGCTACATTTTCTAGGAAAGATCATGCACATTTGATATATATATATTTCCTTTTTTGTCCTCATATAACCTCAATGGAATAAGCAACCTCTCGATCTTTACCATCCTAGTTGCTTATATCTTGGGGTCCGATTTCAGCTGATGTTCATACGAGACCCAGCCCACGCTGTACATCATGAGCTGACCAAGAGCTGTAATCATTGGACACATTATTCCAACTGCAATCTACTGTTCAGAGTCTAATAACCTTCAAAATAGCCCAAGCGCTGTTCTTTTTCTAAAACAATTAAACTTTTCTCAGAATTCCACCAGCCGCTCCATGTTGAAGGGGCATCCTGGTGCCAATTCTTGAATATTACCCTTCTTGCTAAAAGAATCCAGTAAAAAAAACAAGGTTGCTATGTAATCCGGAAAGGCCATCCGTACCCACAGAAGACTGCACAATACCACACAGGATTAACAAAGGGCTTACCTCAACTTCTTTGTCCAATGCATCTGACAAGGTCTTAGTCACATTATCCCAAAACGCTTTCAGCACTGGACAGGTGGTAAACATGTGGATATTGTCCGCCTCCTGGGAACCACATCTTGTACATCTGGCTTCTCCACCACCTCTTATTTTGGACAACTTGAGTGGGGACCAATAGATCCTGTGGAGAATAAAAAAGTGGTTTCTCCTTAGTGTAGTAGATTTGATCAGTGGGTAAAGCATGTCTAGAGATACTTGCCATACATTTTTCAGCTTCTTGTCGGGCAAGCAATTCTCCCAGACCAGATGAGGGTGGTTCAACTTTTTATCTGATGCAGTGATTAAAATATTGTACAAAAGTGATACTTGCTTTTTCCTTGGATTTGAGTCTTTTAGGTCTTCCTCATTCGAGTTATCAGAGGAAGAGTGCCACTGCTGGTTCCTACACCACGTTGAGATTTTTTAATATTTAAATATGGATAGCATGCCATTGGTCACGTTTCTTCAGGTAACCCAAGGCAAACAGCTATTTCTTTCCACACTGTCCCCCCAACGTTTGACACCCGCTAATTTCAATGATTTTGCTAGGGTGTCTAAAAGGCACTCCGGTGTTCCCGAGGAGTCCCACACGGGCGCCCATTCGCTGTAGTAGGGTATGCCTAAACATGAACAGCAATCAAACCATAGTTTAGCAGCAGCATAAAAGACCTGCAGACAAACTTATTTAAAGAATTTGAGGGCACCAGATTTATACATAAAACCCCTCAACTGGACTGTGCCAAACATAGCCTTAAACATGCCACCGACCAAAGTGTTGTCTGGCCTGAGGAGAAGTATCCTACAGTTCTTTAGTTGGAATGCCCAACAGTATGGTTGGAAATCAGGTAGACCAAACCACTGTATGACGACTTAATTCTTAACTTTTTCTAAGATAGCCTGATTCCCTTGGCAGTCCATAAAAATGCAGAGATTTTTCCCTGGATTTTAACTAGAAGACTCTTATCCAACACCAAGGGTATATTGTTAATCAGATAAACAAACTTGGCCAGAACACACATTTTAACTACATTTCTCCACCCATACTGTGGAAGGCATCTCTTTTACAGTATATTAACTTCCTTAGAGACTCTCATTAAATTTACTTTGGGCATCTCTTTGAAATTTTGTGCTAAAATTACTCCTAAGTATCTTATCTCCTTTGACAGCCTAACCCCTAGAGCTTCCATATTCCAGGCCATAACTTCTGTCTTGTCACTGTTAACCTCGTATCTACACATTTTTCCAAATGACTGTACTTCAGTAAATAGTTCTGGGCGGGCTTGATTAGCATCAGAAATAAACATGATCGGGTTGGCAGCATAAAAGGCTAGCTTCCTAGAGGAGCCGCCTGTGATAAAAGGAGGTATGTCCTAGTTTTGCCTTCGACTTCGGGCCAGGGGCTTGATATATAGGTCGAAAAGAATAGGAGATAACTGGCACCCTTGTCTGGTGCCATGCCCTATTTGTACTGGGGCTGTAAGGTTACCATTTACTACAATTTGAGCTCGGGAAGTTTTATAGATTTTTTATTAAGAACCTCCCTAAAGGTCTCAACAAAGCCAAAAGCCTTCAATGTTATACCAAGATAATGCCAATTAACCCGATCGAAGGCTTTTACGGTGTCTAGAGTAATTATCGATAGTGGGACACTGTGTCGTATCGAGGTCTATTGAGCCAATTAAAGGTCTTTCGTCTGCCTCCATGGGAGGAAGACCTGCTGGTCTTCGTGAATTATCAGCCCCAGTTCTATAATGATATTGGACAGTAGGACTGACATTGTGTGGGTTCTTTCCCAGGCTTTAAGATTAATGTAATAACAGCTTTGTTCCACGAATCCAGTAGTGGAGAGATGCCCCTCAATTTGTCATTAAACAACTTTATCCAGATAGGGATGATTTCTTCAGCCAAGAGAACATAGATCTCATTGGGGATCAAGTTTGGACCTGCTGCTTTCCCTTTCTTACTTTTATTAAGAGCAATCAGACTTTCATTCCCTGATATCTCCTGATTAAGAGATAGTATACTGTCAGTACTCAACCTTGGGAGCTCTTTTTTTAAAAGCTAGTAGTCCAGAGCGACCTCGTCTACTACTTAATCCTCCTGATACAGATCCTGAAAAAATTCAGTCTAAAAGCCAGCTCGATTCCTTCTTTATCCTCAGTATACTGGTCCCCATTTTTCAAATGAAATCTTCCTGATGTAATTATGAGACCTATCCATTCTACTCTTCATTTCTAGCAATTCCCCACAATTTCCCCCCTTATCAAAGCCTCTCATTTTGCTAAATTCCCATTTCTGTAGCATGATCCCTTCCATCATGAGTCTAAATTCCTGTTGCAGATCTTCAACTCTACCCACTGGACTTTCTTTTTCTGCCCCTTGAAGATGCCAGGCTTTTAGATTTGCTTTGGCTGTTAGCCGCTACTCTAGTAAAGCAATTTTTTTTTCCTGATCTAACCCAGACCACCGTGGCACCCTTTAAAGCTCATCTTAACCAGACCTTAGAAGCGTTCCAAGCGACGTGCCGTGGGGCAGATGCTAAGTTCTGATTTTAAAAAAATATGCTGTATCCCTTTTTATCTTACTCATAATATCTGGTTGTAGAAATAACCTTCTATTCAAGGTCCACCTTCTAGGGGAGGATCCTGAGGGAAGTTTGATTTTTTTAATCCTATTGCCCCATGATCTGAAAAGTGGATGGGTAAATAGTCTATTTTTTTTTAACCTTTCCCACTTCTGGGAGCTCCATAAATTTGTAATCAATCCTCGAACAGTGACCATTCTTCTTACTGAAAAAGGAGTTTTCCCTGGTCACCATTTTTCTTTCGCCATACATCACATAGATTTAAATTATCTAGCATAGCAAGGAGGTAAGCTTCAACTCACGTTGTGGTAATTTGGGCATGAGGCGAAGATCTATCTGGTTTATTATTTAAAAGGATATTCAAATCCTTGCGAATTATCAAAGAGGGTTTAAAGTCGAGCAGAGAGGAACAGAAATTATTCAGGAGTGTGGTATCGTCTTCATTCGGGCCACAATAACTGACCAGAGTGTATAGAGTAGCACAGCTTTTAGTTTCCACAACCACTTTCATCTGCTTGTGATGTACGTAATTCTATTCCAGAGATTGCTCTAATTATTATGGCAATACCCTTAGAACAATATTGTTGGTCTGTGGCTATAACCTTGCCTACCCATCTTTGCCTGTTAAATAATGCTAGGCATTCAGCCCGTAAAAGTTGCGTCTCTTGGAGCACAAGAACCCTAGCGGGCTATCTTTCAAATATTGAAGGACCAAACGCTGTCTCCTTTTAACCCTTAAGCTGTTCACATTCCAAAACAATATCTCCTGCAATTCTCCTCCCGGTGGACCCCATACCCCATCATCCGTATTCGAGATCAGGCTGCATCTATTAACATCAAGTTCGAGGCATGTGGGCTGCTAAATTCATATCTGTGCATAGATCGCCGCCTAGTGTTGGGTCCGGATGATTGCACATTGTTGTCCTGGAAGAGTCTTCGAAGTATCACGAGATAGGTGGCTCCTCCCTCGGACTACAGTGCGCATGGGCATCCTCTCCATCCCCAGATTGTTTTTCTCCGCCATTGGGTTCGGATGTCTTTTCCTACTCTCCAAGTTCGGAATCCAGAAAACTTCTTAAAAGGCCAAAAGGCCTTCGGATACCGTCGGTATTGTTAAAGCGCTCGGTGCCGATACACTTTTTACAACTCGGTTGCACTCCAGTCGTCGAATCGGGCCGTAAGTCCTTCTCGACACCACGTGGACCTACCGTCGATGGAACGAAGTCCGTTCAAGCACTGCCCTCAGTGCAACTCGAAGTTCCCGCACACAGACAAGCATCCGGTGTGCAACAAATGCCTATCTCCGGATCACAACGAAGATAGTTGCCTGGCCTGTGCCCAGTTACGATCTAAAAAGACTATCCGGAATCGACGGGCGGAGAGGCAAGAAATGCAACGGTCGGTCCCGGAGCCCGAAAACATCTTCGGGGACGAAGAAGATCTAGCGAGCGCCGAAGACTCAGACCGAGACGACGGACAATACTCGGAGCCCAACTCCGAATATTACCCCGATGAGGGAGAACTAATCGTCGATCTCGAAGACTATGATCAGGACATCGTAGCCGTTGAAGACGACTCCGATGACGGCGAGGGGCGAACCGTGAGTACACCGCCCCATATAGACAATACACCTCTATCAGAGACTCAGGTCAAAGCATCGCCAGCAGGCCTTAGCCAAGACCAACAACCTCGTTCTACAGCCCCGCCATATTGCCCGGCTAAGAACATATCGTAAGAGCCCTCTGAGACACGTCACACAACATCGGTTCCATCCAGACCGAAACTTGTCGACAATACGGTCTTCGGACCGAATTACGTCGAACCGAAGGTATTGAAGCCTAAAGGCGTCGACCCGAAGGCCACAGTACCCTTCAAACCAAAAACCGTCGAGCCGACATCGAAGACAAAAGCAGTCGAGTCGAGCTCCAAGTCAAAGGCCGTCGAGTCAACCTCGAAGCCAAAACACGTGGATTCAACACAAAAACAAAAACACGCCGAATCGAACAAATCAGCCTCAAGTATCGGCAAAGGGAACAAACCAGTCGACAACAGTATAAGGCCTACGCCCAAAACTAGCGTTGAACCGAAACAGAAACCAAAGGTGGACGAAAAGAAATCGGTCGAGCCGAAGAACATCAACCCGAAAAAGGGCGTCGACCCAAAACAGCAGGCTCCAAAACAACAAAAAGAGACTATCGAACCGACAACACCGCTCGGTCCGAAAAAAGTTGTAAATCCACCAAAGGACGTTCAACCAACAAAACCTGTTAAAAAACAACGAAAGCGATACAACCACCTAAAACGGTCGAAATACCAAAAACCATTGACCCGAAAAAACAAAGAGCAAAGGTTGGAACATCAAAACCAACAACTGTGGAAGAGGAGCTTCTTCACCCAGATCCCTCAACAGACAACCAGTCAAAAATCTACATTTATCCAAAAACTGGTAAAGTGACTGTCTATACTAAAAAGAAAAGGTCTCTACCAACTGAAGACTCTTACAGGATCCCCCTAAAGAAAAAGAGAGACTGTGCTACCTCTCCTATCCTATTTGAACCTATCACTCCTGCTAAGCCTACTACTCCTTATACCCCAACCTCACCAACACGCTCTGACTACAACCCTGATGAAGATCAGGACGCAGATGTAGGTTTTGGTTATTCACAAAACCCAAATACAGAGCCAGACACACAGCCATGGGGTACAGGAGGGGAACCAGACAATGAAGGGATTCTGCCCATTACAGACCCTACAGTATACCCTACTAAGCCATCACCCACAGAGGATACAGTTGCATTTAATTCTCTGTTAGATAGAGCAGCAACCTACCACAATGTAGAGATGCACTCTGATGCTATTGAGGAAGACTTCCTCTTTGATACACTCACAACATTGAAAAGACACGTTAAAACACTCCCAATGCTAAAAGGGGTGTTAAAACACGCAAGTGATATTTTTAAGGACACTGCTAGAGCCCGGGTTAAAAACCCTAGAATTGAGAAAAAATACAGAGCTGCACCTATAGATCCTACATAGATCAAAGGACAGCTACCCCTAGCTCCTTAGTGGTGTCAAACGCACGTAAGCATGCAAACTCACAAACTACTGGTGAGGCTGCACCTCCAGACAAGGAATCTAAAATATTTGAGGCATCAGGCAAAAAAGTGGCGGCTCAGGCAGCAAACTCCTGGAGAATAGCCAATACACAGGCCTTGCTGGCCAGATATGATAAGGTGCACTACGACAGTTTGGAAGAAATTCTCCAACACTTGCCTGATCCCTACAAACAGCAGGCTGATGAACTCATACAAGAGGGAAAGCTCATCACCAATGCATCCATTAAGTGTGCACTAGACGCGGAAGATACACCTTCCAGATCCATTAATACCAGCGTGCTAATAAGGCGACACGCATGGCTTCGTATATCCGGCTTCAAGAATGAAATCCAGTCTACAATTCTTAATCAGCCAATTAACCCAGACTTTTTATTTGGTCCAGCTGTTGATTCCATTCTGGACAAAATGAAAAAGGATGCAGAAACAGCAAAATCTATGGGAGCACTTCAGTCCCAACAACACTGTGGCTCCTTTCGTCGCTCCAATTATAGAGGAGCAGTGCGAGGAACATCACAGCAATCCTCAAACTACAAAACTAACACACAATCCACATATAACAAGAACACCAGCAGGGGTGGTTATAGAGGAAACAATACCAAAGGCAGAGGTCGTGGAGGCAATGCAAATATATCCTCCACTAACACAAAGCAGTGACTTTTTGACCCCCCCCCCCCCCCCCCCCCCCCCCCCCCCCCAGACCACATAACACCAGTCGGGGGAAGAATACAACAATTTCAACAAGTCTGGTTAAATATCACCACAGACAAGTGGGTCAGGCAAATTATCCAACATGGCTATTGCCTAGAGCTCACCTCAACTCCACCCAACATTCCATCCGTCCACCGTCCTATGTCATAAGAACAAATAAGGTTACTTCAGCAAGAGGTCATCAGTATGCTGCAAAAGGGGGCCATAGAACCAGTCCCACTGCAACATCAGGGGACAGGAGTATACTCCCTGTACTTCCTAATTCCAAAGAAGGACGGGTCTCTCAGACCAATATTGGACCTCAGGCCCCTCAACCTCTACATTCTGTCAGAGCATTTTCACATGCTCACTCTTCAGCAGGTCTTACCATTGCTTCGCCAGGGAGACTTCCTAGCAACTTTGGACCTCAAAGATGCATACTTTCATATACCATACACTCTGCTCACAGAAAGTATTTGAGGTTCACCATTCAAGGGCAACACTACCAATTCAAGATCCTGCCATTTGGGGTGACAACAGCTCCAAGAGTGTTCACCAAATGTCTAGCTACAGTAGCAGCACATCTCAGAAGGCAACACATACACGTGTACCCTTATCTGGACGACTGGCTAATACACGCGCCAACAGCCCAGCAATGTGCCGACAACATGTCAAAGACCATACACCTACTGCACAGTTTAGGATTCTCACTAAACTACCCAAAGTCACACCTACAACCCTCCCACGTCCCACAGTACCTGGGAGCAACAATAGATACACTGTCAGCAAAAGCATATCCCAACACAGCACGGGTCCTGGGAATGCAGACGCTGATACAAAAGTTCAGACCCCAACACTCACTACCAGCTCGAGTGTTTATGCAGCTAATAGGCATGATGGCCTCGTGCATATTCATAGTCCCACACGCCAGACTATATATGCGTCCGCTACAAGAATGCCTAGCAAGGCAGTGGAACCAGGCTCATGGGCAATTAAAAGACCTAGTGTTGGTGACCAGTCGTGCATACAACTCTCTGCATTGGTGGAATCCACAAAACCTTTGCAAAGGCCGACTGTTCCAAGAGCCTGTCCCACAAATAGTGTTAACAGCGGACGCATCCCTACTAGGATGGGGAGCCCATGTCCTACACTACACAGTGCAGGGACTCTGGACTATACAGCAAAAGAAAATGCATATCAACCTCCTAGAATTGGTGGCCATCTTTCTAGCCCTAAAAGCTTTCGCGAAACACTTACACAACAAAGCTGTGTTGATCTGGCCGGACAACATGACAGCTATGTATTACATTCAGAAACAGGGAGGAACACACTCGCCACAGCTGTCACACCTAGCTCAAGCAATGTGGAAATGGGCCATTCAGAGGAACATCTTTCTCATGGCAGAACACCTCCCAGGCAAGGACAATCAAGTAGCTGACCTGCTCAGCAGGCACAGCCAACAGATGCACGAATGGGAAATTCACCCCAAAGTGCTCCAACCATTCTTCCGGAAGTGGGGACATCCGGAAATAGATCTGTTTGCCACAAGCGAAAATGCAAAATGCCAGTACTTTGCCGCCAGGTTCCCACATCCGCAGTCGCAAGGCAATGCGATATGGATGAACTGGTCAGGCAAATATGCGTACGCTTTTCCCCCAGCTCCACTAATACCGCTGGTGACACGCAAAATGCGCCAACATTCGCTAACACTAATCCTAGTTGCTCGCACGTGGGCGAGGTAACCATGGTACACGGCGTTCCTAAAACTATCAGTGGTGCCTCATCAAAGACTGCGACTAACACCCAGTCTTCCAACGCAGAACCATGGCGAAATCCAACCCCCAGATCCCCAACAGCTGAACCTAGCGATCTGGCTCCTGAAATCCTAGAATTTGGGTACCTCAACTTGCCTCCAGACTGCATGAATATTATCAAAGAGGCAAGGAAACCCACTACAAGAGCATGCTATGCAGCAAAGTGGAAACGTTTCGTCATTTACTGTAATAACAATGACATCATTTGCTACCTATTGCACCTCCAAAGATGCAATTTAGCTTTTTCTTCCATCAGAATACACCTAGCTGCGTTAGCAGCATATTTTCAAAACAGGCAACACCTTTCACTATTCAGGGTGCCAGCAATTAAAGCGTTTATGGAAGGACTTAAACGCGTAATTCCTCCAAGACACCCACCATCACCAGTCTGGAATCTAAACGTTGTTTTAACCAGACTAATGGGACCACCCTTTGAGCCACTGCACTCATGCGAACTACAATTTCTTACTTGGAAGGTGGCTTTCCTTATTACCATTACTTCGCTTCGAAGAGTTAGTGAGCTGCAAGCCCTAACTATTCAAGAGCCATTCATTCAGGTACATTCAAATAGAGTAGTTCTTAGAACAAACCCTAAGTTCATGCCAAAGGAGGTATCCCACTTCCATATAAATCAAACTATAGAACTGCCAGTGTTCTTTCAAAACCCACAAACAGTAGCTGAGAGGGCCTTGCATACCGTTGATGTCAAGAGCTCTGCTATATTACATAGACAGAACCAAAACATTTCGCAAGACAAAACAATTGTTTGTTGCCTTCTCACTACAACACAAGGGTAACCCTATTTCAAAATCAGGTATAGCCAGATGGATAGTTAAGTGCATACAAATATGTTATATAAAGGCAAAACGCACCTTAACAGTCCCCCCTAGAGCGCATTCCACACGCAAGCTAGGGGCATCCATGGCTTTCCTAGGAAATATTCCTTTACACGAAATTTGCAGGGCAGCCACATGGTCAACCACACATACATTTACAAAACACTTTTGTGTAGATGTACATTCTAAACAGCAAGCTGCTGTAGGACAGGCTGTTCTCAAAACTCTTTTCCAGACTGCTGCAGCTGACACAGGTAGCCACCGCTAAGGGAGATACTGCTATACATTCTATGCACAGATATGAATTCAGCAGCCCACATGCCTCGAACGGAATATGCTACTTACCAGTATGCATCTGTTCTTGGCATGTAGGGCTGCTGACATTCATATCGCCCACCCTCCTTCCCGGTGCCTGTTGCAGCTGCAGCATTCATTCTTTGCATGGACATCTCTTACTGTACTATACTCCATCTCTGCCACAATGGTGAAAAACAATCTGGGGACGGAGAGGATGCCCATGCGCACTGTAGTCCGAGGGAGGAGCCACCTATCTCGTGATACTTCGAAGACTCTTCCAGGACAACAATGTGCAATCATCCGGACACAACACTAGGCGGCGATCTATGCACAGATATGAATGTCAGCAGCCCTACATGCAAAGAACAGATGCATACTGGTAAGTAGCATATTCCTTATGCTAAATGAGTACAATTTTTCATGTTTTTATTTTTTTTACCCCTATGCTCCCCACCACCATTTGTGCTCCCCCTCTTCCCCTTCCCCCCTGGGAACCCTCCCTTACTACCTATTGGCTAAAGCCAATTCGAGCTGCTGTCCAACGAAAAAACAATCTTGTAATAACACTAGCACTCGCCACAAAGAAAATGATGGGTACCTTAACTATTTGCATGCTTTGTTGAGGGCCTGAAAACTATCTGCCTGTCTGGCGATTGAAAATTATACATTTTATTGGCCCACATCACTTTAGGAATGCAGGAAACCTCAGCTAAACTTGGGCGCCCATTTCTTTCAGAGAAACTTCCTCTTTCACATCTCCCACCTTCTGTCTTCTGTCACCCGGGAAATATCAGACCTAATTTTGAACGTTTTTTTCCATGAGGGCCACCCCCAAATGTTTTTCCTTGAGGGCATAGATTTGAATATTCACCAGAAAGTTTACTGGGTTTCTTCTGACCGGGGTTTAATTTAAATGGTTCGCAGTTTACCCGTTGGATTTCAGTTTCCAAAGTTGAGGCGGAGACAACATACAGGAAGGCTTTAGTTAGAATATCTATTACAAAAGCTTTAACATTGTCACGTTCTGCCCCTTCTTTAATATCCAGGATCCTGATATTATTCCTTCTTGAATTATTTTCCAACCTGTCTGATAAGTCCATCTCTCTGTTTGAGCCTGACCACTTCCTGAATGTTATCTTTCACATCCGACCCTAACTCCAGAACTCTATTTTCCAATACCTCCATGCGTTGTGTTAATGCCGATAAGTTCTCCTCCAGACTATTGCACGTCGCTTGAGTTTTTTCCTCTGATTGGTTCCTGAGGTGGAACAGCTCATGACCCTCTCTGACCCTCATCTGACCCTCTCCCCATGACCAGTGGGGTCCCCCAAGGATCTGTTCTCTCTCTGCAACTGTTCAACATATATATGGTACCACTCACCAACATACTGAAAAAAGCCAACATCCCTTTCCACCTATATGCAGACGACACACAGATCTACATTGAAACTTCTTCCTTCAGTGACATTCTAAGGCTCAACAACCCTCTCAAAGTAGTGCAAGACTGGCTAACGACAAACCACCTTAAACTTAACCAAGGAAAAACCGAGATCCTCCTCATCTCAAACAAGGAGGATAACACACAAACCAGTGAATGGATAAAAGCTATTGATGCCCTCGACGGGAATCCCATTTTAGCTAAATCAGTTAAATCACTGGGAATCACCCTCGACCACAAACTATCAATGACGAACCACATCAAGAATTCCGCTAAGAGTGCCTTCCTCAATCTGAATCTCCTCAACAGAATCAAACCACACATCCCGCAGAAAGATCTCAAACAAGCCACCCAATCACTGGTGCTATCCAGACTGGACTACGGGATCGCAACCCTCTCAGGAACAGCTCTATCCCACCTAGCACCACTCAAAACGACCCTCAATGCAGCTGTCCGAATGGTCTCCGGTACAAAGAAATTCGACCACATATCCCCCGCACTCAGAGACCTAAAATGGCTACCAGTGGAAATGCGTGCGAGTTTCAGAACGGCTTGCCTCACGCACAAAGCCTTACACACAGGGAAAACAGAATACTTAGCCTCTAAGCTCAAGAAAGCTGGCCAAACAAGAACTCTCAGAAGCTCAAACTCCCTCCTACTCATCCCACTGAAAACCAGGAAACATGAAACTGCAGCCCGCTCCTTTGCAGGCAACGCTCCAAAAATGTGGAACTCCATACCGGTGGACATCAGAACTATCCCATCCTTCCCAGAATTCAAGACTCGACTAAAAACCTTCTACCTCAACCGGGCCTTCCCGAACTCAACCATATCCTGAAACACGGACTACCTCTAAGCCACTACCTCCAAGTCCCCCCTCAGGCACCAAACAATTTTTAATTGTTATTCTTATATGACTTATTGTGCTTTATTGTGTTACCCCTGTTGTACCCTCTCCCACTGTAAAGCGCTCCGATACCCCCGGGTCTGGCCAGCGCTATAGAAAACTTCTAAAATAAAAAAATTAAAAAATATTCAAGTGATAACAGGCTAAACAACCCCTGCACAGAGTCCAAGCCTAAAGTATTTTGCGTGACCTCATTGGTAGGTTTGTTTGGTATTCGATCTTTCCCTCCTATATGTTTGATAGACCCAGGTGCCGGGGACAGACTCTTTCAGTGCCAAAAATCTATTCGTAACTAGGATTGCTGGATGGGAAAGAAGAAAGTTCTCTGGCAGGGCAGCTGACCCCTCTGAAGTTTCCATATTAAGTTGTAAATTCAGTTTAAAGTATGACCTAAGGGAAGGTGTCACTCTTGGACCTACTGGGACTAGTCTCTTTTAGGGGAATAGCCTTTCCTTTTTTAACGGGGAGACTTTTGCTTTTATTTTTGCCTGAAGAGGGGAAACCAAGAGCTACCTAGTTGGTAACTCAGTTTGGGGATTGGACTCCTTACAGAAAAAGGTATTGGATCTCAATTTATATCTTTTACCAAGTGGTAGATCGCTATCGGGGTCAAACACTGGGTCCCCACACTTATATTGACATGTTAGCCCGCTCCCTTTAGTTACACGTTCCTTACCCTCGTGTGGATGGTTCATGAGATCCATAGGCATGGAACCCGCACCATGTTTCTACCTCCCTTTCTTTTCCTTCTTTCCCTGGTTCAAAGCTCAAGGGTGAAGGTACACATTCACAAGACAGCCTCCTCCACAAGGCAAAGCAGCCAGGACAGGCAAACCGCTGCCCGCAAATTCCTCACAGCTTCCCCAACTTTTTTCCAGGAAGCTACATGTACTGACTCTTCCAAAATAAACCCTGAGACAAGAACTAGGGTTTACAGGTCGAGGGAAGGTGCGACGCACTGTTAGAAATTCCCTGAGCGCACTCGCCGCCCTGAAGAACGCTAAGGCGATACGCATCAGCAGGACTCAGCGGGCTCTTAAATTGCCAAATAGCTGTGCAATCGGCGGGGAGTACAAAGGAGCTTGAGCAGGAGAATAACCGTTTGGTAGGAAAAGCCGCAACTAGAGTAAGATGAGGGCAGTGGAGCGCTAATTCATTGTCGTGCTTGGTGGTGAGAGTCTGCAATAGTGGTCGGTGGAGAGCAACTCCCGGCCGGCTTCCTAGCGAGCCTCTATGTTCCCTCTCACTCCATGCACATTTGATATTGCTAGACATCAGCCATTCTGGGATACGTTGAGGTAGTTAACTTTCTGTCACTGTTTGTACATAATAGAAATGCTACAAGATAATAATAAGAAAAAAATTCTAAATATCTCCACATTTTTTATTATATGTTCATGCTGTAGCGAAATATTGATGCAGGGCTTGCAACAATACATAGCCCTGAAATTGCAGGGAAAAATATATTGTTTGTATGGGTGCACAAACACAAAAGAGGTACACGTGTTGAAACAACTCAATTGTATTGTTTTTAAACACACTGTAGGTTGTGGAAGGATGTGGGTGTCATGCGAAATCCGGCAGAGTAGTCTGAGGGTGGGAGTGATTCTGTGATAATTTTTGGAGACCTGTGACCAGTATAGAACTGAAATACTCTTCTACTGCTTAGGGGATTCATTTGTGACTTAGTAGTGCCAATCAGCAGGATAATGCCTCTATCTACATGATAGAATGATTGTTTATACAGCCACTCTGATACCTGCTTTTACTAGAAAGGTTTTAGTTTTGTAGAGCAGCAACAATTAGTGCTGTCCAGTTTTTGTTTTGTTCTGTTCTGTTTATTTTTAAAGTGCACTATCACCTGCAACAGAAATCCTGGCGCTGAGTCGGTGTTTGTGTGCGCGCGCGCGCGCCTCCCCCTTCCTATGATGAGTATTTTGTGTATGATGTCCCGAAGCTGGGTTCTGCCATGTGGAAGCCCTGTTTCTTAGTGCTGTTGGATAGCAGTGGAGTGAAGCTATCTAAATTTATGCCACAAGCTAACAGTGTTGCTTGCTTTTACCGGTAAGGAGTACATAATCGGAGTACATAAACTTTACACATTTAACCTTTATGTAAGCCTTCTACTCTCATGCTTGAATAGAGGTGAGGCAGTCCCACAGACACATAAAGCCCTAATAAGACCTTCAGGTAGAATGAGTGTTAGAATTCTGGTGAAGATTGATGTGCTTATCAGCCATTTGGGCTCCCAATAAGCTCCATGTACAAATTAAATGTTCAAGGTTAATGCACACTATACCTCACGGTGATGTACTTTGACTCTAGTACCACGGACCTTAAAAATCTTCAATTTTTACAAAGTTACGAATGTTCTCAGAGTGCACTCAAGTAGAACTTGTGGCCTTATGCCACACCCCACAGTATATTATAATTTCCCAACTTTCCTCTTGTGGCAGGATACTACTCTTCCCCATTTCCATACACCATGTATTACTCACCCAAGCTGCTTCACTCAACTGTGGACTATTCACCAATTTCGCACACTATTGGTAACTAATGTTATGCAAGTTATAGGTCCATTTCATTCATCACCTCCCATGTTAGACAGTTGACTAAGGTGTTGAAGAAGATGGCTCAGTTTCTCTGGAACCAAGTGTGTCAAGAGGCATTTCTTTGGGTCAAGGCCTAGTCTGTCAGTTCAACAGCTTTAAATCCTTATGCTCCTAATTTACCATACTGTATTGCGGTAGTACTGCCTCTTTCCCAAAGCTCCTGGTGTCTGACTCCACTTACAGGGCAGAAGAGGTTTACAGTAGGCTATTTTTCAAGTGTCTCAAGATACCAAGCTGCATTACTGTGATTTAAAAGGAGCCTTTAGCTTTTTGGTGGGTTTTCCGAAAGTTTAACAACTATGTGTGGGGAAGAAAGTTCCAGACTAATTAGGATCACAAACTGTTGATTTTCTTTCTCAGTGGTTGAAAAGTCACACTTACAGTATTGCCAGGTTATCTACCAAATTATTGCAAAACCTACCATTTAGATATAGTCTACATACCTGTGGAAATAATTCTGGGACTGACTTTTTATTGAGATTTACAGTTGAGGAGGAGCAGCCGGAAATTAATGAACTGGAGAGTTGTCTTGTTCCTGTTGTGGATATCGAAAGATTGTGTGTTTCTGAGGGTTGCTGGCATGGTGCAATGCAAGATTTTGGGAGGTCGGCCTGGTCAAAATAAAAAAAAGAATGTTTATCTGCAGCCTTTTGAGAAGGCCATCCATGAGTTGTTTGTGGAGTATGGCTTAGTCATCCTTCTAAGATATTGGTGTCTCCTTAAACCATGAGAGCCGCTGTTGTTACTAGTGCCATTGAAGAACATATGGGATGTACTCTGGTGATGTTTAGGGTCTGCTTGGTTTATTGATGCCCTTGCTTACACAAAAACTTTGATCAGTTGGTGAAAGAGTGAGTGGTTTGTGCATGTTGTGAGAAGATGAGACTCCTTTTCAAACCATTGAGTTGCCTCCAATGCCTTTGACGATGGTGGACATTGACTTGGTGGGTCTGTATTATTGCCTAGCCGTCCAGTCAGATTTGCTCTAGCCTTAATAGAATATTATAGCAAGTGTCAAGATGTCCATTTTATTTCAGAACCCAATTCAAAGCGGATGACGGATTTCCTTCAAGATGCGTTTTTGAGGGTGGGTTTTCCGAACAGTCAACAGTTTAAGAGTTGCCTATGTGAGTAAGGTTTTAGAGTCTGATGCTGTTAAACATCTTAGAAGTTCTCTTTACCACTGCAGACTAACGGTTTGGTGGAGCAGGTGAACAGGGTGTTCGAAGAGTGCAACCAGTGGGCTTTAGCTAACAGATTTGCCATGCCTAATTCAGTCAGATCGATGCTGTGGTCTACTGTACCACACTGTGTTTGACCCCAGGAGTTTCCTCTCTTGAACTTTTCAGATGTAGAAAGCCAACTACTAAGTTTCACCTGGCCTGGTTGACTTAGAGGGTTAAGCAATGTGCCTCTATTTCTGACCTGATTGTGGTGGATAAGGTGTGTAGTAACACCATCGTGGTGAGAGGACCGCATTAGTAGAATGCTGAAAGGATAGTACATTTCAAGTAAAGTGGTGGCTAGGATGAACAGCTGCAGAGTTAGTTAGTTAGTTTTAGTGATGCAATGGTTTTGTTTTTTGTCTGAAGAGAAAATGCCTTGTAATACCCTAGTCAATATGTGTTAATAATTTGTTCTGTATTCCTATTTTGGAATACTCACCGTTAGCAGTCTTGAGAATTTGTTTATGAAGTAAAACTATACAATTGGGCAGTGAAGCTTGCCTTCCACTTACTTGCTGTCTCTGTGCCTCGCCTGTGACTTATCATTGTGTTCAGTAAGCCATTCTTCATACCAGCTCCAGTAGGCTCCTTTGGCTGATACTACAATGTAGCCTTATGGAAAACGACAGAAATCTGAATTCTACTTGGATTTAAAGGAACTAATCCGAATCAGCTGGACTTTGTTCTTGCAGTAGGAGATGAACAGTTGCAGGAAATTATCCTTGAAGTCCATTTAAAAGGTTTGTGTGTTAAGCTGGCTTTGATGGTCTACTGTGTTTTAAACTGAAAGGAGACCAACAAGATGAAGAGGAACGGATTGCCTTTGTAGGGATTTGAACTGCGACAACTTGAGTGATTGCTGCCTCTATACTGCAATAAATTCTGAATCCTGGATTAGTAATCCCAAGAAGAGTTGCTGCTGATCTTCTGATGTAACTATTTGGTGATGGGCTTCTCTAAGGTTTTTACCTGGAATGGCAAGTGGGTGATCAAACTTTGATTTGCGAAGTCTTTAACATCCAAGATCAGTTTCCTCAGGAGAGGTTGGATCTGTCTGGTGTTAAGTAGATAGGAGGGCAAGGATTGCTGTGGTGAGGGAGTCTGGAAATGGGTCTTGGTTGTGGGAAATGTTGATGGTGAGGAGGGCAGTGTGAGGTTTGTCAGTGATATGCGTCATTATCAACTATGTTATATGATTTGAATATATGTCAGATTTATTCTAGACCTTTAACATTTCTTGGTGCTCTCTTCAAAACAACCCCCACGCTACGAAGTTGACTACTTCATTTGTCTACATATATTGACTTATTCTGAAAATAATGTGCCTTGAATATTTATTATTAGGGAATGAATTTACAATTGCAGGTAGTTATTTAAATTTGTGTTTTTTTTTAATGATTCCCCATTGGAATCCTGTTTTTGCTGAAATTATCTATCTCGTGCACCTCATTGAACATGATTACCCTGTAATCTGTATGCATGAATTAGGAAAAGATTGAGCACAAATTAAAGCAGATATGTCTGTTTAGGAAGTGGCTTAAATGCAACCAGTAGTTTCTGCTAACACTATTTGCTCTGCCACTGCATATTGTCTTACACAATGTAGTAATAATTGTGTATTTGTTTGTGTTCTGCAAACCTAACTTCAACCAACAGAGCACTGTACAGAATAAGGTGCTATATTACAATTTGGGTAAGTCAAGTGAGTTAGGAAGGCTAGGGGGATTTGTAGGACGGGGAGTGAGCAATGAGTGGCAAAGAGTACCAGGAACTGGAGACCGCTGGGGCAGATCTTTCTGTGGGAAAATGGTCAGCTCATGTTGAAGAGGGATGCTTGAAGAGCACATTTTTCAAATTGTAGTGTGGATGTTGACTGGTGTATTTCTACTGAGGTAGCAGAGCAGGAAAAGACTTGGGACCTGTTGTAAAACTTTTTTTTTAACCTACAACCTCTCTTCCCACCACAACCAATAAACACATAATTTATTTAATGGATAACAATGTCCTTGTCTACAATATGTAATGATGCCTGGCCTTGTTAAAATTGTGTTGTCTAAATTAGTCTTATTTGAATATGGTATAAAAGTACCTTTCTCCTAAAAATTGTAATGTCCATTTGGCGGAGCATAACATAATTGTTCATGTAATTTACTTATTATTGCTGCCATTGGGAATTGCCTTGTGTGCTTCTTTTTATCAGAACCAAAAGCCTACCTCGGAGGAGATCACCATGATTGCAGACCAGCTGAACATGGAGAAGGAAGTGATTCGTGTCTGGTTCTGCAACCGGCGCCAGAAAGAGAAGCGGATTAACCCACCTAGCAGTGGTATAACCAGCAGCTCGCCCATTAAAGCAATTTTCTCCAGTCCAACCTCACTGGTAAGCATGAGGATATTAAACTGCAATCTGTGTTTGTATAGCCACTTTTTCTCAGCAATGGCCTAGGTATTTGCTTAGTAAATACATTACTCCATGTAAGGTTTCTCACCTTAGCACTGCCATTGTTTGAAAATATCCAATCCTTAGTTTTTAGGTCTCGCCTGAGCTAGCGCATGCTCTGCTCTGGCGAGACATTTAGTAGCTGCTTCAAAAGTGCTACCTTGCCGGCCACCAACTTGCTATTACGCGCACGCACAAGCACGCACGACGTGCGCAGAGCATTTTCCTGTCGCCCTCGTGTGTCACCACTCGCGTTTTTTTTATTTTAAATATTCCGCAGCATGCTCGTCCCTCGCATATTTCACAACAAACCCGTACATTAGGATCCTCAATTGCCAAACAGACCAACACAGTGCAGTTCCTTCCTATGGCGACCTTTGAAGACAACAGCATTGTCTCCATGACCTATGAGATCCTTTCTGCTGTACTCAGTCTCCGACCACCTCCATGATCTGAGTACACAGACTGTGGAGACCCAGATGACCATCAGTGACAAGCCGGTGTTGGCTCTCTTAAAGGTTCCCCTGGCACGTTTTCTCTCTGCTGCAGCCACGGCAACCCAACACATCGCTCAGACGAGGCTGCAGACCCTGCGGCTCTGACAATGGTTAAGGCAGGTAGAGCGCAAGAGGAGATAACAGGTGCTTTTCTTCAAGTCCTAATTTTGTAATCCATAAGCGTTCCTTGTTATGGGGAAGCGGCATATATTCAGCATGGTGGTGCTTCTCAAAAAGCCATCCTGCAGTTATAAATCATGCTGAGCTAGTAACAAGTATGTGGGCAGCACTGCAAGGCATACTGGCATCCACAGTCACGGGCTGATAGTTATATGGAACAACAAGGTCTATTCCTTCC
Source organism: Lissotriton vulgaris (assembly GCF_964263255.1). Taxonomy (NCBI): domain Eukaryota; kingdom Metazoa; phylum Chordata; class Amphibia; order Caudata; family Salamandridae; genus Lissotriton; species Lissotriton vulgaris. The sequence goes on from NC_141696.1 coordinate 1,486,952,160, forward strand.
TCGCTTAATCGGACCATCTGCCTGCTTTTTAGACGACCTGTCTGCCTGCTTTTTAGACGACCTGTCCGAAAATTCAGACTGACGACCGTCGCCCGTTCATTTTTTAACGGATATCATTTGTTCACAATGCTAACACTTTCACGACGCACAATAGCCAATGCCACAGCTAAACATGTTCGAGGGAGTCGTCTGAGTGAGGGCGGTACTGCTTACCTGTGTACGATGATCTAGGATTGTAGCATCGGGTCACATTAGCCAACCCAAATGCACTGCACAGAATTTCGAAACGCTGATTGGCTTTGGAGTCAACCCGTTCTTCTGTCCAAACAGTCCACAGGCAGACGATAGGTGCAGCCCAGTTTGGAGCGGGGTGGGCTGGGCTGGGATAGAGGTGTGCCTGCTCTGTCAGTCATGGACCAGAAAGTGATAGTCTTCGTCCAACCAGCCAGACCAGCTTAGGTGAATGTTGCTTCCTAGCATCTGAACTAGAAGGGAAAGAGTAAAGAGTAAGGGTAAGGAACGAGCACGGGCGACTGAGTGAGACTAGAACCATCTACCCTGGAGCGTCCTTACAGGGTCAGTCTGTTGACAGCTGGCAGCCGTGCACTCGCATTGGCTGCTACCCAAGTTGCTGGAGTTCAAGCCAGGTCAGTGAGTGCCTTGCAGGGTCCGGCAAGATGAGGGGGTGGCAGTTTAGTAAAGCACGTGGAATTGCTAGCGTTTACTGACACAAGATATTCTTCTTACTAAGCCAAACTGGTTCGAGTACCACCCTGCTGCCACACTGACTACTGCCTGGCATGCCACTTTTAAGGCGGGAGGGATAAAACATAACCTGCAATTGTGGGAATGAGGAGGTAGGAAGTGTAGTGTGTTGGAACATCAGGGACCCTAAAATAAATTATCACACTTATAGGTGTGTGACGGTTAGTAGTTGTGTTGTTACTGTCATTGGCAGCATGGCACGGGCAATGTGTGGTGCAAGCTGCAGTGGACTCTTGACGAGAGCCCTTCCATTTATATATTTTTGTTGTGTTTTTTTTTTTACTAATTATGCACTATGATATATGGGAGACTCCGGGGCCCCTCATCACTTTCTGCAAAGGGCCCCATGCTATCGTGTGACACTGATGACCGAGTTGTGAAGTACCTCTAGCCATTCAGTCTGCTGTCCCCTCTCCACCAAGAATGTGTGCTGGTGATAGCCGCATGTCAGGCTTTTAAAGGAGTCATCCTTTGACACACTCTCTTTCCACCAATCCAGCATCTGAAAACAACAAATACTTTTAGGGAAATTAAAGATAAGGGGAACATTTAAAAAGGCTGCATTGCTGCTAGAGATTACCTGAAAGGATTTTAGAGTCTGTCATTATTGAGAAATCAACTCGCGTTTTGCCAGTAAACTTAAAGACTACAATATAGGGCAACAAATAGACCCGTTTCTGTGTCTTTTTTATTTCAGACTGCATGAGCCACTGTGTATTAATTGTAAGGCGTAGTAATTGTATAGCTCTTCAATCCCTGACAGCACAGCACCCAGGATAATGTGCTGCATGGCTAAACACTTATATGGTCCCAAAAGCGAGACCTATTGGTTTTTGCCAATGCTTGTTTTGCATGCAAAGCATGTTGGGTATATCCCTTGCAAAAGACTTGGAGGTTAAAACCGACATGGGTGCTCAGGGCGTTTATGGCGGACGGTTGGAATTCCATGGGCAGTCCTTTGAACTTAGCACACTGAGTTTTTTTTCTTCTAATAATACAAAAAAATTGCTTTCTCATTAAAATATCAATATTTAACTTGTGAGAGTAAGGTTGAATCATTTGATTTGAGGGACTGCAGAACACATTTATCCACTGGCTTCATGATAATGTGGACCCGTGTGCATGTTTTTATGATGACATAATAATGGCTCGCAGAGTGAGTTGGGTTGGCCTCTCCAAGAAAAGCATAGAAAAGTGATTGTGTTAATTTTAGATCTTCTTTGTGCATATTGAATCTCCCTTGTGTCCTGGCAGATTACAAACAGAACACACTCCAGCCTCTGAATGGTCAAACTTCTGACCCTGATACCCGCTCTCCTTTGAATGAGAAGAGGCTCAGGGCTTCCTCTCCTTGGCTTCTTTTGGGAGCTAGCCTTTCTGTCCTTACCCCTGCTTTTCCCTTACTGGGATCATGACGACTTTTTTTCTGGTCACCCCCTAGGGACTTTTTGGGGGCTCTGGTGCGTACCCACTTATCAGCTGTTTGCCAAGTTCCCTGGTGATAGACCACTTGGAGTCCACCAGATGTTGATGCACCTTCTCTGAGTGACAGTTTGTAAAAATGTGCTCTTTAAAAATCAAATTGTAGAGCCCTTCATATTTGTTACTTGGTTGCCTTTTATCTAACCATCTAGTGCCTTAACTGAAGAGTCAACAATGGCAACCCATGTCTGTGAAGCTCCCGTCTGTGATGTCCTAATTTTCTGTCTATACTCTTCAGGGGTTAACCCAAAGAGCTCTACAAGTGCTGCCTTCATGTATGGGTACGATTCAGCTATCTCATCCTCAAGTGTTGGCAATCTATCTCTACCAATTACAGATACTAACTCCCATAGTAGTGTACCCCAGTGTTGTGTACCCACCTTCCTCATCCTGAGATATCTCTCCTATGATGCCACATTCTTGTCCATGTCCTCTGCCTAAACATAACGAGGAAGAATCCGCTTGGGCAGCCTGACATACTGGACACCCTGTTAGACAATCCAATTTATTTCTACTTCCACCATCTTTTCCGGGCTCAAGGCCCAGCCTGGTCCTCCTCTCTGCAGGAACCAATCTTTTCTCAGCGAGTGCTATTGCTCGCTCCTTCAGGTAAAAGGTTGCCATATCCTTCTGGAGTGACCTCTAGCTGGCGATGGAGCCTGATCTAAAAAGCACCCTTTGCCAGGTGTATGCTTTACCCGCTCCTTCTGGTGCTGTTGGCATCCTCATGCACATTATCATTTTGCCCCCTACCTTGTGTTCATTCCTTCTCCAGCAGTAGAGGTACTCTGTGGGCCTCTTCTCACACTTTGAGGGCCTTGATCAACTCATTTTTCCTGGCCTTAGCTCCTATGTTGATCTTCCTGTCCCTCCAAAAGGCCCTCAGCTCATATCTCTCGAATGAGGACATGTGAGCCACGATTACTTGCTGAAAAAGTTACTCCTGAAACTGTTAAAACTTCTTGAAACGTTTTTTAAACTTTTGAACTTTTTAGTCACTTTGCCACAACTTTTCAAAACTCTTCTCCGTGCTTTGAAAGGTTCTTGCAATCCTGTGGAACAATCCTTTAAAAGTTGATCACCACTCAACAGCTTGGGAGGCGAAATAATTTATTTTCTAGGTTTCCACTTGGGGGATTCTCAGTGAAAGCATGTAGGAAGCTGGCTCTATATAATAATAATAATAAAAATACTGAATTTTATAAAGCGCGAGCGGCTACCTCCGGAGGAAGTGTCCCGGCGCTAGGGTGAGCAGTAAGAGTCATAGTGCGAAGAAGTTAAAATTATTGCGTGAAAAGCCATGTTTTCAGTGAACTCCTAAAACTAGGTTCAGAGGGGGCTTGTTGTATTTCAGGCGGCAGGATGATCCAAAGAAGTGCCGTACTTGCGGAAAAAGTTCTGCCACCCAAGCGAGCCCTTTTCACTCGAGGGACGTGAAGATGAACCTTGTAGTTAGAACGTAGGAGTCTGGCCTGAGAGTATCTAGGCAGTCGTTTTTTTAAATAGTTCCGGCAAGTCCCATGTAAGTCTCTGTAGGCCAGGGTAAGCGCCTTAAATTTTATACGACTGGCCACTGGTAGCCAATGTAACATGCGTAAGTGTGGGGAAATGTGGTGTTTAAAAGGAACGTGCCTTATCAATCTTGCCGCCGAAATTTAGGGAGGCCTAAATAAAGGCCGTTGGCATAATCAAGCCTCGAGGTAATCATGGCATGAATAACCGTTTTTCGGCAGCCCTCCGGGAGCAGTCGAAGAAATCTCCGTAGGTTCCTAAGTTTACTAATGCAGCCTCCAACGACCTGCTGTATATGGGGGGCAAAGGATAGGCCATCATCCCATGTAACCCCCCAAGTTCTTTGCCTTTGTGCTTGGAATCGGTGCAGGGCCCATCTCGGACGGCCACCAGAACTCGGCAGGAGGGTGGGCACCTTTCCCAAAAAAGATAACCTCCGTTTTACCCGTTTTGTTGATATTCATCCAGCAGGCCACATCACAAAGGCAGCCCTTGAAGTTAGAAAAGGCTGCCTCTGATACCTCAGAAAATGGGAAAACCAACTGGGTGTCATCAGCGTAGGAAATTGCGGTGACTCCCCAATTGACAATCAGCATAAACAGCGTGGCCAAATAAATATTAAAAATCAGCGGGCTAAGAGCTGATCCTGTGGGACCCCGCAGTTCAGTCTTCTGGATTCTGAGGAGAAGGCGCCTAAAGCCACTTTCTGAGATCTGCCGGACAAATATGAGTGGAGCAATCCCAGTGCCTGGGCCTGAAGGCTGATCTCAGCCAGGCGTTGTAATAGCCTGCCATGATCCACCGTATCAAAGGCAGCCGATAGATCCAGGAGCACCAGCATTGCCGGTGCTCCTGAATCCAGCGACCACCTGGCAGATTCGGCAACCTCGATCAGGGCAGTCTCGGTACTAAAACCGGATCTAAAGCCTGATTGTGTTTCATTACTCTCTTCCGTGAATTTGTTTAGTTCAGTTTAGTTTAGTTGCCGCTGGATTAATTTTTCTAGCATTTTGCCCGGAGCTGCCAGTAAAGAGATGGGGCGGAGATTGCTTAAATCTTCTGGAGCACCGTTTGGCTTTTTTTTCAATGGGAGTAAGGTGGCATGCTTCCAGCTCTCCGGGAACACTCCGGTAGAGATGGACGTATTCCATATGTGTTGTATATCCAATATTAAGGTATAGTGTGCACAGAGTCCAGTGGATCCCCAAAGGAAGGCAGAGGTAAAAGTAGATTATACCTTACTCTCTATTTGTGGTAGTCTGGGTGAGCAGTAAGGCTTTATCAGAGAGTAAGGATGTTCGAGGCATGTGGGCTGCTGAATTCATATCTGTGCACAAATCGCCGCCTAGTGTTGGGTCCGGATGATCACACATTGTTGTCCTGGAAGAGTCTTCAAAGTATCACGAGATAGGTGGCTCCTCCCCGGGACTACAGTGCGCATGGGCATCGACTCCATCCCCAGATTGTTTTTTTCTGCCATTGGGTTCGGATGCATATTTGTTAACTCAAGTTCGGAATCGATAAAAAACTTTCTTTTTGGCCAAAAGGCCTTTAGTTTATCGTCGGTATTGTCTTGCGATCGGTGCCCAGTTCTGTTCCAGCTCAGTTCCCGAGCCGGACATCCAGAGGAGCCGGGTGGCTTTTCAGCACTGAAGGCCCGGTCGACGCCAGAGGCCTTATCAACGAACCATCATGGAACGGAGCCCGTTCAAGAGATGTCCCGTGTGCAACTCGAAATATCCTCACATCGACGTCCACCCGGTGTGCAACAAGTGCCTGTCGCCGGATCACGATGAAGCCAGCTGTATGGCTTGTTCTCGTTTCCACTCCAAGAAGACGATTCGACTTCGACGCGCAGCGCGCAAGGAAGCCCAGCAGACGGCACCTGAACCGGTGAAGATCTTCGATGCCGGGGACGATGAGGGTGCAGAGCGGGAGGTTCGTGAGAACCTGTCTGATCCCACATCGGAGATCGACTCCAGCTACGACGCTGATATTGAGATGTTCGATACTGAAGACGTCGTCGACGAGGTAGGAGACGACGATGGGGCCTTGGGGGCCATGGAAGATAGCTCAAGCGAGGAGCTAGGCCCAAACACAGATACTGGGGCCGAGACACTTGATAAGGCTCAGGTCGAGGGATCACCACATGGCCTTACCCAAGAACTTCCACTGGGTTCTACAGCCTCGCCTTCGGGCCCGGCTTCGGACATTCAAAGGAGCCACGGGTTTCCAAATCGAAACCGAATGAGAAAGCTTTGGTGTCTACGCAACCAAAAGCACTAGAGGCGAAATCAAAACCGAAAGTGCGTATTGCTTTGGCCGGCTCAAAGTCCTCTTAACTATCGGCACCGACGAAGCATAAAGGTGTTATCGACCCGGTGAGGTCACTAAAGGGTGTCGAGCCGAAGACTGGAACACCGAAAAAACTGGTCAAAGACGTCGACCCGAAAAAATCGGTGCCGAAGACCGTCTACACCGACAAAGGACTCGGAGCTCAGAAGGTTCTCGATCCTACGCATCGACCAGACAAGGCTAAGAACGGTACGAACCTAGAGTCCACGCCTGGCGGTGGCTCGAAGGAACCAGTCGAGTCAACGCAGCCGTCCGCCTCCTTCTCGAAGCAAGTGTCTGAATCGCTGAAGCGAATTAAGGAAAAGGCTTCGGCTGTCGGACCAAAGGATACTCCACCACCAAAGCCTGCCAGTAAACCTCAAAAAACGCCGGCGCCCATCCAGTTCACGCTGCCGCCGAAAGTGGTACCTAAGGCCTTCACCCCTAAGATGGCCGTCGAAGCGTCCAAGAAGGTGTCCACGGGGCCGAAGCCCACAACTGCGGTACTGGTCACAAAGCATCGACAACCCTCGTTTGAAGAGCAACAGGAACAATTCATCGATGCCGACACGGGCAGACTTTCGATTTACAAACGAAAGATCGCCCCGGAACAGTCCATGGAGTCATATAGAATCCCACTGAAAAAGAAGGATTCTACTACAACACCCGTTCTTGTCGAACCTATATCTCCACGTGGCTAAGACACTGCTCCTGTTTCGCCCACTTACTCGGATGTGGAGACAGGGGAAGGTGACAATTGGGAAGGCAGGGCAGGTCCTCTGAATTCTTGGGAGCTGCTGGCTCAGGACACACCAGGATTTCGCGGTAGCAGGTCAAGGTCGGGCACGACGGGTTGGGTCTGGGTCAGTGTCAGTTGGTGTCCTCCTTTTCTTCTTTAGCACAGCTCTAAGGTACTTCTGCTTCTTGTCTGGGGAAGCAAGGCTCAGGGTTCCCACCAAAGACGACATTTAGGGGAGCTCCAGGTAGTTGGGTCCTTTCCTTGGGGTGGGTACACCCTCGAGGGGGAGGGGACATAAGCCTCACTCCTAGTCGGGTCTGGTGGCTCAGTGGACTAATGCCTCCACTGCAGGTGCCTGTGTTTGACCTCTTAGTTACAGGTTCAAATCTTGTCAGGTCTGCTCAGCCTTTCATCCATCTGAGGCCGATAAAATGAGTACCATTGAGTTGGGTAACACGAAGCATCTGGTATTCAGCTCCAAGATACCTCTGGATGAACGTGCGCTTTACAAATACACATGTTATGTAATGTGGTTGGCTGGGTCTCCCTCATGTACAAGATGGCGGGGACTGAGTTGTGGTCCACCTCCCCTCCCCCACCTGAGGGGTGGGGTTGGCAGAGGTGGGCGAACTTCTCCTCCTAACTTGGTTTTCCTGCGATTCTCCTGCCTAAAGTGGGGGTCAATACAGGTGGGGGCCAGTTTCTTGGAGCAACAAATGGCAGGGGCAGTTCACAAAGGCCTCAAGCCGTTGAAGCTTTACCCTTGTGGACCCATCCCATCCTGGGAGTGGCGGCTTGGCACCTCGTCCCAGGATGTGCATTGTTTCAGGACCCCGAGAGCGGCAGGCTCTTGACCCAGTGTCCAGAAATATGACTGGTGGTGGCAGCTGGCTTGCAGCCACTCAGCCTGGACACTAGAGTTAGGTCGTTTTTCAGGGGGCATCTCTAAGATGCCCTCTTAAGTGCATTTTTCATTAATTCCCACACTGGCATCAGTGTGGGTTCAATGTGCTGCTGAGAAGGTTGATACCAAAATTCCCATTTTTAGGTCTCGGCTATTATATCCCGCAGGGATTAATAGCCGAGTATATAGTAGGCAAAACAAACTCTTGACCAAGCGCGTATTCTCCCCAATGCATGCGAGGTATTAAAGCGCAACGCTTCGCCAGCGCTCTTGGCCTCACACATATGCTCGTTCCCTCCCACTCTCTCGCTCCCCTGCTCCCCCTCCTCCCGCTACCCCGCCCCCAGCCACACCAGCCATGTCATAAACCAGTCTGTGCCTCGCATCAGGCCCCATTCATTGCAGTCAAGCCCCTATCTAGTGGCTTTCCTACGGTGGCAGTAGGAGAAATGCTTTTTAATCAACGCTTCTTTTTCGCCACGATGTGTAATCCTGGGCAATCACTGGATGTAAAAGTCAAATACATACCAATAAACTCGAAGCGCCTAAACACGTTATTGCTATCGTGAAGCGCGCATGAAGCATTTGTATTGCTGCACGCAGGCCAGATGTCGACAAAGCCCATATAGCGCGAACTCCCACCCAAAACAGTGGCACCTTTTACAAGAGAGGTAGTTGCATAGTACAAGAACACATTGCCTTCTCAAATCCGCTGGAACATTAACTATTTCGCCCACAGTATAGTGAGCTGACATTCTAACTTGTACCTGGCTTTCTAGCTTTTCGCTTGCAGCTCTGGGCATTACGCCACATTCTTGTGCTTTCAGTACATTGCCTACTGTCATGTACTTCTAGTTCGTTAGCGCTGAACTAAAACACAGGAGCTACTGTGCCCTAATGTTTTCTGTGAAGCACCACAGTAATGCAACGCTTCACATGTTGATAGGGGGGGGGGGGGTTGCGGGTCTGGTAACACAGTGAGGGATCAGCATGTTGTAGAGTCTCAAGAAGTGTATCTTGGGTGGAATTGTCCCTTTCATTCCTTAGTATGCAACAGGCTGAAAACTATACTAGAGTGCAGTAGCGACAAAGCTGCATTTTTGGTATAAACAGTGGTGCCATGTTTTATAACCTGTGTTTTATAATACAGCACTCTTGGCACGTTTTCACAATTAACCTTACCATGGGTAGTGCAATGCTTAAAATGCGGCACTCAGTGTTGTTGCAGTTAGGAAATACAACACCTATTGTGTTGTTGTAATCATTGCATCTTTGGGTAAACAGTAGTACGATCTTTTATAATACAGCACTCATAACATGTTTTTACAATTATATTTTCCATCGGTGGTGCGTTATTTTGTTTCTGTGTGGCTTTTTGGCAGTGTCTATGCTGTTGTATTGGCTTACAACTCCCAGTGCAATGTACATCAATCAATATAACTGCTATACCACCCACAGGTTGTGTTCGTTTGCATGCGATTCTCATGGTGCTTCCTGCTATAATGCCTGAAGGCTGCTTGTATAGAAAACAGTATACTTTACTATAAGTACAAAGTGCGCTTGCGCATTGGCAGGCCTCTAAGGCCTCTAAGACAAGCCAAGAACATCAAAGTGACCGGCCGCTTTGATTCCATTTGCCGCCAGCCACTTCACCCACTCTGCAGGTCATAAACTGGATCATCTGCTTTTCTTCAGAGCCATGACGCCGCGGCTCGCCCCCGACCCCACCCCCCTCATTTAAATACTTCTTTTAAATGCGTGCGCTTGTTTTCATTTCCTCTAGTGATCTCCCTCTGTCGCTCCTTTCCCTCGACCACCGTTCTTTCCCTATCTTCCCTCAATTCAGTCTCCTCCCCTCTCTACCTCTCCCCTTTCACTTTCCCGTCGTCTTCAATCTTGCCTTTATGTTCGCCTGAATGCACGATTTTAGAGTTACTTCACACGAAGCTTTGTCGTGACTTTTGACAGGCAAACCTGAAAGCAATTATTTTTTTCTTGAGCAGAGCTGACTACATTGTTAAAGCTGACACCGATGGAATACACTTGAAAACCTCCATCCCTTGTTTATCAACGGAGGGATATAGAGTAACTGTGATCATCAACATAGAATTACAGACGAGACACTAGGAAAATAAACAGAAGTTAATTTTTAAACACAGTTCATACCCGTTAATTGAACAGCTTTCTGGTAACAGCAGCTATGGAGTCCTGCTTTGACACACAGAGAAACATGCCTCCCTCTATTTTCAGTGGACTCTCTGAAAATCGCAACATGAGCAACTCCACCCTCCAACTCCACCCTCCAACTCCACCCTCCAACTCCACCCTCCAACTCCACCCTCCAACTCCACCCTCCAACTCCACGCTCCAACTCCACCAACTCCAACTCCACCCACCAACTCCACCCACCAACTCCAACTCCACCCTCCAACTCCACCCTCCAACTCCACCCTCCAACTCCACCCTCCAACTCCACCCTCCAACTCCACCCTCCAACTCCACCCTCCATCATTTGGAAACACCGCCACGTCACTCGGGGACACAACCACTTCACTCGGGGACACAACCACTTCACTCGGGGACACCATCACGTCACTCGGGAACACCATCACGTCACTCGGGGACACCACCACATCACTCGGGGACACACCACATCACTTGTTCAGTAAAGCCATTATGGTGCTGTGGAGTTCGTAATGACGAACTTCCATAACATATACTCTTTTTGCCATTGCTGCACTTACAATATTTAAGAATTGACTTATACACTGTAGGGGTACAGGGCCCATGCACCTGTACCATCACCACTGGTATAGTGCACCCAGCTAGAGAGGTGGCTTACCTATGCGAGGGCAGTGGATTGTAGGCATGGCACACAGGGATGTGTGCCATGTCTACTCTTCACTTTGTTCTGTACCGAAATAAGCAGCCTGCAATGGGGTGGGGTGGGGGAGGTGTAAAGGTACAGGGCCACTAAGGGTCGAACAATAAGTGCAGCAGCCCTTGAAGGCCTTCCCTGGTCACAGTACCCTTGCTACCAAGGACATCTTTTACAAGTAACTTACATGTGGCCTGAGAGTTGCCAATTTGGTTTTGCAACAGTACAGTTACGGAAAGAATATAGGCCTGGTTTGTAGGAACCCAGGGCACACTCAAAGAACATCAACATTAGGCAAAAAGTGGGGGGCAACCATGCAAATTGGGGCTCTTTCCTACATAGCAGACTTAAAAAAGTTTAAGGTACTGCTAAACACAAGTTCTGCATTCGACAGCTGACACTAGTGTGAGGAAATGGAGTTTGTCATATGGTGTGGTTTTGCAACCTCACTCTGTAATAGTTAACCTCTTTAGGACCATTAGTTTTAGTTTTTTAAACCTTAAGCTCAACCCTGAATAGCTGTGGCTCTGAGCAGGAAGGCTTACACAAAGGAACAAGTGTTTACAGTTACTATTCCAGCAGCAAGTGTTGACTGGGAGACTCATTTTATCTCTGTCGCCCCCAGAGTGGCACAACCCATGCTGCAATCCATGGGGTGACCCATATACTACAGTCTTACAGGTAAATTAGACTATGCCAAATGGGTATAGTGATTGCAACATACACTTTTTGGGGTCAGGGCACTGGCACAGAGGTCTGGTTAGCAGGGCTAAGCGCGCACTCGGTCAAAAAACCAGCAGCATCAGTTGAAAACTTGTGCGACTATAGAAAAAGAACAATTTCCTTACCTTGTTTAAGATAAAACAACTAATGATACTGTATTAAGTGCAAACCAGTTTGGTGCCGTTTTGTAAAAGGTGAGTCCATGGGTGGCTGAGAGGAGGAAGTACTTGATATTATTCACTAAACAATACTTCATTTCTCCTGAGTACTACCTTCTGTCTATTACTATTTTAAACAATTTCTTTCTCTGACTAGAAGGTTCTTTTAGTGGAGCGATCTCCAACTTTGTATGATTGTAGACCTAGACTGAAGTCTCACTTCATAAATATATATTGCTTCTTTGACTTTTCTGATTCTCTGAAATAGTTTCTGAGAGCGAAAATTTTAAATCGGTTACAGATTTTTGTCTTTCTTAAAATTCTTCAGGTAAGTACACTGAAAACGCTTCTTCATGAGTTACTGTTTGTTAAACGAAAATTTGGCATATCCGAATAGGAGAAATATAGGTGTATGCACAAAAATGGAGCAGTACTACAGGACTGAGGAAAAAATATCACAAATAGTTTTGAGTATGCGCTAAACATGAACGTTGCTCCTTCCCCACTAACAACGGTTTAAGTGCACATACTGTTGGTCACCTCTTTTTTGTTTCAAATCTGTTTTATTTTCCAGACAAATACACATAACACAGGTCAATTTGATACACAGCGGTAAGCCTACAACCCTATACAGGGCTGGCCGCGTGGCTGGACATTTCACTGGCGTCATTAGAGATCAATGCACAAGGTAACTTTGTACACAGCGTTGTCGCCTATAACCCCTGAGGGGCAGGACGCGTTACATGGTATATAGTGTAATGCCATCTGGACCCGCAGTAAATCAAGGCCCCTGAAGTCTACTTCTCTACCAAACAGGCAACCAGCCCTCAAACAACAGTCAGCCCAACAAGGCCCAATAACCTGTGAAATGGCGGAGAGAAGAAAGAAAAAGGAATATGAAAAGAGAGGAAGGATGTAGAGGGGGGAAACAATACAGCAAGACTAGGAGTTATGTGCGCGAGGGTGGGAGGGAAGGAAAGAAGGCTCGGTCCAACACCCACACTGACAGGACCTCAATGCACCGGGGCCACTACGGGAGCAATCTATCAGGGTCAGGTGGAACAATGGCATGCTCGAAGAGGCGCAGCGTCCTAACCTTGGTATGCATGTGGCGCGCATGTTCAATAGCACATAGATACTTAACCAGAGGTTGCCAAACAGTGTTAAAATGCATGTCTCGCCCTTGCAATCGCACTGTAAAGAGCTCCATTGTGACAACATGCCAGAGACGCACAAACTAGGCTGCAATTGTTTTTTTCCAGTGTAGGGCTATAAGCTGTTTGGCCGCTCCTGGCATTTGGAGCGTCAGAATCCAATCGCTCCGGGTGAGTGCCTTCTGGCTAGCAGGTTTGACACCTAGTAAGATTGTACTCGTGGCTTCTGGCAAAGGGAACCCCAATACCTCCTTGATGTGGCTAAGGACCTCTTTCCAGAATAGGGTCAACGATGGGCAGACCCACCAAACATGTATAAAGTCCCCAGATGCAGACTGGCACCTCCAGCACAGAGGAGAGGAGGTAGGGAACATCTTGTGGAGACGCTGGGGCGTGTAAAACCATTGGGACATGAGTTTGTAGGCATTTTCCCGCCGTGGAATGCTACGATAAATTTTGGGAATATCCTGCTATAATCAACACCACTGTGAGGGCATAATGTCTATGCCAGACGCCGACTGCCATTGGCGCTGATATGGATGAGAGGATAGTGCCTGTGGGTGCTGCAGAATCTGAGATATCAGCCCCCTTGATCCAACATAAGAGCGGGCCAGCCGCTCGAAGGGAGTGAAGGCGTGTGTAGCCGCCTGATACATCTCCTCCTGTGGCACCCAATGCCGCAGCTGAGCATATTGCAATCTCATTTCCGGTGCCACGCAGAACTCCTCCCTACTTTAGGCAAAGGTCTTGAGTTTGCCCCCCTCATATAGATCGCAAATCACCCTGCAATTCCCTTGCGTCCATTTGGCAAAGGCGCACGTGCGATAAGCCGGTGGGAAAAACGGGTTCCCCTCTATGGGGATGTGTGGTGAGGGAAACGTCGTGAGGCTTCTGCGCACAGCTATTTTATCCCATATCTCCAAGACCGTTTGTGTGGCTACCGCTATGTAAGCACTCCTAGAGCGTGCCGCCCGAGGAAGCCATGCAAGGTCCCAAGTGGTTTGCCCGATCACTGTCCGATCCATATGGAGCAATCCCTTCTCACTCTCCGTCACCCCCCATTCCACCACAAATCGTAGGTGTGATGCCCAGTAGTAATCCACACGGTTGGGAGTTGGTCACATCTTTGAAAGGGACCAGCTGATGTTCAGATTCCAAACCTGCAGAGAATCTGGACATTACGTTAAAAGCAATACTTTGATAGTGAGACTGTTTGGCCACATCCCTGGCACAAATGAGTATATGGATAGCTATGGAACTGTGGACGAAGAATCCTTCAAAACATGTATAGAGAGGACTAGTCACTGTAAATACACAAGTAGTAAATAAGGTGTCCTAAAAAGCTAACTGGTGAAATTGAAATACACCTCAGGAAGAGCCGGGAGAGGAAATTCATCAGCCACAGATCCTAGATTTCCTCAGAGATTATCTTGCCAGTTATTGAACCTCTAGACAGGGAAGACTTGTATGCTTCCTTAACAGGACAGGAGGTCTACTGAGCCATCAGAGGTGCTGCCACCTGTAAGACCCTGGGCTTAGACGGTCTGTCCGTTGAGTTTTACAAGACATAAGACCTCCTGGTCCCTAAGCTTTTGAAATTGTACAAGGCTGTCATAGCAGAAGGAAGGCTTCTGCCAAATCTCCGGGAGGCGCTGTTGGTCTCCCCTCTGGAAACCTGGTAGAGACACTTAGAAGTTGTCATACTGCCCCTTGTGTCCATGCTTGGGACGGATTCCAAAATTATTAGCAAAAATGTAGCAGTACGGCTATTGGAACATTTTCCCCGTGTGGTCCACCCCAACAAAACAACTTCATCCCGGGAAGTTGTTACGTTACGTCATGTTATAACGAACTTATAAAGCACAGCTCCGTGGAGCATCATGGTGCTATGCGCAGTCCACAAAGACACACACAACCCTAACTAAGGGAATTATATAAATGATTTACATAGATCATCCGGAGCGGAAATGATCCAGGTTTTCAGGACCTTTCTGAACCTGGTTTCTGTTTGAATAAGATGAAGATGGTTCAGGAACATATTCCTGGCATTAGTCCCTTGCACCGCAATCGATTTCCCACCCTTTGTCGTGCACCTAAAACCCAGGGAAAACCTGGCTCGGAAATAGTGGGGGCCTGAAGAGTTGAAGGCTCCGTAGGTAATTACTTGGATCTTAAAGAGGACTCTTTTGTGGATGAGCAGCCAATGGAGTGCATTAAGAGCAGCTGAGGCTGAAGAGCGTCTGCGCCGTTTCAGGTCTAGCCGTGCATCTGCATGTTGGACCATCTGTAGTTTAACACTGACTTATTGGTCCCTGCATAGAGGCTAGTACAGTAGTCTAGTCTGGAAGTGATTAGGGCCACAGCGCCTGCCTTTCGAGCCATGCAAGGGAGGAGATCACAAAACGTTTTGATGGACTTTCAGTTGAAAGCATGTCCCTGCCACTGCTAGGAATTGCTGACAAAAATAGAACTGAGTCACATTTCGCCCCCAGGTTCTTAGCTAACTTCACTGTATATGGGGGGGGGGGGGGGGGGGGGGGGAAGAATGTCTATAGCCACCAAAGGCTCTGGGAGAAAGTATTGGATTTCCCTAACTGCATAATTTCTGTTTTTTCTGAGTTACATTTAGGTGATTATCTTTCATCCATTAGAATACCGCTGTGAGACACTGTTGCAGATTTTCTTCTGCATGTGTGGAGTGTTCATCTAGTATTAGCTATCGTCTGCACAGGAGATTGTGTCAATGTTTAGACGTTATCAAGCGAATGAGAGGGGTGATGTATGCATTAAAGAGCACTGGGCTGAGAATGGAGCCCTGTGGTACCCCGTAAATCAGGTTTGTTTTTTTTTTTTTGTTTTTTTTTGTTTTTTTTTGCTGATTGATACTGGCCGAGAGTGACAACTTTTCTACGATTGTGTAAAAAGGATTTTAGCCAAGCCAAAGATGCGAAATGCAGTAAGATTTGAGATGGTCTAGTAGGAGGTCATGAGAAACCGTGTCAAATGCGGCTGGTAGATCTCATAGGATCATCGCCGCATTTTTTCCCTGGTCTAAGGCAGATTTAAAGGCTTCTGCTGTATACAGTACCGCCAATTATGTTGAGTGCTGAGGTCTAAAGCCGGATTGATTTGGATGCAAGATGTTCGCCTCTTCTAAATAGGACATAAATTGAAAATTGACAAGGTTTTATGTGATTTTACTAAGGCAGGGAAACTGAGCGATAGGCCGAAGATTAGTGAGGCAATATGGGTCTACTAGATGTTTTTTCTGGAGTGGTTTGACTGCTACAATTTTCCATTCATAATGTTAATAACTGGGTTAATGATGTCTAAAATGCCATGCATAATCTGAGGGGAACATGGGTCAAAAGGAGATCCTGATTTACAAGCAAGAATGGCCTGGCGGGATTATTCAATGTTAATTACTTGAAAAGCTTGAAGGGTCGTTCTATCCACTCTAGAGATTGGGTCGAGCCTCCAAGAGTGAGAGGGGAGGCACTGGGAACTATTTTTGCAAGGATTGGACTTTCTGTTCAAAGAAGTCGACAATGCAGTCACAAAGAGATTGGGGTGGCGGAATCTCCAGGGTAGTAGGGTAGTAGTTGCACTTCCAGCGGCACTTGGGCGGCTGGGTGCAGGGTGTACCCAGCCGCCCAAGTCCAGTGCCCAAAGACCCTCCTCGACGACTCAGAAAACACCTGCTGCTTCATACCCAGTGACCCCTCCATCCGCGACCAGCTGAGGGTAAGTTTTCCAGACACCATAAGACACCCCTGCACCCGGCACCCCATGGCCCCTTATGCCCTCCTTTGGGGTACCTACCTCTTCTCCAAGATCCCAACTTACCTCTCGAAGGGGTGGTCGCACCTGAAGAATCTCCGTCCCCGAGCCTGCAGCCTTTGTTTACTTAGTAACTGCACCATTGGATAACATTGAGCGCCCAACGGCTCAAAAGCACCCTGCACCCAGCCGCCCAAGTGCCGCTGGAAGTGCAACTACTACCCTACTCTACTTCCCCAATTGCCCTGAGTAAGTGGCCAGGAGCTCAGCTCCCACAGCCGCGTGGTCTGCTTGCTTGCAGCCACCAACCTAAGGCCCCCTCCCCTCCATTGGATTAAATTGGGCCTACTCTCTGCACCCGGCTGTCCCTGTGCCGCTGAGGGTGTAACAACTGTACCTTTCCGACCCTGGGAGACCCCCTGAGTCTATGCCCAGAACCTTAACTCCACCAGTCGAGTACTCACCTGAAAGCCGATAACTCACTTTCCTTCCATAGGCTAACATTGACTGGTTTTCTCAGAAATTTCTTCTAAGTGTGGAGTTTTGAAACTTTAAAATATTCATCTAAAATCAGCCGAATAACAAATTTCCAAATACTCACCTGTGATCAGGAGAGAAGCCAGTACTGTACCTTCTGGCCCAGTACTGAACCGCAAAAGTAATCCTAACTCTACTTACCAGTAACTCAAACTTTTTTCCATAGGAAACCATTGTCTGTTTTTCTCTGAAATTTCTTCTAAGTGTTCATTTTTGCAAATAAGAAATATTCCTTAAAAATCGTACCAAATACTAAAACTTAATTACTTACCTGTCTTAGGTAGAGGACCCAGTACTGAACCTAGGAGTTCAGCACTGAATTACAAAAGTAACGAGAACCTACTTTACCCGTGGCTTGCATTTCCTTCCATTGGATAACATTGCTAGTTTTTCACTGAAAAGTTTGTCAACTTTGAAAATACCTTTATATTCCTTAAAAATCACATCTGTAACCAATACGCTTTTACTTAACTGTTTACAGCTTAGGTCCCAGGACTGAATCTAGGATCCAGTCCTGTGGTTAGAAAAGTAATCCTTAAAGTAATCAACTGCATTTTTGCAGCGTGAATCTTTCTGGATTCACTATGCTGTGCATATTCCGCCATCTAGTGGTTGAAGTTTGGAGTTCGGAAAGTACTTTGTATTATTTTATTTTTTAGGTTTCGCTGGGGCCGGAGCTCCTAGCTCCGCCCAGGAGAAATCTTATGTCCCTACAGTGTGAGGCTTAGTCCCGCCTCTGCTTCCATTGGCTAGCTCCATAAATGGAGGCTAGCCATTGGAAGCTGGATCTGTCCGTCAAGGCCGGACCAGATTCGGGGGTGTTCCCGAGATTTTTTCCCTCCCCGCCTCTGCGATGTCGTCATCGCGGCCGCGGGCGGGGTTTATTTTTTTTGTGTGTCCATGTTTGTGTTCGTCATTTTGCGGCCGATCGCCGCCCGAGGAAGTCCAGGTGAGTGCCTTCCTTGCCTCCTCTCGTTGTCTGTTCCTTTCCCGCCCCCCCTCCCGCTGTCTGTCTTTCCCGCCCCCCATCCCGCTGTCCGTTCCTTTCCCGCCCCCCTCCCGCTGTCCGTGTGTCTGCCCGCCACGTTTCTGCTGCTTGTTTTTACCAGCCTCTGCAATTCTCGCCCCCCTCCCGCTGTCCGTGTGCTTCCCCCCCCCCCTCCCGCTGTCCTTGTCTTTCCCGCCCCCCCTTCCGTGGTCCGTCTTCCCGTTCCTGCCCTCGCCCCCCCCCCCCCACCCACCCACGCTGTTCGTGTCCCCTGTCTGGCTTCAGAGGGGGCGATA
Organism: Lissotriton vulgaris; assembly: GCF_964263255.1. Classification (NCBI taxonomy): domain Eukaryota; kingdom Metazoa; phylum Chordata; class Amphibia; order Caudata; family Salamandridae; genus Lissotriton; species Lissotriton vulgaris. The sequence continues at coordinate 1,486,970,410 of NC_141696.1, forward strand.
TATACAAAGCAGCCTGCCTGTTTTCAATCGAGTCGTAAATTTACCAGAAGGCCTGGGATTTAGTTCGTCCCCGTTTCTCGTTTTTTTCTAGCAGAAAAAAAAAGATTAATTACATAAATTCTGAAGCGCAGCACGTTTCATTTATTTGATGCGCTCGCTTGTCGTCTGGCATCAAAATAGAGCCCAGGAAATAGCGCATACGAAGGGTGGACCGAAACAGTTTAAATGCGTCAAGAATCTGACGATATACCATTTTACGAATAGTGCACCTCATGCCCCAATAAAAGATACCTCACCCCAAATAATTTCGAAAACGAGTAGAGCTAGTTCCAGGAAAACAAGACGCTGCCGAACACCAGGCGGAAATGCAGCTCAGTAGGTTTAGGCCCACTACGCACGTCCACGTACGGTCTACATCAATAGCAGGTTGAGAACGACACGGACACACACCCGATACAATTAGCACCATTGTGCTTCTGTGAACACCACAGTGGCACGTCTATTTCTTCAGCCCCAGTGGAGGACGCAATACAGACGAAGTTAGCTGGCGAAATCAGTCATGATCAAAACAGCGCAGGTGCACGCAAGTCCACAATCCAGTGGGGCAGATGTCAACTTAAACATAAGGAACGCTGACCGAGTTTAGGGAGTGCAAACGTGAGCGACAGTCTCTCTACTCGGAGTGAGACCGGCCATCTTCTCGCTGCACCCCCCCCGGTTTACAGCCTTCTCCTCTTTATCTCGGCCTGCACTCCTACCTTAGCACACTCGGTGATCTTCCCCACCAGTGCTAAACTAGATTTACAGGAGGGCGAGCAACTCCTGCCTGCCCCCTCCCCCGTACACAAACATACCAACACGCTGTAAAAGTTCAGCCTGGCTGGTCTTTCTTTCTGTTTACAGTCACGCCCCTGCGCCGGCTTTTGTCTTGAATAGTCATCACGCAGGGTAGTTAAGTTTTAATTGCTCTGAAGACCTCCTAATGACCAGTCACAGCCTATTTTAATAGCCATGGCTCTCTTAGTGACCCCAGAAAGGCCAGACTGGTCTGCAACTTCCTTTAAAGAAAGAGACCTAGAATGGACACTTGTCCAGTCGGGGCAAAACATTGAAACCGTGGGTCCATCGATATCAGATGTTTACAGCAAACGTCACCTACCTACACAAAACAATTCTCTACATTCTGCTTCCGGTGTCAAAAGTTTCTCGGGGCAAACTGAGAGCATTTCACAGTGTACCCGGAACAGATAATTGGCATGTGGCACCCTGCTCGCCCGCACTCTATTAAGGCTGGCCTCATGAAAACAAGATGTGCGGCTTGGAAGAAGCCAGGACAGCAAGAAAGGCCTTGACACTTCTGATGACCTAGGGCCTCTATCTTCATCCAGCGAGGTAGCTGGCGTAATCTATGTGCTCAGAATCTAAAAGGTCAAAGGTCAGACCATCCTGTTGATTCCCTGAAACGGGTTTAAGGTGACATAACTCAGTGGGTCTACAGGTCCCTGCAGAGGACAATTCGTTCTCCGACTGTTTGAAATGTTGAGGATTTGCTGTGCATCTAGTACGTAAACACCGGCATGCGGGGACTCCAATCTGCGAAGATAAAACCAAACGTCGGTATGTTAAATGTGCTGAACCTGTCGAGTTCTTTTCTGATGGATGACAGGCAACCAACACCAGGCCTCAACCGGTCCGCCAACTTTCCTGCAAAGCACACCCCAGGCCTTTCACGGGTTCCCACTTTTTGTCACTTTCCCAGACACAGAGTATGCTCTATGACCCTAAACAATATGCAAATGTCGAACGGTACGTGCTACAAGTCGAGAAATTACAACTGTAGGATTTACCTGCCTGACCCAAACAACACTGCAGACTACAAAAAGAAAGCAAGCCGGTGGGTACCCCCCTTCCCAACATGCACCAGAAGGGGTGTAGTACAGGTTTGTTAAAAAGACTCCTTGTCACAAGGGATAGACCCTGAGTTGCCGACCCTGGCCCTCTCTTTTCACAAAACACTGCCATCTGGTAAAGTGGCTTCATTTCCACTGGGCCAGCACTACAAGCACCAGAATGCAGCTTGTTACGCGTCAGTTCTGGACTGGAAACATGGTGTCCACTTTGGCGACACCTGATAAGCTCAACACGAAATAAGCAACTTATGATCGCACTAGAATTTGAATCGAAACAAGTAGTAATGCGGTGTACCCATACAACAAGCTACTCCTACACACAGAGCAAGGAACGCGCTCAGATATTGGGGAATAATTTAGAGCCGCATGATTCATCTTTCAGACTTGAACACTTTCTTCGTAACCTGTATTACGATGTAATCCCAAATCCAGGCCTAGTGTGGTGAAACATGGGGGTGGGGTGGTTAAGGGCATGAAGGGCTCATTTACGGGCTGAATAAGGCGCAGGCCCGACCCGCCTGTTCTCTGCGGGGAGCACACATGTCTAGGTGTACTTAGGGCTTAATTGCTCGGCAGCGCCCCCTTAATAGCCAAATCACGGCCCACTTTAGTAGCCTTACACCCTTCCGTGACCCCAGAAAGACCAGACTGATCTTGTGTGTCTTGAAAGATAGAAAACAAAGCTTGTCCGAAGAGCTAAGTGTTCCAGAGACAATCTTACAAGTAGGGGCGCTCGGAGCTCTTGCCAGAAAGAAAGGGTACTTCCGGTCGGGACTTAAAGTGGAGATCTGTATCTGAAAGCACGTGCAAACAACTACTCGTCATCTCTAAACCAGCCATCTGCTGCCTCGGAGCTTGAGGCCTGAGATGCGCATTAGACACACAAAGCCATCGTGGCTAAGAAACAGAACGATACAAAGCCAGGGACAGACGGGAAGATAAAGGCCAATTAACCTGTGGCGTAGAGAACTGTTGTCCGGCCCATAACTTTCACAAGTAATTCCAATTGTAATTGTATTTATATGTTCTAGTCACGATACTGCATGGAATTTGCAGGTCATTCATTTTGAGAAAGAACATTACGAAACCAGTAAACAAAAGCCCGACAGAAGACATACAAGAACAGCAGCGCAGGATACAGAGGTTAATGCTGGAGACCTCGTAGGATTTTCAGGCCTGGTGGCAGCCATTTGCAAGCGTCTACGAGATGATGTTTCAGGGGATAACCAAGTGCATTCACTGTCCTCACCGAAGTAAGTTTCAAGAGTGTCCCATATCGATCCCGGAGCTCATAGGCTTTCCAGATCACATGATCCCTGGATGGCTGCACCAGAGCTCTGTATACAATGAGCTCCGGTGGAGCCTGTGCCACAACCCCCCCCGGCCCCCCTCTTTGTTTGAACGTGTGGAGCATATGTCTGGATGGGAAGGGAGTTTGCGGATGGGAGGTGAGGGCGGGGCGGAATAACATCTCACCCCAAAGTCAAAGATAAGTGTCAGGCAACACCTAAGCACAGACCCTGAGAGCTGAGTTTTTATTACCTCCACTTCACAGTAGGGTGCCGAAACCACCTCCAAGTTCAACATTTGCTCCTGTGGGCAGATAAGACAGACTTTGCCAGGGAGGGCTGCTTTTTTAGGTTTCGCCTGGGGTCGTAGCTCCTAGCTCCGCCCAGGAGAAATCTTATGTCCCTACAGTGTGAGGCTTAGTCCCGCCTCTGCTTCCATTGGCTAGCTCCATAAATGGAGGCTAGCCATTGGAAGCTGGATCTGTCCGTCAAGGCCGGATCAGATTCGGGGGGCGTTCCCGAGATTTTTTCCCTCTCCGCCTCTGCGATGTTGTCATCGCGGCCGTGGGCGGGGTTTATTTTTTTTATGTGTCCATGTTTGTGTTCGTCATTCCGCGGCTGATCGCCGCCCGAGGAAGTACAGGTGAGTGCCTTCCTTGCCTCCTCCCGCTGTCCGTTCCTTTCCCTCCCGCTGTCCGTGTCTTCCCCCCCCCCCCCCCCCCCCCCACAACCCCCCGGCTGTCCGTTCCTTTCACGCCCCCTTCCGCTGTCCTTGTCTTTCCCGCCTCCCCTCCCGCTGTCCGTCTTCCCGTTTCTTCCCCCCCCCACCCCCCCGCTGTTTGTGTCCCCTGTCTTCTCGAAGGAAGTCTGGCAACACTAAACCGTCTTGAAAAAGATGTTGTGAATAGTTCTTTGTGGTGTGACTCATTTGGATCTGTAATATTTCTGTGCCCATTGTACCTGGATAGGCCGCAGTGTTCGCAGTATAGTAATTTGAGTTGATACTTGGAACATACTCGGAATACCTGCAAACAAAAACCTGTTTGTAAACTTCATTGCTGGGAATGTGGAAGAGCGGAAATGAACGCGTGATGTAGTTTGTTTGAGTAGGCTCTCCAGTTAATTTCCAAATTCAGTTTATCCTAATTTAGTGTAATCAAGCAGACTCAAACTGCCGTTTCTGTGAACTTAAATATTGAATTTGTTTATTTGGCACTTTGTCATGCAAATGTGTTGCACTGATCGCTACATGACTTTTAAAGGGCCGAAAGTTTTTCTTAGAAGCTTGCTGCTGGGATTGTTGAATACCGGGTTATCCAGTATTAAGGCTGCATAGGCTTTAAGCAACATCATGTCTTTCTTCTGCCACCTTACACTTCTAGTCTATTTATCTCGCTTCTGCAGCTTCTTTTCAATCTCTGCTTTTTCAGTTTAATGCTGTTTTCCAGTATTTCTTTGTCCTCCTTTCTCCCTTTTCTGCCTCCAACTCTTTCTTGTTCTAGGTCAAAGTCTGAAGATGAAAAATAAGTCACTGTCCCCCAAAGTGAGCGGGTGCCAGCTGCAGTCATCTGCAGAGAGTTAATGCTTCCCTAGATCATTTATTAAAAATTGCTACTGATCTTCAGTAGACCGTATCCTATTTGATCCGAAGTAAATAGCTCCCAGAGAACACCGGATATGTATGTGCTAGGGAGATCCCGGTTCCCTCTAGCATTTTGACGTAAATACAAAGCTTGCTGGAATTCTAGCCTCGCGTTAACAATAGTAGTAACAGTAGCTTTACTTTACCATCGCCAACCTTCTTCCTTGCCTCAATCGAAGACATGCTGTTGGTACAGGATTATAGATCCGTACTTTTTAAGGTGTATTTGTGTATTAAACTGGCTGGTATTGTAAGCGGCCATTAAATAACACCTGATTAACTAATATAAAAGTCCATGTAGCAAATGTTTTCGCGGAAAGCACTCTTTTAGTCAGATGCTTGCTGAAGCGTATGAAAAGGCCAGTAGTGCTGAAGCAATGTCAGTCATATGTTAGGCTAAGTGACCTACTCGTGTCTTAAACAATACCTTTTTTTTAATATTATTTTTTTTACCTCGTATCAAACATTTTTCTAGATGTGTAACGACTTTGGTCTTGTGAACGTGTCCCCTTCTTGGTTCCTGAACTTGATCATAATGTGTGATACTGAGCAAATCAGTTCATCTTGCACTTCTGGTGCAAAATTATGCCACAATTGTGGGAAGTTTAAATAAAGGCTGAGAATACGTGATAAGACCTTATTATGACGGCAAGTTGGTTTGCTCAGTTCAGGTGTTCATTTGATGAATGAGCACAGCGTAGTGTTCATTCTGGCATTTAAACACAAGTAAAATATGTAAGTAACGCGCTTACACGTGTTGTACCAGCACTTCTTAATGCAGAGGGTGAGTTAATGATTCCGTAAAGACTGCATCACTGGGACAACTTCAGTCATGTTAGAATAGCACAAATGACTCTGTCAGCCACAGGCCTACCTTCCTTTCCTAGCGATCGACCTATTGGGAATTGTCTATTTGCTCACAGATCAATACACTTTTATTTGGACTGCTGCTTTAAATGGTCTATTGTTATCTGGCCCCCACACATTGTTTGACCCTGGGCAAATGAGCGCATCCCCTGTGGCTCAGTTCTCTTTTGAGCATTTTGAAAAGAGCTAAATGTCAGTTATACGCTATAGAAAAAAATATTGGACATTTATTTTTCCATCTAGTAGTAGATTGAGCTATTTAATCAGTAATCCTTCTGCTAGGATTAATTTCTGAGAGAGTACTTTTCAATTAAACTTAAGTTTTATCAGCATACGTGTTACACTTGGAAGTACATGCTACCAACCTTCCCTCATTTTAACATGGACTGAACGGCTGGATACCTGCAGTATTTATTTAAGGTGCTATTAACAATGAGGTGATAATATGCAATTCTCAAGTGTGCAAATTGGCTGTTAGTGACCGTGATAAAGCCCAAACAATATATAGCCCGTTGGCTGGATTTGATTTGTGTCAAGAGATTAGGAGATGTGTCCGGAATAAATGCCAATAAAAATCTGAGCTGGAGATTTTAAAAAAAAAAGTAGCCCATAGAGGAAACAATATTGACCTTTTTGCCCGAAATGTACTTATAAGGGATCGTCAAAAAACGTTGTCAAACTCCTTTTTAGGTAGCAACCATTAGTAAAGAATTGAAAGGAAGTGAGATGGACTTTCTAAGAGCAACTCGAATGTACAGCCTGCTTTTCCCAGTAAATACGGGTCTACATGCCTCTGCTGACAGTGGCCTTTTACTGTTCGAAGTGCAGGAGCGCCGTTTGCTTTCTACTGTTACAAACTGGTGTCTCCGCACACCCTTGGGGAAGCAGTGGATCACCGTCACTCAGAGCGTGGCCCGGCGCTTATAGCTCTGATAGCCGTGAAATACTTCCCTACTACTGTTACGTCTGCAGTGAGTGTAACTGGATTAAGATACTGAAATTATTTTTAAAAGATTTATTTGGAAACCATGCATCACAATCCTGGACAAGTGTATGCGTCTATTACCCTCTTTGTATTAGGCTATAGCCACTTAAAGTCTGTTACTTTTTTTAATAGTCTTAGGTTAACTGGGAGAGTTTTTAGTTTGTCATTTAATTGTACCTATTGTAGGTATTTGTCATTTAAGTGTACCTATTGTAGGTATTTGCTATCATTGAATGTTTTAGGTCTTATAAATTAGATAAGAGTAATTTTTTACTGTGCTGATTTTTGGAAAATGGCAGATTTTGGAAAACATGACGATTCGTGTTACACTTTGGATTTCCTCATTTGACTTGCTTTCATTTGTTTAACATTCTGCAAGAAGTCTTTCACCCACTCAAATACAAAATCCTGCTGTGATCATTCAAACCCTGCCAAAATAGTCTAATAAAAAAAGTAGAATCGGATAAATACAGTAGCATACGGTTAAAAATATGACACTTGTTTTGATCTGCATATATACGAATTTAGAGTAGATAAAAGGGTGTGGTAGATCAACCAGTTGGCCTCCTGAGTTAGATATGTAGACAAAATATTTATCTGATGGGAATATATATAACACCCACCTGTTCATCATAGTAACTTGTGCCAGGCATGAAAAAGCCAGCGTATGGAACATCTCTTCGTGTTCGGCTTGGGTGCAGTTATCTCATAAATGAGATGCATGAAGAAGGGTATTTTTCATCTGGAAACCTATTTTTGAAATAGTGATGTACCGTTTGTCTACTAAACTTACTGAGTGTACCTGGGGTGTAAAGTAAGCCCTCACGTCAAGAGTATTGCCCTCTCCAGTCCGCGTGTTTTTTCCCTTGAATTCTGGGACGTGTACTCCCGGTTTTGTAATGGTATGAACAAGACAAGAAGTCCCAGATTCAAAGAAAAAACTGGAATGCGCATTGTCCTGGGAAACTTGGCTGGGCTGTAAAACGTGCCAGGCAGAAAAGTATGAATGCATATTTATTAGTAAACTAAATGTAAAAATATACAATTTTACGGCTCAATTTATTCTCAAAATACAAAATAAATATGGGTAAATACCAAAAAGGTGTTTAAAAAATAAATACACCAGTTTTGTGTGTGCCTCTGTTGCCTGCTTGCGACCCGTTTTTGTGTGTGCCTCTGTTGCCTGCTTGTGACCCGGTTTTGTGTGTGTGTGTGTGTGTGTGTGTGTGTGTGTGTGTGTGTGTGTGTGTGTGGGTGCAAATGCAATAGGTGTCGAGATTAGGCTATTGGCTTTGTAAATGACAATGCCATTTATTTATGTTTTCAAAGCCAACACATAAATAAAAATGTTGTCATTTACAATGCCAATAGCTCTAACTTTTCCAAAGGCGAAACCGTTGCATTGTAAATGCTTGGTTTGCTGTGAGAGGTTGCGAAACCTGATCCCTCTGGTGAGGCTACAACCTCCATCGTGTGGGTGCAGGCTCTCGGATGATTTTTTCCGCCATGGAGATCGGAGGTGCCCCAAAGATTTCGGTGAAAACACAGCAGCAGACGCAGAAGAGGCCCACCAGAAACTCCAAGTAGATAGGTGGTAATGACAGAGTTGCATGAGGGAGAAATCTTGACCAAAGCAGCCTGTTTGGCGCTGCTATTCCTCATGCAGCAAGGCAAGTACACTTGGTTGACTTTACAAAACTGTCCCCAGACGGTAAGGGGATTTTCTGCACTGAACGAATACTTCATCCACAAAGGAGGTAAGATTTTCATCTTGAATGTATGATAGCATTGTCATATAGTTACTGGTTTTCTATATATTGTGTTAAGTTAGCATGAGTTTAGTAAAGGTTTAAACGACATATTTTTCTTCGGCTTCAGTTTGCACACGACAGATAATTGTTATTGTAGCTTTCAACCTAGACGAAAGATGTGATTTATTTGAGAATAATATGTTATTGCTCTGATATCAGTTGTGCTTGGTACACTTGGTACATTGTCTGCACACTGAGAACTGCACCCTCTAAGAATAACCTAACACAAGGTTGCTGGGAGGCTTGATCCTCGCACCACATTAGACATAACACAAATAATGTTGCTGCCAACATTGGGCTCTAAGCGGGTTTAAGATAGAGTTACTGAGAATGCAAAAACGCACTTGATGGTGCTTCGCATTCAGAGAGTTGGTAGCTGACGATGTGATCTTCTTCTGCTGACATTTAGAAGTATGGGCCCGCCCTGCTAAAACCCAGATGAGACCTTCTTAGATATAATATAGTATGCTAAATAGGATGCGCGAAATATAGGTGATACAGATTTCTATAGATTTGCATTATAATATGCTATCACCGTTCGCTTACTATGGATTAGTGACTATGCTGATAACTCTGATTTTTATAATATGTATGTTGGTATTATATAAGATATTGCGTTTGAGAACCTTGCATTGAATAATAAATATTTCAAACTTGCACGTGTGTTCTTTGACTCCCCGTTGTGGTTTGAAATGATTACAGTGCGAAAGAGTGTTCATGTGTTCCACGATACCTGAGGTAACCTAAGTTCATGTTCTGGTTTATCTAAGTCATTGGGAGTTTGTTATTACCAATGAGACACTGTAGCTAGCTCGGTAAGAGGATTTCTGATACTAAGGTGAGTTTTGGGTCACCCTAATTCACCAAGGTTCTAGATCTCTGTGCACAGTTCTGTAGGAGAACGGAAACCCTGCTACATGGCGCCCATACGTTGCTGGCCTTATATCATGACACTCGAGTAGTATATCATTCAAACCTTAACCCCTTCATTCCCTTTTCCGGAAAACGGCGGTGTCGGAAAAACCTACCTATTTTTAAAATAGGTCTTTTCAAGCTTGAATCTATCTAAAAACGGTTTCCTTGAATTACTACCCAGTTGTGCTACAAAGTAATCTTTGTTTTTTCACGTTCCTGTGCAGTCATGGCACAAGCCGTGGACAACCCGCTGCATAGTCGCATTGCGGTGCGTGATCATTTGCGGACTTATGATGTACCTTTGGAAGGCTTGGCTGTGGTTCTGGTGGTGAGTGGGGAACATCCTTACCCGTATGAACTGTTTTATTCGTGGGTGACATTTCCACCAGTGGACGCGAATTCTGGTGTGTTCCACTCGTACACTCCGTCACCTGTACCTGCTGCATATGCTCCGTACAGAGCACAGGAAGTACCTATTGATGTTTGGCAGCATGGAGTTTGGTTTGGTGGCGCCCTACCACACGCTTTATCCGCTCCGAGGTTAGGTCCTTTGTCCATTCCGGGCACACCTTGGCCCGCTTTGGCTGGATTTACTCCTCACCCTAATCGCGCCACTTGTAACGTGGGTGACCTGCGACGTCTTCACGAGGTCGCGGTTGAAGTGATTAGGGCACTTGTTCATTACACGAGTCGTAATGTTCAGGGCGCAGACCCTAGGGGTGCGCAGCTTCAAGCAGGTCAGGCTGGTTTGAAAATCAGTCCTGTCATGGTGAATTCCGTTATGGGCAGGAAGCCCCAGGATAAGGATGACTTTCCTTTCTGGCTTGCAGAGAAATTCGACCATCTGGAGGCTGTGTTTCCTAATACGAATCCTGGTGAGAAACACCGGATTCTTACGCTTAGTTTGCCGAAGGATTTGGCCCCTGAGCTTGTTGACTGTGAAACTTGGGGTAAGACTTTTGCAGCGTTCTATTCGAGGTGCTTTGGCTCCCCGTCTATGTCCAACCTGTCTTCGGTCCTTAAACGTGTTCAAGATGATCACGGACCGGAGGCAGCGGTTGAGTTGGGTATGCGACTGTGTGGCTCCTTTGAGGTGGATTGCGATCTGATCATTGCGAATGTCAAGGGTGATGCAGTGAACTTCCAGGTGGCTAACGCATTGGCAGTGATTCCCGACGCGGACAAACCCCGTCAGTTAGTAAGGATAATTGTGGCGGCTTATAAAATGGTTGGCCGCAATGACAAGGGGCCTAAGTCTTTTTCTGATAAAGAGAAAAAGCAGCCCCAGGGACAGTCTTCGGAGGCAAACGCTCAGCCCAAGTCCAAAAAACAAAATTGGCCTAAAAAACAGAATCAGGGTAAGCAACAACAAACACAGGTTTCGCGCCCTGCGACTCCGTTGCCTGCGCAGTCGGAACGGGTTTATGATTTGCGCGACCGCGCGATGATTAAATCACCTGAACGTTTTCAGGCTTCTGACCAACGCTCTCCTCGTTCCTTTCAGGACTCATCGGCTCCGTCAACCGGTGGTGGAGGGCGCGGCAGGGGCCGGGGTGGCCAGCAAGGCGTGGTCAGCCCCGCCCGCACAACGGTGCAGACAAGCAGGAGGGTTCTACGCCTCAGAGACCGCAGTTTGCCAAGAAGAAAGTTGCAGCCTTGACGGCGCATCGATATGCCCCAGATTGTGAGAACGCGGCTTCGGAATCTGACTTGGGCTCTGATCTTGCTGGACAGCGCGGCGGAGATTACCATAGTGAGAGAGGCCCTCCGTCCACTACTGAAGGTGACAGCGACTAACACTTATGTTGTGATTGAAACAGCAGATACAAGAGTTGCTCCCCCTGATAGACTTTTTGAAATTGTCCTGTTGATTGAAGGTGACATACAGCGTACCGTTAAAGGGGTATTTTGGGAAAATCTTTCGTCTACATATGACATTTTGCTTTCGGAGGCTGACTGGCCCCCACCTTTTGTGCTCGCAGCTCCACGAGGGGAGGTGGTATTCCTCCCCAGTTTCGCGAACACAGTGTCGAGAGTGGAAGCGCTTCACTTTGCAGAAGAGTGGGCTCTGGCGCTTGCACCGGCTGTGTACCGTAATCAGTGTGGCTGGGATAAATTGTCCCCAAACCACGAGATTCCTTTACTGTGCAGTACAGAATACTCACAGCTCTGCCCTTGTAAATAGTCTTGTGCGTAAGCGGTTCAAAACCACGCTTGACATTTCCAATGGTTTTTATGCCCATTCATTGGACAGTCTAGGTTCCCAATGGACTTCTTTCACATGCGGCGGAGTCCAAAAAATGATTTGGCGTCTCCCAATGGGCTATAAGAATAGTCCTGGCGTGTTTTCCGCGCGCATTGTCTCTGTTGGAGGGGGTCGACCCAGATGCTTGTTCCTATGTGGATGATATCTATCTCACAGACTAACTTTGGGAGCATCTGTGTCGAGTGAACAGTATTATTTGTAACTTTGCAGACATGGGTTACAAGTTTAATTTTGCAAAATCGCACATTGCAGAATACACAGTGTTGTTTCTAGGCTATGAACTAACTAATGAAGGAAAAGGCTTGGCTCCTCACTTCCTGGAGAAGTGCGCACAGTTGCGCTCTCCGACAACACTGAAAAAATTACAGTCTTTACTGGGCTTTTTGAATTTCGGAAGGACTTACGTTCCGGAATATGCCAAGCGTATCAAGCCTTTGTATGCTTTGATACAACCATCTTTTTCCAAATCATGCTGGCTGCCTGAGCATTCAGCTATTCTGCAGTCATTGCAAGCTGATTTGCTCGCTTCTGAATACTTACAGACTCGTGATAACCAGACCAACCTGGTGATAAGAATTGTCCCGGGGACGGTAGGTTTCACGTACCTAACTTTTAATGAGGGAGATACAGTACCTATGGCTTACAAGTCGCACTTGTACACTTCGGCTGAATTGCGTTTTTCCACTGTGGAGAAAGTTTTGACGGCTGTGCAGATGGCAATTCTCAAGGAACGTGCCCTGTCACAGGGAAAGCGCATGTTGGTTGTTACCCCGTGTCCTGCCTTGGAGGCAGTTACGAAAGCCAGTGTTCCAAATTCTAAAGCTTTGCACCCTCGGTGGATTCAATGGGCTGCATCCTTGTCATCCCAGGATGTCACGTTTATTTTTGACGCCACTTTACGGTCGCAGGAGTTCTTACAGTATGAATTTGTTCATCCTGCTCCTTTAGCAATGCGGCCGTTGGAGGATTTCCATTGCATCATTTACACTGATGGTTCGGCGCAGGTTGCGCATGGCTCTAAACATGCCTACGTTTCCGCTTGCGCCATTGTGGTCGGTGCCATGGTGAACGATGAGTTCAAGTCCAGTGTGGTGCACACGCAGACGTTGGGAGACTGCACCGCACAATTAGCTGAGCTTCGTGCTCTGATGCTTGCATTGGAGTACGCAGATCCAAGTGTGACGACTTTGATCGTAAGTGACTCTTACTACTGTGTCCAGTCTTACAATGAGAACTTGTTCTTTTGGATTCAGAATGAATTTCGTGATTCCAAAGGTAGCACTATAAAACATAAAATGATCTGGGTCCGAGTGGCGGAACTCAAAGAGAAGTTACCACTCGTGTTTGTAATTCATACTCTTGGCCATCAGCACGTGGGGGTCCACGCTGTCGGAAATTCGCTTGCTGATGAAGCAGCGAAGTCAGCAGTATCAAAATACTTAGTTGCAGCAGTCACGAGGTCCAAAAGTAAGATAGATGATGACATCTTGGCAGCGGTTGCTGCTACTGACAAGGGAAGTAAATATCCTGCGGGGTTCCCTTCTAAATACACATACCACTTAAGTCCCGATAAGGTTCCTTATGTGAAAATTCCTGAGGTTGGCGAACGTTTAATTCCCAACTCGGATCACAGGGCTTCTTTGATTACAGCGGCTCATGAAGGTGTGGCGTCTGCGCATGCGGGCGTCTCGGCCACTGTAACTCAGCTACAACAGAGGTTCTGGTGGCGGGGACTGTACAAACAGACGCGCGATTATTTCCTTCAATGTGACATTTGCCAGCAGATTAAACCTTCAACTGCTGCGCGGCCGCCTCAGACACAGTTGTACATTTCTATTAAACCGCTGGGGTGCGTTTATTTTGATCACTGCGGTCCTTTTTCTTCTGATACTGCATATAAGTACATCTTAGTAGCAGTTGATTCATGCACACGCTTTGTGTGGGTTTGGCCTCATCGGAGCGCTGATTCACGGACTGTCATTAAGGATTTGCGTGTCTTTGTAGGGATTTTTGCCTGTGGTACCTTCCATTCGGACCAGGGTCCGGCTTTCGCCTCTAAGACGTATAAGGATGCTATGGTTTCGTTGGGGGTCCAAGTCAAGTTTTCGTCCCTGTACAGACCCGAGGACAATAGTGTAGTGGAACGAATGAACCGTCACTTAAAGCAATCTTTGACAGCTCGAGTTATAGGCACTGGCAGAAACTGGTTGGCCCACCTCAATGGCGTGCAGCGTGCGCTAAATAATCTCCCTAGAAGGTCTCTGGGTGGGCGGACCCCATACGAAATGCTCTTTGGTATCAAGATGTACGTCCCTGACCTCGACGGTCTAGACTGCAAGGCCCAGGCCACGGCCTTTGACGTAGATGAACATTGCAATGTTTTACAGGATCTACAAAAAACCAGAGACAGTCTAGCAAAGGAACATTTGCCCTCCACATCGGATGATGCGTTGCAGATCCCGGTAGTTGGCTGGCTACCCCAAGTTGGAGAACTGGTTCGAGAGAAGATCGATAACAAGAAAGAGTTTGGTCCCTCATATCGTGCACCGGTTCGAGTTCTTGGAGTGAAGGGCACAAGAACAGTCATATTACCATCACTTCCAGGTCATAAGGAAAACAGATTTATTTCTATTGACAATGTCAAGACACACAGGGTGGCCGATTCTTCATAGCATGACACCGGCTGTATCCTGTCCTTCCATGGTGAGGCATTCTGTGCTGGCTATTACTTCTGGTGCAGAACAGGAGGTGTCCCTCGAGATGCCTGCTATATCCAGTCCTTTATTAAATACTATTCCTGTTACTAACATTGATGAGCTGAACTACACCTATCCTGCTGATTTATCAATGCCAGATGTGCAGACTCGTTTGGCCGACCAGTCCAGATTCTCTTTTGACTCTGTTTCGGAACTTTCAAAGAAACCCTCGACTATTGCAAAATATGCCACTCTATTTAAAAAACATTTTTTAATTCGCCCTTGGACATACATTTGGTTGATTCTATTTTCATTTTACCTTTTTATGTCAATTGGTTTTGTGTTTTATTTTTTCCGCCTGATCGATGGCCACTATGTCAAAGAAAGAACAGGAATTCGGTACCTTAATGGAACATTGGCCCCTCTTTCCTCTTCACATTCAGCACACAGACTGAAACGAGACTTAAATACAGTCAACATTACTGCTTGGCCTGTCCTTGATGGGATTGTGTGGGATGCGGTTAGATTTCAGATACATGGGCCCACTGAAGTGATTAATGTTCCGAATGTGCTTAGAGTAAACATGGGGGATGTGATTAAACAAAATATACGTTCTGATGATTGGGATATTCAGGCCGTAGAAGCATTATTCTCTGATTTAAAATATTATGCAGCTTTTGATGCTGAGGACTTATATTTAGATTCTGTTAATTATGGTGATTTGTTTTGCTTCCAACATTATGGTAATCATTTTCTGCATAAGACGAATTCCAGGAGGGTTGCTGTGAATTACACACAGTGGGAACACTGCCCAGCTCCATTAATAGGAAGCTCCAGTACATTTCTGAAAAAATACACTTATTTTACGGACTTTAATCAATCGAATCCTGAGTCATTTTATTTCAGAATGACACAAAAGTCCATGTCCAAAGTTAGACTTACCGATACAAAGTTGCTGTATTCGAAGTCCTTTCTAGACAAATTGGCTGTAGATGGCTACGAGTCCTGGAAGGGAATAATTGACCTTAAATCGGTGTGGGGTACCAAAGATTGGCAGGTACAAGGCACTGGGGCTTTGCACCGTGCATGTCTCATCCCGAATCACATGTTGTTTCTAAATTCTACTATTTCCCAAACAACATGCTTTTGATTGGCTACTTCTAAAAAATTAAATACCCCAATTATCCCCGAATTGGAAGAATATTCAGGTTGGGGTAATTTTTCTGAATTGTCTATTCGTGAGTTACAGACTCTATTACACAATTCATCCTTTAATGTATCCAGTCTGGATCCAAAGGGTTGGCTGATGTGGCAAAGAAGTGCTGATTCTTGCCAACGTCGTTTTCTGGGTCTGGCTGAAGGGTTCACACAAGTCAGACCTGATCCCCGTTTTGAAACTGATTATACTGTCACCACTTACGTTGTGGGGAAACTGTGTCAGAATGGGTTACAACATTCCACTTTAGCTGCAGTTAAACTACATCTGTCTCAGTTGACTGAAACTGTGGATTTAAATGATTTTATAAAAGGCCCGGCTAAGGGTAGGTCTAAACGGTAGATTTATGCAGTTTACAATGAAATTTGGAAATTTTCTCAAATTGAGGCTGCTAAGCGCCTAAGGGCAATTGACCAAGCAAATTTGGAAAAAGTGCTTGCAGTTGTCGATACCAGTATTAACATGCTTTCTTCCCGAATTTACACGTTGAACAATATTGTCTCTTCTGTAGTTGACATTGTGAATGATGAAGTGTCTGTATTGTACCATGGACAAAATCAATTGCGTTCTGTGATGCAGTTTGCATGGACACTACAGACTCTGAAAGCGGGTCGCGTGCCTTGGAGTTACATGAACATGTCATCATTATTTGCCCCATTTAATTTGACTGACAAGCAGCGCATGCTTTCCATGCGAGATGCATCATTTTCTATGTTGCACATTGAAAAGTTAGAATCTTTGCACTTTTCTGTAGCTGAGGCAGCTGCTGCTACATGGCTTATCCATGGTGTTATTACTTTACCATTTGCTTTATATAAATCTACTAATTGTATGCGATATATTGCAATAGGGCGTTATGAACCACTAGGCAGTGCTTTCCTACATGAGGCATGGTCTTTACCATACACGTACAGATGCCTGAAGGATGGAAAGGAAGTGAATCTAAATGGTGAAGAATGCACACAGTCGCCTGACCATTCGCTGATATGCAGACACATCCAGTTGCATGGTTCTTGTAATCAGGACCGGCCTAATTTAGCCTGTGTTTTAAAAGGCACACTGGTTCCTGCAATAGTGGCTCACTGGTTAGAAGCGGCAGACCCGGAAGCAGAGAACGGCCCGGGACCAGGGTTCAATTCCCGACGCGGCAGGGTTGTGGACCAGGGTCAGCGGACTCGATAATTCTCGCCTCGGTGCCTACTCTAACCAGGGATCACACTCGGCAACTCTGGGCATTAAGCTTGCCTCAACTCTACAACGGCCCCCCACAGACGCTGGGGGATGCCTAGTTTCACCCTGGAGATACCCAGAAGGGACCATCTCACAGGGAAAGCCAGGACGGGTTCCCCAGCGGTCTATAGCGCCAGGACACCCCGAGATGGGGTAACAGTGCGCTTTACAAGTATCATCATTACATTACATTACTTTATTGAGAAAACAGTAGTTTTGAATAACGAGGAGTGTTGTGGGTTAATGGTCGGTATCGCCTATGTGGTTACTCTATCAGAACGTGTGGTGTGTTGCAAGAACGTGTTATATCCACCCACGCATGCGAATTCAGATGTTCCATCTGGCCGCGCATCCCAACTTTGAAAGCGGAGTTCAATGGTATGAGCCGAATAAGGGCTCTTTTGTCTCAAAAAGAAGTGGCCCTGAGCTCGGCCCGTGAAACTTATGTCCTTCACATAGCTAACACACGCACAGAGGTGCAGGCACTTTTAAATACTGACTTGCCGTTTCATTTCTGCGAATTGGTTCATCAAATCTTTAATGCCTCCTCCACGTCTGGGTTAGCTAATTTTTTTAAATTGGTCAGCAGTGGTCTCGTGACTACATTTGAAAAGATTTTTGGTGTTATCCCCGCTTTCTTCAATTCAATATTTTCGAGCTTGTTTGGCGGATTCCCTGTTTTGCTGGCTTTAGCTGCAGGCGTTCTGATATTATTCTGCTTCCTAAAACATGGATGCCCGTCCTGCGCAAGAAGCCGCTCAGCCCCTTCTGACACTGTTTCGCAACCGGATGCTTGATTACTATGGCACCCTGCCGCTTGCGACCTTAAGCACGGCATTTGGATTATCGTTTCGATTTTCCTATTTCACATGTGTCCAGCCTGTGTTTCATTGCCTGAGCTGCGATTTTGACTGGGCCATTGATTTGTGTCTCTGCTTGCCGTTATCTCCTAAAGTCGATTTTAATCACCTGATGGGCCCCGTAGTTGCTCACAAGTTGGTTTGTTCTGGCGAAAGGATTATGGCCTTGGCAGCGATGCATGGACTAATGGGTCAGTGGGACATCCCCGCAGCGGCGCATGAGTTTCTGGCACATAGCGTTCTTGAGAACCCACCGAGTTGTCCTCTGATGCTGCTAGAGGGTCCGGTGCTGGAGGAGCACGTATGTTCTTTCCCATTGCTTAATTGGATGGCTGAACTGTTTTCGGATGATGACAGTGATTTCATGCTGGAAGCTGTGGCTACCTATTTTGCATATTCTATCCACCCATGAGTGGCTTTGGAGACTTTCACTATACTGGCACGTGACTTTTTAGTAATTCTGAATCGTGCCTTTTCTCCTACGAACATTCTACTTTTGTGTGTTCTAGGCCTATGATTTTATATTTGGCCTCAAGTTCGAGACTTTTATTACATTTTTGTTTGGCCACTATAGGCTTTCATACATATTTTGTATTGTTGATTTTTATAGACATCTACATACATTTAGCGTGGCTCAATATTGTTGAACTCTGCTTTCATGTTATGCCTTTATTATATGGGCTTGTTCTTTTTTTTGACCGTCCTCGGATCATTGGGGGGTGTCATATAGTTACTGGTTTTCTATATATTGTGTTAAGTTAGCATGAGTTTAGTAAAGGTTTAAACAACATATTTTTCTTCGGCTTCAGTTTGCACACGACACATAATTGTTATTGTAGCTTTCAACCTCGACGAAAGATGTGATTTATTTGAGAATAATATGTTATTGCTCTGCTATTAGTTGTGCTTGGTACACTGTCTGCACACTGAGAACTGCACCCTCTAAGAATAACCTAACACAAGGTTGCTGGGAGGCTTGATCCTCGCACCACATTAGACATAACACAAATAATGTTGCTGCCAACATTGGGCTCTAAGCGGGTTTAAGATAGAGTTACCGAGAATGCAAAAACACACTTGATGGTGCTTCGCATGCAGAGAGTTGGTAGCTGACGATGTGATCTTCTTCTGCTGAAATTTATGAGACCTTCTTAGATATAATATAGTATGCTAAATAGGGTGCGCGAAATATAGGTGATACAGATTTCTATAGATTTGCATTATAATATGCTATCACCGTTCGCTTACTATGGATTAGTGACTATGCTGATAACTCTGATTTTTATAATATGTATGTTGGTATTATATAAGATATTGCGTTTGAGAACCTTGCATTGAGTAATAAATATTTCAAACTTGCACGTGTGTTCTTTGACTACCCGTTGTGGTTTGAAATGATTACAGTGCGAAAGAGTGTTCATGTGTTCCACGATACCTGAGGTAACCTAAGTTCATGTTCTGGTTTGTCTAAGTCATTGGGAGTTTGTTATTACCAATGAGACACTGTAGCTAGCTCGGTAAGGGGATTTCTGATACTAAGGTGAGTTTTGGGTCACCCTAATTCACCAAGGTTCTAGATCTCTGTGCACAGTTCTGTGGGAGAACGGAAACCCTGCTACAGCATCATGACGGATGAAATGCTCCACGCACAAGCGCAGGGCTTTAAAAATGTAAGCCGGATTTATTTAAACAAATTCGGAATATAGACTAGTCTGTGTAACCTGCCGGTATTTACAGCACCGTGTGGGTACGCATGCAGGATTTTGGTACTGCAGTTCAAAAGCACACAAAAAAAAAATCAAAAGGGATTATCAGAAAATATAAGGTAAGGGGTGTAGTCTTGCATAAAGAGACAGTTTAAAACTCTTAACGGTGGCCAGCAAGCAGGGTGCTTAATTCCCGACTATCTAGCTAGTGGGCATAACAAATGTTTATACAAGCACTGGCGTTGCCAATAGGTCTCGCATTAGGAAAGTGTGAGCTATTGGTATTGTAAATGACAATTATTTTTTTAATATGTGTTGGCATTGAAAATATATAAATTAATAGCATTGTTATTTACAAAGCCAATAGCTTACACTTTCCTAATGCGAGTCCTATTGGCTATGGGAATGCTTGTTGTTAGCCAGCAAGGACAGTGCTGTTGTGGTGCTGAGTGATGCTGTTATGGTGCTGAGTGATGTGGTGGTGTATTAGAGTGATGTGGTGGAGTCCCAGAGTGATGTTGTGGAGTCCCTGAGTGGTGTGGTGGAGTGCCCGAGTGATGTGGTGGTGTCTGTGAGTGATGTGGTGGTGTTCCCGAGTGATGTGGTGGTGTCTTTGAGTGATGTGGTGGTGCCCCAGAGTGATGTGGTGGTGTCCCCGAGTGATGTGGCGGTGTCCCTGAGTGATGTGGTGGTGTCCCTGAGTGATGTGGTGATGTCCCTGAGTGATGTGGTGGTGTCCCTGAGTGATGTGGTGGTGTCCCTGAGTGATGTGGTGGTGTCCCTGAGTGATGTGGTGGTGTCCCTGATTGATTTTGTGGTGTACATCAGTGGTGTGGTGGTGTCTCTGAGTGCTGTGTTGGTGTCCCTAAGGGCGAGACCTATTGGCTATGCCAATGCTTGTTTTAGGACTTGTGCCCTATCAGCACATTCCTTTTAGAACTGCAGTCTGCCGGTGCCGGTCACCGGCAGGAGCCAGCCCACTGCTTGTATTTATGCTCTTCGACTGATGCCTACCACGCACATGGCCTTGCACATAGTATACACCATCACGATCCACTAACAAAACACATTAAAACTTGAGCATCAGAGCTCTGATCAATAGGAAATCCCAGAACCTTGTGGACAGGGTAGATTCTGAAAGCCATAAGAGACCATACACGTGGCAGGAAGGCGCCATGCCGATGTTGGTACAGTGATAATAGTAAACGGGTGGAAATTACTACATGTACTCTATATTCTTATTAATATTGTTATCAAGTCTGTTCGGAAAGCTAAAGTACACAGCATTTAAATGAGCCGCCAATTATGAATGCGTTACTGTTGTATTTGATCATCACTTGCTCTCCATGATTATATACTGAGCCAGATGTGGAGCCCTAGGACAGGTTCTTCATAGCACGACAGAAGTATTTACAACACTATCCGTCATTCTCATTGTAATCTTGCATTTTCGTGCTTTGAATTAATCATAGTTGGTTTTGCAGTACATTTCCATTGCATGTTGGACAGCCTGTAAAATATGTCCTGATCTTGGCACTACAACAAAAGCATTAGCTCACAGCAGTCGTGACACATTTCCATCTTCTTAGTACATCTTATGCTATGAAAGAGAATTCAGGAAGTATATAGACAAGTTAACTTAAAAATATCTTGGGAAACTGTGTTTAAAAGTTACAAATACTAATAGATAAGCGTGTTTAGTTCAAACACAACAATCCGAGAACACAACCAAGGCAAATAAAACAAGCATTTGAAAGAAAGCACTGCGGTGAGTTCTGTTCAGTTAGTAACCTGATGCACGACGAGGAATGCAGCTGCCATTCTGCGCGCCGCATTGTCACAGGTTGCAATGAAGGCGGATCCACTGAGCCTTTCATCCTTATGAGGTCGATAAAATCAGTAAAACTAAGTTGGCTCGCAATAAATGTTTGTCTTATCAGCACCAAAGCACCTTGGGGTGAGGGCAAAGGTGCGCTTTACAAATACACACTATGCTATTATATTATTCGCCATTTTAGCTATGGCTTGTACTTCCTCCGGCAGCAGCAGGCACACCCTGGTCGGAAACTGTTAGATCAACCCGAGTAAAAGTTCACTTCAGCGCACACACACATAGCCCGAAAAGCGGGCGTGCAAGCTTCAGCCTGTAAGGGCTCCGGAAGAAATGCACGGCTGCCTGCGTGAGGTGCAGGTTCAGCTGCAAAAACAGGCCCCTTCTGTAATCCATGTTAAGGTAAAAACAGATTGGTGTCCACGCTGGTCTGAAACAGGAATAATCTCTCTGGCAACTCCGCCCATCCAAGAAATCTGTGCGATTCTAAACCAGTCACCCTGACCACACCTTTCATCCTTCCAAGGCAGACAATCGTGTGAATGGCCAAATCACTTATTCTCCGGTGCCTAACAAAATGAATGAGTCTGCGTGGGACGCAACTCAGCGCTCAGATAGCCTTTAGGTCGAGTTTGCGCTATATTTACATGTTAACTTAAAAATATCTTGGCAAACTGTGTTTAAACGTTTAAAATACCATAGGATATGCGTGTTTGCCTAAGGCATAATAGAGTGTACAGAGGGGATCCGTAGAAAGAGACTGCACAGAAGGAAGAGACTGCACCTAAGGCATAATAGAGGGTACAGAGGGGATCCATAGATAGAGAATGCACAGAAGGAAGAGACTGCACCTAAGGCATAATAGAGTGTACAGAGGGGATCCGTAGATAGAGAATGCACAGAAGGAAGAGACTGCACCAAAGGCATGGCAGAGGGGATCAGTATAAAGAGACTGCACATAAGGAAGAGACTGCATCGAAGGCATAATAGTGTACAGAGGGGATCAGTAGGAAGAGACTGCACCAAAGGCATGGTAGAGGGTACAGAGAGGATCAGTACGAAGAGACTGCACACAAGGAAGAGACTGCAGCGAAGGCATGGTAGAGGGTACAGAGAGGATCAGTACGAAGAGACTGCACACAAGGAAGAGACTGCACCGAAGGCATGGCAGAGGATATAGAAGGGATCAGTAGGAAGAGACTGCACAAGGAAGAGATTAAACGCTGGACTCCCTCGTACCTAGAAAAACATATTAATATCGTCTTGTGCAATGAAAGCTACTGCTGATGGGCCGCGCTCCAGGGCCCTCGGGCCAAGCTCGTGCTTTATAAATCTGCCAACGTAAACAAACGAAAATAATCACATACCGGCCTTGTAATTAGGAAGTGGTCTGGCTGCCGTGCGAGGGAGGGGTGTGTAACACGAGCCCGTGCTTAGGGCAGGCTCGAGCTGGCAAGAGACGCCAAGAACAAGTCGGGTTGGGGCGGGAGAGTGGGAGGGAAGAGCTGGAAAAGCCGAGAGAGAGGGGAGGTGCTGGTGTGGGAGGGGGGAGGTGCTGGTGTGGGAGGGGGAGGCTGTGATTGCGTGGAAAGAGAGGGGAGGTGCTGGTGTGGGAGGGGGGAGGTGCTGGTGTGGGAGGGGGAGGCTGTGATTGCGTGGAGAGAGAGGGAAGGTGCTGGTGTGGGAGGGGGGAGTTGCTGGTGTTGGAGGAGTGCTGCTAGGGGAGGAGAAGCCTGATGCCGGATGGGGGCGGGAGAGGCTGGGCTTGCATGCGATGCGCGTGCATGTTCACGTGAACTTCATGAAAACCGCGGGGCTGAAAGCCCTTTGGTTTGAAGATGTTTTCGCCACATGAATTCTCGCTCCGCTCGATGCGCTTGCGCACATCGGTAGGTCGCGAGACCTAAAAAAGCACCCGGGGCCCCGGTTTAACTAGTGGCAAAGCCAAACCTTTTGGTTTGCACGTAGCCCAATTCTCAACACAGCCCCTGCCCCCTCCCTGATACACATAGCATCAAGGAGGCTTCCAGCATTCCACTGTAAAGGCCATGAAACTCGCCCCTTCCTGGAGACTGCAGGAGGCCTTCATGTCGTTCTCTGAGGCCTCATACATTAGAACCTTATCTCCGGGAAAGCACATTCCTGAACGGCCCTGCAAAACAGGGCCTCGAAGGAGGTTTAAGTTGCTCAATAAGAGTCTAAATGAATTAAAGCGCTTCATTACCTTCCAAAGGAAAAAGATTACGGTAAAAGGGTTCTTCTATGCAAACCCCAAAAGCATACTATATCACATACAATAGGGCAACATTTAGCAGTTACTAAAGCACCTGGCTATGATCCGGGTCCCGGGTCGTTTTAGCTTTGGCCGCCATCTTGGGTGAGTCTTTCCTCACCGGGCCATTTGGGGGTAGCAGGTCAGCTGTCATAAGGACACGCTGACCTGTATATAAGGGAGCATTCTAGGCGGGCCACTCTGTTTACATCCATCTTGGACGCCTGATTCAGTAACAGTAGCGCGCTGTAGGGCGAGCTATTGCACGAACGCGGCAGCGTTTTTTAAATACCCTTGTTTTCTATTTGTTTTAATTTCATTTCATTCTACCCTGCTTTTATTTAGGACAGAGCGCCCTTACCTGCACCATAATTGGTTTTTCACCGCGCTTGGTGGGTCCCGGGTCATTTTAGCTTTGGCCGCCATCTTGGGTGAGTCTTTCCTCGCCGGGCCATTTGGGGGTAGCAGGTCAGCTATCATAAGGACACGCTGACCTGTATATAAAGCAGCCATTCTACGCGCATCGTTCTCGCCGTAGCCACGCCGGAGTCACGCCGGAACCCAGCCCATCTGCGCCCGTCAGCGTCCCGGAGGCGGTCGGAGCGGCGGGAGGCTTGGATCTGGTGGACAGACTTCACCTGGAGCTATCGTTGTCTGTTATACATCGTCGCAACTGCGGTTCTTACAAAAGATTTTGTGCGTTTGCTTTAAGGTGTTTCCAGGTCGCTATAGGGGCAAGAGGAGATGCCCGGGTTGTGGCTGGTCGCCAGGCAATGTTCTGCGGACACTCCCTGATCGGGAGATGGCCTCTGTGAGGCATCATTGTATGCTGTTAAACAGCAGGTCAGTGCACAGTCACGCTCAGGAGCTCTTTGACCTCTTGACTACGGAAAAACCGGTGTGCCTGATGCTAACAGAGACCTGGCTAGGAGCTTCTTCTAATCCGGATATCGCTTCTGCGATCCCTCCAGAATATAGTATTTACAGGCAGGATAGACTGGAAGGAAGGGGCGGTGGTGTAGCACTCGTGGTGAAGAAATCCGTCGTATGTTCAATTATTCCCACTGAGGCTATCAAAGGGTCTGAATCCCTTGCCTTTTCTTTATCATTGGCACCGCATCAGTCAGTGAAAGGGCTGTTAGTGTACAGACCCCCTGGTCCAGCAGGTTCATTTTTCGATGAGCTCCAGTCTGTTATGTCAACGTTGGCCATGAGAGCTGACCATTGTATTTTGGCTGGTGACCTCAATTTTCAAATGGACGAGGCTTTAGACCCAGATGTTATTAAACTATCCGACTTCACGGCTCCCTTGGGCTTAGCCCCCTATCTCTTTGAACCAACGCATGACAAAGGCCATATTTTGGATCAGGTCTTTTCTACGTCCCCCATAGAGGTGACGGCACTCCTGCCGGTCCTGTGGACAGACCATCGGTTGGTCAACTTTCACATACTGGGCAATAAGAAACCCCTGAGCAGTGCCCCTAGACAGCAAGGATCAGCATCAAGGGCATACCATCGGGTGACCCCAGAAATGTTGTCACAGGAACTGTGCGAACATCCTTGCCCTCTGACGGGGGTTTTGGATAGGGACCTGGAGTCCTTGCAGGCCTGGTTTGTGGACAGGTTGAATGATCTGGCCCCCTTGAGGGCCCCCCGTTCATTGCCCAAGCGGGTTTCTGCTCCTTGGTTCACTGGAGCGCTGCTTGCTTCCCGCAGGCAGTGCAAGGTGGCGGAAAGGGCCTGGCGAGCTCAGTACGATCCAGCTGCCAGACTCGAATATAGAAACGTGGTCAAAGCCTATCATCGAGACATTCTCCTTGAGAAGAAGAGCTACTTTGCTAAGAGGATTGAGGATGCCTCGAATTCCTGCAAAGAGATCTTCACGATCGTTAGGGAATTTATTGCCCCACGGTCGAATGTGACCCAGACTGCCCCCTCCGAGACATGGGCATCGGATCTTGCATGCTTTTTCACCACAAAGATTAAGCTGATTCAGGACTCCTTTCCATCGCGACCGGCCGTTGCCTTTCCTTCTTCTGAGGTTGGACCAGTTCCATCGGTTCCCCTTGGGCCAGTCCTGTCAGACTTTCCGCCTATTTCAACTGCTTCGTCATTGACACTTTTGGCCAATCTTAAATCTGGATCGCCGCTCGACCCATGTCCGGCCAAATTTCTGGCGGAGATGGCGGTAGTGGTAAATCCGCTGGTCAATCCCCTCCTGAATCTTTCTCTGAGCCAGGGCGTGGTCCCTTCGGCTTGGAAACAGGCTATGGTCATTCCCCTTATTAAGAAGCCTGGTCTAGACCCCAAGGTCTTGGCCAATTACAGACCTATCTCTCTCCTCCCTGCATTGGCTAAAACCCTGGAGAAGCACGTGCATAATGTGCTTTCTAATTTTTTGGAATCACACGATCTGCTTCATTCCACCCAATCGGGCTTTCGTCCTAATCTTAGCACTGAGACGGCATTGCTGGAGGTGTCTGAAGCCATCAAGGAGACGCTGGACTCGGGGGGGGGGGGCAGAGCCATGCTGATCATGCTCGACTTGCCGGCGGCCTTCGACACCGTCCCCCATGAGGATTTGCTCGTCAGACTTCATGAGATCGGTCTGAGGGGGACGGTGCTCAGCTGGTTTACATCTTTTCTGGCCGGCCGCCGACAAGCGGTCTGGGCCTCCTCTAGCTCTGCTGAGATGCCGCCATTGGGAGTCGGAGTCCCGCAGGGCTCTGTATTGAGCCCGACTCTTTTTAACATCTTTATGACCCCTCTGGCGGCTCTGGCTAAGTCCTTCGGGCCCAGATCGTATCCTACGCAGATGACACCCAGCTGCTCTTTACCTGTCGGAAAGGAGAGGATTTTGATGGAGAGAGTATCCGTGAGTGCCTTGGGGCTGTTTTTAAATGGCTCCAACTGAACAGCCTCAAGTGCAACTCAGATAAATCGGAGGTGCTCTTCTTCGGTTGTCAATCCGATCCTGACTGGCAGGTATGGTGGCCTGCTGACATGTCTCCTCCGGGGCGCTCGTCTCAGTCAGCTAAGAATTTGGGGATCAAAATTGACAATGGCCTGACTTTAAGATCTCAGATCCTTGCCCTTACTGGCACCTGCTTTGGTCTTCTCCGCATGCTTCGGAAGTTTTTCCCTTTGCTTTTTGAGGACCACAGGAGGACTACGGTACAGGCCTTGATCGGTTCAAGACTGGACTACTCCAATGTCCTATATCTTGGCCTGCCGGAATATCTCCTGCAACGGATGCAGGTGGTCCAGAACACGGCAGCGTGTGCCATTTTTGGCCTGCATAGGCGAGTCAGAGTTTCTGGCTTGTTGCAGTCGCTTCATTGGCTGCCTATCCAACAGCGGATAGTTTTCAAAGCCTTAACTCTTGCTCACAAGGCCTTTTATGCCACTGGGGCTAAATACCTTCAGAAGAGGCTCTTTTCCTATAGTCCTTCCCGATCTCGGAGGTCAGAGTCGAGGTTTCTTGCCACGGTTCCTCGTGTGAGGAAGGCCCGTATGGGAGGTCGTTCCTTTATGCTCCAGGCCCCACAGCTTTGGAACTCCCTACCCCTGACATTGCGTAGCACCCCAGATCTGTTGGCCTTCAGGAAGGGCCTGAAAACTTGGCTTTTTGCTTCCTAGATTTCCTTATTTTGCTGACCCTGCTTTCTTTTAATCTGCGTGTTGTTTGTCTTTTTTCAGGTTGTCAATAAAGCGCCGGGACACTCTTTTGAGTAGCCGGGCGCTATAAAAGACACAAAATAACATAACATAACATAATTAACTGCAAAGCTTTCGCGTGAAAGCCTCATTCATGAGCAAACAGGCAGGCGCTGGCAAAATAGCACTAAGTACTAATATGCCCACAATTGCTGAGTTCCCTACTGAGCTACTGCATTAACCAAAGTTAAATTAGTGGGGGCCTTGTACTTTAAGCCTCATATGCACATAGACAAAGGACCCAATAAGCCAAAGCAATATGTGTTCACAAATGCAGAAAACTATCTTTGCGGCACAATGTGTGCAACATATAGGTACAGTATTTATGCACAGTATTCTAAATGAGATCTCAAAATAGTGATTGATAGCTAATGCTCTATTATGCTATCCACAGCAATGTGTTCACAAATTCAGAAAACTATCTTTGCGGCACAACGTGTACAACATATAAGTACAATATTTATGCACAGTTTTTAAAATTAGACCGCAAAATAGTGATTGATAGCTAATGCGCTATTACGCTATCATATACCGTATGGCCCCTCCATTGTTTGTAATTTAAACTTTTAATGGTTACTTACATTTTTACTGGTTACTGCAGTACCTTCACAAGGTTTATACACTACATGTATAACATGGCAAGAGGCAGGATCACAGATCATGCTTCCTCAGTTACTGCGCCAAATCCAAACAATGTTTATCAGCCGGCTGCATAGTATTGTAACAGACGATGCAAGGGAGGGACCCCTTACTCCAAGATATACATGCAGTAGGGTAACTTTGCCGACTGGGCCTACTAAGACTCTTGGGTGGCAAATAGGAGGATGAAAGGAGGTAAATTCTTCCTATACCAACATAACCTGGTGCATTTTATCAAAACAAATACGATTGGGTGTATAATGCTATATTGGTAGGTATGGGTGTATGCATATGCGTGCATATAATACACAGCTACATGTTCACTGTGGGGTGCATACATGTACATATACAGCCAATTAAGAGGAAAATACACCAAGTACTAAGGTACGGGTGAAGTTCTATATATGAAATTTTCCGACATATATATATATATATATATTCCAAGCACACTGGGTTTTGCTGGGTACCTCCTCCCGTCGTCAGGTGGCGCGAAAATCGGCAAACCCTTAGCCGAAAGTTTCAATGAACAATCCACAATTCTGCCAATAAGCAAGGTCGCGCACTCAAGGAGATTCAGCCAACAGTTTTTATTCACCGGATTTCGCTACGCGTTTCGACACACAGAGTGTCTTGATCACACGATAACCATTTCCCCGTGAATGACAATTTAAATACACAGTGAGATTTATCAAAAGTGGTAAACATAGAAGATGTGCATTTCCCTCAATGCATATCAGGTAAATACAAGTCGGCCATATTGGAATGGATACATTGCAAGGTAAAACATGATTAATTCTCAGTTATATCAATGCAAAAGTAGAAGGAATTGCAAACTAGGAAAATAAACAAAGGATTTCATTGCGTCTAGTATGCTACAGAACAGCACATGTAATGATACTGAACAATGTGGCCGATTTCAGACATATAAACGGACCAATGACCGCTATACTAGTAGACATATTACTCAGCTGGTAATTATTTGAATACTACTGAACGGGGTAGAAAAGAACCCAGTGGTCCGTTACCCTAATAATACTCATTTCATAGTTTCCAGGTAAGAAGCAATTTGCATTCCAAAAATATGTGCATTCGGTCTAGTGCCTTAGTGTCTGAAAAAATGGTACAGAGGCGAAATTAATCTCGCAGCCATCTATGTAAACCAGGAATTGTTAAGGTTCAAAAAGGAGGAAAAAAGTGCCCAAGGTGAGAGTCTTATCTTTAAGCAGAGTGACGTGATCTCTGCCATACAACCTGGAGAAGGGAGGGGCCGTGGTGAAGTGAGGAAGTGAGTGCAGTCCCCCATCCTACTCTCCTGAAAGAGATATGACATAAACAAGATTAAAATGTTTTAAAATATATACACAAGTATATCTGATACACAAAATATTTGCAAGATATTTGAATTAGAGATCAACTGTACACAGTGGAACATGATGGCTGTCCTGCAATGAACCCTTACACAAAAGATCAAGCAATAATTACAGTCACAGTATGCATCTATTATTCATTATGTAGATGAGTTGCCAGTTCCTCATCCATATTGTGCCCCCCCGGGTGTCTAGTCTCGAGCTCCATGATCCACCTAGATTCTTTTTTGCGGAGGGCCAGTTCTCTGTTGCCACCCCGTTTACCTATATTCACTTGTTCTACTGCATAGTATCTTAGCAAGGAATTGTTGGAATTGTGGAAATCCTTAAAGTGTCTGGCTATGGGATATTTGGTATCAAAATTGGTGATAGCTCTGAGATGCTCGAGAACTCTCTTTTTGGCCATGCAGGTGGTGCTGCCAACGTACCTGATGTTGCAAGGGCATTCTAGAACATAGATGACATAATTGGTGGTACATGTGAGGAATTGTTTGATCTTTTTGCGTTCAGAGGTGCCAGGGATAGCTATGTCTTTGACCATGACACTGGCTTTACATGCTCGGCAATGCCCACATGGGTAGAAGCCTTTGAGTCCTTCTATGTGTTGTGTTTTGGTCTCAGTGATGTCCCCTTTGACCAAGATGTCTCTAAGGTTTCTACCTCTTCTGTAAGTGATTTGTGGTCTTTTAGTGATTTGTGGGCCTATGATGTTGTCTGCTTGTAATATTTTCCAGTTATCGTTGACGATTTTCTGGACTTTCCTGGATTGTTCATGGAAGGTGGTAATTATTCTGGTGTCAGTGGGGGCGGACTCATTTTTAGTTTTAGGTGTCAGAGTACTGGATCTCTCCACCTCTTTGACCTTTTTGACAGCTTTAGTAAGGACCCATTCAGGGTAACCACGTTCTCTGAATCTAGACAACATGGTTTCTTGTTCTTTAACGAAACTTTCAGGACAGCTACAGTTTCTCCTAGCTCTCAAAAGCTCACCATATGGTATAATCCATTTCAAGGGATCTGGGTGGGCGCTGAGAGCATGGAGTAAGCTATTCCCTGATGTTTCCTTCCTATGGAGTTTGGATGTTAAGTGCCCATCAATGATTTCTATGATGGTGTCCAAGAATTCTACGCTGTTATTGCTAATGTTGTAGGTCAGAGTTATGTTGTAGCTGTTGGAATTTAATTTGGCAATGAACTGTACAGCTTCTGCCTCCGTGCCCTGCCATATGATGAATAAATCATCAATATACCTAATCCAGGTTTGGACTTTATTAAAGTCTGACTCAAAATGTCCTTTTATTTCCTCCTCCCATTTACCTAGAAACAAATTAGCAAAATTGGGAGAAAATGCAGACCCCATGGCCGCACCTCTAGTTTGTTTATAGAGTGATCCGTCAAATAGGAAGATGTTGTTTTTGAGGCATAACTTCATCATATTAACAAGCATGCAAGTGTGGTCCCTGTATCCTATGTCTCTTTGTTTAAGGAAATGGTAGCAGGCCTCCATGCCCTGGACATGGTCAATTATGGTGTATAAAGCATTTACATCCATAGTGATGAGGAATGCTCCTTCTTTCCATACAATATTTTCGATTTTATTTAAAACAATTCCTTGCTAAGATACTATGCGGTAGAACAAGTGAATATAGGTAAACGGGGTGGCAACAGAGAACTGGCCCTCCGCAAAAAAGAATCTAGGTGGATCATGGAGCTCGAGACTAGACACCCGGGGGGGCACAATATGGATGAGGAACTGGCAACTCATCTACATAATGAATAATAGATGCATACTGTGACTGTAATTATTGCTTGATCTTTTGTGTAAGGGTTCATTGCAGGACAGCCATCATGTTCCACTGTGTACAGTTGATCTCTAATTCAAATATCTTGCAAATATTTTGTGTATCAGATATACTTGTGTATATATTTTAAAACATTTTAATCTTGTTTATGTCATATCTCTTTCAGGAGAGTAGGATGGGGGACTGCACTCACTTCCTCACTTCACCACGGCCCCTCCCTTCTCCAGGTTGTATGGCAGAGATCACGTCACTCTGCTTAAAGATAAGACTCTCACCTTGGGCACTTTTTTCCTCCTTTTTGAACCTTAACAATTCCTGGTTTACATAGATGGCTGCGAGATTAATTTCGCCTCTGTACCATTTTTTCAGACACTAAGGCACTAGACCGAATGCACATATTTTTGGAATGCAAATTGCTTCTTACCTGGAAACTATGAAATGAGTATTATTAGGGTAACGGACCACTGGGTTCTTTTCTACCCCGTTCAGTAGTATTCAAATAATTACCAGCTGAGTAATATGTCTACTAGTATAGCGGTCATTGGTCCGTTTATATGTCTGAAATCGGCCACATTGTTCAGTATCATTACATGTGCTGTTCTGTAGCATACTAGACGCAATGAAATCCTTTGTTTATTTTCCTAGTTTGCAATTCCTTCTACTTTTGCATTGATATAACTGAGAATTAATCATGTTTTACCTTGCAATGTATCCATTCCAATATGGCCGACTTGTATTTACCTGATATGCATTGAGGGAAATGCACATCTTCTATGTTTACCACTTTTGATAAATCTCACTGTGTATTTAAATTGTCATTCACGGGGAAATGGTTATCGTGTGATCAAGACACTCTGTGTGTCGAAACGCGTAGCGAAATCCGGTGAATAAAAACTGTTGGCTGAATCTCCTTGAGTGCGCGACCTTGCTTATTGGCAGAATTGTGGATTGTTCATATATATATATATATATATATATATATATATATATATATATATATATATATATATTCACAGAAAGAACCATAGGTTTCACACACGTTATAGTTAGGAATTAGCATTTTAAAAACCTTTGAAAATCACTGAAAAAAAAATAGGTTTCACACCAGTTAGAGTTATCTGGTCATTTTACTCATACAAAACCTTTGAAATTGCCCCGTTATAGTTAGTTCAGCTAACTATAACTCGCACGCCCGCAATGCACTGCTGATGACATCATATATTACATCACTCATGACATGGTCAGTCACATCACTCATATCAGCATGCAGCTCGTGCACGGGAAGCTACACGTACGGTACGCGGACCTGTAGGCGTACGGTGCGCGCTTATAGATATATATATATATATTTTTTTTTTTTCTGAGGAACTACTGGAGGAATTTACACCATTTAAGCAAAAGCGTGATCTGCGAATCAGACTCTACCATTTTGCCAAATTTCTTGTAATTCCGTTCAGCCGTTCGGGCTGTAGCCGTGTCTAATTGTCATATGGAAAATAATATGGGGAAAACACGTTTTGGGACCCCCCTTTTTCTCAGCCCCCCACTTGACGAATCCCCTCAAAACTTTCAGGGAAGGAGCGGAGCGGGCCATTTTCTTTGAGAAATTTCCGAAGATTCATCAACCGGCGCCAAAGTTATTCCCAATAGAATGTTGCGGATTTCCTATGGAAACTAGGTCCTAACTATAACTACCTACTGGCAATATGTACTTGCAGCACAACATTGTTTACTTCAATAACAAAAGCCGATTCAGTTTCACTAAATGGGATGATCACCATGAGTGGGGTGGGCTTACCACAACCACACTCACCTCACACACACTATGGGCGTGGCGAGCCCAAAAGGTGGAAATCTTCTCCTACCACGGAGACTGATCTTCACACCATAAGGGAGCCGGCAGCTCTTCAATGGGAGTTGGCCACCGATTCCAAAGCCGGCAACTGAGGTTCACTGTGGCCTTTCTGAACACCATAAAGAAGCCGGGGGCTCTTCAGTGGAGGTCACCGAGACTTCCAAAGGTATCCCATATGGCCAGCCAAACTGCGGTTCGCCGCAACCATAAAATTCGCCCAACTACAGTGGGGGGTGCACAACCTTCCACCACGTGCTGCACATACACACAGTAACACAAACACAATCAAAGCAATACCTCAAACATTGCATATGCCTACCGTATAGCAGAGTAGGTTTACTGGGATTATGTAGGAACACGTACCCCACATGTGGCCCACCGGAGGGGACCTCCTACTCCT
The DNA here is from genome assembly GCF_964263255.1 of Lissotriton vulgaris. Taxonomy (NCBI): domain Eukaryota; kingdom Metazoa; phylum Chordata; class Amphibia; order Caudata; family Salamandridae; genus Lissotriton; species Lissotriton vulgaris. The sequence goes on from NC_141696.1 coordinate 1,487,003,686, forward strand.
CACAAGATATAAGGGCAAACGCAACACACACCTACCATGGCGTGTTCCCGTTACAGCTACCATTACCATCAGGGCAGAATGGCCACAAGCAGGGTGCAGTTCGTCAGGCTCCCTGCCTACATGTTAGAAACTACACATGGTCTGCACACAGCACAGTGAAAGGTTACGGTATTTCTCCCTTGCTTGGAATCACAAGGCAGCTCAATACCAAATATCACCAGGCAATAGCCTGATAAAAATTAGGAGACCATTCGCATGTAGTTAGCCAAAAGGCCCACTGGGCGCAATACACTCAAAGGGCCGTCACCTTCCTTGAACCCAGTGGCCAAACTAAGTCCAAGACAACTTCTCCTGTACAAGTCAATATTTGGATAGACCACATGGTTGGAGTATTCTTCGTAAGGAAAGGATAAGCGCACACATATGTGGCCCTCTGCATCACAATATATATATTAGATATATAGCTAATATAGCATCAGGTACGTTTATATGTACAAGCTAAGGCAGATAATAGGGTACGGCCTTTGTTTCCTCTACTCTCCTTTCTCTCCTAAGAACATTAACAGGGCTCATAAGCAGGTAATAGGGTCCATGTTCTACAATACCATAACCACGGAAGGGTGATAACAAATTTCAACAGGGCATCAGCATACCCCTGCAGTGATCTGGGCTACCAAGGTGAGCATCAGACAAGAAATACGTATTCCCATACATGAGCCAGGCACCCCTGTAAAAAACCATTAAGCCTTATCTACTTATGGTAGTATAAACCGGCCCATTGCATAAAAAAAAGAGCTAGTGGTTGGTAAGGACCATATTAAAATTAGCACGCACACAATATAACAAGGAAATCAGGTGTTAGCCTACACAAGGATGAATGGGCCTAGAACGTTTAACCATTTGAATAAAACGTCCAATGGAGTTGTTCCTGGTCACATCTAACATTTTTAATACAAATGCAGATTAATACGCAAAGTAGTACGTATATGGGTACGTTTCCTCAAAGGATAGCCATATGGATACCTACTAGGTAAACAGGCAGGCCAAAAATCAGCAGGAGTGGCACGGGCCCACTCTACCAGGAATAAGGGTGCAACAATAGCCTTCCTGTCTAACGCACCCTTTCAAGACATACGCCTGGTGGCAACATGGACTTCAGTGCACACGTTCACGAACCACTACTGTGGGGAAATATAAATGAACAAGGAAGCACAAGTCGGACAGAAGGTGCTTCAACATATATTCAACAACCAACGCTCATCTACCCACCCAGCCGCCGCAAACGTAACTAAACCGCTACGAAGTCTATGGACAGCATAGTGAATCCAGAAAGATTCACACTGCAGTTTATTCCAAAAGCTGCTTAACCCTTTCGATGCTCATGACGAGCTCAGCTCGTCATGATGCACAGTTGAGCTGTGCTGATGACGAGCTGAGCTCGTCATGACACCAGCAAAATGGCAATTTTCAGCACAGGAGGGGGAAAACGCCTAGCAGCCAAGGTGTTCAAGATGCGTTTCAGCGGAAGCCTCCGCCTCGCTCACTTCATCTACATAAATGACAATGCAAAATATATATACCTCAGCACAAACAGTTACATCACTGTGATTGGTGTTTGGTTACCATGGTTACCCTGGTTCACTTTTTTGTATATACAACAACAGACATAGAAAAGTTCCTTTGCATTATTTCATAAACTGGTTTAAGCACCGTCATTGTGGAAAAACACAGCAAATATTGTGAACAGAACTTAACCCAAAATTATTTAGAAAACGAAATACATAAGCCCCGTGAGTTATTTCATTATAGTGATCTCACGCGGTGCCTCGTTATTGCAGAATACGGGATTGTAGTTTTAGGCTAGGCATTCTAAAGGGACACAGTTTGGGTGAAGACACAGACAAAAGACCTCAATATTCAATGCATGTGAAAAGGTTAAGCATACTTTGGAGGATCACGAACCCAACCACTAATAACACACACTCAATGTGTATCATTTACCTAGGCATATGGAGCAATATATTTACGTTAAGGACCAATGCATTGTAAATGCCAGTGACTGTCTTATGCAGATAATTAAACACATCCTACATATTAAACAATTAGATATGTGCAAAACAAGCAATATTTCTAATGATATATACTTCACACATAAGGATACTCGAACTAGCCTCTTCTCCAAGTGGAGTTAATTTGTGTGTATGTCACATTGTATCTGCTGAGTATGTGGCGAAAAATTAACAATTGTCTACCAACATGCAGATTAGAGTCCATTCACCTCCTGATTGATATAAAGGTTTGACACCCAGTCTCCACCTGTGCTTAAACAGTACTATAGATTGTTGTAAATGGAACCATTTCAAATTATAATGACAATAATGGTGCTCTAGAGAAAAAAGAAAGAAGAAAAAAGAAATATTTACAGAAGTGATGATGCAGATGTTCAGGAGTGGTAAAAGGGGCGTTCGGGAGTACTAATGCGTTGATTTATAGGTGTACGGTCAATGCTTCATCGGCATTGAGCCCATTAGGGATCTTGGAATCTAGTAAGATGATATATCTAGATTCCAGACGCCTTAAGGCAAGTCTGCGATTACCTCCTCTGATACTTTTGGCAATGTTGTCAATGACAAAGTATTTAATGTCATTGCTGTTGCCAGAAAGCTCTTTGTTGATGTGCCTAACCACAGGATATGTCTCATCATTGTTGCTTATGGCTCGCAAATGCTGCAGGATTCGGACATGTGCCGGATGGATGGTGCTTCCTACATAGCGCTTGCCACATTTGCAAACAAGGACGTACACTGCGTACTCTGTCTTACAAGAGTACTGGCCTCTGATGGTATAGGGCTTACTTCTGAAAGGAACAGTGACTTCTTTGGTATTGACACCTTGTTTGCATACTTTGCATTTTGAGCACTTGATGAAACCTTTCTGGGTATGTAACCAATTTGGTGGCTTTGTTATAGACGGTGCGCTGACTACCAGCTGTTTGCGCATCGACTTCGCCCTCCTAAAAGTGATTGAAGGGCTTCTACCACACCACTGTCCTATTACTGGATCATTCTGTATCAATGGCCAGTGCCTCTGCAGGATTTTTCTCACATGACTGTGGTAGGCATTATACCCCGTTATCAGCCTAGGAATGTCTGGGACAGATTTCTTTTGTTGTTCATTTTTGTTTTTATCTGAGAATAGAAGATCCCTTCTATTAACATTTCGACATTTCAGTTCTGCTTGGGATAGGGTTTGTGGCCTATACCCTCTTTTGCTGAGTCTGTCAAATAGATTGGATTTAGCCTCTCTGGCCCCTGCTTGTGTACTACAGTTTCTGGTCATACGTAGACATTCTGCCTAGGGAATGGATTCTTTCAGTTTGACAGGATGGAAACTTTGTGCATGCAGCACCGCGTTTCCCTCCGTAGGCTTTCTGTATGTTCTGGTTTGGATTTTATTTTTGTCAACGTATAGCTATAAATCCAGAAATTGTATTGTCTCTTTGCTGGTAGAACATGTGAATTTTAGGTTAAGAGTGTTCTCATTGATCGCCGAAGCAAATACTCAAGCGCTCTCTTCTGACCCTTTCCATAGAATGAAAATGTCATCTATATATCGTTTATAGATTATAACATTTTCTTCCATGCTGGATGCCTGGGTGACTGCCAATACTTGCTCCTCCCACCAGCCCATATGCAGATTAGCATAACTGGGGGAGAAGCAAGTACCCATGGCAGAACCTTGCAGCTGTTTATAGTGCAACTGATCAAAGATAAAGGTGTTATTAGTTAGGCACCATTCTACCATTTGCAGGAGCATAGCCGTGTGGTCGTACAGTGCAATGGGTCTTAGGTTAAGATAGTGTTGGAGTGCTTTGAGCCCATCTGTGTGTCTAATGCTGGTATGCAACGACTGTACATCTAGGGTCATGAAAACATATTCTTCATTCCAATCAAAATCACAAACTTCACGGAGAAAATCTCCACTGTCTTGTACATAAGCAGGTAGATTTTTAACAAACGTTTGCAAGAAACTGTCCACATATATTATCGTGTTCTCAAACAAACTGCCTATAGCTGAAATAATAGGTCTCCCTGGGGGTTTCAAAGCGTTCATATGTATCTTTGGTGTGAGGTAAAGTTGGGGCGTTGTCGGATAGTCATTCTAAAGGAATTCAAATTCTGGTTTAATTAACAAATTAGAGCTTTTCCATTTGTACAGTTCCGCATAGTAGCGTTCTTGAATTCCTACAGTCACTGTTGGACTTATTCTACAGTAACATTCTCGATCTTGCAGCTGTGATAACGCTTCTTCATTGTACATCTTGAGTGGCCACAGTACAATATTGCCGCCTTTGTCAGACCATCTTACCACTATATCCGGTCTGTCTTTGATTTTCTTCATGAGATTGTTGTATTTGAACCTCTTTACGTGGTCTATCCTGTAGAAATTCTTGGTGCTCATAAGCGAAAGTTCCTTAAGTTCTTAAATTACATATTCCGAAAACAAATCTAATCCATCTTTCATTAACATAGGCATAAAAACAGATTTCGGCCTAAATTCGTTTTGGCAGTCAAGTTAGTGTTCGTTTGATTGGGCTGCTACTTCGCCTGTTGATAGCAGGCTCATTGATTCATCAAATTCTAATGCCATCATGTCGCTTAGAACCGCCATATCTGAAATAGCTAGCATTTTTTCTGTTTCTGTGCCCGGATCTTTTTCAGAGTCTTTTTTTAGCACAATTCCAGAAGTGTTTCTGTAATTTCAGTTTCCGTAGGAATTGAAATAAGTCTATCCGGGTTTGGGCATAATCAAAATTCGTGACAGTGCAGTATGTCAATCCTAAAGATAAAATCTTAGTCTCTTCCACAGTCAGTATTAAGTCTGTTACGTTTACAACCGTATTGTCCATATTTTCCAAATGTTTGTCTGCCATTATTGTTTCCTGTTCTTTCTGTAGTTTGGCTTTGTTTGTTTTCCCACCGCGTTTGCCCCAGCGTCTGTCTTTCTCCGTCGTCTTTTTGTTTTTTGTCTTGTTTCGTTTTGCCCCTGTACCAAGCCTGCCGTTGAGTTTGCGGTCGGAGTGTTGCTAGGCGCTGTAAGCGAAATAAGCTAGTTCTTGCGCTGGTTTGGGAATAGGGCCTCCTGCCCCAAGTGAACTGTTAATGTCTGTGTCTGAGCCCAAGGAGGAACTTAGATCTGTGCCACTTATTACCGATGCTGTTTCCTCTCCACTTACAGTTGCGGAGAGTTGTTGTCTTTTTATATTATCAAATTTTCTGGCAAATGTATACACTCGCCCGTTGACTTAGTCATTTCGGTCTCTCTGAAATTTTATGGCTTTCCGTTATTTGATTTCCTCCTCATGTTTTGTCAATTTTATCTTTATTTCTTTCATTAGTTTCGTGATTTCATCCTGTTCTTCTCTTGAATCTAGTTCTTTTAAGATTTCTTCAATTCTAGTTATTAGTTTGTCACGGTCACTTGCCGCATATTGACCATGTTTTGCGATGCCTGAGCAGAATTGTCGGCCCAGTCTTGTAGCATGGCCGGATCTGGATTTTCATAGGTCGGGGCTACTAGAATTCTCAGCCCCCCTCGGCATTCTGCCCACGTCCAGATATCTTTGTAGCGATTTGATCTCCCACCATTTGGCTATTTCTTTTTTTGCGGAGTTTCTCCAATTCACCACATAGTTTTTTTGTGCTGTTATCTGGTTCAGATTCATTATTCGCTGCCAATTGTTTGTTCTTGGAAGACTTGTCTGTATCAGTGTCTGCAAAAATATCCAATGCAGCTTCCTACCTCTCCTTTTCCCACTCAGCAGCCATATTAATTCAGGAAACTGCTGTTCGCTTGGGGAATTCACTGCCCGTTTCTTGTTTTTCAGATCCGGGACTACCTCTCCCATAAACCCTTGCGCTTATTAATGATTAGCTGACACAACAGACTTTCACTGTCTTACCTGACTGCCTGTGTTTGCTCTCCAGCCCTCACAGGAATCCAGCAATCCAGTTACCAGTCCGTGTGACGTCACGCAGTCTCCTCACAGGTAACGGGTTTCGGGGGCGCTGCGCATCTCTCTCCACGAGGGTTCCACCACCAGTAATCCTGAAGGCACAGCGCTGCGAGAACGAGAAGGGTCAGTGTTGGATTCTCAGGAAAAACAAAATCCTTCATATTGGTTACCAAGCCGCATTTCCTTCCGATCAAGGATGGCACAGACACCGTGAATTCAACTCAAGTTTCAGTTTATTCCAAAAGCTGCTTAAAGACGCCTCCGCCTTGCTCACTTCATCTACATAAATGGCAATGCAAAATATATATACCTCAGCACAAACACAGTTACATCACTGTGATTGGTGTTTGGTTACCCTGGTTCACTTTTATATATATATATATATATATCCATATCCATATCCATATCCATTTTCACGTCCTCTGAGAACCCACCGGGACACATTCACTGCACTGCGGTGCACCACAGGGTCAGAGGTCTCCCTGTATTTTACTATCCACTCCACAAACCGTGATCAAGTCTCGTCGATGCTCTCCAGTCCGAGATAAAATACCACGATAAATCAAATGTGGTCCAAGGTTTCTTTATTCCATTTCTTATGGCATGAAATCATGCATAAGGCACAAATCCCAACGCGTTTCGGCGATACACTCGCCTTGGTCACGGGTGTTTCATACACTTAAAAAAAAAAAACACAGAAACATTAAATAAACTTTTTTGAACACAAATCTCATGTGATTACGATCGTGCTAGAAGTGAAAATAAACAAAGGACTGAGTAAAACTCATAATGGCAGCCATCTTGTAATGGTAAACGGAATCATATATTCCTATGTATACACTCGCTGCTCTTGTACCTGTGTGATGAAAATAAATTAGGACATAATCACCCCATATATCATCAGAGTTAGCATGACATCCTATATATTACATATAATAGCGCAACTCCATGCGTAAATTCCATCATAGTGTCATGTCAGCTAACAACAAAATTCACAAAAATACACCCCCTGTGGGTTTATAGAGCAACATATCAGAGTTATACTCTTAGTGTCAAGTGACAGAATAAATGATAATCTATATAGACACCGGTGTGATTGTACTTCATGTTGTAGCCCCAGTGGGCATAAATCACAGGTAAGCAGTTACTCCTCAGTGCCTAGACAAAGAGAAAAGACTGATCAGTTTCTAAAGGTATCTTCAACCTCATAAAGGCATGCCACAATTATGATACTCAGTAATGGTGATAGTGAAGATTAAAACTTTCAATAATGTTCTTGATACTAGGTTAAAAACAACAGAAAAACACGAAGGATACTAATCGAGTTCCAGACCGAATGCATTGCAGTACATCTAAAATCACTTTACCAAAAGAAACAACAATGTCCTGAAAAAACCTGAGAAAACCTGAAAAAACCATACATAAAAGACATCATCAAAGGCCAATATTTCCAATCAGAATCTAGCAAATTACAGTATTACTCCCCCAAATACCAAATCATTTCTTCTTCAGAATTAAGGCTTCTGGGTATGAGTGTATCTAAGTCTAAAATATAACGGTTCTCAAGGTGTCGCAACTTAGGAATTTTGTCACCTCTCTTCATTGGTGGAAGTTTGTCAATTACAAAAAACTTTAAAAGGTTGTGATTACTGCTGTGGAGTTCTTCAAAATGTCGGGCAATCGGTGACACCTGATCTTTATTTTGAATTGCCTTCATATGTTCCAAAACTCGTTTTTTTGCAGGAAATATCGTGCTACCAACATATTTTTTGGAGCACGGACAGACCAAAACATAGATACAAAATTCTGATAAGCACGTCAAATGTTTGCTGATGATTTTTTCATCTCTTCCACAGGATAAAAGACTCTCTTAACATTGTTACTGTATTTGCAAGCTTTGCATTTCATGCATGTAAAAAAGCCCTTGATATCATTGTGTCTGCAAATAATGGTACTGACCTCATTTTTGCTCAGCTTGTCCCTGAGTGAATCTGCCTTACGATATGTCATATTGGGGGTATCCCCCCAAGACTTCTGTCAATGTTGGCTCACTTCTAAGTACATTCCAGTGTTTCGCCAGGCTTTTGAGGACTTGCCAGGAATTAGAGTGAAAGGTGGAGATAAATCTAATCTTCTCATTCATAGGCATAGACTTAATTTTGGGAACCAGCAAAGCCGAATGTTCTACTTTACTGGCTCTCAAAAAGGCCTCTTCAACTATATATATATATATATATATATATATATATATATATATATATATATATATATATATATATATATATATATATTACATACATGCAACAAAAGAAGGAAAAAGGCAGGTGTGTACATGTCAATATGTATATAATATTTATAAAGAAGTCACCATTTTGAAAATCGACAAGTGTCCCTGCACTCTCAGCCCCTTAGGCAATATATATAGTAGACTTATTAAGCAATGAGACAAAATCGCAAGGCAGACGGAGAAAAAAATAATCTGAGAGCCTGCACACACGATGGGGGTTGTAGCCTCACCGGAGGGATCAGGTTTCGCAACCTCCCACAGCAAAAAAATTAAATAAAACAAAGCACTTTCCGAACTCCAACCACTAGATGGCGGAATATGCACACATAGTGAATCCAGAAAGATGCAAAACTACACCGACCGGTAAGAAACTATTCATTATGTAGAAAAACCCATTGAGCTCAATGCTAAATTGTGTTTATAATTGTGTTGCCTATTGCAACCACTGTAGCTATTGTACTTTCTATTGCCTTTCTGCAAAGCATTTACATAAAGTCACTCATATTGAGCAAAGTATATTTTAATATCTGTTGTTTCTAGAAATAAAATAGCTATATCTTTTGATATAAAAACAATTGGCCTAGAGTTCAGTTCTTGAGCGTGTGAAACCTTTTGCTGACTGAGTGTGTACAACAAATGCTTTACACTGTCCTCTGGCACTGCCTTACTGCTCGACCAAGCTACCACTTTAGAGGTTAAGGTCATACCTGACTTTTACCTCTGTTATACCTCTGGAGATTGGGGACCCTATACACACTGTTCCTTACTTTGGTCCAATATATATATATATATATATATATATCTCTCAGCTCAAGTTTCTTTCAAATCAAGGAAAGAAATTACGGCACTCACAGGGAAAGTGTTCAGTATGTTTTTACTTGCTCAGCAGACAAACGCGTTTCGGTATTCCTTCGTCAGTGTCTACCATTGACACGGAAGGAAGCGTGTTTAAAAGGTTTACATCGTATTTGTGCATGCACATAGAAAGAGGACTGACGTTATACCTCCGTGAGAAACGCTCTTTACATAGTAAATTACTTTTTACATCAACATTTCAGGATTCACAATCATAAAGGCATATGAATTCCGTTTCAAATATTAAGGCACATTGTATTTTGTGATTTACCAACATTTTAGCATACAAGTGTAAAATATTTTTGCCAACAAAGGCAAAAAAGTAATTTACTATGTAAAGAGCGTTTCTCACTGACGAAGGAATACCGAAACGCGTTTGTCTGCTGAGCAAGTAAAAACATACTGAACACTTTCCCTGTGAGTGCCGTAATTTCTTTCCTTGATTTGAAAGAAACTTGAGCTGAGATTCATTACGTGGGGCGCCGCCACGAGAGGCACCCGCCTGCGAGTGACCCGGATTTTGGTGCAACGGAGCGAGAATACGAATACGGGGCACCGCGCTCACATAAGCAAGCAATACCGAAGACCACGCAAGAAGAAACCCGACACAGCGAGGCTTCGCGACCGGGTAAGATCGTGTGCGTGTAGGAGTGCTGAATGTTTATGGTGAGACGCAAGGCGAAGGGAAAGTGTGTACAGTAAAATACCAAACTATGGAGGATGAGATGTTTGGTGACAAGGCTCGGCAGGAAGCGGCGAGTGGCATGTTCCAAAAACGCCAGAAAGAGACAGAGAGTGCAAAACCCGATGGGAAGACGAATCAGAATGACAAAGACACACTGACAAGTCTGTTTATCAAACTGGAAAGATTGCGTGAAAGAGAGACTAGAAAATGGTGGGAAGCCACCTCCCTACAAAGCTACGTGGATGTAAACAGAGTGCCAAGAGGCCTTAGAATTTACACGGTCCCGGCATATGAAAACCCTGATCCCCGACTGTTGGAATTATGGGCAGAACACACAGCCCTATCCAGTCAAGGGATGTTAAAACTGCTAATACGATTCGCATGGAGCGACAGAGAGAAGGCGATTAACGAAATCAAGGCATTGGAAGATGAGATTAATAATGATACGAATACCCAAAGGAAAGAAGAGCTGAGATCTGAAATGAGAAAACGACTTGAAAAATACGAATTGAAGATTCGCCAAAGGAAACAAGAAAAATTCGAGAGAGACTACTCCCAAGGCAGGATTTTAACATTCGCAAAAAAATTTGATGCCCCACGGAGAGAAATGAAGAAAAGAGCTGCCCGCGCGTCCCAACCAAGAGTTGAAACCTCCGAATCAGAAGTCACCGAAAATGAACAATCGGGGGACGAACTGGCAGGCACCGCAGAAGAGAAGACCCCTTTTCGCATGGAGTACGACCTAGTCCGGTCAACGTGGCTGAGGGGAGGAAAAAGCAGACCCCCGGAAGCAACAGAAGAACCCGAAGAGGGGGCTGGAAGGGGCCGAGGCAGAGGCAGAGGCAGAAACCAAGGCAACTTCACGCCGAGAGTCACGAGAAGCAAAAGGGGAGCAAAATGGTAGAAAGCCAGGACAGCTTAACCATTGTAAATCTGACCGACAGGATTTTAACACCATTGGAAGAAAAAACCTTACAATTGGGCTTGTCATTCTGCCCCAACGAGAGACTCGAATTCACGCAAACAAGAATCGATTTGTTCACCTTTGTGCGAAAAATGAAATTACACAAATACTTCAAACTAAAACCATCATCTAAAGAAACAAGACAACTAAGAACGAGAGAGACTGATATCCTAACCACAAACGATATCACAACCTGGGAGATCCTGGAAGAACTAAGGACAGAGGAAAGTGGTGAACTAGAAAATATGGATTCAATCACCCAACGAACCAGAAGGATTGGTGTCGAACAAGAGGCACCAACAACAAATTTCAGACCTTCCTCAACATTCGTACCAATCATGCCTTATGATGCCATTGATACCTTCTCGGAGGCGGTCATAAAGGACTTAGTAAAATTCAGAGCACAACAAAGATCAATGAAACGAAAAACACCAAATATGACGAAGGAACAAAGAGAGATCCTCAAAACCATTGACAATGACCCAGATATCATCTGCAAGCCATCTGATAAAGGTGGAAACATCGTAGTCATGTCAAGATTACAATATTGCCAAGAAGCATTGAGACAATTGGAAGATCCAACATCATATGAAAAAACCTCTAGAAAGACATATGAAGAAAGCATTGCTAAATTTCAATCACTTATCAATAAGTGGCATAGCAACGACATGTTGGACACCGATGAGTATTTCTTTTTGAAAAATAACAATCCAACTGTGCTAACCTTTTACCAGTTGCCCAAGATACATAAAGATAGCAGGAACCCTCCTGGCAGACCTATAGTCTCCTCCATAGGAAGTGTATCTGAGAACATGTCTATTTTCATTGACCATTTTCTTTTTCAGAGTGTCCTCCACCTTAAATCTTATATTAGAGACACTAAAGACTTTGTGAATAAGATTGAAAATGTAAAGTGTAACCCCTCGTGTATTTTAATAACTATGGACATTACTAGTCTGTACACGAGTATTGATCATAACCAGGGATTACTTGCAATGAAATACTATCTCGACAAGAGACCCATGAAGTTCAGCAAACACAGTCAAATGCTGCTGGAATTCATTGAATACTGTCTCTTTAATAACATCTTTTTGTTCCAAGGACAAATGTATAGACAGGTCACTGGGACGGCGATGGGAACCTGCTTCGCCCCCAGCTACGCGAATTTATTCGTGGGCTGGTGGGAGGAGCAGGTGACCCAAAGCCCTGAGTTCCAAAAATGGGCTGAAAATTTGAAAGTCTGGTATAGGTATATCGACGACCTTTTCCTAGTATGGGAGGGATCTGTAACTTCAGCAGAAGAGTTTGTAGCTTTTTTAAATTGCAACAACTTGAACTTAAATTTCACTGCAGACATCAATGCATCCACTGTGAACTATTTGGACCTAAGAGTCAATTTGAAAGGTGAGACAATTGAGACTGAACTGTTTAGAAAAATAACAGCTGGCAATTCGGTTTTACATGCCGGGAGCAGCCATCCCCCGACCCTAGTTAGAAGTATCCCTTACGGAGAACTTCTTAGGATCAAGAGAAATTGTTCCAAAGAAACAGACTTTGCAAAAGCTGCAAAAGAAAGCATTATCAGATTCCAAGCTAGAGGATATGATAATATCCTTCTAGATAACACTCTGAAAAGAGTTGAACGAATCCCTTGAAACCAACTCCTAAAAGAACAAACTAGGAAATCAGAAAATGATGGAAAATTTAGGTTTATAACTACCTTCTCAGAAGATTCCAATCATCTGAGAACCATCCTGAAGAGGAGTTGGCATATCCTGAAAACGGATCAGGTTATTGGAAAAGAGGTTCCAACTTTTCCCTTGATAACTTTCAGGAAAGGAAGATCCATCAGGGACAAAATTGTACACAGCCACTTACCTGAAAAAACTACAGTGACGGGCAGAATCAAAGATATGCCGGGCTTTTACCCTTGCGGCAAATGCAAAGCCTGTGAGAAAAGCAAGAGAAGAACAACTTTTGAAATACCTGGGTCAGGACACAGTAGGAAAATATCCAAGTTTCTCACCTGTAACACCACATATGTTATTTACTGCCTATTGTGCCCATGCGGATTAAAGTACATAGGCAGCACAGTGAAAAATGTCAAGTTGCGGGTATTGGAGCACCAACGTGCAATCATGAATAAAGATTTTAACTACCCCGTAGCTAAACACTTTGCTCTCAAACACAACAGCAATAGGGAACTGTTACAATTTTTTGCACTAGATCATATACCAGCAGACCCAAGGGGTGGAGACAGGCTGCGGAAATTAAGAAGACTAGAATCCCGCTACATAATTGACCTTCAGACTAAGGCCCCCCTGGGATTGAATAGAAATGAAGAATTGTCCTCCCATCTGGGTAAAGCTTAAACTCTGTAAAAACGAGATCCAGTATACCCCGTGAGCAATGCCGATCCACGGCTAAATAACCCACACCACACAACAAAGGCAAAAATATTTTACACTTGTATGCTAAAATGTTGGTAAATCACAAAATACAATGTGCCTTAATATTTGAAACGGAATTCATATGCCTTTATGATTGTGAATCCTGAAATGTTGATGTAAAAAGTAATTTACTATGTAAAGAGCGTTTCTCACGGAGGTATAACGTCAGTCCTCTTTCTATGTGCATGCACAAATACGATGTAAACCTTTTAAACACGCTTCCTTCCGTGTCAATGGTAGACACTGACGAAGGAATACCGAAACGCGTTTGTCTGCTGAGCAAGTAAAAACATACTGAACACTTTCCCTGTGAGTGCCGTAATTTCTTTCCTTGATTTGAAAGAAACTTGAGCTGAGATTCATTACGTGGGGCGCCGCCACGAGAGGCACCCGCCTGCGAGTGACCCGGATTTTGGTGCAACGGAGCGAGAATATATGAATATATATATATATATATATATATATATATATATATATATATATATATATATATATATATATGTATGTATATATATGTATATATATGTATATATATATATATATATATATATATATATATCCACTTTCTTACGCAGCCCTCTGGCCACATGTAAGTCCCTTGTAAATTGTACCATGGGTTCCAAGGGCATTGTGACATTGAAGGCCTCCCAAGAGCTGCAGCACATATTGTGCCACCCTTAGAGGCCATGTACCTTTACACACACACACACTGCCATTGCAGGCTGCATGTTTTGGTGCAGAGAAAGTTGAAGACTTGGCATGGCACACATTCCTGTGTGCCATGCCTGCAACCATACGGCCCGAGTGGCCCTCCGGTCCCAGCAATCCAGAGTCTGACCCCTCCAGCACTCGCAGACTTTGCCTGCAGCCTCTGCACTGAAACCCTCCAAACCGCGAGTGGACCTGCAAGGTGATACCTGACCTCAAAAGACACCCCTGTATCCAGCCGCCCTGCGCCCAGGATAGGAGGACCTGAGGTGCACCTACGTCCCCGAGCCCTCCAACTTACCTGCCCAGCTGTTAGTTCCTCCCGAAAGACTTTCTGGACCGAGCCTGCAGCCAAAATTCACCACAACTTCCATTGAGAACAGTGCACCTGACGCCAGATCAGCACTCTGCACCCGGCCAACCCTGTGCCACTGTGGGTGCACCTTGTGTGCTAACTTGGATCCCCTTTTGCCCTGAGCTTAACCCTCGGAGCTTTGCTCCCGCAACCCTGTTGCTTGACCGAAAGCAGCCACCAACCAACGACCCCACAATCCACTAGGCTAACATTGGGCCTCAGAATTCTGCTCCAGGCCGCCCTAGTGCGTCGAAGGGTGCTTTTTGAGTGAATCCTTGACCCTGGGGTAACCCTTGTTCTAGCCCCAGAAACTCAACCCCAAAGACCGATTGCTTACCTGCAAACTGATAACCTAATTTTTCACTTTAGGATTGCATTGACTGTTTTTCTCTGAAATTGAAGTGTGGAATTGAATATGTAAGGTAACCTAAGCATCTGTGTTTTAATGAAAAACTGCTTTACCTATGTTTATCTAGGAAATGTGACAGTATATCTAAACATATCACACTGAGTAGAAAAAGTAGTAAAAAAGTACGCTGAAAAGTAATCTCCATGAAATTACAAATGCTTACTGTTTTGAAATATTTTACAAACCTGTCTTGAAAAGTACAATTCTATTTACCTGTACCAAGTCCTGCTTGATTCTAAAAATAAAATACAACTAAAATATTTTTTGTACAAACAATTGGTCTGAGTTCAGTCTTTGAGTGTGTGACATAATGTTCGAAGCATATGAGCTGCAGACCACACACTATTGCATAGATAGCCATCTGGTGGTGGGCCCTGATGATTACACTTTGTTGTTGTCTTGCAAGAGTCTTTGTCCGTTGGGTGACTCCTCCTATAGATCGTAGTGCGCATGGGCATCGACTCCATCTTCAGATTGTTTTTTTCCGCCATCGGGCTCGGATGTGTTTATTGATCGTCCCGTTACCGATCTCTTTTCGACTTCCAGTCCTACATCATACCATTGGTATCGTCTTCTACAGTAATTCCAGTTACCCGCATCGAAGAAGGGCTTGCGCTTCTCCATTCCAGCGTTCGTCTGGGCCGTTGGGCCCAACTGCGCCATTGGGCCTTTGGCTCATGGAACGAACACCCTTCAAGAAGTGCCCTCAGTGTGGACACAAATTTCCTCACACTGATCTTCATGAGGTTTGCAATCTGTGCTTGTCCTCGAAGCACAAGAGTCGAGATTGCGAGGCCTGCCCGTCGTTCCGGTCCAAGAAAACCATCGGAGACCGTAGTGCTCGAAGAGTCATGGCGCAGTCCTCTTCATCAACACCAGACCTCATCATAGACGAGGCTCCGATCGAAATAGAGCCTGAAGAACAACAGCATGTCGACACTGATTCCGAAGCAGAGGATTCAGCTTCCGGAGCCGAGGAACAATCAGAAGACGACGATCTTCTACCAGCTGGTCAACAGGTTGTGAGTACAAATGTCGACCCTGTTCACCCCCCAATACCGGAACAGGCTTCGGGTCCACCTCCACTTCTGGGTCCAGGTGCACACCAACCAAAACCTTTCGACGCCCCGCCCTCTGGCTCGACAACAAAGTATCCAAAAAAGCATCCAGTCAACCCGAGCTCAAGTCACTCTGTCGGTCCCAACAAGCAAAAGGTCCTCAAACCGAAACTAACCCTGGCACTGAAGCAGCTCTCGGTACCGAAACTGGTCGAGCCAAAAACAAGCTCAGCACCGAGAGAGGTTCCCAAGTCTATCGAACCAAAGACCATTCCTGTTCCGAAAAAAGTCGACCCGAAGCCTGCTTCGGCACCGAAACACACTTCGGCTCCGAAGGTCAATGATTCCAAACTTGCTTCGGGACCAGTAATTCCGGATCCATAAAGCTCTGATCTGAGAAAGAAACATGACATCAAGTCTTCGGAACCGAAGCCAAAATCTGCTCCAAAGACAATAGACACTGTAAAACCTAAGCATTTCGGTCCCAAGCAGGATAAATCGGCACCAAAAAAGGATATTTGTGCAGAAGAGCTTTTCCACCCAGATCCAAAGCAAAAGACTTCAAATTAATCCAAAGACTGGTCACGTAATTACAGTGCCTGAAAAAAGGAAAATGGACTCTCCCTTAACCACCTCCAGTTCCTCTTAAAAAGCATGCTCAAACTTCCCCCATAAGAATTCCTTCACCATTGCTAGAAATACCAATAGATATTTCTCCTGCACACTCACCATCCATCACACATAGCCCTATACCACAGGATGATGATGATGAAGACAATTATTCACATGAGGTAGAAAGTGAGCAACACATAGACTGATGACACAGATGACCCAGACAATATTCCTGGGCTATCAGATGATCCCTGTGAAGACTATAATGCACCAGATGTACCAGATCTGCCACAAGATGACGCATACCCTTCTAGACCATCTCCCCCAGATGACACTATTGGGTTTACACAGCTCATTCATAGAACAGACACTTTTCATGGAGTGGACTTGCATACAGATCCAGTGGAAGACGATTTCTTTCCTTCCCCATCGAGCGTCCTTTCGCCGCTCCTCTTACAGGGGCACCTCCAAAGGGTTTCAAACGGACACCTCCTCTTCTTTTAAAGCGCCCACCCAAACCTCGCCCAGTAGAGGGTATTACAGAGAAGGATAGAGAGGTAACAACAATAAGGATAGAGTCAGAGGCAACAACAACCGCAATGCCTCTACTCCCAAACAGTGACTTCCCTCCCATCCCCCCAGACCATTCTACTCCTGTCAGGGGGAGATTACAACAGTTCCTACCTGTCTGGAACTCCATCACCACAGATAGGTGGGTAAAACAAATAGTTCAGTCAGGTTATTGCCCGGAGCTCACTTCCACTCCCCCATTAATACCACCCATACAATGTCACAGGAGCATCTCACACTCCTAAAATAGGAAGTTGCATCTCTACTGCAAAAGAATGCAATAGAACCAGTCCCAAAACACAGGAGTTTACTCTCTTTACTTTCTCATACCCAAAAGGACGGTTCCCTCAGACCTATACTAGATCTAAGGCCTCTAAACCTTTACATACAATCCGACCACTTCCATATGGTCACATTACAGCGGGTTCTGCCACTGTTAAAACAAGGCGACTTCCTTGCCACATTAGATCTCAAAGACGCCTACTTCCACATTCCTATCCATCAATCTCACAGAAAGTACCTTCGATTCGTACTAGAAGGTCAACATTACCAATTCAAAGTACCCCCTTTCGGAGTAACTACAGCACCTTGAGTTTTCACGAAGTGTCTAGCAGTAGTAGCAGCACACTTAAGAAGGAAAAACATTCATGTCTTCCCATACCTGAATGACTGGCTAATAAAATCCAAGTCATACCACCAATCTGTACAGCACACGCATCAGACCATCTGCCTGTTACACAAGCTAGGATTCACAGTAAATCAAAAGAAGTCACATCGCCAATCGTCTCCGTCTAAACAGTATCTAGGTGCCACAATAGATACCTCCAAAGCAATTGCCTCCCCCTATCCAACAAGGATACAAAGTATGCAAGCTCTCATACAAAAATTCCAGCAACACTCACTACCAACTCGAGTGATCATGCAACTAATTGGAATGATGGCATCTTTCATTTTCATAGTACCACACGCAAGACTGCAAATGCGCCCCATACAAGAGTGCCTAGCAAGTCATGGGAATCAGGCTCCGCAACAAATTACAGATCTGGTGATTGTGGACGACCGGACACATCGCTCTCTGCAGTGGTGGAACATCAAAAACCTTTCCAAGGGGCCGGCCGTTCATAGATCCTGTTCCACAAGTGGCGCTAACCACAAACGCATCTCTCACGGGATGGGGAGCGCATTTGGAAGAACACACAGTACAGGGTACATGAACACCACAACAAAAGCTACTCCACATAAATCATCTAGAGTTCCTAGCAATTTTTCTAGCTCTAAAATCGTTTCAACATTACCTATCAAGCAAGGCTGTACTAGTCGGTACCGACAATATGACAGCTATGTATTACATCCAAAAACAGGGAGGAACACACTCCTTACAGCTCTCTCGGCTGGTGCAGAGCATATGGAGGTGGGCCATTCCTCAAAAAATATTTCTGTTAGCAGAACAGCTACCAGGTGTTCACAATCAAGTTGCGGATCTGTTAAGTCGTCAAAGACAAAGATACATGAGTGGGAACTTCATCATTAAGTTCTTCAACCTTTCTTTCACAAGTAGGGCCAACCAGAAATCGATCTGTTCCCCACACACAGTAACTCCAAATGCCCAAGCTTCGCCGCCTGATATCCACACCCATTATCCAAAGGCAATGCGGTATGGATGAGTTGTTCAAACAAATTTGCGTACGCTTTTCCACCTCTCCCACTAATTCCGATAGTGGTACGCAAGTTACAGCAACATTCCCTCACATTGATTCTCATAGCACCAACGTGGGCAAGACAACCGTGGTACACCACGCTACTGGAGCTCTCAGTAGTACCACATCAAAAATTAAAACTCTCTTCACATCTACTAACACAGAACCATGGAGAGATCATGCATCCAGACCCAATGCAGCTCAATCTAGCGATTTGGCTCCTGAGGTCTTAGAATTTGGATACCTCAATCTTCCGCCTGATTGCATGAATGTCATAAAAGAAGCGATACGCCCCACCACTAGAGCATTGTATGCAGCCAAGTGGAAAAGGTTTGTTGTGTATTGCACAAATAACAACATTACCCATTAGATGTTTCCATCCAAAACATCATATACTACCTGCTCCATCAACAAAGATGTAATTTAGCCTACTCCTCAATCAGCCTACCTTCAAAACAGACAACATTTGTAATTATTTAGAGTACCTGCCATCAAAGCGTTTATGGAGGGACTCAAAAGAATAATTCCACCCAGATTACCATCCTCCCCTGTATGGAATTTTAATATTGTTCTCACCAGACTTATGGGTCCTCCGTTTGAACCATTGCATAAGTGTGAATTACAGTTCCTTACATGGAAAGTTGCTTTTTTAGTTGCTATTACCTCACTCAGAAGGGTAAGTGAGATCCAGGCATTAACAATTCAAGAACCATTCATACAGCTCAATCACAACAAAGTGGTTCTTAAAACAAACCCACCTCAAACAATCTATTGAGTTGCCAGTATTGTTTTCTCTACCACAAACCGTTGCGGAAAGAGTTTTACATACGTTAGATGTAAAAAGAGCGCTCCTTTACTACATTGATAGGGCAAAACCATTTCGTAAAACAAAACAATTGTTTGTGTCTTTTTCTCCTCCACATAAGGGTAATCCCATTTCAAAATCTGGGATTGCGAGGTGGATTGTTAAGTGCATTCAAATTTGTTACCGAAAAGCAAAACCACTTTATCCATTACCCCTAGGGCTCATTCCACTCGTAAAATTGGGGCATCTATGGCATACCTAGGAAATATACCACTTGATAATATCTGTAAAGCAGCTACATGGTCTACACCGCACACATTTACAAAACACTACTGTGTAGATGTGCATGCAAAACAACAAGCTAGTGTGGGCCAGGCTGTACTCAAGACATTATTTCAAACTATGAGGCACAGGGTCAGACTGATTTGCATATAGCCATGTCTGAACTGGGGTGGCAGAGTGGGCCTAAGAACGGTGATGGATCAAACCCAGATCTTTTGACTGGGTGTGAGTGTTTGATTGGTTCAGATGCTCCGTCCATCACCACCCCCTATTGTACCGACTATTTCAAACTACTGCAACAGATACTGGTGGTCGCTGCTAAGGTAGAAAAACTGCTATGCAATCAATGCAAAAGTGTGTGGTCTGCAGCCCATATACCTCGAGCGGTAAATGCTACTTACCAGTATGCATCTGTTCTTGTCATGTAGGGTTGCAGAGCCACACACGCCTACCCGCCTCTCCGCTACCTATATCTGTTCCAGTAATATCTTCATTAGTTACACAACACATAGACATCATTTTCTGTACTCCTACAACTCCATCATTTCCCAATGGCGAAAAACAATCTGAAGATCGAGTCGTTTCCCATGCGCATTACGATCTATAGGAGGAGTCATCCAACAGACAAAGACTCTTCCAAGACAACAACAAAGTGTAATCATCCGGGCCCACTACTGGTTGGCGATCTATGCAATAGTGTGTGGCTCTGCAGCCCTACATGCCAATAACAAATGCATACTGGTAAGTAGGGTTTTCCTTCTTGCCTGAGTGTGTACAATAAATTCTTACCACTATTCTCTGCTAAAGCCTTACTGCTCGCCCACACTACCACAAATAGAGAGTAAGGTATGATCTAATTTTACCTTTATAAGCCTTTGGGGATCCACTGGACTGTGCACACTATACCTTACTATGGTATAGTATATGCAGAGCTAGCTACCTACAATGAAATCCTGATCTATGTTTGCGCTAATCAGGAGGGCATAACAGGGATAACAGATACACTATTGAAGTTCCGGGATGCCTCAGGACTTGGGGTGAACTGGTCCAAGACCTGTATATTTCTGGTACATCCAGAATGCCTGCAGCAGCAATTTATAGTGGGCACGCACCCACTCCTCTGGGAGCGGCATACATTAAGGTGCTTGGGGATTAACATCTATCATAGTCCTCGATCTTGTTGGTGGCAATCTAACAAGACCCATTGCCTCCCTTCGTTCCCAATTGCCGTTCTGAAGTACCCTTCTGCTCAAAGTACAGGGCAGGGTGTCACTAGTGAAGATGGTTTTGCTCCCCCTTCTGTTGTATTATTTTCATAACCTTCCGGTGAAACTACCTCGGAGCACTTTGCTTGCCATGTTAGGGGGTTTCCTTTGGAATAAGGGCAGGAGCCGAGCGATGTATAAGATGCAGCTACCAGTGGAGACTGGGTGCTTTGGGGTTCCTAACTTCAAACTCTATCTGATGGCACAGTTGCAGTGGCCTGCCTGCTGGTTAGCAGGGCAACTCGTAGAGGAACTGAGTGCACCTGCAGGGGATCAAGCACAGCTCCTAGTGATGAAGAATCTTCTACCATGGGGGAGATTCCCCAGGGGACCAACAGCCTCCTGGGAGTGTCACACCTTAGAGGCCAGTGAGTCATGCCAAATATGCCCCAGTACATGCTTCATTTTAACTGGATTCCTTCCAACACTTTAGAGATATGATCGGAAGGGGCGGCGTGGAGATGTGGGAGGAGACCGGTGTTAAGACTCTGGGCGTCTCGCTCCAGGATGGCGTGCTCATCCCCTTTGTACAACTGCGCATTGATAATGATCTCCCGGTGGGCCACTTCCTGGCTCATGGTAGACTAGTTGTTGAACTCTGCTGCCTGTGTCGCATCACTAACACTGAACCCGAGCAACACCTTTTGATGCACACATTGTATACCATAGTTGAAAGCTGCTGCTTGATTACGTGGCTCATGCGAACACTAGCACACACAGATCACCAGATCCTTTTCTACCACTTCACAGGACATGGGAGAGGGACATAGACAGGAAATTGACACAGGATGAGTGGGACAGGGCCCCACTCATCCTGTTTCTCGCAATACCAAATTCCAATATATCCAACACAATGTATTACTCATGACTTATCTCACCCCGTCCAGACTCAACAGTATTTTCGGTTCTCCCTCCAACTGTCCATGGTGTCAGGCCACAGATGCGGACATGGCACATCTGATCTGGCTTTGTCCTGTGGCTATGGACTTGTGGTGCGATGTAACAGTTCGGTCTGGACTATTTCCATGGGGCACAGGGTCAAGACTGATTTGTATATAGCTGTGTCCGAACTGGAGTGGGGAAGTGAGCTAAAGAACGATGATGGATTCAACCCAGATCTGTGACTGCGGGTGAGAGTCTGAAAAGTTTTGGCGCTCTGTCCATCATCCCCTTGTGTTTGCTTTGTTCGCCCTGAGTTGGCCGGGTATGGCCAGACGTGGGTCCCTTGCTCACTTTGCCTCTGGATTCAAGTGAGCCTGGCTGATGAGGTCTGTTAGCCTGAAACCAGTCCCAGGATGCTTGTTTCCGGTCCAGGGAAGACATGGCTTGGCAGTTCATGCTGAACTGTTCCCATGAGACACAGGGTCAAGTCCGATTTGCATATAGCCGTCTCTGAACTGGGGTGGCAAAGTGAGCTAAAGAATGATGATGGATTCAACCTAGATTTGTGACTGGAGGGGAGGGTCTGAAAAGTTTAAGCACTCCGTCCATCATCTCCTTGTGTTTGCGATGTAACACATACATTGGTCGGCCTAACTGGGATAGCTGACCTTAACACCATAGCAAGCCGTCTCTTCCTGATGTTTAGCCGTAGGAAAGTGGGGACTGCTGGAAATCTCTTCTTGGACTTCGCGATGTTTATGGTGCACAGGTTAAATGCCATAAACTGGAAAGCACCTGGGCTGCCCACCTTGGGTCACTGGTGCATGGTGACACTTAAATGGGGTAAGGCTGAGGAAGTGGCACTGCATCTGGAGGAGGCATAAGGGTTGGGTAGGAACGCAATTGCAGCAGACTGGAAGGGCGTGCTAGATGAGTTACATGTGACCCAGGAGTGCTCCCCTGCCTGTGAGTGAAGCATCTGGTTGGTTATGTACAGGATTGCATTGTCAGAGACGTAGCCTGTCCTCTTCCAGAGATTGTTGAACTGGCGGTAGGAATCGGTGAACATGGGGGCTTTGGGGGATCATGGAGGGGGACAAGATGTGGCTCCCTTTTAGCACAGATCTCGGACTAAGTGGAATCCTGAGGCCCATGGTGGTTATACTGTGGAGGGCTACTTCCTTCTAAGGCGGTCCTTTTAGGTACTAATGTTAGCAGCATGGCTTGTTGTTTCTATGTTTATTTCACTTGTCTTTTTTCTTAATGTATCAATGACTCCTGCTAATCCTGATATTACCTGATAGATGCACAGTGCCTGTAGTGAGATGGAACTATAGTGATATGTATAAAATATAGGCATGAACCTGTATTGTGCTGTAATATAATTTTAAAAAAATTATTCAGAAAATCCAACAACACTGAGAAGAATTAGCTATAAATGTAATAGCTATGAAGAGAAATGGACACAGCTTCAAGATTTGAGTGTCACAGGATTTATTGTAATTCCTTCTTCTATTAATGACACTACAAATTGTTGATGGAAACAGTCAGATCGGCTATATATTTGTGTGTCAAATTGTGCGAGGAAATTTACAGGATGGTCTCACACACCATCCAGGTGTCAGGCTTCATCATCGGCCATCCCACGTTAGCCAAAGAATCCGCTAATGGCAACCGAGCCCATATTAAGGCTGTAGTTCAAGCATAGCAGGAAACTAAGGAGAAAAGAAAAGGGAAGGAGGTCCAATAAAAATCCCTACCGGCTAATGCTTGAACTACAGCCCTAATATGGGCTTGTTTGCCATTAGAGGATTCTTTGGCGAACGTGGGATGGTAGATGTTGGAGCCTGACACCTGGATGGTGTGTGAGGCCATCCTGTAAATGTTTTTTCGCACATTTGTGTGGCTCCATAGTAATGAATGAACAGAGTAGCTAGAGTTTTTCCTCGGTGAAGGAACACCTACATTATAAGGTGTGAAAGGCCCCCACAAAAGGTTGGGCTAGTCTCGTAGGGGCTCGTTGGTTTCTTTGGTGGAAGCTGTATTGGTAGGGAGAGCATGAACGGTGGTCCCTGGCCTTTAGGCAAACCCTCTCTCCCTACCTCGGACCCAGTAGTCGTTGTGTCAACGTGTTATAGAAGAATGTTTAATGACAGTTCATATCCACTGTGTGAACATGCTTGTGTCCTATAGCTGAATTCTTGAATATTCTGTATCCTTCAATTTCCCTGTAGGTGGCCACCACACCAAGCCTTGTGACGAGTAGTGCGGCTACCACACTGACTGTAAACCCAGTGCTCCCTTTAACAAGTGCTGCTGCTATTACTAGTTTCTCTGTCCCAGGTAAGATCCACTAACTTTGTTCACATAGTCACTTAAGCAACGACCCTATGGTCCTTCTTATTCCTGAAAAAATATATTTCATTTAGTAATTTGCTTTTTGCTTGTATAGAATGTTCAACATAGACAGACTAAAAAGAGATTTGTACCAAGTTTAACAACAATTCTTGCAGATGTTATATTTATTATTGTATTCCCGTTCAATTCTGACTCCTGTTTTCTTCATATATCCTGGTTTGATAATTCCTCTTTCCAGTTAGCTGAGCTTACTATGCGGGCAATTAATATACATATTCTAGGTAGGCTTTCTTTGGCCTATTCTCAATACCTCCGCTTCTAAGGAGAAACAGTCACGTCTAAAAGTAAGAACGAAAGTAACCTGACCTGGAAGACAGTGGATGATTTGAAAATTATTCTTGTCTCTTTTAAGCTGAGTAAAGATAAATACCATCCTGGCAGCAGTTCTCTTTCTAGCTAGAGACTAGGCAGTGCTTTTTATGAGGAATACTTTACTTGAAAAGAATTGATAATATTTACTCCAAAGTCAAACTCTTTAAAGAAAGTTGTACAGTTTGGGTCCATCTTTCTAAAAGGGCGCTTAGAGCTTCTTGAGAGAGGATGAGAGTCTCAAGCAGGCTGTTCAGTAAACAATACCGTACTCTTTCCTTTTAGTTGATGCAAACTGTTGAATGCATTAAACTGCAAGTTATGATATCCTACTAAAAATGTTTTAAGACCTCTGTAAACTTTTTTCAGGAGTCATTTGGCAGCTGAGATTTCCTGGGATCATACTGTCAACTAAAGCTTTTTATCAATGGTGTCCAGGGGATTAACCTTACTGTATTGGCAAAACAGACCACCGAGTACAACTCTGTAGAAGTTCTGTCAGGGTTGTGAATTCCAAGACTTATTCAGTGAGGTGGTGTCAGTTTAGAGACTGAACACTTAACAGTAAGTGGATGAGAAGTAATAAATCACTGTTTCAGTTAGTAGTTTGATTTTTAGAAAAGAAAGTACTTAGCAATTTAGCTAACGGTGGTTAATCTAGCACTAATGGAAGCACTACCCTCCATGTGCTTTAGGACAGCTAGTTTTAGCTGGTGCAGTAGCTAGGACTTTTCCTTCTGCAAGCAGAGCTTTATGGAAGGGGAACATTACCTGGTGCTCCAGTTATTCGTAGCCTCTACTCGACTACACTAACAAGTGGTTCCTACCTCATCCTTATATGCAAGTGTGAGGAAGTGCCCTCTTTCTGCATGGTCGCCCCCACTTTTTTTTCTGAACTGCTGATGTACTTTGACTGAGTGTGCCCTGGGCTCCTGCCAATCAGTTACCCAGGGTGTATGTTATCTTCCCAAAACTGCTTTGAAGACCAGACCCAATTGGCGCACTCTGGCCACTGGTCAGTCCTTGGTAAATGGTACCACAGGTACCCAGGGCACTGTGACCAGGGACGGCCTCTAAAGGCTGCAGCACTTATTTTGCCACCCTTAGAGGCCCTCTACCTTTACAGTCACATACTGCCTTTGCAGGCTGCGTGTTTTGGTGCAGAACAAAGTGAAGAGTTGACATGGCACACATCCCTATGTGCCATGTTTGCAACCCACTGCCCTGGCATAGATCAGTCACTCCTCTAGCTAGGTGCACTATACCAGTGGTGAGGCTACAGGTGCATGAGCCCTGTACCCCTTACACTGTCTAAGGGTCATACGCATCAAGCATTTTATGCCTTCACAAACGGCTGATTCGCAGAATCGGCCGTTTGCTAATGCAAAACAATGCCTTTCTGATGCAGCAAACCCTATTTTGCCATTCGGTAACCTGTTACCGAATCCCAAAATGGATTTGCGATTCGCTATTAGGAAGGGGCGTGTTTAGGGCGTCCCTTCCTAACACCGAATTGCATCTGTATGCATGAATGTGCATTTTACCACCTACTTCAAGTAGGCTGTAACTAATTTGCAAATGGGAATGTCTGTAGATGCATTTTCTAAGAGCAGGCAGTGGTCCCACGGACCACTGCCTGCTCTTAGAAAATGAAAGGAAAGGTTTTCATTTTCTCTTTTGTAAAGCATCCTGTTTACCTTTAAGGAAAACGGGCTGCTTTACAAAAAAAGATTGCTTAATGTAAAAGCAATCACGGACATGGTGGTCTGCTGACCCCAGCAGGCCACCATCCCCATGCTTTTTGCGATTCCTAGGGGGTTGCAAATTGCGTCCTATCTCATTAATATTCATGAGGTAGGTAATTTGCGATCCCCTAGGAATCGCAGAAAGTTTTAAACACACTTTTTTGCATTCCATTTTACGATTTTTTTAATTGCGAATCCCAAGAATTTGCAATTAGGAAATCTCCAAATCTGCGAGTCTGCACCCGACGCCCACGGCCCGAGTTCAAGAGGCCCAACACCACGAGGTCTCCCCGGAGATCCTGACCTGGGATCTAGTGATCCCTGACCTTTCTGAAGTCTCCAACTGATGCCTGCAGCCCCTTTCTGGAGGATCACCGCAACCGGAGCCGGTAAGAAAAACCTGATTACTAAAGACATCCCTGCACCCGACGTCCCACGGCCTTGGGTGGCCCAACTGACAATGTCCTAGCATCTCCAGTGATCCCAACTTCCCTCTCCAACTGGTGGCATTTGTTTGCAAGTTCAAGCTCATTTCAACTCAACCTTCAAAAATAAACAGGGATACGGTTACAAAATCAGTGCTCAGCGTATTAATCCACAAATGGTTTAAGCTGGAAAAACAAATGGTTGTCGAAGTAGTTTGGCGGATTAAATCATTTCTGGATTCACATGTAACCCACCCCCCTCCGTGAGAAATGTGGTACAACACAGACAAATTAGCAATTAAACGACTTGAAATTAAAATCAATAGTAAGTTAAGGGGCGGTTCGAAATGGGAAGCTTATAGCAAGGCCGACTGTGCCAGAGGGAGTAGTTTTTGTGTAAACTTTACTAGCGGGTCTTTGTAGATTTTTTTCTGCTCTTTTCACCAGGGGCAGAACAGGAATAGGAAACATGAAGGCCTACCCTACAATGTTATCCTCTGCACACTACTGATGTTTCCACAGCATTACGGCGTATTTTTATTTCGGTCTGCAGCAAAATATTTTGTTCACATTTATTAATTTTTTTTATAGTTTAGGTCTCTCAATACTAAGTTGCAAGGGACCTAACATCTGATTCAGTCAAGCCACAATCAATCAGCAAGCAAAATGTATCCAAGAGAAAATGTTACACCACCTCACGGTGCTTCTTATAGGCTTTCTCTAAAAGTATACTGCTCAAAGTCTTGTTGTAGGAAGCTGGGTTTCTGTTGCAGTAACACCCCCTCCCCTCCCACACCCACATACACACACACACTTTTTGCCAGACTACTGGTGCACTTTGAATTGATGTGCCCTGGGTCCCTGCCAATCAGAATCCCAGGGCCAGTGTTCTTTCCCAAAACTGTATCTTTTACTCCCAATCGGCACCTCTCTTGCCACATATCAGTCCCTTGTAAAAGGTATCATGGGTACCAAGGGCACTATGGCCATAGAAGACCTCTAAGGGCTGTAGCACTTATTGTGCCACCCTTAGAGGCCCTGTACCTTTACACACACACTACCTTTGCAGGCTGCGTGTTTTGTGCAGAACAAATTGAAGAGTCGACATGGCACACACCCCTGTGTGCCATGCCTACAACCCACTGCCCTGGCATCTGTCAGCCACCCCTTTAGCTGGGTGCACTATAGTGAGGGTACGGGTGCATGAGCCCTGTACCCCTACAGTGTCTAAGCCAATTTGTAGACATTGTAAGTGCAGTATTGCCATTAAGAGTATATGGTGCAAGGAGTTTGTCATTACAAACTCCACAGCACCATAATGGCTTTACTGAAAACTGAGAAGTTTGGTATAAAACTTCTCAGCACATTAAACCCACGCAGATGCCAGTGTGGGGTTTAATGAAAAATGCACTCAAAGGGCATCTTAGGGATTCCCCCTGAAAAACGATCAGCCTCTGGTGTGTTCCATGACTGGTACACAACGCCTGCCACCATGAGACATGTTTCTGGACACCTGGGGTGGGAGCCTTCGCTCCCTGAGTCCAGAAACAAAGCCTTTCCTGAATGGAGGTGTTCACACCTCCCCCAGGCCAGGAAGAGCCACCTGTGGCAGGGGTGCTTCAAAGGCCTTGCAGCCTTTGTAATGCGATCCCTAGCCTCCCCTGCTATTAGACGCAGGCCTTCTTCCTGTCTCCCCTCCTTTTCGGCAGGAAGACAGGTGGGAAAAATTTGCCAGGCCAGAAGGTGTGCACACCTCTGCCAACCCCACCCCTCAGGTGGGGGAGGCACGGTGAAACCCACTGTTCAGTGCCCCCCATCTTGCAGATGGCAGGGACTCCTCAATCAGGATTAGGGATTGTGCTCACTCCCCCATGTGGGGTGAGCACACCAAGGGTGTAGTCACCCTAAGGTCAGTAGCCCATTAGCTACAGACCTCGAGATCCCTAAAACACCTCCTAAGTACAGTAGAAGACACCCAGCAGAGGGAACTGCAGAGAACAACTGACTTGGCCCCAGCCCTACTGGCACGTCTGCAGTTTCCAGAGATCCTGTGCCAGAAGTCGTCCTGTCCTGCAGTCAGCCACCTCCAGAACCCGGGGAGGACCTGCTGCCTTCAACAAAGAACGGATCTCCTGTGAACAGCAGCTCTGTTCAAAAGAAACTCCCAAGAAAGACTCTGAGCCTGCTGAGGACTAAGAAACCCGACGCCTGGAACCACCATTGTACCCATTGCCTACGGCCTGAACTCGAGTGGCTCACTGGTCCCAGCGAGGTCCCCCAGCACTCCAGAGTCAGAGTCTACCGTGGGCTGACCCCTCCAGGATTCCCTGACGTCACCTGCACCCTCTGCACGGAGACCCCAACCGCAAGTGGCCCCGTGAGGTGAAATCTGACCTCAAAAGACACCCCTGCACCATGGAGACAAGAACCCGAAGTGCACCTACGTCCCAGAACCCTCCAACTTACCTGCCCAGCTGTTGGTTCCTCCCAGAAATCTTCCTGGACTGAGCCTGCAGCTAAAAACCAAAACCGAAAATCTCCTTTGAAAACAACAGGGCACCCAACGCCAAAAGAGCATCCTGCGCCCAGCCGCCCCTTCACCACTGCAGTTGCACTTTGTGTGCTAAACAGAATCTCCCTTGCCCTGAGCCTAACACCAGGAGCGTTGCTCCCACAACCTTGTGGCCTGCTCATGAGCAGCCACCAACCGGAGGCCCCTTATTCCCCATGGATAACTTTGGGTCTCAGCACGTTGTACCCGGCCGTCCTAGTGCCACTGACGGTGGTTTGAGAGTGCATCCTTGACCCTGGGGGAACCCTTGTTCTAACCCCTAAAACTCCACCCCAAAGACCGAGTATTTACCTGGTAACCGTTAACTTCATTTCTCTCAAAAAGAACCCATTGACAGTTTTTCTCAAAACAAAATTCTAAGTGTGGAGTTGATTTGTATGGAAACCTTAAATTTTACAACTGTGCAAAACTGATTTTACTTACTTTTTCTCTAGGAAATGTCCAAGTTCGGGCTGGACTGTTCCCATGAGGCACAGGGTCAAGGCTGATTTGCATACGGCCATGTCTGAACTGGGGTGGCTTGGTGAGCTAAATAACGATGGATTAAACCCAGATCTTTGACTGGGGGTGAATGTTTTGCCATTGTGCAACATTCCGTCCATCATCTTGTGTGTTTTGCTGTTCACCCTATGTGGGAAGGGTATGCCCAGACGTGGGTCCCGTGCTCACTACGCCACTGGAGTCAAGATATCCTGGCTGTAGACGGCTGATAGCCAGAAACCGGTCCTAGGATGCTTGATTCCGGCCCAAGGAAGACATGGCTTGGCAGTTCGGGCTGGACTGTTCCCATGAGGCACAGGGTCAAGACTGATTTGCATACGACCATGTCTGAACTGGGGTGGCTTGGTGAGCAAAATAACGATGGATTAAACCAAGATCTATGACTGGGAGTGAATGTTTTGCCATTGTGCAACATTCCGTCCATCATCTTGTGTTTTTTAGTGTGATATCTAGGCATATCACACTGAGTAGAAAAAATAACTTAAAAAGTAATCTGTACAGTAATTTCAATACCTTGACTTACCTGTATTTCAAACAACTGCATTTGAACTTGCATTCACTGGTAAACACTGCATAATATTTTGGAAAGCATTTATTTCACTTACCTGTGCCAAGCTTGGCTTGTTTTAAGAAATAAAATAACTTGATATTTTTATACAACCAAAATGGATCTAAGTTTAGTCTTTGAGTGTGTGACATAATTTACTGAATGAGTGTGTACAATAAATGCTTACCACTACCCTCTGATACAGCCTTACTGCTCGTTCACACTACCATACGTAGAGAGTAAGGTTACCTCAGCCTCCCATTGGATTCTACTGGACTCTGTGAGCACCATACCTCATTTTGGTAAAGTGTATAAAGAGCCAGCTTCCTACATGTGTGTTTCACTTGTTGGCAGTATTTTGAAGGACTGAAGGAAGACCTTTGCTGACGCAACCAAGGTAACTGAGGGACACTCATTTTGGTGATTTTGGCAATATCGATGAATCTTTCAATACGTCTTTGGCATCCTGGCGTGTAAACATTTTTGCTTTATTTGAAGATCTGAAGTGCAAATACTAAAGGGACTGTACACTGAGAAATTGTTAACTGCTTGTTTAGTTCTTCAGCATGACACTAAAGATGCAGAACAAGTTGAGAATCCGTAGGTTATGCTACTGTAAACAGTGGAACGTTTTGGTAATGGTTTGTAGGAACTTTCCTTTGTTGTACGCAGTATAGCGGACTTGCCTATTAAAAGGTGTATGTTGCCTGTTAATTAGTCTCTATCCCTTCATTTAAGCTAGGATGCGCAGAAAGCTGAAGGAAAGTGTGAATGCAAGTATGCATGTTCTAGAAACACATTGGTGGGATATCTAGCATACAACTGTATAGAGCCAAGAAGATAGCTCATGCCTGTGCCTGAGAGGGATGCACCACATAAGAGGATAGAGTTAAATACTTGTAGTATAGAAAATGATCCCACAAGCCTATCAAGAGGATTACGAGTGCCAGTACTGACTTAGAATATGTAAGCTAGGAGCCTAAACTTCAATATTAAGGCATGACTCTAGCGAAGGCTGTGTGTGAGCTCTGACATGTTGCTAGGACGCGTGAGTTAGTGCACTGATCCAAGGCTAGGAGAAAGGAATGTACAGAACCTGGAAATACATGGGTAGGCAGCATTTACATGCTGCATGGGAGAATGCCAATCAGGGCATTGGCATCTGGCAAGGGGGGGCAGCGAAGCAACAAGACAAACTAAGTACTAAATCGGGAGCCATCGCTAAACAGGTGCTGAATACATTATTTCATTTTGAAAGTGCACTGCCTTATATCTTTCATTTATCTGCTCTCTTCCTCTGGAGATAGAATAGAGGCAGATTTAAGACGCTTAAGTAGGATTGCTTCTATTAACTCCTGATTCCTTCTCTGTTATTGAAAATAAAGAGAGCAGACACTTGTGTCTAAATGGCTAGTAGTCCTTGTTTGTGTGGATATTTTTTTTATTTGGACAAATCCAGTTATCTCTAAAGTATTTTTAGCATTACAAGACAACCTGCTGACTGATAACACCAATCTTTTTCACAGGCTATGTCTTAGTGTGTTCATTCATCATCCTATGCTCTTATTTCTTTGTATGCTCTCTATAGGCGTAATGTTTCAATGGAAGGGGTCTCTTACAATTTCAAATCAGCCACCTTATGCGTTAATTCGTGTAGCTAACTGGACTGCTTTTTATAGGCACCACAGGTACAGCCTCCAGCAACACTGCAACTGTGATTTCCACAGCCCCTTCGGTTTGCTCAGTCCTGACATCGCCATCACTCACTCCGTCTCCTTCTGCATCCGCCTCCACCACAGAGGCATCCAGTGCCACAGAGACCAGCACAACACACACCACCTCTGCCCCGTTGACGTCTCATCTTGGTTCTAGTCAAGTAGTGGTGACTGCATCCGGACTGCATACAGCAACTGCCAACGCACTGCAGGGAGTGGCGGCCACACAGCTGCCTGCAAACACAAGTCTTGCTGCCATGGCTGCCGCAGCAGGACTTAGCCCTGGCCTCCTAGCACCTTCACATTTTGCAGCTGGGTGAGAACCTTTATCTTTGCACTTTCTCTCATCACTTTCTCTCATCACTCTTTCTTTCATACATGCAGTCTCTCATGATATCTTTTTTTGTATTAACACTTACCTGCGCAAAAGATGGGTAGTGCATGTTTATAAACCTAGAAATTGAAAGGAAATTATGATAATATGGGTATAGGCAGGAGAAAAATCATTCTTGCATCTTTCCTGGACAGTGTGAAGGTTGTTCACCCTGAGGGGTGAAGCACGAGAGAGGCATATTTACCCAATGGAAGGCCTGACTGCCATTATATTTTAAATACTGGCCCAGAAGGGAATGCGAGGATCTGATAACATAGCATTGTGTTCTAACCAGGGTTTGATTCTATGTTCAAAGACAACAGAGTACCCCTGACTTGGATAGTGCTTCATGGTCTATGGCTGCAGATTTGAACATCCTGCCAAGCATAAAAAGGTTGCCTTTATTAGGTAGGCATAGGAGGAAGTGGATACCCAATAAATGGGAACCAGTGGCCCCTTTCTGTACTTTCTTCAAGCTGTTTATAAGTTTGTTCGTGGGTCTGTCGTTCTCTCAAAGGATGCTTTGCTGTAATCTATTGGTGTAAAGGCAGCAATTGTACATGAAAGAAAATTCCTTTCTAAATATTTAGGGAAAATATTAGGCATCTGATAACATTTCAAAGCACAGTGCTTGGTGTGGCATCCGCAGCACTGTAGAATGTAGTGAAATACAAAGTAAGATACTTCTTTACCCCGTAAATATACATATCATAAATCTGTTTCTCCCTCGCTCTTATATATATAACATCATACCTTTCAATCCATTATGATATAGTCAATCTGATCCAGATGATAGTGTATTTACCAGTAGTGCGAGCATGTAATTTGATTTGCTCAGTGATGGACCAGGACATTAAAAAATGTTGTTGAAGGTGCTAGCATTGATTCAAACCATACAATTTATTCTCCTTTGATTAGCACTGGCATGTAAAAACTGACATAATATGCTAAACTTTGTAAGAGGAAGGAGAAAATATATATATGTATATATATATATAGAGAGAGAGAGAGACACGTCTGCTTTCATCTATTCATCTGGTAAATGTTCAAAAGGCTGACCGCAGTATTTTAATTAATGTCAGTGTTTAAGGCATAATTATACATAATGCCTTAAATCACTGACATTAATTCAAATGCCTTGGAGCAAAATCAGTTGCCATAGGCATTCATTCCATTCTTATCGACAATATGACAATTGTCAGTTATGATAAAAAGTGGCTGGGTTTCTGCTTTTTGCAGTTTTATCAGATTCTCAATTTAATAGACATTTATCAAAATGTTTCACTTAAGTCACACATTTTGGTTTTTCTTACATGCACGATTCTTTCTTTTCACTTGAAATGAGAAAATCAAAATGTGTTGGGCTGGATATCTGAAGATTATTTTCTGTTCTAGGGAAACAACATCTGTTTAACTGTGGGTCATGTTATAGGCTTTTTTAACCAATTAAGTAATAATGCCTTTCAACCAATGAATGCATACATATGAACAGTATAATGAAAATAAGTTAAATTGGCTGCCAAAATGAGAATTGCATGATATGCTAGCTTCGTAATCCTAAATTCATTTGTGGTCTGTTTTACTTCCTTTGCCTTCTCTTGCTCGCTGAAGGTATCCCTTCTATACTTTTTTCTTATTGCTACTCTTACTGATGACAGTGTACTGATAGTCACTTTTCTTTTCATTTTCCCCTTATCACAGAGGTGCCTTATTCAGTCTTAATCCAGGGACACTAGGAGGCGCTCTCAGCCCTGCTCTGATGAACAATAGTACACTGGCCACTATTCAAGGTCAGTTACTGCTGCTGAGAGCATCGCTTTTCCTTCCTTTAATCGTTTTCTTTCTATTATCTAATGTTAGAAAAATTAATATAGCCTATGGAAAGCTTTGTAGAATTTTACAAGTCTGTTGTAATTAAGGACAAGTAATGTCTGTTCTTTTC
The DNA here is from genome assembly GCF_964263255.1 of Lissotriton vulgaris. NCBI lineage: Eukaryota > Metazoa > Chordata > Amphibia > Caudata > Salamandridae > Lissotriton > Lissotriton vulgaris. The sequence goes on from NC_141696.1 coordinate 1,487,038,133, forward strand.
TCATCATAAGAACAGACATAGAAACCGCAGTAGATTTGTGATAGTATGGTGCAAGGAAAAGAAGTTTATCAGTAAACGAGCAGTATTGTGTGAATAGTTGTCCAGTTAACCCTGTGAAAAAGCACAAAGCATTAGATTAGAAAAGTTTAGCAGCAAAGCATTTACCTGAATCATGATCATGGTCTTCAACTTCGAACTGAGATGCCTGTCCAATGTCAGTGTCACACTCATGGTAAGTTTCAGAGAGTGCATATTCCTCACCTTGAACTCACCTTCGAGATGTGACCCCAAAATGGTAGTCCTTATGCCTTCAAATTCATAGTTCATCACGAGACTGATAATTGATGCCAGCAAGGCCCTCTGGTGGCTGAGCATGCATTTGAATGCTAATATAAATGTTACCTTACTAACCTTGCAAGAATTTCTGGATAACCACTTGCTATGTAATGTGTCCTGTGATGATTAACTGTATATACATTTATCCTATGTTGATAACTTGAACACATGGCATTGACCCATCACTGGTGAATGATCTTCAGGCACTTCTGCAGATAAGCTTTACACCACAGATGCACACGACATGGAGTCTTTTTTAGAGTTTGACAGAACAGGAGGAAGACTGCAAAGCCCTAGTGGTCACTCAGAAGTCTTTGCCTTACCCAGCAGTCTGTCCACTACAGGACCACCTGATCCTAGTGGCATCCGCCCCAGTGGTTTTTTCCCTGACCAGGTTCCATCACAAGAGGTAAGGCGAGTAGTGAAAATATAGAACGGCCCAATACTCAAGGAGATAACACAGTGAGGCCATTTGTTTTTTTGTCAATCTTTTTTTTATTGAGATTATTCAAAGTATATCACTACATAGAACATTACGATACAATGTTACGATTACGATTCAATACAGTAAATCTATATGATCAGTTGCCTCTGTTTCAAGAAAAAAAGTGAATCGCAAGGAGGCTTATCTAAGGAAAAAGCCCCAGGTTGTTACTTCAGCGTAAGAGTGGTAAATTATACAATTTCTCCTAATTCCCACCCCTCCCTCACAACCCATCCCCAAATTTAAGGGTGCACTGTACTACCATTGTCGTGCTCCTTGATGTAGGAATCCGTAATCTAACTACTACGTAAGTAGAGATGTTCCCCTGTGGGATCACCTTTGTGTTCAAGTTCTACCCTCCCTTGCATTCCGTTTTTTTTAAATTGGAAGAGGTGAAGCGCCGGGACGTGCATTGGGCAAACAAACAAGGAGAGCCCTGGTGATAAGTACTCCACTAGTGAGCCCCATGTATATTCAAAGTTCTCAAAAGTGTCCTTTATTACGCTTGCCATAGTGATGGCTTGCCACAAACATGAGTGCCAGTAGGATATAGATGGTGCCTCTTTTTAGGTCGAGCCTTAGCGTAATGTCTAAATGGCTCCGCTCGCCCCCATTGTCAGAACCTACAGACTCAACATTGTGTTATACGCAGACGACTCCCAACACCGCCAGACACAACTTTCAAGAAGGCATGGAAGCTGTCGCCAAATGGATGAAAAGCAGCTGCCTACAACTCAACACCGACAAAACAGAAGTACTCATCTTGGGTCCAAACACCGACGCCTGGAGCAACACCTGGTGGCCCTCCGATACCCACCCGCCCCCATGGACCACGCACGCAACCTTGGAATCATCCTGGACGCCAAGCTCAAAATGGACTGCCAGATCAACTCAGTCGGATCCTCCTGCTTTCACAACCCCTGCCTCCTACGTAAGACCTTGCAATGGATCCCCCACAAGCTCAGAAAGACAGTCACTCACGCCCTCGTCACCAGCAGACTCGACTACGGCAACGCACTCTACGCCGGAATAAACAAAAACCTCACCCACAAGCTACAAACATCCAGAACGCCGCCGCAAGACTGGTCCTCAACCTGCCAAGACACTGCCACATCTCCGAGCACCTGCACGCACTCCACTGGCTCCCCATCATGGCTAGAATCACCTTCAAGATTCTCACCCACGCACACAAGGCACTCCACGACACCAGACCAGCATACCTAAACAGCCAACTCAAACTCCACGCATCCCAAAGGACCCTACGACCAGCCCAGCTCTCCTACACCGTGGTCCCCTGCTCCAGAAAGACCAGATCGGGAGGCCGCTCCTTCCTCGCGGCTAGAGCCTGGAACACCCTTCCGCTCCACCTCAGACAAACAACTTTGCTCCCCATCTTTGCGAGAAACCTCAAGACCTGGTTCTTCGACAGACCCCCTACTTGATGGACTGGAACTGCACCTCCCAGCGCCTTGAGACCCTCACAGGTAAGTAGTCACGCTATCACAAACTCCGGATTGATTGATTGATGGCCTGGCTGACCTCTTCTGTATCTACTGGTTTCCCCAGTGCCTCATTTTGTGTCACTAACACTCTCAGGAGTTCTACCTCCCCCAGGTATTGGGTTTGCTCATCCCCTCAAAGCTGTCTGCCTTGTAGAGAATTTTGTAAAAAAAAATGCCAAAGGCCTAGGCCTTTACTAAATCCGAGGATGAGGACCTCTGTCTTCTCAGAGCTGGACTTCAGGCAGCTGCTACTCATCCAGGATGCAACGTCCATCATTCCTTTCTGGAAGCTGAGTCTGGTGTTGACGGGATCCTTGATGAGGGAGAGGATGAGCTGGGTGTCGTTGGCGTAGGAGACTATGTTGAATCTGTGCTGTCTGACGATGGTGGCATGGCATGGCATGGGGGGGCCATGTAGATGTTGAAGAGCGTTTGGCTGAGTGACAATCCTTGTTGATCTCTGTGGGTTCAGAGAGGAAAGGTGGCAGTCTTATTCTTTGGGTTTTGCTGGTGAAGAAAGAGCAGAGCCATTTGAGGGCAGTTCCCTGTATGCCGGCGTCATGAAGTCTGGCGGCGAGTGTGCGGTGGGAGACGGTGTGGACGGCTGCGGAGAGGTCGAGCAGGATCACGGCCACGGTGTGGCCTTGGTCAAGGAGAGTGTGGATGTCATCTGTGGCAGCCAGTAGAGCGGTCTTGGTTCTGGGGTTGCTGCAGAATCCAGATTGGGAGGGGTCATGGATGAATTTCGTTAGTTGGGCGTTGACAGTCTTCTATGTGATTTTGGCAGCGAAGAGGAGGAGGGAGATTGGTTGGTAGTTATTGAGGTCCGAAGGGTCTGCAGAGGGCTTCTTGAGTAGGGGCATGACTTCTGTGCGTTTCCAGTCATCTGAGAAGGTGCCGGTTTCTAAGGTGGTTTGACGGTGTGTCGTAGTTCCAGTGTGATGGTGACTCTGTGGAAGATGTGTGGAGGGCAGGGGTCCGTGGGTGCTCCTGAGTGAATGCCTTTCATGGTCTCTTTGGTGGTGACTGGGCTCCAGGCGGCGATGGTGGGTTGGTTGGTGTTGTTGGAGGGGTGGGGGGTTTCGGAGTCCGGTGTCTGTTCCTTGAAGTTGTCGTAGAGGGACTTGATTTTCAAATGGAAGTAGGAGCTGAGCTTTTTGCACAGGTCCTGGGAATGGGTGATGTCCGTGGCCTCGCTGGGTGGGTCAGGGGGGTTTGGTGAATTCTTGGATGATGCTGAAGAGTTCCTTCGAGTTGCTGGAGTTGACGGTGATCTTGCACTGGATGAAGATTCGTTTGGTTGATCTGATGAGTTGCTTTTATTCTGTCACTGTTTCACTGACCTGGCCGGTGCTGTTTGTTCTTAAGGGCTGCCTGCACTCACGACTCGCGGAACCCGCTGCGCGGGTCCCGCTTCGGATTTGTATCACCTTCACTCCTGCCTGGCTGCTTCTGTGGGGGCGTGTGAGGCTGCAGGGCTGCGAGCGTGAACCGGGACTCACCTTCCCAGGAGTCCCGGTCCCGGAGGCTGAGTCACCTGGCCCCGCTCTCCCTGAAGGCCCCGCCCCCACCTTCCTGCAACCTAAAAGGCGCCTGGACCCTTCCTTCGTGGGACGCTGTTTCACTGACCTGGCCGGTGCTGTTTGTTCTTAAGGGCTGCCTGCACTCACGACTCGCGGAACCCGCTGCGCAGGTCCCGCTTCGGATTTGTATCACCTTCCCTCCTGCCTGGCTCCTTCTGTGGGGGCGTGTGAGGCTGCAGGGCTGCGAGCGTGAACCGGGACTCACCTTCCCAGGAGTCCCGGTCCCGGAGGCTGAGTCACCTGGCCCCGCTCTCCCTGAAGGCCCCGCCCCCACCTTCCTGCAACCTAAAAGGCGCCTGGACCCTTCCTTCGTGGGACGCTGTTTCACTGACCTGGCCGGTGCTGTTTGTTCTTAAGGGCTGCCTGCACTCACGACTCGCGGAACCCGCTGCGCGGGTCCCGCTTCGGATTTGTATCACCTTCACTCCTGCCTGGCTGCTTCTGTGGGGGCGTGTGAGGCTGCAGGGCTGCGAGCGTGAACCGGGACTCACCTTCCCAGGAGTCCCGGTCCCGGAGGCTGAGTCACCTGGCCCCGCTCTCCCTGAAGGCCCCGCCCCCACCTTCCTGCAACCTAAAAGGCGCCTGGACCCTTCCTTCGTGGGACGCTGTTTCACTGACCTGGCCGGTGCTGTTTGTTCTTAAGGGCTGCCTGTACTCACGACTCGCGGAACCCGCTGCGCGGGTCCCGCTTCGGATTTGTATCACCTTCACTCCTGCCTGGCTGCTTCTGTGGGGGCGTGTGAGGCTGCAGGGCTGCGAGCGTGAACCGGGACTCACCTTCCCAGGAGTCCCGGTCCCGGAGGCTGAGTCACCTGGCCCCGCTCTCCCTGAAGGCCCCGCCCCCACCTTCCTACAACACGGCCCATTGGTCACCGGCCCATAAATATCGGAGAGTGACGCTAAGCGGGAGCGTCCGGGGCTAAGACCGGGCAAAGAGCGGGCCGTTTGAGGCCGTTCGAGGACTGAGAGGACTGGACTGGCCCACCCCTTTTCGCTCGTTATTTTCGGGATCCAATACAATTACTGAGGGGAAAAATACCTACCTTCGTCACTGTGCTCCTAGCGCTATGAATTCAAGGGTAACTCGTAGTAAAACTTCTAAAGGTGGGTCACAGATCAGTGGCCCCATGGATGACTTTATTACCCGCACCAACATAGCCATTGACGAAGAGATATCCAAACTCCAAAACCGGGTCTCGCTAGAATTAGAAGCTGCCAGAAGAGTGTCCCAAGTAATTGCACTTTCTAAGAAATCTTCCTTAGGCCACATAGCCACTTCTGTCACCCCTGAGCGCCCAGCCCGCCCACATTGTATAATCACTCAGGTCGATGTTCATCATTCACCGACCCCGGCTACTCCCCAACCTGCCTTAGGAAGTAAAGATGAGGTAATTCCACCGACATCATTTAGTGTGCCCAACCCAGTCCCTATTGTACCCTTTCCGATAAATCTACCTAACACTACTTCTAGTGGCAAGCAACCAAAGAGGAAACGCAATTCTCGCTCTGCTTATTTCTGCAAAAAAGCGAAAATTGCTGTTCCAAAAGATCTGCCACTGACTAACATCACAGCACCTAATGCTGGCGCAGAGAATACTCTTAATGCACAGCCATCTAGTGAGGGACAGGAAAAGGATCCATCTATTCCCTTCCTTAATACTCCACCAGGTGAGGACCCTGTAGTAGATGGGTTAACTAAAAATAATAAAGAATTTATAGAGGTGGTTTGGGAGACACTTAAAAAACTTTTGTCACCCCTAGATTTAAGACTTTCAAGGATAGAAAATAACTTGTTAGAAATGGAGAAGAGCATCATTGCTCTGGCCACTCTTGGGTTGAAAAGTCTTGAAAACCAGGGTATCATTGTTGCTGACCCAATGCCACAAACTGCTGCACCCCAAACCAATCAAACTCCCTCTTCGGTATCACCCACAATAAAGCCCGTCCCTAAACCAAGGACCGTTACGGTGGAGCAAGCTCGTGATAAACCAAAGGCTCCTCCACGGGGCTCTTTGCGACACCAGCAAAATACCAAACACAAAATACCCAACAGGTCGATTCCTAGTGAAATCCAAGTCCCCCCAGCTACAGACAACTTTAGAGGTGGCTATATTGACCTCCCCCCAGAGGCAAACGACTATGTGGTTGTTCTGACGGGTGTTCCCACAATAGGTAACGGCCAATTTGAAAACCACTGGTCGTTGAAAAATAAAATAATGCACTGGTTAAATGTAAACAGACCAATCCCCAATGGTCGAAGAAGTCGCGTACTGATGGTTCGCAGAACTCCCTGGGTAGGTCCAACGCTGAAATCCAGTCCGGGGGACTGCGTAGTAGTGACCTTCGAAGATCCCCACACGGCGCATCACATTTGCTCTTGGCCCAGTAACGATGACTCCCTGGTCATACCTAAACCACTATCCTTTTTTTATCCCCCTCGACCAAGCCGAAACCAGGGGGATAATTGGACATTGGTTAAACAATATCCATGGTCGAATAAGTCCCGGGGCCAGAAAGAGACCCTCCTACACTGGAATGGTCTCTCTACTTATAACAGATTCGGGAGCTTAGAGGAGGTGGATTGACTCCCTGCGCAACCAGCCAAGCAACCCCGAAGGGAAATCTCACCATCGCAGGGGCACCACCCCAATGAATGCATTGGTCCTGAGTTCGTAATAAATGAAGTGGGACGACCAAACAGCCCATGGTGTGAAGGGGAGCCATCCACATTTGACACAACAAAAAATCCCGGCAGGGAAGATTGGCCGCACCTACCTTACATGTCCCACTCTACAGCTACCTATATCGAACCATCTTGTCCTACCTGTTCTGGCTGCTATGTGACTCCTAATCACCAGCAAATTGAGCCACCTGTGAGGTCTCCTAAACTTGAGGTTACGACTGTTTCTCCTATGCCTACTGTTTCTACCAAGGCTTCTCCACCCGGTGACTTTGTCCTAAAAATTTTAAGTTGGAATGTGGCTGGTCTCGGTCGTAACTTTGATATCCCCGAATGGAATGATTTTCTGGAACCCTATCACATCTGTCTTTTCCAGGAAACCTGGTGTTTGGAGCCAAGACACCGAGTGGGATTCTCTACCTTTTTTATTCCCGCTGCCCAGGAACAAGGATCTAAAGGTCGCCCTTCAGGCGGCCTTATTATTTGGATTAATATTGCACTGGGCTTTAGAGTAATAGAAAGAAATACCCAGTCACCTGATCTCCAGTGGCTATCGATAATCCACAAAGGGGGAAGAAGCTTGGAAGTTTTCAATATTTACCTGAGGGGTGCTAAAGGCGGTGCATCCCATCTACCTTCTACAGGCCTAAACCGCAATCTGGCTGCCTGCAGTGCGGACTCATATGTAATGCTTGCAGGCGACTTTAATTGCTGTTTTGAACCTCTGGCCAGAGAAGATATCTTGGACACTTTCGAGGAGGACACCAGGAGAGGCATCCCTATTCTGAGCCTTGACCCGATCCCTAAATGGTCGCAAAACGCAATAGAGATCAATGCTCTTTGTATGGAGCATAATTTGCGAGCGACAAACGGGCGATCCAAATCTGACCATATGGGTGCTCACACCTACAACAGACTAGGCCATACATCAAGGATTGATTTCGTTATGCTTAACTATAACCTCTGGCAACACCACCAAGACATGGAGGTCATAGTGTCAGGTGATAGCGATCACAACCCTTTATCGCTAACTATTTCATCTCCTTGGCAGGCTAGAAACCAAGGCCCTCCCGGCCATAAGTGGAAATCTTCCCATGAATTAGCCCCCACAAACTGTAGCAGGCGTTTGAAATGGGTGAAAGTCTCATCCGACGAAACAAGGATGGCCCAAGCCGGGACTATTTTGGAAGGAGTGGAGTCTCGGATGGACACCTCAAGGCCAACTGATATTAAGATCTTACCCCTATTCACTGAGACTGTATTGGCACTGAGTGATTTATTCATTGTTCCCCAATCTACTCGTAGGGGTCCCTCGAAACAAACAGATAAGTGGTATACTGCTAAATGTCGTGCAGCTAATAGGGAACTTGTTGCCACATTAAAGTCCAAAGACGCAGCTGATATTAGGGCTGCTAGGAAAATTTATAAAAAAAACCCTATTCGAAGCCAAGCAGGATTACGATTCTAATTTCTGGGGAGATCTTGTAGAGGCAAGCAATAGGAAGGATGCCAAGAGGTTCTGGGACCTATTAAGATCTAGGGAAAAGCCCATTGACCAGCAGCTAACTTGTAACATCCCAGGGGGCGTATGGTTTAACCACTTTTTGACATTATACTCTGCTCCTCCAGGTCCATCCCAGTTAGCTTGCCCACCCATGGGTTTACTGCCTAATTCTATTACTGATCCCCGGTGCCATGATGGTCTATTTACCAGCTTGGAAGTTGAGAGAGCAATCCAATGTATTGTCCCGAACAAAGCGGCCGGTCCTGACGGAATTCCAGGAGACCTAATCAAGAATTATCCATCTTCCTGGAGTAGACTAATTGCCACCCTTTTGAATGAAGTATTATTGGGGGGAGTCTTTCCTGATTCTTGGAGGGGCGCTGAAGTCGTACCTATTTTTAAAAAAGGTTCTAGGGATGACCCAGCGAACTACCGGCCAATTAGCTTATTGGACTCTTCCCAAAAGGTAGCAGGAAAGGTGGTATTGGGCAGGATCATCCAGTGGGCCGATGAAAACCATATCCTGTCAGATCTTCAAGCGGGTTTCAGAACAGGAACAGGCACAATCGAGCAGACGTTCCGCCTCCTAATGATCTATTGGAAAGTGGTGGTGCTGGGAGGGGGCAGTCTGTATCTAGTCTTTATTGACTTGCGGACTGCGTTCGACCTAGTACCACGCGCACTCTTATGGAACGTCCTCGATGGGTTAGGCCTCCCTCCCTACCTGCTCTCGCTCCTTGTAAAATTTCACGACCGGAATTTTGCCCAAATTAGATGGGGTGGACAGGGAGAGAAAACACCTCGTATCCCCGTGGACAGGGGCGTCCGCCAAGGGTGTGTGCTTGCCCCCACTCTGTTTTCTCTTTACATTAACGGAGTGGTGGAGCATCTACTCCAGCAACCATCAGATGCACCCACCCTGGCTGGAAGGAAAATTCCAACGCTCCTGTTCGCGGACGATACCCTCCTAATTTCGAAATCACCAATGGGCATCCAATCGCTGCTCTCCAGCTTCAAGGCCTTCTGCGATGAAAGGGGGTTGGCCATAAACATAGGGAAAACTAAGTTTTTGGTTCTTAACCCGCCCAAAAAGTCTGTCTTTCTCCCGGCCCTAGATTCTGTCCCACTTGACCGCGTCAAAGAATTTGACTACCTGGGTATACGCATCAGTGACACCATGAGCTGGAAGGCACACCACCAAAAAGTATTCCTGACTCACAAAAGGGTGGCAGGTGCCTTGCTCAAGGAACAGCGAGCCTCATCACTAAAACCTATTGGGGCTCCCCTAGATATTTATAGGGCAAGGGTTGTGAGCGCGGCACTTTACGGTGCCGAGCTGTGGGGCACTCATAGAGTTGATACTTTGGCTCATCTTGAGAATAACTTCCATAAAGATCTAATGGGTTTGCCCCACAGCACGCCAACAATCCCACTGCTGTTAGACGCAGGTACTCGGGCTATTTGCGATCAAGCAAAACTACGTCCACTCCTGTTATGGTCCAGAATCTGGAATGTGCAGGAACTTAGAAGTTATGCAGAAGCCTTGAATGACATTATGTCACTACCGGGCTCACATAAAATCATCTGGCTCAGGGAAGTCAAAAAGTTGCTGCACAAACTAGGACTAGGAGAGGCTTGGGCCACACTCGGATGCAGGACGCCGACGGAGATACAGCACGGCTGTGCGTTCCCGTCTCTAAGTTAAAATACCAATCGAGGATCTAACTACCTGTGCCCATCGGCTGTGTGTTGACCTACACGCCAATACTACTTGGAGCTCGAGGGAGCCCCCTTTGTCACAGACGGAACATTTGATGACCGTTTTGACGACGCTCTCTTTCTCTTCCTGATGAAGACCCCACCATGAGGCCGCGAATCTGCCCTTTAGCGTAATCAGGGGTCGAAACGTAGAACTACGCCTCCATTCTACACACCATAGGAGCTAAATAAACGATGAACTCTTGCTATCTATGTGTGATGTGACTTTGGGAACCTTTGCCCATTAATTTGATTGTAGAGGTTTTTCAATTGTCAATCTGGATGTAACCACTTTGTCACCACACCTTTACCTTGTCCCCTTCACTCACTCACTTACCCCCCCCCCTTTTCCTCTGAGAGCACCGTTTTCGAATACCGAATGTAATGACATGATAATTACATGTATATTCTACAATATGTTTACTCTCAACTTTGGCTGCAATTGGATCGCACTCTGACCTTGCATGATTAAAATGCCAAAATGTATGAAATGTATAAGTTGGTTCATTATTCCGACTCATTCTTAAATTTAATGGTGAGTGTGTGTTTACTTGGAATTATTTAATACTGCTTAAACTCAGACCAAACTTTATTTTTGTACTGATCCACGGACCCGGGTCCTGAGTGTTTAGGGCCTCCCCCTTTTATACTCATAGGAGAGGCTTGGGCCAACAAATCTGCACCCCCGAAACAACAGCTAAAGAAGGCTTATTGGGCATGGGTAGACAGTGAGAGGGTTCGAAGTACAAACCATTGCAAATCTGTAATCCTGTTTTTGTCGGTCAAAGAGTTACCGTTAAGGGAATCTTATCTGGACACTATTCAGAGCTCATGGGACAGATCACTGTACATCAAGTTTAGGGTGGGGGTGCTTCCATTATGCGAGTTTACGTCCACTTGGAGACCGCCCGCCCAAACTTTACCTTACTGCCCTTTTTGTGACCTAAGGGTAGAGTCTGTGCCCCATATGTTGTTTGAGTGTAGTGTCTATGCAGCCCCGAGACATAGGTGGTCGAAGCCCCTTTGCAGGTGTCTGGGAACTCGTTCTCATTTAGAAGCGCTGCGTATTTTACGTACGGATGCTAGACCCTTCATTTGCACCTGCATGGCAAAATTCTTGGGCTGGGCCTGGCGTCTTAGAGCTGCAAGAAAACTGTTAATCCAGTGACCGAGCTTCCATACCCAATATGCTGCTATGTCTATAAAATGTTTTTATGCTGATGATTGCTGTTTTAAAAATGTTTTTTAAGATGTATGAAATGCTTTTATGATATGATTTTATCGAATAAAGCTATTACTTACTTACTATTTATTCTGTCATGGTGTTCCTGTATGTGGTGTGGTCTTCTGAAGTTTTGCTGTTTCGCCAATTCTTCTCGAGACGTCTGCAGGTGCGTTTCTTGGAGATTGGCGGTGAACCAGGTGGCCTTTCTGGGGCGCTGTCTGTCAGGGTTGGGACAGGGTGCAAGTTTGTCGTGCAGTTGGAGATCAATCTGTGTAGTTCTTTGGCTGTGAGAATAGCATCGGTCGAGGTGGAAGGAGCATCGCGTTTGAGGGTGAAGTTGAGGTGCTCTGCAGAGCATTTTGGCTGAGGCAGCTCAATACATACCATGCCCGTGTCAAATAGTTCAATCCAGCCCCATGCCTCAGATAAAGTAGTGAAGAAATGCACCTTGTCCGCAGACTGGACCTGCAGTCGGTCCAGGAAAAGCAGGCCCATGACCTGCAGCTTGAACCTGTAGAGTAAAATCAGGATAGAGATACATTAGCATTGTCCACCGTAAAGGAGCTGTGTGCACATGCCTTCTGCCAGAGAGGATCCCGATCCCAAAAGTGCAAGAGGTAGGTTTCCACTGGGCGCTGCGGGGCCCCAGAGTGAGGCCCCCATAGTGGCACTTTGTGCGCACTCTACAATGCATAGAATCTGGAGAGGCCATCTGGAGCAACGACCACCTGAAGCCAGGCCTCCAAGTAAGCCAACAGTGAGTCCTCCTCCGCATGCTCGGGTAGCCCCACAATACTAACATTATTATGCCACCCCTCCTGATCATCCAAGAGCATGGCCAGGCATTGAGTCTGCACCTCCAGAGCTGTGATGCGATGGTCTGCTCACTGAACAGCTGGCATCAGTGTCTGTATCGTCTTCTCCAGGGCAGTGACCCTCTCTGAGACCTTCCTCGAATCCTCACGAATAAGTCCCAGCTCCACTCATGGAGTCAATTTTGCCTTCTAACCGTTCCTCAGAAGCATTGATGGTGACTAAAAGTTTGTCAAACATGTACGCCAAATTTCCCAGCCAGTGCCCTGCTTTCTTGCACGCTAGGAGGTGCTCTTGGCAGCATCATTCTTAGTGTGTTGAGTGCGCCTCATGCTGGCATGAGGTGGGGGGAGGCAGAATCGGGCTGCCATAAATCTTCGCTACTACCCCCAGTGGTCCAAGGGGAGGTGTGCCAACAAGGGACAAAAGCCACTGGACATGGTGCAGAGCAGCCTGGAATGTAAGGCCACTAGTTCAGGAATAGGGTGGGGAGTAGTGTGTCTTGCGATAGCCTCTCCCCCAAGTCCAACCAGGCCCTACAACAGGGAGAGAAGGCCTTCTGACCATGGAAAAATCACAGAAGTCAATGTAGCAGGTTCCTCCCCCTCGAGTAAATGTCAGCTTTTGAGTCCCAACGTGCCACTCCCAACTCACCTACGTGTCCAGAGGAGGAGAATCAACAAAAAACAGTGTCTAGGGGCCCAGAGGTAGTCTACATCATGCCCTGCATAGGACAACCACCAGTCCTCCTCAGATGATGTCACGGGGGCCCATGGACTGGCGGACCCCCGCTGAGCAAGATGAATGAAGGGGCACCAGCCTCATGAGGGCTGCGGGCAAATATGAATGCAGCCACCGCGGACAAAGCATGGCTGCCTTGTTGAATTTCACTCCAAACATCCGCTTAAGAGCAGCATTTCTCTGGACCCTGCCTTAGCGCTCTTGCTGCAGGCCCCGCTCATAGTTTCTTTATCGGTGCCAGTTCAGGCTCCTTCCCTGTTGGTTCCCGTTCCAGCCTCTGATATAGAACGTTTATCTGCAAGAACTTGCTCAGTGTAGAGGGATACCATTGCAAATGCACTGTTTGAGAAATCTCCGCTGTTGCTCTGTCTTGTGATCAGTATTTCCAGAGCATAGAGGCCATTTTCAAGTTTGGACGCTATTTAAGACCTTCAGCATAGTCCACCTTAAATGTTTTGGAACCAAATAAGACCGACCGAATAACTGTTTTGTAGATAAATTAGACTACTGGACATTATTGAATTTAAGGTGCTCGGGTAAACTGTATATATTGCTCTTGGGACATCTAATAAAATTAGAGTGGTGGCTACCCTAGTTCCTTTGTAGCACCAAGGGTGTAACTGTTGAACCTTATATTGAACTGTGCCAGTATACAACCAGCCACTGTTCTGTTTGTTACCAAAAAGGAGATTGCCTCTTTTGCTGTTGTGTTGCAAAGGGCAGCAGAGGTTCTAGATTTAAAGCTAACCACTATGAAAGACTAATATCTTCACAGAAGTACTTCAACCCAGTTAGGCTCCCACTGAGCCACTAATTTTATTTAATCTAGCCATTTATGATTACTCTATTGGGCACTTGGTCAAAAACGTGCTCAGGCCGCCAGTTAAAAGGCAGTTTGCACGTTGCCATTGCCCTGCACCAGGTGACCCAGCTAGCAACACCCGACTCTGGAGAATCTGGTGGTATAGACGTCCACCAGCAAAATTATTCTCTGTGCCTTCCCTACTATGCTGCCTGAGCGTGAATCAAAACACATAGGCATTTGGGAAGTTTGTTTTTTCATCCACCAGCCTGGCCCTCAAATCTGTGAATGCCAGCTGTCTTCTGGGTTTGTCTTCTTGTGCCCTTTGCGATTCCGAGGCACAACGTTTGCTGGCTTTTCGAACCTATTTCAGAAAAAATTGTTATTCTCTCTAGATTGGACAAGACTAACTGCTTAGGGCAAGCAATCGGACAGTAGTTTGGCCCTTGTGTGTCCCTTGAGTGTTCACAAAAGTGAGGATAGTGGTCGCACCACACCTTCAGGATCAGGAGCCTGTTGGTAGAGCGGCCCTTTATACAAAAACCTTGGAGGAGGGTTTCCTCCTATAAACTCTCTCCTACACACCTTCTACTCAATACCTCCTCATGCTTAAGTGCATATTATGCCACATTCTTGACGTCTTAAAGGACTCTGTCCAAATCAGTCATAACACCCAGGGTTGATTAAAAAAATATATAAATAATTCTTTCCCTACTGGCCCTATTTATGTTCACAGCGAAATCCCACTTGACTCCCTAGTAGTCACTACTGCTTGTGAAAGTGCCAACTCCTAGCCCAGTGAGGGTGCCCCCAGCTCCTGTAAAAGAGAACAAGCGCAAAGTGCCACAGGCAAAAGGGTAGCAGCGCAGTTTGCCAACCAGTTGGCTATTAATAAATCGGAGTATGGCTGTGCCCACTGGAACAAAATAGAGGAGCTCCTCGAAGAGGAGCACAAGAAGAGAGTGGACATGAGATGGTATCTGAGGGCAAGCAGATATCCAACACTACCATTTGCTGCGCCCTAGATGCTGCTGCCATGGGAGTTCATTCTAGCGTTTTTGCGCAGACATGCCTGGCTTCGTATCTCTGGTTTCAAACAAGACATTCAGCAGCACTTGCTGAAAATGCCCTTTGATGGTCAGCACTTCTTTGGGCCACAAGTAAACCAAATGTTAGGGAAAAAATAGAAAAGAATACAGGTAAAGTGATGGAAGCAATTCGGACATGTGCTCCTTGTGGCTCCTTTCACTGCACATCCTATCATGCAGCTTGAAAGACTGTGAGAAAGTGGCTCTATATATATTGGACTAGAATAAGGTACAGTGTGTATAGAGTCCTCAAACCCCAAAGGTATAACGGAGGTTAAAGCCAGGTGTGACCTTACTCTCTAAAGTAGTAGCATGGTCGAGCAGTAAGGCAGTACCAGAGGACAGTGTAAAGCATTTGTTGTACACACTCAGTCAGCAAAAGGTTTCACACACTCAAGGACTGAACTCTAGGCCAATTGTTTTTATATCAAAAGATATAGTTGTTTTATTTTTAGAACCAACAGGTATAAAAAATGTACTTTTCTCGATATGAGTACGCTCATATAATTACTTTGCAAAAAGGCAATAAACTTTGTAAACACAATAGGTACAATGGCTGCAGTATTCAACACATTTCTAAACACAATTTAACATTGAGCTCAATGGTTTTCCTACATAAATGCAGCTAGTTACTTTATCGATTACTTTTGTAGTCCCAGGACTGGATCCTAGTTTCAGCCTTGGCGTTTGGAAACAGTTTCGCAAAAACGATTTGGCTAATGCTTTGATTTTTAAGAAATATAAAGCTATTTCAAAAGTTCACACTTAAAAACTTTTCTATGAAAATCTGGCAATTTTATCCATGGGGAGGAAAATCAAGTTGCAGTTAAAGTACGTTCTCGTTACTTTTGTAATCCAGGACTGGGCTCCTAGGGCCAGCACTGGGGTCTCTACTTAAAACAGGTAAGCAATTACGTCTCAGTAGTAGGTATAATTTTTAACCCCTTCGTAGCTGATGACGAGCTCAGCTCGTCATCAGCCACGGTGGTCGTGTGCGGATGACGAGCTGAGCTCGTAAGGTAAAGCTGTTTTTCAAAATTTGCCGCACACAGCGGGAAAAGCTGCCGCAGCGATGCGGTTCACGAATATTTGTAATTTTAAAAAGTAGACACAGAAGAAATTTCACAGAAAAACAGTCAATGGTTTCCTATGGACGAAATTTAGATTACTAGTAACCACTGTTTTGATTACTTTTGCGGTTCAGTACTGGGCTAAAAGATACAGCACTGGCTTCCCTCCTGATTACATGTGAGTACTTCGGATTTCGATATTCGGCTGATTTTAGATGAATATTTTAACATTTCAAAACTTCACACTTGGAAGATTTTTCAAGTCAAACCAGTCAATGTTATCCTATGGCAGGAAAGTGAGTCATCGGTTTTCAGGTGAGTACTCGACTGGTGAAGTTAAGGCTCTGGGCATAGACTCAGGGGTCCCCCAGGGTCAGGTAGGTACAGTTAGTACACCCTCAGCGGTACAGGGGCGGCAGGGAGCAGAGGTAGTTAGGCCCAATGTTATCCAATGAGAGGCAGGGGGCCTTCGGTTGGTGGCTGCTGGCTAGCAGGCCACGCGGCTGTGGGAGCTGGGCTCCTGGTCACTTGCTAAGGGCAAATGGGGAAGTAGAATAGGGTATAGGTTGCACTGCCAGGGGCACTCGGGCGGCTGGGTGCAGGGTGCTTTTGAGCCGTCGGGCGCTCAATGTCATTCAATTAGGATCTTGAAATGGGAACAAAGGCTGTAGGCTCTGGGACGGTGGATCTTCAGGAGCGACCAACACTTCGAGGGGTAAGTTGGGGTCTTGGAGGATAGGTAGGCACAGGAGTTGGGCACAGGGGGCTGTGGGGCGCCGGGTGCAGGGGTGGCTTTTGAGGTCAGGAAATCTTACCCCCTGCTGGTCGCGGTCAGAGGGGTCCTTTGTCCTGAGGCTGCAGGCGTCGTCGGGGACGTCGAGGAGGGCCCTTGTGCACTGGATTTCCGAGTCAGAATCGCCAGGGGGCCATCCTCAGGGTCTTTGGTTCACTCCAGCACAGGCCAGGCTTGGCGTGTGCAGGGTTTGCGGTTCCGGGCTAATGCCAGGGCTTGTTACTTGCTTTGAGCAGTACCACTGCTCGTGGGAGACCCAGGTAGTCAGAGTCACAAGTCAGTCAGGTTCTCCGGGGTTTTTGAGGTTGCGGACCACTGGAGACACCGTGGTTTAGCAGGAGCAGGTTCGAGGGTCAACAGGCCGGTAGTACTGGGGCCGAATCAGTTGGTGTCTTCCTCTTTTTAGCAGCTGCACAGCAGGTCTTCTTGTTTCTTGTTCTTCTTTCTTGTTTCGGTATCTGGATCTAAGGAAGGAAGGTTACAGGGAGCCCCTAAATACTGAATTTAGGGGCGTTACAGGTAGGGCAAGGACAGGGACCAATAGGTCCCTGTCCTGGGTTGTGTACACCCCCTAGCCTGCTCCTCTCCTGTGGGAGGGGGACAGGAGCCTAGCTGTGATTGGGCAAGGCTCCCCATCTTCAAGATGGCCGGAGCCCAGGGTCGTGCTTCACCCTGTCTCCCCCACCTGAGGGATGGGGTGGCACAGGCTGGCATCCCCCCCACCCCCCCCCCCCTTCCTGGCGTAGTGTTTCCCGCCAGAGTGGGAGTCACGACTGGTGGGGGCCAGTTACTGTGTACAGCAAATGGTCTGGAGAAGCTCACAAAGGCGGCATGCCTTTGAAGCTTCCCTCTGCCCATCCTGGGGGAGGAGACCTAGCACCTTGCCCTGGATGTGCATTGTTGCAGGCCCAGGAGAGCGGGGGCTCTCCACCCAGGGGTCCAGCAACATGTCTGCTGTGTGGCAGCCTCTGCAGCCACTCAGCCCAGACGTGGATTGTATGTTATTTTTCAGGGGGCATCTCTAAGATGCCCTCTGTAGTGCGTTTTACATTAAACCCACACTGGCATCACTGTGGGTTTAATGTGCTGAGAAGTTTGATATCAAACTTGTCAGTGTTTAGTGTAGCCATTATGGTGCTGTGGAGTTCATAGTGACAACCTCCCAGCACCATATACCCTTAATGGCATCACTGTACTTACAGTGCCCAGGAATGGCCCTGGGCACTGTAGGGGCACAGGGCTCAGGCACCTGTGCCCACACCACTGGCGTAGGTTATCCAGCTAGAGGGGTGGCTGATGTATGCCAGGACAGTGGGGTTGTGGGCATGGCACCCAGGAATGTGTGCCATGTCGACTCTTTGTTTAGTTCTGCACCTAGACACTCAGCCTGCAAAGGCAGTGTGTGGGTGTCAAGGTACAGGGCCCCTAAGGGTGGCACAATAAGTGCTGCAGCCCTTAGGGGTCTTCTCTGGTTACAATGCCCTGGGTACCTAGGGCACCATTTACTAGGGGCTGACATGTGGCCAGAGATGCCAATTGGGTTTAGGCTTTAGTATAGTTTTTAGGGAAGGAACACAGGCCCTGATTGGCAGGGGCCCTAGAAAAAGGGCATCAGGTATCAGGCAAAAAGTGTGGGGGAGTGAGGGGGGGTACTGCAACAGAAACTCACTTTCTCACAAAGACCTCCTCCCCTGAAGCCTCCACGTCATACCAGGATACAAAGGGAGAGAATAATCTCCCCGGGGTACTTAGAGTCCTATGGGGATAATAATTCCAAAGTTTGAGGGAAAGGTGGCTCCCCCAAAGGAGCGGCAACAGCCATCAAATACTGCCCCCCACCCTTCCACACACACACACCACCACCAGTCAGGGGCTTCAAGGCTTTTTAACCCCATGGCAGTCCATCACCTCAGACCAGTGGGTATTGGACATTGTCCAACATGGTTATTACCTATACCTCATTTCCACGCCTTCAACCATTCCACCTTGCAAACACAGACTCTTTCCAGAACACCTGCAACTTCTCAAAGAAGAGGTCCAAGCACTCATTATCCAAGGGGTCCAATAATTGGTCCCCTACCATCAGCAGAGTCCGGGAGTCTACTCCCTGTACTTCTTAATACCCTTAAAAAGACTAGTCCCTCAGACCTATTCTGGACCTCTGACCACTTCGGAATGCATCCCGTCAGAACTCTTCCATGTGGTTACGCTCCAGGATGTTATTCCGCTTCTCTAGCAGGGTGACTTGATGACCGCCGTCGACCTGATGGACTCTTATTTTCACGTACCAATACATCCGACACTCAGATCTCATCTCAGGTTTGTGGTCAGCAAAAGTACTACCAATTCAAAATACTGCCCTTCGGGGTTACTACTGCACCTTGATTGTTCACCAAGTGCCTTGCGGTGGTGGCCGCACACCTGCGCAGGGAGAGCGACCATGCCCGCCCTCATCTGGATGACTCGCTGATCAAGAGAGCCACCTGCCAGCAATGTCGCAAGCGCACAGAAATCATAGACCTGCTTCACAGGTTAGTGTTTACCATCAACATCTGAAAATCCTACATTCAACCCCTCCAGATCCGACCCTCCTTGGGGGCATTCCGGACATTAAGGTAGACATAACCTATTTACACCTTGCTTGGATTCAATCTTTTCAAGCACTGCTCCCTCTTTTCCGACCACATCACCAAGTCGCATTCAGAACAGTCATGTGCCTCCTAGGCCTGATGGCCTCTTGCATTGTCATAGTACTCCATGCCAGGTTACATGTGTGTCTGTTACAAGAAATGTATTTATTTATTTATTTTGAGAGTTTTATACAGCGCGAACCAGACCCTTGCGGGTATCAGTGCGCTTTGCAGGGTAAGAGTCTTAGTTACATAGAAACAAGGTAAATAGCATAAGGTTCACAGATAGACAATGCTAGAATAATCATTCTATTGTTGATACGAGGTATATGGTACATAATAAAAACATTCAATGAGTTTCAAGCATAATATAGATACAATATGTTCGAGGCATGTGGGCTGCTGAATTCATATCTGTGCATAGATCGCCGCCTAGTGTTGGGTCCGGATGATTGCACATTGTTGTCCTGGAAGAGTCTTCGAAGTATCACGAGATAGGTGGCTCCTCCCCCGGACTACAGTGCGCATGGGCATCCTTTCCATCCTCAGATAGTTTTTTTCCGCCATTGGGTTCGGATGTACTTTTCTTTACTCAAGTTCGGAAACTTTCTATAGGCCAAAAGGCCTTCTGGCATCAGTATTGTTTCGATCGGTGCCGAAATCTTGTTCCAGTTATTCTTAAGCAGGACGTCGAAGAGAGCCGCGTGGCCTTTTCGACAACGGTGACGATCGTCGATGGAACGAAGCCCGTTCAAACGATGCCCCCTCTACTCTAAATACCCGCACATCGATGTACACCCGGTGTGCAACAAGTGCTTATCACCGGAGCACAATGAAGACAGCTGTCTAGCTTGTGCTCGATTCAGGTCAAAGAAGACGCTTAGACTCCGACGTGCAGCGAGGCAAACTATGTCAAAGCCAGCGCCCGACCCGGTGGATATCTTCGACGCAGAAGACGATGAG
Source organism: Lissotriton vulgaris (assembly GCF_964263255.1). Taxonomy (NCBI): domain Eukaryota; kingdom Metazoa; phylum Chordata; class Amphibia; order Caudata; family Salamandridae; genus Lissotriton; species Lissotriton vulgaris. Next base: position 1,487,058,105 of record NC_141696.1, read on the forward strand.
GTCGTCGAGGCTGAGGATCCAGAACAGATGTTGGATCCCGGCTCGGAGCATGAATCCACCTATTATGAAGACGACTATGAGAACGTCGAGGATGAAAACGTCGTTTAGGTAAGGGACGACGTATCCCCCACCGGAGCCGTCGATGACGACTCAAGCGATGAACCAGGCTCAGCAGGGCCCGAAACAGACACTCAAAGACTTCCAAGGGGTCAGGTCGAGGCATCGCCAGAAGGCCTTAGCCAAGATCTTCAGCAACATTCTATAGCCCCGCGTCAAGGCCCGGCTAAGAATCCATCACATGAGCCATCGGTCCAGTTGCTAAAAACGAAACCGAAAGCCCTCGAGTCAAAATCGAAACCGAAACTGCTGAAATCAGTCTTCGAGTCGAAGAGCTCCAACACATCGGAGTCGACGAACAAAAGAGGTGTCGACGACCCTGCGGGGTCGAAGGTGAAGAGTGTCGAGCCGAAGATCGGTGCGCTAAAGTCCACCGTCAAATCCAAGCATGTCGAGCCGACGAAGTCGACGTCGACGGACACAGACACAAACAAAGGACTCGAGTCTCGGAAGCTTCTCGATCCGAAGCATCTGGTCGACAGACCCCAGCTCGTCAAAGGCCTCGAGTCGAAATCCAAAAGCGCCTCGAAGGAACACGTTGAGCCGAAACAAAAAGCGCGCCTCTGACACTACAAGCACCAAAGTCGATGCAAGGACATAAACTTTCTGGCGACAAGGCAAAATCGGTCTGGGCTCCATCGACGCCTGCCCCGAAGAAGGTCGGTCTGTCTAAAGACAATGTACCGCCAATAAAATTCGGTCTGCCCCCGACTGCGCGCCCTAAGGCGCTCGATCCGAAGACTGGGGTCGACACAACCAAGAAGGTGTCGTTGGGAAAAAGGACACATCCTATGGAGGAGGATGTTTTGTATCAGGAGCCCTCGTATGATGACCAGTCCAAGCTTCATATCGACTCCGAATCTGGCAGACTGACTATCTATCAAAGGAAGATAGGGTCAGAGCATCCTCTGGAATCATACAAAATCCCACTCAAGAAGAAGAGGGATTCTTCTACGTCGCCTGTCCTTTTTGAGACTATAAGGTACCATGGCCAGGACACTTCTGCATACTCTCCAACACACACTACTGAGGATATGGGGTATGACGATGATGAACAATATCATTACCCTGTGGACACGGATCAGGATGACCAGACTCAGGCCTGGATGGACCCTGCTGACCAAGGGGAGTCACAGACCATTCCGGATACTCCCTCTTATCCTGTTAAAACTTCCCCAACTGAAGATATGGCGGCGTTCAACGCGTTAATTGAAAGGGCAGCGCTAAATCATGATGTGGACATGCACACTGACCCAGTTGAGGAGGACTTCCTATTCGACACTTTCCCACTTCGGAGAAATCTGTTAAGACTTTACCAATGCTAAAAGGTGTCCTTAAACACGCTGGGGACATTTTCAAAGAAACCACTAGAGCAAGGGTTATCAACCCCAGAATTGAACGAAAATACAGACCGGCGCCTGTGGACCGTACGTATATTAGGGGACAGTTGCCATTGGACTCGCTAGTGGTCTCAAATGCTCGTAAGCGGGCCAACTCGCAAACTACGGGTGATGCTCCTCCTCCAGACAAGGAATCGAAAGATTTGGAGGCTTCAGGTAAGAGGGTGGCTGCTCAAGCAGCTAATATCTGGAGAATTTCCAATACACAGGCCCTATTAGCCAGATACGATAGGGCGCATTATGACACTTTAGAGCAACTGCTTCAACAGTTGCCTGAGGCCTACAAAGAAGGTGCAGAAATGCTCATCCAAGAAGGAAACAAACGCATCCACCAAATGCGCGCTAGACGCAGCAGATACTGCAGCCAGGGCCATCAACACAAGTGTCATGCTCAGGAGACATGCTTGGTTGCGAATATCTGGATTCAAACCTGAAATTCAGACCACATTACTAAATCAGCCTGTAAACCCTGATTTCTTATTTGGTCCTGATGTGGACACAATCTTAGAAAAGATTAAAAAAGACACAGAGACAGCCAAGTCTATGGGTGCCCTGCAGTCCCAACAGTTCAGGGACTGCAGGGGACCAGTAACTTTCATCGCTCCAGTAAGAGGAGCCACGCGTGGCCAGGCATCACAACAAAGTACATACAATAAAGGAAGCACGCAGACCACCTATCATAAAAACAATAGAGCTGGTTACCGTGGAAACAGCAGCAGAGGGCGAGGGAACAACAACACCAGGTCCTCCGCCAATAATAAACAGTGACGTCTTGTCACTGCCCCCGGACCATGTAACACCGGTCGGGGGAGATTACAACAGTTCCTGCCAGTCTGGGAGAGCATCACCACAGACAGGTGGGTGAGGCAACTTATTCAGTACGGCTATTGTCTAGAGCTCACTTCCGCTCCACCCAACATACCCCCAAGACACCGTCCTATGTCCGCAGAGCACATAGACTTATTGCAGCAAGAAGTTATCAGCATGCTGCAAAAGGGGGCCATAGAACTCGTCCCCGTACAAGAACAAGGCACAGGGGTATACTCGCTGTACTTCTTAATACCCAAAAAAGACGGGTCTCTCAGGCCAATACTGGACCTCAGGCCCCTGAACCAATACATCTTCAGAACATTTTCACATGCTCATCTTACAAAAGGTTCTGCCGTTGCTCACTCAGGGAGACTTCCTGGCAACGCTAGACCTAAAGGACGCATACTTCTACATACCAATACGTCCTGCACACAGGAAGTACCTCAGGTTTACCTTACAAAATCAACATTACCAGTTCAAGGTACTACCTTTCGGGGTGACAACGGCCCCCAAGGTGTTTACCAAGTGTCTGGCAACGGTAGCAGCGCACTTAAGAAGAAACCATGTCCACGTCTATCCATATCTGGACGACTGGCTTATCCAAGCAAAGTCAGCCCAACAATGTGCCAGCCACATGTCTCACACTATTCACCTCCTCCACAGCCTCGGATTCTCATTGAACTACCCAAAGTCCCATCTCCAACCCGCCCACGTACAAAAGTACCTGGGGGCAACTATAGACACTCTGGTAGCAAGGGCACAGCCAAACTCAGCAAGAATCAACAGCATTCAATTACTGATTCAAAAATTCAGACCCCAACACTCGCTCCCAGCGAGGGTGTTTATGCAGTTGATAGGCATGATGGCCTCCTGCATATTCATAGTCCCTCACGCGAGACTACACATGCGTCCGCTTCAGGAGTGCTTAGCACGGCAGTGGAACCAAGCTCAGGGACAATTAAAAGACCTAGTGTTGGTGACCGGTCGAGCATATCACTCTCTGCATTGGTGGAACCCACAAAACCTTTGCAGGGGACGACCGTTCCAGGAGCCTGTGCCACAAATAGTGCTGACAACGGACACGTCTCTCCTGGGCTGGGGAGCGCATGTCCTCCATTACACAGTGCAGGGGCTATGGACGACACAGCAAAGGAAGATGCATATCAACCTGTTGGAACTGATGGCAATCTTCATGGCAATGAAAGCGTTCAAGGTGCATTTGTGCAAGAAAGTCGTGTTGATCCGGACGGACAACATGACTGCCATGTACTACATACAGAAGCAGGGAGGGACACACTCTCCGCAGCTGTCACACCTAGCGCAAAGCATGTTGAAGTGGGCCATTCAAAGGAACATATTCCTCATGGCGGAACACCTCCCAGGCAAAGATAACCAGATGTCGGATCTGCTCAGCAGACACAGCCACCAGATGCACGAGTGGGAGATACATCCCTCAGTTCTGCACCCGTACTTCCAGCAGTGGGGTCACCCAGAGATAGACCTGTTCGCCACAAAGGAAAACGCAAAATGCCAAAACTTCGCCGCCAGGTTTCCACATCCACAGTCTAAGGCAATGCGATATGGATGAACTGGTCAGGCAAGTTTGCGTATGCTTTTCCCCCAGCCCCGCTCATACCACTAGTGGCACGCAAACTGCGACAACACTCCATGACACTCATCCTAGTTGCTCCAACGTGGGCGAGGCAACCATGGTACACCACGTTCCTAGAACTTTCTGTGGTGCCTCATCAAAGGCTGTGCCTAACTCCTAGTCTTTTAACGCAGAGCCATGGAGAAATTCAGCACCCAGATCCGCAACAGTTGAACCTTGCGATCTGGATCCTGAGGTCATAGTTTGGTTACCTTAACCTGCCTCCTGACTGTATGGATATTATCAAGGAGGCAAGAAGACCTACAACCAGAGCATGCTATACGGCAAAGTGGACGCGGTTTGTCATCTATTGTACCAATAACGACATAAATCCGCTAGATGCATCCACTCAAAACATCATATGTTACCTGCTACATTTACGTAGATGCAATTTAGCCTACAGCTCCATAAGCATACATTTGGCTGCAGTGACAGCTTATCTTCAGAACAGGCAACACCTTTCACTCTTCAGAGTTCCTGCTATTAAAGCTTTTATGGAGGGACTCAAACGAGTGATTCCTCCAAGACACCCACCTTCACCTGTCTGGAACCTCAACGTGGTTCTAACCAGACTAATGGGCCCACCTTTCGAACCTCTACACTCGTGTGAGATTCAATTCCTAACGTGGAAAGTGGCTTTCTTAGTGGCGATTACATCACTTAGGAGAGTTAGTGAGCTACAGGCCCTAACTATTCAGGAACCATTCATAAAAATTCATGCAAATAGGGTGGTGCTGCGTACAAACCCTAAATTTATGCCGAAGGTGGTCTCCCAGTTTCACATCAATCAGACTATCGAACTGCCAGTGTTCTTCCCAAATCCCGAATCCGTGGCAGAAAGAGCATTACATAACCTGGATGTTAAAAGAGCTCTCCTGTACTATATAGACAGAAGTAAACCTTTCAGGAAGACTAAGCAACTGTTTGTTGCCTTTTCACCACAGAACAAAGGCAACCCCATTTCCAAATCAGGTATAGCCAGATGGATTGTTAAATGCATTCAAATTTGTTATCAGAAAGCTAAACGCACATTAACGGTTCCCCCTAAGGGCGCATTCCACACGCAAGTTAGGGGCATCCATGGCTTTCCTGGGAAACATTCCTCTAGAAGACATATGTAGAGCAGCCACGTGGACTACCATACATACATTTACTAAACACTACTGCGTAGATGTACACTCCAAACAGCTGTAGGACAGGCTGTACTCAGGACTCTTTTTCAGGCTGCTCCACTGCTAAGAGGGAGACTGCTATACATTCTATGCACAGATATGAATTCAGCAGCCCACATGCCTTGAACGGAATATGCTACTTACCAGTATGCATCTGTTCTTGGCATGTAGGGCTGTTGACATTAATATCGCTCTCCCTCCTCCCTGGTGCCTGTCTCAGCTGTAGCACTCAGTATTATTCTGTAGCATGGACATCACTTACTGTATCATACTCCATCCCTGCCACAATGGCAAAAAACAATCTGAGGATGGAAAGGATGCCCATGCACACTGTAGTCCGGGGGAGGAGCCACCTATCTCGTAATACTTTGAAGACTCTTCCAGGACAACAATGTGCAATCATCCGGACCCAACACTAGGCGGCGATCTATGCACAGATATGAATGTCAGCAGCCATACATGCCAAGAACAGATGCAAACTGGTAAGTAGCATATCCCCTAGGATATCTGGCTGGGCAGTGGACATTGTAAAGTTCCGAGTAGAGGATACGTCCCTGATCAAGTGAGTTTTGCCATGAGAAGCGCCTTCACTTTTTTTTCGAAAGATGCAGTAGAGAGATTACGTCTGGTTTCTGGGGGTAGAGCATTCCAAATTCTGGGCGCCATCCCTGAAAAGGTTTGGTTATATGTTTTCTTCTTGTTGAATCTTTGAGCCGCCCATCTACAGGATCGGACTGTGCATGGTCGATTGGAGCACACTCAACAGGGTCTCCAGTTCAACTACCTTGAACTTCTAGCCATTCATCTAGCATTGAGGGCTTTCCTGCCTCACCTGATAGGCAGGGTTGTTCTTGTACACACAGACAATATGACTGCTATGTGTTACATTCAGAAACTGGGAGCAACACGCTCTCCACAACTCTCACAGTTATCCCAGAGCATTTGGAGAGGGGCTCTCCATCACAAAATAATTTGCTGGCTGAGTACCTTCCAAGAATGGACAACGTCTTTACTGACCTCCATAGCAGGATGCGGCAACAGGTCCACGAGTGGTAACTCCACCTTCAGGTCATCCTCTGCTACTTTCCAGAAATAGCCCTGTTTGTTACCACAAAAAGCACCAAATGCCCAAACTTCGCCTCCAAGTTCCCACACCTACAGACCATGGGCAATGCACTACAGATGAACTGATTAGGGATATTTGCATATGCTTTTCCGCCTCTCCCTCTTCTGTTTTTGGTACTGAGGCTTCGCCAGACTTCCCTCGCTCATCCTGGTGGCTTCACTGGACTTGTCAGCCATGGTTCACAGCTCTGCTCAAACTGCCTCTGGTACTGCGCAAGAGGCTCCCCAACACGCCGGGCCTTCTACCACAGAACCATGAAGAAATCAGCCACCCAGACCCTGCGTCGCTCAACCTTGCGATCTGGCTCCTGAGGTCATCGAATTCGGATCCCTCAACCTGCCTCCAGAATGCAGAAGTATTTTTAAAGAAGTGCATAGTACTACCACCTGGGGCTGCTATGCAGAGAAGTGGAAAAGATTTGTGTGCTACTGTCACTGAAAGCAGATTGATCGTTTTGGAACACAGTCCAGGACATTCTTACCTACTACATCTTCAGGTTTCTGGTCTAGCCTTCACCTCCATCCTTCTACATTTGGCTTCTTTGGCTGCCTACCTTCATTATAACCAATAAATCTCTCTTCAGGATTCTAAAGCTTTAAAGCTTTCATGGAGGGTCTGAAAAGGTATATTCCTCCTAGGGTTCCCCTATCCCGGCATGGATTCTCAACATTGTCCTTAGAAGACTCCTGGGCCCTCTATTTTAAGCCCCTCCTTTCCTGCCTCTTTGAGTTCCTTTCTAGTAAAGTGTGGAAGAACCCTTTTTCCCAGTCCATAGAGATAGGGTTTTCCTTCGTACCAATCCCAAATTTCTCCCTTAGGTGATCTCTCCTTTTCACCTCAATCATTGTATTGAACTTCCTGTGTATTTACCACCACCTGATTATTTCGCAGAATGGGCTGTCCATACTCTGAATGTAAAGCTAGCCCTCATTTACTTCATTGACGGAACTAAACCCTTTAGAAAAACACAGCAACTTTGTTGCTTTCTCCAAGCCATGCCACGGGAAGGCTCTATTCAAATTCGACATTGCTAAATGGATCAACAAATGCATCCTGGCATGCTATGCCCACTCCACTTGGAAGACAGAAGCCTATAAAAGTCCAGTAGCTGATATTTGCAAAACAGGTGCTTGGTCCACACCACACATTTTCACAAAGCATTATTTCATGGCTGTACTAGCACGCCAACAAGGTAATGTAGGTCGAGCAATACTTTGTGCACTCTTTTAATCTACTGCAATGCCCACAGGCTAGTCACTGCTTTTTTTTAGAAGGACTGTTTTACAGACTATGCACAGTAGGTGTATCTACAACCACACATGCCTCAAATGGAAAATGTTACTTACCATGTGAGCATCTGTTTGTTGTATGTAGTGCTGTAGATTCACCTGCTAACACCCTCCTCCCTGGACGCTAGTGGCTGTTGCAATCTCCTTTGCTATCTTCTTTTGCATGCACATCTCTCTATTCTTCACTTCACATTCGATGCAACACTCGCAGTGGGGTAAAACTTAGATTAACAGTAGAACTGATGATGTGCATTACCAGCAAGAGGAGCAGTCACTGCCTTGTGGCTCAAAAGACTTCTTCGAAGAAAAACAACTTGCACACAGGCGGGCCCAACACTAGATGTCAGGAGTACGCACAGCATTTGAATCTACAGCTCTACTGTGCCACAAACAGATTCTTACATGGTAACCATTTCCTTCTCAATGCAGTCACTTGTGTCTCATAGCAGGGAGCCGATTAATTCTACCCGCGGATTCCCACGAGCCCAAACACTAGCGGCACACCTCGTGCAGGTCTGTCATCTGCATCTATTTCCTACAGTCGTGTCACAGTTTGAACCCTGTATTCTTCGATGGGGACATCGTTCCCAAGCACACTGGAAGTGATTTCGGAAGAAATTTGTCAACCGACTAACAAGAGCGGAGTTCCAGATCCAGGTACAAAGGAGCGTAAAAAGTCAAGCAAGAAACTTATGGTGTCCTTATATCCTTCTCTGACCCGTCACTTGCAGGGTTGAACTACATCAACATATAGTTGGTGGGATATCATATAGCTGCAAATGGGAGTACTGCTATAAAAACTTCAGATCAAGTCGGATGCCTAAGGAATATTCGAACGGTGAGGAATCTGCAGTTAGATGAAATATCCACCTCAATGGTAAGTAACTTGTTCTTCAGATCAACAGCTCGATTCTCCATTCTTTCCTGACAAGCTGGTCTGTCACACTTCACCTGTGTTTTTCTTTGCCTTGTCATAAAGGGGAAGAGAGGCTACTTGGTTTGGCTCCACGTTGTGCACTTACCTTATAAAATAAGACTAAGTAGTACTGTGTTGTTGATCATCGCATGTTTGATAGGTTTGCTGATGCAAAATAGAAAAGGATGGTTCAAAAAGGGACCTAATCTAAATGGATTGTCCTTTGTATTAAACTGTGCCATAAAGGATGCTCCTGATGTTCTCAGAGGTAATTTCACATGGGTGAAGGCCATGACTAGAGATTTGGCTGAGGGCATTCTGATTTTGGACATTTGCTAAGGTGACACGTGGGCATCTGTCCATACTTTCACAGGCACTACTGCATCCATTCACAAGCCAATCGAGGGCACCTTTTTGCCTTCTCAGCACTGCTGAATTTCCTGGTGTGAAGTCTAGTTCTCAGACTCACCTTCTTGGAGGGGATATTGCTTTTTTGTGGATTCATACGGGGAAGAATCTTTGGTTAAAAGAATCCATCAGAAGAAAAAGTTAATAATGATCCTTCTAGTGGATTGTTTAATTGCAGGTTCCTCACCATTACTGCCTCCCCATTCTGCAGCGGGCCCAGGTTAGTTTCAAAGACTATGAAATTGAATTAAATCGGTCAGCTATGCTCCACATCCGTCTCAGAGGGTGTGAAAAAAAATGACTTAACAGATGGTCGTGTGCAGGGTTGGTACCTATATGCAGCTACATGTTGTCCTGTCCAGAGATGGGGCAGAGTCGTCACAGACGCTGATGGCCACCTATCGGCATGCTGGAGCCTATTGTGGAACTTTCACAATCCAGTTTGATACCTCAAGGGACAAGAATCTGTGGTTGAATCCACTAGAAAGAACCATCTAGAATGAGATTGTTTGAACAGTATAAATAGTGAACATTGCCAGCACATGTGTTGCAGTTTCAGTACCGCTTCCAGAGATTAAATATTATGATGAAGTCCTAGGCAAATATAGGCTTTGTTTCTAAGGAGAAGTATGTATGTTTAGCTCTGGGATTATAGTCTGTAGGAAGGTAAGTGGGTAGGTCTTCTTTTCAGGCAGCCTGTAGCTGGCTGTTGTCAAAATACCTGTCTAAACCAAAAACCTACAATGTGTTTGGAGCTAGCCTTCTGTTTGTCATTTGTTGGCTTTCTTCTCACTCGCTTTTGTTTGCTTCTTATTTAATGCATTTCCCTTCCCTTCTTGTGTTTGTCCCTCTTCTGGAGCTCTCTTCCTTATTGCCCCTTTGATTGGACTATTTGTATCCAGGGAATTACTTATTTCTTTTAGCATTGAGTCATGGGTTTTCAAGCTTTCTACCTTTTGCTGTTTGCGCTTTCTCAAATCCTGCCCCGTACACTTTGTATTGCTTCTCCCTCCCAGCTCATGTCTTGCTTTTCTGGCATAACTTTGTCCTGCTCAAGTTGTTCGCTTTTTGCCTTTGTTTGTTTCTCTTACGTTTTTATTATTTGTCTTTGCTTTTCCTTCCTTATCTTGTGTTTGTTCCTCCACTGGAGCCTTCTTCTTTATCACACATTTTTCTTTTAGCATTGATAGCATATGTTTCACGCTTTCTACCTTCCCCTCTCTCAAATCCTGCCTCCTGCACTTAATTGTATTTTGCCTCTACAATGTCACAATACTTTTGTAAGAATGTTACCATGTTGATTCCAAGAATCACTAATTTCATGACCTCCATTGTTGTCATTATTATTCCCACTGAATATTGACTGTGCACAAAACTTAGGCTTTACCATGGTACAAAGGGAATTTTTAGGTCTCGCCAACGCAGCACGTAGGCGTTGAATAGGAAGGAACCTTTTGCAATCGATCAGCATTTTGGCTATAAGCGTGCACGTTTTGCATTGCTTTCTATTGCAACTTGTGCACATTTGGCGTTTCCTTGCGGGAGCGAGCATCGGCGCCATCTGTTTGTAATTATCTTGAAAACAGATGGTGAGCCTGCTTGCTCCTGCAAGGGAAACGCTGTGTGTGTGTGTCTGGTCCATGCGACGCATCCTGCAGGCACTTGAGACTTTTTTTTTTCTTTTCAAATTTAACTTTATTGTTCACCGCTTATGGCTCAGCCTCTCCAGCCCTTTTTCCTCACTGCGGAGCATTCCTGACTACTGCCTATTGGCCGATTTCTGCTGTCTCCTTTTTCCATCGGCTGCCTGTGTTGCCTCTTGGTACTACGTGCAGGTCAGGCAAGTCGTATTGCTTCCTCCAGCCTCATTGGGAGGCCTTGCCTGCTTCCTCCAGGTCATTGGCTGGTTTTCTCTTCTTCACGTGGCCCAGGCAATCGGAACTTTGCTTCTCGTACCCAGGCAGTGTCGTTTGGCAACTGGGTTGTCCTAAGCTGACTCGCACAGCATATTTTCAGCTGATTTCTCTTTGTTTTTGCCAGCTATGTTCTGTTGGTTTGTGCAACTTTTCCTCACGCTGATTGGCACAACTCTACCTAGTGTCTGTATCCTTCAAGCTTTGCGGTGCTTTTGTTTACTCTGCGAGTTCTACTACGTGCACTCTTGTGGAGGTGGGGTGGAGGGGACGTGCATTGGACCAGACACACACATCAGCCACAATGCTCTACAACATAGCCAAAAGTTCTGGCTAAGCACACAAGGTCCCAAAAGCGAGATCTATTGGCTATATATACTTCATGAATTAAAAAACAAGTTACTGATTTTTGTTTTGTGACATTTTAGTTTGTGTTTTAGTCTAAGATAATTCTGTGCGACGTTGGTAGCTACTAAATTATGTACCCCTTTTGCCTCCTTTTTAGCCCTTGCATCCAGTGGATCTCTTCCGATAACATCAATTGATGCATCTGGGAATCTGGTTTTTACTAACGCTGGAGGGACTTCCAACATCGTGACTGGTCCACTGTTCTTGAGCCCCCAGAACCTTTCCCTGCTCACCAGCAACCCTGTCAGCCTGGTCTCTGCAGCAACCGCAGGGGTCACTGGAACAGTCACCAGCCTACATGCCACCTCCGCCTCAGCAGAGTCCATCCAGAACTCGCTCTTTACTATGGCCTCTCTCAGCGGGGCTACTTCAACCACCACTACTGCCTCCAAGGCGCAGTGAGAGGACTATCCAGCCCGTTTCAGTCCGCGATGTAATCAGCTGCCAGCTGGTTAATAACTGAAAATGTGATTCTCTGACTCTCACCCTGTTGGAAGGGTCAAGGAAGAGAGAGCAAGAGGAAAGGAAGACTAAAACTAACACAAAGACCGGAACTATGGATGAACAATTGCCTAATTTTATAACAAACATTCTCCTTTCAGGATCTCTTCACTGACGGGAGAACTTTCTAACCAAAAATGTAAAAAAGGAAAAAATACCAAAAAATGCCCCAAAAAGCGGAAGGACTACTTATCATTTCCAGCATTCATAACAAGTTACGGTTGGTAACCTAAATAGGAAAGGGACTTCGGGTTGGTCTAGAAATCTTTAATTTGTTGCTGTTTTTGTTTTAACGATCATTGTATAGGTCTGTTGTGCAGGCCTTTGTCATGCAAGGTGTTTATAATCAGATCTGTAGTATTGGGGTTCCTTTCATAACTGGTACAATTGAGGCAGGCCTGTGTCACTAGTGTATCTTTTTTTACAGACATCTGCATGTAAATATAATGAGTTGGATGCATATCTTTTTTAATTCCAGATTGATTTGGTGGGCTTCCACCTGATGGAATTAAGTGGGTTTTCGTCCCCTACTGAGATATTTGTTAATTACTGTGTATTCCTCTGCTTCTCAGCTTTCTCTTTAATTTTAGAGGAATGGAGTGATTTGCGTGTAATCCCTTCATGGAAGCAGCTGAAGGGCGAGTGTGCCAAATACCTGAGTCATACCCATTTCACCCGCTCAGTGAGTGTTTGAAGACAGTGGCCTAGTCATTGAACAGTGTTAGCAAGATTCATATTTTCAGTGGTAATACCAAGCAAGAATCTTGTGATTTATAATGCAAATCCGTCATTTGATTCTAAGTAAGGTATTTAACGTTCTCCAATAAGCATGTGTTGCTTAGTTGGCATGTACTATAATTTACAATATGTCCCATATTTTCTGTGTTGGATACCTCAACTGAGGTTGATCTGTGTAACAACTAGTCAGTACGAAGGATTATCCACTATCTGCTGCTTATTATTCATTAACTACTGAGCAGAGTTGCATGGCATTTCTGAACTGGTGGCACTCTCCAACCTACGTTTTGCTTTAGGCATAAGGTTGCAGTTCAGGGTCTCATGCCTGGTCAATATAAGATATGGATCAAAGAAAAGATGAGCAAATTTCAAAGGATGTGTCTGAGGAAGAATGCAGGTCCTAACTGTGACTCTGATGTGTGACACAATCTATTTCCCAAAGTGTATATAAACCAAAAGGTTCCAAAAGAGTTGGTATTGGAGCTGCAGTGCAGCATGGCACTGTAGACTCCATACATTGGGGTTTATTTCTGTTCTTCAAGCGGAAGATGGTTTGAAAGTAAGAGAGGGCTCTGATTTGCAGATGTGAGTGGCTCCTCACACACAAGCACTGTCTCCGGGGGTATCGGGTGTGTTGAAGAGCAGGTGTGTATATTATTTTCACTTTTGGATGTGGGGTAGAATCAGCTGCTGGCAGGGCTCTCCCTGATCTGCCCAACCCTCTGTGTATGCTCAGGTACTTTGCACACGACCCCAGGGTGTTTTGTCTCTGCCTTCAGTTGGTGTTACTTGTAACTGTGAAGAATGGCAGTAGGCGCTTTTAATCCACCATTCCCATAAGCTGCTTTCAGTCGCTGATGGCACAGGGAGCAGTCAAAGGTGTATTAAAATAGCAAGTAAATCCATTCATGTCGTTGATACCCTTCTGTAGTATATGAACCAAAAATGTAGAGTGGGAAAGAATCCACATAGTTCACTGTGATGCAGTTCTGGAGAAAAGAAAACCCTTGTCAGAGAAGGGCAGGGTGACTGCCAATCGGCCATGATCTCCTCGCTCAGCTGACTGACTGTTCAGTCCTGCAAACGTCCAAAAAGGATCCCTGAATGGACCCAAGAGTCTCTGTCGCTCGTGTGCTCTCCCCTTTCCCACAGAGAGGGGTAGAACTGCTTCAGTGATGCGAGACACCGTTCAGATGGATCCAAACTGCACTGATTTGGACCAGCTTGGTGGCAGAACACTTCCCCTTCTCATCTTTTTCTTATTTAACTGTGTGCGCTTCTCCTTATGTCCCCTGATGTTTATTGTAATCTAGTGAACTGCAAGCAGGAAACTAACATGTCATTCAGCCTTGTGTGTATTTGTTATTTTGTATTTTTTAAACTAAGCTTGAACCAAAGTCAATTTCTAGCAAGCTGCTGTACTAATGGACTAGTTTGTACAAGTGCAGTTCCGACGCAGTGATGAGATAGATGCTACTGACAATTCTTTTCATTTGACTATATTTTGTTGATATTTTATGAAGTTGCTGCTTGTTTTAATCTGTTTTTTTTGTATCGTTTTGGTAACTTGTATTAATTGTCCTTATGGACGGACTCTAACTTGATATATATTTTTTGTCCTTATGGAAACGAGAATCTGTTTTGTAAATATGTAGGAGGCTGTATTGATGCATGTTTATTTCAGCTATCCTCCTGTGTCCTCTCATGTGCCGTGGTTACAGATGCTCAAGAGCAACTGATGCCTGTACTACTTTAGTCTTGCTTCGGACCGGTTGAGGGCTTTTTAGGTAGGTGATGGATTATATACTGTAGAAATACATGGCACACCTCCTCTTCCTATCCCTATTTGACTCCCTGTAACTGCTCTAGCACTGAGGAAGACACAAGGCTCTACTCACTTCGAAGCAGACTCTTTTCAAAACGAAGGGAGGAAAATGGTTCATGTTTGCCTTTGCATTGATCTATAGATCTTTGCGATATCTGCACATATTAAGAAGGGACAGGGCCTAGGAGGTTTTGGTTATTGTGTCAAATATGGGTCAAAGTAATCATGCCCCCCCTCATGATCCACACATAAAGAATGATTTGATGCAGCAATCCATTCCTTTGGCCTCTTCTATTCTGTCTCTCGAGTATGGGTCTGTGAGCCTAAAGCGCCATATCGTTCTACTTTGTTGAAAAGGAGATACCTTGTTTTCTCCAAGGGTGGATATTTAGTATTGTAGTGGACGGGAGCGAGTGCCAGCATGTTTTTCTGGAACACTAATTTAGTTACAATATTTATTTATTGAAATATCTTTATTACTGATGAGCTTTTTTGTACACCCAACAGCACTAGCTTGATCGACATTTTTCTTTTCACATCCTTCATTTACATTTCATTCTTTCCTTTGGACTGCTTCTGTGATAAAAAAAAAAAGACAGTCCTGTACGTACCTTGGACTGGTGTTGCTGTGGATACCTCTAGACATACACAGACAGCACAGGGGCTTCGTGTTTTCCCCCCAGAAAACCTTGCTCTATGTTTGTTAAACTCTAATAAAAGAGAGGGACCCACAGACCAAAGGGGTAGGGTACCAAAAGACAAAATGTCAAAAACGTTTCCCTTTGGATACATTTATCATACAACAATAGTTATTGCCCACACAATTTCAAACATAGATATCATTTTAGACAACAGACAAGGACATAAAAGGAGTGTAGGTGATAAGTGTTACCAAAAAATGTGCATTTTATTACAAATCATTAAAAACAATGAGGCATCAATAAAAACACAATTAATATATATCAAATCATAACAGACTGTGGGAAATAAACATAAAGGAAAATTATTCCAATTAAAAGAGTGATGAAAAACGCTAGTTGAAAGGAATTTAATCCGACTCCAATTCGTAGTAAAAAAAGGAGTAGTTATGTCCATTGACTTAGCGTATCAAGACTCAATATTAGCATTGACGCGTTTAGGTTATGGCACTTGTATTCTATAGCCAACACCTTCTTCAGGATTAAAAGTAATTTCCCACACAAATACAGTATATCTCATCAGGGGTTACAAGCAGCCCTCAGAATAATTCTCGGCTGTATCAATATACGAACCCATTTAGTATGATTTGATGGGATAGGTTCATCTATGAAGGGTCAGTGACCATACATGTTCCTCGGCTTTCTGATAGTCGTTAAAACCTTGCATAAAAATATGCTATGTAGTTATAGGTAAGAGTCACAAACAGTTGGCATATCGCTACGAGACTTTCTGACGGGAACTCCGGGTTGATCGAACAGCAGGCTGCGGGCGGTCTAGCTGAAAGGGGGTTATGACATTATAAGAGCCCCGCACTGGATCGAGATAAGAAGCACGTTTGTGACTCTTACCGGTAACTACATAGCATATTTTTATGCAAGGTTTTAACAACTATCAGAAAGCTGAGAAACATGTACGGTCACTAACCCTTCATAGATGAACCTATCCCATCAAATCATACTATATGGGATTGTATATAAGTTTTTTTTGCCTCATATACAGGTTGTGGTCTAATTCAACAAAGCTAAATTAAGAGATGTTATGCCTTTGAGATGGCTAAATATAGGTTAGTCACTTAGCCATCCTGCTGAAACATGGATGAAAAAGTGCAGGTTGTGTAAATGCTTATCACTCAACAGATTACCAGTTAATTCTACATTGGAACTGCAACTAATTTATTAGAAATTTTAGTTTGATGTATTATAGACCAGCATGTGCCACTAGTCATCTGGAGCATGTATGTTCTGTATGATGGTTTCCTTTGCTCAAAAGAGAATCTTTTCCTTCTGGCTAACTTTCCCCCCATTATCTGCTGTTGAGCTCTGAAGTATCACGGTCACTGATAGTGGCTTTCCGATTGGCTAGAGACCACTATTGCCTGCACTGTATTGCATATGACCTCCTTTTCTACCTAAATGACCTGTGTATTCTATCATGCAGTATTCCTGGATTCTTCTCCTTTGGATGGCAGAATTGCCCAGTGTTGCAGTTGCGAGAAAATGTGAAGTTTGCAGCCTTTTTATTGCCATGGGGTTCCCTATGTTTTCATCCTCTCCTTAAGCTGAGCAAGACATTCAAAAATTAAACCCGTTTGTATATGTTGTATTCCTCACATCTGCTTGAGGCGTTGTTCTTGGACTTCTTTTCACCATCGTAATCTGTCTTTCTATAATCTCTGCTGCTGTGAATTCCCAGCCTGAAATGTGGTCATGCACTCGGTTAGCTGTTTTTAGACCCAATGTTTGCTTGATATTGTTTCTACAAGAAACTAAAAAGAGAGGGGTCCCTCTAACCAAAGGGACAGATCTCCATATCAAACTGTAAAGTGACATATTTTTCCTTTTGGGGTTATGAATTACCGCCAACACTCATTCCATATATTTACTCATTTATCCAAATCTCAAACACATGATCCCTCGCCTTATTAACATGCCACATTTCGTACTGACTCAATCTAATGATTAATAAAATGATTAATTTAAAATAACACCGTACATATGTAATCTAATTCATCTTCTCTACAATAAAGTATCTGTTAAACGTTTATATAAATACATAAGGACATTGCAGTGCATTAAAGAATTTTTCCTCAATCTAAAAATCATAATACATTTGACAGACAAACAAGAGCGAGCACAAGGCAAAACCTGTGTCTTCAAAAATGTGCTAATCAATACTAATAATCAATACAGGCACGTGAAGAAACAATTCACATCTAATATGCCTGTTAGTGCCACAGATTTTAGCACTTTATATGTGTCTCTGTGGTTTTGACCCAATATTGACCACCACCTTCAAGACAACAGATTCTCTTGCATGTCAATTTTAATCATAAATACCATCCAGACCCGCTGTACTTATTATTAAGTGGCTTGGACGTTGACACTAGCTGGTGTTCACATTTCCTTCCAGGTTAGTGACTTGTTGTACAAGGGAGCTTTCGTTAAGGATTAAAAATATGTACATAATTTTTTCATGTCTCTGCTTCCTTGTCAGTACCAACTCTATTATGGAGCTGCTGGTTGCTGAATCAGGCCTCCCAATGTTTCATAACCAGGGTACCGCGTTTCCACGTCTACCCCTGTCTTCTTGTTTGAAACAATCGCCCCGGCCATTTAATAAGTACAGCGGGTCTGGATGAATAAGGAAAATATTGAACAAGGACCAAGCTGGGTGCCTATTGGGTATTTATAATTAACACTGACACCTGAGAGATAATCTGTTGTCTTGAAGAAGTTGGTCAGTATAGGGTGCTAACCACCGAAACGCATCGACCCATATAAAGTGCTAAAATCTGTGGAACGTACAGTCATATTAGATGTGAATTGTTTTTTCATGTGCCTTTATTGATTATTTGCTTTGAATAGCACATTTTTCAAGACGGGTCTCTGTCATATATTTGTTGCTGTGGTTTTTAGATTGAGAGAAAATTCTCTAATGCGCTAACAATGTCCTTATGCATTTATAGATGAACTTTTTTTAACTGATGTATTATTGTATATGTGATGAATTATATGTACGATGTTATTTTGATTCATGTGATAAATTATATGTACGATGTTATTTGGAATAATTGTATTAAACAAAAGAGTGAGTCAGTAGAAGATGTGGCACGTTACTCAGGTAAGGGAGCATGTGTATGAGATTTGGATAAATGAGTAAACGTATGGAATGAGCGTTGGAGGTAATTTGTCATCCCAAAGGCAAAAACTTGTCACTTTACAGTTTGATATTATTTCTACGCCAGAGCTGAATTTCTGTGTGTTTAAGGGAGCTGATCCGGATCTGAAACAAGACACAGTCCGGACTGTTCCACTATTTCAATGTTATTTTCCATTGCTTTACAACCCTGCTGGGAACCATATAATTTCAACTCTGTGTATAGTAAAAGAAAGGCCGTTGTCTTCAAGGAAACCGTTTCATGAAGGTTTTGACAGAATATCTATATAAGCCTAATTCCATCTGTGACTATTCCCTCAACTCTGATCTCTCGTCCTAATACCAAGTACAGCATTAATGATTGTAGTGCTGTCCGCTCCAAGGTTCTTCCTTTGAGCAGCTTTATCACCGTCTTACAGGCCCTTCTAATTCTCTGGTAAGAGGCAGAGCTCTTGAGATTGTTCTACCAATGCTTTCTACTAAAATCCCTTGAGCTGGTTTCTTGGAGAGTTCATGGTCCATCCTATTATCCCAGGCTGCGCCAAGTACCCCTTTAGCTGATTTTTCTTCATCTTTTGGCCATCAATCATAGGAGTGGTTTAACTTTGTTTTTTCACACTCTTTGGCCAGGACTCCACTTTACTGAACCTCCCTCATCCTCTGTAGTCTGTGGGTGTCTCGCCAATAGACAGTTTAATGGCTGAAGACAGAAAACATCTGTAACATACAATACCTTCCAATTAGAAATATCAGGACTTGTTATCATCTGATGGTGGATGACCATGTTGCCTTGCCTTGATCTGTTTTATAGATGTTTTGCCCATTGATTCCAAACTAACTTTCGTATTTTTCTGATATTTATGGGTTGTAGCTCCTCCGGCATATTCAGCCACTATTGGTCCTATTGTTGACTCTGTTTTTAAAGATGGGAACCTTTTTTTTTTTTTTTTTTTGCCATTTGGTACCAAAATGGAACTCAGTACATTTTCAAACGAAACCTTATTGTGCTGCTGCCAACATAAATCTCAACGGAGCTGTGATCTACAGAGGAGCTAATAATTTCCTTCTGAGTCTTGTGCCTGAAAGGGTGCAGTGTCAAATATATGGACTTGGATGCCATTCTGTAACGTTTTCTTTTGTCTTTATACACTAACCAAGGAAGAATAATTGTTCCTACTTTTAAGCAGTATTGTAATTTACTGCAAGACATTTGTCTTATCTGCAAACGTCCTGGCTCGACTAGCAGAAGGTTTGGAAACATGCAAACTTCTTCACAAAATCTAACTTATACAGGCATCTATGCAGTTTGCTACATTTTAAAGCCTTGACACCCAAAGTTCTCAGACAGCCTCTGCATACAACTTACACTTCCGATTGTTATTTTTGTATGGCAAGGCTTCCTCCCCCCGCCCCCACACACACACTCACACAATAGATTGGCAACATTTTCACAAAAGGTGCTTCATGAGGGAAGAATTCAGTTTTTAAAATGAACCGGTCTAGTGACTTTTTCAGTAAATCTTCCTTCTAAATCTAGTGTTTTACAAACAGACTCCATTATCCTGCTGGTGCTGTTTCCAAACTTGAGCCTGGCCAGGATAGTCGCACAGGCTGTACTTGTATGCCTTGAGGTATCTACAGAATAAGTCCAAATGTATGAGTTTCTGACATACACATGCTCAATTTCCTCTTCTCACTTTCTTTCGCATCATTGCATGTCATCACCCTAGAGGTGTGGGGACATATTTTTGCATATTGTGCATCTGGCCATGTCGCTACATACCTCAGCATAATTTACCTTTGTTTAGGTGAGCTTGAAAGAGACACCTGGATCAACGACCTTTATAAATAGTAAAGATAATTCTAGCTTGAGAGTTTAATTTAACTAATGTTTATTGTGATCTCTAACCGTGATTAAGTTGTGAGTTTTCTTTGTGTTTTACGTTGTAGGTCTGGGAGGACAATTTGATTATGCTTAAAAGAAATATATTATGTTTTTTTTTTTAGTTAATACATACCTTGCCAATGCAAATATTTGACGACCCTGAGAGTTGTTTCTGAATTGATCATTATGCAGCACTTTGTAACAGGAGTGCTATATGAAGATTGTACTTTTCTCATACAAATTCTACACCACCCTACTCTTTTTCCACATGCCTGCCTCTCCTTGCTAGAATTCTGAAGATTAGTATAGGGAAGGTTTCTCTCGTAAGGGTAGTTGGGAAATAGGCGATGGCTGAATTATTGGCAGACGTAAATATGTTACGTCCCTTTGGTCAAAAGGCAATACTCGCAGATATACCAACTGTAGTACCTCTTTACAAGTTAGCTTTCTTTGAATATATGCATTTTCATTGCTTATATCTAGACCAAAAAACAGTGAAAACCAAACAAAAGGTTTTAGGCCATACTAAAAGCCCTGAAACTGAAGAAATAACTTTTTATGCATCACTATATTGTTTCTTTATCACTTCACCCTTTTTTCTGGGTCCCCAACACATTTCTCCCAACGTTGAAAGTAATGCTATTGGCTAATTGGTGAAGGCAAGATTCTAAGCCATGTAGACCCTTCTTACTCTCAGAAAAGGCAGTTTGTTTACTTTCCTACTCTAAAGCAGTTGGGCCTTGGCTGTCATACGGCCTTTCGATCCACTTTTCATTCTATTTCGAACGCTTTTTATTTGTTGATCTTTTCTTTTTTTCCACGTACGGCTGCCACAATTTGATCAGTTATATGAACCGTAAATAGCACCATGATTCCCAAACAAGCAATGCTGTGCGCCCCACTTATAAAGGTGCATGGGCATTGTTCTATCCTGGTAGGATTCTGAAATTTTGATAGCACTCCCACTACTACCCACTTCAAGAAGAGCAGCATTGGTGCAGAATGCTTCGTCAGGCTATAGAAAGCGGTCTTCAGCACTTCGGGTCTGAATGTAATGTGCATTGTCTCTGAGATGGACATAAAGAGAAACTTTTGAATGTGTTGAACACAGAACATTGCGATGGTTGTGAGATATACTTTCTCATAAAGACACTGAAGTGCTGCTCGCACTTTAAATATTGTGATATGTGTACTTTTCTTTTACTGGCAGATGGCTGGTTTAGTTTCCAGGCTATTTTCAGCTGTGCTCATCAGCAACAGGGAGACTGTGGAAACTATTTAAATTAGCAGTTTCTACTGGAGGGTTTTATGTTTTTTAAGTCACCGTCCTTTTCTGGCTGAATTCTATTTTAGTTTCTTTCCTGTGGTCAGTGCATGCCTGGCACCCATCTCTTGCATACATTTCTCTTTGTGTCGTTCGGGCAGTTCCTATCTGTGCATCTGGCTTCTTTCTGTTATGGATTTGTTGCCTTTCTAACTCTGCTGGTATTTCTCTCCTCATCTCTGCATATGTTACTGTTTTCATCCTCAGGGATTCCAGGTCAACCTTTCACATGTTATTACAGCATGGGCCATTGAGAAAAGTTTCTGTTCTTTTGGTGGGCTGACAACCTAGCTAATGAGGCCGTTTGTGCAAGATGTCAAGGTTGTCAGTGTTATTGGGGGATCGATTCGCTGAGATGTGGCCCGACCCTTCTTTCATCAACTGTTTAATGTTATCATATTTTTTCACTTTATCCCAGGGTTGTTACCAAGATTACTGTCATTATATCCTATCTTCTTTTCACATTTTCTTCTTCATATGTTGTAGTGGCCCTCGTGAGAATAGATTATTTTCCCATTATCACTTTCCGTTGCCGTAGTGCCCATTGGTACAATAGTGGTAGTCTTCCATTTGGAAAACATTTTTGTGCTGTTTCGGTTCATTGCTTGTATTTTGGCTGGCCCTTTTGTTATACAGTTGGCACACTCCATTATTCTGTTGCTAGAACTGAGTAACTGTATCCTTCCTTTTTGGATTGTGTTCATAGTGGTTGAACATGTCTTTATTTTTCATCCTGTTGTCCTTCCTCTATCTCTTTACTTTTACCAATCTTGAAAGTCTCAGGCTTCATGCAGAACCTCGATTCCTGTGATTCCTTTCTGTTGGGATTCTTACTGCGTTCGCACTCTAGGCATGTCAGGAAGTTTTATTTTGCTCTTTATCCCAAACTCTGTTATTATAAAGGCACACGAGGTGTGAGTTCTAAACTGGGCGGTGTAGCAAACTTCATGGTCTGTCTTCAAAATCAGTCCTAGTCTGTTCAAGAAGAGGTATTCACCAATGAATGTAGGTGCATTTCATTCCTCCTTGAATTAGGTTACCAAAGAGTCACAATTCTTTCTCATCCTTAATCATTTTGTTTTGGGCTCTCGTGTTCAAGCTTCGCTAGATATGTATTGTGGCTTGTATTGAGAAGATGAAGTCTCTTAACCAGAGAGGCTGACCGGTGTTCAGCAGCTTAACTCAGAAGTCAGTCCAGCAGAGGAGGTGCTACCATGTATGAGAGGCTCATCTAGGGTGGAAAAGAGGTTCTGTTTAAAATAATAGTCTCAAGATTTTTTGAATAATTTATGTCCACTGTTCTGAGCATAGTCTTTATTGTTGGTTCTAAAATGGAATGGTCTTTTCTCAAAGAGTGACCCTGATATTTTTCACAAATGGTTGGAAGGGTAGGCTTACTTTTATTTCTCTATAGAGTAAGAATGTTGTTCGGATGCCAGGGTCCCAACAGTGGAGCTAATAGAGCAGCAGGAGGAAAGGAAATGGACCATATGCAGTGAGATCAAACCCAACTATTAGGCCAATTTAAATACATTTTTATACTTTAATTCTGAACTTAAACAATGGTCATGTCACCAATTGGTGGGGCAGATAAGACTCCTGGGTGGCATCGAGCAGCTCATTTTGCGTTCTGCTGCTGTCCTACTTAAAGCTGTCTTATAGACTAGCATTAGATCCAATGCATAGTCCTCACCTCAGTTTAATGTTAAGGAGCTCTTTATTCATTTTCTGCAAGATATGTTGATTCAATTTTACTCTCAGCCCCTTCGAGAGCAACCCATTCCGTTTGCAGGAAATGAATACCAAAATGCGCAACTTGCTTTTAAAGCACTTTGGACACGTGAAAACTTATTTATAAAGCACTTTGCCATGATAAATAAAATGCCAAAATATTAACATATCCACAAAAATGTCGAATTTTACAGATCCCTGTTGGTTTGGAGCGAACCAATGAAGCATTTATACTGTCAATGTACTTTAAGGGTGTGTCTTGTGCTGCACACTAGCTCTATAAATGTCCTTCAAAGTAAATGAGTACTGCATCCGAGAAATCCATCCAGCCACATAGTTATGTCCATGCAAGTCACCTGTGACAACCACAGATTATCTTCAATGAAACGACTGTGATCTTTCTCATTGATCTGTAAAACACCATGGCCAACTAGGGGGTGGGGAGAGAAATCCAGTGGGTGTGCAAGGCTCTGCTGTTGAATATAAGAACCTTGTCTAAAACAGTTTTACTGGTTTGAGGTATTTTTCTGACTTTTTTCAAACACAAGAAGATATCTGAGACGCTTAACATTGAGTCATCGCAGTGAAAGTCATAGCCAATTATAGAGCCTCCTATAGTAAACCTAGTCTCCCTATCCTTGTCAATATCCTCATTGTACTGCAGCAGTAACCAAATAAAGTAATGTAAGAGAAGAAAATGTGTTCAATCCCTCTAGAATTCCAGTGCAGAACTGTAATTTTGACCCATTTAGCAGAAGATTTAACTAAAAGCTTTATTTAGAGGATTTTGTGTGCAAATAGCCTGTAAGTGGCGTTCATTCTTACATTATGAATGTTTTTGTAGTCTAATAGTGTCATTAGACATTTAGGTGTTTAATGGAAGTGGCTTCTCAGACATTAGGGCACTCCTAGCAAACAGTCCTATAACCCTGCGGTGCGTTAGTAGAGGGAATAGATTTGCAACCTGTGGGACCAGTTTCGAGTTCATCCAGTTGTGACATTGCAAGGGGCCAGTCGAAGTAGATAAAAGAGCTTTGGTTTTCCCTTGTGCATGAATTACTCAGCCTCACTTGTCAATCTACAGACCTATGCATGATGGTTTGCCCGAATTTCTGCATGATCAAATTACTAGGTGAAACTAGTTGCAGGTCTTCGTGGGTTTTTATAGGTTTTTTGCAAAACATGTTTGTGCTGGAAGATGAAATTTCTCATTCCCTCATCTTTTATACTCACCCTAGATCTTCCTTCGCACAAGGGAGGCACTTCCACGTGGCAGACATTTCCCTTTACATTTTGCTTCACAGTCCAAATGGAGGTATGTAGAAGGTGGCTTTAATCCCTTGAACAGCACTGGTACAGAATACTGCACATGTATCCTGTGCTGTTAACGACAACTGTACTTCAGTGAATTCCAATCTAATGAACGTGATAGTGTAATGCTGACTTTCATGCACATGCCTAACATTGTGGATGCAGCAGTCATGAAATCTATCAGTGAATGTGAACCTGCTCCCCACTATCACAGTGTCCTCCTTTAAAGTCCCTTTTCTTTCCTTCTCTGGTAGTGATAGTTAGGGTGAATGTGTTGGATTATGTCCACCACAGGTACAGGAGCTGTTGTATACCTCATTTCTAACTCGTGACTGAGTTTTTTGCTTTACCTTCTCAAAACCCTACAGAGTTGCCATCACTGCCCTTTCTTGAAGTGATTTTGACTCATGGCCCATAGCAACACGTGACTGGTGATTAATGGGATAGAGGTGCTGTGCGCTTCTTTTAAGCTTCTGAATGTTGCTGCTTGAAAAATGACATTGCTACGGGCGAATTCTAATCTTTCTTGGCTCCCAGGGGTCTCACAAATATGTTAATGAATTAAAGGATTCCTGCCAAGTCTGTGTTTCGCCCAGCAAGTCATTCAGCCAATGTCTTGATTTGGTTGGGACTATTCTCTTCACATCCTGGGGCAAGACAAATGCATTAAAAACCTCTTAATATTGCTGCAATGCCAAGCCAAAAAGTTTAAACCATATATTACATTTTATTTGACAATCTTATGTCCTTCCTGGGCTAACTTTTAACAATGTGCTTGGACCTTCCACCATTTTCTTTGAATGTAAATGTTCAGTGTAAACCCAAGTATTTAAGCCACGTCACAGTGCTGTTATGCGCCAGGGTCGCTTTCTTTGTCTTGTTTTGTTTTAAAAAAATATTCAGCCAAAACCAAAGATTTATTAATGATTGTATGAACTCATAAACAAACAAACAAACCAAAAAACAAAAATAACAAACAAAACTACAAAAAAAAAAGAGCGTCTTCAGTGCCAAACTGAACTGTGTAATCTAAGAGGACTTTGTCATGGGGTTGAGGAGTGTTGTTAATGGTGGCAGCATGGAGGTTGGTTCTTTTTCCTTTTAAAGTAAGTTCATGGGGGTAAAACATCTGTCTTGGAGCATAGCTGCAAGTAACTCCATTCATGAAAATGTGTGCAGGTAGATTAAAGCCATTGAGGCTCAAATTTCCATTCCAGCTCGAAAGATAAATTAATCTTAGATTTATTTGTTCTGCAATGGGTATTTACGATACATCTAGTTTCCTCACAAACACCAAGGGTCCTGTAGATATGGTGCTACAGTCGCTGCCAATCTGAAGCAATAACAGTTGATGCACCAAACCACACCTTGCGAGGTATCAAATAAACTGGTCAAGTGTAGCCGTTTGAGGGCTCTAGATTTGTCCCTCTAAGAACTTCACGTCAGCTTGGCCCTGAAGACAATGGTGCACTATTGGCTGCTCTGATGGGTGCTTTAATTGTTTGTGGTCTGAGTGATGTTGAAATACATGCTGAGATGCACTACTGAACTTTTTACTTTGATTTATTTCTTTAGCTGCAGCATTGCCTGCTGTCCTGTTGCTAGAAAAACCAATCTGTAGAAGACTATAGCGGTTTCTTTGTTTACGTCATTCACAGCACCACGTGCAACTATGCATTGTATTTCGCAACCTTTTGTGCAAGGCTATGTGGATGACTATGACTTTATAACTTTTAGGGGATTACAAACGAAGGAACTTTTTAAGCAGATGTTTTTAATCTCAGTTTGGGGGTGTATGGTTCTAGGGTCGTGCAAGCTCTATCCCAAAGCAAAATCCAAATGTTAATAATAAATGCCTGAGGCAAATACCAAAGATACTTTCTCTCCTGCAGAACCTTAGACTTATGTGTAAAGTACTATTACCCAGCACTTGCATTAGTCTAACCTCAGTAATTCCAAAGCTTAGATGTATATTTTGGTATATTTCTGGGATATAAAAAAGTTGTTGATTTCTTGTTTGTTTTGGTGTTATGCTCTTAAAGTCACAGCATGGAGATAAACTGACCTGTCTTACTCTCTTAGTAGTTTGAAATAGTATTTTTGTATGTTTTGGGTGTGTCTGTGTGTGTAATAACATAACAGTTTTCACTGCCTAGATGTTCATAAGAAAAAAGTTCTAAAAATGTATATAATATTCAGCAATGAGAACTTCCACAAGTCTGTCGATTCCGATGTGCATTTACACTGTTTGTTGTTCTCACCTGGGATCATTTAGCTTTAAAAGACAGCGTCCATATTTCCTCCCCCTGAAACTGTTTTTCTATCACTTTGTTGTAGTCAGAGCATTTGTTATAATATTGCTCAGAAAAAACATCTCCTTAAAGCTTTCTGGGTACGGGTTTTAACTTGGTATGCACTCGTAATGTGAATATTGGTTTTTAAACTCTACTCGCCATAGAGACAAAAACAAGAATGTAATTTAAAACAAATTATGGTCTAAGAAGCAACTTAATTGTATGCAACAGCCTCGAGCAGTAAGAAGTCTGCAGGTAGTCACAATTGGAGCTTTACTCTTGGCTTGCTTGTATTATCTGTGTTTTTTTGCAGCGTTACCTGGGCAAGCACTACAAAACTTAGCTTAGACTGCTGGTATATTCCGTGATCCAGCCTACGCGGACACACGTGCAAATCTTGTAGATCGTTCGTAGTTGCCCAGTTTGAAGGGAGGGATATGGATGCTGTCTCTTTAAATGGCCTACTCATGATTTTGGTTTCTCCAGTGGCCGCCTTCTGGCGTCTGTAGACTTTGAAAGGTTGTGTAGACTAATAAATCAGGATGAATTGGTAGAATTTTGTAGCCGCATTCGTCTGCTGTAAATTTTTATATATATATGACTGTAACTGTACAGTTCATTTCTGTTGTAAACATCATTAAACCATTTTCCAAGTGTTTTAACTTTTGAAAGTGGTCTCTTTTTTTTTTGCTGCAAGTTCTTCTGTTGAAACCAGCATGCAGGCACTTTTAAGAACTGGTGAGACAGTGATTAAGTGAATAATTTATTTGCTGAAATGTGGGTTGTCTGAGCGTGTACTGATCTCCATATGTCTCAAAGGACTCTTTTGTATACCGTAGATTATGCCGTTTGACAGAAATATTACAAAATCTGAAGGCGTAACTGATTATATTTGTGTTCCAGCAGTGTCCCGCAAAAGAAGTTCATTAAGTGACAATACCTCGAAATCTAGTCGTTTTTTGTAATTGGCCTGCTTCCATAAGAGAACAATCTGGAGGTTTCCATGTTTGCTGCCAAACCCCAGGAAACTGCAGTTGTAATTATAAATGACCTTCGTTTATATTGTGCTTTGCTGCTGTATGAAAACAGGTAATAGCAATAAAGAGCATTTACTATTATCTCTTACATATTGAGGTATTTTGATTTTGTAACAGAACTTCAGCTTGAGGCACACAGTACAGAAGGTAAGAATATTTAAATCTGCCACATTAAAACATAAATGATTCTACGCAATGAAGATTGTGCATATAGTAGGGGTAATCTTTTAATTTATTTTTTAAACAGGGCAATTCAACAAATTACTCTGGTTTTTCGCTACCTCTAACGCTCTCACAAAGTCCAGCTAGTTGATACGAAACCGAGAAAGACGACCTATTCAGACTTCCAGGTATAATTCTCTACAAACAAATATGAACTCAAACAACTGATACAGGCATACTGCAATTGCTACAGAAACATATAAAATGGAAAATATATGCAGCCTGTGCTAAACTTGTGCGTAGCCACAAGATCAGTCATCCAAAAACCTTGTAGGAAGCTGGCTCTTTGTGATATATCAACTACGTATACCGTGTGAAGAATACAGTGAGCCCTGTATGAGTAGACAGGGGCTTGTTATGCAATCCTAGAGTGCCTTGTTAGGGGGTAGTGTGGTTGAACAGCCTTAGGCTTAACACAGACGAGTGCAAGACATTTATAAAATATATACAATGGTTAAAAATGACAACACAACTCAAGAAGTAGATCCACACTAGATTATAAGAATAGCAAGTAAATATATGTGTAGGCATCAGAGAAAAATTGTTCAGGTAAGTACGTTTTTCACTTTAAAAAGTGGAAACTTGGTACAAGTTTTGAGTTCTGCAATGTTCTTCTATGGAAGGAAGAACAAGTTCTGCAAACAGGTACAGTACATCAGCTTACAGTACCAATCTCCAAGAGTGAAGGTGAGTGGATGGGCAAGGTCCAAGGCAGCACCAACAGTATACTAGCAGCTGCACGGGGGAGGCAGGCTGCAATTCAGCATCGGGAGCCAAATGCGTTTCAGTGGAGATCGGTTACTGTAAACAGAGGCTGCGTGCTCTGGCAAGGAAGCCAGTCACCCCGAACCAGCAAGTGGACTCGGGCCTTGCGATGCTCTGGAACAGGGGGTCGGAAGGGGAAACCTTTTGTCCTGTTCCCCAAGGCCCAGGGGTGACCAATGCAGTGGTGCACTTAGGTGTGAGGTTTTCGTTCTGGGAGCATTCGCGTTTTAGTGGGCTGCTTGCAGAGACTGTAGGCATCATCGGGGAGTCCAGGAGGGGTGAAGCCCCGATGGACTTGAACTCTGGAGGGCTGGAAAACCTTGTTGGCACCAGTGGCCCACCGCAACTCAGGCCAGATGCGTATGGTGCAGAGGATGCTTCAAGTGTTGAGTTTGGCAGTTTCGGAGGCCTCAGAGTCTTTACTTTTTGGAATTCTTTGGAACAGGCCCGCTGTTCACAGGAGGTCTTGGTTCCTAGGTCGAAGTGCTGGCAGGTGTCCCGGCTTGAAGACTCAGCAGCTGCAGGACATGTCAACTTTTGGTGCAATTGGCAAAGGGAACTGGCTGGGTTGGCGCCAAGTCAGTTTCTGGATTTTCTGTTCTTGCAGGGGTGCGACTCTTCTCGTCTGTCTTTTTCAGGTCATCGGAATCTGCTTCTCTGGTGCTTGGGACTCGCTTAGGGGTGTTAGGGTAGAGTAGTAGCGGAGGGGCTACTGACCCTTAGGGTCGACCACTTCTGTGGGAAGTGGGCGTGACCCTGTCCCAGAATTCCTATGTAAGCCATTACAAAGATGGCTGCGTCTGAAAAATCGTGTTCACCACCGTTCTAGCCCACCTTAGGGGTGGTACTAGCCTGGGCGTGGCATGCCTACCGGACTGACTAATTTTCCCAGCAGTCCAGGTGCCAAGGGGGTACTTGACAAAGGGGGAGGCTTCCTCTCCTGTGAGTGGAGCCACATTCGCATTCCAAAGGGGGCAGCTCTTTGCAGCTTGCCGCCTTAGTAAGGCTAGTCAGCAGATCATCCTGTGGGAGAGATTGGTACACCCTCTTCCTGGACAGGCTTTTGTTCTGGGCCTCCTGAAACCAAAATGCTGTCACCCTAGGAGGTCAGAACAGCATCTTGGGCTGGCAGGCTTGCAGAGACCAGTCCGCAGCCACACCAGAGGCTGGTAGGTTTTCAGGGGGCACCTCTAAGGTGCCCCCTGGTGCATGTATTGATAAGTCCAGCACTGGAATCAGTGTAGGTTTACCAATAACGGATGTTTGATAACAAACATCCCTCTCTTCAGTGAAGCCATCATGTAGCTGGGGAGCTAGTTTTCACCAGTACCCAGCACATGTCTTAAAATGTCTTCCTTGGCCACTTGCACTGGCAGTAATGAAACTCACCCGCACTGTGGCATATCTGCGCATGCAGGTATGCCCTCACATGTAATTCTAGGCACCCTGCCTTAGGGCTGTCAGCCCTCGTGTAGGGGTGAGTTACTGGTAGTACATGCTGTAGTCGGGGGCATGGAGCACAGGAATGTGTGAAATGTGTTTTTACTTTTGTTTGCACCAAGACACACAGTCTGCAATGGCAGTCATGCATGTGCGTGGTGAGGGGTCCCTTAGAGTGGTACAATTCTTGCTTTAGCCCTTGGAGAACCCTCTTTTTGTACCCCATGCCCTAGGTACTAGGGTGCCATTTTCTAGGAATTTACAGTGGTAGCTAAAGGTTTTACCAGTTGGGGAAATGATTGTACAGTTTTAGGGAAAGAGCTCTGACACTGGGTACCTGGTCAGCAGGGACCCAGTGCTCTTTTAGTCAGTCACATCTACCAGGCAAAAAGTGGGGTAACCATGTCAAAAAGGGGCACTTTCCTACAAACCTCAAAAGCCAAGTGCTATCTGTTCAAACGAAGTACTCCTACTAATCAGTAAATGCTGGTCATTTAATCCAGTGCAAGAAATGTCTAATAAAAATACTTGGAAGACTCCAGACTAGGCATAACATGATGAATCTGCAATTTCTGATTGATACTTCTAACTGCAGATTCCCGCCCAAGTGGCAGACCGAATCTGTAAACTTTTTTCAGCAATGCTTCAATGTGCTGCTAGGTAGCGCTGTGTGGTTCTGGGATGCATCCATACCACCACAGAACTGACAGAGTGGAGCGGCATGTAAGCATCAGCCCTATGCACTGAACTCAGTTCCTATCCTTCTGTGCGTTCTGATGCATATCTGGAGCTCTGCTCTCAGATTATTGAGCCTCCAACAACTCCATAAAATAAAAACCTAGTGTGCTTAGGAAGGTTGTCCCTCCCAACTCCCCTAAAAGTTACAGATTTTAAACTATGCTGTAATTATAGAAAAAAAATGTTGGTCACAGACCCGCAAGAGATGCCTCGGTGGTTGGACTCTGGACACAACTCAGTTGTGCAAGAACTGTACCCTCATGCACCCGAAGGCGATCCAGGTCCAAGAAGCCGCCCTGCACCACATTTTTCCCCAGATAAATTGCTTTTGCAAACTTGGCCTTTTTTTAGGTCTCGTAGCGATACAGTGCATAAGCACTGTACTCGCCGAGATCTATTGTTACTGACTCTGCTTCCCAGGAGACAGTGCCGGCCGCGCGCATTGCCTCTTCAAGGAGGCGATTTGAGCGGGGCACTCGCTCAGCTGCTGTCTCCTGGGAAGCTCCAAACACCATACACGCATGCGCATACACAGAGACACACACACACACACACACACGAGCGCCCATGCACGCACACACCCACACATACAGAGAACCCGCCGTCGCATACACACACGCGCGCACACACACACCCACAAGTGCACCGAGTGTCCCCCCAACCCCCCTTACCCCCCCAGCCCACTTACCGCCACTCCGGACTTCAGCCGCCACCACTGCTCCTCTCCTGGCCAGGCACTCCGTGGGCGCGAGCTTCCAGCAGGAAACGGAAGTCCCGCCCCACGGTAGTTTTCCTCACGCGCACCACACGACCAGCTGGGGAGTACAGGAGCAGGTTCGCTGAGATGAAGTGCTGGCTGGGCGGCCAATATCTGCTGGTGGTGAGTCATATGTTGGGAATGGATCAGAACCTCACACACTGACCGCCCCACGCTCGGCATCTACAGGATGCCCCCCCCAGCCTGTCCACCTCCAGCCCGGAGCCCCCTGCAGCCCCTGCTTCCCGACGCTGCAGAGCAAAGCCCCCGAAAGACGAACAAATAAACATAGGTTTCGCCGGCGGGCAGAATAATAAAGGTTTAAACTTGGTGCCTGAAGGGCTGGATTCATATGGGTAATGCAGGACGCCCCAACCAGCCACCGTTTTGCTTACAGGATGTGGTACCGGAGGGGTAGTCCTTCCTTTTGGGCCGCAGCACTTTTGCATGTTTCCTGTGTTTACCACAAACGCCACCCTCTCTCGCAGTAGAAATAAAAATAACGGGATAGGAAAATGCACATTCCCGTGTCCTCTGTCCCGCTTTGTTGAGCAGTGCACCCCGAAGCCCATTATTTTCAGTACGGATCAGACAGGCAGTACCTGCGGCAGGGGGCAGCAGTTGCAGGCTGTAGGTGCTCTGCTCTGGATGCCTCTTAACACCTTTATCACAAGACTGAGTTTGGCGCTGAAGACCCCCCACGCTCAGACAGGACCCCCAGGGTTGTTTATCATGAGTGCCGTATGGAGGGGGCTGAGCGAGGGGACGGAGGGTGTTCGGGGCGCTCCCTTGAATGCCTCCCTGGCAGCCTTGCTCCACGGACTGTGCTGAAGGCCTACCGCTTAGATCAGACGTTCGTGGTTCCAGCGCCTGGTGAAAGCGCCATGGTAGGGGCGTGGAGGTGTGGCAGCGCCCAGAGCCGAGGGCCCGTTCTGGCGGAAGGGGAGTACAGGGGGGGAGGGGTGGGGGATTCTCTGACAAGATGGAGTTCGGCCCTGAAGCTTTCCCTCTCACCTCCACACCAAGTTCATTCATTCTCCAGCGCCTTGTGAAGAACCTTCGCGAAGGCGCTAGTTGAGGCCCCGCTGGCAGCTCACACAGCCGGGGCCACTGTCATTACTAATTTAAGGAGCACGAGTGTTCGTCACAGCCTGGGTCGACCTAGGAAACTACACGCGCTGCTCCCTCGTTTAGAGATGAAAACATCTCGGATGAGAGAGAACACAGAGGCCAGCCCGACTAAACCCAGAATTTAAATCTGAGGATCATTCTGGTGTTTATAGAACACAGGAATCGCACATGACCTGCTATTACAGAGATTGCAAATATAGCCACTTGGACAGATTCTTTGACGGGCAGACTGCCGGGTGGATGCACGGATTGGCGGAAAGACAAATAAAAAGAGTAGGTAGATTTGTAGTCTGACACTCAGATGTTTAATATATATTCATAGATTCTTAAATCAGCTGGTAATACGACAAAGTGACAGCTGTAAATAGTGGGTTGTATGGACAGAAATACACAGATTGGAGTGCATAGATACACGTAGAGGGGCTTAACTACCAAATAATTCATACATAGATAAATGAAGTTGAAAGTATAGATAGAGGTATTGTATTGCAACATTTATATAGTGCTTTCTATCGCTATTTGAGGTGCAGCGCCTGCTACATTATACTTACCTTGACAGGCATACAAAGATAGAGCACAGATAAATGTAGGTAATCCTAAGTAGTTAGGCGTAAATAGATGTATACATAGTTGAATAAATAGGTTGATTGTCGTGGGTAGATAGGTACAAGTGACAGGCGAATAGAATGGAGTGCATTGATGCTTTTAGGTAGTCATAAGTAGATAGGCATACACATATGGCTAAATAGAGTTGAGTGCACAGAATCATGTACAGACAAACGTAAAAGGGCATAAATATATAGATACATCAAGTGCATAGATATATGTAGACACACGTAGATAGGTATACATGGATGGATAAATAGACTGGAGTGCACAGATATATGTAGATTTATATAAATATATGGACGAACAGATACACCTAGAAAGAGCTAAACATATGGATAAATACAGTGGAATGTACAGATTATACACGTAGAAAGATATGAAATATGTGGAGGAATAGAGCGGAGTGTATAGATGAAGACAGACATGTGGATATGCATAAATGGATAAATAGAGGGGAGTGCACAGATGCATTTAGATAGACAAATGTAAATAGGCATAAATAGATAAATACATGGAGGGAAGTGCATAGATATATGTATACATATGTGGCTAGGTATGGATGGATACATTGAGTGAAATGCATAGATACATGTAGAAAGATATAAATGTATGATTACTAGAAAGAGTACATAGATGTAGATGGAAGTTTATGGATATGCATAAATAGATGAATAAATAGAGTGGAGTGCATACATAGTCGTAGACAGATATATATGGGTGAATAGAGCAGAGTGCATAGATGTATTTATTTATTTATTTATTTTGAAAGTTTTATATAGCGCGAACAAGATCCTTGCAGATATCAGAGCGCTTTACATAGCATAGAATAACACCAGGGGGGTGCATAACAGGCCATAACACCAGGAGGGTGAATAACAGGCCATAAGGTACAGCACAGTTGTAGATATAGGTGGGGTGAGGTATGTACATGGGGGAGCATAGTAAACAGGTACATCAATAATGCAAGTAGTAAAAATAGTTGTAAGCATATACAGTCTGGAAATTCAATAATGCAAGTAATACATACACGTTTACGGATAGGTATAAATAGATGCTAGACAGAGTGGAGTGCATACATAGATGTAGACAGCTATACATATATTGATGAATAGAGCGGAGTGCATAGGTGTAGATGGAAGTTTGTGGATAGGCATAAATAGATGGATAAACAGAGTGGAGTGCATACATAGCCGTAGACAGATATATATGGGTGAATAGAGCAGAGTGCATAGATGTAGATGGAAGTTTGTAGATTGGCATAAATAGATGGATAAACATAGGGGAGTGCATATATAGATGTAGACAGCTATACATATATGGATGAATAGAGTGGAGTGCATAGGTGTAGATGGAAGTTTGTAGATTGGCATAAATAGATGGATAAACAGAGTGGAGTACATACATAGACGTAGACAACTATACATATATGGATGAATAGAGCGGAGTGCATAGGTGTAGATGGAAGTTTGTGGATAGGCATAAATAGATGGATAAACAGAGTGGTGTGCACTCACAGATGCAGCTAGACACATTAGATAGTCATACATAGGATAAATAAAGTGAAGTGCTGAGACGTCTGTAGTTAGACATAACTGTAGGAATTGATTGGAGGGCATAGATAGATGTACATAGGCATACACCTATGGATAGCATGGAGTGCATAGTTGTATAGATTTGAAGAGACATAGGCACATAAATAGAGGGAGCGCAGAGGGAGATTGCTGGAGTGACAGACATAGATAGACAGATTAGTAAATGCACTGGGGTGTGTGAATGGATTAATTGACCTAGTAGATACACAGACATAAGAGAGTAACATATAAGTAAAGGAATAAGTGAACAGACAGGAGTGTGTTAATGATGAATCAACTGGCAGATGAGCAGGCATAAGAGTAACATACATAAACGGATGGATAAGTGGATACCTCGGGGTGTATGAATGGTTTAATAGGCTGGTAGATATGCAGACACAAGAGAGTAATCTACATAAACAGGTTTATAGATAAGTGGATAGACCTGGGTATGTGAATGATGAATAGACTGATAGCTATGCAGACATAAGAGAGAATTAGACATAGATGGAGAGATAAGTGGATAGATTTGTAAGTGTGACTGGATTAATACACTGGTGGGTATGCAGACCACAGATACATGGATGGGTCAGTGGGTAGACTGGGGAGTGTGAATGGATGAATAGGCTGGTTTGTAAGCATATACATTGAGTGTCAGACAGTTAACAGAAACGTAGTTATGAAAAGGACAGAGCGGGTAATGGACTGATGAAAATGTCAGCTCTTATCCACTACTGTCAAATGTTTCATTCCTCTTTCTCTCATTACCTCCCGACCTCTCTGTCTGCTGAGATCTAACAGTAGTTCCTTAAAGAACCACTCATTCTCTTTGACAAAAAGTGTCAAGCAGTCTTCAGAACTGTCTGACTGTTCACAGTCTGCCAATAACAGCTGTGAGCAACAGCATACTCTTGCACACACTCACACTGCTCACCAATTCAAAGTTTGCTAAAAATTTTATGCAACACATTGTCATACACAATGCCAATAACTCAAACTTAAATGCTGCGAGACCTATTGCATTGTAAATGCTTGTCATGCCTAAAGTTGTGACTCCTTTCCACATTGGAAAGTCTATCACCCTTCCTGCTTTCTTTGCCTCCGAACCCCCCCCCCCCCCCCCCCCCCCCCTTCAAAAATGCTCCATCCGTTGAAAACCAAAAGGACTTTCAGCTTTTACATTGCTCATTCCAGGGAACACTGTATAGACAATTAGTATTTTGTGGGCTTCTTCAGAGCAAAGAAAGGGAAGGCTGTGCTGGAGAGGACCATGTTGTGGTGGATTGCCTTTTGCATCAAGACCTGCTAATGACTGGCCAAGAAGTCAGACTCGGACATGGTCTGGTAGCCCATTTCACCAGGGCAACAACTGCTAGCACTGCTTGCAGAGTGCCTGGAAGGAAACTGACGTCAGCGCGCCGGGAAGGACTTATATGACCTCGCTGACGTCACGTGGATAACATCAGGGCGGGGTCGTGTGGCGCCGTCCCCCGACTCACAGAGGTGCTGCTGCAAAAAATTCTGGGTCCAGTCTGACACCTGGGGATATTCTAAGTTAAGGAATCTGCGGCTAGACAACGGCTCTACCAGATACATCATTACCGAAGGTAAGTAACTCGTACATCTGGCAGGCTGTGACGTGGGGGTCAGTGAACTCTTTCACAAAGTAATGCTGCCTTGACAATCTGAAAGAAACAGGTTAGTGTTAGATTCCTTACCTTAGAATATCCCCTGGGGTCAGACTGGATCAGTTTTGCTTAGCAGTACCCCTTCGCGTCGGTAGGCGTCGTCTGCAGCCCGCGTCCGTCGTTTGCGCCGGGATGACGTCGCCAGAGTACTTAGACGCCACCCTAGCGCGCTGACTTCAGTTCTTCTTTTTTCCGCGCCAGCAAGCGCAGATCTGGAAAAAGCAGTACTACTTAGTCACTTTTTGACTAACTTTCTCGATCCTTTTTGGGTCCTTTTTCGAGTCGATAGTCTTTCGGTGCCTGTAGGGATGCCCGGGTTCAAGCCCTGTGCTGACTGTAACCGCCTGATACCGGTTACTGACCCCCACCGTCGGTGCCTGTATTGCCTTGGGGCCTACCACGACGGCAAGTCGTGCCCAGACTGCCGGGCCTTGACGTCAACGGTTAGGCGGGAGCGGTCCCGTAAGCGCCTCGATCTCCGGCATTTGGCCCTGCGCCGTTCACGGTCCAGGTCAAGGAGGAGGTCGAAGGACCGGTCGCGGGGCCGCAGTCATCGCAGCTCGGCAACACCATTCGTCTGGCTTCAAGGCCTCAGGTAAGAGGCACAAGAAATCGAATAGACGTCATCGCTCTTCCGACTCCCCCCGACGTTCGCACGATGCGGGTTCGGGCGACACCGCCCACCCGGCTCCGCCGGAGCCGCTGGCACCGCTGCCAGCTCCATACCCGCCGGTCCCTGGGCTGAACGCGATGCCGGAGAAGATCGATGCCTTCCTCATGACCAAGAGGTCGCTCTCTTCTCCGTCGGGTCCCGCTGTGGGGCCTTCGGGCCCCGCAGCCCCGACTAGGAGCCCAAGCGAGCTGGGTGCTTCGGCCCCGGCCCCGTCTGGTGCTTCGGACCCAGCCCGTCGGCGACTTCGGTCCCGATGCCATAGGGCCCCACTCTCTGTGGGACACGATCGTGGACGTGCTCCCAGATTGCCCGGGTCAAACTCGCACATTCCCTTGCGGAAGGGCGAGATGCAGCAAGGTACTCTATCCGATGTGGGCTGGATACCACAGACTCGCTGGGCAGGGCGATTTCCACGACGGCCCGCCAACTTTTCAGCTGATGTCTAGAATTCCCTCATGGACATGCTATGCCGTTTGATGGCCGTCGCCTCTTTGGCGAAAAGGCAGACAGTGCGCTTGAGCGTTTCAAGGACTCTAGGGTACGTCCAGTCCTTGGACCTGTTTGGCCAGAGCCAGCAAACTTCTGCCTTTAGCTCCTTTCGTGCCAAGGAAGGGGTGCCCCCTTACGGCCTGCTCGCCACGGGCCGCAGACTAACATCCAGCGGGGCGGCGGATGTGGTAACCGCTGCAGGAGGGATAGCGGCGAGGCCAGTCTACATCACCCCCGCAGCATCCGCCTCAAAGCCTTCCTAGTCCGAGCTTTGTGGTTGGGGCAGCTTTCGCCATCACCTCCTCCACTGGCGCACCATCACATCGGACAGGTGGGTGCTGGAAATGGTCCGAAGGGGCTACTACCTCCCCTTCGAGGCGGCCCCTCCAGACATGCCACCGCAGTACCACCGCGTGTCGGGGGATCACTTGCAACTTCTACAAGAGGAAGTTACGGCCCTCTTGGCCAAAGGGGCCATTGAGCACGTTCCTGGGCTAGAAGTAGGGTGTGGTTGTTACACTCACTACTTTCTGATGTTGGACCTGCGAAACGTCAACGGCTTCCTCCGGAAGAAGAAGTTCAAGATGCTGACTTTGGCTCAGGTCTTAGCTGCCCTAGACCCAGAAGACTGGATGGTAGCGTTGGACTTGCAGGACGCATATTTTCACATCCTTGTCCTGCCAGCCCACCGGCGTTACTTGCGGTTCACGGTAGGCCGCGGGCACTTTCAGTTTACTGTGCTCCTTTTCGGCCTTACCAGCACCCCTCGGGTGTTCAGGAAAGTGATGGCCGCAGCTCATCTGTGCAGATTAGGGTTCCCTTATCTCAACGACTGGTTGTTGAAGGCAGGCAGTTGTCAGCCACCTCCAGACTACGGCCGACCTCCTGCACCTGCTAGCGTTCTCCATCAATGTGCAGAAGTCACACCTGTGTCCCTCTCAGAAGTTCCTCTTCATCGGAGCGGTTCTGGATTCGGTGCAGTTTCAGGTTTATCCTCCCGAACAGCGGGTTGGGGATATTCAGGCTCTGATTCCGATCTTTCAGCCTTTATCTCGAGTCTCGGTCAGGTTGACGCTGGGGCTGATGGCCTCCTGCATCCTCCTGGTGCATCACGCCAGATGGCGGATGCAGGCTCTGCAGTGGGACCTGAAGTTTCAGTGGGCCCGGCATCAGGGCAACCTCCCTGACCACGTCCTGATCTCGGAGGGCACTGCAAGACCGTTGCAGTGGTGGCTCACGGACCGCAATTGGGTCAGCGGCAGATCCCTTTCCCTACCCCAACCGTAGCAAGTAGTAGTGACGGATGCGTCCCTCCTGGGCTGTGGGGGCCACATGGGAGAGGCTGAGATCAGAGGCCTCTGGTCTCCGGGGGAGTCCCGGCTCCATATCACCCTTCTGGAGCTGCGGGCGATCCGACTAGCACTGAAGGCATTCCTTCCCTCTGTCCGGGGAAGTGTAGTGCAGGTGTTCATGGACACCACCACCGCCATGTGGTACTGCAACAAACAGGGCGGGTGGGGTCGTGAACCCTTTGTCAGAAGGCTCTGCACATCTGTCAGTGGCTGGAACACCAGGGCGTCACTCTGGTGGTTCAACACCTGGCAGGTTCCCTGAACGCCAGGGCGGACGAACTCAGACGCCGTTGCATGATGGATCACGAATGGCGTCTGAACTCTGAGGTCTCTTTCAGCCTTGGTTAGATCTATTCGCCACTGAAGAGAACGCGCAATGTCATCAGTTCTGCGTGTTGGAATTTCCGAGGCGGCACTAGCTCGAAGACGCTTTTCGTCGCGAGTGGAACTGCGTTCTATTGTACGCCTTTCTGCCTATACCACTTCTGCCCAGAGTGCTGAAGAAGATCAGGCGCGACTGGGCCCAAGCCATCCCTGTGGCTCCGGACTGGGCATGAAGATACTGGTATCCAGAGCTACTCAGCATGTCAGTCGATCTCCCGATTCGTCTGGCTCTTCAGGAGGACCTTCTGTCGCAGCAGCAGGGGACGGTCCTCCACCCGAACCTGTCCAGCCTCCACTTCCATGCGTGGAGATTGAGCGGCGACAGTTGAGGCCATTTGACTTGCCTTCTGTAGTCTGTGATGTGATTCTGGCAGCCAGGCGTCCATCCACAAAATCGGTATACGCCTGCAGGTGGAACAAATTTGTGGCACGGTGCACAGCAAAGGCAGTGGATCCCCTTTCTGCCCCCCTTTCAGAGTTTCTCCTCTTTCTTCTTTCTGTTGCCCAGCAGGGCTCTGCTCTGGGCACTGTCAAAGGCTTCCTCTCTGCCATTTCGGCCTACTTGAGGCTTCTTGATCAGCCTTCTCTTTTCAAGTCCCTTGTTTTAAATAGATTCTTGAAGGGCATCACTCACATGTTTCCTCCTGTTCCTTTTGTGATGCCTCAGTGGGACTTGAACCTTGTTCTGACTTATTTGATGTGCGCTCCTTTCGAGCCACTTCACAACTGCCCTCTTCGTCTTCTAACTCTTAAGACTGTATTCCTGGTTGCCATCACCTCTGCCAGGAGAGTGAGTGAGCTCCAGGCTCTATCTTCTCAAACTCCTTTCCTCTCTGTCCATCCGAACAAAGTTGTCTTGAGAATGCATCCCTCTTTCCTGCCCAAAGTAGTCACAGCCTTCCACATCGGGCAGTCCATCACCTTGCCCACCTTCTTTCCGCCTCCGCATCCCTCGAAAGAGAAAGAGGCTCCACTGTCTGGACCCAAAACGTGCGCTCTCATTCTATCTGCACCGCACACGCCAGTTCCGGGTGGACGACCAGCTCATTGTTGGTTACGTGAGCGCTAAGAAGGGACGGGCAGTGCACAAACGAACCATTTCTCGATGGGTTATTTTGTGCATCAAGGCTTGTTATTCACTGTCTAAAAAGGAGCCTTCTGTGGGGCTGCGTGCCCATTCCACTTGGGCCGCGGCAGCTACTACTGCCCTGGGTCGGGAAGTCCTCTTGCAGGACATCTGTCAGGCAGCTACGTGGGCCTCGCTGCACACGTTTGCTAGACACTACTGCCTGGACAGCCAAGTCCGGAGAGATGGCTTTTTCGTCTGTTCTGTTCTCCAGCATTTTCTGGTGTGATCAGTGGTTCGCAGACCTACCACCGGGGTTGGTATTGCTGGGGTATCCATTCTAAGGTAAGGAATCTAACATTAACGTGTTTCTTTCAGATGCACAAGTTACTTACCTTCGGTAACAATATATCTGTAAAAAACAGTAGTTAGTGTTAGATTTCTTACCGCCTCACCCATCCTAGCTGTTCTGCGAACCGATTTCTATGGTTACGGTACATCCCTTTGAGGGCCCTAGTTTTATGGCACCAGTGTCGATTTTTATCATGGCTCTGCATTCCTGGCGCGGAAAAGCTGTGTATAAGAACTGACGTCCGCTCGCGAGGGCGGCGTCTAAGTACTCTGGCGACGTCCTCCCGGCACTGACGCGGAGCAGCAGGCGACGCCAACCGACGTGCAGGGGTACTGCTACGCAAAACTTTCCGGATCCAGTCTGACTCCTGGGGATATTCTACGGTAAGGAATCTAACACTAACTGTTTCTTAACAAATATATCGTTACCGAAGGTAAGTAACTAGTGCGCTAGGTTCGACAGGAAGGGCATATCAGCTGTTCAGTCCTACAAGATGTTTTGGTCAGATCCCACTCTACAGAGCCTGCACCTTGGGGAGGTACTGCTTTGGAATCTTTTCAAAGGTGAGGAAACTGTGTTAGAAGTATCCATCAGAAGAACATGTTATTTGCCATTGGTAATGTTCAGTTGGAGGCATATGGGCTGCAGATCACACACTAGTGCATAGATCCGGATGATTACACTTTGTTGTTGTCTTTGTTTGGTAGATGACTCCTCCTGTGGAGAAGAGTGCGCATGGGCATCGACTCCATCTTCAGATTGTTTTTTTTCTGCTCATATGTACTTATCGTTCGGTCCCGTTACCAATCTCCTTTCGACTTCCATTCCTCCATCATACCGTCTGTATGGTCTTCGATCGCGATTTCCTTGTTACTCGTGTCGAAAAACTCTGCGCTTCTCGATTCCAGCGTTCTTCGGGGCCATTGGGCCCAACTGCGCATTGGGGCTTTGGTTCATGGAAAGAACACCCTTCAAGAAGTGCCCTCCGTGTGGACACAAATTTCCCCACACTGATCTACTTGAGGTGTGCAATCTGTCCTTGTCCCCAGAGCACAAGAGCTGAGATTGCCAGGCCTGCGCTTCGTTCCGGTCCAAGAAAACTATCAGAGACCATCGAGCTCGAAGAGTCATGGCGCAGTCCTCTTCATCAACACCAGATCTCATCATAGACTAAGCTCCAATCGATCTAGAGTCCGAAGCAGAGGATTCAGCTTCTGGAGCCGTAGGACAATCAGAAAATGATGATCTTCTTCCAGCTGGTCAACAGGTTGT
The DNA here is from genome assembly GCF_964263255.1 of Lissotriton vulgaris. Classification (NCBI taxonomy): domain Eukaryota; kingdom Metazoa; phylum Chordata; class Amphibia; order Caudata; family Salamandridae; genus Lissotriton; species Lissotriton vulgaris. The sequence continues at coordinate 1,487,100,325 of NC_141696.1, forward strand.
GAGTACAAGCGTCGATCCTGTTCACACCCCCATACCGGGCCAGGCTTCGGTTCCACCTCCACCTTCGAGTCCAGGTGCACACCGACCAAAAAACTTCTGACTTGTGGCTCGGCAACGAAGAATACCAAAAAGCCTCTCGGTGACTCTGGCTCGAGTCAGCCTCTCAAGAAACATGCTCAAAATTCTCCTGATCCAGTAGAAGAAGACTTCCTTATGCACGCACTATTGCCATCACATAAATCTACAACCACATTACTCATGCTTACTGGAGTGGTAAAACACGCACCTGAGGTATTCAAAGACCCCTTCAGAGCCAGGGCAATTAATCCCAGATTAGAGAAAAAGTATAAAGCCGCTCCAACTGACCCAGCATACATCAAAGGCCAGTTGCCATTAGATTCATTAGAAGTCTCAAACGCCAGGAAAGGGCTAATTCACAGACAACAGGGGATGCTCCACCTCCTGATAAGGAGTTCAAACTTTTAGATGCTTCAGGCAAACTCACCCTCTAGCAATCAGCCAATGTTTGGAGAATTGCTAACACTCAAGCCCTATTAGCAAGATATGACCGAGCTCACTACGATGAGCTTGAAACCCTTATGCAACATTTGCCAGACAAGTATAAGACCAGGGCTTCTGACTTAATACAAGAAGGTAAGGTCATTAATAATACCTCAATACTTTGTGCCTTAGATACTGCAGACACAGCCTCGAGAGCAGTAAATACAGGCTTACTGTTACGTAGGCATGTCTGCTTGCGCAACAGGTCGTGAGTACAAGCGCCGACCCTGTTCACACCCCATACCGGGCCAGGCTTCGGTTCCACCTCCACCTTCGGGTCGAGGTGCACACCGACCCAAAATTTCTGACGCCACGCCTTCTGGCTCTGCAACGAAGAATACCAAAAAGCCTCTAGGCGACTCTGGCTCGAGTCAGCGTGTCCGCCCGACAAACGAACAGTCCTTAAACCGAAACTAACTCCGGCACCGAAGCAACTCTCTGCACCGATACCAGTCGAGCTGAAGGCAAGCTCAGCACCGAAAAATATCAAATAGAAGCCAACTCAGGAACTGAAAAAAGTCAACCCAAAGTCCACTTCGGCACCTAAAGTTGTCGACCCGAAACGTGCTTCGGAACCAAAAATTCCAGATCCGAAAATATCAGATCCCAACAAAAGACACAACACCAAGAAGGATTCTGACCGCAAGTCTTCGGAACCGAAACCAAGATCTGCTCCAAAGACTGTAATAGACACTGCTAAACCTTCTAAACAACAAGACAAGTCGGTGCCGAAGAAGGATACTTCCTCAGAAGAACTTTTTCGGCCAGATCCAAAACAAACTCTTCTTATTCATCCAAAAACTGGACATATCATTACAGTGCCTGAAAAAAGGAAGCTGGATCCTCCTTAAACACCTCCAGTTCCTCTCAAGAAACATGCTCAAACTTCTCCTGATCCAGTAGAAGAAGACTTCCTTATGTACACACTATTACCATCACATAAATCTACAACCACATTACCAATGCTTACGGGAGTGGTAAAACATGCACGAGAGGTATTCAAAGACCCCTTCAGAGCCAGGGCAATTAATCCCAGATTAGAGAAAAAGTATAAAGCAGCTCCAACTGACCCAGCATACATCAAAGGCCGGTTGCCATTAGATTCATTAGAAGACTCAAAACGCCAGTCGAGGGCTAATTCACAGACAACCGGGGATGCTCCACCTCCTGATAAGGAGTTAAAACTTTTACATGCTTCGGGCAAACTCACCCTCTCTCAATCAGCCAATGTTTGGAGAATTGCTAACACTCAAGCCTTATTAGCAAGATATGTCCGAGCTCACTACGATGAGCTTGAAACCCTTATGCAACATTTGCCAGACAAGTATAAGACCAGGGCTTCTGACTTAATACAAGAAGGTAAGGTCATTACTAATACCTCAATACGTTGTGCTTTAGATACTGCAGACACAGCCTCAAGAGCAGTAAATACAGGCTTACTGTTACGTAGGCATGTGTGGTTGCGCATCTCTGGTTTCAAACCACAGGTATAGACCAGCATCCTTAATCAACCTTTTGACCAGCAACATCTTTTTGGTACTACAGTTGATAATGCACTGGAGAAAATGAAAAAAGATCCGAACACAGCAAAATCCAAGGTAGCTTTACAAACTCAAATTCCCAGAGCGTCCTTTCGTCGCTCTTCTTACAGGGGCTTCTCCAAAATTTTTCAAACATACAACGCCTCCTCTTCTTACAAGTCACCCACCCAATCCTCGCCCAATAGAGGTTATTACAGAGGAGGATATAAAGGAAACAACACTAAAGGCAGAGGTGGTAACAACCGCAATGACTCACTCCCAAGCAGTGACTCCCCTCTCCCAGACCATTCCACTCCTGTCGGGGGGAGATTACAACAGTTCCTACCTGTCTGGAACTCCATCACCACCGACAGGTGGGTGAGACAAATAATTCAGTCAGGTTATTGCCTGGAGCTCACTTCCACTCCTCCAACAATACCACCCAGACAGTGTCCCATGTCACAGGAGCATCTTACACTCCTAAAACAAAAAGTTGCCTCTACTGAAAAATAATGCAATAGAACTAGTTCCAGTACACCATCAAAACACAGGAGTTTACACCCTATATTTTCTTATCCCCAAAAAGGACAGTTCCCTCACACCTGGCTAGACCTGAGACCCCTAAATCTTTACATACAATTCTACCACTTCCATATGGTCACATTACAGCAGGTCCTTCCTCTGTTAAAACAAGGCGACTTCCTTGCCACCCTACATCTCAAGGACGCCTACTTCCACATTCCCATCCACCAAGATCACAGAAAGTACCTTCGGTTCGTACTGGACGGTCAACATTATCAGTTCAAGGTGCTTCCTTCCGGCGTAACTATAGCACTTCGAGTTTTCACAAAGTGTTTCGCAGTAGTAGCAGCACACTTGAGAAGGGACAACATCCATGTCTTCCTGTACCTTGACGACTGGCTAATAAAAGCCCAGTCCTACCACCAGTGCGTGCTACACAAGCTAGATTTTACAATAAATCAAACAACGCCACATCTCCAACCATCCCTGTCTCAACAGTATCTCGGTGCCACAATTGATACCTCCCAAAGCATCCCCCAATCCAGCAAGGATACACAATCTGCAAGCTCTAATACAAAAATTTCAACCGCAACACTCACTACCAGCTCGAGTGTTCATGCAATTAATTGGGATGATAACATCTTGCATCTTCATAGTGTCACACGCAAGACTCCAAATGCGCCCCCTGCAAGAGTGCTTAGCAAGGCAGTGGAACCAGGATCAACAACAATTAACAGATCTGGTGGTGGTGGACGACCAGACACATCACTCTCTGCAGTGGTGGACCACCAAGAACCTTTCCAAGGGCTGGCCGTTCATAGAGCCAGTTCCACTGGTAATGCTAACCACAGACGCATCTCTTACAGTTGGGGAGTTCATTTAGCAGAGCACACAATACAGGGCACATGGACACCACAACAAAAGCTACTCCACATAAACCATCTGGAGTTGTGAGCCATTTTTCTAGCTCTAAAGTAATTCCAACATTACCTGTCAGGCAAGCCTGTATTAGTCCGCACTGACCATATGACAGCCATGTATAACATCCAAAAACAGGGAGGAACACACTCCTTAAAGCTTTCCCGGCTGGCGCAGAGCATATGGAGGTGGTCCATTCCTCAAAAAATCTTTCTCTTAGCAGAACATCTACCGGGAGTTCACAATCCAGTTGCGGATCTGTTAAGTCGTCAAAGACAACAGATATCAGAGTGGGAACTTCATCCTCAAGTTCTTCAACCTTTCTTTCACAAATGGGGCCAACCAGACACAGATCTCTCCGCCACACACCTCCACTCCAAATGCCCAAGCTTCGCCGCCAGGTATCCACACCCATTGTCCACAGGCAATTCGATATGGATGAGTTGGTCAAGCAAATTTGCCTATGCTTTTCCGCCTCTCCCACTGATTCCATTAGTAGTGCGCAAGCGACAGCAACACTCCCTCACATTAATTCTTATTGCACCAACATGGGCAAGACAACCGTGGTACACCACGCTACTGGAGCTCTCAGTGGTACCACATCAAAAATTAAAACTCTCTCCACACCTACTAACACAGAACCATGAAGAGATCATGCATCCCGACCCCATGCAGCTCAACCAGGCGATTTGGCTCCTGAGGTCTTTGAATTTGGATATCTCAATCTTCCGCCTGATTGCATGAATGTTATAAAAGAAGCTAGGCGTCCCATCACTAGAGCATGCTATGCAGCCAAGTGGAAAAAGGTTTGTTGTGTATTGCATAAATAAAATGAACCCACTAGATGTTTCCATACAAAACATCATATGTTACCTGCTCCATCTACCGATATGTAGTTTAGCACACTCCTCAATCAGGTTACATCTCGCTGCTATAGCAGCTTACCTTCAAAACAGACAACATCTGTCATTATTCACAGTACCTGCCATCAAAGCATTCATGGAAGGACTCAAAAGCATAATTTTGCAGCGTGAATCTTTCTGGATTCACTATGCTGCGCATATTCCGCGGTCTTGTGGTTGGGTCCGGATTCGTAGTCTTTTCTTTGTTTGTTTTTTTTTTTTTTTTTTCGTCGCCCAGGTGGGCGTCGTCGTCACCCCTTTCTGGGTGTATTTCCGGTGACGTCGGCATGCTTCCTGCGGAAGCTCCCATCCTTGGGCGCCATCTTCAGATTCTTTTTTCCGCGGTCGGGTCTGGATCGTTCCCGTTTGGGCTCCAGACATTTTTGGAGAAAGTACTAGAAAAGGATCGAAATTGGAGAAGATATCGAAAGAAGAAGACTACGAAGGACTTCGCCGAACACTGCCCGGCGAAAGGAAGGAGAATTCATCAAGGACTTCGACGATCGTCAACGTTCGCGCGGCCAGGGAGGCCTAAACACTCGATGATGGACAACACGTTCTGGCCTACCTGCCACCACAAGTTTGCGCAGAAAGACCAGCACCCGGTTTGCAACCTTTGCCTACCGGTAGAACACAGAAGCGAAGACTGCAACGCCTGCTCCATCTTCGCCCAGAAGACCCTTCGTGTAAGGAAAAGCCAGAGGGTAGCGCACGCCACCCTCAAAGGAAAAGGCCCGACGCCATCGCTGTACGAGCTGGGGATGTCCTCGGAGAAAGAGGACACCGCTGCCGCCGAAGACGACAGCTACACGGTCGTAGAGACCGATTACACCAAGACATCTGATAAGGTAGGAGACTCGTCGTTCCCCAAGAGCACGAGAGACTCTGAGTCTCGAAAAAATGAGGGCAAGGCCCCGAAAGCACCGACGCAGAGACACCTCTCGTCCGCGGCTACCCACAGGCCCAGCGGATCCTCTGAGAAGGAGTCCCTGGCGCCAAGAGCTGCTGAGCAGCAGAAGTCGCCGAAGATCGTCCCCGAAAAGGACCGATCGACGTCGAGGGAGAAAGACCCCAAAGCTTCGACGCCGTACAGGGACCCAAAACCCAGTTTGACGTCCAAGGCCTCGACGCCGAAGCCCTCGCAGCCGAGCCAGGCGCCGAAGAGAGTGGCCGAACAATCCGGCGCGGACAACGCAGCCGAGATGGAAAAGAAGAAACGGCGACTAGAAGCCGAAATGGAAAACATCTTGCAGCGGAAAAAGGATTTCGACGCCAAGATGAGAGCCTTCACGATTCCCCACAAGACCAAGCCACCCATGCGGGAAGTGGTCGAGGAGGAAGAGGAACAGGTCGAGGAACATGAGCTTGGCACTGAAATGGTCGACGACCAGGATGAGGACGAGAATCCCTACGAGGCTTACAGCTATGAGGAAGAAGAGGACAGCAGGTTGGACGCCGAGTCGGCCACCTCTGACCCGCAGGAGGAGGATTACCTGGATGTCAACACCGAAAGCCCAGAAGAGGCGGTCGACACATACCCCTCGAGGCCATCGCCACCAGACGACATCTGGGCTTACAACTCGGTGATAAGGTCAGCGGCAACAGCTTTCAAGCTCAAGCTCGACGAGGAGAAGCAGAAAGCGGACTTTCTCCTCGAGACATTACTCCCCACGCAAACAAGGAGCCAGTATCTACCTATGCTCGACAGCGTCTTGGCGCAGGGGATGGAAGCATTCAGGGAGCCCGCTACATGCAAGGCAGTCACTCCCAGAACAGAAAAAAAGTACAAACATTCTTCAAAGGACCCAGCCTACATTCGAGGCGTGGTATCAGCTGACTCCATCATTACAGCCACAGCAAGAAAGAGGGCTAACGTGGCCACCACTTCTGGACCTCCTCCTGATAAGGAGAGCAAGAGGATGGACCTAGTGGGCAGAAGGATCGAACGGAATGCCGCGACCCAATGGCGCATGGCTAATTCCAATGCCCTCATAAACAGGCACATGTACCAGATCATGGAGGAGCTAGGAAAACTGGTGAAAGACCTACCTCAGGAGGCCAGGCAGAACGCCGAGAAACTCGTGGAAGAAGGGAAGAATGCGGCAAATTGTTGCCTCAAGACGGCCCTGGATGGTGCGGACACCTCCAGCAGGCTCATGATGATGGGTGTCACGGAAAGAAGACACGCATGGCTCAGAATCTCTGGCTTTAAGCCTGAAGTGCAACACAGCATCTTGAACACTCCGTTCAACGGCGAGACGCTGTTCGGGACAACAGTTGACGAAAAACTCAGTCAACTGAAGAAAGACAATGAAACTGCACGATCCATGGGAGCTTTGCAGTTCAGAGGCAACAAAAGGGGCAGCCAGTCACGGAGGCCCGGCGGAAGAGGTGGAAACCAGCCAGGTACTTCACACCAGGCTTTCCAACAGACGCACCAGGCTGACTCGCAGGCGCAACAGAGTCAACAGAAGCAGTCCTGGCAGTACCAGTCAAGGGGCCAGTCCTTTCGAGGGAGAGGAAATGGACGTGGACAGCATAAAAGAGGGGGCCAGCAGCCCGCCTCTAAATGACTTCAGAAACACCTGTGTGCCCGCCCACAGAAAGGACCCCGGGGGGCAGCACGTACAAAGGGGTCAGGACACAATGGACAACTACCACCACGTAACACCAGTGGGTGGAAGATTAAGACTCTATCTCCAGGAATGGAGAGAGATCACATCAGACAAATGGATTCTAAACATCATCCAATACGGGTACTGCTTAGAATTGGAAGGAAGACCAACAAGCAGGAGACCAAAGCGAAAGCCACTAACAAACGAACAACTACAGCGGCTTCAGGAAGAAGCGAGAGAGCTCCTTCAAAAGGAGGCCATAGAACGGGTTCCCTTCAAAGAAAGAAACAAGGGAGTATACTCAACGTATTTCCTCGTGCCAAAGGTCGACGAGACAATGAGACCCATTCTGGACCTCAGGTTCCTGAACACATTCATAAGAACACAAAAATTCAAAATGACCTCCCTGCAGGAGGTGCTACCACAATTGCAGATTGGGGACTTCATGGTCACAATAGACCTCAAGGACGCCTACCTACACATACCAATGAACGTAACGCACAAACATATGCTCAGGTTCACGGTCGGAGACAGCCACTACCAATTCACGACACTAGCCTTCGGTCTAAAATCAGCACCGAGGGTCTTCACGAAGTGCCTCGCGGCAGTCGCAGCGCACCTACGAAGGAGGGGGATACACGTATATCCTTACCTGGACGACTGGCTAGTGAAAGCAGACTCGTACCAGAAATGCAAGAAGGACGCACATACAGTGACGAGAACACCGATAAACCTGGGGTTTTCCATCCATTGGAAAAAATCATCAATGGAGCCGGAACAAGTCAAGATCTTCTTGGGGGCACAGATCAACACCTTGCAGGGCAGAGTGTTCCCCAGCAACAAGAGAGCAGGGGCCCTGGTGAGGGAAGCTCGCCTCTACCGGAAGGGACAAGCTCGGACAGTGAGGACTGCGAGCAAGATCTTGGGGATGATGGCATCATGCATCCACCTGGTACCAAACGTACGACTGCACATGAGACCCATCCAAGAAAGGCTCCAGGAACAATGGTCAGAAGCTTCAGGGAGTTGGGAGGATCTAGTGGTTGTGACGCACGCAGTGCAGAAGGAAATGACATGGTGGACCATGGAGAACATAGCAAAGGGAAAGCCTCTTACACCAACAGTGACCATCACCACAGACGCATCCCTGATGGGATGGGGCGCTCACATGGAAGAGCTCAAAGTCAGGGGTCTGTGGACTCCAGCGGATGCGTCGAAGCACATCAATTATCTGGAATTGAAAACAATCTTCCTTGCATTGAAAGCCTTCCAAACAAGACTGTACAAGCAGAGGGTATTGCTGCAAACAGACAACACCACTGCGATGTTCTACATCAACAAGCAGGGTGGAACACAGTCAACAACGCTTTCGACACTGGCGCAGGAGATATGGAGATGGGCCATCCCCCTCAGGATAGACCTACTGGCCATACACCTACCAGGGAAGGAGAACATTCAAGCAGACTGGCTGAGCAGACAGACATCAACATCCCACGAGTGGGAGCTCAATGCCCAGGAGACGAAGTGGTTGTTCAACAAGTGGGGAACGCCATCAGTGGACCTGTTTGCAACACGCCAGAATGCCAAATGCCGAAGCTTCGCATCCAGACAACCCGAAGAAGGGTCCCTTGGGAATGCCCTATGGATAGATTGGTCCGGGACATTTGCTTACGCTTTTCCCCCGATACCACTGATACACAGAGTACTGAGCAAGTGCAGAGCGAGCAACATGACCCTGATACTGGTCGCACCACAGTGGGCCAGACAGACATGGTACTCGCAGATCATGGAGATGGCACAGAGTCCACCCCACAGATTCGCCAGAAGAAAAGACCTGCTCTCCATGCACAACGGAGAGGTACTGCACCCAGAGCCAGAGAGCCTGAGCCTGATGGCATGGCTCCTGAGGACATAGAATTCGCACACTTGGGACTGCCTGAGAGTACCCTCAGGGTCCTTCGGGAGGCACGAAGGCCCAGCACACGGAAGTGCTACGGGGCAAAGTGGAAGAGATTCACAATATGGTGCAGGAAGGAAAGGCTTCACAATAAAATGAAGGACTCCACTGTGCTAAAATACCTCACGCACTTACTGGAGAAGAAACTCAGCTCGTCCTCCTTAAGAGTCCACTTGGCAGTGATAGTCGCCTGTACAAGGGCTGAGATGGGCAGGAGCTTCTTCACCTCTCAGGTTGTGAAGAGATTCCTGGAAGGAGCGAAGAGGATCGCACCACCCAAGCGGTTGCCACCACCGGCATGGAACTTGAACATAGTCCTGACGGAACTCATGAAGGAGCCCTTTGAACCGCTCCACAAGGCCTCACTAGAGATGCTGACCATGAAGACAGCTTTCTTGGTTGCAATAACGTCCCTACGACGAGTGAGCGAGCTTCAGGTGCTAACTCTGCAGGAACCATACATACAAATACACAATGACAGGGTTGTGATGAGGACTGACCCACACTTCTTGCCAAAGGTGGTGTCCAGATTCCATATGAACCAGTCCATACAGATCCCGAGTTTTTTCAGCGAGCCCTTCACACCCTAGATGCCAGAAGGGGGGTCATGCACTATATCGAGAGGACAAAAGGACACAGGAAGACAGAGCAGTTCTTTGTGTCATTCGCCAACAGTTTCTTGGGAAAGGCGGTAACAAAGAACACTATTGCACAATGGATCGCGCAAACAATTCAACTCTGCCACTAGCAGGCAGGACAAGAACTAGCAGAGGGACCACGTGCCCACTCCACTAGGAAAAAGGGTACGACAATAGCCTTCCTGGCTAATACACCCATACAAGACATATGCCTGGCGGCAACATGGGCTTCAGTGCACACATTCACGAAGCACTACTGCGTTGATGTTCAAATGAACAAAGAAGCACAAGTTGGACAGAAGGTGCTCCAGCACATATTCAAGAACCAAAGCTCATCTTCTACCCAGCCGCCACAGAAATGAGAAACCGCTACAAAATCTATGCACAGCATAGTGAATCCAGAAAGATTCACGCTGCAAAACTAATAGTTTCTTACCTGTCGGTGTAGTTTTGCAGCTTGATGATCTTTCTGGATTCACTAGCGAACCCACCCACCTCCGCCAGAAAGATGAGGCTGGAGAGAGAAAGAGGTGGTCAAAAAAAAAAAAAAACATAGAATAAAATGGAGGACTTTTCTACAAAGCGGTTAAAAGAAGTTTCACCTACATAGAACATTGCCATCACTTCGGAAACGAAAGAAACACGGAAAAAAGAATCCGAAGATGGCGCCCAAGGGTGGGAGCTTCCGCAGGAAGCATGCCGACGTCACCGGAAATACACCCAGAAAGGGCTGACGCCGACGCCCACCTGGGCGACGAAAAAAAAAAAAAAGAAAAGACTATGAATCCGGACCCAACCACAAGACCGCGGAATATGCACAGCATAGTGAATCCAGAAAGATCATCAAGCTGCAAAACTACACCGACAGGTAAGAAACTAATCGTTCCTCCCAGGGTACCACCCTCCCCTGTATGGAATCTAAACATTGTTCTCACTAGACTTATGGGTCCTCCATTTGAACCCTTTCATAAGTGTGAATTAGAGTTCCTTTCATGGAAAGTTGCCTTTTTAATTGCTATCGCCTCACTCAGAAGAGTAAGTGAGATCCAGGCATTAACAATTCAAGAACCATTCTTACAACTACATCACAACAAAGTGGTCTAAAGACAAATTCCTTCCAAAAGTAATTTCACGGTTCCATCTCAATCAGTATATTGAGTTGGCAGTATTCTTCTCTCAACCCCAGATGGTTGATGAAAGAGCTCTCCATACATTAGATGTCAAAAGAGCTCTTCTCTACTATATTGATAGGACAAAGCCATTTCGTAAAACAAAACAGTTGTTTGTGTCCTTTTCTCCTCCACATAAAGGTAATCCCATTTCAAAAACTGAGATTGCAAGGTCGATTGACAAATGCATTCAAATTTGTTATCAAAAAGCAAAACGCACTCTATCCATTCCCCCTAGGGCTCATTCCACCCGTAAACTAGGGGCATCTATGGTATTTTTAGGAAATATTCCCTTAAATGATATCTGCAAAGCAGCTACATGGTCTACACCGCACATATTCACAAAGCACTACTGTGTAGATGTGCAAGCAAAACAACAAGCTAGTATGGGACAGGCTGTACTCAAAACACTATTTCGAACTACTGCAACAGACACTGGTGGTCGCCGCTAAGGGAGAGAACTGCTATGCAATCAATGCACTTGTGTGTGATTTGCAGCCCATATGCCTCGAACAGAAAATGCTGCTTACCAGTTTGCATCTGTTCTTGGCATGTAGGGCTGCAGAGTCACACATGCCCACCCTGCCTCCCCGGCTACCTATATCTGTTCCAGTAATATCTTAATTAGATACATTATATATGGACATATTTTTCTGTTCTCATACAACTCCATCATTTTCCCAATGGCGAAAAACAATCGGAAGATGGAGTTGATCCCCATGCGCACTATACTCCACAGGAGGAGTCATCTACCAAACAAAGACTCTTCCAAGACAACAACAAAGTGTAGTCATCCGGGCCCACCACCAGATGGCAATCTATGCTCTAGTGTGTGACTCTGCAGCCCTACATGCCAAGAACAGATGCATACTGCATTCCTTCTGCTGTATACTCTACCAGACCACAAATTCCTCACTGCCCTTCCGTCTACCCGTTCTGTGAAGTGGCCTTTTGTAACATCTAGAAAGGTTCCAAGTTAGGAATTTACGCCCTGATACCAACAATTCTTCATACTCCATATATGAGGGTGCAGAGTGTGATAAGAAAGAAATTGGTGTCAATATGCAAGGGTGGCACTTATGTTTGACTCCATGCCGACATTTCCGTTGCTGTACGGAACAGCACCACCTAAAGCACTGATATGAACAGCTGCTTATGAATCCAGTTTAGCACCTGGGAATATTCTAAAGGGGAGGAATCTGCAGTGAGAGTATCCACCAGAAAAAGCGTACCCAAAGGTAAGTCAGTTGTACTATGTGATCCCACTGCAACAAAATATATGTTTGATTTGCTTTTTTTTATTATGTTTGTTGAAGTTTTGTACAGAATTAGTAATCCAGGCAGGACAACGAAAGGCAGACATTGGATGATCCTAGTAATATCGATCACATTCACCATGGCCATAATCCCACATCACAGTAATAGAAAATAAGAGAAAGTATCAATCCATCAGCACATCTGACACACTTGTGAACCCGCCAATAGAGCTCTGCATAATCCCACATCAGACATCGCACTATCTAGCGAAATAAGACACGTGTAAGAATGAAATGATAAATACCAGAAGTAAGGGTCTGTTTACGTGATAGGGTTTTGAATGTCGTGGACGGGCGTAATCGAGGGGGAAGCTCTGTCACGGTCAGGGGACGTCGTTGTGGGCCTCCTGTTCATATTTAAGGACCAGAAGTTTTTGGGTCTATTGCGGGGTGGCAGTAAGTCACTATAATTTTCTGTTTGAGTACAGCAGAACAACATGTCTCTAGACCATTGCACTAATGTAGGCGTCGGTCCGCGAAGCCAGCACAGCGCCACACACCTCTTCGCCAGGAGAAATGCCATGTCCACAAGCCGGCTAAGTACCTTAGGGAGTGGTTTGGAGTAGCCAAGCAGAGCTAGGAGCGGATCTGGAGTCAACGCCATATCTGCAACACGAATAATCACATTGAAGACCTACCCCAACACCCCCATATCTCCCCCCCCCCCCCCGAACTATACCCCACACCCAGAAGTGAGCAACCCCCGGACAGATCCAAGCCAAGTGGAATAAATCAGCAACCATCTCGCCGCATCTTTCGCACTGGGATCCCTCCCGCAGACCATATCGATATAAGCGTTCCGTCGTGTAATAAACCCTATTAAGGAATTTGAAGTGAACTAAGAGATGGCGTCCATTTAGCGAGATATGCTTAGGGCTCAAGCAGCAGTAAAGCCATTTGTCATCTGTCAGTTCCACATGTAGGTCTCGCTGCCATGCAAGTCACGGTTTGGTGTATTCGCTGTCTCTATTAGACAGCGCCGTTTGATATAGTCTGGATACTAATTTGGCGGGTGACTTTGCATTAATAACTACTGTCAAAGCCGGGACCTCCAGGGGCTCTACCATATCATCCCGAGAAGGTCTCTGAGAGTGTGTCTAGCTGTGGAATTGCGCAAGGAGCGGCTGTATGTCTTCTCCATCTGCGACGTCCTCCCAGGAACGGGCAATGCAGTCTATTTAAGAGATCACCTATAGTGTGTAGGTTCAGCGTCTGCAATGCAAGTATAACTCCCTTTTCCGTGCATGGGGCAAGCCAGTGACACCAGTCCAGACGGGCCATTGGAGCATACAATATATTACCGGCTTGCGTATCCAGTAGGCAATGCAAGGCATGTGTGACTGAGTTCAGAGAATCCAATATGCCAGTGCGTCTGTCACGTGGCGTGAACAGCAGGGCCGGAAGGGGCTTGTGGTCTGAAACTACTGTCTCGATCTGTATGTGGGGTATGTCCGGGGATCCATGCATCCAATGATATGCATGAGAGCTTTGAGCAGCCCTGTAGTATAGTTTCAAGTCAGGAGCACCACACCCCCATCTTGTACGGTAGCTTCCAGGCAATGCGTGGCTTTTTGCCCGGCCAAGCTAGACGGACCATTAGTGAGTGCAGACGCTGAAAAAATGTTTTGGACAGGACCATGGGGACGTTTCTAAAGAGGAACAGGAAACTGGGTAAGACAATCATTTTCATTAATGAAAGCCGACCCAGCAATGATAGCGGGAGGCCGATCCACCTATCTACGTCCTCTTCCAGCTTGGAGATGGCAACTCCGTAATTCTCTCTAAGGACAACCTCGGAGTCGGTATGTAGGCGTATGCCTAAATATCGCACCACCTCTGTGGTCCACTGCAGGGGAAATTCGGTTCAAACCGCACTGTGGCTGGAGTGAGGGGAAACATGATGGATTTGTTCCAGCTGACATTGACACCAGAAAGGGAGCCAAAGAGTACTACCTCTCACAAAACCGGAGCAAGGTTGACTCCGGTTCGCGGACATATAGAAGTGTGTCATCCGCATATTTGGACACAATTAAGCGATAGTTTGGGAATCTGATACCTCTCTGTCCATGGTATTCCCGTAGGGCTCAGGCCAAAGGCTCTTCCGTTGGGGCATACAGTATTGGGGACAGGGGACAACCCTGTCTCGTGCCTCTGCAGACCCATATAGGATCAGTAACCAACAAACAAATCCTGATGCATGCCGTTGGGGAAGAATACGTCGTCGCAAGAAGCTGCAAGAAAACTGCCCCCACTGACCAAGGTCCTGTCTCATGAAAGGCCATTCAACAGAGTCGAAGGTCTTTTCCATGTCTGAAAAGACCGCAACTGCAGGAATCTCCATTCGAGTATGTTGCAGAGCCACGAAAACCGTGCGTAGATTATAGGTTAAGTTCCGGCTAGGCACAAAGCTAGCCTGCTCCGGAGCCACCAGAGAGGTGACAAGCGGGCTGAGATGATTGGCTAGCAGGTTCGCGAAGATTTTTGCGTCCATGTTCATAAGAGACAAAGGCCTATATGAGGCGCATTCCTCCGGAGGCTTCCCCGACTTGAGTAGGGCAACAAGGATCGCTTCATGCATAGTCGGCGGCATTGCACCGGAAACGCAGATATCCTCAAACGATGTGAGTAAGTGTGGAATTCAAAGATCCTGAAATGCCTTATAGAAGGCAACGGTGAGGCCATCACTACCCGGCGTGCTACCCGCCATAATGTCCGAGAGGGCCCAAACTACTTCCTCTAGCTCGATAGGACGCATCAAGAATACCTGGTAAAATCAAAAATCCTCTCCACACTGCAGATGGTCCTGGACGTGTGCTTTAGACAGAGTTGTCAGGCTTGTGTAAAAATCCGGGTGATCATAGTTCGGACCGTAGACATTGAGAAGGGAAAGTTACAATCCCTTCCCACAGCACCTGGAGAGGACAAATTACCCTCTCTGTGCGTTACCAAGGGGGTTAGCTGTATCTGCGTCTTAGGATTAACCCAAGTGAGGACCCCTCTAGCGTGAGAGGTGAAGCCGGCAGGATGGACATTTCCCATCAGCCCTTGAGCGCGTAAAATAGGTCTATCTGGGTGTAAGTGCGTCTCCTGTAAGAGAGCTATGTCGATGTTGTGTCTGTAAAGATAGCTTAGGAGTTTGCGGACCTTACGGTGGTCATTTAGGCCACGCACGTTCCAAGTAAACAGGACCAGTGTGTCGTGCAATATCAGGATCAACCGTCGGCGTGTCTGCCATAGAAGTGAATGTAACTCAGAGATGGGAAGAATATTCTCGTCAGGAACATGTCACACCCAGTCTGCACATCTTGATTTAACATAACAAGGAATACGCTAAAAAACATTCCCAACCTGCGCCCACCCCCTACTCGTATCTAATCATACTCAGAACGACCTGTACTTCGAAACTGCAATCCCACAGACATGTAGTACAGAGGTGCAATCAGCACGAGTGAGCGCTGTAACATTCCGCAATTAAATTTTCCCCCAACCCCCTCCCACGCCTGCCCAATCCCAACTTGGCCGCAGTACAGTTCCTCCCACCCAAACAGAAAACCCACCCAATCCCAAGCAACAGAACACATCCCAGGTGTGATTCACTCAGGGGAAGATGTAGCTCGGACCGCAAGAAGGGGGTATAACCTTTAAGGTCTCAGCTCCTCACCCCACCAATTACAGATACTCACAGCTGTGAGATAGTAAAGTAAATCATAGCACAGCAGTTCCCCAGGAGACCAGAAGAGATCATGGCCACATTCCTAAACCGTTCTGGTAAAGCTTGTGGCAGTCGACCATGCCCTTCTAGACTTCCAGTTGAGATAAAAGCAAGGCAATATGTAAAGGGCACCTCAATGTACTCGTCTCCCCTTGAGAAGGCAATTCCCCTCCCTCCCCCCACACTGCAAGTAAGGCGATAACGAATACCAGGGAGCGTCATAGAAGGGCCCAGTCATAAAGAAACAATTAGTCGCAACCCCAACACAGTGCCTCAGCAAACTTTACTCAATGAGCCGAGTCTCCATTACGGAGTCAATCCTGTTCATCCAAGGGGCCTCCCGCTGCTTCATCCAGGAACTGTCTTTCCGCGGGGGGTCGCTTCTCCTTCATCCAGATCTTCAGCACTTTTTGTAGGGCCTTTGGGTCTGAAAATATGCGAGTGCCCCTGCCGGTTCACTCTTAATTTCGCTGGATATAACATGGCGTTGTCTCCCCCGATTTCTCAGAGTTGTCATTTCATGGGAGCAAACAAGGGCTGCGCCTCCTGGACCTTAACTGTAAAGTCCGGGACCAGTGGATATTTGACAAGTAATTCCCCACCCTTCCTCAAGCGCCTTGAGACCCTCTGGGTATGTAGCGCGCTATATAAATCTTTTAACTTTGACTTTGAGATCATCGACCCCTCAAATCTCAACGGTTCTTTCTCGTGGGCCAATTTAAGGGCAACATCTCGGTCTCTGTAGTTTAGCAGTTTCGCTATGATCGGCCTGGGCGGAGACCCCGGCGCAGGTCTCGGGCCAAGAGAGCGGTGCGCTCTCTCCACCACGAACATATTTGAAAAAGAGGAGTCGCCCAGTAATGTCTTTAGAAGCTTTTCAATGAAGGGTTTAATGTTTCCCGTAGATGTGGATTCCAGCAGGCCCTTGATGCGCAGATTGCAGCGCCTCGAACGTGCCTCCAGGTCCTCCGTCTTATCCTGCAAGACCTGGAGCACTCTGCCCAGCTGTTTATGTTCAGTGTCAAGGACAGTTTGTGCCTCCTCCGCCTCAGTCAGTCAACGCTCCGACATGTCAAGCCTTTCCGCGTGTTTGTCGAATCTTTCATAATGGCTAATAGTGGTACCAGTTCCTTAAAGTGGGAAGGTTGCAGCCTATTGTGGTTGCAAGATAGGGTAAGGGGTCTCCAAAAGAAAGGTATGAATGTGAGTGAATGAAGAGAGATAATCCTGTGTCTGTTGTGCCCTCACACACCCTTGCGGGTGTAAAGCATCATCATTGGGCACTGCTTCTCGTGGGGGTGGCCCTGCAGTCCCTCACGGGCCCTCAAAGAGGGCTCTTTGATGGAGATCTTTTTAGGAGTTGCCGCAGTTGTGCATATGGGCCAAGTGAAGGTTGTGAGTGAAAATGGGAATAAAATAACCCGTTGGTACCCCAGTATATTCATTAAAGGGTCCTCGGGGTTAGGTTAAAATCTAAACTGGGTTGGAGATGCTCTTTATGCTTGTGGAGTGGGAAAAAAACAAATAAATACTCACTTCTCTCTTCCTGTGTTACTGTGTAGTGCGGTGTGTCTAAAAGTGAGTGGTCGACATGTTTCGCGTTATTAGATGGTCTCTAATGGTTCCCAGAGCGCTTCTTCAGGACCATGATTGTGAGTGTTAAAAAATGGGAGGAGTAGGGAAAAGATACCCTATAATCCTACCATATCTTCTATAAGGATGTGAGAAGTCTTAAAGAGCAACGTCTTAGACGTCTGCTCGAGTTCAAAACTCTTCCTAATGTAGAAAAGGGCTCCTTCAGCAGGAAGAGCCGACTAGCAAGGAAGGAGAGTTTCCACCCGCCAACCGATGCTAGGGACCTAACAGCCAACCCGGTCCGCCGATGTCTAATCTTTCAGCCTTGCTGTCCATTCTATACGTTAGGGCATCTATCTTGGTGCCTAGGGAGGATATACCGCCCTGGAGGTTCTTCTTCATTGCCAACAATAGGCCGCGAATGTCTTGTGGTTGGTCGTCTGCAACTCGCTCCTGGTCTCCAACGTCCTCCCTGACAGCGGTTTCACCGGACTTGGATCGTTTAGGGTCAAAGGACAGCGTGGTTTGCGCTCTGTCCACTCTCCCCATACTGGCTCCGCTTGAGTCACCATTTGTGTAAACTTCTAGCCAAGCGTCAGGGTCTCAGCATGGCGCTAAGCTCAGTCCAGCTACACCAATCACCGGAAGAGCCCGCCCGGTCATCCGATCCAGCCAGTAGCTGCTGCAGCCGCAGAGGAATGGTATGATCACCCTGCAAGGCAACCTCAAATAGCACAAGAAAGACAACGTCCCCTGCGCCTCTCAATGTATTCTCACCCAATAGGACCCTTGCGCTCGTGCCCGCACTGTCCCAATGGATGCACGCAAGGGGGCCTCAGATGGCACACCAGCCCTCCGTCAGTGCTCTAGAGTGGCCAGCCTGTCCCATGGATGACCACTGCCTCGTCCTCCGGCAGGATATGAGTCGCAGCCACCAGGCACACTGATCACTTCACACCCGGCCGACCCGTGGCCGATTCGCCTCAGCGAGAGAGAGGGGGGGTTGGCACAAGGCAGCAGTCTCCTCACCAATCGTGCGCTAAGCTGGCAGGACAATGCATTCCGGAGAACGGGACTCGGGTGGCAAGCAGTTCTCAACAGAGGGCCTACAGGGACCAGCCGGTCCAGTCAGTAATGTACTGTGGCCGTAGTCAGCCGGACCTCCCCCAGCAAGGCCCAGCGCCCCCACATGGCCCCCTTAACAGCTGAGGCCAAGGGTGACCAGGCCAAATCAAGAGGAGTAGGCCGCGCGCCTCCCAACACACCAGGCCTCACGATGGCACCACACCAAACAGTCTCGCGCTGAGGGCGTGATGTCAGCAGGCAGGCCCCACTTCACAGGGCTGATTTCCGTCCGTTTCGAGTGACCAGAAATTCAGGCAGGAGAAGGGGGGGGTGGGAGCGCTCCTCTCCCCAGGCCGTGTAACGCAGGGGGAGAATCAGCAGGGTCCCCTCCGTCGTGCTTGAAAACCTCCAGGACCAACAATCTAGCATCTGTTCAAGGGGACCGTAGGCAAAGTAGGAAGCTTAGCCCAGACGCACCCCCAGGCGCCGGTTATGTAAATATGGTTCAGCCGCTCCGCAGCGCCTCCCTGCCGCCGGGACCAGCTCCGGTATCCGCAGCCCAGAACATCGAGAGGAAGATTGTGAAGCTTTCCTCTGATTCAAGTCCCAAAAGACCATCCGAGATAGTCTAGCCCGATGCAGCGAGGCACAGGTTCCATTCCGGACATCTTCTATCCAGGTCCTGATAACCTTCTGTATACCGATAACCTTCCGGAGCCACAACAAGAAGAGATTCTGGACTCTGAAGTAGACGTCTCCGACGCCGAAGATGACATCACTCCGACTCAAAGGGACGCGAGTACTGAAACCCTATCCCTGACCAAGCCCATACCGGTGGCTCCGATAATACCTTCCGAAAGAGGTTCACACCGCACCAAAACTTCGGACGCCCCGCCCCTGGGCCCTGCACCGAAGGACAAAAAAAGCCATCCGGCTCGAGCCAACTACCCAGTACCGAAAAACACCTTCGGCACTGAAAGCTCAGTCGTCAGAGTTGCCACGCCCTCTTCTACCAGCACCAGGAAAACATTCTGCACCAAAATTAGCAAAAGATCCCTCTGCACCGAAGCAGGCCGATAAAACATCGGCAAAGAAGCAGTAGGATAAAGCTTCGGCACCTTAAACAACCAGATAAGCCACCAGCACCAAAACAGCCAGATAAAACCTCGGCCCGAAGCACATAGACAAAACTTCGTCACCGAAACACACAGAAAAGACTTTGGCTCCGAAAATTTCAGAGCCAAAACCATCAAAGGACAAAGCACCGAAATCTTCGGAAACAGGGAAGGATGCTGTACCTGACAGTCCCAAAACATCCAAAAACTGTTTCCAAAGGGAAATCTTCGACGCCAAGCAAACCTACTGATCCCGAAGAGCTTTTCTTTCCGGATCCAAAACAGACTACTATCTTTATTCGCCCAAAGACTGGTCACATAGTCACCAAGCCACCTACATAGAGAACATTTGCCACAAGCTCCAGTTCCTCCAAAGAAGATTCATATAGCTACTAACACTTCACCACCACCTTCATCTCCACCACCAGTTAGCCCAAATTTAATCATTTCCCCACCACACTCTGCACAAACAGAGGATAGTGACAGTTGAGATGGGGATGGGCAACTGGATGAAGATGTAATGCCATTAGATCCTGTTGATTCACCACAGGAACCAGACCCATGGCGTGATTATTATACTGATACTGATCTAACCAATGATTTCTACCCTTCAAAACCATCCCCACCAGATGACAATGTGGGTTTTGCACAGCTAATCAATAGGGCGGCTATATACCACAATGTCAAACTTCATTCAGACCCTGTAGAAGAAGATTTTTTATTGGAGACTTTTGCCCAACCACAAAAATCTTCTCATGTTTTACCCATGTTACAGGGCCTTCTCTGACACTCTCCTGAGGTATTCAAAGACCCAGTTAGAGCTAGGGTTCTTAACCCCAGAGTAGACAAAAAATACAAAGCAGCTCCCACTGACCCTATATACATCAAGGGCCAACTTCCCTTAGATTAACTAGTGGTTGCCAATGCACGCAAAAGGGCAAACTCCCAAGGGTCAGGTGACACACCACCTCCTGACAAATAATCTAAATAATTAGACGCGTCAGGTAAACGTATGGCATCTCAAGCTGCAAATTCATGGAAAATAGCAAACACAAGCCCTTCTAGCAAGATACGATAGAGCCCACTATGATGAGCTAGAAATGCTTTTTCAACATCTACATCAAGAGTATAAGGACAAAGCCAATGACCTTATACAAGAAGGGAAACTCCTAACCAACACTTCCATCAAATGTGCGCTTGACGCAGCAGACACCGCGTCACGTGCAATAAATACCAATGTTTTGCTACGCAGGCATGCCTGGCTCAGGGTATCTGGGTTTAAACAAGAGGTCCAAAATACCATTCTACATCAACCATTTGATCAAGAGCATCTCTTTGGCCCTGCAGTCGACACATCTTTAGAATTATTATTTTTAAAAGACACAGAGACTGCAGTGTCTATGGGAGCCTTACAGTCACCATCTATCAGAGGCTCCTTTCGTTTCTCCTTTTATAGAGCAGGTTCCAAAACAACTACATCATAACACCTGCCCTCATCCTATAAAAGTTCCAACCAGGACTCCTTTTCTAGGGGATACAATAGAGGAGGCTACAGAGGTAACAAAAATAAGGGTAGAGGCAGAGGAAATAACACCCGCAACTCCCCTAATAACAAACCGTGACTTCCCTACGCTCCTCCCACCCCCTGATCATCCCACTCCTGTCGGGGGACGCCTCTCACAGTTCCTACCTGTCTGGAATTCCATCACAAGTGGGTAAGACAGATTATCCAGTATGGTTATTGCGTGGAACACACTTCTACATCCCCCAAGACAGCATCCAATGTCATTAGAACACCTGACACTCCTCAAACAGGAAGTCTTAGCAATGTTACAAAAAGATGCAATGGAGATAGTTCCTCTGCTTCATCAGGGCACAGGAGTCTATTCCCCTTATTTTCTAATCCCCAAAAAGGACGGGTCTCTTAGGCCAATACTGGACCTCAGACCGCACAACTTTTGCATTCAATCAGACCACTTCCACATGGTCACTTTACAACAAGTGCTTCCACTACTAAAGCAAGGCGACTTTCTCTCCACTCTAGATTTAAAGGACGCCTACTTCCTCATTCCCATACATCCCGCTCACAGAAAGTATCTCAGGTTTGTGGTAGATGGTCAACACTACCAGTTCAAAGTGCTCCGATTCGAAGTAACTACAGCATCCAGAGTTGGGGGCGCTAGAGGGCGCACAAGCTGAATGGCCGCACCTCTGTGAGGCTCCAGCAGCCTGGCATTAATATCCGTCATTGATCCTGTTGATCCTGCTCCCACCCGCCCGAAAATCCCCACAAAGGAGCAGCAAGCGCCGCTGCACACTCGGTGCAAGTTTGGAGGCTCTACCTCCTTTGGTCTCTGAGTTAGCACCAGTTGAGTAGGCGGCCGGGGTGCGTCCTGCCACAGTGGAGCCCGGCAGCGGCTCCGGGGACTACGCGAATCCGAGGCTCACCACGATGCAGGCGGGCCTACGGAGCTGAGGCGGGCAGCGCTACTCGTCCTGGTTGCGGAGGCAGACATTGACTGACACCGGGGAAGATACCGGTGAGAGACACTGGGCATGAACTGATTGCAGCGCCTGGGGTGGCTATTGGGCGCCGATGACGCTGCTTCGCCCCTGCGGCCTCGAGATTAGTGTTGCGACAGGCGCGATCCCATAGCGCCATATCAGCCTGCTACTGCCTGCATACAGTGTGTCCCAAGCCCTGGACTGCATGATATTCATTTTAATGCGCAACGGCCAAGAAATCTGTTACGGCCATAACTCCAGGCCAAATCTGTGAATACGAACGCTACCCCATGGCCAGTGATCCTGTGGTGGGCCTTGGGGCACTACCTGTTGTCCTGTGCTGGGGCGCCTGAGGCGGCGCAGTTGACTCGAGCGCCCGGAGCCCTGTTAAAGACACTAGCCCAAGCCCACGCTTTATTTCACCGTGAATCTCCACTGCGGACGCCAACCAAACTTTCCCTTCCACCTTGGGGCACGGGCGGAGCGACGCACCTACTGAATAGCGCCACACCAACAGTGGGTGGCCTTCGCCTCCCACTGCACCAGCCGAGGTGAGAATAGCGCTGGGACGAAACAATTCTTTCTCCTTGCCGCCATGGGGAAGCCGGATAACAGGCAGCCCAAGCTGCTGTTTGAACCTGCAACGCAAAAGAAGGTGACTAGGCACACGGGCAACAGCGTGCAACCCCGAAGTCCAGCCGCGGAGGTATTCACGTCGGCCCCCACAGTTCCGGGTATTGCCACGATGCTGCAGGAGATGCGCCAGGGCTTTGCCACTGTGGTCGACAAGGTGGATAGACTATCCGCTAGAATGGACGGCATAGTCCAGATGATGGATATCCATGAAGAGCGCATTACAGAGGTGGAGCGCCAAATATCCGAGAATGACGACACCACGGCGGCGCATACCTCGCGACTTTCAAGAATGGACAATGTGTTGCGGGTGATTGCCGCCAAAAATGAGGAGTTGGAAGCGAGGAGTCGGCGAAACAACATCCGCGTCACGGGCATTCCAGAGTCGACCAACACGGGGAAGATGGAGCTATACATTGAAAAGCTACTTACAGCAGCAGTAGGGGCAGAAGCTCTCTCAAACCAGTTCATTGTGGAGCGCGCTCATCGTTCGCTTGGTCCCAAGCCTGGAGCCCCTCCAAGACCCATAATTGCACGCCTGCTCAACTATCGAGACCGCGATGCGGCACTACGAGCGGCCCGGGCGAACCAAAACCTTACATACGATGGCGTGTCCTTCTCTATATATCCTGACTTTACCCCGGTGGTTCAAGAGCAGCGGCGGAAGTTCCTTGCTGTTAATAGAAAGCTTCAAAACCTGAACATTGATTATGCCCTCTTGTACCCGGCCAAATTGCGAGTGACCCACCAAGGCTCGCAACATTTCTTTCTCAACCCCCAACAAATCGAAGACTATATTAAAGCTTTGCCTAAACGGGGTAGGCGACCTGCGGATGCTGAGGGCCTACATGACTCAGGTTCTGAATAGATGACCAATGGCCCTGTGTTATAATTTTGCACTCTACTGGATTGTCATCGCGGTCTCACTGCATGGCGGAGGCTATTACTGTGTGCAGTGGTTACGACTGGCTCCTGGGGTGCCATGGACGGGTGCCGGACTGCAGGCGGTAATGTATGCCAGGCCCCCACCCCCCTACTCCCTCTCCCCCCCGGAAAGAGACGCTAAGGGTGGACTTGCACGGAGCGGGAGGACTGGGGGTGGTCGGACGTGCACCTCTGATGACCCCTACTGGGTGCACCCCAAGGACCTTGACTCTATCCCTTTTGATGTTCAGTTGTTTTGGTTGCTATTTGGGTGGGGGGTGGGCCTGGGATGCTGGCGAGTTGGGGAAGCTTCAGTGGGAGGGGGGTGGCGGACGAGAGACTTTGCATGGTAGGAATGCAGCTGGCAGAATGTGGCTCACTCTAGTGGAGCCGGGTAGATTAAGCGAACATGGTTGGTTGTTAGATGCTACTGTTATTTCTGCACGCCTTGTCTTTTTGTTGGGATTCATTGGGGGGGGAGGTGGGAAGGGGGCCGATTTGGGAGAACTGTTTGGTTTAGGTTCATGACATGTGCATTAGGTATCAAAGAATTGCTTCTCTATCTCTGTGGGGGACAGCTTGATTGTGGCCGGAAGGTGGGTGAGCCGGTTTTGCGATGTGTGCAGTGTCCGTGGCTAGGACATGTTGCTGGTGACGAGGGTGTTGCCCCTAAGCTGAGACTCCTGTTCCCTCTGGGTACTACCAGGCGGGCGAGACTTAAAAAGGGCCTGCTACTTGCTGATGGTGAATACGCCGTGCTGGATATATTGATCTCTAATTTATATATACAAGAGCATGCATGGGGGACACACGCCTGAATGTGATCACTTGGAACGTGAGAGGGCTGGCTGATCATCGAAAAAGGAGACAAATACTGGGTTACCTTGATCGCCATAAAGTTCATATTGCTTTCCTACAGGAAACGCACTTCGCACCTCATAGATCAAACTCCTTTGGACAGAGATTGGCCTTGCATACAGTCTTCTCCTCATACTCCTCATATGCACGGGGTACGGCTATTCTGATCAAAAGGAATACACCTTTCCATCTAGCAGGCTCCAAGACAGACCCACAGGGGAGATATTGCTTAATGTGGGGCAGGTTGGGGCGTATGGCTGCGACGCTCGCCTGCTGTTATGGGCCTAACGTGGACGATCCGCAGTACTTTACTGATTTATGGGCAGCGATAGTGGGGACGGGACCACAACACCTCATATGGGGGGGTGATTTCAATACACCCTGAATCCCATCCCATTTTGGATAGGTCACACCCCGCCCCCCACCATTATACTAGTGGGAGGGAGGTCCTCCGGGCGACTATTGATGGTAATAATCTCATTGATGCCTGGCGTTCTCAGTGCGGGGCAAGTGGGGAAGGTACGCATTTCACCGCACAAGCTAGATCGTGGGCCAGACTTGATTACATACTCCTGACTTCACACCTCTACACGTCACTGGTTCACGCGACACACCTCCCCAGAACATATTCCGACCACTCCCCTGTCCTTATCACATTGAACGGCTCTGAACTGGGCCCCCCGGTCACGGCATGGCGTATGCAACCCTCGATGCTGCTGGACACGGAGTTCCAGGAAGAGCTTCGGGAAGAATGTTTAGAATTCTTTAAACGCAATAAAGACTCAGTCCAGGATGTTGAAACCATATGGGATGCATTTAAGGCCACACTCTGGATTTCAAAGGGCTCGGGGGTACTCAGGAGCATACTAAATAGATTGAAGTCTCTGGAATCTGACCTCGGAAACGCAGAAGAGACCCTCCGAGTGAACCCTGGGAGCACTACCCTAGCTGAGATACGGGAGAAACTGTCGGAGTATTCTGATGAAGCTTCTCGGGAGGTGAAATTCAGGAACAAACACTGGGTGACCAGAAGATATGGGGAGGGTGAGAGACCTGGGAAAGCCTTGGCGGCGACGGTTAAACTCATGCGTTCGCCAACTGTTGTACTCGAGTTGGAAACTGCTGAAGGGCTGGTACTCAGAGACACTACACAAATACTGAATGAATTTGTGCGGCACTATAGTACGCTATACTCCTCCACCAGGACAGGTGATCTGACGCTGGATGACTACCTGGCAGATGTGTCATTGGGGTGGCTGAGTGATTCACAAAGGGCCTTTCTGAGTGCCCCGTTCGAACTAGATGAGGTCAGGGAGGCTATGATGCACATGAAATCGGGTAAAGCCACCGGGCTGGATGGTATCCCTATTGAATTTTACAAGACATTCATAGACTTCATGGCGCCGGTACTGCGCGAAGTATATGAAGATTTCCTGGAGGTTGGCCACCTTCCTGCCTCCATGAGAATCGCGCTCATCACGTCTCTACTCAAGCCGGGGAAGCCCGCTACTAACTGCAATTCATATAGACCCCTATCCTTGTTGAATTGCGACGTGAAGATTCTCGCCAAATTAATTGCGGCGCTCATTAGCCTACTACTGCCCGATCTAGTACTCCCTGACCAGGCCGGATTTGTCCCAGGTAGGGCGACATTGCACAACCTCCGCACCTTTTTCTCTGTCTATGATTCTGTTTCCGAGGACTTGCCAATGGCAGCCATTTTTTTAGACGCCACCAAGGCGTTTGACTCGCTCGAGTGGGATTATGTGTTCAAGGTGCTCGAGCGGATGGGCTTCCCATTTATTTTTATCTCCTGGATCAGATTATTATATACGCGCCCAGTGGCCAGAGTACTCATCAACGGGAGATTGTCTTCGGAATTCCCTGTCTCCAGGGGAACTAGGCAGGGCTGCCTCCTTTCCCCGCTCCTGTTTGCCATAGCCACAGAACCCCTTGCAGCTAAACTATGTCAACATCATCGAGATAGTGCATTGCGATGTTTTCAGAGGCAGATACTCATTTCAATGTACGCCGATGATATTACACTCTATGTTCGCCACCCAGGTGAGAACCTGCATCCCATACTTTAAGAATTCATACGGTTTGGAGCTCTCTCTGGTGTCCAGATTAACTGGAACAAGTCATGCATTTTCCCACTCACTGCCTCAACACATCAGTTTCCACTGGAATACCCGCTTGCTTGGTGTGAGGGAGATTTTAAATACCTGGGTATACATATAGAAAAGGATAGGTAGGCACTGATTCGTGCTAACTATGGCACAGTGATGGATAAGATCAGTGGCAATATTTCCAGATGGATAACCCTTCCCCTGTCCATGGCTGGGAGGGCTTCGCTAGTCAAGATGGTGATACTCCCTCAGCTTCTGTATCTCTTTCTGAACATACCATTTCATCCCGGGGCCTATTTTTTTCGGCTGCTGTGCTCGGAGCTGCTCAAGCTGGTATGGGGTGGAAAAGCACCTAGACTCAAATGGGAGGTCCTTATCAGACCCTACTCGCAAGGTGGATTTGGGATTCCAGATTTCGAACTTTATTACCGGGCTGCCCAGGCTCACTTTGCCTACTTCTGGATTCGACAACCGAGATACATGCCCCAACTGGCGGCTGAACATTGGTTGGCACACCCAACACCGATTGAAGGTGCGCTGTACTCCCCGGTAGAAGGTAGGGATAAGACCCCAAACACAGTACTTAGCACTGTGACTGCGTGGAACAATATCAGTTCGAGACTCGATTTGCAACTACTATATGCCCCACTATTGCCCTTGACTTATCACCCGCAGCTGCCGCTTTTACAGGAAGCTGGCTTTCAAAAATTGTTGACGAAAATACACGTTCGTACATGGGGGGACTTGTACCGTGATGGCACCTTTCGTACCAAAGACCAGCTTTATGAAGGAATACAGCCGACACCACTAGAAGTATTTAACTATATCAGGCTCCGGCACGGGTTACAAGCAATTACACCTGACTTCCCACACGAACCTCCTGTACTTCTCCCACTACAGAACCTACTTCTACACGATAATCCCAACAAACTAGTGTCTACGCTATATAAATCGGTCCGTGTAAACATGAACTATACAGATTTGCCTGCCAGGAAAAAGTGGGAACAGGAATTGGCCATGACCCTTACTGACAGGCAGTGGGAATTCTGTTTACAACAAACTGAGCGCATATCCTCTAGCAGTAGATATAGGATCATTCATTATAAATTCTTACACAGATTGTATCACACACCGGCACGTCTGCATAGATTCCAGCTGAGGTCTACTGACACTTGTGACAGGTGTGGGGCTCCAGGGGCTGATTTCCTACACCTTGCATGGGGATGTGCTCAGGTATGCCGCTATTGGGATCCGGTTTTTTCAGGCAATCTCCAAAATGATACACATGACGGTGGATCCATCCCCGATGGTGGCACTGCTGGGATATGTTGAACCACTCCAAGCGGCCCACCGCAAATATGTGGCACTGGCCATGCTATTGGCCAAGCGCAGGGTGGCCTGTACGTGGGGGAGGGGAAGAGCACCCAAATTCAAGGATTGGATGCAGGACATGGTGTACTGCCAAGAACAATTGCATACTTACTCCGAATTATTGCCGTCCACTTCCAGGCCTACTGACATATGGGCCCCGCTGCACTGTTACTTACTAGCGGAATCTCCAGAAGATACCAGCAATTGAGGTTGAGATGCTGGGATGTTGCTGTGTTGCTCCTTGGTCCGGGGGGGATGAAATCGAGCTAGACTAGTGTGGTCTCAGAAGCTGCTATCATTATTAACCCCCCCCCCCGCCCCACCTTTCCCCCCCCTTGCCCCCCCCCCCCCCCCCCCTCATCATTACCGGTGACCCACTCCTGCTCACAAAATGCTGCCCCGCCTCCACGGGAGTCGCTATAGTGCTCGCTGCCCTATGCCTCAGGAGCGGTAATTCATCTGGTCGTCTCATGTGACGTGATACATTATTCCAGCTTTGGTGTGATTCCCGCTGTATGTCCTGCACGAATTCTGCCGCCCATTGATGTAGGTCCGCCGCCAGGCTGGCGCACGAGCCCCTCCCACTGGTGATTGGGATACCGCACATGTTACAGTTAACAAAAATGAAAAAAAAGCGAGACGAACTGATCCGGTCATGTTGAGTATGTACTTGTCACTATGTTGATATGATGTCTATACAGCGATATGTGCACTAGCTTTATTATGTCTTTGATCATCCTGTTGATTTGCACCGATAGCGGCCAGCCTCCGGGTTGTTGGCTTGACGCTGTGTATCCTCGACAGTACTCAATAAACATCTTGCACCCAAAAAACAAAACTACAGCACCCAGAGTTTTCTCCAAATGCCTTGCTGTGGTTGCAGCCCATCTCAGACAACAAATTCATGTCTTCCCTTACCTAGACGATTGGCTCATAAAAGCAAACTCCCACAAAAACGGTGTTCAACACACACTCTGACAATACAGTTGCTTCACAGTCTGGGATTCACAATAAATCTAAGCAAATCCCATCTCCAACCGTCCGCAAGGCAACAATATCTAGGGGCTACAGTGAATACTTCCACAGCCCTAGCATATCCCAATCCTGCCAGGATAAATGCTATGCAAATCCTAGTTCAAAGATTTCAATCACAACACTCACTACCAGCGAGAGTGTTCATGCCACTTATAGGGATGAAGGCCTCTTGCATTTTTCT
This sequence comes from Lissotriton vulgaris, assembly GCF_964263255.1. Classification (NCBI taxonomy): domain Eukaryota; kingdom Metazoa; phylum Chordata; class Amphibia; order Caudata; family Salamandridae; genus Lissotriton; species Lissotriton vulgaris. The sequence continues at coordinate 1,487,129,546 of NC_141696.1, forward strand.
CGTCCTTCATGCAAGATTGCAAATGCACCCATTGCCAGAGTGTCTAGCTCGTCAGTGGAACCAGGCTCAAGGTCAACTAACAGATCTGGTGTTGGTGGATAACCGCACTCATCGCTCTCTGCAGTGGTGGACCACAAAAAATATTTCCAAAGGGCGGTTGTTCCTCGAGCCAGTCAACTGACTCATCGCTCACCGGCTGAGGAGCACATCTCCAAAACCATACCGTTCAAGGTTTATGGACCTCTCAACAAAAACAATTCCACATCAACTATCTGCAATTATTGGCAATCTCTCTAGCGTTGGATTCTTTTCAACCACAACTGCTAGGCAAAGCTGTCTTAATACGTACAGACAACATGACAGCAATGTATTATAAACAAGAACGGAGGGGACACACTCTCTCCTGTTATCCCGTCTAGTGCGGAGCACCTGGAGATGGGCCAATCCTCGGAAGATATACCTCCTAGCAGAACACCTACCAGGAGTACACAATCAAATAGCGGACCTGCTCACCCTTCAAACACAACAGATCCACAAATGGGAACTTCATCTTCAAGTTCTTCTTCCATTCTTTCACATGTGGGGACATCCAGACATAGATCTGTTGGCCACACACCAAAAGGCAAAATGCCCAAGCTTCGCGTCCAGGTATCCACGCCCATTGTCCATAGGCATTGCGCTATGGATGAATTGGTCAGGCAAATTTGCTTACGCTTTTCCGCCTCTCCCACTCTTTCCATTGCTAGTGAGGAAACTCCAACAGCATTCCCTCACTGTGAACCTAGTTGCTCCAACATGGGCAAGGCAACCATGGTTCACAACTCTACTGGAACTATTAGTAGTGCCACATCAAAAACTACACCTCTCACCCAAGCTTCTCACTCAGAACCATGGAGAGATAAGACACCCAGATCCCAATCAGCTCAACCTTGTGATCTAGCTCCTGAAATCCTCGGGTTTGGCTACCTTAATCTTCCACCAGACAATGAACGTTATCAAAGAAGCTAGACGTCCTACAACAAGGGCATGAAATGCAGCAAAATGAAAAAGGTTTGTTATTTATTTCTCATACAACAAAATTAACCCACTAGATCCTTCCATTCAAAACATCATCTGTTAGCTTTTACATCTACAACAATGTAAACTAGCATATACATCTATACGATTACATCTAGCTGCCATAACGGCAAGTGGAATCTCAATACAGTCCTTACCAGACTAATGAGTCCTCCTTTTGAACCTGTACGCAAATGTGAGCTATAGTACCTTACTTGGAAAGTAGCATTTTAGTCGCCATCACATCTCTCAGAAGAGTGAGCGAAATCCAGCAATTAACCATACCAGAACCATTTTTACAAATCCATCATAAAGTGGTTCTTAGAACAAACCCCACATTTTTACTCAAAGTGGCATCTGCCTTCCATCTGAAGTAGTCTGTTGAACTACCAGTATTCTTCTCTCAACCAGACTCAGTGGCAGAAAGAGCTCTGCACACCCTAGATGTTAAAAGAGCATTACTTTACTACATTGAAAGAACGAAATCCTCTAGGAAAACCAAACAATTTTCGTAGCTGTCTCCCCACCTCATAAAGGCAATCCTATATCCAAATCAGGAATTGCAAGGTGGACTGTAAAATGCATACAAATATGTTACCTTAAAGCCAAACGCACGTTAACCATTCCCCTTAGAGCTTATTCTACTCGTAAACTAGGGGCATCTATGGCATTCTTAAGGAACATCCCCCTAGATGACCTATGTAAACCAGCAACTTGTGCCACACCACACACCTTCACAAAAAAACTATTGTGTAGATGTGCAAGCAAAAGAACAAGCTAGTGTGGGCCAGGCTGTATTAAAAACACTTTTTCAAACTACTGCAACAGATACAGGTAGCCACTGTAGGAGAGTAGGGTCTGCAATCCTATGATCACCCAGATTTTTTGCTTTTGTTTCACTGGTTTACGACTTTCTCTGGCTGTGGGCCTGCCAATCAGACCCACAGCCTGGCTGTTCTCTTTCTAAATTACGATATGTACCCTAGGTGCATTTACCAATTGGTACTGGGCCACCTTATCAGACCCTGTAACTCAGGGCATAGGTGTACCCAGGGCCGCCAGGGGCTGCAGCATGTATTATGCCACCCCTGGCTGGCCTCCTAAATTTGACACAACTGGCTGCATGACAGCTGGGGCGAAGTCGTGTAATCACCCTTTGCTTTAGATATAGTAGCTCTATATCTAACCATACAATGGACACCCGAGTCCCTATCAGTCACTCCTATGGCAGGCCTTGACAATCCTGAAGGCAGAGTGCATGGGCTCGCGTGAACTGTGTTCTGGCCCGAGCCGAGCCGGTTGCAGCTTGCGGAGAAAAGACCCAATGGCTGTTCCATGATAACGCGTGCCACATCGGTAACTTCGGTGTCGCGTTATCAAGACATGTCGAGTAAGGTGTCATACGAATCGGGATGCTGCCCTCTCACCAACTCTGGCGACGAGGTTAGCATTCCGCCCTTCTAGAGGGACACGACATGTACGTAACTGTGAACCCCGGTTAAAGTTAACGAAAGCCTCAGCTCCACAAAATGGATGCTGCCACCACAGACACGAGTCTGACCTCCTGCTGCTGGGAGTCCTTCCAGCGAGGAGCGCTTGGACAAAGGGTTTCCTGTCGAGGGCGGTGTTCGCACCGTCCCAGACAGGGTTTGTGTATTCTGGGTAGGTAGGGCTTTTGCGAGAAGGTGACTGCGGAGTGGCACCCCGGTGCTCACTACGCATCTGCCGGTTAGAACCAGTTCCAGGGGCGACAGCCCTGGCCTGGGGAAAGTCCGGCAGGGGAGAGGGGTGTAACTACCCCCCTTCCTGGTCCCACCCTTAGGGCAGGACCTAGTCATGTACCCACCCCTTTCTTTAGGATAAAGGCCGGAGCGGGGACCCTTCCAAATTAGATCATCTTTGAATCAAGAATACTTTCTACGAAAGGACTTCAAGACTCTTCTCAAGATTTCTCCCTTGTGGCTAAGGAGTAGTCACCCTGCATCAGCGGGCACCATCTAAGAACTCTGCGGTTTGCTGTAAGTCCTTCCTCAAGGAATCCGACGGCCCAGCTCGACGAGAACCGGCTTCCCTGGCACCTCTGACCTCTACCCACGTCATCAGCTCAGCTGTGATCTGTGGGTGCGACGAGACCTCGAGGGACCGGCCATCATCAGAACCTGCACGCTCTTAAAAACCAGCACGACCATCGAGGTAACTCTCTGGTGAGTGCTCTGGGGTCCGAGAAGCCCCGACCCTGAGCCGCTCCAGCTCCGAAGTGCAGTCCCCCAGCATCTCCACGATCTGCGTGGGGCCCTTCTGCTCGCTGCTCAGCACGTTGTCTGGTCACTAGCCGCTGGCTTGTGCCCTTCTGTGACGACATCCGAGAATCATCACTGCTGGTCTGGTTGCTCCAGACTGGCCCTTGCCTCCATCTTTGCGAGAAGCACCCCGGACCCTCCTGGTCCACTCAAGACGCCATCTTAGGCCCACCACGTGGCCCTGAGATCTGCCAAGGCTTGTTGCCCCATCCTGGGCCCAGCGACGCCGACAGCATCATCCTTCGTGGGACAGCTCGCACCTCCACCGTGGTCGCCGACAACGCCTCCTGGTCCGTGAGACTGCAGAGCCTAGCGTCGCCCACTCACCTGGTCGAGGTGACGGCCAACTGGTGCCTTCCTGGTACCCTCTGACTACTGGCTAGTAGTACGAACTTGGTCCCCTCTGCTTTCAGGTTTCATCAATCTCCGATCCAGGCTTGGATCTCTACGAACTATTCATCACTGGTCGCCGGCCAGCAACTCCTTTTCTTCCGGCTCCTGGCTCGTCAGCGAAGACCCCGACGCCTGTAAGACTTGTGCAGCCGCAGCCCTCGTGGCTAGGTAACTCGGCATTTCAGTGCCTGCATAGCCTCCTTACTCTAGGGTCCCGAGTCCCTCGCTTCCGACTTGCCTTAACCTTTCCGTGTCCTCGGACACTTGTTTTAACTGTGCACTTAAAGTATTTGCTAAAGAGATTTGGTTTGTGCTAAGTACCCTGTCCTCATAAAGAGTACAGGGCTGTTGTGATTCTTAATAAATATACTGTTTATTTTCATAACACTTGTGTGGTGTCCTTTCACTGGGTGTTCAAGGGGTACATGTGTGGTAAACAGCTGGCTTAACACGCCCTCTCGAGTCTTTAGCCTTAGACTGCTCGTATCCACGCTACTAGGATAGCTGGTCTATAGGTTGACTTACAACCAAACACCATAAGGGTCGTTGGAACGATACATAGCGGTCGCTAGAATAGCGAACGTTGCATATCGGGCCAACTTCTCACATTGGTGAGCAGCGGTTGGGATTTGAGCTTGCTGTTGTTTTACCACACGTATCCTAAGAATATCTTGTTGAAAGATCGCGCAAGTACTGTTAGTACATATAACTAAAGCTTAGAATACTCTGAGTTCTACTGAACCAGCTGTTGTAGCTCCTCAAGGCTTAGCACACCTTGGCTACAACTCTTAGCAAGGGATCAGTAGGAAAACACATAGTGTAGGTAGGTGCATCACTTACACCACACTAGAAACAGTATGTCGGGCCAAGGAGGAAACTCTGAGTCTCCCCTTGTGTCAGTTGACCCTCCACAGGTCATCCCTTCAGGATATACTGTGCTGAGCTTCAAGGAGTTAAGACGATTGTGTCACTCCCGGAAGATTCAGCAGGGGTCTAACCCCACAACGTCCTTTCTGATTGGTCTCTTGGAGACTTATGATGCCAGGAGAGCTGAGAAACTTCGTAGCTCTTCTAATCCAGAAGGAGACATGCCTCCCCTCGAGGGAACCCGAGACGATCCTGACCTCATTCACCTCGCAACCGAGAACGAGGATGTGGAGGAGGATGAGGATGAGGATCTCTCTGGGGACGAGGCAGATAAGGGACAGGTAGAAGTCGTCAGACTAACACGGTCCAACTTAAGCAGACACGATAGTGGTACTGGGGGAACCCCGACGCTACTGTCGGTTCCGCTTAACCTGGGGAATGGACGAGCCCGATCTCTGTCAAGAGACTCTGGCAGATCCCTTCATACCAACGGCTCTCACAACTCTTCTCAAAGAGGGATGACGTCCCCTCAGAGGAGAGTGTACGAAGCGAAGGAAAGGGCAGCTAATCTAAGGATCGAAAGGGAAGAACTTGCCCTGGCCAAGGAAAAGCTTGCTTTCGCTAGAGAGCAACAGTTAAGTGGGGCAATCCCCACTGGTGGCAGCAATATACCTAGTAATAGGGAAAAGAGTTTCGATACGAAACACCTTGGGAAGATAGTGCCCCCCTTTAAACAAGGGGACGACATCCACAAATGGATTACTGCTTTGGAGAGGGCCTGCACTGTGCAAGGCGTTCCCCAGAGTCAGTGGGCAGCTATCTTGTGGCTCTCCTTTGAAGGAAAAGGAAGAGACAAGCTCCTCACCACAAGGGTAGAGGACGCTAATAATTACCAAGTCTTGAAGAATACACTCGTAGAAGGGTTCGGCCTAACCACTGAGCAGTACAGGGTGCTGTTCAGGGATACCCAGAAAACGCAGGCTCAAGACTGGTCTGATTTTGTCGATTGTGCCACTAAGGCTTTTGAGGGCTGGTTGCTGGGCAGTAAGGTTACTGATTACGCAGGATTGTATAATTTGATGATGAGAGAACAAATTTTAAACAATTGTCAGAACCAGTTGTTGCATCAGCATCTTGTCGACTCGGATCTGACCTCTCCCCAAGAATTGGGAAAGAAGGCAGACAGATGGGTTCGTACGAGAGTTAAACAGAACCAGGGCCAGAATCAAGGTGGTCAGAAGAAAGCAGACCAAAAGGGTAAAGATTCTAAGGGGGAACAAAATGACCAGAAGTCTTCGACAGGTCCCCAACAACCCAAAGAGGGTGGGGGTCAGGCTCCCCAAAAGAAGAAAGAAGGCCAATCCAAAAGATGGTGCCAGTACTGTAAAAGTAAATCTCACTGGTTTAGTGAGTGCACCAAGAAAGGAGGAGGGCAGACTCCTGCCACTGCAGCCCCTAAGGCACCTGTGCCCCCTAGTACAGTCAGCAGTGGTAGTGCGCCTCCCAAGGGTTTAGTAGGGTTAACCCTGGGTTCTGAGGGGCGTGACAACTTAGTTGGCACACTCACTCAGGCTGTCCTTGTCAGTACAGGGGACGCGGACGTGTCCCCTGACATAAGTCCCAATACGCTGGGCAAATACCGACAGACGCCTTTCATAAATGGAAAGATGGCTCAGGCCTATAGGGACACTTGTGCCAGCGTCACCATGGTGACGCCTAACTTTGTGGACCCTGGACAGATCATGCCAGGTACAGAATTCCTGGTGACCAATGCAAGCAATGTCACTACCAATCACAGTATGGCAATTGTAGCTTTCTCCTGGGGAGGGGTAACTGGCCAAAAGAAGGTTGTAGTTAGTCCAGACCTCCCAGTGGATTGTTTGTTGGGCAATGATTTGGAGTCGTCACAATGGTCAGAAGTGGAGCACCGGACTCACATGGAAATGTTAGGTTTGCCAGCACATGTGTTCGCTGTGACTAGGTCACAGGTCAGGAAATGCCCCACTGAACAGGTGCTGGATCCTGGAACAACGGACCAGACACCTCCCAAGAAAAAGAGCAGTAGGGTTAAGGCTGCGCCTTCCCCCTTGCCCCAGGTCGAGGATCAAGTCTCAGAGGAGGCTGACCTACAGGAATTGAGGGAAACTGAGCCTAGGGAGTTCGAACTTGATCAAGTTGAATTCTTGGGCTCAGGGGGACCCTCAAGGGAAGACCTGGGGAAGGACCAGTTAGACTGCCCTTCTCTTGAACCCCTCAGACAGCAGGCTGCTGCTGAGGCTGCTGGGAACGCCACAGGTACCCACAAGGTATACTGGGAAGATGGACTCCTGTACACTGAGTCAAGAGACCCCAAGCCTGGCATGACCAGGAGGCTGGTCGTCCCCTTGTCTCAGCGTGGTTTCCTACTTACCTTGGCCCACGAGATTCCCTTAGCAGGTCACTTAGGCCAGACGAAAACGTGGGACAGGCTTGTCTCGCACTTTCACTGGCCTCACATGAATGAAGATACCAAGGAGTTTTGCCGCTCCTGTGTCACTTGCCAAGCCAGTGGTAAGTCAGGTGGCACGACAAAGGCCCCCCTTATACCAATGCCTGTGGTGGGGGTGCCCTTTGAACGGGTGGGGATCGACATCGTCGGTCCCATGGAACCACCAACAGCATCAGGGCACAAGTTTATACTGGTGGTAGTGGATCATGCCACCAGGTACCCTGAAGCTATTCCCCTTAGGACCACTACAGCACCTGTTGTGGCAAGAGCCCTGGTTGGAGTATTCTCCAGAGTGGGCTTCCCTAAGGAGGTCGTCTCCGACAGAGGTGCAAACTTTATGTCGAGCTACTTAACTGCTATGTGGAAGGAATGTGGTGTCAACTACAAGTTCACTACACCCTATCATCCACAATGCAATGGGCTTGTTGAGAGATTCAACAGGACCCTAAAAGGGATGATTCATGGACTACCGGAAAAGCTTCGGCGTAGATGGGACGGCCTGATCCCCTGCCTCTTGTTCGCCTACAGAGAAGTCCCACAGAAGGGGGTTGGCTACAGCCCTTTTGAACTTTTGTACGGGCATCCTGTAAGAGGACCCCTGTGTTTGGTGAAGGAAGGATGGGAGAGACCTCTCAAAAAGCCGGCAACCAACATAGTGGACTATGTGCTCGGCCTCCGCTCGCGGATGGCTGAATACATGGAGAAGGCATCCGAAAACCTTAAGGCCAGCCAAGAACTCCAAAAAGCTTGGCATGACCAAAAGGCTGTCTTGACTGTTTACCAGCCCGGACAGAAGGTGTGGGTGTTGGAGCCAGTGGCCCCAGCAGCACTCAAGGACAAATGGTCCGGGCCCCACACCATCCTGGAGAAGAAGGGAGAGGTCACCTACCTGGTCGACCTGGGAACTCCCCGGAGCCCCCACAGGGTGCTTCATGTCAACAGGCTAAAAGCATATGTCGACAGGAAGGACATGAGTTTGCTCATGGCCCTAGATGAGGGACAGGAAGAGGAGAGTGACCCTCTCCCCGACCTGCTCACTCAGAATCCTGACGATGGCTCGGTAGATGGTGTTGTCTTTTGTGGCAGCCTCTCCGAACATCAACAGAGCGACTGTAAACAGGTTCTTCTGTCGTTCCGACATCTGTTTTCTCTGACACCCAGTCAGACCGATTGGTGCACCCATGAGGTCGACACTGGTGACAGCCTGCCCGTAAAGAGTAAAATCTACAGGCAGCCTGATCACGTTAGAGACTGCATCAAAAGTGAAGTGCAGAAAATGTTGGAGCTGGGAGTCATTGAACCCTCGGATAGCCCTTGGGCTAGTCCCGTAGTTCTAGTGCCGAAACCTCACACCCAGGGTGGTAAGAGAGAGATGAGGTTCTGCGTAGACTACAGGGGTCTCAATGCAGTCACTAAGACTGACGCCCACCCAATACCAAGGGCAGACGAGCTTATTGATAGGCTGGCTTCGGCCAACTACTTAAGTACGTTTGACCTGACAGCTGGGTATTGGCAAATCAGGTTAGCTGAGGACGCCAAGCCTAAAACAGCATTTTCAACCCCTGGTGGGCATTATCAGTTCGTGGTGATGCCCTTTGGTCTGAAAAATGCACCTGCCACCTTCCAACGGTTGGTGAATCACGTCCTTACTGGGCTGGATGACTTCTGTGCGGCGTATCTTGACGATATTGCTGTCTTTAGCTCCACCTGGGAGGATCACCTGGTCCACCTGCGGAAGACATTAGAGGCGCTGCAAGCAGCAGGCCTCACTATCAAGGCCACCAAGTGCCAGATAGGGCAGACACAGGTTGTATACCTGGGCCACCTTGTAGGTGGAGGTCAGGTTCAGCCACTGGAGAGCAAGATACAGTCAATCAGGGACTGGGCTCCTCCAACCACCCAGACTCAGGTTCGAGCTTTCTTGGGCCTGACTGGTTACTATAGGAAGTTTGTCAGGAACTATGGTTCCATCGTGACACCATTAAATGAACTGACAAGTAAGAAAATGCCAAAAAAGGTTCAGTGGACAGCGAGCTGTCAAAAAGCATTCGATGACGTAAAGCAGGCCATGTGCACGGCGCCTATCCTCAAGAGTCCGGACTACTCCAAACCATTCATTGTCCAAACAGATGCTTCTGAGTTGGGTGTGGGAGCTGTTCTTTCTCAACTGAATTTTGATGGTCAAGACCAGCCCATTGCTTTTATAAGCAGAAGGCTGACCCCTAGAGAGAAGAATTGGTCAGCTATCGAGAGGGAGGCCTTTGCTGTGGTTTGGGCCCTGAAGAAGCTGAGGCCATACTTGTTTGGCACTCACTTCAAGATTCAGACCGACCATAAGCCCCTCTTGTGGCTAAATCAGATGAAGGGTGAAAACCCCAAACTGCTTAGGTGGTCCATTTCCCTACAGGGGATGGACTTCACAGTGGAACATAGACCTGGTACTGATCATGGCAATGCCGATGGGCTCTCCAGATATTTCCACTTAGAACAAGAAGACTTACCTGGTCAAGGTTAGCTAGTTGTTCCGACGTTTGGGGGGGGGGTCATGTAGGAGAGTAGGGTCTGCAATCCTATGATCACCCAGATTTTTTGCTTTTGTTTCACTGGTTTACGACTTTCTCTGGCTGTGGGCCTGCCAATCAGACCCACAGCCTGGCTGTTCTCTTTCTAAATTACGATATGTACCCTAGGTGCATTTACCAATTGGTACTGGGCCACCTTATCAGACCCTGTAACTCAGGGCATAGGTGTACCCAGGGCCGCCAGGGGCTGCAGCATGTATTATGCCACCCCTGGCTGGCCTCCTAAATTTGACACAACTGGCTGCATGACAGCTGGGGCGAAGTCGTGTAATCACCCTTTGCTTTAGATATAGTAGCTCTATATCTAACCATACAATGGACACCCGAGTCCCTATCAGTCACTCCTATGGCAGGCCTTGACAATCCTGAAGGCAGAGTGCATGGGCTCGCGTGAACTGTGTTCTGGCCCGAGCCGAGCCGGTTGCAGCTTGCGGAGAAAAGACCCAATGGCTGTTCCATGATAACGCGTGCCACATCGGTAACTTCGGTGTCGCGTTATCAAGACATGTCGAGTAAGGTGTCATACGAATCGGGATGCTGCCCTCTCACCAACTCTGGCGACGAGGTTAGCATTCCGCCCTTCTAGAGGGACACGACATGTACGTAACTGTGAACCCCGGTTAAAGTTAACGAAAGCCTCAGCTCCACAAAATGGATGCTGCCACCACAGACACGAGTCTGACCTCCTGCTGCTGGGAGTCCTTCCAGCGAGGAGCGCTTGGACAAAGGGTTTCCTGTCGAGGGCGGTGTTCGCACCGTCCCAGACAGGGTTTGTGTATTCTGGGTAGGTAGGGCTTTTGCGAGAAGGTGACTGCGGAGTGGCACCCCGGTGCTCACTACGCATCTGCCGGTTAGAACCAGTTCCAGGGGCGACAGCCCTGGCCTGGGGAAAGTCCGGCAGGGGAGAGGGGTGTAACTACCCCCCTTCCTGGTCCCACCCTTAGGGCAGGACCTAGTCATGTACCCACCCCTTTCTTTAGGATAAAGGCCGGAGCGGGGACCCTTCCAAATTAGATCATCTTTGAATCAAGAATACTTTCTACGAAAGGACTTCAAGACTCTTCTCAAGATTTCTCCCTTGTGGCTAAGGAGTAGTCACCCTGCATCAGCGGGCACCATCTAAGAACTCTGCGGTTTGCTGTAAGTCCTTCCTCAAGGAATCCGACGGCCCAGCTCGACGAGAACCGGCTTCCCTGGCACCTCTGACCTCTACCCACGTCATCCGCTCAGCTGTGATCTGTGGGTGCGACGAGACCTCGAGGGACCGGCCATCATCAGAACCTGCACGCTCTTAAAAACCAGCACGACCATCGAGGTAACTCTCTGGTGAGTGCTCTGTGGTCCGAGAAGCCCCGACCCTGAGCCGCTCCAGCTCCGAAGTGCAGTCCCCCAGCATCTCCACGATCTGCGTGGGGCCCTTCTGCTCGCTGCTCAGCACGTTGTCTGGTCACTAGCCGCTGGCTTGTGCCCTTCTGTGACGACATCCGAGAATCATCACTGCTGGTCTGGTTGCTCCAGACTGGCCCTTGCCTCCATCTTTGCGAGAAGCACCCCGGACCCTCCTGGTCCACTCAAGACGCCATCTTAGGCCCACCACGTGGCCCTGAGATCTGCCAAGGCTTGTTGCCCCATCCTGGGCCCAGCGACGCCGACAGCATCATCCTTCGTGGGACAGCTCGCACCTCCACCGTGGTCGCCGACAACGCCTCCTGGTCCGTGAGACTGCAGAGCCTAGCGTCGCCCACTCACCTGGTCGAGGTGACGGCCAACTGGTGCCTTCCTGGTACCCTCTGACTACTGGCTAGTAGTACGAACTTGGTCCCCTCTGCTTTCAGGTTTCATCAATCTCCGATCCAGGCTTGGATCTCTACGAACTATTCATCACTGGTCGCCGGCCAGCAACTCCTTTTCTTCCGGCTCCTGGCTCGTCAGCGAAGACCCCGACGCCTGTAAGACTTGTGCAGCCGCAGCCCTCGTGGCTAGGTAACTCGGCATTTCAGTGCCTGCATAGCCTCCTTACTCTAGGGTCCCGAGTCCCTCGCTTCCGACTTGCCTTAACCTTTCCGTGTCCTCGGACACTTGTTTTAACTGTGCACTTAAAGTATTTGCTAAAGAGATTTGGTTTGTGCTAAGTACCCTGTCCTCATAAAGAGTACAGGGCTGTTGTGATTCTTAATAAATATACTGTTTATTTTCATAACACTTGTGTGGTGTCCTTTCACTGGGTGTTCAAGGGGTACATGTGTGGTAAACAGCTGGCTTAACACGCCCTCTCGAGTCTTTAGCCTTAGACTGCTCGTATCCACGCTACTAGGATAGCTGGTCTATAGGTTGACTTACAACCAAACACCATAAGGGTCGTTGGAACGATACATAGCGGTCGCTAGAATAGCGAACGTTGCATATCGGGCCAACTTCTCACAGCCACCTCTAAGGAGGATACTGCTATATAGTCTATGCATAGTGTACAATCTGCAGCTCATATGCCATGAATGGAAAATGCTACTTACCAGTATGCATCTGTTCTTGGCATGTAGAGCTGCAAAGTTGTACACGCCCACCCTCCTCCCCGGATACCCCTATCTGATCCAGTATTATCTTAATTGGATACGTCACGCAAGGGCATCTTTCTATTCCTCACTACTCCATCTAACCCTACTGGCAAAACCATCTAACAATGGCGCTGAAGCCCATGAGGACTGTCGACCGAAGGAGGAGTCACCAACCTCGTGACTGCAAGTCTTCTTTGAAGACAAAGACAACATGCAAACATCCGAGCCAAACACCAGATGGAGATCTATGCATAGTGTACAACTCTGCAGCTCTACATGCTAAGAACAGATACATACTGGTAAGAAGCATTTTCCTTCTTTGAAAGTCTTTCAAGTCACAAGATCCTTCAAGGACTTTTGTTTGTAATGTGCATGGTCCTTGGCTCCGTATTCAGATTGTTTTGCGTTGAAGCTTACTCTCTATTTACCTTTCAGAGGCCTACTGATGCAGAGAATCTCATATCGCCAATGAAGATTCGGGGCCAGGATAAGAACATCACAGGCGAGGCTCGAGTCAACCTACTTGTTGATCACTCTGCACCTTCCACCTGAATTGGAGAATGCTTCGGGGGTGATGGAGTAGTCCAAATTCAGAATGTGCCTGTAGTGCAATGCCAAATATCTGCAAAATGACCCACACCAAGTGTGTAATTTGTGCCCCTTCCCCAAACACAACGAAGAGGACTGTGCTATGTGTCAACAGTTTAAGTGTAAAAATACTTTACAATACCATCCAGATCCATGCCTTGCCCACAGCACGGAAACCACCTCTAGATTCAAGGTATTGAAGGGGGAGATGAAGCACGGATGAAGAGTACAGATAATCAAAGCGAAATGGCAGGTAGTCAGCACTTCATCGACTGGAGAGACTCCGACACCGGAGACAGTGATGAGGAAGGCCAATCATCCATCTCCTTCCACTTTGAGCCAGGCATCGAAACTGAAGAAGTCTGGCCGAAGACACAAACTATACTCAGGGCTGTGAGTACACAAGCCCCTCAAACCCCTAAACACAACGCACAGCTGGATGACCTACTAGAGCCATGCCCTTGATCGTTTCAGCATAGCAAACCAGTTCACTCAGGTCTTGGTGCTCTTCAACCAAGTGGATCCAGTTAAAACTGAGAGAACTTCAGAGCTGAGAAAGGGCGAGGCAGTCCTCAATCCTCACAGCCATGAAACCAAGCAAGGTGTCAAGCTTTCAAAGTCAGGGTTTTCTGATCTCCTTGTTTCGTCAGCACACAAGCCATCTGAAAGCAACAATTAGTTATAGATTCCTTACCTTAGAATTACCCCCAGGCGTCAGACTGGGTCCAGAAAGTTTTTCCTCAGCAGTACCCCTGCTTGTCGAAAGGTGGCGTCGGTCGGCTCCAGGTTCTTCATTGGCATCGTGGTCATCGGGATGACGTCGCGGTTGCTACTTAGACACCGCCCTTGCCCGCTGACGTCAGTTCTTTCTTTTTCCGCGCCTGCGAGCGCAGATCCGGAAAGAGCAGTCACTTTTTGCATTACAAAACTCCGCAAACTGCGGCTGACCCTTAATTCAGCACCTCAATCCCCGTTCAATAAATATAAATGTCCTGTGCACAACACTTCCGAATTCGGCTGCAGTTGGTCTCCACTGGAATCCAGAAAATAGATTTTGAAAGAATGGAAGGTGCACCAGGAAAAGAGTCCAAACGCTAATAAGGAAGTCCTTTACGTTTCTTTTACTCCTTATAGTAACCTGCGTTACACTTTGTAGGCGTACCTGCCATCGACATTTCCAAGACTTTACTGAACGTTTGGTCTGAAGTCGATCTATTAGAACCTTGACTGTGGGGCCTCCAGATGGGATTGCCTGGGATCCTTCTTTTTGTAATATACTATGGAATGATACTCCAGTCACTTTTTGACTGACTTTTTGGTGACTTGTCGACACCATTTTTGAGTCTTGGACTCCTGGTGAACGTCAGGGATGCCCGATTTCAAGGCTTGCGGCTCCTGCAGCCGGCTAATGTCGTGATGGATCCGCACCCCGAGTGCCTGTTTTGGCTGCAGCACGACCCTGATACCAATTCATGTTCGACAGTCGGACCATGAATCCGAAGCTTTTGCGGGAGCGGTACCGAAAGCTTCTTGAGACCCGGCATTCTGCTCCGTGCAATTCGAGGTCCCGGTAACGTGGGATGTCGAGGGACCAATTGCTGAGCCACCACCACCAGTCTTCAAAGTCTTCGCACTCCTCAGGTAAGTCAAAGCACAAGAAGAAGTCGAAGAAGGATCGTCGCTCTTAAACTTCTCCCCGTCGGTTGGCCGACGCAACGAGGAATGCGGGTGGTGGCCCTCCTGCTGCTCTGCGTGCGGAGTCCGAAAAGTTAACTCAGTTTCCCTCCCTTCCTGGGACCTGGTGCGACCCCTGCTCAGCTTCCCACCTTTTATGAAGCGATGCATGCCGTCTTGGGCCAGCCCGAATCTTCTGGCGTGCCTTCGGACCCCGTGGACTCAGCTGGGGACCCAGGGCCTTCGACGCCTGTGACTCTGGCACCCCAGGGTCTCCTTGGATCCAGGCCTGGATCAGGATCGGTGCCGGTCGACCTAATCACACCTCCCTCTGTGCCGATTCCACCGGCACCACGTCTGCAGCAGACGCCGGTAGTGTCCCCAGCCGGAATCGGACACGGCCTCTGCCTAGACCTGGACACTGAGCTGGACCGGCGTCGACCGGAGCCAGACCAGCACCAATGGGTACCTTTGTGCCCTTGTTCTACCCTGGTGCGCCAATCAGGCCAGATTGGAACCAGAGGAGGACTGGGAGGGGTCTGGAGACTCTCTAACTGACCAGTTGGAGTATTACCCAGACTGGAGAGAGGAAGTGGGGAAAGCCAGTGGTCTAGGTTCTGCCCCAGACCTTGTCATGTTGTCTCTTCCTACCGTGGCTACGGAAGAGGGAGCTTCTTACGCAGTGGTGTTGCATAAGGCGGCCGAGGCTCTCGACATCAAGCTACCTACTGTGGCAGTCAGGACCAACCTCACAGAGGTGCTTCAGCTGGGCAGCAAGCTCTTCAGAGCCCCTTCTGCCGTTCAATGAAGCCCTAACTGACATCCTTTTGGGCACCTGGTCCAGGCCCAACACAGGGGCTCATGTGGATAGGATGATTGCCCGACACCACCTCCCGGCTCTGGGCAACCCCACTTTCCTCTCCCAACACCCCACCCCTGAGAGCTTGGTGGTCCAAGCCTCCACATCCAAAGGCGCATTCACTAACGCACTACCTGATAGGGAATCTAAAAAGCTGTACCATCTTGGAAAGAAGATGTTTTCTTCCTCCAGCTTGGGACTGCAATCCGTAAACACTGCATGTCTGTTGGGCCGTTATAACCACTCTGTGTGGGATAAGGCGGCGCAGGTGCTGCCCCAGGGCCCGGAGAAGCCCGGGCCGTAGCCTCCAGTGCAGTTGCCGAGGGGAGAGACGCAGCGAAGTTTACCATACACTGTGGACTGGACACCGCAGACTCGCTAGGTAGGACGATTACCACGTCAGTAGCCCTTCGACGCTATGCCTGGCTGAGATTGACTGGCTTTTCTGGGGATGTCCAAGCTAACCTTTTGGACATGCCCTTTGATGGCCGCCACCTGTTTGGCGACAAGGTGGACAGCGCACTAGAGCGCTTCAAGGACTCGCAGGCTACGGCCAAGTCCTTGGGCCTCTCCACCACTCGCCCTGCGCAGTCTGCTTTTCGCGGCTATGGAAAGGGTGCCCCACCACGTTCCACCCGAGGCCACACGCCGGCGCAAGCTGTTAAGGCCCTGCGAGGCTGGGGACCCACTGCCGTGGATCTCCAGGCAAGCGAGCGGGCCAGTCCACCACTGCCCCCTCTGCAGCGGCTTCCAAACCCTCCTAGTCCGCCCCTCCAGGGCCACCAATCGCCAGTGGGTGGCAGGGTTCGCCATCACCTCCCCCACTGGTGCACCATCACGTCGTGCAGGTAAGTTTTGCAGATAGTCCGAAGGGGTTACTTCCTCCCTTTCTAAACTTCTCCCCCAGCCATGCATCCTCAGTACCATCGCATTTCGGAAGATCATCTGGCCCTTCTCCAACAGGAAGTTCTGGCTCTCTTGGCTAAGGGAGCCATCAAGCAAGTTCCTGCGCCAGAAGTAGGTTGTGGTCACTACTCCCACTACTTTCTGGTGCCCAAGAAGGACAAAGGCCTGCATCCTATCTTGTATCTCAGGAACGTCAACCCCTTCCTCCGGAAGGAGAAGTTCAAAATGAAGACCCTAGCTCAGGGCCTGTCTGCTCTTGACCCTTGAGACTGGATGGCAGCATTGGATTTGCAGTATGCCTATTTTCACATCCCCGTCCTGCCGGCCCACCAGAGCTATTTGCTGTTCACGGTAGGCCACGATCATTTTCAGTTTACTGTGCTTCTCTTTGGCCTTACCAGCGCCCCTCAGGTGTTCACAAAGGTGATGGCGATGGTCGCAGCTCATCTGCGCAGATCTGGGGTTCCAGTCTTCCCCTATCTTGACGACTGGCTGTTAAAGGTGGGCTCGCCCCAGGCTGTCGTCTCCCACCCATCAAAGAAGCCAAAGGCAACTTCTTTGCAGATAGAATTTCTAAAGCTAACAACAACAGCAAGGAAATTTTTGCCATCGTCCGCAGCTTTCTATCCCCCACTGCGGAACTCCCCCCCTCTCTGAATCTGAATTCACTCCAAAGGTGTGAGGACTTATTTAACTTTTTTAACGTCAAGATACAAAAAATACAAGACAGCCTAAGGACTATCCCATTAGGGCCGTCTCCTCTATCCATTCCGACTGCCCCCTGTCCTACTGTACCCAACCAACTCTTTTCGCACTTTTCCACTGCCGAGGAGAAAGACGTCCTAGCCATACTCCAATCATTAAAATCTGGCTCGCCGGCAGACCCCTGTCATGCTAGGGTCCTGAGTGGGGTGGCTTAGACAGTCGCTCCAGAGGTAGTGAAGCTGGTGAATAAGTCACTTCAATCTGGAAGGGTGCCTGTGCAATGGAAACGTGCAAAACTCCTCCCCCTCCTTAAGAAACCTTCTGCTGACCCCTCACTTCTCTCTAATTATCGCCCCATTTCCCTCCTTCCAGCCCTAGCTAAGGTGTGCGAGAAGGTGGCCTTTAAACAACTGGAGAGATTTGTGGAGTCCACCGGAGCCTTACATCCGGCCCAATCCGGATTCATAACCGCATTTAGCACTGAAACTGCTCTTGTGGAAATTTCGGAGGCTATTAGGGAGTTTCTGGATGCAGGCGGCAGGGCGGCTCTGATTTTACTCGACCTCTCTGCCTCCTTCGATACGGTACCCCACCTCCAGCTCCTCTCCCGCCTGTCTGACATCGGTATTAATGGCACGGCCTGGGAATGGGTTAGATCCTTTTTGGATAACCGCTCCCAACAGGTGTGGATGCCCACTTTCTCTTCATCAGATACCAGGGTAACCACAGGTGTTCCTCAAGGGTCTACCCTGAGCCCCCTTTTGTTCAATGTCTACCTTACCCCCCTGATCGGTCTGGCGGAGAAGCTGGGTGCCAAAATTAAGGCTTATGCTGACGACACCCAGCTTCTCTTTACCTGGAAGGGGGATGATCTGCAAACGGAGGTGGCCCATCGCTGCTTATCAGCGGTCTTTTCTTGGCTGGCCCAGGCCAGCCTGAAATGTAATGAAGAGAAATCTGAGGTGCTCCTCTATGGTCATTTCCCTCCTGCCTTTAGAGAGTCTCTCTGGCCTCCCGGATTTCCTTGCCCTTCAGGAGATTGCGGTGTAGCAAAAAACCTGGGAATTTGGTTTGGGGGTGACTTAGGCTTCCATGAACAAATCTTGCGTCTGTCAGGGGTGTGCTTCGGCACACTAAAAGCCCTGAGAAGATTTTTTCCCTTGCTTCCCCGTGCTGCCAGGGAGACGGTGGTCAGGGCACTAGTACTGGCACGCCTGGATTATGCCAATGCCCTTTACCTGGCATTCCAGGGTACCGTCTGGAAAAATTACAGGTCATCCAGAACGCGGCAGTTAGGCTTGTATTTAACATCCCCAGATGCCTAAGCGTGCGCAAGCAGCTGAGCGATTTGCACTGGTTACCTGTTGCCCAGCTTGTGCATTATAAAGCACTTACTATGACTCACAAGGCACTTCACGGTCAGGGCCCTGCCTATATCAGTTCCAGGCTCTCCCTCTACACTTCCAACCCTCCTTTGCGTTCAGCTATGCAAAGACGGCTGGTGATCCCTAGATTTCGGAGAGCTCGCCGGGGGGGGATGTCCTTTACAGTCAAGGCCTCCACGCTCTGGAATGCGCTCCCTGAGGATCTCCGGCATATCAAGGAACTGTCTACATTTAAAAAAAGGCTAAAAACTCATCTGTTTAATCAGTCCATTTAGTCCCTCCTGCCTCTCTTGTTTACTGTTTCCCCTACGCGCCAGGACACTCTCGAGTAGCAGTGCGCGATATATAAATAACTTTATAACATAACATAACATAACCTCCAGACTACGGACGACCTTCTGCATTTGCTGGGGTTCTACATCAACGTGCCGAAGTCGCACCGGACTCCCTCTCAGAATCTCCTCTTCATTGGCGCGGTTCTGGACACGATGCAGTTTCGGGTCTATCCTCCGGAACAGCGAGTCAGGAATATTCAGGCTCTGATTCCGATCTTGCAGCTACTATCCCAGGTTTCAGTCAGGATGAACCTCCAGCTACTGGGCTTTGATGGCCTGCTGCATCATGCTGGTGGACCATGCCAGATGGCATATGCAGGCTCTGCAGTGAGACCTGAAGTTCGAGTGGGCACAACATCAGGGAACCTGTCTGATTGTGTCAAGATCTCGGAGGGCACT
The DNA here is from genome assembly GCF_964263255.1 of Lissotriton vulgaris. Lineage (NCBI taxonomy): Eukaryota > Metazoa > Chordata > Amphibia > Caudata > Salamandridae > Lissotriton > Lissotriton vulgaris. The sequence continues at coordinate 1,487,148,635 of NC_141696.1, forward strand.
GCACACCAATTGCAGTGGTGGCTAACTAGCCAGTATTGAGTCGACGGCAGATGCCTCTCCCTTCCCCAACTAGAGTTCACAGTGGTGACCAATGCATCACTTCTGGGATGGTGCGGCCACATGGGGGAGGCTTAGATCAGAGGCCTCTGGTCTCTGGCGGAGTCCAGGCTCCACATCAACCTTCTGGAGCTTTGGGCGATTCGTCTTGCGCTCAAGGCATTCCTTCCCTCTGTCCGGGGAAGAGTAGTGCAGGTGTTCACGGACAACACCACCGCCATGTGGTGCTGCAACAAATAGTGTGGTGGGGTTGTGGACCCAATGTCAAGAGGCCCTCCGCCTCTGGACATGGCTGGAACGTCCAGGCATATCCCTGATGGTTCAACACCTGGCACGTTCACTAAACGCCAGGGCGGACAAACCCAGCCGCAGGTGCATGATGGATCACGAATGGCTTCTTCACTCAGAGGTGATGCAAGGTTTCTTTCAACAGTGCGGAGAGCCTTAGTTAGATCTATTAGCCACCGAAGAGAACGCGTAATGTCAGCAATTCTGCGCGATGGAATTTCCAAGGCGGCACTTGCTCGGCGAGGCTTTTCGTCTCAAGTGAAGTTGCGGTCTTCTATAAGCCTTTAACACTTCTGCCCAGAGTGCCAAAGAAGATCAGGCATGACCGGGCCAAAGTCATTCTTGTGGCACTGGATTGGGCATAAAGAGTCTGGCATCCCGAGCTATTACAGACTGCCTCTTCGGGAGGATCTTCTGTCGCAGCAGCAGGGGACTGTCCTCCACCCGAACCTGTCCAGCCTCCACCTCCTTGCATGGAGATTGAGCTGCGACAGTTGACAACTTTCGATATTCCTCCCGAAGTCTGTGATGTTGTTTTGGCAGCCAGGCGTCCCTCCACTAAGACGGTATAAGCCTGTGGATGGAACAAATTTATGGCATGGTGCACAGAACAGGCTGTGGATCCCCTTTCCGCCCCTCTTTCTGAGGTTCTCTTGTTCCTCCTTTCTTTGGCCCAGCAGGGCTCTGGTCTGGGCACTCTGAAGGGCTACCTCTCGGCCATTTCAGCCTTTCTATGGCTTCCTAATCAGCCTTCTCTTTTCAAGTCCCCTGTTGGAAATCACTTCCTTAAGGGCACTACTCCTCTTTTTCCTCCTGTTCCCTTCGTAATGCCCCAGTGGGACTTGAACTTGGTTCTTACGTATCTTATGTGCGCTCCCTTTGAGCCGCTACATAACTGTCCTCTCAGGTTTCTGACTTTAAAAACTGCCTTTCTGGTGGCCATTACCTCTGCGCATAGGGTGAGTGAGTTCCAAGCTCCTCCTTGTAAACCTCCTTTTCTGGCTGTTCATCCGGACAAGTTTGTCCTTCAAACTCGTCCTTCCTTCCCAAAGAGGTTACTTCTTTCCACATTGGACAGACCATCCCTTTGCCCGCCTTCTTTCTGCCTCTGCTTCCTTCCAAAGAAGAAGAGAGTCTGGATCCAAAACGTGCGCTCTCATTTTATTTGGATTTCACAAAGCAATTCCGGATAGATGACCAGCTCTTTGTTGGCTACGTGGGTGCCAATAAAGGTCGGGCCGTGCTCAAACAGATCATTTCTAGATGGGTTGTTCTGTGCATTAAAGCTTGCTATTTGTTGGCAAATAAGGAGCCTCCAGTGGAGTTACGCGCCCATTCCACCAGGGAAACAGCAGCTACCACTGCTTTGGGACATTGAGTCCCCCTTACCCACATCTGTCAGGTAGCTACGTGGGCATCGCTGCACACGTTCTCAAAACACTACTGCCTGGACAGCCAAGTCCAGAGAGATGGCTTCTTTGGCCATTCGGTTCTCCAGGGCTTTCTGGTGTAAACTTGGTATGCAGATCCACCTCTGGGATTTGTATTGCTGAGGTATCGATTCTAAGGAAAGGAATCTATAACTAATTGTCTCTTTCAGATGAACAAGTTGCTTACCTTCGGTAACAATATATCTGTAAGAGACAGATTAGTTATAGAATATAGAATCCTTACTGCCCCGCCCATCCTCCTCGTTCTGCGAACTGATATCTAGGATTAAGGACTTCCTTTCTGAGCCTTAGTTTTGTGCACCAGTGGTCAGTGTCTTGCATGTCTCTGTGCTTCTGGCCTGGAAAGTTGTGTACAGAACTGACGTCCGCGCGCCACAGAGCCGACCGACGCCATCTTTTGACGCGCATGGGTACTGTTGACCTAAAACTTTCCGGATCCAGTCTGACGCCTTGGAGTAATTTTAAGATAAGGAATCTAGAACTAATCTGTCTCTTACAGATATATCGTTACCGAAGGTAAGTAACTTGTTCGTCGATGGCAAAACTCTGTGTCGAAGGACTGGCGCTGAAAACAAAATCAAAGACTCCCTACACAGACCCCACAGCTTCAACAACAAAGTCTGTGCCAAAACACTGTTCTTGAGGATGATACTATCCTTGAAAAATTACAGCATGTTCTCAATAAGAGTCAATGGACTATTGATCCAAAGACTTGGAAACTCGCCACTCCAATAATGAGATGGCTGGAGTTGCAAGAGCCTTTAGTGTTGCCACCAAAGAAGACAATGGTCAGCAAAGGCATCAGTCCACTGAGGCACCAGTCCACAACCTCCCCAATGCTCTCATTACCATAGCATTCTCCTGCTCATTCCACCAAATACACAGAGTGTAGATCCGTATCCACCAGTGTAAGTTTTAGGGGAGCCATTTACCCACATAGCCCTGAAAACCCCTGGGAAGATTATGATCCAGATTTAGAGTTGGTCCCTATTAAACCATCCCCACAGTTTGACACAACCTACCACAGTGTCATTTAAAGAGCAGCGGCATATCACGAAGTGAATATGCACGTAACCCCTGATTAGATGAACTTATTAGAGACTTGATCTAAAACAGAGAGAATCTTGCAACAGTTACCAATGATCGTCTACTTTGAAACAGTCTACAGACACTTTCCAAGGACCAGTCAGGACCAGAGTACTTACTCCTAGAGTAGAGAGAAAGTATAAGCCAATGCCTTCAGACCCACTGTATATTAGAGGGCACCCTACCCCTGATTCTTTAGTGGTAATAACCAGGCTGAATCACAAGAGATGTACCACCCACCTATAAAGTAAGAAAATTGATGCTGTAGGGAAGAGGGTGGCAGTGGTCAACACAAATCATTGGTGAATTGCCAGCTCTGGGGATGCTCTCCAAATATAACAGGGCATAGTGGTGTGAGATGGAAGATCTCCTACAGCATCTTCCAGATTAATCTAAGAAGAGATGGGATAACTTGGTTAATGAGGGAAAGCTCATCCAATGCAACTATTAGGTGCATGCTGCCTGCAGCAGACATCGCTGCCAGAGGTATGCACTCTGCAGTTATTTTATGGAGGCATGCTTGGCTACGCATTTCATGTTTTAAACTAGAAAGTGTACAACACTTGTGTAATGTTCATTTTGATGGGGAACATCTGTTTGGCACACAAGTGGATGAATTATTGGAGAAAAGAAAATGTACAGAAACAGCTAAACCAATTGGTGCACTACAAACTGCCACACCGCATCAGTCCTTCTGTAAACAAATGGGCAGAGGTTGCGGTAAACCTTCTACCTCCACCCATGGACAGACCTATCAATGAGAACATGTTTACTATCAACAGGGAATTAGAGGATACAGCAGATGCTCATATAGAGGAAATGGAGCCAGAGAAAAAGGTGAGGTACATCATTCAAGGGGACCTCCACCTCTGAACATTGACTTTGCTCGCGGGGCCTATACCACTCAACACCGGTCAGGGACAAGCCTCTGGGGTTCCAGGCGCATTGGGCAGACATCACCTCTGACCAATGGGTGCTTTCTATAATAAGGCACGGTTATTGTCTAGAACTCACATCAACCCTACCAACATACCTCCACACAGATACAGCCTCAGTCCTCAACATTTATACCTTTTGAAATAAGAGGTAAAGTCGCTTCTGGTTAAAGGGGTTATTGAGTCTGTTCCAAAGCAGTATCAGGGTAAAGCTATATCAGATTTGAGGCTTCTTGACTGATTCCTCTTGCCGGAGCACTTTCATATGGTCACCCTGTGTTCTGTCATTCCACTATTACAACGAGAGTGTATGACAGCCCCCACTTTCTCATCCACCCAGCTCACAGCAAATACCCGAGGTTCATGGTGAGTGGGTGTCATAGTTAGGGCGGTTACCACAGTCCCGGCGGTATTCTAAAAGTGCCTTACAGGAGGAGCAGCATATCTAAGGAGACAGGATGGATGTCCTTCCCTGTCAAGACAATTGGCTGTTAAGAGTGCAGGCAGGGACAAATGTGTCAACGATACACAACCCACTATCAATCTGCTCCAAAGGTTGGGATTCACAGTAAATACCACCAAATCACATCTGCAACGACTCCAGATCCCACTCTATCTTGGGGCAATTCTCAACACTGTTACAGCCATAGCCTACCCCAATCTCCAGAATGTTCCTAATTTCCAAAACCAACTGGCTCTTTTTCAGCCCATCATCACCTACCACTCAGGATGGTAAGACATCTCTTAGGCATGATGGCTTCCTGCATAGTCTTCGTACCACATACCAGATTACATATGCGCCCCTTACAGGAGTGCCTTTTGTCACAAGTGTAGGGCCATCTCGAGGATCTAGTGCTGATTCAGTCCCCAGTACAATGTTCCCTGCAAAGTTGGAACAGCAACCGTCTGTTACAGGGAATGGTTTTCAAAAACCCAATTGCGCTAGTGACAAATACAGACTCGTCATTCACAAGTGGGGGTGGGTGGGTGAGGGGGGGGGGGACACACACGTTGAATATAACAGTATAAGGAATGTGAACTGTTGAAAAATGAACACATCCATTTTTTATCGCCCTTGCGATAAAGCCGATGCTCAAGTCCATCCTCATTCGCCACAAAGTACTCCTCATAAATACAGACAATATGACAGCAATGCATTAAATAAAGAAACAAGGAGGCACTCATTCCCCTTGGATATCCCAGCTAGCACAGAGCATATGGAAATAGGCTCCCTGGGGTAGACAGTCCTTTTAAGCAGGATTCAGCAACAAGTTCACAAGTGGGAACTCCACCTTAAAGTCCTGTTGCCATACTTTTCTGCTTAGGGAACACAACACATGGTTCTCTTCACCACAGCAAAATGCTGAGACTTCTCCAGGTTTCAATACCCACAGTCACAAGGCAATGCAATGTGGATGAATTGGTTGGCGTTCTTTACATATGCTTTTCCGCCTCTCCCACGATATTGCAAGGTAGCTCAAACAAAAATCTCCATTACCTTGATTCCAATAGCTCCCACATGGGTGCGACAACTGTGGTACATTACTACTTGAGTTATCAATAGATCGGCTCCTGAATAGGAACTTCACATACTGAACAATGGGACACCCAAATACCAAACATCTCAATCTAGCGATTTGGCTCCTGGAATCTTATAGTTTGAGTAACTAAATTTGCCCTCAGAATGTATGAACATTCTTAGAAGGACAGGACGACCTTCCTTCAGAGCATGCTAAGTGGAAACAACTTTACACTTACTTGTACACGTAGCTCACAGCAAGTAGATTCTATTAATCCTTCAATACAAAATTTGATGTTATCGGCTACATCTACGGAAAGCAGACTTACCTTACATATCAATACGACTCAATGTTGCAGCCGTTGCTGCAAACCTACTTAACCTAGAAATAGTGGTCACTTTTCAAAATCCAGTTGTTGAAGCGTTTATGGTTTAAAAAGAGTAATACCTCAAAAAACACCACCTACCCTAGTATGGAATTTCAGTGCGGTACTACTAGTCTGATAGGACCTCCCTTTGAGTCATTACACTTATAACCCATTTCAGTATCTTTCATGAAAATGTGCTTATCTGATAGACATCTAGCTGCTGATTCCTTACCTGTAAACTTCTCAGGCATCAGAGCAGTACCCCTGCATGCTGGTAGGTTATGTCGATCGACTCTGCTTGACGACTTCTGCGTTGTCTCAATCATCGTGATGTCAGTGTCCTCTATATGGGCACCACCTCAGCGCGCTGACGTCAGTTCTTTTCTTTCCGCACCAGCCAGCGCAGGTCCGTTGAAGAGAACTAGCTACCCCCTGTAATTTTTTGACACATTTTTCAACTTTTTGTCAGTTTTTTTATTGGTGTGTAGGTAAATCCATGATGTCCAAAAAGACCTCAGGATTCAAACTGTGCAGTGCCTTTTGCCGTGCCATGTCTTCACAGATCCCCACCTTGTGTGTCTTTGGTGGCTGGAGCGTGACCACGACCCAAAGCCATGCTCCGACTGCCGGCCATGGCTCTGAAAACTTTGAGGGAGCGGTCCCCAAAGCTTCTTGCGTCCCATCATCTGAAAGAGACATGTTAGTGTTAGATTCCTTACCTTAGAATATCCCCAGGCGTCAGACTGAATCTGGAAAGTTTTGCTAGCAGTACGCCTGTACGTCAGTAGGTGGCGTCCTGCGGCTCCACGTCCGTTGCTGGCGTCGTAAGTGCCGCGATGACGTCACGGAGACTACGTAGGCGCCACCCATGCGCGCTTACGTCAGTTATTTCTTTTTCCACGCCAGCAAGAGCAGATCCGTAGAGAGCACATACCTTAGTCACTTTTTGACTACTCTTTTGAGACTTTTGTCTCCCTTTTTTAGGTCTCGCTGAGCAATGCGTAAGCATTGCGGCGAGATTCTAGTGTGCGGTCCTAAAACTCTACCAAAACTGCGGATTAGACACAGTTCATGTGAGACAGGCGCGTGCACAAGCCAGCCACGTCACACACCACCATCCGACTTCAAAGGAATGTGCTCCCGCGTCCACCCTCCTCCCCCCGCAACAGCAAAGCCGAGAGCTTATTTCTGGACGAAAGTGAAAGCCTACCGTACTTGTTTACAGTAGCCTTGCTCCTCAAATGCTGTTGCTGTGTTGCCATCTCTCTAGGGACACTCAGCTTGAAAACACTCGACTTGCTAGCTGCAATGCTACATCCGCTATGCTTTGCCTCTAGACACGTTGATCCCTCGCAGACTGTGCTGACTCTGCCCCTCCTGATTCTGAAACTGACCAACACAGTCACCACGCAGTCTCTTCTCTCTGTCTTATGATGTCGGACCCTCACACCTCCTCACGCTCACACCCTCTCACTCACCCTCTCACCCACCCTCACACCCCCTCACCCCCGTCACCCTCACACCTGTCACCCTCACACACCCTCACCCTCAAACCCCCTCACACCGCCTCACAATGCCTCACCCTCACAACCCCACACCCTCCCCCTCAAACACCCTCACACTCGCACCCCTCACCCTCACACACCCCCTCACCCTCACACACTCACCCTCCCTCACCCTCACACCTTCACACCCACACACACACCCTCACACACCCTCACACCCCCTCACCCCCGCACCCCCCACCCTCACACCCTCTCACCCCACTCACACTCACCCACCTCACCCTCACTCACCCTTGCACACCCTCACACCCCCTCACCCTCACACCCTCACACACACCCTCACCCACTCACCCTCCCTCACCCTCACCCTCACAACCCCACAACCCCTCAACCTCACACACCCTCACACCCCCACCCTCACACCCCCTCACCCCACTCACTCACCTCACCCTCACACCTCACCCTCACACACCCTCACACACCTCACCCTCACACCCCCTCACACTCGCACCCCTCACCCACCCCCTCACTCACCCTCACTCCCCCTCACACACCCTCACACACCCTCACCCCCCCACATCCACTCACCCCACTCACCCTCACACCCCCTCACACCCTCCCTCAACCTCACACCCCCTCACACTCACACACACCCACACCTTCACACACACCCTCACCCCCCCTCACACACCCTCGCACTCACCCACCCGCACACACCCTCACACACCCGCACACAACCGCACACACCCTCACTCTCACACCCTCACTCACCTGCACACACCCTCACACACCCTCACTCACCCTCACATCCCCTCACCCTCACACACCCCCTAACCCTCATACCCCCTCACCCACACACCCTCACCCACACACCCTCTCACCCCCTCACCCTCTCACCCCCTCACTCACACACCCCCTCACCCTCACATACCTTCACCCTCACACCCCCTCACCCTCACACCCCCTCACCCTCACACACCCTCACTCACACACCCTCTCACCCCCTCACTCACACACCCTCACATACCCGCACACACCCTCACTCACCCTCACACACCCTCTCACCCTCACACCCCCTCACACTCGCACCCCTCACCTCACACACACCCCCTCACCCTCACACCCCCACACACCCCCTCACCCTCACACCCCCTCCTCACTTCCTCACCCTCACACCCACACACCCTCACCCCCCCACACCCTCACCCCCTCACCCCACCTCACTCACCCTCACACACACACTCACACAACCTCACCAGCATAGCATATCAAAACAGCATAGCATAACAAAACACAGCATAACATAGCATAACAAAACACAACAAAACATAGCATAACAAAACATACATAACAAAGCAAAGTATAGCAAAACAAGGCATAGCATAGTATAACAAAACATAGCATAGCATAACAAAACACAACAAAACATAGCAGAACAAAACATAGCATAACATAACATAAAGCATAGCATACCAAAACATAACATAACAAAACACAACAAAACACAACAAAACATAGCATAGCATAACGAAACAGCATATCATAACAAAACACAACATAGCATAATAAAGCTTAGCATAGCATAACAAAGCATAACAAAGCATAGCATAGCAATACAAAGCATAGCATAATAAAACACAACAAAACATAGCATAACCTAGCATAGCAAAATACAACAAAACAGCATAGCATAGGATAGCAAAACGAAGCATAGCATAACAAAACACAACACATAGCATAACAAACATAGCAAAACACAACATAGCATAGCAAAACATAGCACACCAAACACAACAAAACATAGGATAGCATAACAAAACATAGCATAGCAAACCAAAGCATAGCATAGCAAAACATAGCATAACAAAACATAGATTAGCATAACAAAACAAAACATAGGATAGCAAAACAAAGCATAGCATACTGCATCACTCCGCACCACCACAGCATCACTCAGGGGCACCACAACATCACTTTGCGCTACCACAGCACCACTGAATGCCACAGCATCACTCGTTTGCCATCATCACAACATCACTCAGCGCCACCACAGCATCAATCTGTGCAACCATTCAACAACACCTGGTTCAAATATGTTCTCCCGATGTTTCAAGCTTTATTACAAATGTAACAAAAAGATGTTAATATTTCACTTCTGTTCTTGGATTTTCGTCACAATAAAATACACTGAACATAATCTTCACAAAAGATATTTACAAAACTTTAAGCTGTTGTCATAAATTACAATAACTTTCATTTAAGTAATAATTATTGAAAAAAAATTAAAAGCCATGGTTATTTGTAATATCAATACATGTAAGTCACGTAAATACAACACATATTGCATTACAAATGCTATAGGTGTCACATTTGCAAAAGTTATAACTGTTGGCATTGTAAATGACAAAACTATTAAATTTGCTATTTTCAAAAACAAAACATAAATAAAAAATGTGTCATTTACAATACCAATAGCTAAAACTTTCCTAATGCACGACCAATTGCACTGCAAATGCTTGTTTCTCCTGGTGCACGTAGGGATGCCTGGCTTTAAGTCCTGTGGGGCCTGCCTTCGGTGGCGGACCCCCATGATGTTTGCCTCTACTGCCTGGAGACCGACCACGACTCCCGGGCCTGTCGGGCTATGGCCCGAAGGCCTTGAGGGAGCAGCGCAGGGAGCTACTGGTGGTCCGGCACTCGTCCTGAGTCCAGGGACCCCTCGCAGGGCCACAGTCGTTGCTCCTCGGGCTCCAAGTCTTCGCCCTCCGATTCTGGTAAGCGACGACATAAAAAGAAGTCGAAGAAGCTTGTTTGCTCTCCGACGTCCCCTTGTCTGTTCTCGGATGCGGACGAGGGGGACAGGGGCTCTGTCCCTGCGGCTCCCTTGGAGCCTGGGAGTCATGTGGTCTACCCACCTTTCCCTGGTCCGTCTTCAACTCCCGAACAGGTGCAAGATTTTCTTGCCACCATGGACCACCTTTTTAGGCCTCGGGCTTCCGCCGTTGCGCCTTCGGGCCCGCGGTCCCGTGTTCAGATCATGTTGGCCTGTCGGCGCTACCGGCGGATCCAGCTCCGGCACCACAGGATCCTATGCCTTTGGCTCCGGCCCCAGCGCCGCAGTGGGTGCCATTCATTCCGCCCTTGCCCCGGTTCCAGGACCATTTAATTTCTGCCTGGGATCCACATTGGGAGACGACGCTAGGCCCGGCCGGCGCCGTTCGTCCCTCCTCCGGCTTCGGCTCCACCCTCGCGGCCGGCTCCTCCGGCAACGGAGGTGGAGGATGATTGGAAGGGGTCCGAGGACCCTCTTGCCCATCAGTGTGACTCCGAGCAGGACTGGGTGGATGATCTGGAGGACGCAGGCGACCTCAATGCCTGTCCTAGCCCGGGGTTTACCTCTCCTCCGCATCCGACGCCTGAGAGCCTGGTTATCCAAGCCTCGACGTCGCAGAGTGCTTTTCCCACGGCTCCACCGGATAAGCTGGAACAGTTCGGTAAGCGGTTGTTCTCCTCAGCCAGCTTGGGGCTGCGGTCGGTGAACACCGCCTGCTTATTAGGCCGCTACTCCCATGCGGTGTGGGATACCGTAGCTCAGGTGTTGCCTCAGTGTCCTGAGGAAGTTCAGACTGTTCTTTCCCAAGCAGCTGCTGAGTGTAAGGATGCGGCAAAGTTCGCCATTCAGTGTGGTTTGGACACCGCTGACTCATTGGGCAGGGCGATTTCTACGACTGCATCGCCATGCCTGGTTGCATTCTACTGGGTTCTCACCCGATGTCCAGGGTTCGCTCATGGACATGCCCTTTGATTGCACTCGCCTGTTTGGCGATAAGGCCGACAGTGCACTGGAGCGTTTTAAGGCCTCGCGGGCCACGGCAAAGTCCTTGGGTCTGTCTACCATTCCTGGTTTTTGTTCCTTTCGTGGACATGGCAGGGGCGCTCAGACACGTTCCTTCAACAAGCCTGCGCAGAACCAGCCTCATTGCGGACGCAGCTTCCACAGGGGGTGGGTCTGAGAATAAGCATGGGGGTCAGTCCACTTCCGCCCCCGCTGCTTCTACCTCCAAACCTTCCTAATCGAGCTTTGTGGAGCACCCCACACCGGTGGGTGGCAGGACCCATCACCACCTTCCCCACTGGTGCGATATTACATCGGACAAGTGGGTGTTGCAGATCATCCGCTGGGGTTATTTCCTTCCCTTTCAGTCCATCCCTCCAGCCATGCCACCTCAGTGCCACCGCATGTCAGGGGATCACTCGGTTCTTCTCCAGCAGGAAGTCACAACCTCATGGCCAAGGAGGCCATTGAGTGCGTTCCTGGGTCGGAAGTAGGGAGTGGTTGTTATTCCCACTACTTTCTGGTCCCCATCTTGGACCTTCGGAACGTCAATTGGTTCCTCTAGAGGGAGAAATTCAAGATGCTGACTCAGGCTCAGGTCCTGGCTGCCCTCGACCCTGGATACTGGATGGTAGCGTTGAACTTGCAGGTCGCATATTTTCACATTCCGGTCCTGCCGGCCCACCGACGTTACCTGCGGTTTACGGTAGCCCGGGAGCATTGTCAGTTTGTCGTGCTCCCCTTCGGCCTCTCCAGTGCCCTCAAGAACCGGGTTTTTAGAACCCAGCGGCGCCAGGGGCACGCCCAAAGTCTTCGGATTCACCTGACTTGGTTTACAGAGACACGGAATACTTCTAGGTGGCGTCAGAGACCAAGTTTATTAGTTGCAGCCAGTAACAGTGATCCTCGAAATACAGCATGGAAGTATTTCAGGAGACTGCTCAAATTCGTAGAGCAAGACATCTCCTTTAATACACAATATTAACATTTACAACATACTCCCACTGCGCAAAAATCTAACCAATGAGGTACATTCTTAAGCAAAGTATCACATGACGAAAAAACTCAGTTTGCTACATCCTCACCCAAAGTTAATCATTGGGAATGTCCCAAATCCAATCTCCACAAGCAAGACAAACCCATAATTGAAAAGCACAATGCATGTAATAAAGAGCATAGAAAAGGAAACAATGTCTGATAGTGAGCAAGATAAGGTATGTGTAAGGAGACTAAAAGTTAACGATGTCCTGAACAATGATTGGCAATCTCAGACAACGATCAAACCAGGGAAATTAACTCGGCAGGGTCAGCTTCAGGTGAAGGAATGGGATCCTTGCAATTCACCTCGGAGTCAAGAGAGACCCTGTTAATGTATACCAATACATGAAGGCCAGGCTGCTTCGTTCGTTCGACCATACTCGTCGGCCTGCGTGATGGCAAGACAAAATGGAGACTTAAATAAAATGGAACCCATGTTAGAGATGAAATCTTCAAATACATGGTGAACTCGCTAACTAGCGTGACTAATTCACTCCACATTAGCCGCATTCGCTAAATACGGTCCGACATCACCAAAATCGTGACGGAACCATAACCTTACGAGACAAGGCCCGTTTTCACAGAACCACAGACCCTCCTTTTGCCATTACGTAGACAATCACCTAAACTCACGTTAAACTGAATCTAGGTCTATATCAATCTTCATCAGATCATCTAGATGTTGCTGAAGCATCATCCTATTACTTTCTACTTCTCTCGAGACAGGTCTCCGCACATACGTAGTAGCACAAAGACCACAAACGGCGGGAGCACACTGGATACAAAGACAACAAGAGAAGAAAATAGCTAGAGCCATACCAAGGAAAATCAGAACTTTCCATCCCCATTTCGACAACAATTCCCAAAACCATTCAATCAACGACCAGTTTCCTTCGTCTACATGAATAGACTCAGAAACCTTATGCAATCTAGAAATGGCTTGGTACACTGTCGGGGCATTATCTGGTATATAAACACAGCAACTAGATTTGATCAATTTGCATACCCCTCCTCTATCTGCAAGTATAACATCTAACCCAACACGATTCTGCAATGTCATAACATGATCAGCCTGTAGCTCCACTGTAACATTACTGAGAGCACCTGCATTTTCATTTATAGTGGCCTCAACCACTCTCCTAAGCTGTCGTATGTGTCTGTTATTGGCCATAGGACCCCAAAAGGGTAGAAAACCCTTGAAAAAATCTCCTACTTCCTGTGCTGCGGTATCTTCCTGATCAAAGACACCCCTAACATATCTTGTCCAGTGATGATCCATGGAAGCCGTGTACGTAGGGGGAAGCAAAAACGCCACATAACATGTGCCTGAAAAATCAGGTGGCAACCATGTATAGGCTCTGTCGTGACATACAAAATATGTACATTTAGCTGGCACAAAGGGAGGAGAAGTCTGGGATGCAAAACGTAGGTTTGAGCACATACACTCTCACCTAGCTGAGCTCTCGGATTTCGACCATTACCACATAAACAAAAGTGGCCTCGATGGGGTACGATCCAAATCGGGGGAGACCTCTTCCGTCTCTCCTTCTCTGTCAAACTAGTGCTATACCCAGTAACATTCCAACCAATATATGCCTGCGCTTCATCCTTGGGGATAGCATTGTATGCATTGATATCTCTGATCATATCTACTATTCCCTTTATCAAAGCACTATTGTTCGTGTTGTCTCTCATGGAACGCATAGGGTCTACCTCATTCGCATAAATGAACATTGTCTGAAAAGCCCATTGGAAGAAAAAGGCAAAACCAGATATGGCATACCTCTATCTGCCGTATGAGGCATAAGACCACATACCCAACAATTTGTAGTATTGACTACCAACTGATGCTGATGCAGGAGCTGTATAAATGGGTTGTTTACGAATTCTGATCTTCTCGTCTGTTCATGTTCAGGCAACTTATAGAATTTGTGCAAAGAAACAGTAGTAGAAGAAAGCATAGGTTGAGTGGTGGGTGCAGAAATCAATGGAGTAGCATATACAATCCAACCCACACAAGCCAATGTGATACCTAAAAACACAAAAGAACACAGTATAATAAAACATTTGTTACGAACCAATGTACATAATCTCATCTTAAAATTCATTTTCTCAACAACTCTATCCATTACAAAAGACCCCATCCTCTAACCGTGCTGTTCGCGGCAGTTGTTTTTTTTCCCTCAAGTGTGCGTCTGTAAATGTAAATGTAGTTGAGCTTATATAGCGCATAGCTACCCGCAGTGGGTGTCCCGGCGCTTGCTTAGGGAACCCGTCCTGATATTCCCCTGTGTGATAGCCCCAGCGGGTATCCACAAGGTGAAAGTCAGGCATCCCGCCGCGAGGGGCCGTTGTGGAGATTAAGCAAGCTATTGCCCAGAGTCGCAAAGTGTGAACCCGTGAGTCGAGAAGGCACCGGAGCGAGAATTATCGAGTCCGTGGAATTTTTAGCCCAAGACCCGCCGAGGCGGGGAATTGAACCCTGGTCCAGGACCGATCTCAGCTTCCGGGTCTGCCGCCTCTAACCCCTGAGCCACACTTCTCCGTCTGTAAGCCCTAGAACAAACCAGAACCGTTGACCTTGCGTCCACACGGCTCACAACCTTAAGTCTTTATACCGCGACCCTACAGCTGAACCTGGATGGTGGTTCGAAAAAGAAAAAAGACAAAAAAAGTCTCTTGTCTGATAGAGTATAGTTCACCAAAAGCACCCAAAAAATCGCAATCGAGGGAGGAGCTTAGCGGGCATCTAAGATGGTCGCGTGAGCACAGAGCTCCCCGGACCCTCGCCCTTCCTTGCAATTTATCCTGATGATATCCTGATTTCTTGGACAGCTCTTCGAAGATGAACCTCAGCTGAGTCCATAACTCTTCTCAGAATTGAAAGCGGACATTGGCGACCGAAGTTATTGCACTTTGAACTTTTCTGGCCCACCTGGAGGCTGTGCCGGGGTCTTGGCTACTTGCGGATCCGGGACGGAGTTGAACAACAACGGCAGTGGGGCCTCCCTGGTGGCCGCATCTCTACTTTCGCTTTCGTTTCCGGATCCCCGCATGGTCTGATTGAGAGACCGTTTCGCCCGGCTGGGGACCAGTCCGGCCCCCACTCAGTGTTCGAACCGTCTCCTCATTTCATCCCTTTTGGATTACATCGTGACTTTTTCTTGGTCATACGAGCCAGCTCTTTGGTTTTGTTGGCGCCCGGACTGTCGGCGGCCATTTTCACCAGGTCGTGTGGGCACCTCCGGGGAGTAGTTTCCAGTATGTCGGGCAGGGGTGACGCCGAGAGGCGGAAAACCAAGACGTCTCTTTGTGGTGGACCGGTCCAGACAAATGTTATGGATCGGTATACCCAAGCCCAAAGGCTCCCCTGGGCTTTCCAGTCGTACCCCCGAGGACACCCGAGATGACCCTTCTGTTCCTGCTGAGTTGTCCCAGCAGAACATTATGGGCGCCATCACCGGCATGAGGGAAACCATCGGCCAGCAGTACGAGGCCCTGGCTAGCAAAATTGACATGGTTGCCGTGGATGTCACTCTGATCAGGGCCGACCTGTCTAAAACGAACGAAAAGGTCAAATCACTCGATCTGAAGACCTCCAGCGTCACGGCCGATGTGGCGGAACTCCAAACCGAACTAGGAAATCTAAAATCGGTGAATGACCAAATGTCCCATCGGCTGGAGGATTATGAGAACAGGGCAAGACGCAATAACATCCGCGTCATTGGGGTCCCAGAAAACCCCGAGACTCACTCGGTGGATCTCCTGGTCGAGGATCTGATCCTCACCCATCTTGCCCCTTCTGGCTTGAGTAAATTCTTCGCGGTCGAGCGTGCACACAGAGTCCCGGGCGGTCAACCCAAGCCTGGCGCCCCTCCGAGGCATATCATTGCGAGACTTTTTCATTTTAGAGACCGTGATGCGATTTTGCAGGCATCGAGAGTGCATGGCCCTGTGAAATTTGGAAACTCCTCGATTAACTTTTTTCCGGACTTCACGCAACTTGTGCAAAGACAAAGGATGGGCTTTCTTGGAGTGAAGAGACGTCTCCGGGACCTGGGCCTCAAGTACGCCATGCTTTTCCCTACCAGGCTTCGAGTCGAATATGAGGAACGGACCTTCTTTTTTGATCGACCGGACATTGTGAGTGACTGGGTGGATTCCCTGCCGGGCCGAGGCGATCGTACGGAGCACCCTGGCGGTGCCGAGGGTGGTGAGCCTACGCATAAGTGACTCTTCGGTCCCTGATTTCTGAACATTGGACTTTGCTTAGCTGGGTACTATCTTTCTTGTTTATGTTGCCCTGTAGTAGTCCACATTTGGGAGGTGGGTGGGGACGGGCCTCTTTCCTCCTCCGGGGTCTTCTTGTAGAATGGGATTGTTAGGGTGACAGGCACACTGCATTTTGGGGTGGCTTTTTAGTCTTCTGCAGGGGTGCAGGGAGGGGGGAGTTGTAACTGGTTCTAGTTGGGGGGGTATGAGGGGGGGTTTGTGTTTTTTCTCTCAAGGCGGCGTATTGGTTCGTTCTCTGATTTTGATGTCCTGCTCTTCATGGGGAACCCCATGCAACATGTTTGGGAATGGGGGGTAGTGGGCTGAAACTTATATCTTGGAATGTCAATGGTTTGGGTGATCGTATAAAACGGGGTGTTGTTTTGCAATTTTTACGACGTTTGTCCCCCGATGTGGTACTCCTGCAGGAGACGCACCTAGTTGGCAATGTGTGTCACGCGATGAATAGATGGGGTTACCGATTGGTTGCACATTCCGGATTCACCACTTGTTCTAGGGGTGTGGGTATTCTGATCCGGTCTTCCCTCCCTCTTGAGATCGATAACGTCACTCTTGACGACAGAGGGCGCTATGCCGCCCTCACTGGTAGGTGGAGGGTAAGACTCTCTTTGGTTTCTGTCTATGTACCCCCGGGCCTCCAGACCTCTACTTTCTCAGATGGTAGTCGGTTGATGCTGGGGCTCCTTGATGGTCTTCTCCTTGTGGGCGGGGACTTCAGTTCTGTACTTTCCGGCGATTTGGATCGTCACCCCCCCAGGGACCTTCCCGCGTCTCATTCGTGGCTCGGTGGGTTCGTGGATACCTTTGGTCTGGTGGATTGTTGGAGGCTAATGCACCCGACGTTACATCACTACACCTTTCACTCCGGCGCTCATGGGAGTCTCTCCACGCTAGACTACTTCCTTATGCTCGCTGTCCAGTCCTCCTACGTTGGGGAAATTAGCCACTTGGCCCGGGGTATCTCCGATCATTCTCCTGTTTTGCTTCTTTTTGATATAGGTCTACATACTGCGGGACGGGTCGACCCTATCAACCCCTGGTATTTGCGCAACCCCAAGACCCGCGCCAGCCTCACAAAGTCACTTGACCACTACTTCCTGGAGAATGAGGGCTCTGTCTCATCCTCTGTGTCCCTGTGGGAAGCCTTCAAGGCTGTTATTCGCGGACACGCCCTATCCTTAATAGCAGAGACTAAGAAAGCGAGGGATGGGGAGGTTGAGAGTCTGGAGGCTGAAATATTGGATTTAGAAGATGACCTGGACACGGGTGTCACCCGGGACAAACTCCACGCCCTTAGCTTGAAACAGTTTGATTATAAATCCCTTGTGACGGAGGCTGCCAAAACTATGTACAGAGAACAGCAAGGCAGATTGTATGATGTTGGTGACAAGGCGGGTAAGCTGATTGCATGGCTCGATAAGAAGGAGAGAGCGAATTGTGTTGTCCCTGTGATTCAGAATCCTGATGGTGTGGAGGTGACTGACCCTGGTGAAATTGTGGAATGTTTTGCTGACTATTTTCGTGTGGTCTACTCCCCGGTGTCCGACAGGGACGAGGATGACTCTTGTTTTTTGTTGAGAGACATCGCGCTGCCCTGCCTGTCTGAAGAGGATCGGGAGAGCATGGAGGCATCGTTGTCGGTCGACGAGATAGCGATCGCCATTTGTTCCCTCCGTTCCGGCAAAGCCATGGGGCCAAACGGCCTGCCCATTGAATTATACAAACTTCGCCCGCACAAGGTCGCACCATATCTTCGTGATAGGTTTACGGAGTCGCGTGATCTTGGCTTTCTCCCTATTGATCAGCGCCTGGCCACTATAATGGTAATTCCTAAGGAGGGCAAACCTCATGACCATTGTGCCTCATACAGGCCCATCTCCTTAATAAATGCTGAGCCTAAAATTCTCGCCAAGGTTCTTGCCAACCGCCTCCTTACTGTGATTTGTGACCTGATCCATCCGGATCAATCTGGCTTTATACCGCACCGGAACACTGCTTTAAACCTGGGTCGTCTTCATGGCGTTCTCGCGAGGGCGGCGCTTCTGTCCGAACCGGCCATCTTGGCTTCATTAGACGCCACGATGGCCTTTGATACGATTGAGTGGCCGTACCTCTGGGCCACTCTTGAAAAATTTGGCTTTGGTGCGGGATTCATTAGTTAGGTGAGGCTTTTATATGCGGATCCGCTGGCTCAGGTGGTTGTTAATGGTAGGGTCTCCCAGTCCTTCGCTCTCGGGAGGGGCACTAGACAGGGGTGTCCGCTGTCCCCCCTGCTCTTTGCTCTTGCCCTGGAGCCGCTCGCGGCCTGGCTCAGATGGGAATCCCTCGATAAAGGGCATTAGTTGGACCCCTGACTTTGAAGACCGGGTGTCGTTGTATGCAGATGACCTTCTTCTGTATCTCACCTCACCTCGCAAGTCCCTCAACGTCCTCTTTGACGTCCTAACTTCCTTTGGCAAGAACTCCGGGTTGATTATCAACTGGTCCAAGTCGTGTGTATACGTCATCTCTGGTGGTCTTCCTCCCTTGCCTACCAGGTTCCCTATTCAAGTTTCTCACTCTGGCTCCAAATATTTAGGGGTTTACGTATCGTTGGACCCGGCTGCCCGTTACGAGCATAATCTCCTTCTTCCTCTCCGGCGCTTGAAACTTGACGTGGCCCGTTGGCGTAGATTGCCGCTGTCCCCACTTGGTCGAGCGGCGCTGTTTAAAATGATGTCCTTACCCCGATTTCTCTACGCACTCCAGAACTCCTTTGACATTATTCCAGCGAGCTATTTTCGGGAGGTGGAGGGACTACAGCGGAGACTTGTTTGGGACGGTCGAGCGCGCATTGCTCTCTCAAAACTCACCCTCCCCTGGTATGACGGGGGTATCGCACTCCCGGACATCAGGAGGTATTATTGGGCCTCCCAGCTGTCTGCCATTAACCATGCTACATACACACCTGGGCCGAATCCAGCGTATGCCATGGATAAATACCTGTTGCCCGGTGGCGACTTTAACAGAGCACTCTACTCTCGGACGGCGGGGAGAAACCTCACGGGACCCACTAAAATTGCAGTGCGTGTATGGATGGATGCTAATGTGGCTATGGGGTGGAATGATCGATTGACGCAAGCGACCCCTTTGTTTGCTTCGGAACGATTGGGATGCCTCTGGACGACGAAAGGTTTAGAGAACTGGGACACGATTGGACTTAGTAGAGTGGGTGATCTTTGGGTGAAAGGTGCGGTGAAATCGTTTGCGGAGCTTCAGAGTGAATATGAGTTGAGTGAGCGAGAGTTCTTCAGATATGCACAGGTGCGTCATGCTTTACTGTCGGTCTTCGAGGCCGGTACCATGGTCCCTGAATCTTCCCCGCTTGAGGACCTTATACTTGATGGTCATCTGCCTGATAGAACGATTTCCTTGATCTATAAAAAGTTGATCAACAATCGGGCAGATCTCCTTGTGCGTCTCAGGGAGGCCTGGACTCGGGACGGGTTTGAGTTGGACGACGAAGACTGGCAGTCTGCACTATCCTCCCCTAAAGAGGTTGCCATTCCGGCCCGTCTCCGCCTTGTCCAGCTTAAAATTCTTCACCGCGTGTATGTCACTGGTCCTCGTTTGGTTGCCATGGGTTTTTCGTTAGATGGGTTGTGTAGGCGCGGTTGTGGAATGAGTGCCACTTTCCTTCACATCCTCTGGGAGTGCCGAGAGGTCGCTGCGTATTGGCGCCGCGTGCACGATGTGATGTAATGTGTCACTGGGGTCGCTCTGTTGCCTGAGGCTCGAAGATGTTTGTTGAATGTGTGGGAGCCAAATGATTACAACGTTGCCCAGACCCGGTGGGCGGCACTTGGGAACATGATTTCCAAAAGGGACATCGCACAGCTTTGGGGTTCCCAGCGGCCTCCCACCGTGTCGTCGTGGAAGGAGAACATGGATTGGTGCATGTTCAGGGAGAAGACGGTATATTTGGCTAGGGGCAAGCCTAGGGCATGGAGTACAATTTGGGGCCAGTGGAACGCGTACCGAGGAAACATCTGTACACCCCCCTCATAGATATCCCAGGCGTTTCTCTGTCCCCCTGACCTCTGGGGTTCCTTGATTACCATATTCCTTATCCGATTGTCCTGACTTCCCCACTGCCCCCCCCCCCCCCCCATTGGTTCTCTCCAACGTCCTTCTGATTCCCTATCCGTTATGGTAGGTCCCCAGTGTCTGAGCTCGACTTCTTATATAATGTTTTTCGCCTTGAGTTGTTTATTCTCTTGTTTTTTCTTTGTTCCTCTACAAAACGTTAAAAATTTTGTATCCTGCATACATTCTGTGTTGCCGAAAGTGTATCCTGTACTTCTGCTGGACCTACCGAGGTCAGCTGCTGCCTTATTCGCTGAATACTTACTCGACAAACACTAGCGGCTAGCCCCTGTGGTTGTAGGCTCATCTCTGTAATTCTTCTGTTTTGCACAATAAAGTTTAAAAAAAAAAATCGCAATCTTTATTTGTCCTTTTTGTTTCGCAGATTATAGCGCTCTTTGCCAGACACAGTCTGATCCTGGAACAATGTCTCTGGATTTGTAGTGTCGAGTCTCATCGACGGAGGCACAGCTTCTTGCAAGACTTCATCATCCTCACGTTCTCACTGAGTCCATTTTAGATGCGCCTCACTAGAGGGGACAAACTCCACAACTCTCTCACTTTCTGAATCGGCAACACCATCAAAAATGCGTCGGTCATACGGCAAAGGAAGTGGAAGCTTTTTTCGAGGCCTTCTGTTTCCGTGCTTCCCGGTGAGTACCATTGCTGGGTCGTATCTAGACGGGTTTGGGTACACAAGTCCGGTCTGCACTGTTTTTAGGCAGTGTATCTGTACTGTTGAGCAGTATATCTAGTATTCCGAATTTCTGCACTGTTACACCAGTGTATCTGTACTGTTGAGCAGTACATCCAGTATAAGGGGGGTAGTCATCTATGTCTTAAATGTCTTCTTATGTGATTAATGTCGTGGTATGAATGTGACCGTTTAATGTGCATTTTTTTGTTTCTTGTATAAAGTAGCTGTAACCAGTATTAAGTAGTAAGGATTGAGTATTCAGTAATAAGTAAGCAAAATGCCGTTTTTCAACAAGTTAAAGCAGATAGGAACTAGGAAAGGGATACTGGAGGAAGAAATTCCTATTCCCCCTAGGGACACTCCCGGTAACTTTATGTACCACAAACATGGCATAGACGCCATATTATATCTAGATTTATGGGCCGATTACACCAAGCACCTAGACGAAAGACACAGATGGCCTGTTACCGGAACATGGGATGCCGAGTGCATCATGAAGGTAGAAGAAGCATTATGGAAAAAGAAAGCCAGACAATCCCAGAAAGACGCCATAGAATTCTGGCGTAAGGAATCACATAAGCGTGCTGAGAAAGCACTCCGTAGAGAGGACAGACTTAAGGAATCAGAAAAAGCCCAAGAAAATGAATTAGTTATTGAAGGAATCCGAGTAAAAACAGAACAAATAGACCGTGCCCGAAACAATCTTGTAAACGGAATGTATCTCGCGGCCGAAGGTACACCTGAGGCCCTATCAGAAATACCGAAAAACTTACCGCCACCATTAGTTCCAACTAAAGTAATGCATAAAACTACTAAAGACATATTCCTAAATTCATATTTAGAGGATGTAGCACCAGCTTACGCCAATCTGCCTGTTCGTGCCCTGCCCACT
Organism: Lissotriton vulgaris; assembly: GCF_964263255.1. Lineage (NCBI taxonomy): Eukaryota > Metazoa > Chordata > Amphibia > Caudata > Salamandridae > Lissotriton > Lissotriton vulgaris. Next base: position 1,487,170,724 of record NC_141696.1, read on the forward strand.
GACAGGGACGGGGGTGGCACTACGCCCCCAGATCATGTTCCGCCAGTACCGCGACAGACCTCCCCTGTTCCGCCAGCTCCGCCACTTCCCGCACCCAAGATTGACCTACCGAAACAAGTCCTACCTGATCCTACTAAACGACAAATTCAAGTTCAGATCCAGACTCCGCAGGGAGATAATGCCCAAGCGTCCGCCTCAGGAGGTGCGACTGCGGGTCCTCGGACCCCGCCATTAACACGCAGATTCAATTTTAGGGATACGCAGAGTCCTCTCACGTTCCAGTCCCCCCGCCTTGACGCATTAAAGGAAAACATGTCAGTTTGCAGATATGATCCAGTACCCGGAAAAAACGATCTAATGATATTGGCATCACTACGGTTAAGATCTGCCACTGATATCTTGCTATGCTATGTAGGAATGAAGGAACGGCTAGATAGAATATATGAGTTTGTTCAGACAGGGAAAGACCCTGACAGTATCAAGGATGCCATGGATAAACAGAAAGTTGACATTCAAGCACAGATATTACGATTTTTCATAAATTGTCTAATAAGAGAACGAGACAGGCCTGAGACAGATCAAAGTGAATTAGATGCACTAACAAAGTGGGGTCAAAATATAGCCGAAGGAAAACATGACAGGGGGGCTTGCATAGCCAGTATGTACCAGAAAATTAGAAGGGCAGTGATAACGGCACACCAGAAAGGGAATGACAAAGTTTCCTCCGAGGAGGAAGAAGAACTTGCAGAACAAGGAAGGACTACAGATACTATAGCGTATGTAGGTAAGGGAAACTACCTTAGGAAAGGCATCCGTCCGGAAAACAAGAGAGTTTTTCTCTCTGCTTTAACAAACCCGAATTCTTCTGAACATCAGTTCCAGGAAACTGATAAAAGGCTTCGAGACCGAATGGGGTACCATGTACTCAATTCTATGGATGAACAGGAACTAGCCCGGTCAGCCGTGTTATGGGCCGAAAACCCAGACATATATCATGACGATACGTTAGCACAGACATTCTTGAACCTTTCCCCAGACGAGCAGAAAATAGCAGGTGTATACATGATTCAGCACCTCCTCATCAAGTACAGAAACCACCATTCCGACCCAGGTCCCTTACACGAAACATTAGAAGCACTACTCATGGATAGATGGAGAGGTTTCAGTACCAAGTTAATACAAATAATTCTAGAACAACGACATAAATATAACACCTTCATAAGCTCTGAATATGTTCCCGCCCCGCCTCCAGAAAGAAAAATGTACCACATGCAATGCGGTAGTGGCATTGAAAGTCAGAACCCCTTACGAGAAGTACACCCAGTTATGGGTACGGATCACGTCTTGAAGCGTGTGTATGTTCACACACCACTGACTAAGTTAGAACTGTTAGAAATGAAGAAACTAGTTCCGTGTCACGATAAAGACCCTGCAGGTTTTCACAGAGAGCTCAAAGACATGTTACTAATGGGGGATTACACGTATGATGATATTATGAAAATGTTAAAAGTACTGCTGCCCACGGGCATTTACGAGAAATTAAAGGAAAAAGATTGGGAGGTGGGGGACACAAAGATAGCATGGGCAGAAATAGAAGACGAAGAAAGCAAACGAATCCCAGGGTTAGGCCTTGGGGACAGGACTAAAGCATTACCCGGATTAATAGTACAGGTTTTGCCAAGATTATTGACAACTAGAAAGGAAGATTGGGACGCAATCTCGTCCTGTAAACAGAAACAAGATGAAGATACTAGTGACTTCTATTCAAGATTCGAGAAATGTTTCATTATAAATAGTGGCCTACAACCAAGCAGCGAGTCATATCCACACCTTTTCGTATCAAAATTAGTCGAGAATTCCCTACCATTAGTTAAAAATAGAGTGTACAAAGTTGAAAGTACTTGGCAGGCAAATACGCCATCCCAGATGTTACAAATGTTACAATATCATCAGAACAGAATTAGAGAAGAACAAGATCAGGAACAGAAACGTATGAAAGACACGAAAATGAAAATGTTAGTAGCTCAGACGGTCCCAGCCGACGGTCAAAGAAAGGGTGGGGCCCAGACAAATCACACTACAGCTCCCGTTAAAGGGACATGTAATTATTGTAAACAGCCAGGTCACTATGTACATGAATGCCCAGTCCTGAAACATAACATTTCAACAGGTAAAACTAAAGAAAGACCGCATCCGCCTAGACACGATCAGGTCCAGCAACAGACCTCACAAAATGTACAGCCAATGCAGAGTACACAGCCTATGCATGCTCCATCCCACACAGCGCAGACAGTAGCAGTACCACAGCCACAGCCCATTGCCGCGACTCAGCAAGTATCGCAACAGATGTACCAGTATGCCCAATCTGCATATCCAGATTACCCCCGATATACATGAAACAGCCTAGAGAGGGAAGGTGGTTTGCCTCTTATTGAAATTCCTGTAGATCAAGAAGGTCCTTATGTACACAGTCACGTATTGGGAAAAGACAGAAAGTTTTTAATTGACACAGGGGCAAGTCGCACTACAATCAGTCATAATGAAGTCCCAGGGGCACCCCTCTCAGGCTCACAGAATGTTTCCCTTGGTCTTTCGGGACAGCCTATTGTAAATGAAGTATCGGAACCAGTACCGTTGGCTGTGGGTCCATTATCCAGAGTTACAGATTTGTTACTTACGAAATCATGTCCAGAAAATCTGTTAGGAATTAAAACACTGAAGGCTCTAGGAGCTATAATATGCTGTTCCCCGGAGGGAGTTAGACTCTTTCTACGGGATTTCAAGGGTCATTATGTTTTACGAGAATTTGATGTCAGATTGAAAAATGTACCAGATCACCTATGGGCAAAAGGCCCAGCTGACGTAGGTTGTATGCATATCACTCCATATCGTGTTACACTCAAGACAGGAGTTGTTCTACCCAGAATCAGACAATACAAGTTACCACCCGATGCTGTAGTGGCTTTACTGAAAATCATTGAAGAGCTTATTGCCCAGGGAGTGGTCGTAGAGACCGACTCCAATGTCTGTAATTCACCTATCATTCCAATTCTTAAACGTACCAACCCCAATGCACCGCCAGTATACCGGCTGGTGATTGATCTTCGAGAGCTGAACAAATGCATTGTACCGCAGTACCCTGTGGTCCCCGATATCTCTTCCCTATTGACTGCTATTGATTCAGAAGCAACGTTCTTTACTGTAATTGACCTCAAGAACGCTTTCTTCAGTGTACCTATTGATCCGGAGAGCCAATATCTCTTCGGATTCAGTTTAAATGGACGAAGTTTCAAATTTTCCCGCGCACCTCAAGGATTCACAGAAAGCCCCAGCATCTATAGTCAAGCACTGAAAAGACAACTAGATTGTATTCAAATGCCAGTTAACACCGCTTTACTGCAATACGTCGATGATCTACTGATCACCGCACGAAGTGAGCCCGAATGTGAACAAGCATCATTGACAGTTTTACATTTCTTGGCCGACAAGGGACACAAGGTGTCTCCTTCGAAGCTACAATTCTGTGTTCAGCAAGTTGTATACTTGGGTCACTTGCTGTCCAAAGTGGGGAGACAGCTCACTTCCGATCGCATTCAGTTAATTGTAAACATGCCACGACCCCAGACACAAAAGGAAGTGCGGGCCTTTATAGGCCTCACCTCGTACTGCAGACAATGGATTCCTCAATATGCATTTCTAGCTAAACCACTCATCCAGTTAACAACGCAGGAGGCAGCAACGTCGATTGCCCTCCCTTGGACTCAGGAACATACACAAGCCTTTGAGGAATTAAAGAAAGTATTATGCCAAGCACCAGTTTTAGCGACACCATGTTACAGCAAACCGTTCACACTTTTTGTTACAGAACGTGATGGTACAGCATTGTCAGTCCTCACTCAAGACCAAGCAGGTTCACATAAGCCTTGCGCTTATTTTTCAAGTACATTGGATTCAGTAGCCCAGGCACTCCCTGCGTGCTTAAAGTCAGTAGCAGCAACAGCGTTCGCAATAAGACAAAGTGATTCAATTGTTCTAGGTCATCAGTTAACAGTACAAGTTCCACATTCCGTAGAGGTTCTTTTAAACAGAACTCAAACTCAACACTTGACCATAGCACGACTGACAGGTTACGAATTGACACTATTCCAGCCACACATAGAAATCAGACGCTGCAGTATCTTGAACCCAGCAACACTGTTACCTACAGTTATGACAGATCCAGCTCCGCATGATTGCATAGAGATCATTAATGCAGTAACAAAGCCCCAACGAGATTTAACAGATGTTCCATTGACAAATCCAGACCTGACACTTTATGTGGACGGTTCATGTATGAGAACAAGTACAGGAGAATTAGTGGCCGCGTATGCCGTGACCACTGAAACTGAAGTTAAAGAAACACATCGTATTGATACACTGTCTGCTCAAGCGGCAGAGCTCATCGCTCTGACCCGAGCCTGTATTCTAGCCAAGAACAGAAATGTCAACATATACACTGATTCCCGTTATGCGTTCGGAGTTGTACACGACTTCGGCATGCTATGGCAAGAACGAGGTTTTCTGACCTCTCATGGTGCCAAGATTCAACACGGTCCCCTCATTCAAGCACTGTTAGAAGCAATACATCTGCCTTCAGCCATATCCGTCATGAAGTGTAAAGCACATACTAAAGTCACAGATTCTGTTTCCCAGGGTAACGACCTGGCAGATCAGACAGCAAAACATACAGCACTGACTCACACTCAGACAACTGATACGACAAAGACAACAGATCCGACAAACTGTATGACAGTCAGGGATCCCACACTAGATGTTATCGACATTCAGACACATGCTACTCCAGAAGAAATAAAGAAATGGATTGAACTAGGAGGGATCCAGACAGATCAAGGTTGGATGACGAAGGGAAAATCTACATGGTTTCTCCCTGACTCTATGGTTCAAGTCATGATAAATACAGCACATAGCCCAGCACACCTAGGAGAGAAAGCGATGTTAGACAGTTTACAAAATCTCTGGAACAATAAACACTTACGAGCAGCCGCAAAACAGAAAGTGCGTACTTGCATGATCTGTTGTCAGTTCAATCCAGGAAAAAGCGTCCCTGTAGAGCAAGGTGGATTTCATCCTCCTGATCACCCTTTTGAAGTCCTCCAGATGGATTATATCCAGATGGACCGTTGTCGAGGATTTAAATATGTTCTCGTAGTTGTCTGTGCTCTGTCCCGCTGGACCGAAGCATACCCAGTCCCAGATTACACTGCTCCGACCACTGCCAAGCAGCTGGTTCGTGAATTTTTCCCACGATACGGCTTGCCTCGTGTCGTGTACTCAGATAACGGTCAGCCATTCTCATCTGCATTAATGAAAGAAGTTTCTTTATTACTGGGATACCAGTGGAAGTTCCATTGTGTCCGACATCCCGAAGCCGCAGGCCTTGTAGAAAGGCATAACCAGACACTAAAGATCCGCCTTGCCAAAATATGTCAGGAGAAAGGGGTCGACTGGATAGTCGCCCTGCCAGTGGCACTATTCTACATGAGAATGGTCGCCCATTCGAGATAAGGGCTATCCCCGTACGAGGTGGTCTTTGGCAGACCACCGAATACGTGGGGGACGCCCATTCCGAAAAAGATTACTGATGTTGATTGTAATATGTTGACAGATTACCTTGCCTCCTTGATGTCTGCACTCCAATCATGTCGTTCACAGGTTGCCGCAGCCTTCCCTGACAACACTGATGTAAAGCCACACGACGTCCGTCCTGGCGACATTGTGCTAGTTCGCAACTTCGACAGAAAGAGTCCGCTGGAGCCCCGCTGGAAGTCCCCGAAGACCGTTCTTCTCACCACAAGGACGGCCGTGAAAATCGAAGGAAGAAAGGGGTGGGTTCACACGAGTCATGTGAAAAAATTCTTTGGACTGAAACCTGATCGAGACTCGTCCACCCCCACCAAAGACTGTGTCGAACCAAAAGACTTTACAGAATCTGAACGAGAAAAAACTCCTCAAGAACATTATCGCATGAAACTCCGATCTAGCAAGTCAGACAGTTTAATTGTTTAAGTCCTCCCCTAGGTGAATCGGTTAAATAGTTTCTGACATGTATCCCCTAGATCGAGATAGAGAGAGAGAGAGAGAAGCCAAGAAACGTACATATTGTAAATCACTTCATAGTCACTGTATAGTGACACTATTAATCATGTTTATTCTGAGTATTTTAATTATTGTTGTCAGCATCGTTTTGCCTATCTATTACCCCATTTTCAAGCGTGAACAATCTGCCTATAATGTATCTGCTGAACACACTTTTAGTGAGTTACCTCCACATGAGCTTTCCTACAGACTTGCGCTGCGCAACAATACCTTCATTAGTATGCTACATCATTCTCATCAAACTAACAATGCTACAAATTGCTGGATATGTGGCCGACTCCCTCCCTACCAGAATTTCAAGGGAGCTCTGCCCCTCTTTCCGTACCCGTTCACACACAATGGTTCCTGTGGTGCATGGTTTAAAATAATTAACTCCTTAGATCCTGACATTGCTGTTTTCGATGGGGGCTGGGTTTGGGGAAACCTGAACTTGGTCCTGCTCGACGTCTGTTACCCAGATAAGGAGGGACTCCCCACTAGAATAGGAACTGATCTAGAAAATGAAGTATATGGATTAGGTAATTATACAATTAGCCTTATGATTCTCACTGTTGAGTCCGAAGCTGCACCTGTTCTACCCATTATGTCAGTATTGCCAGTTACTGGCGAATTATGTATCAAGAAGAAAGGTTCAGTACACTTAGGTCATAGTAAATGCACTACTGTGGTCGAATTCAGTGATCACGGAAGATCGTCCTTTAAAGCTATTAGTCATTCTTACTTTGTTTGTGGTCATACCGCATACATACGTCTACATCCAGATTGGGATGGTACCTGTTACATTGCATTCCTTCTGCCACCTGTTTTCCTAGCTCCCCCTGATTACCATAGAAACACCAATCTAGTAAAGAATAGACCCAGAAGAGATATCCCACTTGTCGACTACACAGAGACGGCATGGGAACAGTACACCGACTTTAATAAAGGATTCTTTTTCTTTTTAGGACCTGTCCAGAATAGTAAATTAATACGCAGATTAACTAGAACACTTGAAGCAGTAGTGAATGAAACTGCCTCCGCCTTAGGTAACTTAACAGAAGAACAGTCCGCCATGCGGGTTGTTGTCCTTCAGAATCGTCCTGTTATTGACGTCATCTTGGCAGATAGAGGTGGAGCCTGTAAGGTCATCGGGTCAAGTTGCTGTGTTTTCATACCACAAAACGCACCATCTGTATATCAAGCTATCACCCGTCTCCATAAAATTGCAAATCAGATGCATCAGAATCCAGGCACCTGGACTTGGTCCGGTTGGTTCTGGACAACGTTAACAGCTTGGGGATGGAAGATCCTATCCTTCCTAGGCATTGTCCTAGTATTCAGTTGCTGCTTGTGCCTGCAGTGTGGGCCAGCGATTTGTGGACTGTGTGCCACGTCATGTATTGAACATTCCAGTTTTCTCTCAAAATGTAAACGAAAGAAAGAAGAACAAATGATGTTACAAGAACAAACTGATCGATTCATGAGGATCGATATTTCATGAAGGGTCCGTAGGGAACAAGGAGGGAATGAGGAAATATAAATTTTTGGTCATGTTATGTTCCCTAGCGCGTACCCCACCGACTCCATGTACCAGCTTAAAGTGCATGTAACTTCCCTCCTGTGCCAGCTATGAAGACGCAAATACATTTGCGTCCAACGTTAACCTGTCCTCTTTCAGATCCACCATGAATGGATTATATAGTCCGTTCCTAAGTATGCTATGCCACCGTCTTTTCGTAGTACACTTTACATGTTTTTCTGCTCTGGCAAAGTAGGCCCTGAATTTCTGCCATCGAGCCTCTTTTTGGCTCCTGACTCTGACAGCCTCTGCCCAGGCTACCTCTGTACCCGTGAACTCTGACTTACTCCCAGCGCGGCCCCTCGCGCTCAGCCCAGCCTGCTTTCTGCCAAGACTGACTATAACCTTCGAGTTATCTGTTCCGCTCCTCGAGAATGCATTCCTGCCTACTAGCTCCAGTAAACATCCTCTCCAGCTGCAGAGCCAAAGGGCCGACCTGTCTCAGTGCAAGTAATTCATAGCCTCTGTTACCATGCTCCCATGGAAGGCCTCGTGCCCCACGCTTCTCATGCAGACACTTAGGCGCTTATACACGCATCCACAGTTAGCATAGAATAGCTTCTGCCCTAGAGACCTTTCCGCCCAGATAGTATGGTCCCTAAACATCAGATATCAGATATGATAGAAGTACAAGTTGATCTGACATGCCAGACTTCTGTCTCTTTCCGTCAGTGTGAATGTCAAGTCCCCTGCACCCCTTCCATCACACGTCATGCAGCTGCGCGCGCATCCAAGCTTCCGATTTCTGCTGACATTGCAACAATTCTGTTAGCACCACCCCTTGGTGCCACCCACTTGCGTCACCTATCAGTGACGTTTCTAGCACACACCTCTGGTACACGCCTAGTTCACGCCTCTTGATTACGTACTAGTAACACGTGCATACTGTTATCTTGTCTTCTCTCAGCTGTTACGCCTACTACACTACTTCCTATGGTATAAATCAAGTATATAAGCTATGTAATGTCAATAAAGTTTGCTCTATCCCTTCTGACACCCCTGTGGTGGTCAGAACATGATATCCTGGTCAAGACCATTCCTTTTATGAGGAATAAAACCCTTAGAAACTCTAACACCACGGACTCTGTCTTTTTTCATTCCGATTGAGTTGTTATTGATTAAGTACTTACCTGCATAGAAATTAAGAGAGTAAATTAATTATTTACGTCACTCTACAAAACGTTAAAAATTTTGTATCCTGCATACATTCTGTGTTGCCGAAAGTGTATCCTGTACTTCTGCTGGACCTACCGAGGTCAGCTGCTGCCTTATTCGCTGAATACTTACTCGACAAACACTAGCGGCTAGCCCCTGTGGTTGTAGGCTCATCTCTGTAATTCTTCTGTTTTGCACAATAAAGTTTAAAAAAAAAAAATCGCAATCTTTATTTGTCCTTTTTGTTTCGCAGATTATAGCGCTCTTTGCCAGACACAGTCTGATCCTGGAACAATGTCTCTGGATTTGTAGTGTCGAGTCTCATCGACGGAGGCACAGCTTCTTGCAAGACTTCATCATCCTCACGTTCTCACTGAGTCCATTTTAGATGCGCCTCACTAGAGGGGACAAACTCCACAACTCTCTCACTTTCTGAATCGGCAACACCATCAAAAATGCGTCGGTCATACGGCAAAGGAAGTGGAAGCTTTTTGGTGTGGGTGGCAAGCACCCAATTTTTCTTCCCGGAAACTTTGACAGCCGACTGAGTCGCCAAAAGGACCTGGAATGGGCCGATCCACCTCGTCTCGAGATTCTTCGTCCTTTGGAAGTTCCGGACCAGTAGCCAATCCCCTGGTCGAATGGAGGGTCCCACATCCACTGAAGCTGAAGGTAAGGTATTGTGCACCTGTTGGTGAAGAACACGCAATTTAGCAGTCAAATCATGTAAATAGTCAACCAACATAGGGTACTCGATGTCACTGTACTTCTTTGGCCGCGGCACACCCCAAACATACGCCGGGCGACCAAACACAACTTCATATGGACTAAGTCCCATACGAGAATGCAACAAAAGTGCCAACGGCAAAGCATCGGGCCATTCTAGGCCAGAGCTCGCTTGTATCTTAGCCAACTTCAACTTAAGGGTGCCATTGTAGCAGTCAACCAAACCAGCTGACTGGGGGTGATTCGCAGCCTGACATTTCTGCCTTATTCCCAAACCTGCACGCACTTTCTTCATAATCTGACCCACAAATCCACTTCCGTTCTCACTCCATACCATTCTCGGCAAACCATACCTAGGGAAAAACTCCTTTAACAAGACCTTGGCTGTAGATAAGGCAGTATTATCCTTGAGAGGGTAAGCTTCTATCCATCTTGAAAGGCACAAACAACCACAAGGACATACTTTAGGTTGTTGCATCTCTCCATTTGAATAAAGTCCAACTGTAGAACCTCAAACGGATATGTCGGAGGAGCAAAATGACCTGCTGGAGTTGGGGTTCCCTTACCAGGATTATGCATCAAACAAACCATACAGTTTTTCACCAGATTCTCAGCACATTTAGGAATTCCAGCATTCTGCCATACTGGAGCCAACAACTTACATATCCCTTTCACACTGATGTGAGCCATTCCATGTGCCATCGTAACCACTGGGAGCACATACGCATCAGGCAACAACCATCGCTGGTGTTCTGACAACTCAATCCAACAACCAGTCGAATCCAACATTCCTGTAGTCTCTCTCCACACACTCAATTCTTTCTCAGTAGCTCCAGCCTGAATTTTTCTCACACTCTCTATTGTGTCTTCACTCATTCCTCTGTCCGGAATCCATCTAGCAGGGCCTGCAACATACATTCGACTCATCACATCTTTCGCTGTTTCTCTCGTTACTTCATCCACAAACGCATTACCACGAACAACATCATCCGTAATCTTCTTATGTGCACTGCATTTCACAATCGCAACTTGTGTCGGCAAAGTAAGTGACTCAAGAAGTTCATTCACCAACTGTCCATGCTGAATCTTCGCACCATGGGAAGTAAGAAATCCCCTCTCTCTCCACAAACGTCCAAAACTATGAGCAACACCAAACGCATATTGGCTATCGGTATACACAGTCACTCTCTTTCCTTTCGACAACACACACGCTCTTGTTAGTGCAATCAACTCTGCTGCTTGAGCTGAATTCTGTGGAATACGTGCAGCTTCAACAATCATGTGCAAAGTCGTAACCGCATACGCTGCAGTCGTATCGCCATCCGAAAGCATGAACCATCTACCCATAAGGTACCATCAGAATTCGAAAGAGGAGTATCTTTCAGATCAATTCTACCCTTCGTTTCTTCCTCTGTCCGAAAAAAACAATTGTGCTGTTCCTGAACATCTGTCTCTACAGAAGTCGGCAACAACGTAGCTGGATTCAACGTGTTGCATCGTTTTATATGCACATGACTCGCAAAAAGGGTCAACTCATAACCTGACAGACGTGCACTAGTAAGGTGCTGAGTGCTTGTCTTATTCAATAAGATATCCACTGCATGTGGGACCATCACAATCAACGTATCCAATACCAGACCAGCAGACTGTCGGATAGAAACAGCAGCTGCCGCTGTAGCTCTCAAACAACTCAGCAATGCTTTAGCTACCGGATCTAAGGTAGCCGAGAAATACGCACATGGGCGTTGCTTGTCTCCAAACTGTTGTGTCAACACTGACAACGCACATCCTTCTCTCTCATGCACGTACAACGTAAAAGGCTTACTGTAATCGGGGGTACCCAACACCGGAGCCTAACACAACGCATCGCGCAATTCAGAAAAACTTCTCTGACATTCGTCAGACCAAGGAAGAGGATTCGGAGTATCCTTAAAAGTAAGTGCCAACAGAGGTTTCGCCAATAGGGAGAAATTCGGAATCCACTGCCTACAATACGAAGTATTACCTAAGAAAGCACTCACTTCTCTCTGTGTGGATGGTACAGTCATTTGCGCAATCGCTTGTATACGCTCTGGGGTCAATCGTCTTCCCTCCTTTGGCGAGAGATGACCTAAGTAGGTCACTTCTTGGCGACAATATTGCAACTTCGAAAGCGACACTTTATGATGAAAGTCAGACAAATGCCGCAACAACTAAAGCGTAACTTCTTTACAAAGCTCTTCATCATCAGTAGCAACCAATAGATCATCCACATACTGGATAAGAGCCGCACCAGAAGGCAAAACAAAAGAATCAAGCTGAGTCTTTAAAGCCTGACTATAGATTGATGGACTCTCACAATAACCTTGAGGAGCACGTTTAAACCGGAAGCTTGGGCCTCCTAAAGAGAAGCCAAAAATATCTCTACTCTCTTCAGCAATAGGAATACTAAAGAAAGCATTCTTCAGATCTATCACAGAAAACCAGGCAGCCGAAGCTGGAATCATAGTCAGTAAAGCAGTAATGTCCGGGACAACAGGAAACTGCGGAACCACAATCTTATTCACTTCACGAAGGTCGATCACAAACCGATACACAGGTGGCTGGGAAGAGTCAGTACGCTTAAGGACAGGCAAAACCGGACTGTTACACACATTACCTCTTGTTTCTTCAATCACATCTTTCTCAACCAAATCATAGATAATCGCTAAAAGAGCTCTCTCACCATCACTAGAGATTTGATATTGCGGAATACGAAGCAACTTAGCATTCACCTTAAGGGTAACAACGTATGGTGGAATCTGCAAAAGGCCAACATCATTTGGACCCGTAGCCCAAAGAGTATCGGGGAGAGAATGCAATTCCAGTGGAAGCCGATCTTTAGACAAATACATCAAAGAAATCACTCTCTTACCCAATGTAAGATGTACTCCCGAAGGAGAACAATACAATGTCGCATTCAATCTCTTCAACAAGTCCAAACCCAACAGATTCTCACCGCAACCTGTCGTTGGAATCAGCGGTGCTTCCAACTCACAAGGCCCAACAGACCGAGATAAAGGACAAGAAACCAGGTTACGAACTGGAGCGCCAGAAAAACCTACCGAAACATTCGTCAAGCCAGACAAAGGTACGCCAGGGAGTTCAGAGTGCATGATAGAACTCTTTGCCGCACCACTATCCAACAGAAAAGGTTCTGACACACCTGATGTAATCACTTCAACATAAGGTCCACTCTGGTCTACTGGAACTGACACTACTCCCTCTCTTTGTCTATGGCTGTCCTAGCTATCATTCATATAAGCATTCTCACTCTCAACATAGTAATCATCAGCATAATATTGAGCCGACTGACCAGACGCAACATTCTGTTGATCAAAACAATTCATAGAATTCTGTGGGGGAAAGGAACGTCCATTCTGGGGGAACACACCACGTCCTCTACCCCTAGGAACTTGCTGAACACCTCGACCTCTCACACCAGACACACCACTCGCACGTTGTAGCAAAATCGGACAACTATGTTTGAAGTGGCCCTCCTCCTTACAATAAGCACACTGATTAGGGCCTACCGAAATTCGCTGCGGAAAAGACTCGGGCTTCTGCAACACTCTCTGAAACTGTGGGGGGTTGCTGAAACTCACGCTGATTAAATGAGGCGGATAAGCCTGTTGCAAAAGAACCTTCGTCTTCAATTCTTTAGTCTTTTTCTCTGCTTTATCTTTCTCATCTTTATCTCTATTCTCGTAATATTGTGCAGTAGCCAATATCTGGGCCGAAGAAGAACAGCCCATGAACTCTCCGAATCCTTGAACTTCTTACAGAGCTCAGGGAGTAAATTATAGACAAACTTATCCACAAACAACCTTTGACCACCTTCCGTACTCCTATCTTGACCACTGTGATCGATAAATGTCTCTTCAAACCTAGTGAAAAAATCAGACACACTTTCGTCTTTCTTCTGCTTACATGCTGCTACCTCATCCCAATTCACTCGCATAGGAGGCATCAAAGTCTTCATTAAATTAATAATCTTACCAGGGAGTTCTGTAACTAAAGGCTCAGGTTTAGCCCCTCCACCTTGACGACCATCTGCAGCAACAATATTAACCCACGTATATCCTAACTCTACTGCATGATCCTCGTGACGGATCTTCGCCCACAAATGTTGAGGGACTACATTCCCCAACAACATATCTATATCAGCTAAATTCATCACACACGCATCAACTGTCTGGGACAACTCTTTATAATAACCTGCAGGATTTTTACGGAGGTCGGGTAGAGTCTGCTTAAGAGCCAGGACTTCAGCTCTCTTCCAAGGAACATGTACCCACACACGCTGAAAATGAACCGGTACTCCCAGAATACCCTGATTAGCATTAGCCACAACTTCCTCTCTCCATACCGGAGGACTTCTCTCATCGGATATTGCTTCACTTTTCTCCGAACCGAAGGATCAGGTTCAAACAGCAGCTGAGAAGGAAGTCTACACCTAAACGCAAGAAGCGTCTCTACTGCTTCTTCAACATTGGGACCCACTATCGTCCCTTTAGCAAAGTCGGACTGAACATTAATTTACTCTGATGGAATCGGACCCAATTTAGTATCGTCCCACTCTTCACGAAGGAAAGTACACATAACATCAAAAACATACCTTTGTTTTGGCGCTTCCCACTGTAGGAAAACATCCATAACCGCTTGCAGATCATACCTGTAGGCATTCAAAACCCATCTACAAGCAAGGTGATCTAACACAGTCCGCTCCTCAGAACTAGGGAGCTGAGTACGCGTTTGTTTCCGTACTGAAACTGGGGTCATATTAAATGACCCAAAAAGAGGAGACAAAAGGCTAGTGACAGTCTCAGCCATTCGTTGTCAGGTAGAAGGAGAAGAAGTCGACATGAGGACAGGAGACAAAGTATTCTGAGACGACAAAGACGTAGGGTCAGTAGAAAAAGAAGTTAAAGGCAAAAGAGTAGAAGGCAAAGTAGTAAGCAAAGCTGGCGGCCCTAGAGAAGGCTGCGCCAGAGGTGGAAGAACCAACTGTGGAAGAACGGGTGGCTGAACAACAGCAGGAGGTTGAACAACTGGAGGTTGCACGACTGGGGGTTGCGGAGGTGCCGTAGCACTCTGCACATAAGGGGGTGGTGAACTCAACAAATGCGACATCAAATGATCCTTTTCAGGGTCCTTAGGCACATTCGGGAAGAGAGGTGGCAAAGCCGGATAACACTTATTAATGGCCATGCAACGTTGTATATCTGACACCTCAATCGCACAATCTTCTTCAAACTGCCTAGCAGCTTGCATTATCGACATATTCTTTTCTTTCCTATCTCTTTTAGCTTGCTTAATATCTCGCTGTTTGGCTTCCTTACCCCAGAGGCGGAAAGAGTCCAACATCGCCGGCCGGGCTTTCTTCCTAAATAGCGCAACTTCCAAATGATCTAAAACATCTGATTCAAAACTACCATGTTGTGGCCATTTTAAGACACCATCTTTACGTGTATAGCGGACCCATACTTCATTACACGTAATGGGACCCACTCCATGCTTTGAATAGAGCTCATAAGTCGGAGTTCCAACCGGAGGTATCGGACACGAGTCCACCAATCGGGAATCCCTGTTGCAACTACAACAAAACAAATTCCTAGGTTTGCTAAGACCAGGCATCTTCGCTCACTAATCTAGCTTCAAACTTCAAGGGGTTATCTAACACAATATACTTGCAAATGTACGAGCCCCTCGGCTTTGGTATTTGCAAAAACCAAATCAAAGAACCCAAGAAACAAAACCAAGTTGTGGAAGCGACCCACTTATACTTAACCAAAATTTCTTATCACGCCACCAGAAGACCGTCTATCGTCTCGCTCTACAAATCATCCCAAAAGGGTCCAAGACAGGGCGACAGTCAGGGCAGCAGTCCTTCGTAGCCGTCGGAAAGGGGAAGCCTTGCAGCAAAAACCTTCACTCCACATTAGACATGCCGGGGTCGATGAAGTGGGGGCCCTCTTCCAGAATTTCCTCACGAAGCTCCTCACAATCTTCGGGCTTGGACCGGTTTCGCTGAAGTCGCCCCAAGTTGGGCGCCAACTGAAGAACCGGGTTTTTAGAACCCAGCAGTGCCAGGGGCACGCCCAAAGTCTTCGGATTCACCTGTCCTGGTTTACAGAGACACGGAATACTTCTAGGTGCCGTCAGAGACCAAGTTTATTAGCTGCAGCCAGTAACAGTGATCCTCGAAATACAGCATGGAAGTATTTCAGGAGACTGCTCAAATTCGTAGAGCAAGATATCTCCTTTTATACACAATATTCACATTTACAACCTACTCCCACTGCGCAAAAATCTAACCAATGAGGTACATTCTTAAACAAAGTATCACATAACGAAAAAGCTCAGTTTGCTACATCCCAACCCAAAGTTAATCATTGGGAATGTCCCAAATCCAATCTCCACAAGCAAGACAAACCCATAATTGAAAAGCACAATGCATGTAATAAAGAGCATAGAAAAGAAAACAATGTCTGATAGTGAGCAAGATAAGGCATGTGTAAGGAGACTAAAAGTTAACGATGTCCTCAACAGTGATTGGCAATCTCAGACAACGATCAAACCAGGGAAATTGACTCGGCAGGGTCAGCTTCAAGTGAAGGAATGAGATCCTTGCAATTCACCTCGGAGTCAAGAGAGACCCTGTTAATGTATACCAATACATGAAGGCCAGGCCGCTTCGTTCATTCGACCATACTCGTCGGCCTGCGTGATGGCAAGACAAAATGTAGACTTAAATAAAATGGAACCCATGTTCAAGACGAAATCTTCAAATACATGGTGAACTCGCTAACTAACGTGACTAATTCACTCCACATTAGCCGCATTTGCTAAATACGGTCCGACATCACCAAAATCGTGATGGAACCATAACCTTATGAGACAAGGCCCATTTTCACAGAATCACAGGCCCTCGGGTGTTCACAAAAGTAATGGTGGTGGTCGCAGCTCATCTGCGCAGGTCAGTGGGGTCAGTCTTCCCCCTACCTCGACGACAGGCTGTTGAAGGCGGGCTCGCCCCAGGCAGTTGTAACCCACCTCCAGACTATGGCGACCTCCTGCATTTGCTGGGGTTCTCCGTCAACGTGCCAAAGTCGCACCGGAGTCCCTCTCAGAAGGTCCCCTTCATCTGAGCGGTTCTGGATTCAACGCGGTTTCGAGTTTATCCTCCAAAACGGCGAGTCCAGGATATTCAGGCTATGATTCAGATCTTTCAGCCTCTATCCCGGGTTTTGGTCAGGATGACTCTTCGGCTCCTGGGCCTGATGGCCTCCTGCATCCTACTAGTACCACAAGCCAGGTGGCATATGCGGGCTCTGCAGTGGGACCTGAAGTTCCAGTGGGCACAGCACCAGGGCAACCTGTCCAATCACATCCAGATCTGGAAGGGTACTGCACGACAATTGCAGTGGTGGCTCACGAATCGCGATTGGGTCAATGGCAGATCCCTCTCCCTTCCCCAACCGGAGCACATAGTGGTGACAGACGTGTCCCTCCTGGGATCGGGTGGCCACTTGGGAGAGGCGGAGATCAGAGGCCTCTGGTCTCCGGCAGAGTCCAGGATCCATATCAACCTTTTGGAGCTTCGGGTGATCCGACTTGCACTGAAGGCATTCCTCCCTCTGTCCGGGGAAGTGTGGTGCCTGGTGTTCACGGACAACACCACTGCCATGTGGTATTACAACAAACAGGGCGGGTTGGGGTCCTGGGCTCTATGTCAGGAGGCTCTGCACCTCTGGACATGGCTGGAACATCAAGGTATCACCTTGGTGGTTCAACACCTGGCATGTTCTCTGAACGCCAGGGCGGACAAACTCAGCCACCGGTGCTTGATGGATCACGAATGGCGTCTGAACTCGGACGTGGCGCAAGGGCTCTTTCAGCAGTGGGGAGAGCCTTGGTTAGCTCTTTTCGCCACCGAGGAGAACGCGTAATGTCATCAGTTCTGCATGTTGGAATTTCCAAGGCAGCACTCTGCGACACTTTTCTTCACGGGTGGAGCTGCGGTCTGTTGTATGCCTTTTCGCCTATACCACTTCTGCCCAGAGTGTTGAAGAAGATTCAGTGCGACCAGGCCAGTCATCCTTGTGGCTCCGGATTAGGCACGAAGATACTGGTATCCCAAGCTATTCAGCATGGCGGTCAATCCCCTGATCCTTCTGCCTCTTCGGGAGGATCTTCTGTCTCAGCAGCAGGGGACGGTCCTCCACCCGAACCTGTCCATGCGTGGAGATTGAGCGGCGACACTTGACTGCTTTTGATCTCCCTCCCGAAGTCTGTGATGTCATTCTGGCAGCCAGGCATCCCTCCACTAAAACGTTATACGCCTGCAGGTGGAACAAGTTTGTGGCATGGTGCACAGCAAAGTCTGTGTATCCCCTTTCTGCCCCTCTTTCTGAAGTCCTTCTGTTCCTTCTTTCTTTGGCCCAGCAGGGCTCTGCTCTGGGCACTATCAAGGGTTATCTTTCTGCCATCTCCGCCTTCCTGTGGCTTCCGGTTAACCGTTTCCTGAAAGGCATTACAAACAAGTTTATTCCTGTGCCGTCCATAATGCCTCAATGGGACTTGAACCTTGTCTTGACGTTTCTGATGTGAGCTCCTTTCGAGCCCCTTCATAACTGTCATTTGCATCTTCTCACCTTACAGACTGCTCTCCTGGTTGCTATCACCTCTGCCAGAAGAGTGAGTGAGCTCTAGGCTCTTTCTTCTGAATCTCCTTTCCTTTCTGTTCATCCGGACAAGGCGGTTCTGAGGACCCATCCTTCTTTCTTGCCAAAGGTTGTCACGCCCTTCCACATCGGGCAGACCATTACTTTGCCCACCTTCTTTCCGCCTCCTTATCCTAGAGAGGAAGAGAGGCTCCACCGTCTGGACCCAAAACATGCGCTCTCCTTCTACCTGAGCCTAACATGTTTCTTTCAAAGAGTAAAGGATACAACCACCCAATAGAAGACAAATTATATGAAAGAGGGATCCCTGTACTAGAAGAATGCTTATGGGGTAAACAAACAACTTTATCCAAAAATCTATTAATTGACTTAACAAATCTGGGCCTTGTTTCGATAAATGGCCGATCTCCGGGGGATCGTCCCCAAGTCGCCACCTTTCACAACTTCAATTCAAGTACTATGATAGATTATACTTTCCTATCTTTTTCGCTTTTTTCCACTAGTATTAGATTTTAAAATTGGCACATCCGATTGTAGTGACCATCTGCCGCAAGAATTGACATTGATGGCACAGGGGACAGCATTAACAATTCCAACTAATATGCAAAATTTAACGACTATGTCAAAATGCAAAAGAAAAGAATTAAATGCAAAATAAGTGATCCAGAAAAACTCTCTAGAGAAGCCAAGATTTGCTGGGAAAGTGTCAAGCCACTACATGACAATAACATTACTGCCTGGGAAATCTTTTTAAAACTCTTTGGCTTAGCTAACTCAAAGTGCAATCCCTCACAAGAAATTTATGCACTAATGAGGCAAAAATATGAACAACAAACCTGGCGGCCAAGTAATTCAAAAATACACCCTCAGACATTCCTATCTCTGGATCTATCACAAATAAAATCTGCAATCAACAGAACACTCCGCGGAATAAGGAAAAACGTGAGTGACAAACACCTATTGACTGACCAGAGGTCACTAAAGATCAAGAAGAATAAGCTCGTGTGGCGAATAAATCAGGACTCCACAGAAAAAATGTGGGCAAAATTACTTTATGATGCAAGGAGTAAAAACAGCGCGAGATTCTAGAGTACTGTCAATAAAATTGCGAATCCTAAAGCACCCGGAATAAATTCACATATAACGGAGGAGTGCTGGGTAAAATATCTAACCAACCACTTCAACAATGTATCCGGCAAAGTAATACAAGACCTAGAAGTTGGGGAGGAAAATAAGAAGGGCCAAAAGTTACCACCCGAGGAGACCTACTTCCCAGGCTCAACAACACAGATCAAGGGAGGAATTGCAAAAGGTCAGAAAGAGGGAGCCTCTGGGCCAAACGGAACTCCACCTGCCCTTTACAAGCAAGATCCAAATTAGTGGGCCGAGCAATTGCTCCCACTCTTCGAAAAAATATGGGTGGCGGAGCAAATTCCGAGTTCTTGGATGGGTTCAATTATTGCCAAAATCTATAAAAAGGGCCCCAGGAATGAAGCCAAGAATTATAGACTTATTGCTCTTAGCGATATAGATGCTAAATATTTTTCGGGGCTCCTACTTGAAGAGCTAATAGCCTAGGCATCAAAGAAAAATCTAATCCCTATTAATCAGACTGGTTTCCAAAAAAATGTAGGGACTACAACAAACATTTTGGTCCTCTCCCTGCTAATAGATTCTACAATCAAATACAAAAAAATGCAATATGTGTGCTTTATCGACTACTCAGCTGCATTTGACAGTATAGATAGAGGAAAACTCTGGGCCAAGCTCTCAAGTTGGGACGTAGATCCCAAACTCCTGAACCTACTAATTTTACTGCATACAGAAACCTGGATCCAAATATAATTGGGGGCAGGCGATTGTCTATCAAGGAAAATAAAAACAACAAAAGGTTTGAAGCAGGGGTGCGTTCTCGCACCGACCCTGTTCAACCTCTTCATGTCCGACCTTTCCAAAGACCTTGACAATTGCAACCATCACTCTCCAAAATTAAGGGGCCTTATTTTATCGAACCTATTGTACGCGACGATTTGATACTGATAAGTCAAACTCCTGTTGGTCTTCAACACCTCATCGATACAACGATCAATTTCTCAGACGAAAACGGACTAAGCATAAATCAAGGGAAATCAAAGGTGATGATATTAAACCAAAAAATGAAAAAGCGACACCCACAGTGGTTTCTGCGAGATCAGAAGATGGAAACTGTTAAAGAGTATAAATATCTGGGCGTAATTTTTGACTCAAAAGGTTCTTTTAAACAACAAAAAAAGGCAATTAAGAACAGAGGGGTATCGCTGGCCATTGCACTAAAAAGCATCAAGAGCAAAATAGCTGGTCTAAATTTAATCCCCCTGCTAGATGTTCTACAAGCAAGATTACTGCCATCGATAACCTACGGTAGCGAATGTATGAGAGTGAGAGATGAGTCCACCTTAGATAAAGTAGTAGCAAAAGCAATGCGAATAATATTCAGTCTACCACCGTACACCTCCCCAGCACAATTGAGGCTTGAGTTTGGCCTACAGCAACAACAACTAGCACGTAAAGGTACCTATGTAAAATGCTGGCACAAAGTAAAGAGTGCTGAGCAGGGCACCCTGAATACTTATATATGGAAGGAGCTGGAAAGAGATAAGAACAGCCCTGCAATGGTCTATCTCCAGGCAGCAATAAATACTCTTGCGTTAAAAGACCTTTGGGATGCAAGCTGTACGCAAAAATGTTTCAATCGGCTCGTTAACAAAACCGTTAAGATCTTATCCCTAGAAGAAGACAAAGCAGTATTAACCGGGAGGACGCATGGATGGTTCGTGATTCAGAGTTACACCAGGCTGCAACCACAGGCCTACCTAGGTACTGGCTTCTCTCGGGCGACGAAGGAAACCTTCTTGCAGTTGAGGATGGGGGTAATACCATCAAAAGAACATCTACCCCCATGGAAACGCTTGGACTCCAACATAAAGTGCAGACTCTGCAAAGAAACTAAGGAGGATGTGTTGCATTTGCTATGCAGCTGTAAAGCCTTTGATACTGATCGAAGGAGACATCTAACAGAACTGTGGAACCAAAAACTCCTGCGAACCAGTAGACGGGCATTGCTGGCCTGTTTTAACGGGGAGGACATTCAATTAGCTTGCAGACTGGTTTACTTCATGAAGTCAGTAAACATTGCACTAAACCCAGCCGTTACTCTATGAACTGGGAAAAATATGACCAGCAAAAAATTCCGACAAGTAAAGAACTTTTCTCTAGTGAGTGTTTGTCTGAGTTTTTGACTTCCGTCCTACTGCAACTACAAAGCTACCCACGGATAGTGCCTCACAGGTTTCATTGGGTTTTTAACTTTTTTTCATTTAAGGCCAGCACAAGATGTACTTTGCACATACTGATTCTATTTCATATTTATTAATATTGCAAATTAAGAAATGTTCTTATACTAATGTGATTGTATGAAATGTCAAATTTTTTATATCTAGTTTTTATGTACTTTGAATGGTGTTCATTAAGAATTTTTAAGAACAATTGTAAAGATTTTTATTAATCCAGCAATAAAGAATTTACCTTACCATTACCTTACCATTCTACCTGAGCCGCACACAACAAATCCAGGTGGATGACTAGTTGTTTGTTGGCTACATGGGCGCCAAAAAAGGTTGGGCCGTGCACAAACGGACCATCTCTCAGTGGGTCGTTCTCTGTATTAAGGCCTGTTATTCGTTGGCTAGGGCAACTGCGGCCACTACTGCCTTGGGACGCGGCGTTCCCTTGCAGGACATTTGTCAGGCAGCCACGTGGGCCTCGCTGCACGCGTTTATCAAGCATTAGTGCCTTGACAGTTAGGTCTGGAGAGATGGCTTTGGCCGTTCTGTTCTCCGTGACTTTCTGGTGTAATTTTGTTAGCAGACCCACGACCATTGGTTGGTATTGCTGGGGTATCTATTCTAAGGTAAGGAATCTATCACTGTGTCTCTTTCAGATGCACAAGTTACTACTTGTGTAACAATATATCTGTAAGAGACATTAGTTAGTGATAGATTCCTTACCACCCCACCCATCCTCCCCGTTCTGCGAACTGATTACTAGGGTTAAGGACATCCCTTTCAGGGCCCTAGTTTCATGGCACCAGTGATCAGTTTATTGCATGGCTTTGCTTTCCTGGCGCAGAAAGTCGTGTACAGAACTGACGTCAGCGCGCATGGGTTGTGCCTAAGTAGTCTCTGTGATGTCATCTCGGTGCTTACGACGCCAACGCGGAACCTTTGGATAGGGGTCTCCAAAGAAACCTTTCAACCCTCCGCCTCCTTGCATGGAGATTGAGCAGCGACAGTTAATAACATTTAACATTCCTCCCTAAGTATGCGAAATTATTCTGACAGCGAGACCTCCCTCCACTAAGTCGATTTATGCCTGCTGATGGCACACATTTTGTAAATATTGCACAGAACGGTCTATTTACCCACTGTCTGACATTCTCCTTTTCATCCTAACTCTTGCCCAGCAGGGCTATGCTCTGGGCACTGTAAAGGGTTATCTTTTGTCCCATTCTGCCCTTCTCCGGTTGCTAGACCAACCGTCACTATTAAAGTCTCCTCTTGTGAATAGATTTCTGAAGGGGCTTACACATTTTTCTCCCCTCACCTTTTATCATGCCCCAGTGGGACCATAACTTGATCCTCACTTATCAAATGGGTGCACCTTTCGAGCCACTGCACAATTGTCCCCCTCCGGCTGCTTACCAGCTTGACTGCCTTTTTAGTGGCAATGACTTCTGCCTGAAGGGTGAGCGAGAAGCAAGCTTTTACTCATCAGCCTCCTTTCCTGACCGTCTTCCCAGACAAGGTAGTGCTCTGCAGTAGGGCTTCTTTTTTTGCCTAAAGCTTCACTTAAACTAGTCTTTCAACTAACACATCCTTCATTCAAAGCATTATAATAAATATTTGGAATTTTAGAAGCATTATGGGCCCAGTTATAATTTTTTTTAATTGTTTCTATTGACACAACATAAAATAAAAGGGGGAGCAGTTATACAGAGAAATGAAAGTATATGTATTGAATGGACCATGTGAGCAAAACAGGCTTATCTGTTACACAAATTATCTATACAGAATACATTAGTGGACACACCTAAAAAACATAATCTCCACATGTCTATACATTATTAGTCCGAGTCACTATCATTTCTTGTGGTATCTGGAGGCTCACAAATATTACCCCGAAACTTATTCCAAGCCCCCCAAATTTTCTCCCACTTCTTGGGGCATCCCCGATGCGGGAATTCCGCCTTCTCCGCTGCCATCATTTCGTCCATGTCTTTGCACCACTTACGGAAGGTAGGCCGTGTCTCTGAGCCCCAAAGTAAGGCGATGTTACGTTTTGCCACCATCAGGCCCAACATGACCCAACCCTGTTGGCGGTGATTTAAGTCGTTTGGCTCCCACACATTCAGTAAACAGGGACGAGGCTCAGGCAAAAGGGAAACATCCATAGCCTGGGAGATTGTACGCATGACTGCCGTCCAGTATGCTGCTATTTGCTTGCAGTCCCATATGGTGTGATAAAATGTCCCCTCATCCCCACAATGTCGTAAGCAATATTTATGTGAGGTTGATCCTATCTTGAATAATGTTATTGTATAATATGTACGGTGTAATATTTTGGGTTGGACCAGTTGTAACCTCGAGGGGATGGCTGTTTACCGGGGGGACAACAGGGCTTCCTGCCACTCAGACTCATCAAATTCACCTACGTCACCGGACCAATGCAGCCGCAGTGTGGACGTCACCTCAGGAAGGTTGTTTATCAGTTTCCGGTAAGTCAGGGAAGTGTCTCTATCTGGCATGTGTTCCGTCAGAAGTCTGTCTTCTAGAGGGGAGGATTCCTGTAACTCAGTATCAGCCGGTATAACTGACTGGAGTGCATGTCTAATTTGGAGGTATCTAAATTTCTCGTTCTGAGTCATGTCGTACTGTGTTTGTAGATAGGAGAAGTCTACTATCTTGCCTCTCTTCCAAAGGTCACCCACCACTGAAATGCCTATGTTGTCCCAGTTGCGGAATCCTGCGCTGCTGCAGAGGGAGCCCAACCTGTAGAAGTCCCATAGCGGTGTCATCAGTGTGATCTTCCCTTCGCAGTGGAGGCGTCTATTCGCCTTATACCATAGATGTAACGAGTGTCGCGTGGGTCCAATTAGGTCCGGGGGCATGCGGCGGCTATAGAGGTCACCCAACAACCCTCTGCTCTCCAAGCATTGTCTGTCAGCTAAGTAAGCCGGTTCAGTCTGTGGGGCGTGCAACCAATAATTTATCTGCTTAAGATGGGGCGCCCAGTAATATAATTCTACATTGGGAAGCGCTATACCCCCATCGTACCAGCTCTTTGTTAATTTAACTTGCGCAATACTTGGCGGCCTTCCATCCCACAACAGATTAGAGACAGTAGAGGCGATAGCCCTAAAATACGAGTCCGATGTTTCGATGAAATTGGAGATACAGCTTGCCACATGGGCTTCCAAGATCTTTGCTCCAAATGGAAGAAGGGATATGGGCCGGTAATTAGAAAGATTAGCCGGTTCGGCCCCCGGTTTTATTAATTAACGGGACCAACGTTGCATTTTTAAACGTGATGGGGACCCTTCCCTGTACTAGGGACTCATTTAAGAGGGGGAGTATGCTTAGCGGAAGTGCCGAGAAAACGTCCCTTAGGACGTGAGGCGGACAGCAATCATTAGGTGAACCGGACTTCACACGATTCATCAGTTCCACTAACCTAGGCTGATCAATCGGGGGAAAGACCTCGAATTCAGATGGATTTCTACAGATGTCCTCAATAGCTGCCTTACTAGGCCTATCCAGGATACTTTCTTTTATGGTGGCTATCTTATCCATGAAGAAATTATTGAGCTGATTACAGAGCTCTTGCGTTGGAGCTTGGGGGGGGGGAGTTCTTACATCGTTGCAGAGATCGTTCACCATCCTAAAAATTACTCTTGATTTATTGTGCGCGTTCAAGATTTTCTCAGAGAAAAATGCTGCCTTAGTGGTTAAAATGGAGTTCTTATAGTTCCTACGGGCAGTCGTGTATGACACTCTGTCCACATCAGAGTACCCATGTCTCCATTTTCTCTCATATTGACACAGTTCCAATTTTTGTTTCTTTAAATCTGCTGTGAACCACCTATGAGCATCCATACGACGGGCAAGGGAGAATTTGGAGAGCGGTGCATGCTCATTGCAGGCTGCCAGGAGCCAGTCAGAGAGATTTTTTTCCATGAGATTAATATCGTAAGTAGGCGCTGGGATAGAGTTTGACAGGGAAGACAAGAAATCTTGATTGTTTAGCGATCTCCATTTCCTTACTACCCCTCCCACTGGGATAGAGGCTTTCGACTGGCCGTATAGAGTACAGGAAAACTGGATTAAATAGTGATCAGACCAAATGCAGGGGGTTGCCGTCGGGATAGACAGAGGGACATTGTGGGACCAAATTTGGTCCAGGATGTGTCCTTTTTCATGGGTGGGGGTCAGGACTGATTGAGAGAAATCCAAATGGAGGAGGAGCTCAGAGAGTTCGATGGCCTGGGGCCCTGCCGCTGGGTCGTTAAACCAGTAGTTTAAATCCCCGATCAGCATTACCTTGTCATAATTGACAACTAAGCCAACCATTTGCTCGCTCAGGGAGGCCGGAAAGGTGGGCATGACCTTGGGGGAGCGATAGATCAATGCCAACACCATGGTTCCCGTGTCTGTGTCAGTTTTAATTAAAAGGTTTTCTGTATCCGGTAGGTCTAGAGACGGTAATGGAATAAACTTATAATCTTTGTGGATAATGGCAGCAACGCCACCCCCTTGCTTTCCCGATTCTCTATTCACTGACAGTATGTAATAATCTGCCAGGAGAGTGGCAAGGACATCCGGTAGGGAGTCTTGGGTAAGCCACGTTTCGTGATAAATAACATATCCGGTCTGTCTGAATTAAGAAGTAGAAAAATGTCCAGTTGGTGTCTTACCATAGACCGCGTGTTCAAATATAGGCAGCGGAGCGTGAGGTCTTTAGATATCAAGGTTTTCCTAGTATAGTGAGAGCCAAAGGCTATTTTGTCCGAGGAGTCCTGGCCTGGCTGGGGGAGGCAGATGTTGTTGGCCGTTAGGCAGGATCGTGTGGCAGGGTCCAGGCTAGGGAGGCGAGAGTGTTGTAAAGAGCGAAGTTCCATGGAGGAATAGCTGAGATTTTTGCCATTCTGCCTAGTCCCTAGACCCGTCCTGGCGCAGACGGGCTTGCCTTTGGCGCGCCTTTGGCTCGCTGACGGCGCGCCCGCTGCGCTCGTCCGCTGCGCGTCTGGGAAATGCACATTGTTATAGGGCAGAGGGGGCGTGGCCTCGCGGCAGTGGGCGTGGCTTGTGGGCTCTGGGGTAATGGCGGCAAGAAGTTTGTAACCCGCGGCAGCGCTTAGATCCGCTGCGCGGGGATGCCCTGCACGTGATTAGAAAGTAGAAGTGCCCTGGGAGAAGAAATTAGGCGAGTAGAAACACAGTATCAAATACAATTTTTTTTAAATTCTCGAGCGTTTCTCCCGGCTTCCGCCTCAGGAGATAGGTGTCTTCTGTCTCACGCTTGTAATCAGCGCGGCTTAAGTAACTTTGGTGAGGGGGGCGTGGCCTGTGGGCTCTGGGGTAATGGCGGCAAGGAGTTTGTAACCCGCGGCAGCGCTTAGATTCGCTGCGCGGGGATGCCCTGCATGCGATTAGAAAGTAGAAGTGCCCAGGGAGAAGAAATTAGGAGAGTAGAAACACAGTATCAAATACAATTTTTTTTAAATTCTCAAGCGTTTCTCCCGGCTTCCGCCTCAGGAGATAGGTTTCCTCTGTCTCGCGCTTGTAATCAGCACAGCTTAAGTAACTTCGTTGAGAGGGGGGCGTTGTCTCGCGGCAGTTACAGTTATCCTATTACAGTTGGTATGTTGTTTAAGAACCCAAGGACGTGTTGTGCCAATATCAACTGTTAGAGTCTTCTCAGTCTGTGGGCACACCGAGCAGGTGCCACAAGGGTAGTGACCCTGAACAGGCAGAAGGTTCCACAGAGTAGTGGTAGATTCTTGTGGGACTAACCGGGGTCTGTTATGAACTAAGTCATCTCGTAAATTGAAACTTCTTTTGAAAGAAAAGAAAAGAGCGGAGACGATATTTTCACGCCGGCGGTGTTAAGGATGCGCCAATTCTTTCGAATTATTTTCTGCACTTGTGTAGAAGCTGTACAAAAGGTGGTGACAAAAGTCAGCTTCTCCAGGGGAGGTTTGACAACCGGTAGAGCTAACAAGGCATCTCGATGGTTGTTGGAGGCCCTCTTACGTGCTCTTTTGACCAAGGCGTTGAGATACAATCGTTTCTTTAGTTTCGTGGATAGGTCTCTAGATTGAGTGTCAAAATCAATTTTTTCGGAACAATTTCTACGGACCCTTAAAAATTGTCCGAACTGCAAATTTTCTCTCAGGGAGCGTGGATGGTAGCTATCAAATCGGAGCAAGGAATTCCTGGACATAGGCTTCCGATACAGTTTACTTGCTAGATGGCCATCTTTGGGAATAATGAGGAGATCTAAGAAGGGAAGTTCTGTCTCACTGTATTCCACCGTAAATCTGAGAAATCGATTCTGGGTGTTCAACCAATTTTGAAAAGCAAGTATGGAAGCAGTGTCACCACGCCACACAACTACGACGTCGTCAATGTATCTCTTCCACAACACCATTTGATGGAAGTATGGGTTGTTGGGGTCAAGTACATATTGTGTCTCAAACAGATGGACATATAAATTTGCCAAACTCGGGGCGAAAATGCTCCCCATTGAAGTACCCGATATCTAGAGATATAGAGAGTCTTCAAATTGAAAGAAATGTTCTGTCATAGCTAACCTAGCCTAGCTTGTGCTTCGAGTAGACCTCTGACAGCCTGCAATGTTTCTTCCTGCGGAATACACGTGTACAGTGATTCAACATCGAAACTGACAAGAATGTCAGTCCCGATGTTGAAATCCACTTCAGGTAACAAACGAAGGACATCCTTGGTGTCCTGAAGGTAGGTAGGCATGTTCCGCACCAAAGGTCTCAAGACAAAGTCAACAAAGGACGAAAGGGGTTCCAAAAGAGACCCAATGCCTGAAATAATTGGGCGTCCTGGGGGTGGCCTTGCTGTTTTGTGAATTTTAGGCAAGGCATAGAAATACGGGGTCACTGGATGTGTAGAGACCAAAAATTGGGCTTCTTGAGATGTAATCCAGCCCTCAGCACTTGCCTCTTCCACTAGGTTCTTGATCTCGGCTGTCAACCTAACTGTAGGGTCTGTGGTAAGTAGGGTATAGAAGTTGGTATTTCCCAATTGTCTCAAGCATTCAGCTCGATAAGTGGTGGTGTCGAGAATGACTATCGCACCACCCTTATCGGCGGGTTTTATCGTAATGTTTTTATCTTTGGACAATGTGTCGAACGCCAATCTTTCCGCCCTAGACAGATTTTGAAAGGTGTCATTTTTGGACAAATCTAAAAAACTGATCTTGTGGACCACAGCTTTCTCAAAGGCACCAACCATGGGGGGTACCTGTTGGAGAAGGGGAGTAAATGTCGATTTTTTTCTTGAGGCCCGTATTCTTCTCAATATCTGTCTGAACTTGATCCTTTGTGTTGTTTAAAAAGAAAAAGTGGAGACGGACTTTGCGAAAGAATTTCTCAACTTCACCACGCAGCTGTATATATGTAGGGACAAACCCACGTTCTTTGTTGAGGACTTGGTGCTCAGTTGGAGTCAATGTACGTGAGCTCAGGTTGACTATAAGATCCTCCTCGCTTCCTGGGGTAGTTATTATTGACCCCGTCTGCTGCGAGTGTTTGAAGGATCTTGTTCGTCTTCCCATTGTACTTGCGATTGCCCCCTCCGTCTGCCCCTGGTCCGGCCACGGCCCTGTCCTAAAAAAAACCTGGCCGTCAAAAAATTGGGGCTGCGAATGGTAGTGGGGCATAGGTTGAGGAAATTGTGGATATCCCCACGGAGCAGGCGGCCACCAAGGGCCTTGCTGGTAGAAGTTACCTTGTCCAGTTCGTCTGCGGTTGGGTCGATTAAATTGACCTCTCCCTCGCCATTGTGGCGTCCCGCTCGTACCTGCGCCAGAGTCACTAGAGTCAGGGTCTGATGAAGATATTGAGTAATTGGACCCATAGCTTTTGCCCTTCTTGGTGAACTCTGGAGGTGTATAACTATCACTCGTATATGGATAGATCCTCTCAAGAGAGAACTTAGCCAAGTCTTTTTTGAATTTGTCAATTTTAGCAAAAAAGATAGAGTCCCTGTACTCTTTATTGGTCTTATTGGTTTCATCTAGTTGTTTCTGAAATTGTTTGGTATTAAGTGTGGTTTGATCTGTCCTTCCAATGCTACCCTCTTCACAGTTGTCATAATGAGGATCAACCAATCCCAGGTGCATCGCCATGCGATTAAAGACCAATCTTTAGGAAGACCTTATCTGTAAGGAATAGTCTTGGGGCATTGGTCCCTAGAAGGCCAGTGGGGGCACACTTGCCGTGTAAATACTCAGCCATAACTTGCCCATGTATAATGGGCCGAGTGTGACTCTTCTTTAAATTGAGGATCATATCCCAGTCTCCTGGGGGGCTCGGTCCAGTGGTAGGTATGGAATTCAACATGCTTGGATTCTCTGTGAGAATAGATTGTAAAGTCTCATCATCAAAGGATAGGCCTGCGAAGTCTGCCATGAAAATGCCCACCAAATATCACCAGAGAGAAGAAAAAGAGGCGACGCTGTTTGGGTAGCCTAGACTTAAAAAGACCCGCAGCCGTGGCTGCACAACCTAAACAAAAGAACTAACCGTGAAGGGAGGGTCTAAGGGGAAGAGTTTAGAGACCTGCTTGCATCCTATCCCCCAATATAACTAGTAAAAACACACAAGAGATGCTAAGGGTCTAAATGAAGCTCGAGATATCTATACACTCCAAAGTAGTGTGTGGAGAGCTGGTCAGTGTGTTCAGAGAGGCAAAGAAGGTAGAATACCCATCAGCCCACCTGTTGGCGGAATCTCATCATCTGGGTTTTCTGTAACAACTGGTATCTACTAGGTCCTTCACTGAACGTATTGTGAGGAGTACTAGTATGAGATCCACCAGTGAGAGAAAGCCAACAAGATCAAATATAGGTGCTGGTGGGAAAAAAAGGAAGGGTTGCAGTGCACAGAGAATTGTGAAAAATTCAAAATAAAAAAATAGTGTGATTAAAATTGCCTGTTATGACGCCAAAGATAAGACTTTATTAGGAGGATCATCATAACGGCATGGTTAAAAGCAGAGTGATGATAGTGTGTCAGCAAATACTACTGATGGGACGGTGCAATTCCGTTGGAATTTTTAGTTCAGCCCCTGGTATTCCGAGCGACTTAGAGGGCTGCGGCAGATCTGTAGATGAAAGGAGAGGGCCTGGCTTGCAATGCCTAATGCTTTGAAGAAAATACAATATAAACTAGCGCTTAAGGGATACAAAAAAGCCATAATGGAGGAAAAAGGGAACCAAAAGATCACCGCCGGGATGAGATCATCTAGGGAACTTTTTAAAGTTATAAACTCCCTCTCCGTCCCTAAGTCAGCCAATTCTGTGATTGATTCCCAGATGTTATGTAATAACATTGCTGACTTTTTCTTAACTAAAATAGCGGATATTTCCTCCTCATTGGAAATTTCTAATCAAATGCTGAACAGTGAAGCTGACCCCCCCTGCCCCCACAGCGCAGTTGGACGTCCCGACTACCGAAGAGGGAGCCTTCTATAATTAGCTCCTTTCGAAATTTCCTGAGCTGTCCTGGGAGGAGTTAAATCGCATCTTAGATGCTACTAAATCCTGCTCTCCTTTGGACCCCTGTCCTCTGAAAATTTTAAAGGCTTGTAGAAGTATTCTTTTACCGTCTTTACTTAAAATTTTAAACAGCGCTATCACAGAGGGAATTTTCCCCCTAGTGTGGAAACTTGCTGTGGTCAAACCCCTTTTGAAGAAGGCCTCGCTTAACCCTGAGGTGCTGAAAAATTTCCGGCTGATTTCGTTATGACCAGCGCCGGCGAAAATCCTTGAAGCCCATTTAAATCGGCACCTGACAGCTTTCCTGGAAAGGGAGAACTGCTTGGACTCTTCACAACATGGATTTTGTGCGGCTCTCAGCACTGAGACTGCCCTTACAGTCGTGGTAAATAATATCAGATCTCAGGTAGACAATGGCCAGACCACTTTGTTAGTCCTGCTGGATCTTACAGCAGCCTTTGATACCCTATCCCCCTCTATTCTTGTGGCCAGACTGAGGGGGATAGGGGTCGAAGGGAGTGCCCTGAGCCTCCTGTCCTTCACCAAAGACAGCAAAAGGTGAAACTCAGTGACTTTATGTCCCCCACTCAGGCGGTGCAATGTGGAGTCCCACAGGGCTCGGCGCTAAGCCCGGTTCTGTTTAACATATATTTCACCCCCCTTGCTAAAATAATAAGAGCATTTTGATATCAGGTACTATCCTACGCCGATGATACACAGATCATTGTCCCAACAACCCAATCGGGGCATGACTGTGCGGCAAAATTCAAGACCTGTATGGAATCAGTATCATCATGGATGATAAGGAACTTTCTCAAGCTCAACGGTGAGAAGACCGAGGTTCTGATATTTGGTGGGAATCAAGATCTGTGGAATGAGGAATGGTGGCCTACCTCCCTGGGCGAATGCCCTCTCCCTGCCAAATCTGCTAAGAAATTAGGTGTAATTATAGACCCTACCCTGTCATTTGATCTACAGGTCAATAAAACGGTTGGCACCTGCTGCTCCATTATTCGGACTCTAAAGACGATAGCCCCTTTCCTATCCCCTGAGGCGCACAAGCAATCTACGGTCACCCTGGTATTGTCCAGGATCGACTATTGTAACGCTCTCTATGGTGGTATAAATAAGAAGGCGATCCAAAAACTACAGGTAACTCAGAATGCGGCCGCCAGGTTAGCTCTGAACTTGCCTAGACGATCGTCAGCAACGGCGGCTAGAAGAGAGCTACACTGGTTGCCGATTCAGGCGAGAATATCATTCAAGATTCTTTGTTTTGCCCATAGGGTGTTCTTAGGATCAGGACCCGAAGGGGTTAAATCCTTACTGACACCCTATATCCCCTGCAGATGTTTGCGATCTGCCTCAAAAAATCTGCTCATGGTTCCGAGGGTCAACAAGGCGAGATGGGGTGGTAGAGCATTTTCCTTGTTGGCCCCGAAATTATGGAATTCGCTTCCGCCGGAAATTGCTAGTCAACCCTCTTTGATTATTTTTCGCAAACTTATAAAAACCTGGCTGTTTTCATCAGGCTATTAATCTCAACATGATTGGCGTCCCTTCTCTGTTTCTGTTTTCGGCCTCAGTTACGTTTCTGTCTTTCCATCTGACAGCGCCTTGATGCCCCTCTGGGGTTACGTCTTCCTGCGCTATAGAAATATCCCCTCATTCATTCATTCTCATTCATCACTCTGCTTTTAACCTTGCCGTTATGATCCTCCTAATAAATTCTTATCTTTGGCGTCATAACAGGCAATTTTAATCACACTATTTTTGATTTTGAATTTTTCACAATTCTCTGTGCACTGCAACCCTTCCTTTTTTTCCACCAGCACCTATATTTGATCTTGTTGGCTTTCTCTCACTGGTGGATCTCATACTAGTACTCCTCACAATACGTTCAGTGAAGGACCTAGTAGATACCAGTTCTTACAGAAAACCCAGATGACGAGATTCGCCAACGGGTGGGCTGATGGGTATTCTACCTTCTTTGTCTCTCTGAACACCCTGACCAGCTCACCAGCTCTCCACACACTACTTTGGAGTGTATAGTTATCTCGAGCTTCATTTAGGCCCTTAGCATCCCTTGTGTGTTTTTACTAGTTAGATTGGGGGATAGGATGCAAGCAGGTCTCTAAACTCTTCCCCTTAGACCCTCCCTTCACGGTTAGTTCTTTTGTCCAGTTGATTTTGTAACCAGATACTCTTCCAAACTTCTCACATACGTTCAACAATTCTAAGATGTATTTCTTGGGGGAGGTGAAATATAACAAGATGTCATCTGCATATAGGGATATGCGGTCTTCCCATGTGTTGGTCCACGAAAGGCCCTTGATGGAGGGTTCCCATCTGATCCAAATTGCGAGAGGCTCTAGAATCAACGCAAAGAACAGCGGGGACAATGGGCAACCCCGTCGCGTACCCCTGCCAAGTGGAAAATCACGGGAGACCTGCCCATTGGCCGAAACATGTGCCAAAAGCTTGTTGTAGAGGAGGTGAACCCAGGCACAGAATTTCGGACCGAAGCCCATATGGCGAAGCACGGCAAACAAGTAAGGCCATTCCACAGTGTCAAATCCCATAGTGGCGTCCAATGAGAGAATGACCGCAGGTTCACGGATGTACGACTGGCGTGCCAGGACCGCGTAAAGCCTACGCAAGTTGAGTGCTGTGCTTCGGTGTGGCATAAAGCCAGTCTGGTCCGGGTGCACTAAAGTGGAGAGTTGGGGAGTCAACCGTAGTGCCAGACGTTTGGCAAGGATCTTGGGCTCCGCGTTTATCATGGAGATGGGGCGATAGGACGAACAGTCCGTCGCTGGTCTGCCTGGTTTATGGATCGCGACGATCGCGGCGAGCCGCTGATCTCTTGGCAGTTCTCCTGCCTCAAGACTGTCGAGAAACATCTCGAGCAGGAAGGGAGCAGAGGTCTGCGCTGTCTTTTTATATAGTTCCACTGGGAATCCATTAGGTCCCAGCGCCTTTCCAGACGCTAGTGAGTAAGTTGCAGTCTGTAACTCCTCTGTGGTGATATCTGTCTCTAACAGGAGCGTTGCCTCAGGGGAAAGTCGGGGAATTGTCAGATCTTTGATGTAGTCGTATGCCTCCTCAGACGTGAACGACACCCGGGGGGCATATAATTGCTCATAATGGTCGGCCAGTATGTCCACTACACCATCCGGGTCAGAGGTCACTGAACCAGTAGGGGAAGTCAGTTGCGCTATGACCCTGTTTGCCCTTTTCTTCCTATCCAGCCAGGCCAGCATCTTTGCCGCTTTATCTCCCAGTTCATACACTCTATGCCTAGTTGCTTGGAGGCGAGTCATCACTGTCTCCCTCTGATACGCCACATACGCCGCCTTTTTAAGCTGTACCTCTAGGGTGGCTGCGGGGAATGGGTGCCTCGCCTGTTCTGTCATTGTGGCAGCTAATTCTTCCTCAAGGTTGTCTAACTCCGCCCTCTTCGCCCGCTTGTGACCTGTGATCGAAGATATTGCTTGCCCGCGGAGGACTACCTTATAGACCTCCCAGAGCGTGCTAGGGGAGTCCACTGTGCCCACATTCTCTTGAAAGAATAGTTTGGTAGTGGCTGTGAGGTGCTTTATAATGGGGCGCACATGTAGAAATCCTGCATAAATCGGGAACATACGCTTTCTGGGAGCTTGATGATATGTGTACTTGAGCTGCAACGGTGAGTGGTCTGATATACCCCTTGGGCGAATGAGTACCTCTTCTATTCCCGTCAAGCCGTCTACTGAAGTTAGGAAATAATCAATGCGGGTGTGGCAGTTATGGACCTCGGAGTAAAAGGTGTACTGGCGCTCGTCAGGGTGTTTATATCGCCAACTATCCATAAGTCCCATAGCTTCCGTGAAACCTAGGAGACGTTGTCCACCCTGTTTCCCTGATCTAGTGGGAAATCTGTCCTCTCCATCTATTATATCATTAAAGTCGCCCCCTATGAGCAGTGTTGCAGCCGGTAGTGCTAGGAGGAAGGCTGTGAGGGCTGAGTGGGTTTGTGCATGGAGAGGCCGGGGGGACATATACAGAAACCAGATTGAATAAACGGCCTTCCCAGTGACATGTTAGTGCCGTGAAGCGGCCCTGATCGTCAGTTCGTTTCTGCTGTATTATTAGCGGGAAGTTTTTTCTGATAAATATCCCGTGCCTCTAGAACCTGAAAAACTCAGCGTGTGCCACCATATGGTATCCGCATCTATCCATGGCTTTAACAGCAGAGCCCATTAAGTGTGTTTCTTGTAGGAGTGCCACTGCGGGCCCACAACGCTTCAAATGCTGGAGTACCAAACCCCTCTTCACTTTATCTCCTAACCCTCGGACATTCCATGACATTACTGTTAAAGCTGAGTGGGGAGACCTAGACTCTTGTGAAACCTGTTCCGCCATTAGTCGTGTCAAAGTGTGTCAAGCATGTAAAGCCACAAATGCTACACATAGATCCATCGTGAAAGGAGAGTACTGCCCCAAGAACATTGCATTTAACAAAAAACCAAACATGTGATCCCTTACCCAAACTCCCATCCCCCCTCCCTGGCTCCCTGCCTAGCAAGCCTAAAACTGCCCACCACCCCAACTCAGCAGAGTGCTTAAGCCCACCCAGAATCGCAATACTTGCGTATCAGGGGTAGTGAGTTTCGTAAAGCTCCAGCCCTTCTTAAGACTCCAAGGCCAGCCTCAGTCCATAACCCAAAAACGGCACATTCCAGAAAAAAGTCACAGCGCTACACAGTTTGATCCGGAACATCAGTGCATCTGCAAAGTCTATTCTTCCTCTAATGGTGTCACCTGGCTCGATCCACGGCCACTGCGAGCCTGTTTCTCTGAATCTTCTTCCTCCTTTCCGCGGCGATGGGAGCCATTTTCTCGCCCAGCTCGGCCCGTCAGACACCACCCCTCAATCCAGTCCATAGCCACCTCTGGCGTATCAAAGATCCAGGTCCGGTCCCCAGCCACCACTCTAAGCTTTGCTGGGTAAAGCATTGAATATGGTAGTTCCTTTTCGCGAAGATGTTTTTTAACGTCAAAGAAGCTTTGCCTACGCCTTGAAACAGCTGCAGTGTAATCAGGGAAGAAGTTCACAGTAGAGTTCAAAATGTGTATTGGAGGTTAAATGCGTGCCGCTTGCAAAATTGCATCCCTGTCTGTAAAATTAAAGTCTGGCCAGTACCGGCCGCGAGGGTGCCCCCGGTTTTGGTCTCCCTCCCGGTACCCTGTGGGCACGTTCCACTGAGAAGAAATGTGAAAGTCCCTTGGGTTGTAGTTTAGTTTTAATCAGGTCCTCCACTTATAAGTCCATCGCCTGGGTACCTTCCGATTCTGGAATACCTATGATTCGAACGTTGTTCAGTCTTGCGCGTCCTTCTTGATCATCGAGCTTGTCAGCAAGGAGTTTGTTCTGTTTTTCAAGGTGGGCAACTGCAACCTGGAGCTCTGAAGTATCTACTACCAACGATTTGGCCACCACCTCTACCTCTTTCACTCTGTCCGCCATTTTGTGGAGGTCTGCACGTAGCAGGGATACATCGGTGGATATTGTGCCAACAGTTGTCTGGACGTTAGCAAGAGCTCGCATAATGTCCTCGAGCGTGATTTTTTAGGCTCCCTCTGCATCTGGCATCTTATTTTGAGTGGATCGCCCTTCCGGCACCGTGGGAAAGTTTTTACCATAAGCATATTTGTCCAATTTTTGTTGCGCGGTCTGGTTTCTGGGACCCCTTCCCGCCATGGCACAGTCAATCGGGGGTAGTTTCTGGGGCCTAAGACCGCCCGTAGCAAGAGGTACAAATGGGCTGGAGGAATGTATCATCCTGTAAAAGTATGGCAATATGGCGCTGCGCCACTCCTCAGGAAATGAAAGCTGGTTAAGGGCTTGTACGCTGAAGACGGCAGTATGGCTGCAGGGCTTCGTCCCCTAATTAGGACCCTCCTGGATAGGCCCCGGAGCAGCACCAGGCCACGTGGGGGACCGGGTATTGCATCCACCCAGGCCGAAAGTCTACCGGACCCAATCCTGGGTAGAAACAGAGAGTAGAATATATAAACACACCTCTCCAAGTCGTCTGGTCGAAGCTGTGGGGGTGCAGGATAAGCCGGATCCTCTGGGGGCCGGTAGGAGATGATAGTCTGAGTAGGGTGCAGCAGCCGCAGAAAGGCCCGGGTCTCAAAATGGCCCCTTTCCGGTCGGTAGTGAAGTCGAACGGCCCCAGGCAATAATGGCGTAGGGTCCGTGAAGAGAGTCTGGAAGCGAGAGGTCCCTGGGTGGAGGAGGAAGTGCGTCCAGAGTTGATAGCTTGGTGGGGTTTGTGCTCGGATCACAGCCGTGCAACGCAGCGCAGCGTGTCACGGCGATCTCTACGTTGGGCGTCAGCAGAACTAGAGTCCCCGGTCCAGTCGTCGCACCCAGGCCACTCCTCTGCAGAGGGCTATTGCAGTCGTTAGGAAGAACGGATTTTCACCGGAGTACCTCCGGGTGTCGCCACTCAGGTTCGGACGTCGGCTCCAGCCGTCGCAGCCCTTTATTTGCCGGATATGTATGCGGATAGCTGTGAAGGATAAGGATAACCTTGGAGCTCAAGAACTAAGCGGCCATCTTAATCGGCCGTCAGCCACGCCCCCCCATAATTTTAAATATATATTTACCCCAGTGCAGCACAAAAAACGAAAGTACATAAAATTGGTACAAAATCTCCCTATGTACCTGGAAATTTCACATGCTGGCGTTATTCCATTAGATCTTGTCTTACAATACCACCACAAGGTGTGAGAGCGATCATTGCTCACAGTCCATCAGGATTACAAATTACAATGTGAAGTGTCTGGTTTATAAACCAATTGGCTTTCAAGATCCAAGCACCAACTGGAAAAAAATTATGATGGAATAAACTCTCAGCCACCCACTATGAGGCCTGGAAACGGTCTGGTTTACCAGTTAATTGGGATACTCAAGACCCCGTTATGGCACGGTGCAAGAAGAACTCAAAGCTGCTCTTAAAACAAATAGTCAACCTACAATCCTAACAACAAAGGGCACTGGATAGGGAAATGAAATCCATCAATCTCCATCCTGATCCTCAAGCACAAATAAAACTTCAAGAACTATGAAACTCTTTAAAAAAGCAGCCTGCGAAGCGAAAAGGGCTCAAACTGATCATGATTGGATTGACATAGTGCAAGCCTGTGAAAATAATTCAAAATCCTCTATAAATCGTTTAGACAGACCTCCTACGGGGTCAGTAGGCAATAATGTAACAGAAGAAGCATGGAAGTCTCATATACGCTCCCTATATGACCTACAAGACACACACGGACCTAACATTACTAACAGTCTTTTTATATACATCACGGCAAAGCCTGTACAAGAAATCAACAACGCTGAAGCAGAACTGAGGCTCTGAAATTACATCCCCACCCAGCCCATGAATAAATCCTATACATTGCTTTCTGTTGTCCTCCCAGCCTCCTGCCTCCACACCACCGCTCATTAAGCACAATCTGGCACAGTATTTAGTCCTTGCAGGTGGACAGCATGTAGTCTTCATATGGGGCCCAAAAGTCTTTTGGTCTGGATGCCAGAGGTAGCTCTTCAGCGTATGATTCCAGTTGTGCCTTGCAATATGCTAGGTTGTGTAGCCAGTCAGCATGTCGTGGTATTCTCCTCCGTCCCAACATGGATACCCTACATTTGCAGGCATCGCCAACAAAGTAGATTCTAGTGACTGGGGGTCCCTAGTAGACAGTAATGATGACAAAATCTGCCCTGGGTGCAGCATGAATGTGGAGGATGATCTACACGTGCTGTTTTTCTGCCCTGCCTACAGTAAACCGAGGAAGTATTGGCTAGTGCCATTATGTAGGAATCTGGGCTTTAGAAACTATTTAGAATCGTACAGAATTCTGA
Source organism: Lissotriton vulgaris (assembly GCF_964263255.1). Lineage (NCBI taxonomy): Eukaryota > Metazoa > Chordata > Amphibia > Caudata > Salamandridae > Lissotriton > Lissotriton vulgaris. The sequence continues at coordinate 1,487,209,785 of NC_141696.1, forward strand.
AGATAAGCATCTAGCACTTTATCGTCTTTGCCGTAGCCAAGTACCTAATGGCCATGTGGCAGATAAGGGGAAAAATATTGAAAGGGTAACTTTTAACTCCCAACTGTGGAATGAACTGCACTGAACTGTAGCTAATTGGGTTTTAACTCCAGAGTCTAATATGAACTGATTCAATTAGTCCCTTGTTTTCCTGCACTGTTTTTTAAATTTTTTTATATTGTATGCTTTCATGTGTTTTAAATGTTTTTACTGTATCTTTTATGGTCTTAAATGGCCGAAATAAAGATATTTTGGATTGGATTGGATTGGATTGGATACCCTACATTTAGCCATTAGCAGTGACACTGCTACCAATATGCGTATTGCCGGCGGGAGCGATTTAATGCGGCCCATATTTTTGAAGCTGGAGGAAGGGTGTTGTAGGCCTGTTGCAAGTATTTGAAGTGTAGTATTTTGAGGCTGCAGATGGCTGTAAGCCTGTCCTGTAAGATATCCCAGAACTCCCAGTCTGCCTGCGTCATTGGGGCATCTATGATCGCATCCCCACCTCGCTTTATCCTTGTCCATGGGACCCCCTCACACTGGGAGGATCTGTCAAGGTTGGTGGTGATGTTTTTCTGATCAGTGCATGAGAGCAGGGTCTGTAGTGAGGTCAGCGTAGGCGGTTCTAGGGGAAAGCAAGTGTATGGGGCCTTAACTGCCGTCTGTAGCAACGGGGTGCATTTCTACCCCTCCCTCCCCCCCACACAAATTCTGTGAGTGTTAGAAAGGTACTTTCAGGGAAAGCATCCCCCATGGTTTTTGCCCCGGCCTCCTGCTAAGCAATTAGTGCCTCTGCCTCCCCAGTGACTGATAGGGATGGGTGGTATGTTAGTGGTAACAATGCAGCGTATAGTAGAGTTTTGTTTGCTCTAGTTCAGAGTTCTTGCCATGCTCCAGTTGTGGTATGCACCGGGCCGAAGGATTTGAGATTGTTGGATGACCACACATGCGGCACCATCGCCCTAAGGGGGTCGGGTGAGCCTCCTCATATTCCACAGTGGTGTGTGCTATGTATCTTTGGGGGTGGTCCCAGTAATGAGCGAAAAGGGCCTGAGCGCACAGGTAGTATAGATAGAAATCCGATGCAGCAAACCCTCCTTAAAGATAGGGGCCAGTGAGCGTCTGCTATCTTATTCTAGACTGTTTGTGAGCCCATGCGAGACTCGTCGAGCAGTATTGCAGTGTTTTGAAAAAGTCCTGTGTTAATGGGATGGGGATGCTGGTAAAAATGTTTAAAACTTTAGCGGCATGACCATCTTTATAATTGCTAGCCTGTCTGCCAGTTAGTGGGGCAGTTGAATCCAGCGGTTTATCTGGTGTCAGTTTCGTTACGCCTGTGCCATAGTTTTGGTGTATAACTACTTCTGGGTCGCGATGCACCCAGGTATTTTAGAGGTTCTGTGCACCATTCGAGTGGATACTCTGACGCGTGTGGAGTCGTAGCGGGGGTCAGCTGTAGGACAACCGATTTGGTCCAATTTATACTTAACGCAGAGAGCCATTCGTATTTGACATAGTCCTGCACTGCTGGGTTTAGGTTTACTCCAGGTTCCCTCACGCACACCACCATGTCATCGGCATACAGCGAGATGGCCAGGGGGTGTTGGCAAAAGTGCAGAGCCATAGATGAGTGTTTCTGACTGAAAATGCAAGCCAGGGGCTCCAACCCCAAGGCGAATATGATCAGGGAAAGCTGGAAGCCCTGCCTCATACCTCTGGGTATTTGCATAGGTGGAGTAGTGTGGCTCACTGGTTAGAGGCGGCAGACCCAGAAGCAGAGGTTGGCCCGGGACCAGGGTTCAATTCCCGACGTGGCAGGGTGTTGGGCCAATGTCAGCGGGCTCGATAAATCTCGGCTTCGGTGCCAATTTAACCATGGGTCCCACTCAGCAACTCTGGGCAATAGCTTGCTTAATCTCCACAAACGGCCCCATCAACTCCGGGGATGCCTGGCTTCACCTTGGGAGTGCCCAATAGGGACCATCTCACAGGGAAAGCCAGGACGGGTTCCCCAGCGTTATACAGCGCCAGGAAACCTACGGGTAGCAGTGCGCTTTACAAGCTCAAATACATTTACATTTACATAGGGTCGGAGGTCACTCCATTAATGTGAACGCGTACGACCGGGTTTGTGTACAGCAGCCTAATCCAGTGCAGAAATGCTAATGGCATCCCCCATAGAGGCCAGTACAGTAAAAATGTACGACCAGTGTATAGAATTGAATGCCAAAGCGTCATACAGGAAAGCAGCCGCAGCTGGCAGCGCAGGGCTCAACTGGTGTAGAAGGTCAAAGAGGGTGCGAAGAGTATGGGCAGTGGATCTAGCGGGGATAAATCCTGTCTGGTCTCGACGTACCAGTATCTGATAGAGACTACTAGCTGCAGATTCCTTAACGTAGAATTACCCCCAGGCGTGAGACTGAATCCGGAAAACTTTTCTGCCACAGCACTCCTGCGCGCCAGGGATACAGCACTACATGACTCCACCCTGACGTCATCTGCGCCTGTGATGTCAGCGAGGATACATAAGTCCCACCCCGGCGCGCCTACGTCAGTTTATTCTCTTTCCGCGTGCAACGCGGATCCGGATTGTGTCCTAGCCTGTTTTCAAGCCTTCTCTTCTTTTTTTTCACGCTTTGGCGTTTCGTGGAACAGTGTTTGAATGCCTTCAGGCTTCAAGACGTGTACCTTCTGCGCTCGTCCCATGTCAGCGACTGACCCTCATCCGATTTGCATGTAGTGCCTGGGTGAGCACCACGACTCAGAGAGTAGCGATGCCTGCCAGCATCTTAAGCCTAAGTCACGATGGGAGCGCCGGAGGAAGTTGCTGTCGGCACACTTGTCCAGGTCGGAGTCGTCCCAGCGTCCGTATCCTACTTCGGAGGCAGGGAACCGCCGATTTTGTCTGCGGAATCGCCTGTTGCCGCGGCCCTTTGGGTGTGGCTAACTGGTAGGTTCTTCAGTTTGTCTCCGAGGCCCTGTCCTCCTTCCGCGGTGGGCGGCGGTTCCCCCAGGACAGGCGCCCCCTCCTGTCGCCTCCCTACCAGCCGTTTCCCACTCGGAAGCGACTAGGGACCAAATGACAGCCTACGCGGCAGCGCTGCAGGCCTCTTTGGCCCTTTCTCCACCTCCTGAGAGGTCTGTGGAACCCCTGCCTCGCGTGGGGCTTTCCGTGGAGTCGCCGGATGATCCGGCCTCGGCGCCTAAGGATTCGGCTTCAGGTCGTAGGAGAGTGGTGTCGTCGAGGTGTAGTCCTTCGTGGCTTCCCTCTTCGGCGCTGAGCATCCCTGCCTCGCTGCAAATCCCTACAGGGCTCCCTGTGGTGTAGCAGGTGATTACCGGGACTCCCGGCTTGTCCCCGAGTCCCCCTCGACCCTCTGAGCAGGTGGTTGCCTCACCAGAGGTCGAGCCAGCGCCGTTTCGGCGCTGGGAGCCTTCCTCCTCGGCTCCGGTGGAGTTGCGAGTGGAGGCCGGGGCCTGGGGCTCCTTTCCAAGTCCCTCTCAGTCACCGACGCGGACGGCTGCCCCATTTGAGGTTGAGCCTGCGCCTTTTCAGCGCTGCGCCTTTTTTTCGTTCCGGTGTCGACCTCACCCCATCCTCCTGGGGAGCACGTGGGAGCAGGAGTCGGCCCTGCGCCAAGGAGGCCTGCTCCGGCGACGCCGATCAGGTGCCGATGGCGGACTCCACGGAGCCGCATCGGGTTCTGGATTCGTCCCCTGAGGTCCCTTGTTCTCCAGAGGTCTGTCATCTGTTGGTGTTTTCCTCCCCGGAGACAGAGCACCTTGTTACCACCTTTTTAACCGGCATCTTCTAGGGAAGGCTCTTCGCCGTCCCCATGGCCTAAATCCTCGAACTCTTCTTTCTGTGGCCTGCGACTGCCTTCCGCCCACCCCTGGGGCCCCTCAGGTTCCCCATTCCTCTGTGGATCCTCCTCTATTCAGGGGCTGGCCGCTCCCCCCTGGACTTGGGGATGGGAGGCTCAGTCTGCAACCGTCACCCACGGAGGAACTACTTTCTCCTCCGCGGCGCCCTACTGAGGCCAGTGTTGTCTTTGTCAGGGCTGTTTCTACGGCTGCTGGTATTTTGAGGATGGGTGAACCTGTCACTCCATTTCCTACAGACAACCTTTTGGAAATTCTCCACAGGGCTCTGGTGGACTTGAGTTGTCCCTTCCCTTTGAAGCGTCCCTCCATAACTCTTATGGCGGCTTGGGGGCGTCCTGCCACAGGCGATCTGGTGCCTCAGGCACTACTGTATTGCCATCTTCCTGCTCCGTATGACCCTGTCTGTCTTTCTTTCCACCCTTCTACTGAAGGCGCTCCACTGCGGAATGCCTTTCCGTGTTTGCCTGTGGTGGTGTTTCCTCCGTCTCGGGAGGCCCGGTGGTTAGATTTATGGTGACATAATGTCTTTGCCTCTTCCAGCGCTGCCTTGCGGGCACTTGTCACTTTGTGTTTGTTGACAAGGGCTACTTCCAGCTTGTGGGATCTTGGGAGTCCCTTCTTTCTCGTGTCTCTCATGAGGATGCCCGTTCCGATCCGCGAGGCCATGTGCTGGATGGTAGAGAGTTGGCAGCGTTTATTCTTCGTGCGGCTTTGGATGTTGCTGATGCTCTTGGCCCTACTATGGCCACTTCTGTGGCTCTGTCGCCATGCTTGGCTACGTGATGCCATGTTTCCTGAAAATATTAGGGAGCGTCTGTAGACCTCCAGGTTTATGGGCGTGTCCTCTGATGCTGGATTGTTTTCCCTAAGAGTGGTTCCCATGTTTTCTTGGGACTTGTCCTAACCTATGTGGGGTACATGTAGCTATTGTGTAGCCCTGTCTTACGCTTGGAGGGTGTGGGCTTCCCTTTGCAGGTTCCTCGCCCCTCCTGCTGTTGCTGTATTACAATGGTGCGGTTTTTGGCCCTTCTTGGGGCATGGCCTGGTAATCCACGGTGTTATACTGCGGTGTCTGCTGCCCTTCGCCTGACATTTTGCTTTGGTCTTCTGCCTGGTGTTTCTAAAGGAGTGTTTTTTCTGTTTGTCGACCTGGCCCATCCTACTTGTTTCTCTGTCTTGTAGCTGATCACACTTCTTGTCCAGAGCGGTCCCCTTTGGGGTGGTTCGAGGCATTTTGAGAGCCTTAATATTCTTTTGTGCCCAATGTGGTCTGGTCGTTTAGTTTATTGGTGCTTGTCAGTGGCTGTCCCACCTGTTCTTCTGTTCTGCGGTCGGTAACCTTGGCGTGGCCCTGGCGCTCCTGCTTCTGTCCTGTGGAGTCATTACGAAACTACGTTCTTGTTCTTATGCCTTGTTGCCGGGGGTCTGTTCTGTCTTGTCTGTTGTTTTCGACTTGGGACGGGCGTGCGTGTCCTCTGCATTGGGTATGGTTCCAGGTGGAGGGCTTTGCCACGCTTCTGCCTCTTCTCCTTGGAGTCTGTGGGTAGCTCTTCTCCCTCGGTACTCCTCTGTATTGCCGGCACCCTTGGGGCTTCTGGTGGAGGTTCCTGGTACGTTAACTGGGCTTGGGGTGTTCTAGCCTCCTTCGTATTGCCTTGTTTTCTCCTGTTGGTGAAGGCTGGATGACCATCCCTTTGGGGCAGGTGTTTGTCCACGATGCTGAGGTTCTCTTCCGCTTAGTTCCTGTGATTTCTCCCCTGTTACGGTGGACTGGGTTATTTTTCTCTGTCCCCTTGACTGGTCCTCCGTTAGGGGTCTTGTGTGCGTTTGAGCTGGAGAGGTCCTCTCGCAGACCCTTCTCCCCCTCCAGTATGGCTAGGGTATCTATTCTACATTAAGGAATCTGCGACTAGTAGTCTCTATCAGATGTACAAGTTACTTACCTTCGGTAACGATGTATCTGGTCGAGACGATTCTAGCCGAAGATTCCTTCATGACCCGCCCTTCCTCCCAGTTTCTGCGAGGACTCCTCTCGGTCTTCTGTACTTGCTTGCTTCAGAGTGGCGGTCCTGTGCGAGTGTCCCTTTTTTCTTACTCCCTCCCTAGGGGGATGCTCGCCTTGTTGTTGTGGCTGTTCCATTCCTTCCCTTCTGGTGATTGGTGGCTTGGAACCCTTTTTGGGTCAGGGCGCTGGTTGCAGACTTCTTCGTATGCTGTGCCCTTTTTTTCTCATGTTTTTTGCATCTAAGGGGATTGTTATGTTGATTACGAACTGGCTCTCAGTAGCTGTGCTCTATTCTTTCATTCCATGACTTGGTGCCTTAGTACCTGGCACTATTCCGGTTGGTGCTGTTCCTCACCATTTGTTTCTTTCCCTTCTGATTAGCTGGGTTTTTTCACACTGTTCTCACAGTTTTGTTTGTCATGGCTCCGTGTTGTGGACAGAAAGTTCTCCAAAGAAAACTGACGTAGGCGCGCCGGGGTGGGACTTATGTACCCTCGCTGACGTCACGGATGCGTACGAAGTCAGGGCGGAGTCATGTGGTGCCATCCCCCTCGGCACGCAGGGGTGCTGTGCCAGAAAAGTTTTCCGAATCCAGTCTCACGCCTGGGGGTAATTATACTTTAAGGGATCTGCACCTAGAATCGTCTCTACCAGATACATTGTTACTGGAGGTAAGTAACTCGTACGACGGCAGCAATGGTTGAGACGGGATGCAATTATTTTTGCTAGTATCTTTACATCAGTGTTGAGTAATGACAACAGTCAGTAAGAGTCCGTCGTACGAGGCGGTTTACCCTGCTTTAAAAGCGTAATTAACAATACTTTGCTTAACGGGAGTAATGAATGACTGTCATATGCTTCTTGATACATTTCAAGGAGGTGGGGTGTTAACAGTTCTGAGTATATAGAACTCTCCCGGAAGACCATCCCCCGCAGGCGATTTCCCGTTTGCCAGTAGGTGTATGGCCTCACGCACCTACTCTTCAGTTATTGGCTGGACTAGATATTTCTTCTGACCTGGTGATAACCACGGCAATGCAGTCATTCAAATATGCGTCTGTCTCACGTGGAGACACGGAGGAGCGCTTGCCATAGTGTTCGGCATAGAAGTCCACAAAATATTTCAGGATTTCACAGGAGTTATAATGACTCATCCCATCCTGGGTCGCAATACTCAGAATATGTGAGGTGTCCCAGGGCCCTCATATCTTAGTTGCCAGGCTGCGCCCAGGTCGGCCTCCCTCTCCATACGCATGTGCGGCCCAGCTCTTTGACATATATCAAATTTCTTGGTCTGCTGTCTTGGCGTATTCGGACAGGTGTGTCCGTTTGTCTGCCAGTATCTTAGGCTCTGGAGAGGCTTCGTACGTCCTCTCGAGAGATTGGAGCAACTCTTCCCAATCCGGATTCCGCAGCAACCACAGCACGGAGACCGCCCTCCTAGCTGCCACGGACAACTTCTGTTCCCTCCTGGACCAGGTCCACACGGCAGACCTCATCCTACTAGACCTCTCAGCAGCCTTGGACACAATTTCCCACCGGATTCTAGCCGCCAGATTCCATGGTACCGGCATCCAGGGAACCGCCCTCAAATTTAACTGCTCCTTTCTCACCGGCCGAACCCAAAAAATCAGACTACCACCCTTCCTCTCCTAACCCACAGAGATCAGCTGCGGAGTACCCCAAAGATCCTCACTCAGCCCCACGCTTTTCAACATCCACATGGCCACTCGCCACCATAGTCAGAAAACACGGACTCAGCATAGTATCCTAAGCCGACACCCAGCTCATCCTCTCCCTCAACCGACAGCACCAGACGCAGCTTTCCGGAAGGTATGAAAGACGTCGCCTCTGTAGTGTAGTTCCTATATTCCCAGCGCATTGGAATAACATAAACAGCAGTGTAGACGTAGGACTGAGGTCATCTAGGTCTCTACTGACTATGTTAGACTCAATTAGTTTTGCCAGCTAGCTCAGAGGTCACTAGAAACTTTCTCGAATGTTCAGGAAAGGGTTAACCGTCCTGATTTAGACAAGAAGGGATTAGTTTCTGACAACCGCATAAACATGACAACTTTGCTCCCCCAGAATAAAGAGTATCTCCAGAGTCGTGTGAAAACAATAGACAACTATTTCACTCAGTCAATGGTGCATACTTAATTTCACTAGAGTGCAGAGAAATAGAGAGACGGGCGTTTTCAATAAAAGGTGTTATTTTATTGAGCAGTCTTCTTTCTCATGCAAGAGAAATGAATTGCCACAATTGCAATACTTATTGTAAAGTAAAGTGCGTACATGAAATAATACTGTAAAAGCATTGATATGGTTTCTTAGCCATATGATACTTTAAAATGGATAAAATATATACATACATAAAAACATTGACTTACAAACGCAACTGGTGCTTCTAAGATATGCCTACCCCGGTGTACCTGACCTAAGCCTAATACGTGGGAAGGAGTAAGTAAGTTGTAATTTTAAGTTAAGTTAGGTTTTTGCCAAGTATCGGAATCAAGAATTCTCTCTAAGGTTTTAATCAGCTCCGTACCTTGGTTATAGAATGAAGGAGGTCTTGTATCTCGCTTCTCAGGACTTGATCTCCCAGCAACCCGCAAGAGTGACTTAGGAACACCGAAGCTGGATTTTCTCGGCTGGAGAAAAAGACCGCGTCTCTCTCAGTGCATCAAGGGGAGGGGCGGTTTCCGTTGGCTCTCATAACAGCTAGGCTCCCGGGCAAGTAGAACGTCGCTCTGCTCCCAACCACCGTGTGTTTGCTTAAAGCAACGTTGGTATATTTATACCTGAAAGGTGCCGGGTTTGACGTATGGTTGGACATAAGACGTGACTAAGAACTAACAGTTCTTTCTGGACTCTAGGAGTTCTTGTGCAAATCAAAACAAAAGCAGTGTTTATTTACCGGGCTGCTGGAGGCTTGGTTTGTTTAAAGAACCTGTTGTACTTTCTAGGAGTCTATGGGAGTAGCCTTGCTGTGTTTTGGACTGCATGGGCTATTACAAAATATGGATATGATTCTTATGCCTTTATAAGGATATTATTAATTATAACCACATAAGGGCATGAATCGGGAATATTGAATTAGGGTCCTAGATAGAAATACAACACACACTCCACGTATTAATGTCCATCATTACTAAATAATAAGCAATATAAACATATAACGATGCGCATGTGTTTTCCAACCCACCCCAAAATACATAATTGCATTCGAAATGGTGTATGGTTTATACTCGAAAAAATGAGTATTGGTACTGTACGCTTTTCAAGCAGTGTTATCATTCAGTTAAATGCATATATATATATCAGCTGAATGAATTGCGAAATTACACATGAAATGGCTCTGTATACAGAAGAGAAGGTCGAGACCATTTCATCACATATTTATACGATATTGTACATGTGCTAGAAGCTGAGGTAAATATTGTCTCTAATGTCTCTAAAAATAGAAGCTCTGTTCTCTAAGAATAGTTCTACTTTAAGTAGAGTACCATGTGCCGGAAAAAATGGTAAATATTTTTGATGTGAAAGAAAAATAATTTTGCTTTCAGGGGAAGAAATAGTTCCAAAAGTTTTCAGTTGCTTTGTTTAACAGAACTGAAGGCCAAATTCAGAGTTCAGGGAACGATGTGTGTTTGTTGTTTTTAAAGTTATTCTCATTGCTCAGGGGAGAACATCATATCAGACAGGCTTGCAAAAAATTGGTCTACGACATCAGGTGAAAGTTCGACCAAGTTTGAAAATACTGAAACTGTGCAGTTCTGTGCGTGATTGCGATCATCGATGTTTGGATCAGCAATGCTCACAGAAGGTTGTACCTGTTTGGTGCTGCTTTCCTCTCGTACTTCACCGCCACCTACTCGTAATGGTGAAGTCTCAACGAATGCCGTCATCAGAATAGGTAGCCGCTGGGGACATCACGTTGCATGAGTCGTTATAGGACAAAGCAAAGTATCGATATCCATTGGTACTTCTGATGGTAGTGTAAGACAGACATCCAACACGCCTTCTTCTCCGCATAGCAGACATCGAAGCACAGGTAAGATGCAATCTTGCCAGATGGGTCTGAATGAAAGAAACCAGGTTGTACTCAGATCTCTTAGCCGGGCCAATCCGAGGACCTTAGTGATACGGTCTGGTATCGTATTGCTAAGATCGTTTCTTCCATCGTTGCTGGAGTCTTGTCTGTGGATTGGCTTGCCATATCTGAGCAGAAGGAATAAAAATAAAATTCCTACCACAAGTCCCAAAATTAAAGGTAGGTCGCCAAAGACCGAATGGACAAAATTCGGGAAGATGCCCAGAACTGTTTCAAAGGGTGCTAACAGTCCCGAAAAAACTGTCTTAAATACATGTGCGATGCCACTGGTAGCAGACATGTTTAAGATTTGACTTAACATTTCTACGAAATGCACGGGGCAGTTTGTTGATAAAAGGGTATGTATCTCTGATGTCGTCCTTGCAACTTGTAGATCATACGTTTCTTTGGACGACGTCAGTGGCACAGTAGTCTGTAAAAGAATAGACTTCATTCTTCTTAAAGTATCAATTCGAATAGAAGAGATATTCACATAAGGCCATATTGCCGCCTCCATGTCTGGATTGCTGTTTGGATATAATACTTGCATACAGCAAACAACCCTGGAAATAACAGTTACGAGATAACATTCTCCTGGCACCATTCCACAACAGCTGTGGTCATTTTTTCAAACGTAGCTTTGGTTTGAAAGTTGTCTGAAGAATGGCTCTATCTGTTTTGCAGGAGTGCCTTGCAGGTGACATGAAAGGTTATTTGAAGACCCTTCGCTAGCTCCATGCAAGTTAATACCTTGACACAGGAGTGTACCGCCTAGTGATTTTTTACAATTATTGCCACTAAGGAATACCTCCTTTTCCCTTCACTATAACATTTGTGTGTGTAAGGTAAATCCCAGGTTGATTTGATGTATCCTTTACCCAACCTTTCATACTGGCCTGCTGGTATATATTCTTGGCAATATTTAAACTGGAAAGTTGTTATCAGAATTGTAATGGTTCCGTGTATTATCCATTCAATGACAGGTCTCTCTGACATTGTCAATGGTAATCTCTCAAGTTTTTCAATGCTCAGAATCGTATAATCTGCTCCTTTTTGTGCCAAACTGATTTGTTTATCAGTAAGGTTAAAGATAGAAAATAATGATGTTATGTTGATTAGACGCCATGGCACATAGCCTGAACGTAGGTTTTGCAACGTCCAGCCAAGCTGTGCAATAGAACGCAATTGGGACTGACCATGTTATAACATTAGTAAGTCCTGCTCTATTATATCAAAGGCAGATGATACAATACTGTCCAGTGAATATATTCTGGAAGACAGTCGTTAACACATTGTCCACAACAGAAAGTGAGTTTTCCAAATTTATACGATGAATTTCTCGTATTTTTTCTGCTGTTTCAATTTGCATTACTTTCCAAGCTTCTTGTATGCAGTGTATATACCGGCCGCTATGAAACGTTTTTGACGCTGTTTGCGTGGTCCCATTATGAAATCTCGCAAGTCAGCACATTCTTTAAGTAAAGTCAAGTGTTGCTTAATTTCAGCCAGTATGGATTTCTGTAGCCACTCAAGGCATAATTTCCCTACACTGTATGTTGTAACTATCCCTGGATGTTGTCTCTGGGAGTATCTTGGGACTGGCCTGGTCATTTTTAACCCCTGTTTTTTGTTCAGGAATCTATCTTGACAGTTGTTTGTGTCTGTGGGCCAGATCAACCATTTTTTCCAATCAGGATTTGTTCTGTTTTGGTGAAAAATATGGGATACGTCTATTTTGACATCCGTAGTGCTATTACTATCAGGTATGGGCTTCGGAATAGACGGTCTATTTAAGTCTTTTATCTTAGCTAAACCAAGACAAGTCGTTTGTTGAATGGTATCATTCAGGAATATTATTTTTTCTGGGATCATGCAGGCTCTAAATAATGATTCTAGACCTTGTACCTGCCAGTCTTTTGTACCCCAGATGGTTTTTGTTTCGATGTTATTTTTCCAGAACTCAAAACCAAATGTAGACATTTTGTCATACAATTTTTCAGAATAAATCAATTTAGTATTTGTCAACATTGTTTTCATTCCTGTTTTGTGTAACATTTTAAAATAAAACTTTTCTGGATCACTATTGTTCAACCCTGAGAAGTATGGAAATTTCTCATAGAATATCTTCGAGCTGCCTTTTGGCAGAGTTGGACAATTTTCTCATTGATTATAATTAAAAACATTTCTAGGTTGTGCAGATTTATGCAAATAGTGATGACCATAGTGATTGTAACAGTATAATTCTTCATAATTTGATGAACCCTGTAAATATTCATGTTCTGTGAATTTAGCTGACATTACCAAATCTGACATCATATTATTAATATTTTTAAAATCCCAATCATCAGAGAAGGAACTTGGTGTCACAAAGTCACTTAAGGAAACCTTAAACTGCTGTGGATACTTTAAGAGCTCAATCGGGCCATAAATATCATAGTCAGTTTTGTCCCATGCTATACCACCAGGTATTCGGTTGGCTGTGATGTTCACTGATGATAGTTCTCTTTTCTCGATGTGAGAGGATCTGTGAGACTTTAGGACCAAGTTGATGTTCTGGCTTTCTGTGTCCATTGTACTATATTTTCAATCAATTAATCTACCCAATTATAAAACCATGATGAGCCAAAGCAAGAGAAAAAGTACACCTAACACAGTCCAAAATTCAATCCATGGTGAAATCAGATATGTTTCTTTTAGTTGGTGAAAAAGCTCGATTATTTTTTCTTTGAATGTTTTTGTTGCTGGCTTGTCTCCATGTTCACTTGGATCATCGGAAAAGTCATCGAAGTTGATAAAATAACCAGATGCAGTTCTGTCAATTGGTGGGATTGCTTCCGGATTTCCATTGATCTTTTCATTTTCTTTTGTTACATTTGTACAGTCTGATGCTACATCGTTGTAGATTGGTGTATCATCATGAATTGTTGCAATTTGGGTTTCAAGAGGCACAAGTTCCATGGCTTTGTTGCATAGTCCCTTGTTATTTACTGCAGGTTTATTGAATGTGATTAGTCTCTCAGTTTGAACCTTTTGGATTGTAGCAAAGTTTGGTCTTCTGCTATTTCTTGGTAGTCCACTGGGCCTGCTATTTATTATCGGCCACATGTTTGTGGTTTCACCAGATCGATGGAAACAATTCTGTTTTCCTTTTTTCCCAGCAAGTGGCGGTAGTACTACTGATCATGTTCCGCTGACAGCTAAGACAGGTACTGCTTTTCTGTAAGAAGGCCCAAATTCCTTCTTTACCGTGATCTTTTCTCTGACCAGATCCCAAATCTTCGGAATCCAGACAGGTCTTGCTGGGACAGGTGGTTCTTCAGTGGTTGTTGGCTTAAACTTTGTTACTTAGACTCTTTCTTGTTTCATTCAAGTCCTGTAAAACAGCCAAATGATCTTTGATATCAAAGGTTTTTTCTTTCACCACTGAAGTTTGACGATCCAGATCCTGGATAATCATTCTAGTACCAAACAATAGTTCGTACGGACTGATATCTCCTAGAGAATTTCTTGGCATGTTATTAAGACTAATTTGGACACTTATTAAATGTTTGACCCACCCATCACCCAAACCTAATACCCTCGCCGTTATAGATTGCTTTATGTCTCGGTTTTTTCTTTCCACTACCGCATTTCCCTCAGGATGGAAGGGAGAAGAGTACCGCAATACAATGCCCATGCTGGTCATGGCCTCTTTGTAAGCTCGAGAGCTAAACGCTGGACTCTGGTCAGAATTTAGCATGCCAATTGCATATGTGCCGATAAAGACTCGCAAATCTTTTATAACAGTTCTGGCGTCAGCAGAGCACTGGGGCCACATCCAAATGAATCTCGTACAGGAATCCACTGCGACCATGAAATATTTATAGTTGCCATCCCTTTGTAATGGACCACAGTGGTCCAGGTAAACACATGCTAATGGTTTATCTGAGATTAGAAGGGGCGTCTGTGCTGGTCGTTTTACTGTTGATACTTTCATTCTTTGGCATATTTTGCATTCTAGAACATAGTTCTTAGTTTGTTTTCTCATGCCCGGCCACCAATATCTCTGTTTTAATAATGATGTTGTGGCGGAAACACCAGCATGTGCAGAAGCAAGCCCTTCGTGTGCCGCTAAAATAAGTCCTAATCTGTGTTCCATGTTTGGAATTGCTCTATCCCCCACTCCAGGGAATCGAGCAAATGGAACATTATTCGCATCAGTTATGTATGAGTACTTTACTGGAAAGCCTTTCGGGGGTGTTTTTCTGAACGCTTTTTTGTGGCTACGGAAGCCGGTTGAACCGCTTCCGCTGTGGCTGTGTTAGCCAATGAATTCCCTGCAACGTGAACGCCATCACGTTGATGACTCAGTGTGTGTATCACGTGAGTCTTTTGTAGTTCTTTCTTTAAAAGAACTACTTGTTCCCAAAGCGTTTTATGCTTTATTGTGGCACCTGTCGTCTTTGTAACCGTTTTTGCTCCATGTCTGCATGTCACTGTTGTATGACTTGACGCAGTAATGCGAATCGCACACTATTAGTGTGGGGAATTCGCGATCGGCATTTTCAAGCGCCATCTTTAAAGATCTTATTTCAGCTCGTTCAGCTGAACAGTTTCTGAGTGATTCAGTTTTGGTAATCATAGGTCTGAATTTACCAGAGCGCCTGCGACCTTTGACAATTGCGCACGCTGCATTGTAGGATTTTTTATCTATATTGTAGTGTTGTGCGAATCTGTCCATATAGATTACGCAGGTATGTTGTTCGAGAGGCAGAATTTCGATTGGCAGAGGATATTCTTGTTCATATTCTAGATCATCTAGTTTTTTCAGTTTCGGGTCAAAATAGTATTTCACGTCTTCTGTAGCGAGAGAATTTTCCCATTGTATCCATTTTGGATCTAATGCCACTGTATTCAGATTGCGTGGACTTGTTAATGCCTCAAGGGCTGATTCTGCTGTATAAATAGTTATTCTTTTGCCTTGGGCTAGGGCTCTTTCTTTTGCTACAGCAGTTTGAACCGCTGTCAGAATTTTTTCTGTAGAACTGAATTTCATTTCAGCTTCAGTGTACAAATGTGATTTGTAAGCTATAGGTACCATTTCTCCCTCATTAGAGGTCAGGTATGTGAATCCGCATCTTCCTGGGATGACTCGAATTACAAGGTTGCATATGTTTTCTCGAGTTTGCAATTTTGTTTTAGCTAACATGTCTGTTTGTAGTGATCTTAAAATTTCTGTGTGTTTGAGTGCAATTTATTGGTTTGAAATCAGGTTTTATTGATCCATAGAGAGGTTTAACCCTCTCTGCATAATTTAGAATGTATGTTCTACCGAAATTCAGGAAGCCTAGTATTGATTGTAAATTTTTCAGCGTTTTTGGTGCTTGGAGTACTGCACACTTGACTAGGAAGTTGTCTGCCAGGCTTTTGCCTTCACTTGATAATTCATATCCTAAAAATACGACTGTTAGATGGGCAATTCTTGACTTTTTAGGTCTCGCCTGGACATCGCATCCGAAGGATGCGTCCAGGCTGGAGACTTAAAGCTGTCTGACACGGGGGAATGAGGGACAAGAAACTGTGATGAGCTTATCCTTGGCTGGATTCAGCTCCGTGCACGCGCACCAACATTCACGCATGCGCACATCACAGCCACACGCATACACAGCACTCACGCATGCGCACATACACACGCATACACAGGCACACCCCGTCACCTACACGCATACACAGAGACCCCTCCACACACACCAGCCCCTCTCCTCTCGGCTCCACACACACGCACACGCATTTACACTTACACAGACACGCAGGCACCCAGACAGGCAACCCCCCCCGTCACACACACGCATACACACAGACTCCAGGACACATACACATACACATGCACGCTCACACACATACACAGTCCGCCGCGCGCGCACAGATGCCCCCCCCCCTCAACAAGGCGACGCCCCACTCACCGGCATCCTCAGTGCAGCGGCTCCCACCGGCAGCAAGACTCTTCTTCCCTTCTTCGGCACCGGGGCGCAGGGTAGGCTCCTGCCTGCTCCGGTGCGCCAAACAATTGCGGCTCTTCCGTGGGAGGCGGGGTAGGCTCCCGCCCTCCTACTTCCGGTTGTCCCGCCCGGCCTGCCTGACTTCCTGGTCGCAGGCCGGCGCAAAACGCTGCATAAAAAATGCTTAGAACAGTGGTTCCCAAACTGTGCGCCGCGGCGCCCCGGTGCGCCGTCATGAGCAGCCAGGGGCGCCGCGCTCACGTTGGGAAAATTGACCTTATTGCAGCTGCAGCGCAAAAAACTTGCTGCCTGCATAATCCGGGAAAATTATTTGGCCCAAGAGCGCACGTACGTACGAGTCGTGCTTTCACAGGCGTAGTAGTCGCCATTACTGGCATATGCAGCTCGCCTCTGACCGTTTGAGGCACGTTATTGCTGCCCACCGTGGGATCCTCTTCGCAAGTAAGGTAAGGAACTGGCATGGGAGGGATTCCTGTTCAGTAGAACAGGAGAACAGGAGTACGGCAGTGATACACAAGCCAAGAAGCCAGACTGTAAAAAAGCGGGCTCCACGGAGCTTGTTAAAGCAGCCAGAGAGAAGGCTTTGCCTTGTCTTTTTATGTCTGATTTCTTTAACGAGCTCCGTGGACCCACCTTCTTACACTAAAACTAACGCAGGTGATACAGGTGTAAAACGGAAGTTGGGCAGAAGATCGGCATGGCATTTGATTATCATCAATTATTAATTAAATGACATGCCGATCTTCTGCCCAACCTCCGTTTTGCACCTGTATCACCTGCATTATTTTTAGTGTAAAAAGGTGGGCTCCACGGAGCTCGTTAAAGACTCAGAATGCGGGCATGATGTTCCCCCCAGATCCAAACAGCGTACAGATGCACATTTGGCTCCCCTCGGAAATGACATGGTAGAAGTAGTTTTGGCTGTCATGGTTGAGCAGCACATATTGGGAACATATTACTACGTGACAAACAGCACATTCAGGCCTAAAATTGGTATTTCCTTAGTATTCCCCCTCAGCGAAAAAGTTGCAAACCTTTGGTAATGTTTGGTGTAATGGATACGGTTTTCTTTCTGCAGACTCTTTTTGCGTTTCCTGACAGTCCTCAATTTAGGTTACTCTGCAAGATAATTTTAGGAACTAAAATAATTAGATGTTGCTTTGCCTTTTAAACACTCCAAATCCTAGATGGCTGGTGTCGAAAGAGGTAACATGAGACAGAGCTCTGGGAATGCATGTACAAAGTGTTCTGAGATCCCAAGTTTTTTGACGGATACATTTTAAAGGTAAAGGAGGTGCAGATTGGGAAAAGTGTCTCCTCAGCACCAGTGTTACCAAAAGGATGCAACTATGCTACTATGAATCAAATGCCATGCTGATCTTCTGCCCTACCTCCGTTTTTTACTTGAACTAGATTTTATATACTGACAATATCATGTAAAACACGGCTGTAAAATGTAGTTCAAGTAAAAAACAGGTTGGGCAGAAGATTGGCATGGCATTTGATTGGGATTGCTTGGTGCCTAACTGCGTATCGCCAGTGGTATGCCTGGAAACCAGTGGTTAATTTGTAAAATAAAAAGTGCTGGGGCTCTCCTCAGGAGGAAGCACTAACAGGAGAAATAAGAAGGTGCAAACTGCCTCCTGAACAAAGCCCTGGCACTTATCCTTCTGGAGAGGACTGGGCCTAATAGCTAGAGCTGATGATTTCGTAGCTGGGAAACCAGGTTCGAGTCTTAGCGTGGTTCAAAATCCTGTGATTATGGGGGAAATTGCCTGCCTTCCAAATGAATGGGTCCTTAATTGGTGCTAAAAGCACTGGTGCTGAGCACCTGAAAGCCCCTGCTCAAATTAAGCACTGCTGGAAACTTTCCACTGCCGCAGCTTTGCATGCCATCTACTTGGAATGTTGGTGAATATGAAATCAGCCTAAAAATACCTTCAGTCGGAGAAGTAAATCTCTGCCCATGTTTTTATGTTTTCTTTCATGAATGGGTCTCCATGTTTTCTTTCCAGCAATAGCAGCCTCTCTACTTGCACTTGGTTTGTACGTAGCCGTAGTTTCAAAGCGTGTGTGCGCTATTAATCTTGCAATGTTTGTCACTTAACAAGATTTTATTAAAAAACTGTTATATTTTTATTTTGTTACAAATATGAGTATAATACCTTCAATTCTTCATTGCATCCCAATTAATTTACGGAAGACAACAAAGGTCGGGCTTACAAACCTCCCCCCAACCCGCCCACCGGTAAAAAAAATGGTGGAACCGGCCCACCGGTAAAAAAAAATGGTGGGGAGCCACGGCCAACTGCCAATTAGGTCAAGGGAGCCACAGGTCAAAAAAGTTTGGGAACCACTGGCTTAGAACAAAGGCTGCTTCTCAGTTTCCGCGACCGCGCTCCGGTTACCGGCGTCTTGTGTTTTTTCTTTTTTTAATTGCGACGCAGCCTGTATTATTTGTATTATACATGAATCAAGATTCGTTTATTTATGCTAACCTTCTATAACTGAAGTTTTTGTAAGGCACAGATCCACTATTGAATTAATTCAATGTGTTCTCAAACGGGATGGCTAAGGAAAAGTGAAGTGAAGCAATGGGCCGTGGAGAGTGCGTGCAGAGTGAGTGCAGAGTGACAGTGAGTGCAGAGTGACAGTGAGTGCAGAGTGCGTGCAGAGTGACAGTGAGTGCAGAGTGAGTGCAGAGTGACAGTGAGTGCAGAGTGACAGTGAGTGCAGAGTGACAGTGAGTGCAGAGTGACAGTGAGTGCAGAGTGACAGTGAGTGCAGAGTGCGTGCAGAGTGACAGTGAGTGCAGAGTGAGTGCAGAGTGACAGTGAGTGCAGAGTGACAGTGAGTGCGGAGTGACAGTGAGTGCAGAGTGCGTGCAGAAACAGTGAGTGCAGAGTGCGTGCAGAGTGACAGTGAGTGCAGAGTGACAGTGAGTGCGGAGTGACAGTGAGTGCAGAGTGACAGTGAGTGCGGAGTGACAGTGAGTGCGGAGTGACAGTGAGTGCAGAGTGACAGTGAGTGCAGAGTGACAGTGAGTGCGGAGTGACAGTGAGTGCGGAGTGACAGTGAGTGCAGAGTGACAGTGAGTGCAGAGTGACAGTGAGTGCAGAGTGCGTGCAGAGTGACAGTGAGTGCAGAGTGACAGTGAGTGCAGAGTGACAGTGAGTGCAGAGTGACAGTGAGTGCAGAGTGAGTGCAGAGTGACAGTGAGTGCAGAGTGACAGTGAGTGCAGAGTGCGTGCAGAGTGACAGTGAGTGCAGAGTGACAGTGAGTGCAGAGTGACAGTGAGGGCAGAGTGCGTGCAGAGTGACAGTGAGTGCAGAGTGACAGTGAGTGCAGAGTGACAGTGAGTGCAGAGTGACAGTGAGTGCAGAGTGACAGTGAGTGCAGAGTGACAGTGAGTGCAGAGTGAGTGCAGAGTGAGTGCAGAGTGACAGTGAGTGCAGAGTGACAGTGAGTGCAGAGTGACAGTGAGTGCAGAGTGAGTGCAGAGTGAGTGCAGAGTGACAGTGAGTGCAGAGTGACAGTGAGTGCAGAGTGAGTGCAGAGTGACAGTGAGTGCAGAGTGACAGTGAGTGCAGAGTGACAGTGAGTGCAGAGTGACAGTGAGTGCAGAGTGTGTGCAGAGTGACAGTGAGTGCAGAGTGACAGTGAGTGCAGAGTGAGTGCAGAGTGACAGTGAGTGCAGAGTGACAGTGAGTGCAGAGTGAGTGCAGAGTGACAGTGAGTGCAGAGTGCGTGCAGAGTGACAGTGAGTGCAGAGTGACAGTGAGTGCAGAGTGAGTGCAGAGTGACAGTGAGTGCAGAGTGACAGTGAGTGCAGAGTGAGTGCAGAGTGACAGTGAGTGCAGAGTGACAGTGAGTGCAGACTGACAGTGAGTGCAGAGTGCGTGCAGAGTGACAGTGAGTGCAGAGTGACAGTGAGTGCAGAGTGCGTGCAGAGTGACAGTGCGTGCAGAGTGACAGTGAGTGCAGAGTGCGTGCAGAGTGACAGTGAGTGCAGAGTGACAGTGAGTGCAGAGTGACAGTGCGTGCAGAGTGCGTGCAGAGTGACAGTGAGTGCAGAGTGACAGTGAGTGCAGAGTGACAGTGAGTGCAGAGTGACAGTGAGTGCAGAGTGCGTGCAGAGTGACAGTGAGTGCAGAGTGACAGTGAGTGTAGAGTGACAGTGAGTGCAGAGTGACAGTGAGTGCAGAGTGACAGTGAGTGCAGAGTGAGTGCAGAGTGACAGTGAGTGCAGAGTGACAGTGAGTGCGAAGTGCATGCAGAGTGACAGTGAGTGCAGAGTGACAGTGAGTGCAGAGTGACAGTGAGTGCAGAGTGACAGTGAGTGCAGAGTGACAGTGAGTGCAGAGTGACAGTGAGTGCAGAGTGCGTGCAGAGTGACAGTGAGTGCAGAGTGACAGTGAGTGCAGAGTGACAGTGAGTACAGTCACTCAGCACCACCACATTATCAGTCAGAACCACCACAGCATCACTCAGAACCACCACAGCACCACTCAGCACCACCACAGCATCACTCAGCACCACCTCAGCACCACCACTGCATCACTCAGCATCACCACAGCCCCATTCAGCACCACCACAGCATCACTCAGCACCACCACAGCACAA
The DNA here is from genome assembly GCF_964263255.1 of Lissotriton vulgaris. Classification (NCBI taxonomy): domain Eukaryota; kingdom Metazoa; phylum Chordata; class Amphibia; order Caudata; family Salamandridae; genus Lissotriton; species Lissotriton vulgaris. Next base: position 1,487,230,433 of record NC_141696.1, read on the forward strand.
ATATGTTCTCTCAAGGTTTCAAGCTTTATTACAAATGTCACAAAAAGATGTTAATATTTCACTTCTGTTCTTGGATTTTGTTACAATAAAATACACTGAACATAATCTTCACAAAAGTTATTTACAAAAGTTTAAGCTATTGCCATTATAAATTACAATCACTTTTATTAAGTATTAAAAAAAATTAAAAGCCATTGTTATTTGTAATATCAATACATCTAAGTCACGTAAATACAAATGTTGCATTACAAATGCTATAGGTGTCACATTTGCGAAAGTTATAACTATTGGCATTGTAAATGACAAAGCTATTAATTTAGCTATTTTCAAAACCAACACATAAATGAACATTTGGTGAATTTCCATTAAAATATTTGACTTTTTTACTAAGATATTATTATACTGTTTTATGCAAACAAAATTTAGATACTGCATAAATAACTTTAATAAAACATATTTTATATGAAGCTTTTTATGTAAAAAAAAAAACTATAGCATAAAGCAAAAAACAATTGCCATTTACAATGCTAATAGCTCAAACTTAAATAATGCGAGACCTATTGCATTGCAAATGCTTGTTAAAGTTGAATTTGTAACTCTCTGATGCGAACCCAAGTATTATGGTATTCACTCTTTTTAAGTGAGTCTCCAGGTCATCATCTGTAAGATAGATGTCATCGACATATGATAATGCCTCATCATCATATATTTGTAGTAACTCTGTTACCCTTGCTGAGAATAATCCTGGGATATTCTTGAATCCCTGTGGGAGTCGACAAAATTGTTTTTGCGAACCCATTATTGAGAAAGCGGTCAAATACCTGCTTTCAGGTGCAATGTTCTGACAGAAGAATCCATTAGAGATATCTAATGTCGTTTTATATTTTTTGCGCATGATGTTATTCATTAGTGCTGCACTGTGTGAGTTTTGTACTGCAAAGCTTTGCAGCAGGAGTTTAAATGTCTGTAGTCCAAAACTAGGCGATATGAATCGTCTGGTTTGGAGACAGGAAACTAAGGATTGTTCATTTGTGAGGTGCATGTTTCAATCACCCCTTTATATTCAAGTTGATCTAAAATCTCCCTGACTTGCTTTTTAGCTTCTTGTTTAACTGGGTACTGCCTTTGTGCAGTGGGTTGACTTTTTAACTGGATTTTGTGTGGAGGAGACTCCTCATCCCATCCTACATGATTCTTGTATAAAGCAGGAGCTTGGACCACTGCCCATTTTCTTGCAAATGTGTATTTTTTATGAATCGGAATATGATTTGAGAAGGCAGGCATAATCATTTCTTCGCCATGAGGGCACTCCCTGACAAACTCTGGTGGCAAGTCTTTTTCAGCTAACAGGATGTCATAGCCTTTAGACAGTTTCTCCCAAAAGAGACCTTTTATTTTCGTAGTTTTATCTCCCTCTATGCGTAATGTTATTTCATATAGTTTATGGGGCACACTAACTTGTGTGTCTGTAGTTTCCACCTGAATGTATTCATCGTGTCCACTGTCTCCAGAAGATTCATCAGGATCTTGCGAGCTATTGTCACTTCTGCTGCGCTCTCTAGCATTGTCTGGGCCCACTCTCCATTTTTCAGTTGTGACCTCAGAATCCTCTGCATGTTTAATTTTAATACTTGCTACCTTCTTTCTGGGAAACTGTGATTTATTACTTTGATGAGCAGGTTCTTTGTCTTTAAACTTGACGTGCTCTTCCTTGTGTTCTGACTGTCATCTTCTTTCCGATTTCTGTGAGGAAGTCTGAAAAGATCGAGAGGGACGTGTAGCAATATCTTGATATCTATCAGGTTTTCTTAATTTATCCCTATCTCTAAGGCTGTATCTTTTCTCAGAGGGTTCCCTTTGGGGAGACTTGCCTCCTCTGCCAGGAGATCTTTCTCTCCGTTGAGGAGACCTTCCTCTGGACTGGAAACGTTTTTCCTTGGGAGTGGATTGTTTATTACCCTCCCAACTCTTTTTTGGAGTATTTAGATTATTTTTAATAAATGTTTTTTCAGGATTTTCAGTTGGTTGGGGTTTTACCGGTTTCCCACCCAAACTATCTCTTCCTAGCTCTTCATAGGATTTTCCATGATTCTGGCAAGTTCAAATGGTTGGTCTGTTATATCTGTTTCCTTCAATTTCTGGCGGATTGCCACACATGCTGCTTCTCCTCTTATGTTGGCCAATAATATAGCCGAGACCTGCTTAAAGTCTTTTAGTAATTTCATACCCAAAGTTAAGGCAGGTTCTGGACCGTATTAGTTTTGAATTTGTCTTAGTACATCTGGTATTACCGCCATAGACGGAACACCATGTGTTTTTGTGTAGATGGAAGCAAAGACCGTGCCCCAAGTGTCACAGTCCTCCTCTTGTGGTGCAACCCCCATTGGGAGGCAGATAGTCAGAATTCTGTGTTTCTCATGAGGTGTAGAATTGGGAAATACTGCCTCTATTTGAGTTATTTTCTGAGCTAACCAGAATGGAATTTGTTCCCGTTTTATGGGTGTTTTACCAAGACATGATTGTATGTTCTGTGGTGTAATTTTGTTTGTATTCCCCTGATGAGAGGTCAGTTGTGGGATGTTAATTGCTGGTTGGACTGTTGCAGTCCGCATGACATATTGGACTAATTGTCTATGTATTTTAATTAATAGTTTTAGCTGAGCTAAAGGTTCCACGTCTGACATGTTATCAATGTCTAGATGTGGTGTGTAGCTGGCTAGAACCGGCCTCGTGGCTCCTGGTCTACCTAGTGGACCATGCCTGGTGATGTGATTTTGATGTTTTAGGGCACCTTTAAACCAGAGCAGGTGCTCTTGGTAAATTAGTGGGATTTCAACGTCCTCGAAAGGAGTGTATATATCCAGAGGTTCCTCTATTTTGTAATAGTGGAAATCTTTTGTCACAGCGTGTGCTGCTGGAAAATGTATCCATGTGTAGAACACCTCTGTCTGCCGATACTCATGTGCCTCTATCACGAATATGACCGTACCACCTCTGGGTGATAGTCCATTTTCTATAAGTTTAAGAGTTATAGTTCTTGTTATATTGACCGGAATGAGTATAGCATTCGGATCAGTTTCTTGGATGGTTGTGTCATCCGCTATGAGTTGAGCTGTTATTCTAGGTTGTTCCCTATTTTCTTCACTTTCTCCCATCTTACTGACAAAGTTTTGTTGCAGATCAAGTTTCAAGGAAACAAAGATTAGGTGCACAATATTTTGGAACACTGTATCCTTCAACGTTGACTAAACCAAGAATTAATACATAGGATTCTCATCCTACTAAGTTCCGGCGGATATTAACCTTTCACCCACTCCAGACGTCTATTGGAGTTTTTACTGGAGAAAGGGGTCTGTGTGAAAAGCACGACTGAGTTACTCTAGTGTCTTGCGTTAGTTTTATCGCCTTACCAAACATTGGGCGCCATGTAGTGTAGTTCCTATATTCCCAATAGGCTCTACGCATTGGAATAACATAAACAGCAGTGTAGACGTAGGACTGAGGTCATCTAGGTCTCTACTGCTATGTTCCCTGTAAAGAAGCCAAAAACCTGGGTATATGGATGGACCACACTCTATCCTACGAAGGCCACATTCGTCGCCTCGTAGGAAAATGTTTGAGTCCTGAAAACATGAAATCGCACCCTGGATTTACTCCCGTTGGAGGCTAGACGCACTATGACCCAGGCGTTGGTGACCTCCCGTATGGACTACGGGAATGTCTTGTTCCTGGGTGCTACAGAACACAGTTTAAAGCGCCTACAGGTCCTCCAAAATACAGCAGCTCGTCTTGTATTACGACTCCCCAGAAGAGCAGCATCAAAACCAGCATTAGCGGCTCTACACTGGCTATCGATCAAGAAAAGAGTGATGTTCAAAGCCCTCTTAATGTGCCACAGGATACTCCAACGTAAAGCCCCTCCCTATTTGCTTGATCTAGTACTTAGGTATGAGCCAACCAGAGCCCTACGATCAGAGGGGATGGGTTTGTTGACGATTCGCCGTGTTATAAGAGCAAAACTAGGTGGTCACTCTTTTAGATATGTAGTGGCAAAAAACTGGAATGCTCTCCCCACATCCCTAAGGCTGGAAGAATCTGAAACTAAATTTAGAACAATGCTAAAAACGTACTTATATAAACTATAAGCAGTGGGACAGGTGGTGGGTGTTGGGAGGTCTGTATGTCTCTGATAACTTGCTCTCTTCAGCGCGGGGACACGCCGGGATGGCGTCACCAGGCGCTTTATAAACTACCTTATTATTATTATTATTATTATTATTATTATTATTATTATTATTATTTAGACTTAATTAGTTTTGCCAGCTAGCTCAGAGGTCACTAGAAACTTTCTCGAATGTTCAGGAAAGGGTTAACCGTCCTGATTTAGACAAGAAGGGATTCGTTTCTGACAACTGCATAAACATGACAACTTTGCTCCCCCAGAATAAAGAGTGTATCTCTAGAGTCGTGTGAAAACAATAGACAACTATTTCACTCAGTCAATCGTGCATAATTAATTTCACCAGACTGCAGAGAAATAGAGAGACGGGCGTTTTCAATAAAAGGTGCTATTTTATTGAGCAGTCTTTCTCATGCAAGAGAAATGAATTGCCACAATTGCAATACTTATTGTAAAGTAAAGTGCGTACAGTAAAAGTAGTATTATGAAATAATACTGTAAAAGCATTGATATGGTTTCTTAGCCATACGATACTTTAAAATTGATAAAATATATCTATACTACTATTATAAAGAGAGAACTTGCACCTTTAAGCAAGGTAAACTCGGGAACCACAGCGCCAATCTACACACCCGATACACCGTTGAAATCGGCAGGGTGTGTAGATGGTCATAGGCTTTACATTTTTTTTTAAATAAACGTTATATAAAAAGTTACATTTTTACAAAAAGTAGTTCCCCCAAAGTAACGCCGGCCGCAACTGTGCGTCGTCACGTCCGGAGAAGGGAGGAGCAGCGTCCCAGGAGCGGCGGACATGGCGCGCAAGGGAGGAGCGGTGAAGTGAGGCCAGCGGCGGAGCGGAGAGGTGGATATGGCGCGGGGAGGAGCGGCGGCGGACAGGTGGTGAGTGGCGGAGCGGAGAAATATGGACTGGCGGTGTGAGCAGCAGAGGCAAGGTAAGAATCCGGGGCAGCCAGGGTCGGGGCGGGCGGGCGGGGCACGGGCTGCTGGGGAATGTCAGGGCAGGCGGGGGTAGGGGAAGCCAGCATTTCAGGTTTGCGTGCTCTCCCGCCCCGGCCCCCGCCCGCCACAACATTGTCCGGGACACAGACAATGTCGTGGCGGGCGGGGGCCTGGGCGGGAGAGCATGCAAACCTGAAATGCAGCCCCCAGCCCCCTTCTACCCCAGGCAACGCTGGGACGGGCTGCTAGTACATACATAAAAACATTGACTAACAAACTCAACTGGTGCGTCTAAGATGCGCCTACCCCGATGTACCTGACCTAAGCCTAATACGTGGGAAGGAGTAAGTAAGTAGCAGTTTTAAGTTAAGTTAGGTTTTTGCCAAGTATCGGAATCAAGAATTCTCTCTAAGATTTTAATCAGCTCTGTACCTTGGTTATAGAATGAAGGAGGTCTTGTATCTCGCTTCTCAGGACTCGATCTCCCAGCAACCCGCGAGGGTGACTTGGGAACACCGGAGCTGGATTTTCTCGGCTGGAGAAAAAGACAGCGTCTCTCTCAGTGCGTCAATCGGAGGGGCGGTTTCCGTCGGCTCTCATAACAGCTGGGCTCCCGGGCAAGAGGAACTTCGCTCTGCTCCCAACCACTGTGAGTTTGCTTAAGGCAACGTTGGTATATTCATACCTGAGAGGTGCCGGGCTTGACATAAGGTTGGACATAAGACGTCACTAAGAACTAACAGTTCTTTCTGGACTCTAGGAGTTCTTGTGCAAATCAAAACAAAAGCAGGGGGGTTTTCCCGGGCTGCTGGAGGCTTGGATTGTTTAAAGAACGCGTTGTGCTTTCTAGGAGTCTATGGGAGTAGCCTTGCCGTGTTTTGGACTGCATGGGCTATTACTAAATATGGATATGATTCTTATGCCTTTATAAGGATATTAATAATTATAACAACATAAGGGCATGAATCGGGAATATCGAATTAGGGTCCTAGATAGAAATACAACACCTCCTGGATGAGCAACAGCTGTCTAAAGATCAACTCGGAGAAGACGTAAGTCCTCGACCTCGGATACACCCCCTCAGCATGGGACACTGGTGGCCCTCCACCCTTGGTGATCATCCCACACCCACAGACCACGTGCGCAACATCTGCATCATACTCGACATTTCCCTCACCATGCACCAACAGATGAACGCCATATCCTCCACAAGCTTCAACACCGTCCGCATCCTATGCAAGACCTTCAAATGGATCTCCCCCAATCCAGAAGGATTGTCACCCACGCACTCATAACCAGCAGACTGGACTACGGACACGCCCACTACGCCAGAATAAACAAATCTCTACTCCTCAAACTCCAGACTACCCAGAACGCCGCAGCTAGACTTGTCCTCGGCATCCCACACCACCACAACATCACCCAGCACCTACAAGAACTCCACTGGCTCCCTGTCGAAAAGTGACCTTCAGGCTCCTCACTCACACCTACAAATACCTCCACAACATCGGACCGCAATACCTCAACAATAAAAAATCTCCTTCTACACACCCAACAGAAGCCTCCAATCGACCGATCTTGCCCTCTGCGCAGAGCCAGATCCTTCTACATCGCAGCCAAGACTTGGAGTGAACTCCACATCAGACAAACCCCCACACTGCAATCTTTCAGGAAGAGCCTCAATACCTGGCTCTTCGGTTGAGACGAAGCTGCGCGAAAACCCTGCCTCAAATGCCTTTAGACCCTCACGAGTGAGTAGTGCGCTTTACAAATCCCTGCTTGACCACATATTGTGTTCCATCGAGATAAACGTTCCTTCTCTGTTCTCGAGCCCTGCCTCTGTTGTCGAGCCCTGCTCGACAACGGGGAAACAGCGGCACTCATCCTCCTGGACCTCTCTGCAGCGTTCGACGCGGTCTGCCACCGCACCCTAGTTCAACGCCTCAGCAACATCGGCATCCAAGAGAAGGCACTGGAGTAGATCATCTCGTTCCTCACCGGAAGAACACAGAGAGTTCGCCTCCCCCCGTTTCGATCCAAGGCCACCAAAGTCATCTGTGGCGTACCACAAGGATCATCACTCAGCCCCACCCTCTTCAACGTCTACATGAAACCACTTGCAGCCATCGCACGCCAACACAACCTCAATATCACCTCCTACGCCGACGACACCCAGCTGATCCTCTCCCTCACCAGGGACCCCGACACCGCCAGAACCAGCCTACACGAAGGGATGAAAGACGTCGCCGAGTGGATGAAGAACAGCCACCTGAAACTGAACTCTGACAAGACGGAAGTCCTCATCCTGGGACCATCGCCCTCCGCCTGGGACGACTCCTGGTGGCCTCCCGCCCTGGGCACCGTTCCCAAACCAACAGACCACGCACGCAACCTGGGCTTCATCCTGGACTCTTCCCTCTCGATGACCAGACAAGTCAACGCCGTCTCCTCATCGTGCTTCAACACCCTACGCATGCTCCGCAAGATCTTCCGATGGATCCCGACCGAAACCAGGAAGACGGTCACCCAGGCACTCATCACCAACCGACTGAACTACGGAAACTCCCTCTACGCCGGAACCACAGCCAAGCTACAGAGGAGACTCCAACGCATCCAGAACGCCTCTGCCAGACTCATCCTGAACGTCCCCCGACGCAGCCACATCTCCGGCCACCTGAGGGACCTGCACTGGCTCCCCATCAACAAGAGGATCACGTTCAGGCTCCTCACCCACGCACACAAGTCTCTCCACGACCTGGGCCTCAAGTACCTCATCGACCGACTGACCTTCTACACGCCCACCTACGGCTACAGCTACGATCTACCAGCCTCACCCTCGCCGCCGTACCACGCATCCGAAGAGCCACCGCCGGAGGCTGATCCTTCTCCTACCTGGCGGCCAAGACCTGGAACTCCCTCCCCATCCACCTTCGACTGACCCAGGACCATCTCGCCTTCAGGAGACAACTCAAGACCTGGCTGTTCGAGCAGTAGCGGACCCCCTCCCCCAAGCGCCTTGAGACCCTCCCGGGTGAGTAGCGCGCTATACAAGTGTTATGATTGATTGATTGCTTTGGATATCGGGTCCGCCATATATCTGAGTTCTTAATCCGCCAGACCCTCTAGGAGTGCCCATCTCACCTGCTTGATGTGCCCAGCCAGGACAGATGATCTTCGACATATGGATATAATACAATATGGAAATCTCACCCCCCCCCCCCCCACTGCTCCCCCAGACAACAGTAGAGGGTTGTAGTTTATATATTCGGGCATATAGAGTGATGTAAAAGTCTGGATCATCAGTGTTGAGGCCGTAGACATGGGTTAGGGTTGTGCCCCCACATATTCCCTGCCATATGACATATCTCCCCTGGTCGTCTGTTTCAGAGTGCACAATAGTAAATGGCATGCCTCTTCGGCTCAAGATGAGGACCCCTCTGGAGTAGGAGGGAGCTAGATTTGTGTGTGCCCAACGTGTTCCCACATTAATCGCCCCCTGGGCGGTGAGATGAGTTTCCTGTATGAAAGCAACCTCGTGGCGGTCCAAGTAGGCGAATACCTATCTGACCGTTCTAGGATTAGTTAACCCTCTCACGTTCTATATGAGTACTTTCAGGTTACTGGACAGTTCCTTCGTGCCCATATAGTGTTTATGCTTTATCGCTGTGCGTGGCGCGAGGCCAATCTTTGTGGTTGTGTGCCGGGTGGCGTGCAGACAGAGCCTCAACAACAGAACAATACCATACCCTCCCCCACCCACTTCAGCGCCCTCAACTTGCAGAAGCCTTGTCCAATTTGTAACCCAAATATAGACCACACATACAAAAAAAATTGGGTTCCGGAGGACCGTAACTTACATTGTTGGTAATTTTTTCACTGCTGGGGTTAACCTCGTGGGGGCGCGAGCTGCCATCTGCCCTCAGTAGCAACCGAGGTGGCAGGGAGAACAGTAATTGATTCCAGGACAATAGAATTCGCAAAGTGAGAGGAGGTCCCTCCCCAACCCCCGCCAATATCCCTATGGCTGTGAGACTGTCAGTAACATACGGTAGGACCTGATATGTGCCCATCCGTCGTCTCCTTAGTTAGCCACACTGAGCATTTACAGCCTATTACTGTCTTACTATATTTGTACAGGTAATGGTTAACACCATAGTACCCCTAGTACCAAATCAAATCTCAGAAGGCATTGTCGTTTCAAGTTTTACTTGTTTAAAGTCTCAGCCATTATTCTCTGGTGTCAGCTGCGGCTGCCTCACCATTGGGGGATGCATGTTGGGGACGCTCCACACCCTTGATGAAATCCATAGCTGCCTTGGAGGAGGCAAGTATAGTGTGACGTCCACTGTGTTCTATTTTCAAACAAGCTGGGTACAGCATAGCGTATTTTAGGCCCAAGGTCTGCAGTTTCTCCTTGGCTGGGGCGAACTCTCTTCTCAGCGCCTGCACTGCTACTGTAAAATCGAGGTAGAAGGTCACTTCATTTCCCTGATTGTGCATGGCTCCTCTTTCACATGAGCGGTGCAGCACCGCGTCGCAGTGCCTGTAAAGTAATGTAAATTGATACTTGTATAGCGCACTACTCACCCGCAAGGGCCTCAAGGCGCTTGTACGAATACCGCTGTGGAACCCATCCTGGCTTTCCCTGTGAGGCGTCCACTCCTGGGCGCCCCCAAGGTGGAGGTCAGGCATCCTTAGCGTTGTGGGGGCCGTTGTGGAGATTAAGCAAGCTATTGTCCAGAGTTGCAGAGTGGGACTCCATGATTGGAATAGGCACCGAGGCGAGAATTATCAGGTCCGTGGAATTTTTTAGCCCAAGACCCACCGAGGTGGGGAATTGAACCCTTGAACCTCTGCATCAGGGTCTGCCGCTCTAATCTTTGAGCCACACTTCTGCCTGCAGTTCAGACGTTTAGCAATAATTGCTTTCGGGGGGAGGGGAGGCGGGAGGCGGGCGCGCCTGCAGAGATCTGTGAGCTCGCTCCACTATTAGTACCGCTGACAGCTCTTCAATTACAAATGTCTTTCAGCAATCCCTCCACAATTTTTTTATGGCGGCCAGTATTTGTGGATTCCGGGATACCCATTGTGCGTAAATTATTACACTGTGAACTCCTCTCCAAATTCTCGTTCTTTGCTTGGATAATGACTAGAATTTTTTCCATGTTCAGTTGTTTACGGGTGAGCTCTTGAATGTCATCTTCAGCTCCCGAAATGCGTTGTTGAGCCGTGGTGTGGCACGCAGCCTGCTTGTCTAGCTTTGAAGCCACGCTGTCCATGCGTGCGTTGAAGACCTCAATTTTGCCTTCTATTGACTGCATGCTCTGCTGCATAGCCAACAAAGTAGCCTCCAGGTCTTCTCAGCCTGCGGAGAGGCTCCTGCTCAGAATCAAGAGTGAGCCTGTTGTGTTTGTTTAGGCACCTTTTTTAACTCAGAGGTGAGGCAGGACTACTGCCTGTCTGATTTCCCCATGTTGTTCACTTGTCCAACAGTGCCCACTCCGTTAGCAGGATGTCTTTGAACCTCTCTTGGGTCTAGCTGTCAGTTGAATGACTCACCGTTGTTGTCAACTCTGGTCCGCTGTATGGAGTTGGGGTAGGAGGACAAGCCCTGCACGGGTACACTTAATCCGCCGGCACTCTGGGTCTCAAGGCAAGACTCATGATTTACCCTCGAAGACAGTGAACACCACACCTCGGTCTCCAGTTCTGTGTGTTGGTCCTGGGAGGCATGGCGGCTGCAATGCCCGCTGTAAGGTCCTAGACCCCGTGCTTGCTGGGGAGGAGTTCAGCATTGTCCCAGGACCGCAGCCCAGAGTCCAGGTCGCCGCCTCTCCAAAAGCTGCAAACTCAGCAACACCCTTTCGTCAGATAGCGGGTTCGGGGATTGATGGGGAGCTCACTGCACAGCAAGCACGAGGGCCGCCAAGCAGGATACAGTCACTACGGCCCACGGGGTGCCCCTGGGCAATGCTAGCCATTGGGGACAGGAACCAGCGTTTGGGGACCAACCCCTACACCACAGCCCAGGCTGTCAGCACCACCGTAGCTCGACCCGCCGGGTCCGGGTTCTCCAGCCGGCTTCACTGCGGGCCTCTGCCGCTATCTTGAGCCGCCTCGTCATTTTCTTGCTGCTGTTCTTTTTTTCGCTTATACAGTTGCCCCACGGTCCAGCTTCACATGGGGGTGCCGAGGTATGCCTGCAGAGTCACCCCTCCCATTTTACAGCCGAGGATGCCGTATTTATGCCCGGATACTTGACGGATTAGTGTCCCGACCGGCAGAGCTGCACTAGAGTGCGCCCATTTTGTTGTGGGCTCACTAGCGCCCCTGCCCACATAACTAATGGTCAATCTGATATACCTTTTAACTTTTGCACAAGTCAAAATTATAAAATGGCCTCCCTGGGGCCATATTTAAACAAGAACAGGAGTTCTGGAGCAGTCGCTTTCATACCTTGTTTAATTTTTGTCTGGCAGCAGGAGTAATCCCGGAATGATGGCATGGCTCCCTCTTCCAGACAAAATATAAGAAAGGCTCCTTAACTACTCCAGATAGCTGTAGCATGATCACTCTAATGGACACCGATTCCAAAACATTTGCAGGCTTGATACTGGCTAAACTGGAAGTATGGTCTGAAAGTAAAAACTTAATCCCATTCAACCAAACCGGTTTTAGACCAAAATCTAGCTCTCCTGCCAACCTGGTAGTGTTTACTATGATCGCGGACAAAGGCGCATCTAAAAAACAACTTTTATATACATGCTTTGTTGATTTTTCCTAAGCTTTCGATCACGTTACCCAAATTCTGCTATTGAAAAAGTTGATTGATTGGAATATTCCCACAAACCTATTGCATGCAGTCCAGCTCTTATATTCTAATAACTAGGCTCAGGTCAAACTTGGTCAAAATAATGGCTTGACAGACAAAATCCCAATAAAGAGAGGCTTGAAGGAAGGCTGTGTCTTGGCGCTAATTCTTTTTAACCTCTTTCTGGCAGATCTAAGTATAGACCTAGACACAGCCAACACTTACTCTCCAAGCCTGGCTTCTCAAAGTGACCTCACCAAAATATGCCAGTGACTTAGTCCTGATGAATCTGTCTGGATTGAGCTTCAAAGGTTACTTAACCACCTTAACCTATACTGCACCAAAAACAAAATGGCTATTAACCTCACAAAAACTCAGGCCGTGGCGTTTGGAAGAAAAATAAACAAAAAAAGGAGTGGTCTTTCGGTGGGCAGTCAATTCTTCAAGGCTTGTCATATAAATGTCTTGGCGTTTGGCTATCACATCAACTCCATCGAAACCCACTGAAACCAAGAATTGCTTCCCTGATCTCAACTGTTCAATTAATACATTGAAAATTACAAAGTCAAACCATTCTGCCATGAAGCAATTAAAGGCAAGTTTATTCTAACCTAACACTTTGCTATGGTCCAGAAGCTTTCCCAGGAAAGCTTGGGGATTTTCTTAACTCTGCACAAAATAAGGTTCTCCGTCTTCTATTCCATTTTCCCCAAAATGTGTCGCCTTCTCAGAATCGACTTGATTTGGCTTGAATAATCAAGAACTAACACAAAAAGGTTCTCTGCTTAAATATGTCACTTCTAAGGTATTCTAGCGAAGCCACATTACTCTCACTGTTGTGGAAAGAAATTCAAATTGGTACTCGATCAAACTAAAAAAAGTGGGTCTGGGCCTTCGACGCAGCACTGAAATACCTGAAAGCAGAAGAGTTAGGGAATCTGTCATTGCCTCACAGCTCCTGTAGGAACGTAATTAATAAACAAATTAGAAGGTAATCATTGCATAGAGACAAAGAGGAGTTCAGCAAAGAGGTAATGCATTGACAATCATTGATTCTTATAAGCAACCTTGTCCACAGACCTATTCGACATTGCTTAGATCTTTCTATAAAAAGAAGCTACTTTATCTGCGATTCGTTTTGTCAAACATTTCGAATACATCCCTAAATGCCAACCGAAAGCAGAGATTACCAAGTGTAGACTGCCATTTACACGAAGAGAGCCTGTCTCACATTTTATCATCTGTCCCATTGCAGGGCCAGCTTCAGGGCAGTGCGACTGGTGCAGCCGCACTGGGCGCTGAGCTGTGGAGGGGGCTGTAGTGTCGTGCAGGCAATGATGACAGACACTTATTTATTATTTATGGAGCTTTATTGAATCCCTCCTTACTCGTACTCTAACTGCCCCTTTCCTGCCCTGGCTCCTCCTCTTCCTCCAACCCCCTAGCTCCACCCACACCCAACTACTAGACTGCTCACATCATTAAATCTCCCCCTTTGTTAACGAATGAAATAACTGACTTGATCAGAGTTCTTCAATTAGCCTCTTGGGCTTTTGAATGTTCCGTCTAGGATGGAGACTCACGCCGGCATCCCCAGACGCAGCTTCAATCTGAGTTTCGGGTCTCTGTACTGCAACCACTTGATCAGGTCCCTCTGCATCTCGTTGGTCTATTGTCCTGTCAATAACCTCTTTCATGGCAGGGGTACACTTTTGAAAATGCGAGACGTTTTGGGTAATCTGTCTATTCTCTGACTCCGCAGTAATCATTGTACCCTTCTGCTGAGTGATTACCAAGGGTTCATCTTTGAATTTACAGTCCGTTTTCGTTAGCTGGTCTTGTTTAACCACTACACAGTCTCCTTCATGAAAGGATGGAGATTTTGCTCTCCTACGAGTGTCTGCATAGACTTTCATTTTGCTCTTGCTGGCTCGATCAACCAGTACCAGCTCTTTATGGGCACGTGCTGGAGACACTGGTCGCAACGCTCCTTCCCATGTCGGGATCCACGTTCGAATGGGTCGCTCCAACATGAGCGTGGCAGGACACTTTCCTGTGGTGGCATGTTGGGTAGTCCGATACGCTCTCGGGACCTCATTGAGAATCACTTGTAAGTCCCTTTTGTCCAAGGTAGCTTGTTGAAACGTCTTTTTTAAAGTTGCCATGAATCTTTCAATAGTGCCATTGGCCTGTGGCCACAGGGGCGTGATCTTGCGATGCCTGAAGTTGAGGTGCTTCGCGAACTCACTAAATTCATGTCCGTTAAAAGGAGGACCATTGTCCGTCTTGAGTTCCTTGGGGACGCCCCAGGCAGCGAATACTTCATCTAACACAGCAATCGTGCTGGATGCATTGGTGGAAGATACAAACTGTGCTATTGGAAACCTCGAGTATTCGTCCATTATTGCCAGGACATATTTGCCTGACTGGAGGGGTCCATAAAAGTCAATGGCAAGTTCTTGCCATACCCCACTGGGTAGCTTGGTCATTTGGAGAGGAGCGGGAGGATCTCTGTGACTGACCAATTGACACTGGGGACAGTCCTTTAAGGTGAGCTCCACCATTTGATCAAGCAGTGGAAACCACACCCATTCTCTGAGAGCTCTTTTCATCGCGACCACTCCACGGTGGCCCTCGTGGGCTAAGTTGATAACACCTTGGCGTAACTGCCTCGGGATGACGATCCGATGGTCTCTCAGTAGGAGCCCCTCTGAGGTGGAAGATAACTCTTCGCTGATGTGCCTGAAAGCTTGCATCTCTTGGCGGACCTGAGGATCATTCCTTTCTTCCTCACTGTCATGGCTCCAGCGGTGTGTTCGCAGTCGGCGCACCACCTTCTGAAGGATGTTATCTTGTGCAGTGGCTTCCTGTATCGCTTCCAGAGGAACCGCTGGTGGCCGGGCTATGCCCACTACAAAGTGTATGTATTCTTCCGCTATTGAGGGAGGTGAGACCTGGGATGCTTGAGGATGTCTGGACATATAATCCGCGGGATTCGCTGACTTCCCCGGTTTGTGTATTATTGTGTAGGTGTATTCCTGTAAGCGCAAACCCCAACGTTCAATTCGAGGTGGCATCTTGGCTCTGGGGTTTCCAAAGATGGTAACGAGCGCCTGGTGATCAGTCACCATGGTAAAATGTTTGCCATAGATGAATACATGAAAATGTTCGCAGGCCCATACAACCGCAAGGCTTTCTTTTTCGGGTTGGGAATAGGCCTTCTCAGTGTCTGATAGGCTGCGGCTGGCATAGGCCACAATGTGTCGTTGATCAGTGTCATTGTCATACTGAGCCAGTATTGCACCCAGTCCCACTGGGCTGGCATCCACCGTTATCTCCGTCTTCCTCTTGGGGCTAAAATAGGCCAAATTGTCAGCTGATTCTACAGCTTGTTTAATTTCTTGAAATGCCCGCTCACACTGGGGAGTCCAAACGAACGGTTGCCCTTGCTTGGTGAGGGCTCGTCGTGGGTGACTGATGGTGGCGTAATCTTTTATGTATCTGGCACAATAACTGGCCATGCCCAGAAAAGATCGGATGTCACTCACATCCTGGCGGCTCTTAGTGTCATTGAGTGCTGTCACTTTCTCAGGGTCAGGCTTCATCCCGGCTCCAGAGAACACATGTCCGAAGAATTTGAGAGTGAATTGATGGAACTCACACTTGTCCTTATTGAGGGTAAGGTTAGCTTCCAGGAGAGCATGGCATACCCGATCTAATGCTTTGTCATGTTCCTGGGCGTTTGACCCATACACCAAGATATCATCACTGTAGTTCAGCGTATTTGGTATGTGTCTGATGGTCTGACGAATGACTTCTTGAAATATTTCCACCGCAGAGGAGATACCAAAACTCAGCCGTTTGTATCGAAACAAACCCAGATGAGTGGCAAATGTTATGTATTGCGACTTCTCATGTAGTTCCAGCTGGTGGTACCCCTTGTTCAAATCAAGTTTGGAGAAGACTCTTGCTCCATTCAATGCGATATCATGTCACTCAAGTGGAGTCCTGGGTGACGCTCTCTTTCTATGGCTGTGTTGGGAAGCCTCATGTCCACACATAGACGCACCTTTTCAGGGGTGCCTTTCTTTGGTACAATGACGACAGGTGATACCCAGGGTGTGGGACCGTCAGTTCTTTCAATAATGTCTGCTTTTAACAACTCCTGAATTTCATCCTCTACTGCTTGCTGAAGATGAAAAGGCACTCGCCTGGGGTGTTGGGCCACAGGACTCACTTGCTCATTAATGTGTAGTCGAATCAGGCATTTGTTCATTTTTCCAAGCCCCGTGAACAACTTTGGGAACTTGTGGATAATGTCCGGATCATTATTGACTCGGTATAAGATCTCAACCAACCGGAGGCGCTCCGCAGTAGGCAGACTGAGGAGACAATCAGCCTCCGGACCTTCAATGACGTGAATATATGCCGGCACAGAAGTGGATTTGTGTCTGAGTGTCGTTGCGAATTTGCCCAGACATGGAAGGTTTTTTTTTACATCCAGGTGAACACTCTGACATATGCCGGGCTCAGTGGGGGTGGTGACTTCATCTTGTTGTATTCGGTCACAGGGATGTAATTTAGTGATGCCCCGCTGTCTAAAACAAACTTGGTTGCATGTGTTCCCACGTTTATATCTAATCGGGGATATTTCTTTAGTTGATCCGGGTCCGCTACCATGCTGACATATTCATCCGTGTATTCTGATTCCAGAGATGCGGATCTAGATTCTGCCGACGGCGACCTTCTCATCCATTGGGACTTGCAAGACTTCCTGCTGGAGTGGGAAGAGCCGGAGGATGACTTTGCTCGATCCTGTACTGCTTTCGCATGATGTCGCTTTGTATCCGGGCGAGACGACCTTGTAGCTTCACTCATTCTTTCTTTGCTATATACTCCACACATCACCTCAAAGTGATTCTTCCGCCCGCACTTTCGGCATTGTTGACCCATTGCTGGAGACGCATCTATGTGTGGGAAGTCGTACCCACATCAATAGCATTTTCTTGAGCGATCTGGTTTCTTGTCGCTCCGGCCAGACTCATAGCGTCTGCGTCTTGTGCATTGATGACGGGGTGCCGGTCAGGACCTTCTCTGTCGTTCTTTTGATCTTCTGCGAGTGCTGTGGGCTTGCATCCGATATGCTTGTTCTCTTCTTTCACTACGCCCTGTCTCCATTCTTTGGCATGCTCCTCTGCTTGATCATGCACCCTGGTCATTTCTTCAATCTCATCGAGATTATGGCTTTTCCTTAGTAACCGCCTTCGAAGTGTCTCTGAGTGACAACCATCAATGACTCGCAGTCGGATGGCATCCTCCGTTGAGAACGCGTCAAAGTTGCAATACCGAGACAGTCGGCGTAGCCTAGATATGAATGTGCTCATCATTTCTTCCTTTTCTTGACGGGCCTGGTGGAAGGTGTATCGCTCATAATCCACGTTTCTTTTGTGTAAGAACTTTTTGTTTAAAGCGTCTCGCACTTTGTCATATGCTCCTTTATCGTCTGTCGGCAAATCTTTGATCACTTTGCAGACTTCTTTTCCCACCAGATTGCGCAGTGCAATTAGTTTATCTCTGTCTCCCGTGACTTTTGATCCGTCCGGGGGACGCAGATGTGAAACTCCAGTCGCAACTGGCACGGTTGCTGCTGCACCGTCACCGTTCCGGTGAATTCGACATTTCTGAACAGGTATATCACTGACACTTCTCCACTTACTTGCTTGCTTATTTCTTGCCTTTGCCAGCGCTTGTTGTGCTCTTACCAATGCTTGTTTGCATGCCTCTTGTCTTTGCCAATGCTTGTTTGGTCTTTGTCAATGCTTGTTTTGTATTTACCAATGCTTGTTTGCTTGCCTCCTGTCTTTGCCAATGCTTGTTTGGCCTTTGCCAATGCTTATTTAGTGATGCCTTGTACTGCCTGACCTCAAAATGGCCACTTGCAATCCACAGAGGGTTTATCCTATTGGCTGCCTGGTTCCAAGATGGCTGCCGCTAAGGAAATCTCGGTTCCCGCGAGATGTCAGCTTCATTCATTCCCTTCAAGCTGATTCAGTCACCGGGACTCACCGAATAGCCGGTCCTGCACGCAGCAACACGGTGGCAACGCTCCACACACCCTCACTTGCTGGACCATCCAGGTAGGATCGGGGTGGGCTCCCGACTTCATTCTTCACTCTCGGGCCATTTCCGACGCCATGCCGAGTCGCACGCATCTGGGGTGAGCTCCCAACTTTGGCGCGAAGTAGCGCTCGGCTCCGATTCTTCCCAGCGCTTGATCACGCTGGTCAGGCACGGCTCCACGAGATCAATGAATCACGGAGCTGAGGCGCTTACCGCTGGCCTTTGGCTTCAGGCGGCGGTTTCTCTGGGGAACACGTGTCGCAACGGCGACCACTTCTCTCATGCTGCCAGGGACAGGACGTTTCTCCTTAGTCATTCAGGGATGGCAGGTCACAGCATCCCACCCTCGTCGCCAGCTGTAGTGTCATGCAGGCTATATGACAGACACTTATTTATTATTCATGGAGCTTTATTGAATCACTCCTTACTCATCCTTGTCCCTACTCTAACTGCCCCTTTCCTGCCCTGGCTCCTCCTCTTCCTCCAACCCCCTAGCTCCACCCACACCCAACTACTAGACTGCTCACATCATTACAGGGGCACTGACCTCAAGGAGGTGCTTTGTGTAGCAATAACTTATGATTGGAGAGATGACAGGCACTTTTGTCTTGTGGTAGTGAGAGAATCCTAGGAGGTGGTCATTGGGTGTGAGGTCGCCAAAAAGGATTGTTGCCCCGGGAACCACCAGTGCTAAAGCCAGCCCTGGTCCCATGCTACTAAACGAACGTAATAGAATATTGAAAAGAATCGTCACTCTGCATGGCATTAGAAGTATGCCTTACTTTTTTGTATGAAAGGAGAAACCCACAAATAGCGCAATTATATAAAATTATTTCTCAAAGCGGATCAGCTATTGTCAGCAAAAGGCCTGATGATTTATTTATTTATTTATTTAGAATTTTGTAGAGCGCACAGCTACCTCCGACGGAGGTGTCCCGGCGCTGAAGACCTTATCTCTGAAGAGTCAGGGGAGTGTGAGAGGGGGCATTTAGGATTACATTTGGGAGAAAAACCAGGTTTTCAGTTTTCGCCATGTAGTTTGTCAACCATTCAGCTTGCTTTTATGTTTTTATTTTTAGATGTACCTTGGGAATTGAATGGCACAATGTTACTTTTAACAAATATTTTAACAACATTGCGACGGGAAGAAGTAACCTTAGGCGAGTTTGCACAAACATGATTGCACTTTTAACAGACGAGTCTTAACCCAAAATCCTAATGCACTTTAAGTGACTTTGCACAATCAGGTCTGCACTTTAACCTGGAAAAGGGCAGCAAAAGGATGAGCACTGCGTCACTTTAAACAAATAGATGATTTTGCTGACTGTAAGTGATTCTGCATGAACACTTCTGCCCTTTATCAAGGAAAAAAGGTAGGAAAAAGATGGGCACAGCGTCACTTTAAACAAATCGTCAATGCTGCTAACTGGAGGTAATTTAAAGGGACACACCAGTACTATAACATGGAAACAAAGCGGGAATGGAAGGACTCCGCCTAACTATAAACATACCCAAAACTCTGTAGATTTTATCTGGCATACTGTGAATTGCTGAGGAGTACTAAGCAAAGCAAATGTGAGCTTGAAGATTTTGGTTTGCATTTAATGCTACTGAATTTCAATAGAAATTCTGTTATAATTTTTGAAGTGCCATTAGTACATCAATATGCACTTTTTAATTGTAAAGAAATACGGACAGGTTGGCGCTCACTCGGTTTTCATTTTAATACAGTTTTTAGCCTCTGTATTTTAAACAGAAACTTATTAAAATTATACCTTTTAATGCCAGAAAGAAGTCTGTTCTCAGTACCCAGTGATTGTGATTTTTAACGTTCTTCTGATCATGTTGTGTAACTTTCTTCTGATCATGTTGTGTAACTTATTATCGTTTTTATAAACTGAAATAAATTTACTTTGACTCTGGTAGAGACATGATCTAGCCGCAGATTCCGTACCGAGCGCACCCATACCCCCGCACTGCAGATCTCTTATTCATGTCAGGGCTTTCCCCTTCAGGGCTGTAGTTGCATCAACAGACCATCATCTGTCAACTTCATAGCTCCGCTCTTCAGGCGTGGATATTTGTGAAAAGTACTGACGTCAGTGTGCCGAGTTGGCACCTATATAGTAGACGCAGGCGTCATAATGACGCCGATGACATCGCGCAGATCGACCTACGCCATCTACTGGCGTGCAGGGGTACTGCTCAAGAATAATCTTCTGGATCCAGTCTGATGCCTGGGCAGTTCACAGGTAAGGAATCTACTACATCATGGGTACTCAGAAACTTTCTCTCGGGGGCCAAATTTACAGTGTGGTTTGTGTCCGAGGGCTGCACCGGTGGGGGAGGGGGCGGGCCCAGAGCAACAAAAAAAACTGGTACCATGAGGTTGATCACTGGTCCCTGCAGCGGACGCCTTCGTCCACTGAGCCACCAGACCTGGCATACACACATCTCTCTCTCTTGTTCTTTCAGTCTCTCTCTTTGCCTCCCTCCCTCTCTCCCTCCCTCTTCCTCCCTCTCTCTATCTCTCTCTCCCTCTGTCTCACTCACTCTGACTGTCTCACTCCCTCTCTCCCTCTGTCTCACTCACTCTGACTGTCTCCCTCTCTGTCTCCCTTTCTCTGTTTCCCTCTCCCTGTTACCCTCTCCCGGTTTCCCTCTCCCTCTCTCTCCTTCCCTCTCTCTTTACTTCCCTCTCCCTCCTTCCCTCTGTCTCCCGCTCTCTCCTTCCCCCTCCCTCACTCTGAGGTCTCCCTCCCTCACTCTGAGGTCTCCCTCCCTCGCCCTGTCTCCCTCCCTCCATCGCTCTGCCTCTCTCCCTCTCTCCGTCGCTCTGTCTCCCTTCCTCTACCTCGCTCCTCTGTATCCCTCCCCCTCCTTCGCTCTCCCATGCTCTCCCTCCCTCTCCCTCTGTCTCCCTCCCTCGCTCTCCCTCTGTCTCCCTCCCTCGCTTTCCCTCTGTCTCCCCCCTCGCTCTCCCTCTGTCTGCCTCTTTCTCGCTCTCTCTCTCTGTCTCCCTCCCCCTCTGTCTGCCTCTGTCTCTCTCCCTCACTCTCCCGCTTTCTGCCTCTCCCTCGCTATCCCTTGCTCTCCCTCTGTCTCCCTCCCTCGCTCACCCTCGCTCTCCCTCTGTCTGCCTCTCCCTCTGTCTCCCTCCCTCGCTCTCTCTCTGTCTCCCTCCCTCGCTCTCCCTCTGTCTTCCTCCCTCGCTATCCCTCTGTCTGCCTCTGTCTCTCTCCCCCTCTACCTCCTCCCTCTCCCTCGGCCACCCTCTTCATCTCACCCTACCTGTGTGTGCCCTGGCTGAGACAGCTTCCGGGCACACACCCCCACAGCCGCACCCGAGCACTTCACAGGTCTTTAAAAGACCATTCACATGTTAATGAGGCTTTGTTCACCTCTTAGGCCCCTGCAGCTCCACTCTGACTATGGTGGGAATCGCCCCCCTCCACAGAGCAGCAGAGTCTCTTGAGGCGCGCTGCCGCAGGGGTGTTTGCTGACACACTTTAAAAAAATATATATATATTAAAACACGGGTACGATGTTTGGACGGTCCGCGGGCCGCCAGGAAAGGCTTGCCGGGCCGCTGTTGGCCCGCAGGCCGTACTATGAGTACCCGTGTACTAGATCATGTCGCTACCGGATAGGGCATTACAGAAGGTAAGTAACTTGTCCTTCTAGTAGTAATTATCTCATTGAGAAAGGTTAAGTGAAATATTAGCACTCAACCAGCAAGAGCCTTCCTTCCAAATACATCAAGACCGAATAGTTCTAAGAACCAACTTAAACTTTTTGCCTAAAGTAATGGTTCGAGACATATGAGCTGCAGATTACACAGTATGCATAGATCGCCTTCTGGTGTTGGGCTCGAATGTTTGCACATTGTTATTGTCCTTGTAAAAGTCTTTGGAAGTCACAAGATAGGTGACTCCTCCTGTGGACCATAGTGCGCATGGGCATCGGCTCCATCTTCAGATTGTTTTTTTCCGCCATCGGGTTCGGATGTACTTGTAGCGCTCCAGTCGGAACCGTTACCGATTCAATATCGACGCGCAATCCTTCACCCTTTTGATGGTATTGTCTCGATTGCGATCCCAGTCGACGCGCATCTCAACAAATTTGAAGTCCTTGATTCCCTTATGGACACTTTTGACACCTCACAAAGGTCCACCTCTATTTTACCAATGCTAACAGGGGTAATTAGGCATGCACCAGAAGTATTCAAAGATCCTGTGCGGGCTAGAGTTATTGACCCCAGGACCAACAAAAAGTATAAAGATGCTCCTGAAGACCCAGCCTATATTAAAGGCCCCGTCCCATTAGACTCACTAGTAGTGTCTAATGCCAGGTAAAGGGCCAACTCCCAAACATCAGGAAATGCTCCACCCCCTAATAAGGAATCCAAGCTCTTAGACGCCTCAGGCAAAAGAACAGCATCACAGGCAGCTAATATTTGGTGTATCGCCAACACTCAAGCTCTGTTGGCCAGGTATGCTAGGGCACATTACGACGAACTAGAGGCCCTATTACAACATCTACCAGATAAATATAAAAACAGGGCCAATGATCTTATACAAGAAGGTAAAATAATTACTAACACCTCCACTCGTTGCGCTCTGGATGTAGCTCATACCGCTTCTAGAGCAGTCAATACAAGTGTACTTTTGCGTGGACATGCGTGGCTACGCATTTCAGGGTTTAAACCAGAGGTACAAACTGCTACTTTAAATCAGCCTTTTGACAAAGAGCATTTATTTGGCCCTAATGTAGATTCTTCATTAGAAAAAATGAAAAAAGACACAGCCAAATCTATGGGAGCCTTCCAATTGCAAGCACCCAGACATTTATTTTGTCGCGCATTTTACAAAAGCACCTTCAGAGGCTACTCCTCTGACAACCCTACCACTTTTTACAAAGCTCCCACCCAGTCTACCTTTAACAAAAGTTACCAAAGAGGTGGTTACAGAGGCAATAACAATAAGGGAAGAGGCAAAACCAACAACACCAGGTCTGCCTCCACCCCTACCCAATGACTTCCCTCCACTCCCCCCGGAACATTCCAATCCTGTCGTGGGAGAATACAACAGTTCCTTCCTGTCTGAAAGAACATCACCACAGACAGGTGGGTAAGACAAATCGTTTAATCTGGCTACTGTCTAGAGCTCACCTCTACTCCCCCAAACAGACCACCCAAGCAGCGTCAAATGTCACTAGATCATTTATCACTGCTCAAACATGAGGTCATCTCCCTTCTGCAAAAACATTTAATAGAACCAGAACCATTGCATCAACAAAACACAGGGCTTTACTCCCTGTACTTACTCATTCCAAAAAAGGACGGCTCTCTAAGAACAATCCTGGACCTCAGAACCCTAAACCTATACATACAATCAGACCACTTTCACATGGTCAAGCTTCAACAGGTTCTCCCTTTACTGGCACAAGGCGATTTTCATGCTATAGATCTCAAGGACGCCTACTTTCATATTCCCATTCACACCTCTCACAGAAAGTCTCTCAGGTTTGTGGCGGACGGTCAGCATTACCAGTTCAAGGTACTCCCATTCGGAGTCACTAGAGCACCCAGAGTTTTCACCAAGTGTCTAGCAGTAGTTGCAGCTCATCTAAGGAGGCAACACATTCATGTGTACCCCTACCTAGACGACTGGCTCATAAAAGCCTAGTCGTACAACCAGTGCGTACAACACACTCACGCTACAATCCAGCTGCTTCACGACTTAGGGTTTACCATAAACCATCCAAAGTCTCACCTGCAACCGTCTCACATACAGCAATACCTAGGGGCAACATTTAATACCTTAAAGGCACTTGCATATCCCAATCCAGCCAGGAAATTAAGCATACAAAGTCTTCTTACAAAGTTTCAACCACAACACTCTCTCCCAGCTCAAGTGTTCATGCAGCTTATAGGGATGATGGCATCTTGCATTTTCATAGTCCCTCATGCAAGATTCCAGATGCGTCCCCTACAAGAATGTCTAGCACGTCAGCGGAACCAGGTTTAAGGTCAGCTAACAGATCTGGTGTTGGTGGACGGTCGCACTCCTCGCTCTCTGCAGTGGTGGAACACCAAAAACCTTTCCATAGGGCAACCGTTCATTGAGCCAGTTGCACAGATAGTGCTAACAGCAGACGCATCGCTCTCCGGCTGGGGAGCTCATCTGTTGCATCACACCATACAGGGCATGTGGACACCCCAACAAAGGTTGCGCCACATCAATCATCTGGAATTGCGAGCCATATTCCTAGCATTAAAATCCTTCCAGAAACACGTTCTGGCCAAAGCTGTCCTAGTACTCACGGACGATAAGACAGCAGTGTACTACATACGAAAACAAGGCGGGAAACACTCTCTCCAACTCTCTCTCCTAGCCCAGAGCATATGGAGATGGGCCATTCCTCAAAACATATTTCTCCTAGCCCAACACGTTCCAGGAGTCAAAAACTGCATAGCAGATCTGCTGAGTCGTCAAACACAACAAACTCACTAATGGGAACTGCATCAGCAAGTTCTTCAACCATTCTTCCAGCTGGGGGGATTTCCAGAGATAGATCTCTTAGCAACCCATGAAAACTCAAAATGCCCAAACTTCGCCGGCAGGTATCCACACCCATTGTCCAAAGGCAATGCGATATGGATGAATTGGTCAGGCAGATTTACGTACGCTTTTTCGCCTCTCCCACTCATTCCACTGGTAGTGTGCGAGCTACAGCAACACTCACTAACGCTCATCCTAGTTGCTCCAAAATGGGCCAGACAACAGTGGTACACCACATTACTGGAACTCTCAGTAGTCCCCCACCAAAACCTACACCTCTCTCCATGCCTCTTAATCCAGTGAGAGATCAGACATCCAGATCCAGCACAACTCAACCTTGCAATCTGGCTCCTGAAATCTTAAGAGTTTGGTTACCTTAACCTTCCCCCTGATTGCATGATTATTATCAAAGAAGCTAGACACCCAACCACTAGAGCTTGATATGCAGCCAAGCGGAAAAGATGTGTTATATACTGTAGCAATAACATCAATCCCTTAGATGTGTCAATCCAACGCATCATATGTCACCTACTACATCTTCAAAGGTCTAACCTAGCATACACATCTATTAGGTTACACCTGGCAGCTATAGCAGCTTACTTGAAAAATAGACAACACTTGTCATTATTTAGAGTACCTGCCGTCAAATCCTTCATGGAAGGACTCAAAAGAATCATTCCACCTAGAGTACCACCCTCACCTGTGTGGAACTTAAATATTGTCCTCACAAGACTCATGGGTCCTCCGTTCGAACCTATGCACAAATGTGAATTACAATTCCTTACATGGAAAGTCGCTTTCCTAGTAGCCATTAATTCTCTTAAAAGAGTCAGTGAGCTTCAAGCACTTACCATTCAAGAACCATTTTTACAAATACATCATAATAAAGTGGTTCTCAGGACAAACCCAAAATTCCTACCAAAATTCATTTCTCCTTTTCATCTCAACCAATCTGTAGAGTTACCAATATTTTTCTCGTAAACACAAACAGTTGCAGAAAGGGCTCTTCACACCCTAGATGTTAAAAGAGCACGCCTGTATTATATTGCCAGGACAAAACCTTTTCGTAAAACTAAACTTTTTGAATCCTTCTCTCCACCACATAAAGGCAATCCTATAGCAAAATTTGGAATTGCAAGGTGGATTGTAAATTGTATTCAAAATTTGCTATCAAAAAGCAAAACGTACCTTAACTATTCCACCTAAAGCCCACTCTACAAGAAAAATATGGGCTTCAATGGCTTTCTTAGGGAACATTCCCTTAGATGACATCTGCAAGGCAGCTACATGGTCTACACCACACACATTCACAAAACATTGTGTAGATGTGCAAGCAAAGCAACAAGCTAGTGTGGGCCTGGCTGTACTAATAACATTATTTCAAACAACTGCAATAGATACTGGTGGTCGCCGCTAAGGTGGAGTACTACTATACAATCTATGCATAGTGTGTAATCTGCAGCTCATATGCCTCGAACGGAAAATGCTACTTACCAGTATGCATCTGTTCTTGGCATGTAGAGCTACACGCCCACCGCCTCCCCGGCTACCTCTATCTGTTTCAGTATTATCTTATTTAGATACAGCATACATGGGCATCTTTTCTGTTTCTTATAAAACTCCATCATTTCCCTTACTGGTGAAAAAACTATCTGAAGATGGAGCCGATGCCACTGCGCACTATGGTCCACAGGAGGAGTCACCTATCTCGTGACTTCCAAAGACTTTTACAGGACAATAACAAAGTGCAAACATCCGAGCCCAACACCAGATGGCGAACTATGTATAGTGTGTAACTCTGCAGCTCTACATGCCAAGAACAGATGCATAACGGTAAGTAGCATTTTCCTTATCTTTTCACTTTAATCAAAGCATTGGCTACCAGGTTTCTTTCCCAAATCAGACTCTGCAGCGGAAAGAGCACTACACACACTAGGTGTTAAGAACGTTATTATACTACATCAACATAGCTAAATCCTTATTTTTTTATTCAATTGTGGCTTTTTCCAACCCTAGAGAGGGTCAAGCCAAAAGGACCTTGCCAGTTCCTCAAAGACCACTTTCCACTAGGAGAACAGGTTCTTCATTGGCTTTTTTGGGTGGTTTTGGTATAGCTGCTGTCTGTACATGGTCAACTCCACACATATTTATTAAACTATTGTGTGGATGCCCTTCCCCTTCAACAGGCATGTGTTGGACAAGTGATAGTCAGAACTTTGTTTCAAACATCTGCAACATCCAGTGACTAGCCACTGCGAATGGAGAACTGCTTAACAATCTATGCAGAGCTTGTGTATCCGCAGCCACACATGCTACACATGGATTGCTACTTACCCTACAAGCTTCTGCTCGTTGCATGTAGTGCTATAGATTCACATGCGCCCACCCACAACCCTGGAAGTCCTTGGTCGTCACAGATACTGTTTATATAATGTCTATATTCTCTTTCTTTACATTCACATTGCATGATGTTCACTGTGGACATTTTCTAGCTCCACTACACATGTGCCCGTTGTACAAAAATAATCTGAAGAAGGAGCTGATGACCATGCACATTTCCTATGAGAGGAGTGACAGTATCTGGTGACTCGAAAGACTTCTTCGAATTAAAACAAGTGGCTGATGTCTCAGCCAAACATTAGATGGCAGGACTATGCAGTCTGTGAACCTACAGCACTACATGCAATCAATAAATGCTTACAGGTTAAGTAACATAATCCTCACTGACTTCAGAAGGAGAGATCACAGAATCAGCCTTGCCAAGTTTTGAACTCGTAACCTGAAGCGTGTCATGTTTCAGTAGCAAGCTTTCAACTCAGCCATCCTGTTGACATGGTGTGTCTCAACATTGGCTGTGAGGCACTGGTGTGACATTTTAATCAGTGGTGACCTCAATTTTGTAATGATTGACCGGTTGAGTTTCTGGTTTATCCTTAAGCTGAAGGCACACCTGCTGAGTAGCAGTCTTATGTAGCTGTGGTGATGGGAGGGTTGACAGCTGTGTGGATAAACTTTTGGGCATTTCAATATTCAAGAGGTGGAACAGTATGTGTGCATTCTGGGCTCATTGGTCTATCTCTCTGATAGTCTTTAAGTGCTTGTGTTAAGTACAGGGAGCACGTACACAATAATGGCATTGTGATGTACCATTTACGGGGTATGCGTATTACCCTTACTATAGAGGTCTACTTGCTTGATAGGAGGCAGGCCATCATTCTCTTCTTGCCCTCCAACAACACTTACCACTAAAATGCAAATGAGCATCTCATGTGGCACGGAAATTGCATTTTGTAGAGGGCGGCGCGAGACTGGATCTCTGACACAAAAGATGCATCAGCAGACAGTCCACTCATTATGCATGCATCACTCACTTAAACATTTGCACTTTTACTCATTGTACTGAAGTAGACCTGCCCATATCGACAGCCTGTTTCTTTACCCACTTCCACCTACAGCTGTCACCTCTAATATAGGAATCCTTCTACGTTGCAGAGTTGGCTTCTTTGTTATGTTATGTTATGTTAATTAAAATTTGTAAAGCGTGCATACGCCCATGGGCTTCTTGGCACTGAGGAGAGATAAAAAACATAACAAGAGAGATGCCAGCAAGAGTCACTATTTCAAGTAGGCCTGTGTAAATAGGAAGGTCTTAAATGCCTTTCTAAAAGTAAGGAGGTCCTTACTCTGCTCTGTCCTTACTCTGTTCTTTGGTTGTGCTTCAAGTAGTTAAATCAAACAACCAGTGTCTTCTTTCTGTATTAGAGTGTAGAATTAAGCTAGTGTGCTTGTTAACAATTGTAAGTTGTATAAAGTGTCAGAGGCAAGCAAAGTGCAACCCGCTGAGCCCCAACGATAATTTGGAGGCTTCTTTGGGGCCACTCCTTTTCTCCTGCTCAGGCTGGCCTCTAGATTCCTCCTTTGACACCCTCCACCTCAGGGTAATGCATTAGTGATACCTCACTCCTTGGAGATCAAGAGAAAGTGTTGGGGTTGTGGGGAGATGATGCCTGTGGTCCTTGCTCATGTTAGAGCACAGGCACACTTGCTTTGTCACAGTCGCGCACACAACCTGTGTGCTTTGTTCCTCACTGCTGTGCGTGCCAGGATTGATCCCCTGCACCTGTTCGTTTTCAATTTCTCCATGATCTCGCATCTGTGAACTTTGTCCTTGTAATCCTGCATATACTCCATTTATTTAATTATAGTGCACATTAGTCCACACTATCCTTAACTGAAATCCTGCATGTAGCACTTACTTGCAAACTTTGTTGATTCGCCCTGTTAACCCAGCGCATGCATACAGCATTTTTGCATGCCTGTGTTTTCAAATGTTGGCAGATTAAAGCCAGATCTACTGGTTGTACCAATGCTTGTATCTGTGGTGCTGCCTCCTGTTGTTCTTATGTTCTTGTATTCTTACTTCCAGCTGTCTCCACAACTCTTCACCCTCATCACTTAGTGTTCTTGCTTTTCACCCAATTAATACCGTATACCAGATCTGTCAAAGTCTGTATCGGCAACCATCGCTTGAGGGATGGCCCCTCTCAATGGACCAATGCAACTCATGATAGACATTTGGTTTCTTTTGTGCTTTATATAACCTCCACTACATCAAAGGATTTTATGATTCTATATCCAGGAAGTGTTGGCTGGTACCGCTATGTAGAAATGTAGGTTTTAAAAATTGTCTGTATGCTTTTAGAATTTTAAAAACCGACACATCAAGCATAATTGTATTTGCACTTTCGAAGTATTTGTTAGCTATGTGGTCCAAGCGGCGCCAATTAACGGATATTGAATGCTGAAGTTTTAAATACTTGGATGTTCATTTTTATTAGCAAATCACGCTTATTTTGTGTATAATGAATACTATGGTGTCCTTTTATGACTACACAATTTATCTCCTTTTTACTATGCATTATCCTGCACTCTTTTAGGACTGAAATGGCCGAAATAAAGAATTTTTGATTGATTGATTCTATTTTTAATGTCTCACCCCTGTGCATCCTTCTGCCTTCCATTTATAAGACCTTTATCTCCTCAGTGTGGACATAAACTCCGACTTTGATTCTTTTGAGGTTAAGGGAGTTGGAAAAGATGTTGGACCTAGCTTCATTCCTAACTTGGCCCATTCTGTCTAAAGAACCTTTGTTACAAGTGAATTGCAGGTCCACCTCTGCCCTGTCTCTCCGAGATGCCCATGCTGTCAACCTCCATTGATCTGCTTATATTGGTATCATTTATAAAACACTCTTGTTTCTATATTTCTCTCTTGTGCCATTCGGTTAGAAAGAATAAATGTGATGCTTCATACGTCATTACATTCCTAACCTTGAGGAAATATAAATTTTTGGTCATGTTATGTTCCCTAGCGCGTACCCCACCGACTCCATGTACCAGCTTAAAGTGCATGTAACTTCCCTCCTGTGTCAGCTATGAAGACGCAAATACATTTGCGTCCAACGTTAACTTGTCCTCTTTCAGATCCACCCTGAATGGATTATATAGTCCGTTCCTAAGTATGCTATGCCACCGTCTTTTTGTAGTGTACTTTACATGTTTTTCTGCTCTGGCAAAGTAGGCCCTGAATTTCTGCCATCGAGCCTCTTTTCTGGCTTTTGACTCTGACAGCCTCTGCCCAGGCTACCTCGGTACCCGTGAACTCTGACTTACTTCCAGCGCGGCCCCTCGCGCTCAGCTCAGCCTGTTTTCTGCCAAGACTGACTATAACCTTCGAGTTATCTGTTCCGCTCCTCGAAAATGCATTCCTGCCTACTAGCTTCAGTAAACATCCTCCCCAGCTGCAGAGCCAAAGGGCCGACCTGTCTCAGTGCAAGTAATTCATAGCTTCTGTTACCATGCTTCCATGGAAGGCCCCGTGCCCCCACGCTTCTCATGCAGACACTTAGGCGCTTACACATACATCCACAGTTAGCATAGAATAGCTTCTGCCCTAGAGACCTTTCCGCCCAGATAATATGGTTCCTAAACATCAGATATCAGATATGATAGAAGTACAAGTTGATCTGACATGCCAGACTTCTGTCTCTTTCCGTCAGTGTAAATGTCAAGTCCCCTGCACCCTCCAGCTTCACGTCATTCACACGTCATGCAGCTGCGCGCGCATCCAAGCTTCCGATTTCTGCTGACATTGCAACTTTTCTGTTAGCACCACCCCTTGGTGCCACCCACTTGCGTCACCTATCAGTGACATTTCTAGTTCACGCCTCTTGATTACGTACTAGTACCACGTGTATACTGTTATCTTGTCTTCTCTCAGCTGTTACGCCTCTTGCACTGTTGCTTA
Organism: Lissotriton vulgaris; assembly: GCF_964263255.1. Taxonomy (NCBI): domain Eukaryota; kingdom Metazoa; phylum Chordata; class Amphibia; order Caudata; family Salamandridae; genus Lissotriton; species Lissotriton vulgaris. The sequence continues at coordinate 1,487,261,377 of NC_141696.1, forward strand.
TGATGTGAATTAAGTATATAAGCTATGTATTGTCAATAAAATGTAGCGCGCTCTATCCCTTCTGACACCCCTGTGGTGTTCAGAATCCGATATCCTGGTCATGACCATTCCTTTATGAGGAATAAAACCCTTAGAAACTCTAACACCACGGACTCTGTCTTTTTTCATCCGATCTGAGTTATTATTGATTAAGTACTTACCTGCATAGAAATTAAGAGAGTAAATTAATTATTTACGTCATTTTGGCGCCCGAATAGGGACCCCTCCCCCACCTCACGCGCCGGTTGGCGCATTGCAAGCTCTGTCCCCTGCCGTCAGTTAGACGGAACCTACGCGTACCGGCAGGATTTCCTGCATCTCCCTCTGACCCAAGGAGGTGACGAAGACTGCGATCAGTGCCCAGACGAGGCGGTGAGGAGTGCGGAGGATCCCGACCAGAGCCTAGCCGAAAGAAGCAAGGTCCGAGGTGTCAAGAGGCCCCCCAGGTTTCCGAAGTTTTCCGAAGTTTTCCGAAGTACCGAGTCGAGTCCAGTCAAGTTTTCCGAGGCCTTCTGTTTCCATGCTTCCCGGTGAGTACCATTGCTGGGACGTATCTAGACGGGTTTGGGTACACAAGTCCGGTCTGCACTGTTTTTAGGCAGTGTATCTGTACTGTTTAGCAGTATATCTAGTATTCTGAATTATTTCTGCACTGTTATACCAGTGTATCTGTACTGTTGAGCAGTACATCCAGTATAGGGGGTAGTCATCTATGTTTCAAATGTCTTCTTATGTGATTAATGTCGTGGTATGAATGTGACCGTTTAATGTGCATTATTGTGTTTCTCGTATAAACTAGCTGTAACCAGTATTAAGGAGTAAGAATTGAGTATTCAGTAATAAGTAAACAAGATGCCGTTTTTCAACAAATTGAAGCAGATAGGAACTAGGAAAGGGATACTGGAGGAAGAAATTCCTATTCCCCCTAGGGACACTCCAGGTAACTTTATGTACCAAAAACATGGCATAGATGCCATATTGTATCTAGACTTATGGGCCGACTATACCAAGCATCTAGACGAAAGACACAGATGGCCCACCACCGGAACATGGGATGCCGAGTGCATCATGAAGGTAGAAGAAGCATTATGGAAAAAGAAAGCTAGACAATCCCAGAAAGACGCCATAGAATTTTGGCGTAAGGAATCACATAAGCGTGCTGAGAAAGCACTCCGTAGAGAAGACAGACTTAAAGAATCAGAAAAAGCCCAAGAAAACGAATTAGTTATTGAAGGGATCCGAGTAAAAACAGAACAAATAGACCGTGCCCGAAATAATCTTGTAAACGGTATGTATCTCGCAGCCGAGGGTACACCTGAGGCCCTATCCGAAATACCGAAAAACTTACCGCCACCATTAGTTCCAACTAAAGTAATGCATAAGACTACTAAAGACATATTCCTAAATTCATATTTAGAGGATGTAGCACCAGCTTACGCCAATCTGCCTGTTCGTGCCCTGCCTCCTGACAGGGACGGGGGTGGCACTCCGCCCCCAGATCATGTTCCGCCAATACCGCGACAGACCTTCCCCGTTCCGCCAGCTCCGCCACTTCCCGCACCCAAGATTGACCTACCGAAGCAAGTCCTACCTGATCCTACTAAACGACAAATTCAAGTTCAGATCCAGACTCCGCAGGGAGATAATGCCCAAGCGTCCGCCTCAGGAGGTGCGACTGCGGGTCTTCGGACCCCGCCATTAACACGCAGATTCAATTTCAGGGAAACGCAGAGTCCTCTCACGTTCCAGTCTCCCCGCCTTGACGCACTCAGGGAAAACATTTCCGTTTGTAGATATGATCCAGTACCCGGTAAAGACGATCTAATGATATTGGCATCACTACGGTTAAGATCTGCTACTGATATCTTGCTATGCTATGTAGGAATGAAGGACCGTCTAGATAGAATATATGAGTTTGTTCAGACAGGGAAAGACCCTGACAGTATCAAGGATGCCATGGAGAAACAGAAGGTTGACATTCAAGCACAGATACTACGATTCTTCATAAATTGCCTAATAAGAGAACGAGACAGGCCTGGAACAGATCAAAGTGAATTAGATGCACTAAACAAGTGGGGTCAAAATATAGCCGAAGGAAAACATGACAAGGGGGCTTGCATAGCCAGTATGTACAAGAAAATTAGAAAGGCAGTGATAACGGCACACCAGAAAGGGAATGACAAAGCTTCCTCCGAGGAGGAAGAAGAACTTGAAGAACCAGGAAGGACTACAGATACTATAGCGTATGTAGGTAAGGGAACTTACCTTAGGAAAGGCATCCGTCCGGAAAACAAGAGAGTTTTTCTCTCTGCTTTAACAAACCCGAATTCTTCTGAACATCAGTTCCAGGAAACTGATAAAAGGCTTCGAGACCGAATGGGGTACCATGTACTCAATTCTATGGATGAACAGGAACTCGCTCGGTCAGCCGTGTTATGGGCCGAAAACCCAGACATATATAATGACGATACATTAGCGCAGACATTTTTAAATCTCTCCCCAGACGAGCAGAAATTAGCAGGTGTATACATGATTCAGCACCTCCTCATCAAGTACAGAAACCATCATTCCGATCCAGGTCCCTTACACGAAACATTAGAAGCACTACTCATGGATAGATGGAGAGGTTTTAGTACCAAGTTAATACAAATAATTCTAGAGCAACGACATAAATACAACACCTTCATAAGCTCTGAATATGTTCCCGCCCCGCCTCCAGAAAGGAAAACGTACCACATGCAATGCGGGGGTGGCATTGAAAGTCAGAACCCCTTACGAGAAGTACATCCCGTTATGGGTGCGGATCACATCTTGAAACGTGTATATGTTCACACACCACTGACTAAGTTAGAACTGTTAGAAATGAAGAAACTAGTTCCGTGTCACGATAAAGACCCTGCAGGTTTTCACAGAGAACTTAAAGACATGTTACTAATGGGGGATTACACGTATGATGATATCATGAAAATGTTGAAGGTACTGTTGCCCACGGGCATTTACGAGAAATTAAAGGAAAAAGAATGGGAGGTGGGGGACACAAAGATTGCATGGGCAGAAATAGAAGACGAAGAAAGCAAACGGGTCCCAGGGTTAGGCCTTGGGGATAAGACTAAAGCATTACCCGGATTAATAGTACAGGTTCTGCCAAGATTATTGACAACTAGAAAGGAAGATTGGGACGCAATCTCGTCCTGTAAACAGAAACATGATGAAGATACTAGTGACTTCTATTCAAGATTCGAGAAATGTTTCATTATAAATAGTGGCCTACAACCAAGCAGCGAGTCATATCCACATCTTTTTGTATCAAAACTAGTCGAGAACTCGCTACCATTAGTTAAAAACCGAGTGTACAAAGTTGAAAGTACTTGGCAGGCAAATACGCCATCCCAGATGTTACAAATGTTACAATATCATCAGAACAGAATTAGAGAAGAACAAGATCAGGAACAGAAACGCATGAAAGACACCAAGATGAAAATGTTAGTAGCTCAGACGGTCCCAACCGACGGTCAGAGAAAAGGTGGGACCCAGACAAGTCATACTACAGCTCCCGTTAAAGGGACATGTAATTACTGCAAGCAGCCAGGTCACTACGTACACGAATGCCCAGTCCTGAAACATAACATAGCAACAGGTAAAACTAAAGAAAGACCGCATCCACCTAGACATGACCATGGGCATCAACAGACCTCACAGAGCGAACAGCCAATACAGAATACACAGTCTATGCATGCTCCATCCCACACAGCGCAGACAGTAGCAGTACCACAGCCACAGCCCATTGCCGCGACTCAGCAAGTTTCACAACAGATGTACCAGTATGCCCAATCTGCATATCCAGATTACCCCCGATATACATGAAACAGCCTAGAGAGGGAAGGTGGTTTGCCTCTTATTGAAATTCCTGTAGATCAAGAAGGTCCTTATGTACACAGTCACGTATTGGGAAAAGACAGAAAGTTTTTAATTGACACAGGGGCAAGCCGCACCACAATCAGTCATAATGAAGTCCCAGGGGCACCCCTCTCAGGCTCACAGAATGTTTCCCTTGGTTTTTCAGGACAGCCTATTGTAAATGAGGTATCGGAACCAGTACCCTTGGCTGTGGGTCCATTATCACGAGTTACAGATTTGTTACTTACGAAATCATGCCCAGAAAATCTGTTAGGAATCAAAACTCTGAAAGCTCTAGGAGCTATAATATGCTGTTCCCCGGAGGGAGTTAGACTCTTTCTACGGGATTTCAATGGTCACTATGTTTTGAGAGAATTTGATGTCAGATTGAAAAATGTACCAGATCACCTATGGGCAAAAGGCCCAGCTGACGTAGGTTGTATGCATATCACTCCATACCGTGTTACACTCAAGACAGGAGTTGTTCTACCCAGAATCAGACAATACAAGTTACCACCCGATGCTGTAGTGGCTTTACTGAAAATCATTGAAGAGCTCATTGCCCAGGGAGTGGTCGTAGAGACCGACTCCAATATCTGTAATTCACCCATCATTCCAATTCTTAAACGTACAGACCCCAATGCACCGCCAGTATATCGGCTGGTGATTGACCTTCGAGAACTGAATAAATGTATTGTACCACAGTACCCTGTGGTCCCCGATATCTCTTCCCTATTGACTGCGATTGATTCAGAAGCAACGTTCTTTACTGTAATTGATCTCAAGAACGCTTTCTTCAGTGTACCTATTGATCCGGAGAGCCAATATCTCTTCGGATTCAGTTTAAATGGACGAAGTTTCAAATTTTCCCGCGCACCTCAAGGATTCACAGAAAGCCCCAGCATCTATAGTCAAGCACTGAAAAGACAACTAGATTGTATTCAAATGCCAGTTAACACCGCTTTACTGCAATACGTCGATGATCTACTGATCACCGCACGAAGTGAGCCTGAATGTGAACAAGCATCATTGACAGTTTTACATTTTTTGGCAGACAAGGGACACAAGGTGTCTCCTTCGAAGCTACAATTCTGTGTTCAGCAAGTTGTATACTTGGGTCACTTGCTGTCCAAAGTGGGGAGACAGCTCACTCCCGATCGCATTCAGTTAATTGTAAATATGCCACGACCACAGACACAAAAGGAAGTGCGGGCCTTTATAGGCCTCACCTCGTACTGCAGACAATGGATTCCTCAATATGCATTTCTAGCTAAACCACTCATCCAGTTAACGACGCAGGAGGCAGCAACTTCGATTGCCCTCCCTTGGACTCAGGAACACACACAAGCCTTTGAGGAATTAAAGAAAGCATTATGCCAAGCACCAGTTTTAGCGACACCATGTTACAGCAAACCGTTTACACTTTTTGTTACAGAACGTGACGGTACAGCATTGTCTGTCCTCACTCAAGATCAAGCAGGTTCACATAAGCCTTGCGCTTATTTTTCAAGTACATTGGATTCAGTAGCTCAGGCACTCCCTGCGTGCTTAAAGTCAGTAGCAGCAACAGCGTTAGCAATAAGACAGAGCGATTCAATTGTTTTAGGCCATCAGTTAACAGTACAAGTACCGCACTCTGTAGAGGTTCTTTTAAACAGAACTCAGACTCAACACTTGACTATAGCACGACTGACAGGTTACGAATTAACACTATTTCAGCCACACATAGAAATCAGACGCTGCAGTATCCTGAACCCAGCAACACTGTTACCTACAATTATGACAGATCCAGCCCCGCATGATTGTATAGAGATCATTAATGCAGTAACCAAGCCCCGACGAGACTTAACAGATGTCCCACTGACAAATCCTGACCTGACACTTTATGTGGACGGTTCATGCATGAGAACAAGTACAGGAGAATTAGTGGCCGCGTATGCCGTGACCACTGAAACTGAAGTTAAAGAAACACATCGTATTGATACACTGTCTGCTCAAGCGGCAGAGCTCATTGCTCTGACCCGAGCCTGTATACTAGCCAAGAACAGAAATGTCAACATATACACTGATTCCCGTTATGCGTTCGGAGTTGTACACGACTTCGGCATGTTATGGCAAGAACGAGGTTTCCTGACCTCTCATGGTGCCAAGATCCAACATGGCCCCCTCATTCAAGCACTGTTAGAAGCAATACATCTGCCTTCAGGCATATCCGTCATGAAGTGTAAAGCACATACTAAAGTCACAGATTCTGTTTCCCAGGGTAACGACCTGGCAGACCAGACAGCAAAACATACAGCATTGACTCACACTCAGACAACTGATACGACAAAGACAACAGACCCGACAAACTGTATGACAGTCAGGGATCCCACACTAGATGTTATCGACATTCAGACACATGCTACTCCAGAAGAAATAAAGAAATGGATTGAACAAGGAGGGATCCAAACAGATCAAGGTTGGGTGACGAAGGGAAAATCTACATGGTTTCTCCCTGACTCTATGGTTCAAGTCATGATTAATACAGCGCATAGCCCAGCACACCTAGGAGAGAAAGCGATGTTAGACAGTTTGCAAAATGTTTGGAACAATAAACACTTACAAGCAGCAGCGAAACAGAAAGTGCGTACTTGCATGATCTGTTGTCAGTTCAATCCAGGTAAAAGCGTCCCTGTAGAGCAAGGTGGATTTCATCCTCCTGATCACCCTTTTGAAGTCCTCCAGATGGATTATATCCAGATGGACCGTTGTCGAGGATTTAAATATGTTCTCGTAGTTGTCTGTGCTCTGTCCCGCTGGACCGAAGCATACCCAGTCCCAGATTACACTGCTCCGACCACTGCCAAGCAGCTGGTTCGTGAATTCTTCCCACGATACGGCTTGCCTCGTGTCGTGTACTCAGATAACGGTCAGCCATTCTCATCTGCATTAATGAAAGAAGTTTCTTTATTACTGGGATACCAGTGGAAGTTCCATTGTGTCCGACATCCTGAAGCCGCAGGCCTGGTAGAAAGGCATAACCAGACACTGAAGATCCGCCTTGCCAAAATATGTCAGGAGAAAGGGGTCGACTGGATAGTCGCCCTGCCAGTGGCACTATTCTACATGAGAATGGTTGCCCATTCGAGATCAGGGCTATCCCCGTACGAGGTGGTCTTTGGCAGACCACCGAATATGTGGGGGACGCCCATTCCGAAAAAGATTACTGATGTTGATTGTAACATGTTGACAGATTACCTTGCCTCCTTGATGTCTGCACTCCAATCATGTCGTTCACAGGTTGCCGCAGCCTTCCCTGACAACACCGATGTAAAGCCACACGACGTCCGTTCTGGGGACATTGTACTAGTGCGCAACTTTGATAGAAAGAGTCCGTTGGAGCCCCGCTGGAAATCGCCGAAGACCGTCCTTCTCACCACGAGGACGGCCGTGAAGATCGAAGGGAGAAAGGGGTGGGTTCACACGAGTCATGTGAAAAATTTTTTGGGACTGAAACCTGATCGAGGCTCGTCCACCCCCACCAAAGACTGTGTCGAGCCAAAAGACTTTACAGAATCTGAACGAGAAAAAACTCCTCAAGAAGAGTATCGCATGAAACTCCGATCTAGCAAGTCAGACAGTTTAATTGTTTAAGTCCTCCCCTAGGTGAATCGGTTAAATAGTTTCTGACATGTATCCCCTAGATCGAGATAGAGAGAGAGAGAGAGAAGCCAAGAAACGTACATACTGTAAATCACTTCGTAGTCACTGTATAGTGACACTATTAATCATGTTTATTTTGAGTAGTTTAATTATTGTTGCCAGCATCGTTTTACCTATCTACTACCCTATTTTCAAGCGTGAACAATCTGCCTATAATGTATCTGCTGAACACACCTTTAGTGAGTTACCTCCACACGAGCTTTCTTACAGACTTGCGCTGCGCAACAATACATTCATTAGTATGCTACACCATTCTCATCAAACTAACAATGCTACAAATTGCTGGATATGTGGCCGACTCCCTCCCTACCAGAATTACAAGGGAGCTCTGCCCCTCTTTCCGTACCCATTTACTCACAATGGCTCTTGCGGTGCATGGTTTAAAATAATTAATTCCTTAGATCCTGATATTGCTGTTTTCGATGGGGGCTGGGTTTGGGGAAACCTGAACTTGGTCCTGCTCGACGTCTGTTACCCTGATAAGGAGGGACTCCCCACTAGAATAGGAACTGATCTAGAAAATGAAGTGTATGGATTAGGTAATTATACAATTAGCCTCATGATTCTTACTGTTGAATCCGAAGCCGCACCAGTTCTACCCATTATGTCAGTATTACCAGTCACTGGTGAATTATGTATCAAGAAGAAAGGTTCAGTACACTTAGGTCATAGTAAATGCACTACTGTGGTCGAATTCAGTGATCATGGAACATCGTACTTTAAAGCTATTAGTCATTCTTACTTTGTTTGTGGTCATACCGCATACATACGTCTACCTCCAGATTGGGATGGTACCTGTTACATTGCATTCCTTCTGCCACCTGTTTTCCTAGCTCCCCCTGATTACCATAGAAATACCAATCTAGTAAAGAATAGACCCAGAAGAGATATCCCACTTGTCGACTACACAGAAACGGCATGGGAACAGTACACCGACTTTAATAAAGGATTCTTTTTCTTTTTAGGACCTGTTCAGAATAGTAAATTAATACGCAGATTAACTAGAACACTTGAAGCAGTAGTGAATGAAACTGCCTCCGCCTTAGGTAACTTAACAGAAGAGCAGTCCGCCATGCGGGTTGTTGTCCTTCAAAATCGCCTTGTTATTGACGTCATCTTGGCAGATAGAGGTGGAGCTTGTAAGGTCATCGGGTCAAGTTGCTGTGTTTTCATACCACAAAACGCACCATCTGTATATCAAGCTATTACACGTCTCCATAAAATAGCAAATCAGATACATCAGAATCCAGGCACCTGGACTTGGTCCGGTTGGTTCTGGACAACGTTAACAGCTTGGGGATGGAAGATCCTATCCTTCCTAGGCATTGGCCTAGTCCTAGTATTCAGTTGCTGCCTGTGCCTGCAGTGTGGGCCAGCGATTTGTGGACTGTGTGCCACCTCTTGTATTGAACATTCCAGTTTTCTCTCAAAACGTAAACGAAAGAAAGAAGAACAAATGATGTTGCAAGAACAAACTGATCGATTCATGAGGATCGATATATCATGAAGGGTCCGTAGGGAACAAGGAGGGAATGAGGAAATATAAATTTTTGGTCATGTTATGTTCCCTAGCGCGTACCCCACCGACTCCATGTACCAGCTTAAAGTGCATGTAACTTCCCTCCTGTGTCAGCTATGAAGACGCAAATACATTTGCGTCCAACGTTAACTTGTCCTCTTTCAGATCCACCCTGAATGGATTATATAGTCCGTTCCTAAGTATGCTATGCCACCGTCTTTTTGTAGTGTACTTTACATGTTTTTCTGCTCTGGCAAAGTAGGCCCTGAATTTCTGCCATCGAGCCTCTTTTCTGGCTTTTGACTCTGACAGCCTCTGCCCAGGCTACCTCGGTACCCGTGAACTCTGACTTACTTCCAGCGCGGCCCCTCGCGCTCAGCTCAGCCTGTTTTCTGCCAAGACTGACTATAACCTTCGAGTTATCTGTTCCGCTCCTCGAAAATGCATTCCTGCCTACTAGCTTCAGTAAACATCCTCCCCAGCTGCAGAGCCAAAGGGCCGACCTGTCTCAGTGCAAGTAATTCATAGCTTCTGTTACCATGCTTCCATGGAAGGCCCCGTGCCCCCACGCTTCTCATGCAGACACTTAGGCGCTTACACATACATCCACAGTTAGCATAGAATAGCTTCTGCCCTAGAGACCTTTCCGCCCAGATAATATGGTTCCTAAACATCAGATATCAGATATGATAGAAGTACAAGTTGATCTGACATGCCAGACTTCTGTCTCTTTCCGTCAGTGTAAATGTCAAGTCCCCTGCACCCTCCAGCTTCACGTCATTCACACGTCATGCAGCTGCGCGCGCATCCAAGCTTCCGATTTCTGCTGACATTGCAACTTTTCTGTTAGCACCACCCCTTGGTGCCACCCACTTGCGTCACCTATCAGTGACATTTCTAGTTCACGCCTCTTGATTACGTACTAGTACCACGTGTATACTGTTATCTTGTCTTCTCTCAGCTGTTACGCCTCTTGCACTGTTGCTTATGATGTGAATTAAGTATATAAGCTATGTATTGTCAATAAAATGTAGCGCGCTCTATCCCTTCTGACACCCCTGTGGTGTTCAGAATCCGATATCCTGGTCATGACCATTCCTTTATGAGGAATAAAACCCTTAGAAACTCTAACACCACGGACTCTGTCTTTTTTCATCCGATCTGAGTTATTATTGATTAAGTACTTACCTGCATAGAAATTAAGAGAGTAAATTAATTATTTACGTCCACCTCACGCCCTGCATCCAGATATTCAGCGCGCTCTATTTTTTGCCTGTCCTTGTGGCTTTTCCTTCTCATATGAAATCATTGGTGCCTTTTGTAAATTCTTTGCCATGTTTTGCTTCCCTGCATTTGGATCTTTTGAAAGAGATGATCAGGAGTATTACCATCTTGAGTTGGCTTATCCTCCTAACTACAAGAGAAGAGTGGAGTGGAGAAGTGTGGCTCAATGGTTAGAGCAGGCAGACCTCGATGCAGAGCTCTGGCCAGGGACCAGGGTTCGATTCCTGCCCCGGCGGGTCTCGGGCTCATTAATTCCCCTGACCGGATATTCTCGCCTCAGTGCCTATTCCAATCATGGAGTCCCACTCTGCAACTCTGGGCAATAGCTTGTTTAGTCTCCACAACGGCCCCCACAACGTGAGGGATGCCTGGTCTGCACCACGGGGGTTCCCAGGAGTGGACACTTCACAGGGAAAGCCAGGAAGGGTTCCCTTGCGGTATTCGTACAAACGCCGGGAAACCCACTGCGGGTAGCTGTGCGCTATACAAGTACAAAAACATTTACATTTACAAGCAATATAACGTTTGGCACTTCCGCAATTTGTTCAGTGCTTTGAAGTAGAGGAGTTTTGTTTGCTTCTACCAGCATTTAATGATTAGGTAATTAAGCTCCTCTGTCTTCTTCTAAAGGAGCATTTCTGAGTTAAGGCTTTTTTGTGCCTAGTCATCTGGCAGCTTTTGGTTAAGAACATCCAATTTATATAGGTGTGCCTTAAACCCCGAAACCCTCCTGTAGCATTCTGGTAAGACCATAACAACCAGTTGTATGTACTTTTTATCTGTAAAAGCAACAGCACATGATTGGTATACGTGGTCATTTTATATCCTTTCTTTCCAATGCGTATGTCTCCTACATGTTGGTCTTTATGCAGATAAGTGTTTGAGTGGCTTCAGTGTCAGACAGAACAAGATCAATGAAAAGGCATAGTCTTTATTTTGATGCTTTAAATATCCACTGTTTTGAGATGACTGGCTTCTGACTTTCATCTTGTTCATGGTTAAATGGTAACTCACCATTATCCACAATCCCATGCCCACTTGACATCCTATACCCTCGTGTTAGTCCCACGTGATGCAGTCAAACACTATTTTAGCATACAATGTCAAATCTACTGCCCTTGTACCAGAGCATCTGAAGTTTATTTCATAGGTTTTATTGTATTGTTACCATCTGTTTTCCCATAATAAAAATGTATACATTTTTTAATCCCTTTGTTTTCACAGTATACTCAAATATTACACAGTATTATTTGCAGTTCCAAAAAGGAAAATAAACATATATGATATTATTAGGCTTCATGATCAATGGTTGCTTTTTGTTGTTCATGAAACATGTATGATTATATCACCCCAGTACATCATCTCTACAATTGATGACCGGGAAGGTCAGTTCAAGATCACCGACGATAGCTTTGTCCAGTGGTGTAGGCTTGTAACACTAGGTGCAAAGATACTCTTTTGGGACTGATATATATCTAGCATTCTCCTATATGAAAGAGACTGTTTTTTATAGATTCCTTACCATAGAATTACTCCAGGCGTCACTCTCGATCCAGCAAACAAATTCACTTTTTGACTAACCTTTTTTCAATGTTTTGACAACTTCTTTTCGAGTTAGACTCCTTGTGTGCGAGTGATGTCTCAACGCCGGACCAGGTTCAAGCCTTGCAACTCCTGTCACATCCTGATGTCTGTGACGGGTTTGCACCTTATGTCTCTACGGTGTCTGGAGCGCGACCACTACCCGAAATCTTGCTCTGATTGCCGGGCCATGAATCCAAAGTCTTTGCGGGAGCGGTCCTGAGAGCTATTGGAGGCCCGTTGATCGGCTCCGCGTTGCTCCTAGTCTTGTTTGAAAGGAATGTCTCGAGACTGCTCGCGGAACACACACACCTCGTCGCCCTCCAAGTCTTTGTGTAAGTCCAAGAATAAGGCGGCCTTCTCCCCATTGGTTGGTCGGCCGACGCAACGCGGGACTCTGAGCATCGTCGCTCTAAGGCTCAGTCTCTGGTGCCTGCTTCAGGGACGACTCCGTGCCTCCCCCGGTTTCCACGAGCCGGCATGTCCCCAGCCCAATTTCATAAGTTCTACGAGGCCCTCCACCTCGTCTTTGGGCAGCCCAACTCTGCCAGCGCGCCTTTGAGCCCCGCGGAGTTGGTAGGGGGCCCTGGGCCTTTAATGCAGGCGGCTCCGGCCCCTGTGGATCCAGGCCTAGATCCGTATCGATGCCGGTGGATCTTACTCGACCTTTCCCAGGCGCCGGTCGTGCCCTGGCCGATGCCATCCCCACCCTCATTCCCGAGATGGACCCGGAACCGGACCCATGTCGGTACCAACTCCAGAGGGTACCTTTGTTCCCCTGTCCATCCCTGGTGTTCCCTACCGCCCAGAAGGTGGTGGTGAGGACTGGGAGGTGTCGCTGGACACTTTAGCAGACCAGCTGGAAGAACTGTACTGGAGAGAGGACCTGGGTGACGCTAGTGATCTAGACATTTCTCCAGACCTTGGCATGCTTTCTCCCCCTACCATGGCTACGGAGGAGGGAGCGTCCTATGCTGGTGCGAAGGGCAGTCGAGGTCTTGGGCCTTGAGCTCCATTCATTGACAGTCAGGACTAACCTCCTGACAGAGGTGCTTCAGCCTGCCGCATCTTCCTCTGAACTCCTTCTGCCCTTCAGTGAAGTCCTCACTGACGTCCTCCTGGGCACCTGGTCCTAGCACAGCACATGGGCTCCTGTGGAAATGACGATTGACCACCGCCATCGCCCAGACCCGGGATACCCAGTTTTCCTCACCCAACACCCTTCCCCCGAGAGCTTGGTGGTCCAAGACGCTATTTTAATGGGCGCATTCCCTTCTGCTCCCCCGGGTGGGGAATACAAGAAGCTGGATCACCTTGAAAAGTGTATGTTCTCTTCTTTCAGCTTGGCTCTGCGGTCTGTGAATACTGCATGCCTCTTGGGCCGATATTCCCACACCATATGGGATACGGATGCGCAGGTGCTGCCTCTATGCCCGGAGGAGGATCGGGCCATGCTCTCCCAGGCATTGGCGGATGGGAGAGACGCAGCCAAATTCACAATAAGATGCGGACTGGATACCACCCAACTCACTGGGCAGAACGATTGCCACGTCTGTAGCCCTTAGGCACTACACCTGGTTTAGGACATCTGGCTTTTTGGGGAATGTCCAGTCAACCTTGCTGGACATGCCCTTTGATGGCCTTTGTCTTTTTGGTGACAAAACAGACACTGTGCTAGACTGCTTTAAAGATTCTCGGGCTACGGCCATATCTTTGGGTCTTGCTGTGCCTTCCCGACCACGCCTGTCTGCTTTTCGCCCCATTCGTGGTTACGGCAGGGGCACCCAGCCACATCTGACCCAATCCTGCTACTGTTTCACGTAGGCTCCCCAGCATCTGCGTGGCTGCAGATGGGGGACCCAGTGACCTTGCGGGTCCGGGAGCAGGCGGGCGTGCCAGTCCATCCTTTCCACCCTGCCGCAGCCTCAAAACCCTCCTAAGGCTGACATTTCAGGACCATCAATGGCCAGTGGGCAGCAGGATTCGCCATCACATCTCCCACTAGCAATCCATTATGTCGGACAGGTGGATTTTGCAAATAGTCCGAAGGGGCACTCCCTCCCCTTCGAGACTCCTCCTCCCTCCATGCCACCGTCTTTCGATCGCATGTCGGAGAACCATTTAGCAGTTCTCTGCCAGGAAGTCTCAGCTCTCTTGGCCAAGGGAGCTATCGAGAGGGTCCCTGCGCCAAATGTAGATCATAGTTGCTATTCCCGCTACTTTCTGGCACCCAAAAAGGACAAAGGTCTGTGCCATATTCCAGACCTCTGAGCCCTTAACCACTTCCTCTGGAAGGAGAAGTTCAAAATGCTCATGTTGGCTCAGGTCTTGTCTGCCCTCGACCCTGGAGACTAGATGCGGGTGCTGGACTTGCAGGACGCTTATTTCCATATTCCCGTCCTCACAGCCCACAGACGCTACCTTCGGTTTAAGGCAGCCCACGAGCATTTTCAGTTCACTGTGCTCCCCTTTGGCCTTACCTGTGCCTTTCAGGTGCTTATGAAAGTGACGGCGGTGGTCACAGCTCATCCGCGCAGATCAGGGGTTCCAGTCTTCCCACATCTCGACAACTGTCTGTTGAAAGTGGGCTCACCCGGGCTGTCGTTTTCCACCTCCAGACTACGGCAGACCACCTGCACTCGCTGAGGTTCACTATCAATGTGCTAAAGTCACACCTGACTCCCTCCCACACGCTCCCCTTCATCGAAGCTGTTCTGGACACAGTGCAGTTTTGGGCCTATCCTCCCGGGCAGTGTGTCCGGGATTTTCAGGCTATGATAGAGATGTTTCAGCCTCTATCTTGGATTTCAGTGAGAATGACCTGTGGCTGCTGGGCCTCATGGCGTCCTGCTACCTGCTGGTAGACCTTGCCAGATTGCATATGCAGGCTCTGCAGTGGGACCTGAAGTTCCAGCGGTCGCAGCACTAGGGGAATCTTGCTGACTATGTCCAGATCTTGGAGGGAACTGCACAACAATTGCAGTGGTGGCTAACGAACCAAGCTTGGGTCAGAGGCAGATACCTCTCCCTTTCTCAACCAGATGTCAATTCTGGAGTGGGGCGGCCATCTGGGAGAGGCGGAGATTAGAGGCGTCTGGTCTCCGGCGGAGCCCGGGCTCCATATCAACCTGTTAGAGCTGTGGGCGATCAGCCTGGCACTGAAAGCATTGCTCTCCTCTCTCAAAGGGAAAGTGGTGCAGGTGTTCACCCACAACACCACCACCAGGTGGTACTGCAACAAGGGCAGGGTGGGGTTCATGGACCCTGTGTCAAGACGCTCTTGGCCTCTGGACATGGCTTGAACATCCGGGCCTGACCCTCGGTGTTCAACACCTGGCAGGCTCTCTGAACACCAGGGCCGATGAACTCAGCCATCAGTGCCAGGTAGATCACAAACAGCGTCTACTCGGAGGTGGTGTAAGGTCTCTTTCAGCAGTAGGGAGAGCCTTAATTACATCTGTTCACCACCGAAGACAACACGCTGTGTCAGCAGTTCTGCACGTTGGAGTTTTCAAAGTGGTAATCGCTCTGTGCCGCTTTTTGTCGTGAATGGAGTTGCGGCCTACTGTACACCTTTCTGCCTGCACCACTTATGCCCCGAGTGCTGAAGAAGATCAAGCTCGACTGGACCCAAGTCATTCTTGTGGCTCAGGACTGGGCATGAAGAATCTAGTACCCCGGGCTCCTGAGTATGGCCTTCGATCCTCAGATCAGACTGCCCATTCAGCAGGATATTCTGTCGCAGCAGCAGGGGGCGATTCTTCACCTGAACCTGACCAGGCTTCACCTCCTTGCGTGGAGATTGAGCAGCCACAGTTGAAAGCTTTTGACGTTCCACCTGAAGTTTGTAATGTCATCTTGGCAGCCAGGCGTCCGTCCACTAAAATGGGACACGCCTGTAGATGGAACAAGTTTGTGGCAAGGTACACAGCAAAGGTTGTGGATCCCCTTTCTGCCCCGCTTTCAGAGGTTCTCTTGTATATATACTTTCTTTTGCCCAGCAGGGCTCTGCTCTGGGCACTCTTAAAGGCTATCTTGCTGCTATCTCTGCTTTTCTTTGGTTGCCAGATCAGCCTTCCATATTCAAGTCTCCTATTGTAAATAGTTTCTTTAAGGGCATTACTCATCTCTTTCCTCCATGTCCTTTCATAATGCCTCAGTGGGACTTGAATCTTGTTCTAACATATCTTATGTGTGCTCCCTTCGAGCCTCTTCACAACTGTCCTCTGGGGCTCCTTACTCTAAAAACTGCCTTCCTTGTTGTGATCACCTCTGCTCGCAGGGTGAGTGAGCTTCAGGCTCTGTCTTCTAAGCCCCCTTTCTTCTCTGTACATCTGGACAAAGTGGTGCTTAGGACAAGGCCCTTGTTTCTTCCTAAAGTGGTTACACCATTTCACATAGGACAAACGATCACTTTGTCCACCTTCGCACCCATCCAAGGAGGAAATACTCCACCGCCTGGACCCAAACGTGTGTTGTCCTCCTACCTTGACCACACACAAGATTTCCGGGTGGATGATCAACTCTTCGTTAGCTATGTAGGTGCCAAGAAAGGTTGGGCTGTTCAAAAGCGTACCATCTCTCCAAGGGTTGTCCTTTGTATTAAATTATGTTACACCTTAGCAAAAAAGGAACCTCCAGTGGGGCTGCTTGCTAATTCCACTCGGGCTATGGCAGCAACCACTGCATTAGCACATGGAGATCCACTTCTTTACATCTACTAGGCGGCCACGTGGGTATCCTTGCATACGTTCACTATACAATACTTCCTGGACAGCCAAGTCCAGAGGGACAGCTATTTTGCCAGTTCGGTTCTCCAGGACTTTCTTCTGTGAACTTAGTTTGCAGACCCTCCTTCGTGGTTGGTATTGCTGGGGTATCTATTCTAAAATAAGGAATCTATAACTAAGTTTCTTTCAGATGAACAAGTTACTTACCTTCAGTAACAATGTAAACTTAAGAGACATATGTTAGTTATAGAGTCCTTGCCGCTCTACCCATCCTCACTGCTCTACCCATCCTCACCGCTGTGCAAACTGACATCTAGGGATAGGGGCTCCCTTATAGAGCCCTAGTTGTGGCGCACCAGTGGTCAGTGTCTTTCATGGCTCTGAGCTTCTGGCGTGGAAAGTCGTGTCAGAACTGACGTCAGTGCACAAGGCGGGGTCTATATAGGCACCGCAACCTCATCTTGGCAACCACAATGCCAACAATGAACTCTGAGTTTACTGACGCCACCTACGGACGTGCACAGGCACTGCTAAGAAAAAATACTCCAGTATGACGCCTGGGGGTAATTCTAAGGTAAGGAATCTATAACTAACATATGTCTCTTACAGATACATCGTTACTGAAGGTAAGTAACTTGTTCTTTTGGTCTACGTCCTCTTCGCTAATATTCTATGCGTTGACTTCTAAAACAGAGCATCTTGTCTGCAATATGGGCTGTTAATTTTTCCAAAGTTTTAACATCCCAGACCTGTGACCATCAAATCCTAGTTGGGTGCAAGAATTCTTGTTTTCAAAACTGGTAAAGTTATCCTGCTTGCAAGAAGAAAGTGTTACATTAATTTCCCCATGCGAGTTTCTAGCGGGTAAATGCTGTCTTCCACCAAAGGTCCTGAAAGAGACCTAGTGCGTTCAAAAGTAAAATCTGCATTATCTTTTACTGTGCCATCCAATGAGGTCCAATATGGCTGTACCTGGGGTCAGGTCACCAAGCATGAGCCATTGTACCTCAATATTGACAACGTCTGCAGCACAGATAGGATCCTCTCAACATAGCTTTACATCTCACCAATGTTAGGTACCACCAGGTTAGAAGTGTTGTATTTTGTTTATAGCTATGTATTTTGATACCATGGACACACTTATCCATGTTAGTTCAGTCTTCCTTGGTTATTTCTCATTTAATTCTTTCCTCCGTCATAACATATAACTGTGTGTTCGGGGCATATAAGCTGGAGATTGTATACTTGTGCATAGATCGCAATATGGTGTTGGGCTCGGATGTTTGCGCTTTGTTTTTGTCTTGGAAGAAATCTTTTGTAGTCACGAAGTAGGTGACTTCTCCTTAGAACGATAGTGCGCATGGTCATCGACTCCATCTCTAGATTGTTTTTTCCTCCATCGGGCTCGGATGTGTATTGCTGCGCTCCGGTTCGGGCTCATCTTCGAACCTTTCGACACGCCCTCATTCCCCACAACTGTATTGTTTCGATCACGGTTTTCCCCTTCGCGCATCATTGAAATCCAGCCACTTTGATCAAGGGCTTCGAGGCGGGCCACAAGGCCTACCCACGCAGCAGACGATGGAACGGACTCCATTTAAAAAATGCCCCGGGTGTGGAGCTAAATTTCCACACACAGACCTACATGAGGTTTGTAATCTGTGTTTTTCCCCGGAGCTAATCAGAAAAAATGATTTGCGACCGACGGGCTCAACGTCACGTGATGAGAAGAGGCACTAGCTCGGTACTGGACATCATCAGAGGAGAGTGTGAGTCCCATCAGCACAGCGCCAAACAAGAGGAAGAAATCTCCGTGTCTGAAGCTGACGACTCCGACATGGAGGAAGATTTTCCCATCACTCCTGGTCAAGGAACTGTGAGTAACAATTCACAAGTCAAGGAAAAACCCATAACGGCTCCGTTACTACCTTCGCCCTCGGGCCTAGGGATACACCAAAAACATGGTTCAGATGCCCCGCCCTCCGGCCCGGCTATGAAACCAAAATATAAAGCCTCGGGATCGAGCCGTCCTCACGGTTCCGAAACTCCATCTCTGGCACCGAAAGCCAAATCCTACCATGGAACCGATGCCCCGATACCTGCACCGAAGTCATCTTTGGCACCGAAAGACTCCAACCCGAAACCTCATAAACCCAAGATTTCAGAACTGGCAATAACTAAGCCCAAATCTTCGGAGCTGAAACCCAAAGATAAGTCTTCAGATCCAAAAGTTAAAGACAAACCTTTGGAACCGAAACTTCCAAAAGAGAAACCGGTGCATAAACAACGTACACCTAAGTATTCGGAACCGAAAAAGCAAACTGCCCAGAAAATACCTTCTGAAACACCTAAAGAGAAGGAATTACCACCTAAAGAACTTCCTTTACAAGAACCCATAGATCCCAAGCAAAAGAAACTGCATATTGATCTAACTACTGGACATCTTGTAGCAACCCTTCCTAAGAAACGCAAACAGGACATTACAGAGCTACACCATAAACCTCCCAAAAAGAGGAAGGAAATGGGTACTAACCCCTCTCCCCCTTACATATCTCCCTCTCCTCCACCTATTGTTCCTAACTTACTAATATCTCCATCTAACTCACCACCATCTCATTTCTCCCCTGACCCTGAGGGGGAAAATGACAGACAAAAATATTAGCACAGAATGGGACGGGGATGGGGACGGGCCCCACTGAGGACCCCGCCCAGCAGACCCGGCAGCAAGAAAGCCCCATGGTTCACCGACGAACTCAAGAGCTCCAAGAAGAACTGCCGAGCCCTCGAGAAAGTCTGGAGAAGGGAACCGACACCGGACAACAGGACCTCCTTCAAACTTGCCACCCGGAAACACCACCGGCTGATCCGCGCCGCCAAGAAAACAGCATTCAAGGACCGGTTGGACAACAACGCACACAACTGCAAGGAACTCTTCAACATCGTCAAAGAGCTTTCCAACCCCAGCGCAGGAAACAACGACATCACCCCATCGCAAGACCTCTGCAACTCCCTGGCTTCATACTTCCACAACAAGATCGCGGACATACACAACAGCTTCAACAACCAACCAACGCACACCATGACCGAACAACCACCCCCCACCACCACCCTCCGCGCCTGGACCCCGATCAGCACCGAAGACACCATCCGCACGATGAACTCCATCCACTCCGGATCACCGACCGACCCCTGCCCTCACCACGTCTTCAACAAAGCCGACGCTGTCATCGCACCCCACCTGCGAGACATCATCAACACATCCCTCGACACCACCATCTTCCCCGAGAGCTGGAAACACGCCGAACTCAGCGCCCTACTCAAGAAACCAACAGCGGACCCCACCGACCTCAAGAATTACCGCCCCATCTCGCTCCTCCCGTTTCCAGCCAAAGTCATCGAGAAGACCGTCAACAAGCAGATGGCCGCTTTCCTCGAGACGAACGGATCCCTCGACCCCTCACAGTCCGGCTTCCGAGCCAACCACAGCACCGAGACCGCCCTCATCGCCGCCACCGACGACATCCGAGCCCTGATGGACAATGGAGAAACAGCGGCCCTCATCCTCCTAGACCTCTCCGCGGCATTCGACACGGTCTGCCACCGCACCCTAGTACGGCGCCTCAGCAACGTCGGAATCCAGGACAAGGCGCTGGAGTGGATCACCTCCTTCCTCGACGGGAGAACACAGAGAGTCCGCCTACCACCGTACAAGTCAGAGGCCACCGAAGTCATCTGCGGCGTCCCCCAAGGATCATCTCTGAGCCCCACCCTCTTCAACGTCTACATGAGCCCCCTCGCGGCCATCGTACGCAAACACAACCTCAGCATAATCTCCTACGCCGACGACACCCAGCTGATCCTCTCCCTGACCAACGACCCCGCCGCCGCCAGAGCCAACCTGCACGAAGGGATGAAAGAGGTAGCCGAGTGGATGACGACCAGCCGCCTGAAACTGAACTCGGACAAGACGGAGGTCCTCATCCTGGGCTCCTCTCCCTCCGCCTGGGACGACTCCTGGTGGCCTCCCGCCCTGGGCACCGCACCCAAACCGACAGACCATGCACGCAACCTGGGCTTCATCCTGGACTCCTCCCTCTCCATGACCAGACAAGTCAACAACGTCTCCTCGGCATGCTTCAACATCCTACGCATGCTACGGAAGATCTTCTGGTGGATCCCCACCGAGACCAGGAAGACCGTCACCCAGGCCCTCGTCACCAGCCGACTGGACTACGGCAACGCCCTCTACGCCGGGACCACCGCCAAGCTCCAGAAGAGACTCCAGCGGATCCAGAACGCCTCAGCCAGACTCATCCTCGACATCCCACGAACCAGCCACATCTCCGGACATCTGCGAGACCTTCACTGGCTCCCCGTCAACAAAAGAATCACCTTCCGCCTCCTCACCCACGCACACAAAGCCCTACACGACCAAGGCCCGAGCTACCTCAACAGCCGAGTCAACTTCTACGCTCCCAAACGCCACCTCCGATCAGCCAACCACGCCCTCGCCGCCGTCCCCCGCATCCGAAGAGCGACTACAGGAGGAAGGTCCTTCTCCCACCTGGCCGCCAAGACCTGGAACTCCCTCCCGACCGACCTGCGCCTGACCCAAGACCACCTCTCCTTCAGGAAGAAGCTGAAGACCTGGCTGTTCGAGCAGTAGCGGCTCCCCCCCCCCCCAGCGCCTTGAGACCCCACGGGTATGTAGCGCGCTTTATAAGTGTCACTGATTGATTGATTGATTGATTGATGATGATCATCGCACCATACCTCAAGACACAGATCCATGGGACGACTATGATAAAGACCCAGACAATACTAATGATCCGGATCTATATCCTTCCAGACCATCACCACCCGATGATAATATAGGATTCGCACAGCTTATCAATAGGGCTGCTCTATATCATAGGGTAGAATTACACACTGACCCATTAGAGGAGGATTTCCTCATTGAAAATTTAGCTCCATCCCAAAAATCAACTAATACATTGCCAATGTTAAAAGGCATGCTAAAGCTTACTGATGAGGTATTTGCGGACCCAGTTAGAGCACGAATACTCACCTCAAGGGTTGATAAAAAAATATAAAGCTGCTCCTACAGATCCAGTTAATATTAAAGGTCAAGTCCCCCTAGACTCCCTTGCAAGCGAGCCAATTCCCAAGCCACAGGCGACGCTCCTCCTCCTGCTAAGGAGTCGCAGCTCATAGACACGTCAGGCAAACAAGTTGCGCCACAAGCTGCTAACAGTAGGCGTATTGCCAATGAACAAGCCCTCCTGGCACGCTATGACAGAGCGCATTATGATGAACTGGAAAAATGAATGCAGCATTTACCAGGTCAATACCAAGATAAAGCCAACGACCTCATTCAAGGCATTAACACCAGCATCTTGCTTCAACGAAATGCTTGGCTCCGAATCGCAGTATTGAAACAAGAAGTACAGTCAGCGATACTAAACCAACCCTTTGACCAACAACATCTTTTTGGACCAAATGTAGACTTTTAATTAGAAAAAATGAAGAAAGATACCAAAACTGCCAAATCTATGGGAGCCCTAGAACTACCCTCCAACAGAGGCTCCTTTCATCGCTCCTTTTATAGGGGCGGCTCCAAAACAATTTCATTGGAGAATACCTCCTCTAACTACAAAAACCATAATGAACCTCTCCTCCTCCTGAGGTACTATCGAGGAGGGTGTAGAGGAAACAACAATAGGGAAAGAGGCAAAAATAATTCCACCCGCACTTCCCCTGCAAACAAGCAGTGACTTCCCTCCGCTTACCCCCAACCATTTCACTCTGGTCAGGGGCACGCCTATCAAAGTTTTTACATGTCTGGGATTCCATTACAACAGACAAGTGGTTAAGACAAATTATTCAGTATGGTTATTGCCTGGAACTCACTGGGACTCCACCAAACATTCCTCCCAGAGAATGCCCGATGTCCTCAGAACATCACACTCTTCTAGAACAAGAGGTTCTCTCCCTGTTACAAAAACATGCAATAGAACCAGTCCCTTTGCCTCAGCAAGACACAGGGGTGTATTCACTATACTTTCTAATGCCAAAAAAAGGACGACTCTCTCAGACCAATACTGAACCTCAGGCGACTAAATCTATACATTCAGTCATACTAATTTTCATATGGTCACTCTCCAACAGGTGCTCCCACTACTCCAACAAGGCGACTATCCATTCTAGATGTAAAGGGTGCCTACTTACACATTCCCATTCACCCCTCTCACACAAAGTATCTCAGGTTTGTGGGACATGGTCAACACTACCAATTTAAAGTCCTCCCATTTGGGGTGACTACAGCACCTCAAGTCTTCACCAAATGCCTTGCAGTAGTTGCAGCCCACTTAAGAAGACATGTCTTCCCTTATCTGGACGACTGGCTCATAAAAGCCAAGTTACACAGCAGCTGTGTGCAACATACACACAGAACAATCCAACTACTTCATACCTTGGTATTCATGGTAAACCTTACCAAATCTCATCTCCATACATACAACAGTATCTAGGGGCTACAATAGACACTTCAAAAGCTCTAGCATACCCCAACCGAGTCAGGATAAGCACCACACAAGCTCTAATAGCAATATTTCAACCCCAGCACTCACTACCAGCGCGAGTGTTCATGCAATTTATCAGGATGATGGCCTCTTGCATTCTCATCGTCCCTCATGCAAGACTCCAAATGTGTCCCTTACAGGAGTGTTTGGCATGTCAGTGGAACCATGCTCAAGGTCAGCTAACAGATCTGGTCTTCGTAGACGACCGCATCTATCGCTCTCTGCAATGGTGGAACACACAAAACCTTTCCAAAGGGCTGCCGTTCCACGGCCCGGTCCCCCAGATAGTGCTAACAGCAGGCGCATCGCTCACCGGCTGGGGAGCTCATCTTCAAACCATTCTATTCAGGGCATATTGACCCCTCAACAAAAACAATTCCACATAAATTACCTGGAATTGTTGGCAATCTTCCTAGCATTAAAATCTTTTCAACTCCACGTAAGCAAAGCTGTTCTAGTCCGCACAGACATGACAGCAATGTATTATATACAAAAACGGGGAACACACTCTCTCCAGCTTTCACACCTAGCTCAAAGCATATGGAGATGGGCCAATCCTCAAAACATATTTCTCCTTGCAGAACACCTCCGAGGAGTACACAATCCAATTGCTGATCTACTCAGTCGCCAAAAACAGCAGATCACGAATGGGAACTTGACCCTCAAGTTCTGCTTCCATTCTTTCAAATGTGGGGCCACCCAGAAATAGACCTGTTCACCACACACCAAAACGCAAAATGCCCAACCTTCGCATCCAGGTATCCACACCCATTGTCCAAGGGCAATGCACTATGGATGAACTGGTCAGGCAAATTTGCTTACTGCATGAACATCATTAAAGAGGCTAGACGTCCTACCACTAGATTTGAAAAGTGGTAAGTGTGTTCTCCACATACAGTTACATAAATATTCGAGATTAATATCCATTTTTTCAGATCATAATATGGAGGACAAAGACATTTTTGTTTGTAGTGCGGTTTCTTTTATTTTTGTTCATAGAGCAAAGGACAGCCGACATGTGTTTCGCCCCCTCTTGGCGATTTGCGCCGGGGCTTTCTCAAGGCTAGGTTGATTAAGTCACGTAGACAATCTACGGTCCCGCGCGGGGATTCAACCCAAGAGACCACCATGTCGGAAGGACTTTAGGATCGGGGGCATCAGTCCAACAAAAAATGTTTTACCTTTGAAGAACTATAATTTTGTATTTGGGACATTGTAAATATTTGGATACGAAGATTGTCTACGTGACTTAATCAACCTAGCCTTGAGAAAGCCCCGGCGCAAATCGCCAAGAGGGGGCGAAACACGTGTCGGCTGTCCTTTGCTCTATGAACAAAAATAAAAGAAACGGCACTGCAAACAAAAATGTCTTTGTCCTCCATATTATGATCTGAAAAAATGGATATTAATCTCGAAAATTGATGTAACTGTATGTGGAGAACACACTTACCACTTTTCAAATCTGTTTCGTATCTGAAGCCCAAGAGGTCCAGAGCTTCGAGTGTGTCTCCACCCACCCATTGAGATCACTTATTCAAGTGTTGTCCAAAGCCTTAAATTCCCTGGACCTTTGCTACTCCATCCACGTCCTACCACTAGAGCTTGCTTTGCCGCAAAGTGGAAAATGTTTGTAATTTACTGTACAAATCACAAAATCAACCCACTAGATGCTTCCATTCAAAACATCATCTGTTACCTTTTGCATCTACAACAATGCAACCTAGCGTATACATCCATTAGGCTACATCTTGCAGCAATAGCAACCTATCTCCCAAACAGACAACATTTGTCTTTGTTTAGGGTACCAACTATCAAAGCATTTATCGAAAGGACTTAAAAGAATAATTCCACCCTCTGCAGTATGGAACCTAAACGTGGTACATACCAGGCTCATGGGTCCCCCATTTCAACCTATGCATAAATGTGAATTGCAATTTCTCAATTGGAAAGTAGCTTTCCTGGTTGCCATTACCTCTCTCAGAAGAGTCTGTGAACTCCAGGTATTAACCAGACAAGAACCATTTCTCCAACTCCATCATAACATAGTGGTTCTTAGGACCAACCCAAAATGTCTATATAAAAGTAGTCTCTGCTTTCCACCTTAACCAATCTGTGGAACTCCCAGTGTTTTTCCCTCAACCACACTCAGTAGCAGAGCGGGCTCCTCACAAGCTAAATGAGTGATACTTTACTACATAGAAAGAACAAAATCCTTTAGAAAGACTAAAACACTTGTTCTGGCTTTCTTCCCATCCCATAAAGGCAATCGAATCTCTAAATCAGGGAATGCAAGGTGGATTATTGAATGCTATGCTAAAGCTGAACACACCTTAACCATTCCCCCTAGAGCTCACTCCACACGTAAACTAGGGGCATCCATGGCATTCTTAGAGAACATTCCCCTAGATGACATCTGCAAAGCAGCAACTTGGTTAAGACCACACACATTCACAAAACACTATTGTGTAGAAGTGCAAGCAAAACAACAAGCTAGTGTGGGCCAGGTTGTATTAAGAACAGTTTTTCAAACCACTGCAACAGATACAGATAGCCACCGCTAAGGAGGTAACTGCTGTGTAGTCTATACACAAGTACTCGATCTACAGCTCATATGCCTCGAACCGAAAATGCTACATACCAGTATGCATCTGTTCTTGGCCTGTAGAGCTGTCGGATTGTATACGTCCACCCGCCTTCCCAGATACCTCTATCTGTTCCAGTACTATCTTACTTAGATACATTACACATGGACATCCTTTTCTATTTCTTACTAACTCCATCATAACCCTCCATGGCAAAACAATCTGGAGATGGTGTGGATGCCTGTGCACACTATCGTCCTAAGGAAGAGTCACCTACCTCGTGACTACAAAAGACTTCTTCCAAGACAAAAACAAAGTACAAACATCCAAGCCCAACAACAGATGGTGAGCTATGCACGAGTATATGAATCTACAGCTCAACATGCCAAGAACAGATGCATACTGGTAAGTAGCATTTTCCTTCATAATTGTAGGACCAGCATTTATCACTGTATATTATAGTGAAATGCCCTTTCTGAGAGATGCTTCAACCTACAGATTCCTCACCTTTTAAATATTCCCCGGTCATCCTGCTGGATCTTGAAATTTTTCGAGCAGTAACCCTGCGCACCAGTATGTGGTGTTGTGTGGCTCTGTGCCAACATTGTTTCTCTCCGTAAGTGATGGGCATATAAGCGCCACATGAGCATGTTGACGTTAGTTCATTTCTTTCTGCGCCACTAGACACATCTGGAGCTGCTCCATGCCTCTTCACAACACTATTGTCTCAAAAAATGTTCATGACCCCAGTGTGCCAGGAAAAATGTCATCTCCCAAGACTACTGAGTTTAAACCTTTTAGGCCTATCGCAAGGAAATGTCCGTGATAGAACCCCTTGAGGTTTTTCTGTGGCACCTAGAGTCTGAACACTACTCCAAAGCCTGCAGTGACTCCCCCTTGATGAATCCCAAAACCATACAGGACTATGGGGTGAAGCTCTACATCGCCAAGCAACAGAAGACTCCACACAGTGACCGGTCAAAGTTGAAGGGAAGATCTCATTCCTGCACCAAAAGTGGTTCTTGTGTCTGGCTGTTGTTACAGTCAAAGACTTCAAGTAAGTAAAAAAAAAAAGAAAAACGCCAAGCGGGACCGGGCCTCTTTCTCCCACTCTAGAGCTCCAGAGAAGGCACAAGGATGTGAACATGCCTTCTGGTGTCCCTCCTGATGCCAGTCGCCTTTAGAGTAAATTCTGACATTTGTTCTGAGACAACCCAAAATTCAGGGCGCGTCGGTGACCCCACAGAAAATCTGAGAATTCCAAGATCACCATGCTGCAGCTTTTTGGCACATTATCAGCTCCTTTAGTCACACCTCCAGGCGCTAAGGGACCGCGAGGGCCTCCAACTTGGGACTCGGCTGGTGGGTCCCACTACGGGTTTCTGCACCTGCTTTGCTGAAGACTCCAGGTCCTGGAGCATCAGCGCTGACACTGGACGACAAATAGCAACTTATTGTGCTTTCCGACGGGGAGTCAGCCCCATGTCAACCGAGGCAATTTTCTGATCATCTTTGGCCTCCGCCATTGTGCAACCAGCCAGATTCAAATTATTTGCCCCTGCCTTAAGGAAAGGTCCCAAACCCATCATAGTATGATAGAAACAGACTCTGACAACAATGCATAAGATGATGCTGATGAATTTGCCCAACCACAGGCTGATGACAATTAGTATGAAGACCTTCAGGAGTGCAGTGATCTTGACACTTCACCAGACACTAGGCTAGATTTGTCTTTTAGCCCTGCCACGGAAGAAAGTACCTCCTTTATCAAAGTTGTGTGAAAGGCAGTCAAAGTTCTCTACCTTTAGTTACCCACTATGATGGTAAAGACTAATGTCCTCACTGCTTCAGCCTGGGCAAACAAATAGAGTTACTGCCGCCGTTCAATGAAGCCCTCACAGACACCCTTCTCGGGGCATATTCAAAACCCAGTTCTGGACATTCGGTAAATAGGCAGATAGCACAGTGCCAGTGTCCAGCCCCCAGGGAACCAAGACTTCTTGACTCAGCACTCCATGTCAGAGAGCCTAGACTTGCAGGCCAGAGGAAGGTCAGCTCTAATGGATTCCCTACCACAGCACTGTACAAGGAATCAAAGCACATCAAATCCTTTAGGAAGCCCATGCTTTTATCAACCAGTTTGGCAATACATTCTGTTAAAGTGAGCTGCCTTTTATTACTGTAGTCCTTTGACTCCAGCACAGAAGTCTTACGTGGGTGTCCCTGACAACTTGCGTCATGTTATTTTACAGGTTATTCAGGATGGTAGTGACGCAGGAAAATTGACCACAGATAACCCAAGCAGGGCAATTGGCACCAGTGTGGCTCTCAGGAGGCACGTCTGCATGAGGTCTACGGGCTTCTCCATCGATTTCCAGTCCATGTTAATGGACATGCCTTTTGATAGCTCTCACCTCGGTGTGAAGGCAGACTTGGACCTTGAGGTCTTTAAGCATGGTAGGGCTGCAGCGAGCTTATTGGGCATGTACGCCCGCCATGTCAGCCATACAAACAGGTTCACCCCCTCCATGGCTATTGTATGGGTTCCAATTTCGCCAGCAAATCAACCATACACAAAATTGTCCTTCACCTGTACGCCAATGGGCTCTTTATGGAAAGACGCAACAAACAACAAGCAATGGTAGGATTACTTGAATAAATCTCAGCCATTGGCGATTGCTCGGTCCGCATTCCAGACGATCATTTTTTCACCCACTATGCAGTGACCTGCTATTCAGTCTTGGGTCTCCCACAGTGGGAACAGTCCAGCTCAAACTTCCAGGCCAGGTCTTCTCCTGACAGGAATACAAGCAACACCAGACTGGTTTCTACTTGGGTCTCATCTGTGAGTAGCTGTAGAGTCCTGGGGCACAGTGAGAATGGGATCCAATTCTGGGCATGCTGGTCACTGAGGGACTCTACTACAACAAATAGCAAGTGATGGAAGAAATGCTATAATTAATCACAGTTGAAAGATGGCAGCCCAGCATCCATTATACAACGCATGCACCAGGAGTCAACAATGTGTTGAATGTCTTGTGGAAAAGAAGCCGTAATGTTGGCTGTCTAATAGTTGATAAAATATACAGGAGGGTAAACTCAATTAAAGTCTTGTTATAACAAGGTGGTGATTGACTTGTTTACAAAATGTTTGACTTGTGTGTACCTAGTAAAATGCCCAAAAATAAGTTTACAGCACAGAGGGGTTGGATGCTTCTCTCTATCTGCCCTGTCGCAATATGAGTTATTTGCCTGTCCTTTCTCTCTTCTACTGTCGTGGCTGGTTGGAATCTCTTCTTTTGTCTACTGCTGTCATTCGTTTTTATGAAAGAGTCATTAATGTTGAGCCGCTCTCGGGCGTCAGTTGAATTAAGTATCACATGCATTTTGCATTCAAGGGTTAACCGGAGGCTGACTGAATAACCCTTGTATTGGAAGGTACCTCTTTTTAACAGTGTCACTCCCATGGTACTGATGCTTTTGTTTGGAAGTGCACTAGGTCCCTGCTAACCAGGCCCCAGTGAGTGCCAGTGTTCTGTCCACAAAGTGAAAAAAATGTTGATTGTACACCAGCTGGCAATGACCTCAGACCCCTTGTAAGAACCTGATAAATGGTACCCAGGGCCTGGGTACTAATGAGGGTCTCTTAGGGCTGCAGCATGTATTACACCACCCTAAGGGACCCTGTAGGAAGGGGGAGGCTCTAGTTGGCGCAGTGTAGCACTAGCGACAAGCAGGGACTCTCTCTTCCTCGTCAGGGCTGAGGGTTACCTTCCAGACAACCTCTGCTTACCCTCTAGGTAGTGTGGCTTAAGCAGTCTTAGGCTAATCTTTGGGGCACATAGGGTTAAACATTTGCAATATCACACCATCACAACCAACCCACCACACAATGACGCCAAACTGTATTTGTAAAAATATATATCTTTATATAGATTTCAAGCAGGCTTGTAAATACAGTTGTCAAACTTTCAATAGCGGTTCCAGTTTACTCAAGTTCAGGTTGCCACAGTTCTTTCTTAGCAATAAGCAATCTTTTGGGGCCTTCTGCCCAGGTTCAGCAAGGTTCAGTGTCTTGTAGCGCCTCAGTGCGCTCTCTGCTGTCTCCGCTCGCTTCAGAGAGGAGATCGGGCCTCGAGGACCAGGAGCTGTGCGAGCCTCGGTTTCAGAGGCGGCTCGCGTCGGGAGCAGATAGCGCGGTGCGAGCTCGAGTTGCAGGACGCTCGCACCGTGAGGATACAACACAGTACCTTTCAAATTCTTGTGGAGGGGGCGGCTTCCAGGGGAGCTGTCCCACGTCGAGTTGCTTTTCCGGGGTCGCTGTTCGCTGCGGCTCTCAGCCGGGCAGGTCACGGGTCATCCGGGGCGGCGGTGCTCTGTGGCGGCAGGGTCCTTCCTTCGTCGTTCGCTCCGACCCTGGAGGCGGCGGCTGTGTGGTGGCGGCAAGTGGCAGTACGGTCCCCAAGTGCAGGACGTACCCAGCCAAAGTGCCGGTTGCAGCTGTGCGCTCACAGCTGAGCTGTCGGGCAGGATACCGACCAGAGGCGGGTTATCACAGGGCGTCTGTCCGTCTTCGCAGGTGGATTGACGGCTGGAAGCGCAGTCAATTCGGGAGCTTGGACCTGACGGGTCCTCCTTCACTTTGCTCTCGGGCTCCCGGTGCAGATGCGGTCACGGTGTTCAGGCCAGCGGCGGCTGGACCTCACGTTGCTCTCGCTGTTGCTTTGGGCCCCGGTCACGGTGCTTGGGGGGATGTCGATGCCTTGGATTACGGGGAGCGTAGCAGGCTTGCCCAACGCTCCTAGACCCCTCTGTCAGTACTGCAGCGATAAGCAGCACCCACAGTCGCTTTCTTCAGGATGTAGCGCCCACTGGTCCTGGGGCGCTGGTCAGGGGGCAAGTTCAACAGCAAGCCCTTGGAGAGCTTTCAGCAGAGTTTGGCACAAAGTTTCACAAAGTAAAAGTCTTCTTGTAGTCTTTCCTTTTCCTCTCCTTCTGCAGCAAGGCACCAGACACAGGCAAGAGACAGCACTCTTCCTTGTCCTTCCCGGTCCTTCTCGTCGGGTAGAGTTCCTTCTGTAGCACAAACAGGATCTAATTTACAAGGAGCAAGGCTCCTTCTTTTATACTGCATTTCTTTTGTTCTCGCAGGCCAGGGGGGCCTTTGCATAGCCACTTTCAGTCCTTGAGTACTCTGGTGGGTGTACTCCGGCTTCTGCTTTCAGTGTGAGGGGCAGGCGCATCAGACGCCCCACAGGAGGTGGAGCCAGCATTGTGCGGACAGGGGCAGCCAGAGTACCTTGTTGATGGGGCTTCGCCCTTCCTGGGCCAGGCGTCGGCTGAGTCATCAGTCGCTCCCCAGGAGGGTGGAGCCAGCATTGTGGTGGCAGAGCACAGCAAGATTCTGAGTCAAGAGCCACTCCTACCTCCCACTAAGGTGTAATCTGCGCATTCACCACCTGTCATTCCCCCCGCCCTGTCACTCACACGTCCCAGACAGTCAGATACACCTACCAGCAGAGGCGGGCTGAAATGGCTAGGCAAGCAAATGCTAACTTTCTAAAAGTAGCATTTGCAAACACAGGATACTAAAATAAACTTTACTAAAAGAAATATTTTATCATCCTGAGCTCAGGCATACTAAACATGACTCTCTACCATGCTCCTTGGGCCTGCGGGGATTATAGGGTGTAATAATTCCAGCAGCCCATCCTGGCCTAAAGGAAGCAGGTAGCCTTCAATAGTGAAATACGAATTTCGTTGTAAGTCACTACTAGGACATGCCACACACATCAGGGCTTGTCCTACCTTACACCTACAATGCACCCTGCCCGCAGGCCTACCATGGGGGTGACTAATATGCAGTCAAGGGAAGGTTCAGGGGCTGGCAAGTGGTTGCACTTGCCCAGCCGGCATGACAGTACGAGACTGCACGCGGGTTCTGCGGTGGCAGTCCCCAGACACATCTTACGGCTGCTTCTGTGGGTGGCGCAACCAGCGCTGCAGGCCCACTAGCAGTATTGGCATCTACAAGCCCTGGCACTCCTAGTGCACTTTACTAGGGGCTAACAGTAAATCCAATGCACCAATCATGGACATCAATCACATGTACAATTTACAGTAGGGAGAGCATATGCACTTTAGCACTGGTCAGCAGTGGTAAAGTGCCCAGAGTCATTAAACCAAACAAAATAGGTCAGAGAGAGTATTGGAGGAAGGCAAAAAAGTTTAGGGGTGACCCTGCCAAGAGGCCCAGGTCCAACACAACCCCCTTCCAGCCAAAACGCAGGGTAGACCAATCACCACTGTGATGGGCGTCCCTGCTTGGGGCGATAGAACATGGACCTGGCCCGCAACAGCAGGGGCACATTCCAGTTCTACGCCAATCAGAACCTATTTTAAATCCTCTGTACATACTCTCAGGGTCCACCCAGCTACTCCAGGGGGCACCCTTCTCTTCCTCTGTGGACACCACCTGTGCAGCCTCTAACCTTAACTTGCTCACAGGTGTGTCCCAACAGACAGTCATCAAATCACAGTGGCCACTGACAGTAGTCAGGGCTGAGACCCAGGCCTCGTGCCTCTCAGGGCTCCCAAACCTCGGTGGCCTCAGAGAGCGGGGGGCAGTAGCCCCAGGTGCTTGGCACCCTTTGTCCACTCTCCCTCCTGTCAGGTCAGGTATGTCATCCTGGCACTGACCCACCAGCTCCAGGCCTGTACCTGGCGGCTGAACCAAAAACTGGGGTGGGCTCTCCCACACCCGGTCCTCCTCCTTGGGGCTCTGTCCCCTCCCACCTGGAGTGGTACCCCCTTCCAGAATTGTCAGGGCACCTGTGGCAGGTGATCTGCACAATTCGCCCACCAGTTCAGGGGTGCTATCCTGCAACTGGGGCACCAGGTCAGGGGGGACACCCTGCACCTGGCCCTTAAACCTAGGGTCTAGACCCTCTAGTTGAACCGGGGTCAGAGGCGAGGACTTCCTCCCTCTGCACCCCCTTCCAGAGATCTGCCCACTCCCAACTGGAGTGGTACCCCTAGAAGTGAAATGGGCCAGGACACTGATTACAGTGGTCCTGCCCTCCAGGTCAGACAACACCTGAACCTGGCTCTCCAACTCAGGGACCCAACCCTGCAGTTGAACTCTTGCCTGGCGCACCAGGACTTCCCGGGGAGCACGCATGCCCCCCCTGAGGGTGGCACATAGCTCATGTGCCGTGCGACAGTCTGCCTGGCGCAGATCTCCCAACCCCTGTCCATCTGAAAGTGCGGGAAGATCCCCCAGGACAGAAGTGGTGTCCCCATGGTCATTCACTGGGGACGCAACCCTGCTGGCTGGCCCCTGACCCACTGGTTCTTCCACTGGGGACTCCTTCCCCCTCTCGCCCCTCCTTCTGGACTTCTGCACTCTCCCAACTGGAGTGGTACTGCCAGACACCAGAACTACTGGAGCTCTGTTTACAGAGCCTCCACGTTCTCTAGACACTGGGGGATCCCCCTCAGCGGGTGACTCATCCGGACAGCCTAGGCTCCCCACCTGGTGTTCCCTTAAAGAACCATCCAGGCTCTGAGACTGAGGTTGGGTACTACCAGGACAAAACCCATTCTCACTCCATCCCCTCAAGGACAGGACGTGAGGCCCTACATCCCTCTCACTACTACAGGACCTAGCTGGGCTACTCTGCGCCACTTCCACCACTCTGGGCTGGAAGATACCTGAGCCACTCCCCACAGGATCACACCCCAATGCCTCTCCAGACCCACTGAAATCCACCACAAGGTCTGCCTCCAATGTGAGCTCCCTGGGGTCAGAGAACTCACTCTCAAACAGGTGTTGGCATAGCTCTGGAAAACTGGGACTTAAAGTATGCTCTCCCACAATTGGTTTACACAGCCCCCTAGCAGGGTTAACCAAACTATCCTTCACCTCACCGTCCAGCGCCTCACACACATACTGCACACCATCCTTCTGAGACTGGCCAGACAGTAGCGGACTGTCTCTGTCACACAACCCACACTCTTCTGGGCGGTCCTTACACTCACCCACCAGGACCTCAACCATGGGAGAATCCCTCCCACCACTAGGACCATGAACTCCTACGCCAGTCACCCTATTCCCTTCAGGGTCGCTGCGCACTACTGGAGCTACCTCATGCCCTTGAACCTCCTGGTGTTAGTTAACCCCCTCCAAGTCAGGTGCCTTATCTCTAGGTGCGCGCACTATGCTGTCAGCACTAGATACCTTAATGTTGCTGCCACCATCTGAGCTGGACTCCACCTCCAACTCAGCAAAGCTCAATCTCTGAGCTACACACATTTCTTGTTGCTGGGATGAAGCCCTCCTGGCCTCAAGCCCCTCGAGCTCCATGTCTAGTTTCCTCATTCTTAAGTCATGCGCAAGCTCCATTTTCATTTCTTCCAGGGCCAACTTCTTGGTTTCAAGTTCCAGTTGGATTTTTAATTCTGCCAGCTTCCTTTCATGATCTCGGGCGGCCTGTCTGTCCGCCAGCTCCTCTGGTGACAGACCTCGGCCAGAAACACTGCTACCCAATGGGGAGGTTGCACCCCTACACTCTGGAGTTAGGGGTCCCTCCAGCTGCTGTTCTGCATCCTCAAATTCAAAATCCTTCCCAGGGGCATTCCTTGCCTTGACCCAGGCCCTCAGCGCCTTTTGGAACTGCTCCCTTCTGGAGAGTCCGGTCATGGAAATGTTCAAATTTTTGCAGAAGCTCTTGAGCTGTTTCCCGGTATAGTTTTCTAGTTTCTCCCAATCACAGTCAATAGAACAAATGGATGGTGCCTTTTCCATTTTCACTGACACAGGCATGACTTCAAAAACACATGGATATCTCTTCTAGCAAAACATAAATCAAAAAGAGTCTGTGGCTTAGTTACTGGACTGTAATCACTGTGCAATGGTCAGAAGTTAAGGTATAGACACTGCAAATGTAAATTCGAAAAATCCCACCGCTGCCACCAATGTAGGAAGGGGGAGGCTCTAGTTGGCGCAGTGTAGCACTAGCGACAAGCAGGGACTCTCTCTTCCTCGTCAGGGCTGAGGGTTACCTTCCAGACAACCTCTGCTTACCCTCTAGGTAGTGTGGCTTAAGCAGTCTTAGGCTAATCTTTGGGGCACCTAGGGTTAAACATTTGCAATATCACACCATCACAACCAACCCACCACACAATGACGCCAAACTGTATTTGTAAAAATATATATCTTTATATAGATTTCAAGCAGGCTTGTAAATACAGTTGTCAAACTTTCAATAGCGGTTCCAGTTTACTCAAGTTCAGGTTGCCACAGTCCTTTCTTAGCAATAAGCAATCTTTTGGGGCCTTCTGCCCAGGTTCAGCAAGGTTCAGTGTCTTGTAGCGCCTCAGTGCGCTCTCTGCTGTCTCCGCTCGCTTCAGAGAGGAGATCGGGCCTCGAGGACCAGGAGCTGTGCGAGCCTCGGTTTCAGAGGCGGCTCGCGTCGGGAGCAGATAGCGCGGTGCGAGCTCGAGTTGCAGGACGCTCGCACCGTGAGGATACAACACAGTACCTTTCAAATTCTTGTGGAGCGGGCGGCTTCCAGGGGAGCTGTCCCACGTCGCGTTGCTTTTCCGGGGTCGCTGTTCGCTGCGGCTCTCAGCCGGGCAGGTCACGGGTCATCCGGGGCGGCGGTGCTCTGTGGCGGCAGGGTCCTTCCTTCGTCGTTCGCTCCGACCCTGGAGGCGGCGGCTGTGTGGTGGCGGCAAGTGGCAGTACGGTCCCCAAGTGCAGGACGTACCCAGCCAAAGTGCCGGTTGCAGCTGTGCGCTCACAGCTGAGCTGTCGGGCAGGATACCGACCAGAGGGGGGTTATCACAGGGCGTCTGTCCGTCTTCGCAGGTGGATTGACGGCTGGAAGCGCAGTCAATTCGGGAGCTTGGACCTGACGGGTCCTCCTTCACTTTGCTCTCGGGCTCCCGGTGCAGATGCGGTCACGGTGTTCAGGCCAGCGGCGGCTGGACCTCACGTTGCTCTCGCTGTTGCTTTGGGCCCCGGTCACGGTGCTTGGGGGGATGTCGATGCCTTGGATTACGGGGAGCGTGGCAGGCTTGCCCAACGCTCCTAGACCCCTCTGTCAGTACTGCAGCGATAAGCAGCACCCACAGTCGCTTTCTTCAGGATGTAGCGCCCACTGGTCCTGGGGCGCTGGTCAGGGGGCAAGTTCAACAGCAAGCCCTTGGAGATCTTTCAGCAGAGTTTGGCACAAAGTTTCACAAAGTAAAAGTCTTCTTGTAGTCTTTCCTTTTCCTCTCCTTCTGCAGCAAGGCACCAGACACAGGCAAGAGACAGCACTCTTCCTTGTCCTTCCCGGTCCTTCTCGTCGGGTAGAGTTCCTTCTGTAGCACAAACAGGATCTAATTTACAAGGAGCAAGGCTCCTTCTTTTATACTGCATTTCTTTTGTTCTCGCAGGCCAGGGGGGCCTTTGCATAGCCACTTTCAGTCCTTGAGTACTCTGGTGGGTGTACTCCGGCTTCTGCTTTCAGTGTGAGGGGCAGGCGCATCAGACGCCCCACAGGAGGTGGAGCCAGCATTGTGCGGACAGGGGCAGCCAGAGTACCTTGTTGATTGGGCTTCGCCCTTCCTGGGCCAGGCGTCGGCTGAGTCATCAGTCGCTCCCCAGGAGGGTGGAGCCAGCATTGTGGTGGCAGAGCACAGCAAGATTCTGAGTCAAGAGCCACTCCTACCTCCCACTAAGGTGTAATCTGCGCATTCACCACCTGTCATTCCCCCAGCCCTGTCACTCACACGTCCCAGACAGTCAGATACACCTACCAGCAGAGGCGGGCTGAAATGGCTAGGCAAGCAAATGCTAACTTTCTAAAAGTAGCATTTGCAAACACAGGATACTAAAATAAACTTTACTAAAAGAAATATTTTATCATCCTGAGCTCAGGCATACTAACCATGACTCTCTACCATGCTCCTTGGGCCTGCGGGGATTATAGGGTGTAATAATTCCAGCAGCCCATCCTGGCCTAAAGGAAGCAGGTAGCCTTCAATAGTGAAATACGAATTTCGTTGTAAGTCACTACTAGGACATGCCACACACATCAGGGCTTGTCCTACCTTACACCTACAATGCACCCTGCCCGCAGGCCTACCATAGGGGTGACTAATATGCAGTCAAGGGAAGGTTCAGGGGCTGGCAAGTGGTTGCACTTGCCCAGCCGGCAAGACAGTACGAGACTGCATGCGGGTTCTGCGGTGGCAGTCCCCAGACACATCTTACGGCTGCTTCTGTGGGTGGCGCAACCAGCGCTGCAGGCCCACTAGCAGTATTGGCATCTACAAGGCCTGGCACTCCTAGTGCACTTTACTAGGGGCTAACAGTAAATCCAATGCACCAATCATGGACATCAATCACATGTACAATTTACAGTAGGGAGAGCATATGCACTTTAGCACTGGTCAGCAGTGGTAAAGTGCCCAGAGTCATTAAACCAAACAAAATAGGTCAGAGAGAGTATTGGAGGAAGGCAAAAAAGTTTAGGGATGACCCTGCCAAGAGGCCAAGGTCCAACAGACCCCCACATAATCTGCATGTAAGACCGCTATTGCTGAATGCTTGAACTGGTGCAAGCCATTCTGAAAACACGACATTGCACGCACCCTGTGTGCAGTGCCCACCCACACTGCGTGTATCATATGTAAGCCACCCCTAAGGCAATCCCTAGAGCCCTAAGGCAAGGTGCATTATGTTAAATGTGAGGGCACCTCTGCATGAGAAGATATACCCCTATGATGCCTAGTTCCATTACTCACTGTGCCACTGGATTCAAGCTATCCTGGCGGCTGAGGGGTGAAACCTTGGCAGTACAAACTGGACTGGTCCCATGAGGTGCAGGGTCAAGATTGATTTGCATATGGCCAGGTCTAAACTGGCATGACATGGTGAGCAAAAGAATGATAGATATAACCCAGCTCTCTTGACTCTTGACTGGGGGTGAATGTTTTGATTGGTTCTGCATTTCGTCCATCAATTGTGTGTCTTTTGCTTCCTCGCCCTAAGTGCGCTGGGTGTTCCCAGATGTGGGTCACAGGCTCACTGTACCTCTGGATTCAAGTTATCCTGGCTGATGAGGGGTGAAACACCGAAACCAGATCTAGGATACTTATTTCCGATCCAGGGAGGACCTGGCTTGGCAGTTCGAGCTGGACTGTTCCCATGAGGCACAGGGTCAAGACTGATTTGCATATGGCCAGGTGTAAACTGGGATGGCATGGTGAGCAAAAGAATGATGAATTTAACTCAAATCTCTTGATTGGGGAGGAATGTTTTGATTTGTTCTGCATTCTGTCCATCAATTGTGTGTCTTTTAGTTCCATTACTGGTCATTGCAAGTCACTGGTTGTTGGAGGTGGGCTCACCTTAAGCAGTAGTCTCCCACCTTCAGACTACGGTGATCGTCCTGCACTCACTGTGGTTCACTATCATCATGCCGATGTCACACCTGACTCCCTCTCAAACACTCCCTTTCATCGGAGCTGTTCGGAACACAGTACAGTTTGAGGCATATCCTCCCGAGGGGCAAGTGCAGGCTTAGGGAAACATGCTGAGATACATGCCGATAATACATATTATTACCAAGGTAGCCAAGAAAATAAACAGTCCTTTCAATAACCATGAGCCCAAGACCCAAACAAGGACCCCAAATTATTCCAGAAAGTTCTTTTGGTTGCCTCATGCATTTGATGCCCAGAATCATGCAGATTTTGTGATCCCTTACACACACTTGGTATATAAAGGTAGCAATCCATTTTAATCATCTGACAAAATCCACCCTTCTCTGCTGTTTCTAAAACCGACCGTTTTTTTAGAACCATGGTGTGAGAAGGTGGCTTGGTATATGGTGCACACTTATGTAAGTGGGCACCCTGCACCAATCCACACAACCCTTATGGTGATTTTAGTGATCTTTGACAACCTTGGAAAGCTCTCCAAGTGGTAGCTGTGGAGAGCAGTCTTCAGGCTTAGTCCACAAGGAGTGTAAAGCAGTTTGTTTTACCAGAACATAATCTTATTGATATAGATTAAGGGAAAAAGAATTACAGTTTATTTATAAAAATATGTACTTATTATAGAACACACACTAAAACATACAGGTATTTCAAAGTCGGAAATGCTCACAATACTTTTCAATTGAAACAGGTAAGTAGCACGTAATACATGGGGGTCACCAGGTGGAGGCCAAACCATATACTAAAATAGTGGAATGCAAACCACGACTCTAGTCAAGACTACACCCAGAAGATGTAGAAGTGCCGGGGAACCCAAGGAGTCACCCAAGATAAGTAACCAGGAGCCCATGTGCAGAGTGGGAAAACGACCGTGGGATCAATGCAAGTCAATGGGTAATTTGTGGATGCAATTTTAAAGAAGGACCCTTCCCAGTGGACCCTGAAGAAACCCAGTGGAAGAAAGAAGGTTGGAGGGCTATACCACCCATGGATACCTTAGGAACCAGGATACCTGCCTCAGAGCATCCAGGTTTAAGGTGTGAAGTAGCGTCAGAAACCGCAGTCGAACCCAATGGAAGACTTCAGGAAGATGCCACTGCTGGAGAAGGAGAAAATGTCTGGTGGTACCCAAAGGTGGATTCAAGATGTGAAGTCTATGCCCCTCAGGAGTGACCAGAGGGCAAAGAAGACGAATGCCCACCGATGTCGAGTGTTGAAGAAGAGCTGACAGTGACCTTGAACCTGCAGCTGTGTGGACCAGGCAACACTGTGGAAGACCAGGAGCCATACACGAGCTGTCCCACATCAGCTGTCGAGAGTTGAGGGGTCGGTGCCTGGAGGGAGTACCAATAAGTGTTGGCAACTGCAACCAATGTGGTAGTTGAAGAAGGTGCACAGTCGGGAGCAGCAAAGTCCAGGAGACTCACCACAAGCAGTGGAGTCAGGGCAGGCCCTGAGCAATCAGGGGAGCCCAAAGAATACGAAGATGACCCTCAAGAGGACCCGCAGGCCAGAAGCACTGGACTCTCAAAAGGACCTCGAGCAGCTCACCAAAGATGCAAGCCCACAATGCAAGAGATGTGGTGAGGATGAAGATCTTAGTTAGTGGAGAAGCTTGAGGATGGAGCTATTTGGAGCCCGAAGATCTTGGTGGAAGGAAGCCAACAACCCTTTGCAACTGCAAGTCGACTCAGTGCACAGGGGTTCGGTACCTGCAGCTCTGACGAAGGATACTGGCCTCACACTTTGTGAGAGGATAGGTCAGGCCTCGAGGTATGGGGAGTACCTTCATCTGTGTTGCTGAGCCTTTCGGAGTCCGTGGGAGCTTGGGATCAGCAGACCGATCAGCTTAGTTGTGGTGCCTGCAGATGCAGGGAAGTGGCCCCTTCACTTCATGGGAGATTCCTTCAGATGTCTTGGATGCCCACAGGCCTTGGAAGATTCCTGTATGGTACACAGGCATGGACGTTGCAGCAGATGAGCAGGGCGAGGAGATCAGGAGCAGCAGGAATCTTCCGGGTTGCAGCCTTGATGCCCAGAGCGAAGTCTGGAGTGCCCAGACAGTTGAAGAAGTGGTGTCTGAAATGAATCTTGTCCCACAACTAATCTAGGGACCCACCCACAGGTAAGCCCATAGGTACCTAAGGAAAGGGTTGGGACTCCCTGAACTGGTTTGAAATGGACTATGCATGGATGGCACCAAGTGTGCCCTGCACGATTACTATGTGGCGCTGGAAGGCGCTCCCACCCTGCCCCAATACACTAAATCGTGTCTGGGAGGTGGTCAAAACTCCCTGTGACAGGATACCTATTGTTCTGCCTCCCCCTGCCCAAGCTTGGCTCAGCAGCATGAGGGCAGAAACGTGTCTATAGCCGGCAGCAGCCCTGCTTGCTGTCCGGGTCTGGAAGACTGGTACTGGGAGCACCGAGGGCCTTCAAAAGGAGCTTTACTGTGCATGGAATCATACCGGGTATGATTCCAACATGTTTGATACCAAACACAATAGAATTTGTTACAGCCAGTTTCTAGATGGTCACAGCGTAATGACGCGGTGCCCCTCTAAACTCATATGGCTGTCTCACTCACAACCCAGGAGAATGGATCCCATAGGCTGTAGGGGTGTCCTGCTCATGCAGGGGCACCTTCACACTTATAACCAAGCGCCCTGCCTTTCAGGAGTGAAAGGCCTGCTTTAGGGCTGACTAATAGGTTTTAAGTGCAGTGACCTTAGATATATGGAAACCTATATCCTTAGTAAGTGGTGCTAGCACCAGCATACATAGGCTGCAATGGCAGGCCTGAGGTTTCAAATTGAGGGTCTCCAATGGGTGGCATAATGCATACTTAAGCCTAAGGGAGACCCCTGGTTCATATATGCCGTGCATACCTTGCTACCATATACTAGGTATTGATAAGGTTGCACCAGTGTCCAATCTGGGATGTACCGAAGTACTTACCAAACTAATTTAGGGGAGAAAGCACAGACTTGGGTCCTGATTAGCAGGATCCCAGTCATACTAGTCAGAAACCATCACAACACCAGGCAAAAGGTGTGGGTAACCATGCAGAAGGATCCTACCTTCCTACACATGGTCCTCATAGCAACGATTTCTTCCATTAAGTTTCCCAATGCTGTTGAGGTTTCATGTATAGTTGCCTCCAGTAATCATCTACCCAATTGTCTTATTTTCCTGGGATTAAAGGATACTCCCAGCACAAGTATTATCCCTTTTCTTAGGTGACTGGATTCTTGGGCTGCTGTATCCCCTTGGTCTATTGGGTTCTTCTTTTTCCTCTAAGTATGGAATTATGGTTTACCAATGTATGCTTTCGTACGTGGCTTTTTGATTGGTGTCGTGTGGTAGATAATACCCATCCTCTGTAGCAGGATTCTCCCCAATCTTGACAACCAGTTATATGCTCTTTCCCCACATATAAAATACACTTGTTTTCCCAGGTACATGGGATAGCCTAATGGCAAGAATTCACCTAAAGGTGGCCTGCATGGCACACAAAGCAATTCATAACAATACACCCAGTTACTTGACTCTAAAGCCGGAAAGGTCCGGAGGTTGCAGACAACTACGAAGTGCGAGTACTTTCCGTTTGAAACCTCAATCTGTCCATAAGAAGATAACTGGCTGCAGAGCTTTCTCAGAGATTGCTCCAAAGATTTGGAACTCCTTACCTCCAGTCGTGCGTGGAATCTCTTCCTTTACCGCATTAAAAAAAGAAGTAAAAATACTACTATTGAACAAATTCACATCCTAAGTCTTAATACTAGGCGGTCACTGTATCGTCTTTAAGACTCGCTTTTCATTGCCTTCCTCTG
Organism: Lissotriton vulgaris; assembly: GCF_964263255.1. Classification (NCBI taxonomy): domain Eukaryota; kingdom Metazoa; phylum Chordata; class Amphibia; order Caudata; family Salamandridae; genus Lissotriton; species Lissotriton vulgaris. The sequence goes on from NC_141696.1 coordinate 1,487,303,620, forward strand.
GTGGAATGAATGAGACTTTTTTATGTAGGTTTAATACCACATCCCTTAATGCTCAATAACTGTATGTAGTGTAAAGCTTAGTTGCTTTTATCTTTGTTGGCTAGCACAATCACCTAATGTTCAATAAGGGTATATTGCACATCGTCCTGCAGATTCCCGGTCCTCTATATTTGTCATCCATATATTTTATATCTCGATTGTACGAATTGAAGCATTTGAATGCGTGTATACCCTTTAATACTTCTATGTTCTTGTCCTGTATACTGTAAAGCGCTCTGATACCCTCGTGGGTCACGTTCGCACTATATAAAACTTTATAAATAAATAAATGAAGCGGTTTTGCTTATTTTAAAGTACTATTTATATTTGCTATCCCCCACTTCTTCTCTTCCGTCCTCCAAACAAATACTCCCCTTCAATATCCCCCTTAAGCCCAGAGGTACTTGGACAGAGGGATCTGACCATTCCATATTACATCCAGAAATTCACTACGATGTGTTTGATTTATTATTAAGAGTTCTTCTTCCTTATTTCCTGACATAGCCCATTCTGTACAACCAGAAAGTATAGTAACCTGTCTATTATATTCTGATAATCATTTTATTGTGGGGGGGTCTAATTATTCTCTGCTCTGTTCCAAAAGTAAGGGTCTTAAATAAAGACAAAAATGCATAGCATGATGCGTTAAATGGTAGAGGAATATGTAACCAATGAGAACTCTTTTTCACCTCGGTAGGCCTCAGCATATATTTCCAGCAGTTGGAAACATTAATTTCTTTATGGTATGCACTCATCATTTGCATTGCAGCATTGTCCCTATACTCCGCATGAGCATACTGGTGCAAATGTATTTCCTGAGCAACAGTTGTTACAAAATTGAACTTCCTGTTTATCAGTAGAGGTCATTATTTCATATGTCACAATTGCAAGAAAAAGGGTCAAACAAGGCAAAGTAATAACAAGCATAACACGAGAAGGGAATGTTAATAGTCTCGTTTTGAGCTCCCTCGTATGTCTCTCCATAATTACATATGCTTGTATTCAATACTGTTTATTTTTGATGACTCACTTGATTTTGGATATTTTCCTCAATATACCATACTCTTCACAAATCACAAGGCCTCCAGAGGTTACTAGCACAGTGAGGCTATGGGTTGAGTCTTTCAAGACTTTTGGTTGGACTCAGAAGATTGCCTTGGAAGCAAGTTCTATCTGGGCTTGTCAGTATGCACTGCCTGCGGTAGATCTGAAATGAGCTCTGCCTGTTCTTGACACAACAGTGCAGACGCTCTCTTCATTTGACTGGCATATATCCATTGTTTATGCTTGTGTCATTTCACAGCTGTGTTAGTAACCAGCAGGACCTGGGTGGGGCCCTTCCTCCTCTGCTTAAGACAGTTGTTGTGCAGGAAGTTCTTAGTGAACACCCAGTCCCCGGGCTCAAGACAGTGTCCTTCAGTTGTGGACGATGCAGGCTGTGGGCATCTTTTACCTGATTTTACAAAAGATTCTGTCTTTTAGCAAGGGAAATGCAATAGTCTTGCAGCATTGCATCAGCAATGTCACAATAGCATTCCCTTTAGGAGGCCCCCATATCTCCATCAGTCTGCTAGTCACAATCTCATGAGGGTTAAATTTAAGGGTGGCATTCGGAGTACTCTGCATACTTAGACGTGCTAAGGGCAAGGCATCTACCCAAGTTATTTCGGTCTCTGCGCATAGCTTTAAAATCTTTGCTTTAGGAATAACATTTCTCTTCCCCACGCCCTATACCTGTGGATGGTACACACATCGGAACCTTTGCTTTATCACCAGGGCCCTACATACTCACTCCACCCCTTTATTCACGAAGTGTAGACCGTTATCTGACTAAATCCTACGGGGATCCCCAATCTTGGGACAGTTCCGTCAGCAGCACTTAGCCACTGGTTGTGCATCATTCTTCTTCATAGTGTAAGCCTCAATCCAGCCAGAAAACATACAGCCCACTACCAGTGCATATCGAAATTTGAGTGGGTGGCAACTCCACAAAGTTAATCTGTAAATGTTCAAAAAGCACCTCGAGAGCTGGAAAGTGTCCTGATGTTGTGGGTGTTTCCTTAGTAGTGTTAAATAGTCCACATGTGATACAGTACTGACAAATGGCCTCTGCCTTCTTTTGAAAGTTCTTATCATACCGAAATTGTAGAAAGTATCTACACATGGCATCATGTCCCAAATGTGCGGGAGCATGAATAGCAATGGGCCAAACTATGCACCAAATAATTAGGCAGCCAAATCATTCCATTAGGTCCAACCCGAAATCCCTGGAACCTCAGTATCCTCCTTTTGCCATTCATCCTTTTCTTCATCAGTTGCATTCTGTTGTAACAAATGGGAATCCATGTTTAAATTGTATTCTGCTTGTACCGTTTGCTCTGGGTGACCCACATATATAGTACTTGTCTCCCTAAGTCAGCAGTTTTAGTAGTTTAATCAGCAAACATGTTACCCCTACTTACATCATTGGTCACTGATAGGCAGCACATTTAATAATTGCAAAGCCTTGGGTAAAGCCATTATATTGAGGAGGTGCACAATTAAGGTACCAAGTTTTATTTTAGGACCGCCAGAGGTCAGAAATCCTCTTTCCTTCCAAAGCGTACCAAAATTTCACGCAACCCCAAAGGCATATAGACTGTCAGTATAGATGTTCACAGTCAAATCTACACTTAATTCAAACGTTCGGGTGAGGGCGATTATTTCCGCTGCTTGTGCTGACATTTGTGATATTAGTCTTGACTACTGTTTGTAATGTATTTGTAGCATATGCAACTCTAGTTTCTCCTGTAGGTAGTTAAAAACATGACCCATCCACCCGTAAATCTGCATCTCTTTCTATAAAAGCTTTGTCTGACACACCAATTCTGCCTTTAGGTTGTTCTTCTGTCACCGAAATGCTATCATTCAATTCCGTCATTTGATCCTCCACAGGTAAATACATCAATGTGGCTGGAGTGAAAGAGGTACGACCATCGACTTTTACGAGCCGCAAATTGCGAGTCGCAATTTCAATTCGCAAAAGTCAATGCACAACAGCGTCTGAGACACTGTTTGCAATACCCAATGGGGTCTCAAATTGCATGCCTCATGAATATTAATGAGGCTGTCACAACTTGCGACCCCATTGGGAATGGCTGGCACTCCCATCGATGGGGGCCTGCTAGGATCAGCAAGCCTCCCTGTCTGGGACTGCTTTTAAATGAAGCTTTTTTTTTTTTAATGCAGTCCGTTTTTCTTAAAGGAAAACGGGATGCAATTAAAAAATAAAAATTTAACTTTTCATTTACATTTATTAAGGGCAGGTAGTGGTCCCTGGGACCACTGCCTGCCCTTACAAAATGCATTCCCAAAGGGTAAGGGACCCCTTCGCATTTGCAAGTGCATTACCACCCTTCTGGTGTCGCAAAACATTCTTACATAGCCTATGGGTCATTATTAGGAAGGGAACGCCCCTTCCTAATAGGCAGTTGCTAAACACTATTCTGCGAGTCGCAAATTATTTCCGACTAGCAAAATATGGCTAGTACATGGCCCACAAGTTTTTTGAATGCACAAACGGGTCTAAAACCTATTTGCACATGCAAAAATCCGTCGTACATCTGGCCCAAGTTGAGGAATCTGTGGTTATATGGAATGTATGTCAGAAAGATCATCACTGAATGTGTGTAACGTGTTCCTGCCTGATGAATGTGACTTATCTGAGGAACTCTGATACAACCTGCTCTGCAAGAACGCAACATAATAGAGACACTGGGAAAGCGTAAGCCACAAACAAAGGCTTCACATATGAACCAGGCACTTATTCCCACTTGTTTGCCGCCCTATTGCTATGTAGTAGGGTAATGAAAAGGGCAAATGGGATCCAAGACTGTGGGGAGCCTCTGGCGGGTAATTCAGAAGCTTCAGATCTAACTTGCAGAATGCTGGAAAACCAACAACAGCAGTCAAATTGTCCTGAACCCGAACTGATTGCGGAAACTGAAAGTTGCCACACAAACCTCACAATGGGAGGGAGTGATCAAAGACAGACTAAACTGTCCTTTAATCCTAAACATCAGGGAGGAGCCACAAAGATGGCACCCCCCAAGGATGAGTAACCTGGCGGTCTACCTTCATACCTCAATGGGTGAGATGTTAACTATATGGTGGGGGGTCCCCGAATTACATCAAAAGGAAGAATGGAGACAGACATTCATAGAAGCAACGCTTACTGAATATTTGACAAAGACAGCTTCTCAAGTCCTCATCATCGAAAGGTCCCATAGGTGCTGGTACCAAGCCCTTTCCCTGGGGTCCTGCAGCGACTCAGTATATTGTGTAAGTATATTGCATCTTGCCTGGGAAAAGGGGTCTGTAATAACTCACTCCACCCGGATTTCATCATTGCGGTACAGGGGCGTTGCTACGCCTTGACACCAGTGAAGAAAAAACTGCAGAGTATGAACCTCAAGAAAGCCATTCTCTACCCAGCCCATTTGATCTACGGATCCCACGTCACCAGCTCAATCAGGGACTCAGACTAACATTGTTGTCAGACTGCATTGCCAGCTAGATTTGATAGTACAACCCAAATGGAACACAATGCAAGTTGGGCTAAGCAGTGTGTGAGGAGGGTCGAGTAATATGTGAAACTAAGTTAGACACGGAACAATTAGTAACCTTGTCATTGTCACCCCAGAATACAGCCCCTGGCATCAGGGTACATATGCAGGCTCTAAGGGGGCACATGGCCAGCTAAATAGCTCAAGTAGGCCATTTTAACATCTGAGCTTCCTGTCATGGAACATTAGGAGGTTACAGGATGCATATATAAAGCTATAAAGATTACTGCTTACTTTCGAAGACGCAAAATAGATATAGCCTTCCTTCAGGAAACCCATTTGACACCCAGAAACGACAAACATGGAACAGCCAGATTGGATGGTGCCTGCTACTTGCTTCACAGTCTGCAGTTTTATGATCACCTGCATGCTGTACGGATGTTGGGCATCCACTCTAGCTGGGGTGGGAGTGCACTTCAGCACCACATTTGACACTGCCTGGGACAGAGCAGACTCTGCCTGAGGGAGCAAACAGCTAGAGCCATACAACATAAAATGTAAGTGGAAGGGCTGGTGGACGTGTGGTGGTTAAATCACCCAATCGATCATTAATTTACCCTTTGTTCCTCTGTGCACAGGGTTTATTCTTGGATAGCTTACTGGCTTACATGGAGAGATGTCCATCATTTCTTTGCTTGCTGCATGAACCTTTCTCGTACTTTCTCAGACCATGCACCTGTACTTCTGGAGTTAAATATCCCTCTAATGGCTTCAAAGGCAGATATGAGGTGTCTCACCTCTGAGGCCCTGTTAGATGCAGTATTCAAATCAGAAATATGCAAACAAATGATGCTATTCTTCAAGCTTAATAGGGGTTCGTTTGAGAGAGCAAGCACACACTGGGAGGTGTTTAAAGCCTGATTAAGGGGCGTATTCATATCTAATCAATCGGGGTCCTGAAATCAATGTACACCTGGTTCAATGTACTAGAGAGAGACCTTTGTGAACTATAAACATGCAATGTTGCTTTATCCAGTGCAAAGGTCCTTAGAACTATAGAGGCTAAGTTGGAGGAATTCCACACAGAAGATAAATGTAAAGATACATTTCTGGGGGGAAATGGCACAGTGAAGAAATATGGTGAGGGGAAGCAGCTAGGGAACACTCTCAGATGCCAGATTCAGCTAATGTGGTGACATACCGATGGTATTTTAGCTTGATTTAGAGAGCTTTATGAGGGGCTTCACACATCCCACGTAGTCTATGAGGAAGCAAAGGTGATGAATTACTTGCATCAAGTACCTAGGCCATGGCTGGAAAATGATAGAGAAATTTAAAACAGTCAACAACAGTAGAAGATATTATTCAAGTAGTTAAATGTATGTATGTATGTATGTATGTATGCATGTATGTATGTATGTATGTATGTATGTATGTATGTGTGTTCTTATATAGTGCTCGACTTACTCTAGGGCATCTCGGCGCTTGCATTGGGAACCCGTCCTGGCTTTTCCCTGTGAGATAACCCGTACTGGGCATCCCCAAGGTGAAAGCCAGGCATCCCGCCGCGGGGGGCCGTTGTGGAGATTAAGCAAGCTTAATGCCCAGAGTTGCAGAGTGTGAATCCGTGATTAGAGTGGGCACCGAAGCGAGAATTTTCGAGTCCGTGGACAATTGGGCTCCAGACCCTGCCGCGACGGGAATTGAACCCTGGTCCCGGGTCTGACCTCTTCCTCAGGGTATGCCTCCTCTAACCAGTGAGCCACACTTCTCCAAATATGCCAAATGGGAGTGCCTATGGGTCATTTGGTCAGCCACTCACCGTCTATAGTGCAGCTATAGATCTGTTAGCTCTTTACATATGAGCCTTATATGCCAAGGCACATGACAGGGGCGAATATGCCTCCTTATTCCACATGCCTTCACTCTGCATGCAATTGTAACACGGTCTTTACAATGACCAAATTGTCACAACGCATACCATTACCCCGCAAGTCGTAACAATGACTTGCGGAGAGGGTTGCTGGATGTTGGAATAGTATAATTTACTATTCCAACTCCAGTCTGTGCGGACAGTAGGGAAGGTGTTAGATTTTAAATCCAACACATTCTCCCCCCCTCCACAAGTCATTATTACGACTTGCAGGGTAGTGGTATGCGTTGCTACAACACGCTTGTTGTAACGATAGCGTTGTAATTGCATGCGGGGTGACTGATTCATTGAAAGGGCTGTTTACCGACAGGGGCAGTCTGCCACCTGCCCTACAAGAAGCAATCAGTGTCGGTACCGAAACCAGAAAAGCAGAAGAAAAGGTGCGGGTCGTATAGACCCATGTCACTGCTAAATATTGATGCCAATAGTTTAGGTAATAGCAAACAGGTTGCTAAAATATATGCCAGGATTGGTGGATCATGAACAAGCGGGCTTTGTACCCAGGAGATCCATGATTTACAAACTGGTCATTTGTTGTCACTATTGATTAGATCACTTGGACACACAATCAGCAGTGGTGTTTCCAGATGCCAAAAAAGCCTTTCAGGCTTTCACTCTGTGGAGTGGGTATTGCCAGGGAGAGTGCTGGAGCAGATGGGACTGGTATGTCTCTTATGATGATTGGTTGTAAGTCAACCTTATAGACCAGCTATCCTAGATGTAGCGTGGACAAAGCAGTCTTAGGCTAAACTCTGTAAAGGCATGTGAAGCAAGCTGTTTTACCATACACAATCCCCTTGAATACCAAATGAAAGGACACCACACAGATATATATTGAAAATATATATATATATATTTGTTTACTACAATATTCCCTATACTCTTTATGAGCACAGAAGCAAATGAGTTAAAACAAAACACAGTTTAAATATACAAAAGTTGCACAAAATGGATGAGCCCTAGGGGCCACCTAAACCATATACTAAAATAGTGGTATAAGAACCACCTAGCTGAAAGGAAGTAGGCCTAGGGCCTGGGGAATCGCTGGAGCTGTTCGGGTCTAACAGTGAAGAAGTCGGGAAAGGCCCGCGGGACTCGGGTGCAGCGCTTAAAGTGCACGCCTACTCCAATGCAATGTCAATGGTGCGTAAAAGTTACAAAGTTAGTGTTTAAGGAACCTTCCACTTAACCTAACAGGATGAAACTTTAGACACATACGCTAGAGGTATGTACCAGTGTAGGAACACCAGCGTTGCTGAGTTACCTCACCCACAGGAAGCAGGTGCACAGGTGCGAAGTAGTGTCGGGTTTTGTCACGCTGGTTGATGGTGCTTGGAGCTGAAGATGCTGCAGGCGACTAGAAGAGTTCCGGTCGATCCAAGGGTGTATCTGAAGTGGTGAAGACCTGAAAGCAGAGGGGAAAATGTTCAAAGTCACTAGCCAGTGACTACCGTGGAACCAGGATGGAACCAGGCGATGTCGAGTGTAAACAGGCGATGAGGTGCAGCTTGTCTCCTCAGCCACGTGGACACAAAGAGGTCGCGGACATCCAGGAGTCGATCACGCGCTGTCCCACGAAGGCTCTAGCTGATGGTGGTGTCGGCAACTTTATTGGAGCAAACAGGCCTTGGCTAATGCAAGCCACGCAGGAAGTGAAAAGAGCTTATCACTCGGACCAGCAAGGTCATAGCGGGTGCTCCTTTTTACAGGAGCGAGGGCAAGTCTGGAGCAACCAGACCCACAGTGTTGATTGTAGGTTTTGTCGCCAAGATGGCCGCTAGCCACGTGGCAAGTGGCCGGGATGGCGCGTCGAGTGGCAAAGTGCAAAAGGGCCCCACCCAGATCGTGGAGATGCTGGGGGGCTGATCTTTGATGCAAATGTTGCTCGGTTGTGGGGCTTCTCAAACCCCAAAGCACAGCATCGAGGGTGCCTTGGGTGCTGCACAGTCAGCTTCTCGGGGGTCTTTTGAGATGTCCGGTCCCACGTCTCTCGGTGCCTCCACGGGTCTCTTCTTTGCAGGGACTGTGGATCGGGCTCTGAGATGTCTGGGAGTCTGGGTCTCGTCGGGCTCTGGGCTCGGGCAGGAGGCGGCTGCAAAGCAGACGTCGAGTTGCTGGATGGTGCCTGTGTTCACAGGGTGGCCACTCCTAGGCCACAAGGGAGATCCTCTTCAGTCTTCTGTGCAGCAGAATGTTGAAGTCCAGTCGTCTTCTTAGTTTCAAGTTGATTTCAGGATGATCTGAGGTGCTATGGCACTGCTCCCACTCTTATTCCCAATCTGAGGGGTGGATCACCTACTAGTTCCCTCCTCTGGGTGGGACCAGGAAGGGGGGCGGTTACACCCCCTTTCCTTTGTCCAGCTCCGCGCCAGGACTGGGGCTGGAAAGCCCCAGCACAGGTTTGGACTGGCTTATGCACGGGGAGACCTTGTGTGCCCCAGGCATGTCTGATTCTATTCAGCCCTGTCCTACTCAATACACAAAATCCTGTCTGGGGTGGTGCTCGCACCTCCCAAGGCAGAAAACCCTTTGTCCCAGCCTCCCTCGCCGGAAGGACTCCCAGCAGCAGGAGGTCAGACTTGTGTCTGTGGTGGCAGCATCCATTTTGTGATGCTGAGGCTCGGGTTAACTTTAACCGGGGTTCATGTTATGTACATGTCGTGTCCCTCTAGAAGGGTGGAATGCTATCCCCGTCGACAGGACTGTCGAGGGGATAGTATTTCAAATCGTATGAACCTTACTCGACATGTTTTGATAAAGCCAAACCAAAGTTAGCAAGTAACCGCGAGGATTATAATGCACTTAAGAGTATATGGTATGACAATATCCTGGAACAGCTAAGGGAGTTGTTCCCGACAGCTGCAGACAGGCTCAGCTCATGCTAGAGCACCATCTCACATAAAACCAAGCATTCTGCCTCCAGGATTGCTGAGGCCTTCCATAGGAGTGGCTTATAGGTTAACACGTGTCCAGTTAGGGTTAGATATAGGGATACTATATCTAAGTAAGAGGTGATTACACCAACTTACCCCAGCTGAGTGATCAGCCAGTTGTGTCAAATATGGAGGCCAGGCCATGGGTGGCACAATACATGCTGCAGCCCCTGGTAGGCCTTGGCTACACCTATGCTCTGGGTACCTATGGTACACTGTTACAGGGGCCTATAAGGTGAACCAGATCCAATTGTGTATGTACCTAAGGTACATGGAGTCCATTTTAAGGAGAGAGCAATTAGCTTGGGGCCCTAAATAGCAGGATCCCAGGCCAACTAAGTAAAAAACCAGCTAAACACCAGGCAAAAAGTTTGGGGGTAACCATAGTCAGATATCCACCTTCCTACAAACAGCAACTAATAACAATCCATAATGAAGCAGGCAATACACTATGATAACAGAGTGAGAAGGACATGGGAAACAGCCTGGTATTAGATATCACAGACCAATCGTGGGCATATTTCTGTTTGAAAACTAAAGCAATATCCCTGGACAGCAAACACAGGCTAATACACTGAATGTTCACAACGTTTTTACTATACACAAGTCGGGGTGCACGAATTTGGGATTCAAATGGGTGCTATGTGCACTCGGTGCTCCTACTAAAGGGTATATATCCTCCATTTGACCTTGGAATGTCCAGCAATGAGGGCATTCAAGGCGCAAGTCTTTATAGAGAGCTGCGGCATGACCCTAATTGGTCTTTTCGCTTCTCCACTGATAGCCTTATTGGGTGATGTTTATAGCCTCTAGACTTTAGCTATTCGGCAGCTATGGCTGTTCCGCATAATTATGCATTTGCCACATAATCCATCATCTGCTGCATAATATGCAGATTTTAACCCCAAAAAGTGTTGTCCCTAGCTCAAATGATCATAAGTTACTAAAAGCATATCGCCATATGTTTATGCGCAGTGAAAGGCCCTTCGCAAAGGTTAACTGGTCATCTTTTAGATTTTTTAAATTTGGTTTGTAAACTGGTTCTAATGAGGTGAAATCCTTGCCCAAGATGTATTACTATGTGTTAAAATGACAAAATAGGGAAGTAATACTACATAATTAGCTTTTTCTTGCCATATATTTTAGTCAAATTTGACGCGCAATTTGGTACTGTCCTGCCACATAATTCCAGTGGCCCTGGTATGGTCATGAGATTCCACTAGCTAAAAGAAGAGTAGCAATACTTTGGGGTAGAAGTCCGGATCCAAAAAATGGACTCCTGGGTGAAGGACGCAATATTATATTCGTTACTCCTACCACATCAATCCAGACCAAGTTACATTTGGAAACCAAGCAGTTTGGGGCTACATGGCATTGGCGAAGTAAATACAGTGGGTGTCAGAATTGTAAACCTGTATGGAATTCCTGTGTTACTAGGGTCTGGAGGAAACCGATGGTCCCTTTATACCTCAGTGAGTACCATTCTCCCTTTCCTGGTCCATTCTTTCTGTAGAGGTGTTACCCCAAAAAGGTTAAGTTGGCGAAAAGTGAGGAAGGCTCTCGCTCTTATATACCTTTGTTTTGGGTTCCCCTGAATAAGAGCCTTCAGTTGACCCACCCACCCACCCATCCTTCCTGCTGACATGATGAGACCCAGACGGTGGCTGCTCCAGTCTGGAAGGAGTACACAAAACGACCAGGAAAGACCTTGGAGCTCCAGAGGCGTGGTCGTTGACTGCCACCCCTCTTTTGCCAGGTTTGGGAGCAGAAACCTGGGAAAGTTTGTATAATTCAGTAATAGATAAGTGCAGCCATATACAGGGAAGGAGCCAATTGACTGCTGGAGAGGGGCGCTAGAAATGCCCCTGCAGGAAATGGAAGGTTGCCTAGAAGAGGTGACTTTGAGGCAGAGCTTAATTTGAGCTGGGGGTTTCCGGTGCTCGGCACCGGCACTTAAGTGTCAGCACCGGCTCCTATGATAGTCTGCCTAGCTAGGAATGAGCACAACAACAATTGCTTATTAATTGAATGCACATTAACAACTACTAACAACTGCCACCCAAGCCATTCTTATAGCTGAATTGTCACACTTGTAGAAGTGTGATGGTTAGTAGTTGAGTTGGTATTGTCAATGGCAGCGCTGGCAGGGGCAATGGATGGGGCAAGCTGCAGTGAATCCTGGTGAGGGCCCTGGTACTTATTTTGTTAACAAATTAGGCACTGCTTTGAGGACCTATATACCAAACACAAATACCACCTTTTTGTGGCCGAAGAAAGCATCAGCAAGTCCTCTCAGTTGTACCCGGAGCGGACTTCCTCACTCCTTAAGAAGTTGAAGTACCTGTGATGATGAGGCACTCTGAGCAACACTACAGCAGCCGGCATTCACATCCAGAGATTGACGAAGGATCTAGACTACTTGACACCTAGACATTTTGCGACAGCAGTCGGCCGTGCGTCAAGATGGCTCGTGTCAATACTTCAGGAATAACCTGGTGCTCAAGTTGAATCCCTCAGGGGCAATGCAGGGTCCCAGTGTCCTCCTCTTAACCACAGTGGAGCGAATTGAAAGCACTGGGCTCAGTCAGCAGGAGAAGACGGGCAGGGGGGTGTCATTCTACCTCGTGCTACTGAGTGTTCCTTGGCTTCATCATGGACTGACCGTCCTAGTGCTAGGCCGTAAAGAGCAAGAACATAACAACAGAGAAGGGTGGACAATAAAGAGATCCCAGATCCCCTCGCCCTGGAGGGTGTAACTTCTGACTCCTCTCTACTGGTGTAGTAGGACTTTTAGGTGATCACAAGGAAGGATGATTGAAACATTTGTTGCAATTTACTTCCGAAGAATATCTGAAAGAAAAGCAACATTGTAGTAAATCACAATTCTCTTAACTGCCTAAGAATTCCTTTATATTTCTTTTACCTGTATTGTTTTTTGCCAGCGCTCATACAATGTTTTTTATTGTCATTCGCTGATGTACAGTGTCCAATGCATTACTTTCCCATTTCTAATTCTGGGTCCATTGTCCTGATTGCTCTCTAGAGTAAGTGAGCAAAAGACGTGCCCCTCATTAGGAATTCAAAAGGTAAGTTGTAAATGACATGAAGAATACCTGAAGTCTACTAATGTTTGTTCTTTCTTGTTACCGGTCCTAACGTGTGGCAAACGAAGCCTTGCAAACGTGGAAGAAGGTATCTGCCGATGCAAGACGTCACTTGAATTCTGGTTACAGGAGGGGACCTGGTTCCAAGGATGAGCAGTACGACAGGCGTTGCCAGTCCAAACTCTGGAGGACAAGAAGGCCAAGCAGGGCTCTTCTCTGTATCGCCCCTCCTGTGCAGGAGAGAAGTTATGCAGACAACATACCAAAGGTTCAACTTCTTAGGTGTTGTCCGACTCGAAGCCCATCCTGAAGCTTGTCCCGGTGAGCCTGAGTATCACGGGCTGTTGTCAGTTTTGTATTGTGTATTTTCATTAACTGTTACAGACAATAAAGTGATGGGTTTTAGACTACTCTTCTTCTTAAGGATTTGGACTAGCATTACACTCTTTCTGGTGTTAATAATCGAGACAATCAATTTGCGGGTGCGTATCCACGGGAAACATCCTTTACAAAGTAACTGGTACAACGCGGTACCGTTACGACGCAGCTCGCTGGAGGGCGCTCTAGGATAGGGGATAGTTTAATTTACTATCCAACACCTTCCCTACTATCCACGGGGACTGGTGTTGGAATAGTAAACTAAACTATTCACTATCAGCGCCCCCCCCAAACGCAAGTCGTTGTAACGACTTGCATTGTTAAAACTGCGTTGTAAAGGGACGCGTTGTAATGGTACGCGTTGTACCGTCATACATCCCGTATCCACACATTGTGTCTTCAGTCTCAGCGAAATTTTGCCTGGCCAGGAAAGATGTTGGCCTCATCAGGGAATATTAAGCCATATGAGGAAAATGTGTTTCTCTAAATACTCCATCGTTGCTCCTTGAAGACCTCTTTTTTATTTAGTTCTGATTTGACATAGGAAATGTTTGCCATTCATCAATGTGACTCATTGTTTGTGAGATGCTGGAAGGGCCAAGTATCAATGGAGCTTCTAATAATTCTGGCATGATGAAAATATAAGATAGACCACGGTCAATTGCCATCTTGTTTTTTTAAATGGCACTTTATGGCTGTACTAAAAGTAAGGGCATATATACTGAAGATATTTTCTACAATTATTTTTATATACCTTAGAACTGTATCAATCAAGCTCCTTTACCTACATTGGTGCTGAGTAGATCACACAATCTCTTCTTTGAAAGTCACCCATAAATGAGCTGCTGCTCGGAAAAGAGGAAACTATCTTTGCCATGCAGGGACTTTACCAATGCGTCTTTACTACGAAGGTAAATGTATAAATATATTTTTAAATAACACATTTTTAATGTTATTTGTTACAATTAATAAAGGGTCAAGTTGCGGTAGAAGTAATGTAAGATAGTTTTGGGGTTTAAGGTTGGCTAGAGGTAAAGGGTGGGAAGAGTATTTTTAGGGTTAAGTGGTCGGTAGAGGTAAATGGAGTTGAGGGTAATGTTGTGGCTTAGGGGTGGATAGATGAAAAGAGAGGTAAGAGTATTTTGAGGGTTAGAGGGAGGCTGGAGTTATACAGACAAGGGTAGAAAAACTGGGCCTCCACCAAAAATAAAAATATATATTAAGGGGTAAACGGGGTTTATATCGATAAAATATATGCCTATGTGTGCATGTATACAAATACACAAACACAAACACAAATATCTATATAGGTAATACCGGGGAAATGTGTGGCGCACAATGTTGTGCAATGCGCAGTAAAGGTCAACATGTTTTATTAAATGCGTAGTAAAGGCATGTATGTGAAAGGCATGTGTAATAACATAACACAACTGCTTTGCTGTGATAGCCAATCTAAAGGTGGAGAGAGAGAAATTAATCCAGGAGGGGACACAGGCTGTACTCCACCCCCTCCTACAAACTTCACTAAAAAATATACTATTACGTGTCATTCTTCAGCCTCTACAGCGATGACTTGTGGCATTCCTCCGTTCCATCACAGCACAACTTTTATTCTGAGCCACGAAGCAGGTACACTGTCGGAGTTCATGAGTCTCCATATCCCAATATAGGGACAACAACCACATCTGCTTCAAAACCTTCTCCCTGATGATAGTCTAATTTATGCACATGTTTCTCCAAACTCCTGACCTTCAGAACTCGAGTGCTGAGGGATCCTTCTTCCTGTGGCTTATCCAACTTGTGAATATCCCAGGTGTCAGACTGTTTCCACAAAGTTCCAAAGCAGTAGCTTCCCAGTACTGCCAGGTGGCGCTGTGCTTAGCTAGACTCTATTAAAGTGATGGAGGCATTCATCATAATATAGGGCTTCCCTGCAATGCTTTGGTTCCTAACCTGCTTAGCACAGTTCTGTGCTTGTACTCTGTCTTTCAAGGAGTCGCCTCTACTTGTCCTATTTTTATTATTCCCATGCAATATATACTTGGAAGACGGGCTTCCGCAGTCACCATGGAAAGCTCCATTTAAGCTTGAAGCCTACCAGAAAGCACATCTTTCTCGTCACAACAGTCTTCTTGGGGACAATTTTAAAATCTTCTTCGGAATGCATTCCGCCCATTGGTCACCATTGGCTGTGTGATTTGTAACTCATATTGGCGTGCTTTCTGTTTGCTGGATTTATTTGTTTTAGGCCGTCCAGCATGTCTATCTCTCCGGTGGAACAGAGCCCTTTTACCACCTCTGAATTGTTCCTTGTATTCTTCCATGAATGCTCACTTTCTGAGTACTTTTTTTCTTTCCGGTGTTTTGAGCCCCAATGCACTTGGGACGCATTACACCTGGGGCGCGCCAGAAAGGTGCAGGCATTTTCCGTTTCCTCCCTTGGATGCTTGTTCAGGAAACAGTAAATGTGCCGTATTTCTTTAGAACTGTTTACTGCCTCCTATCTTTAAGCTGAGCCTACTTCTCTCTGCCAGTACACCCGTTTTGCATGCCTGTCAGAAACAATGTTCTGTCTACAAGCCTATTTATTTTCCTCAGTGCTCATCACTAGTAGCATAACAAACAATCCTCTTGCTCAATTTTGCGCCCATGCCATAGGCACTAGAAGTAGAGGAGTGGGAGAGACCTGGGGGAGTGGGGGTGCAGAAACACCCCCATAACAACCAAGCTGGAGTACAGAATTGAAAAAACAATAAACAGGCTTTTACATTTAGGTTTTATCTTGTCATGTATGCTGTGCATTTAAAGTCATGCTCTGTCTTCCGACACCCTACTCCACGATGATATACTCCACTCCATTGCACTCTATGCCCCTCCACTCTATGCCACTCTACACCACTCCACAAACCTACTCCACCCCATCACTCAGACCCACTACTCCTCTGTACTGCACCGCACTCCACTGTATGCCACTCCACTCAACACTATACTTCATGCCACTTCACTCTACAACTGTCTACACCACTGTGTGCCACTCCCAGACACTCTACTCCACAACATTCTACTCTACATCACTCTACTTCTCTACAATCTACTCTAGGACACTACTCCACTCCACACTACTCAATGCCACTGTATGCCTCTTCACTCTGACACTCTACACTTCTCTACGCCACTTCACTCTACTCCACTGTGCATTACTCCACTCTGACTCTACTCCGCTCTACGATGCTCCTCTCTATGCCACTTTACTCCACCCTATGCTACTCTACTACACTTAATGCTACCCCACTCCACGACTTAACTTAACTGAAAGCCCCTCCACACCACTCCACAACACTGTACTCTGATGCTGCACTCTACTTCATTCCACGCTACTCCAATCCATGACACTCTAATCCTCTCTATAATTCTTTACTCCACAACACTCCACTTTACAACACACCAATCCCCAACACTCTATGCTGCTCTATGCCCCTCCTCACTGACACTCTACACTACTCCAGTATACTCCACTCTGACATTACTCCAGGCTGTGCCCATTTCACTCTATGCCACTCCCTGTCTCTCCACTCTACACTACTCCACTCTACGCTACTCCACTCTACACCACTCCATTCTGCGACACTGTACACCAATCTATGGCACTCTACGCCACTCTACCCAATGCCACTCTACTACACAACACACTAAACCACTCTAAAAGAAAATCTACACCACTCTACGAAATTCCACTCTTCGCCTCTCTACTCTATACCCCTCCACAACACGCTACACCACTCTATGCCACATCAATTAACAGGATTCTGCTCTACTCCACTTTACACCACTCTACTGTATACCACTTCACTGTACACCTCTCCACTATACCAAATCCCACTCTTTCTACTCCACATCACTTCACGACAATCTATTCCACTGTACGCCACTCCACCCTACAACACTCTATGACATTCTATACTACTGCCCTCTATGACTGTCTACTCCACTCTGTCACGCTACTCCACTTGACAACAATCCACGCCACTCTACAACACTCTACTTTACACTGCTCTATGTTCCTCCACTCAGACATTACACCAACCCACTCTATTACACTTCACACCACACCACTCCACGGCATTACTCCACTCTATGCCACTCAGCTCTGTAACACCACTCTGCATTACTCCTCTCTAAGTCACTCCACTGCATTGAACACCACTCCGCTTTACACCACTCGATTCTGTGACACTGTACACTATGCCAATCTACGGCACTTAATCTACGGCACTCTCCTCCACTCTACACCACTACATGCTACAACACTCTACTCTACGGTACGCATCTCTATTCTACGGTACAACACTTCATTTGACTACACTCCTCCACTCTACAAACTTCTACTCCCCTCTACCATATTCGACTCCATTCTGCTCTATTCCCCTCCACCACACTCGACACCATTCTATGCCATGTCATTCTACAAGATTCCACAATAAACCACTCTACTCTGCCACTTCACTGTACACCTCTCTACTCCCCACGACTCTACCCCGTGTCACTCCACAACCATCTACTTCAATGTATGCCAAAACAGTCTATTCCTCTCTACGCTACTTCACTTACAACGCTCTACTCCACACTATGCCACTCCACTTTTTGACACTGTATTCCAGTCTATAGCTCTGCCCTCCACGACTGTCTACTCCACTGTACACCACTCCATGACACTCTCTTCTATACATTACAACACTCCACACCACAGCACTCTACTTTACACTGCCCTATGCCCCTCCACTCTGACACTACACCACTCCACTCTATCACACTTTACACCATTCCAGTCTACGACATTACTCCACTCTATGCCACTCCACTCTGCATTACTTCACTCTGTCACTCCACTTCATTGAACACCACTCCACTCCATTCTTCGACACTGTACACAACTCCAATCTACGGCATCCAATCTATGGCACTCTACTCTATGCCAATCCACGCTACAACAGTTTACTCCACTCTATGGCTTCTTCTCCACTCTACTACATTCTATAACACTCCATCCTACTACACTCTACACTACTTTACAAAATTCAACTCCACTCTATGACATTCTACTCCACCCTACGGTGTCCCTCCACAACACTCTGCACCACTCAACATCGCGTCGATCTACATCATTCCACTCTACTTCGTTACCCCACTTCACTGTACACCGCTCCACTCTACTACACTTTATGTCACTCCACACTACTCCAGTCTACTGTTGGACACTCTGTTGTACTCCACTCTAAAACACTCTATTCCAGCCTATGACACTCTACTGTACTCAGCGGCATTCCACTTTACAATATTTTATGCCATGAGTACTCACACAAATTTGCACTGGAGCCACAAAGTATGGTCTGTAGTGTGACTGAGAGCCACACTGATGCCAGCAGGATGGCGCTAGGGGGTCTGGGTAGGGTCAGGAATTGTGTAAGGAGGTCTGGAAACATTAAATACACGGGCAAACATTTATTTGCAGGTGAATAAATGCTTGCCCGGTAATTAAACATGTTTTACTAAATATTAGTGCTCTGCAACTAAACAGCAGCTCGTCCTGCTGTTCCCCGGAAGGCCCCATGTTAAGGTCAAGTGGACCGCACTTTGAGTATCACTGCTCTGTGCCAATCCACTCTCTGCCACTCCACGCTGCTCCACTTTATGCTACTCCACGATACACAATTTGACTCCACGCCACTCTCCTCTGCACCATTAACTTTTAGCCATGCTGAACAGCAGCCAAAGTGGAGTACAACATTTTCAAAAAACATTTTGGCAAAGCCATTAGCCTATTGCCACTAGGCTTTAGCAATGCTAGTTCTTTCCTTACTTCTGAAACTGGACCTCTGCCCAAAGTAGGGGGTATTGGGACCCATGAATTTTTATTCAAAGTTGTGCACAATAAAGTGTTTCTGTTTACCTGCACGGTTTGCTTGGTAAGATCAAAAATCACATTTTGGGAGGGGACAGCACTGTTAAAATCTTGACAAACCCCTGGATATTTACAAACATTTTATGGTTCTGTGGAAACCAACTGAGGGGCGAACCTCCGAAAAGACTATCAAGGCACCCAGCAAAGGGTGTCACTGGACTGACCTGAGTAAATGTCCTGGAGCCTGCCAAGCTAGTGGCAAGGTGTCTGCGAACAGGACTGCACTGCAATGAGTCTGTTGGTAGTGCATACCGTGTGTGCTGGCTTCCGCTGGTAGAACAGGCAGGCGGACATGTGTCCGCTCACATGTATGAACGTGGTTATTTCGAACTGTATATCCAAAGCATCATATGAAGAATGTAAGTAAACAGTGAAAGAAAGGCAGGACCTAAGGGTGCAGATCGTGGATAACACACATGCCAAGTCTGGTGCCTGGGAACACGAAATAATGCGCGGGAGCCTGAGATAGACATCTGTTAATTTATTATTTCTGAAAGTAATAAGGTGTCCCATTTAAGGACGTGTTGTAACTGCACATTAAAATACTGAACACAAAGCACAATATCATTGAAAAAAAAAAAAAATTCAAACCAGTTCTGAACTCGAGGCCAAAGGGAAACACGAGTTCTAAAGAAGACCCCTGAACTGCTGAGGGCGTGGGACGCTCCCGGGGTCCCACTGATGGCTTTTAGGCTTTCAGCTCTCGCCCAGGACTGCAGACCTCTGGGAAGGCAGGCGTAGGCAGCCCTGAGAAACCAAGGGACTGCCGCTGACTGCGTGACCCGCAGGGGAACATGAGCAAGGCAGCGCAATAGTGCCATTAGTCGCAGCACTAGCCAATGCAAGGGGGGGGGTGGGGGGGGGCAGAGAAAGGACGAAGCGGGCTTCCGGCCCTTCCCCGCGCCCATCGTACACCGGCCAAGGGGTTGGGCTCACCTGTTGGGAGGGGCGTACCCCTCCCCTATTTAACCACAGCTCGCCCTCGCCCCGGCCTCTTTGCAAGCTGTCAGCCCGCGGCCCAAGCGCTGTTCCCTCCCTGACCCTGACCCAGCAGCTCCTGCCGCAGGCGGTGGATAGAATGTTGTAATTTTCTTTTTTGTGTTGCAGGCGGAATACAGGGTGCTCTGGAGGCAGACGGGTACAGTAAGGGTACCTCTGCGGCAGAATGGTACTGTAAGGGTACCTCTGCATGGCACAGTAAGGGTGTCAGAGCCAAGGACCAGGAGCCGCAGGAGGTTCCGGGAAACCGCGACGGCGCCCCGTTAGTCCTTCGGGCGGTCGGAGGGCCTGAACCGACCGGGGGTGTGCCACACCGCTCCGCCCTGACAGGGGGGACGGGAGTTTAACAAAGATGGCAATGTGCTGCACCGTCAGAGCATCGACTCACCGTGCAAGACGGCTCTTTAGGCATGCGGGTCAGCGAGGGGCTGCCTGCTTTGGATCGCCTGTAAGATGACCCACCTAAACATCATACGTTGTTGTATGAAAATAAACCTGCAACAGTTCTTTCCATAACCATGTGTCCAGAGTATCATTTGGGTAGGGATTGTGTGGTGTGTGAACAGGCGGGAGCAGATGACGGTGTGGGCGCTATCATTTCTTCCAGTTGTAACAAGTACCAGGCGGGAACCGGTCTTAGGGAGCACCACGGGGAGCACAGGAATGGCTGCTCGGTGCACGAGCTCAAAATGGAACACGACTTTCAGAGCATGTTTTTTTTTTAGCGAGGGTCGGTTTCCTGCATAACGAAGGCAGGGGCAGGCGTAATGGCACAAAATGGAAGAAAAACCAAAAAAATGAAAGGAAAACTAAACAAATGGAAGGAAAACCACTCCAGGGCTGGTTATGTTAACGTGCAGTAAAAAACCATGGGCATAAGTTATGGATAGCCATATACAGCTTCTGTACTGGTTGCTAGAAAACAATTGTTTAAGGCCAGGATAAATGTTAATCAGCAGATGCTAATATGGTAAAATGCAGAGCAAGTCTGAGTAGGAAATGGGCAGATAATCAGTGGGTGCACGTGGGGGTGGACGCATTCTGCATGAGCGCATAATGGGTTGGAAGAATGCTGCGCGGGTGCGAGCTGGACAAGTACTTTACAGGTCCATGTTAGGATGGACCTTTACTCCCAGGGCTATTTGTGGGGGTTGCAGATGCTCAGCTGGCCTTTCACGAAGTCAAAACATCTCAGGATGGGCAGCTTCTAGGAAATTCTGAATAATACTGCTGCGTAGAGAAGAAAATAAAGGACAGTAGTTGATCGAGAACAGAGTCGCTTAACAAAAAAGGAGGAAATTACACTTAGTTTTAAGAGTAAGCACTTACAGTAACGAGTAATAACTAGGATTGTCTGTGGTATATATTTACAGAAATTTGGAATTTACCAAAAACAAGACTAACAATGAACCTTTTGCTAAAATAACTCCAGCAGGAAAGGTCTGTTCATAGCACAAAGATGTTGCAGTAATGTTCACTAAATTAGAATTAGGTGGTCCTAGAATAGAGAAGAGTGTGTGCTTGTACACAAGGGCAAATACAGGATTCCCTCTCAATTCTCGCAGATATTCGCCTTGATGGTAATCTCCTTCCTTGGTCGCTCCCCGGCACCTTGAGTGCAGCGATGGCATTTGCTGTTAGCGAGGAGGCAGTGGCTGCATCTGGAGGGCATCGTAGGTGTCCTTAGTGGCTGCGCTGAGTCCCTGTGGAGACAGAGATATTACTGAAGCGATTGGATCTGCACCGGAGAGACATATGGAAATTCAAACACCCTGAGCTTACTTCTCTTTGAATCTGTTCTATTGAAGTAGGACTCTTCAGAGGTAAGTAAAGCTTTTCTTAGTTACAATCTTTGATTACATGAAGGCCACTAAGTACAAATTCTTGTATTTCCCCCCAATGATCCGTTCCACTTGGCCGAGTTCCCAGTGGATCTTTATGGCTGGTGCAGGGGGTCTTACGCAAATCTTTACAACTAGTATCTTACCAGGTCAATACAATTTCTGCTTAGAACTAAACCCATTGCAAATATTTGCAAAACTTTATTTTTCCATACAGAGACCTGTACTTCATATGGCTAACATAGAACATGGTACCAATGCTTATGTCAAAAAATTGACTATCATACGACCACGTCCAATGCGAAATTGGTCAGACCCACCTTCAAGTCAAGAATAGTCCAAATCAACTTAACTCAGTCAACATACACCCAGCTGATTGGACTCACTGGATGCTGTGCTGGAAGAAAGTACCCATGATCTGTGACTCCCCAAAGGAACCCATATCTATCAATAGCTAATATCAGAACCATACAAAAATAGGGAATCAGTCTGAGTAAGCCCAATTCTACAAACACAACTTTAACCATTGATACTTCTCAATAGGGGGCGAAAGAAAGCACAGCGGCTGAAGATTTCCTGGGAACTTAGGTACTTAATGGAGTGGTAAAAGGTAGCAGCTACTACTGTCCCTTTTCATTGTTCCCATCACTTCAAGCTTTTTTAAAGAAAGGACTTTGCATTTAGATTATACTGGATGTATTTATAAATCCATGAACTTCCCCATAATGTCTTTGTTTGAATCTCTCCTTTTTTAATATATATATATAATTGTTATATATGAATGCAAAATTCATAATCTGGCCACATGCAAATACAATTAAAATAGACTATCTCTGGGGCCAATGATAAATTAGAACAAACCAGGGACCATGTTCAAGCAAAATCAATCTAGGATCAGTTTCAATCAAGGTAGATATGGTGACAAGGTTATAGAGGAGATTTACAGAAGTCTTTTTAAATGAGGGTAAATATGAAGATCGTGTTAATTTAGATCAACCCTCCTTTATAGATTTGTGAGCTTGTCTCAGCGTGTCAGAATGCTGGCAATAAACACTCTTGTTTACATGGATTCTAGGTAATTGAGATCAACGCCGCCACCTAGGAAACCCTCGCGCTGACCCGTCCAGCATGGCACAGCCTCATTCCCAAAGGCTGCCAAACCTCGGAGGCGAGGCGAGGCGAGGCGAGGCTCAAGGAAAGCCTGAGCTGCATGAGTCCAGAGATTTTTTTTATTTAGGAAGCCAATGGTGTGACCAGGCATTTTTTTTATACCTGTGTCACTGGAATCAGAGACCTGCTGCTCCACCTGTGCAAAGTTATGCTATTATATACATTAGCCAACACCTTTGTGCTGACATCCTGTGTGTGCCAGGTATGAATACATGAGTAGTGTATGAGACACATTCTAGGGTATACATTGTGTGTATGAGTGAGCCTGAGTATTGAAGGCCAGTGGATGGATTGTGGATGCTCCGGCCCTGGCACAGCTCAAGATGGAGGGTGAGTCTGTAGGACTTTGTTCTCAGACAGTGTCAGTGTATTGCTTGCATTCTTGAAGCTAAAGGGAGGAGATTCAGACACTGAAGTGAGGAAGATGGAGACATAGCTACCTTTGGAAATTGCACTAGGCCTTTTGTTATCAAGGAGCTGCTGGTTTGGCTCTCTGATCACTTGTTTGCTGTGGGACGGGTGGGATTGCAGAGTTTGTTATGGGAGGTGAAGACGTTTCCTAGATTAGACCTCCATGTTTGTCTGTTCCTGGTGGTTGGGCTGATGGCAGCCAGGTGCATACCTCTTTTGAGGGGGCTCCAGCTTGGAGGCAGTCCCACTGCTATCTGCGGTGAGAAATATTACTCTGCACAAAGGCTGAAGACACTTGAAAGAAGAACCGCTTTGAGACAGTGGATCCACATCCTCTGACTAGAGGTTGTGTATAAAAGTGTGACCCAAACCTCCCCACTTCATTTCACTTTCACATCCTTTTTGGCCACTCTGATGTCCGCAGAGTACTCAGACGACTGCTGTGAAACCAGGGCTGGTGTCGCTCTCTTATCCAGTCTCCTAGCAATGAAGGCATTTAATCTGAAGTCTGTACTTTCTACTGGAGTTACAGAGGTTCTGCCCTGAAGCCTCCCTGTCTACTGAGCGAAGGAAGGAGTCTGCCTAGCCTGACAGAAGGACAGACTGTCCTGCAGAAGAGCAGCCTAAGTGGCAAGTGAGAGGTGACTACGGAAGGGCAAACTTGGGGACCCTGCGTGTTTTGTCGGCCCCTGGTGTCTCATGCTATTCCTGGTGAGAACAACAACAGTGTGATCATTGTCAGCCCAGTCAAGGATTCAACTACTTGATTGCCATAGACTTAGACAAGGTGTCATATGGATACTTCGTTACATATATTGCGTTAAGTTAGCATGAGTCTATTACATGTTTAAACAGCCATTTTTCCTTCGGCTTCAGTTTTGCACACGACACCTACTTGTTGTTGTCGCTTTCAACCTAGAAGCGGTGATGTGATTTATTTGAGAATAATATGTTATTACTATGCTATCAGCTTTGCCTGGTACACTTGGTACAACTGTCTGCACACTGAGAGCTGCACACTCTAGGAATAACCTAACACAAGGTTGCTGGGAGGCCTGATCCTCGCACCACATTAGACATAACACAAATAATGTTGATGCCAACATTTTGGGCTCTACGCGGGTTTAAGATAGAGTTACAGGGAATGAACGTAGACACTTGGTGCTGCGCATGAAGAGAGCTGGTAGCTGTTGATGTGATCTACTCCTACTGACATTTAGAGGTATGGGTCCGCCCTGCTAAAGCCCGAATGAGACCTTCTTAGATATAAAATAATATGCTAAATAGGGTGCGCGAAATATAGGTGATATAGATTTCTATAGATTTTGCATTGTAACATGCTATCACCGTTTGCTTACTATGGATTAGTGACTATGCTGCTAACTCTGATTTTTATAATCTGCATTTTGGTATTATACAAGATACTGCGATTGAGAACCTTGCATTGAATAATAAATATTTCAAACTTGCACGTGTGTTCTTTGACTCTCAGTTTTGGTTTGAAATGATTATATAACGAAAGAGTGTTCATGTGTTCCACGATTCCTGAGGTATTCTAAAGTTCATGTTCTGGTTTGTCTAAGACATGGATCATTCCCTAATGAGCCATGAGACACTGTAGCTAGCTAGGTAAGGGGATTTCTGACACTGAGATGAGTTTTGGATCATCCTAACTCACTGACGTTCTAGATCTCTATGCACAGTTCTGTGGGAGAACGGAAACCCTGCTACATGGCGCCCGTACGTTGTTGGCCTTATATCATGACACTCGAGTAGTATATCATTCAAACCTTGACACCTTCATTCCCATTTCCGGTAAACGGTGGTGTCGGAAAAACCTACCTGTTTTTTAAAATAGGTCTTTTCAAGCTTGACTTCTTCTAAAAACGGTTTCTTTGAATTACTACCCAGTTGTGCTACAAAGTGTTCTTTGTCTTTTTTCTCTTCCTGTGCTACCATGGCCGTGGACATACCGCAGCATAGCCGCGTCGCGGTTCGCGACCACTTGCGGGCATATAATGTCCCTGTGGAAGGCTTGGCTGTGGTTCTAGTGGTGAGTGCGGAACATACGTACCCGTACGAATTGTTTTATTCCTGGGTGACATTTCCGGAGGTGGACGCTAATTCGGGTGTCTTCCATTCATACACTGCCTCGGCTGTACCGGCGGCTTATGCTCCGTACAGGGCACTGGAAGTACCTATCGATGCTTGGCAGCACGGAGTTTGGTTTGGTGGCGCCCTACCCCATTCTTTGACGGCTCCGAGGTTAGGTCCATTGTCCATTCCGGGCACAAATTGGCCCGCTTTGGGTGGATTTACTCCTCACCCTAATCGCGCTACTTGTAGTGTAGCTGACCTGCGGCGTCTTCATGAAGTCGCGGTTGGAGTGATTAGGGCGCTTGTTCATTACATTGGTCGTAATGTTCATGGCGCAGCATCCGCAGGTGCGCAGCTTCGAGCAGAACAGGCTGGTTTGAAAATCAGTCCTGTCTTGGTGAATTCCGTTATGGGCAAGAAGCCCCAGGATAAGGATGATTTTCCTTACTGGCTTGCCGAGAAATTCGACCAGCTGGAGGCTGTGTTTCCTAATACGACTCCGGATTCTTACGCTCAGTTTACCGAAAGATTTAGCCCCTGAACTTGCTGACTGTGAAACATGGGGTAAGACTTTTGCAGCGGTTTACTCGAGGTGCTATGGCACCCCGTCTGTGTCAAACCTTTCTGCGGTCCTTAAACGTGTTCAGGATGATCACGGACCGGAGTCGGCGGTTGAATTAGGTATGCGCCTGAGTGGCTCGTTTGAGACAGTTTGCGGTCTTATCCTTGCGAATGTCAAGGGGGATGCAGTGAACTTTCAGGTGGCCAATGCTCTGGCGTTAATTCCCGATGCCGAGAAACCCCGTCAGCTAGCAAGAATTATTGTGGCGGCTTATAAAATGGTTGGCCGCACTTCTAAGGGTGTAAAGGCTTTTTCAGAAAAGGAGAAGAAGCAGCCCCAGGGACAGTCTTCGGAGACGGGTGGACAACCCAAGTCCAAGAAACAAAATTGGCCAAAAAAGCAGAATCAGGGTAAGCAACAACAACAGCAGACACAGGTTTCTAGTCCGGCGCCTTCACAACCTGCGCAGTCAGATCGAGTTTATGATTTGCGCGATCGCACGACGATTAAATCGCCTGAAAGATTTCAGGCTTCTGACCAACGCTCTCCTCGTTCCTTTCAGGACTCATCGGCTCCGTCAACCGGTGGTGGAGGGGGCGGCAGGGGCCGGGGTGGCCAGCAAGGACGTGGTCAGCCCCGCACGCGAAGTGAAGGGGATCAGCGGGACGACTCTACGCCCAAGAGACCGCAGTTTGCCAAGAAGAAGGTCGCAGCCTTAACGGCGCATCGATATGCCCCAGATAGTGAGAACGCGGCTTCGGAATCTGACGTGGGCTCTGACCTTGCTGGACAGCACGGCGGAGATTACCATAGTGAGAGAGGCCCTCCGTCCACTGTTGAAGGTGACAGCGACTGACACTTATGTTGTGATTGAAACGGCTGATACACATGTTGCTCCCCCTGAACGACTTTTTGAAATTGTCCTGTTAATTGAAGGTGACATGCAGCGAACTGTAAAAGGGGTATTTTGGGAAAATCTTTCGTCTACGTATGACATTTTGCTTTCGGTGGCTGACTGGCCCCCACCTTTTGTTCTCGCAGCTCCGCGAGGGGAGGAGGTGATCCTCCCCAGTTTCGCGCACACTGTATCGAGAGTGGAAGCGCTGCATTTTGCAGAAGAGTGGGCTCTGGCGCTTGCGCCGGCTGTGTACCGAAATCAGTGTGGCTGGGATAAATTGTCCCCTAGCCATGAGATTCCTTTACGGTCACAGCCGCAGCCACAACCTCAGTATCCCATACGGCGTGAAGCTAAAGCTTCTGTCGCGGCTATCCTTGAACAATTGGAATATCAAGGTGTAATTGAAACGTGTGTGTCACCAATGAATAATCCCCTTTTTACTGTGAACAAGCCGGACGGCTCATATCGTCTGGTTTTGGATTACCGGCATTTGAACTCGCATTGCCGTAACTGTGCAGTACAGAATACTCACGGCTCTGCCCTAGTGAATAGTCTTGAGCGTAAACGGTTCAAAACCACGCTTGACATTTCCAATGGTTTTTATGCACACAGATTAGATGGTCAAAGTTCCCAATGGACCAGTTTTACGTGCGGCGGCGTACAAAAAATGTTTAAACGACTCCCAATGGGATATAAGAATAGTCCTGGAGTGTTTTCCGCCCGCATAGTCTCTCTTTTGGAGAGCTTCGATCCAGTTGCTTGTTCTTATGTGGATGACATTTATCTCACAGACGACGAACTTTGGGAGCATCTGTGTCGAGTAAACAGCATAATTTGTAACTTTGCAGACATGGGTTACAAGTTTAACTTTGCAAAATCACACATTGCGGAGTACACAGTGTTGTTTCTGGGGTATGAACTTAACCACGAAGGAAAGGGGTTGGCTCCTCACTTCCTGGAGAAGTGCGCGCAGTTGCGCTCTCCGACAACGCTGAAAAAATTACAGTCTTTACTGGGTTTTTTAAATTTCGGGAGAACATACATTCCGGAATATGCCCAGCGTATCAAGCCTTTGTATGCCTTGATACAACCATCTTTTTCCAAATCATGCTGGCTGCCTGAGCATTCAGCCATTCTGCAGTCTTTGCAGGCTGATTTGCTCGCTTCTGACTACTTACAGACTCGTGATAACCAGACCAACCTGGTGATAAGAATTATCCCTGGGACGGTGGGTTTCACGTACCTGACTTTTAATGAAGGGGATACTGTACCTATTGCTTACAAGTCACACTTGTACACTTCGGCTGAACTGCGTTTTTCCACTGTGGAGAAAGTTTTAACGGCTGTGCAGATGGCAATTCTTAAGGAACGTGCCCTGTCGCAGGGAAAGCGCATGTTGGTTGTTACCCCGTGTCCTGCCTTGGAGGCGGTCACGAAAGCCAGTGTACCGAATTCTAAAGCTTTGCACCCTCGGTGGATTCAGTGGGCTACATCCTTGACATCCCAGGATGTCACGTTTATTTTTGACGCCGCTTTGCGGTCGCAGGAGTATTTACAGTATGAGTTTGTTCATCCTGCTCCTTTAGCGATGCGGCCGTTGGAGGATTTCCATTGTATCATTTACACTGATGGTTCGGCGCAGGTTGCGCATGGCTCTAAACATGCCTACGTTTCCGCTAGCGCCATTGTGGTCGGTGCCATGGTGAACGATGAGTTCAAGTCCAGTGTCGTGCACACGCAAACACTAGGGGACTGCACCGCACAATTGGCAGAGCTTCGTGCTCTTATGCTCGCATTGGAGTACGCTGATCCTTGTGTGACGACTTTAATCGTAAGTGATTCTTACTACTGTGTCCAGTCTTACAATGAGAACTTGTTCTTTTGGATTCAGAATGATTTTCGTGATTCCAAAGGTAGCACAATAAAACATAAAATGATCTGGGTCCGAGTGGCGGAACTTAAAGAAAAGCTGCCGCTTGTGTTTGTGATTCATACTCTCGGCCATCAGCGCGTGGGGGTCCACGCTGTTGGTAATTCGCTTGCTGATGAGGCAGCGAAGTCTGCGGTATCGAAATACTTAGTTGCAGCAGTCACGAGGTCCAAAAGCAAAATAGATGATGACATCTTGGCGGCTGTTGCTGCCACGGAGAAGGGAGGTAAATATCCTGCGGGGTTCCCTTCGAAGTACACATACCACTTAAGTCCCGATAAGGTTCCTTATGTGAAAATTCCGGAAGTTGGCGAACGGCTCGTTCCCAACTCGGATCGCAGAGCTTCTCTGATTACAGCGGCTCATGAAGGTGTGGCGTCTGCGCATGCGGGCGTCTCTGCCACTGTAACTCAGCTACAACAAAGGTTCTGGTGGCGGGGACTGTACAAACAGACGCGCGATTATGTCCTTATGTGTGACATTTGTCAGCAGATTAAGCCTTCTACTGCTGCGCGTCCGCCTCAGACACAGTTGTACATCTCTAATAAACCGCTTGGTTGCGTTTATTTGGATCACTGCGGTCCTTTTTCCTCTGATACTGCGTATAAATACATCTTAGTAGCAGTTGACTCATGCACACGCTTTGTGTGGGTATGGCCGCATCGAAGCGCTGATTCGCGGACTGTCATTAAGGATTTGCGTGTCTTTGTGGGAATCTTTGCCTGTGGTACTTTCCATTCGGACCAGGGTCCGGCTTTCGCCTCTAAGGCGTATAAGGATGCTATGGTTTCGTTGGGAGTCCAAGTGAAGTTTTCAAGTCCCTACAGGCCTGAGGGCAATAGTGTAGTAGAACGAATGAACCGCGACTTAAAGCAATCTTTGACAGCCCGAGTTATAGGCACTGGTAGAAACTGGCTGACCCACCTCTATGGCGTGCAGCGTGCGCTTAATAATCTCCCTAGAAGGTCCCTGGGTGGGCGGACCCCATACGAAATGCTCTTTGGTATCAAGATGTACGTCCCTGACCTCGATGGTGCAGACTGCCAGGCCCAGGCCGCGGCCTTTGACGTAGATGAACATTGCAATGTTTTACAGGATCTACAAAAGACCAGAGACAGTCTTGCTAAGGAACACTTGCCCTCCACGTCGGATGATGCGTTGCAGATCCCGGTAGTTGGCTGGCTACCCCAAGTTGGAGAACTGGTTCGAGAGAAGATCGATAGCAAGAAAGAGTTTGGTCCCTCATATCGAGCGCCGGTTCGAGTTCTTGGAGTGAAGGGCACAAGAACAGTCATTTTACCACCACTTCCAGGTCGTAAAGAAAACAGATTTATTTCTATTGACAATGTCAAGACACACAGGGTGGCCGATTCTTCATAGCATGACACCAGCTGTATCCTGTCCTTCCATGGTGAGGCACTCTGTGCTGGCTATTACATCTGGTGCAGAACAGGAGGTGTCCCTCGAGATGCCTGCCATATCCAGTCCTTTATTAAATACTATTCCTGTTACTAACATTGATGAATTGACCTATGCAGATCCTGCTGATTTATCTATGTCCGATTTACAAGCTCGTTTGGCTAACCAGTCCAGATTCTCTTTTGACTCTGATTCGGAACTTTCAAAGAAACCATCGACTATTGCAAAATATGCCACGTTGTTTAAAAAACATTTTCTAATTCCACCTTGGACATACGTTTGGCTGAAACTATTTTCATTTTATCTTTTTATGTCAGTTGGTTTTGTGTTTTATTTTTTCCGCCTGATCGATGGCCATTATGTGAAAGAAAGAACAGGAATTCGGTACCTTAATGGAACATTGGCCCCTCTTTCCTCCTCACATTCAGCACACAGACTAAAAAGAGACTTAAATACAGTAGAGATTACTGCTTGGCCTGTCCTTGATGGGATTGTGTGGGATGCGGTTAGGTTTCAGATACATGGCCCCACCGAAGTTATTAATGTTCCTAATGTGCTTAGAGTAAACATGGGAGATGTGATTAAGCAAGATATTCGTTCTGATGATTGGGATCTTCAGGCCGTAGAAGAATTGTTCTCTGATTTGAAATATTATGCGGCCTTTGATGCTGAGGATTTGTACTTAGATTCTGTCAATTATGGTGATTTGTTTTGTTATCAACATTATGGGAATCATTTCTTACACAAAACAAGTTCCAGGAGGGTTCCTGTGAACTACACACAGTGGGAACATTGTCCTGCTCCTTTACAGGGGAGCTCAAGTACATTTCTGGGGAAATTCTCTTATTTTACAGATTTTAATCAATCAAATCCTGAGTCGTTTTATTTTAAAGTGAAACAGAAATTCATGTCCAAAGTTAGACTTACCGATACAAAATTGCTGTATTCGAAGTCCTTTCTAGACAGGTTAGCTATAGATGGCTATGAGTTATGGAAGGAGGCTATTGACCTTAAATCGGTTTGGGGTACCAAAGATTGGCAGGTACAAGGCACTGAGGCTTTGCATCGTGCATGTCTCATCCCGAATCACATGTTGTTTTTAAATTCTACTGTTTCCCAAACAACATGCTTTGGATTGGCTACATCTAAAAAATTAAATACACCTACTATCCCTGATTTGGAAGAATATTCAGGTTGGAGTAATTTCACTACATTGTCCATCAGTGGGGTACAAGCACGTTTGCACAATTCCTCCTTTAATATTTCCAGTTTTGATCCAGAGGGGTGGCTTTTGTGGCAAAGAAGCTCTGATTCTTGCCAACGTCGTTTTTTGGGTTTGTCTGAAGGTTTTACACACATCAGGCCAGATCCCAGGTTTGAAACAGATCGCACCGTTACTACTTATTCAGTAGGCAAATTGTGTCAGAACTGGTTACAGCATTCCACTTTGGCTGCAGTTAAACTGCATCTGTCCCAGTTGAATGAGAACATAGAGCTAAATGATTTTATAAAAGGCCCGGCTAGAGGTAGATCTAAACGCTGGCTTTATGCTGTGTACAATGAAATTTGGAAATTTTCACAGATTGAGGCAGCTAAACGCCTGAGAGCTATTGATCAAGCAAATTTGGAAAAAGTGCTTGCAGTGGTCGATAACAGTATTAACATGCTTTCTTCCAGGATTTACACGTTGGATAATATTGTTTCTTCTGTTGTTGATATTGTACATGATGAAGTGTCCACGTTATACCATGGTCAGAATCAATTACGTTCTGTAATGCAGTTTGCATGGACCCTACAGACACTTAAAGCTGGTCGAGTTCCCTGGAACTCATTGAACGTTTCGTCCCTTTTCGCCCTTTAATCTGACTGAAAAGCAACGCATGCTTTCAATGCGTGATGCGTCATTTTCTATGTTACATATTGAAAAACTAGAATCCTTACCCTTCTCTGTTGCTGAAACCACTACTGCCACGTGGCTTATTCATGGATTAATTACATTACCATTTCCCTTATACAAATGTACTAATTGTATGCGGTATATTGCTATAGGACGATATGAACCACTAGGCAATGCATTCCTCCATGAGGCATGGTCATTACCATACACATACAGATGTCTGAAGGATGGGAAAGAAGTGAATCTTAATGGTGAGGAATGCACACAGTCACCTGACCATTCATTAATATGCAGACACATTCAGTTACACGGTTCTTGTAATCAGGACCGGCCAAATTTAGCATGTGTTTTAAAAGGCACGCCAGTTCCAGCAGTAGTTCCCACATTTACATTATTGACTAATGGTAGTTATTTGCTTTTAAACAACGAAGTATGTTGTGGGTTATTAATTGGTGTGGCTTATGTGGTAACTGTATCAGAGCGTGTGGTGTGTTGCAAGAATGTTCTATACCCACCCACGCATGGGTCTTCAGATGTCTCCATCTGGCCACGGATTCCAACCTTGGAAGCGAAGTTCAATGGTTTAAGCAGAATAAGGGCCCTTTTGTCTCAAAAACAAGTGACCCTGAGTTCGGCCCGGGAAAATTATGTCCTTCACATAGCTAACACACGCACAGAGGTGCAGGCGCTTTTAAATACTGATTTGCCGTTTCATTTCTGTGAGCTGGTGCACCAGATCTTTAATGCATCTTCCACGACTGGGCTTGCACATTTTTTTAAATTGGTTAGCAGTGGCCTCGTGACTACATTTGAAAAAGTTTTTGGTATCATTCCCACGTTTTTCCACTCTATTTTTTCGAGTTTGTTTGGTGGACTACCTGTTTTACTGGCTGTAGCCGCGGGCATTTTGTTGGTGTTTTTCTTCATAAAACATGGATGCCCATCCTGCTCAAGAAGCCGTTCAACGCCTCCTGACACTGTGCCGTAATCGGATGCTCAATTACTATGGAACATTGCCGCTTGCAGCATTAAGCACGGCTTATAGATTGTCATTTCGGTTCACCGACTTTACGTGTGTCCAACCTGTGTTTCACTGCCTGAGCTGCGAGTTCGATTGGGCCATTGATTTGTGCCTATGCTTGAGGACTGCTCCTGACGTCGATTTTGATCAGCTAATGCGTCCCGTGGTGGCTCACGAGCTGATTTGTTCTGGCGAAAGAGTTATGGCCTTGGCAGCGATAAATGGAGTACTGGGCCAATGGGAGATCTCTGCAGCGGCGCATGCCTTTCTAACACACAGCGTTCTGGTGAACCCACCGAGTTGTCCTCTGACGTTACAGGAGGATCCGATGCTGGAGGAGCACGTATGTTCTTTCCCATTGCTGAATTGGATTGCTGAACTATTTTCGGATGATGGCAGTGATTTCATACTGGAGGCTGTTGCAACTTACTTTGCATATACTGTCCAATCGTGACATGCCTGGGAGGATTGCTTTGTTATGGAATATGACTTTCCCATTGCTGGATTGGAGGGATGAACTGTGCTCAAATGATGGAGAGTTCAATCATGTGATGTCGCTGAAAATAACGTCACTGTGGCACATGACTTTGGATATCGGATAAGTGCCTTGTTTTTCTCTTACAGACATTTAAACTAATGCGACCTGGTCCTACATTTCATATTTTTGGGACCTGACGAATAACTTTTGGTTCGAAAGTTTTGTTTTTATTTTTAGATTTGAGGCCACTGTAGGCATTCATACATATTCATTCATACATATTTTTTAGCTTATTTTAGCTCAAGATTATTGAACTTTGCTTTCATTTTTATGTGTCTGATTGAGTATTGCCTTTTCCCTTATGTTTGACGGTGCTCGGATCAATGGGGGGGTGTCATATGGATACTTCGTTACATATATTGCGTTAAGTTAGCATGAGTGTATTACATGTTTAAACAGCCATTTTTCCTTCGGCTTCAGTTTTGCACACGACACCTACTTGTTGTTGCCGCTTTCAACCTAGAAGCGGTGATGTGATTTATTTGAGAATAATATGTTATTACTATGCTATCAGCTTTGCCTGGTACACTTGGTACAACTGTCTGCACACTGAGAGCTGCACACTCTAGGAATAACCTAACACAAGGTTGCTGGGAGGCCTGATCCTCGCACCACATTAGACATAACACAAATAATGTTGATGCCAACATTTTGGGCTCTACGCGGGTTTAAGATAGAGTTACAGGGAATGAACGTAGACACTTGGTGCTGCGCATGAAGAGAGCTGGTAGCTGTTGATGTGATCTACTCCTACTGACATTTAGAGGTATGGGTCCGCCCTGCTAAAGCCCGAATGAGACCTTCTTAGATATAAAATAATATGCTAAATAGGGTGCGCGAAATATAGGTGATATAGATTTCTATAGATTTTGCATTGTAACATGCTATCACCGTTTGCTTACTATGGATTAGTGACTATGCTGCTAACTCTGATTTTTATAATCTGCATTTTGGTATTATACAAGATACTGCGTTTGAGAACTTTGCATTGAATAATAAATATTTCAAACTTGCACTTGTGTTCTTTGACTCTCAGTTTTGGTTTGAAATGATTATATAACGAAAGAGTGTTCATGTGTTCCACGATTCCTGAGGTATTCTAAAGTTCATGTTCTGGTTTGTCTAAGACATGGATCATTCCATAATGAGCCATGAGACACTGTAGCTAGCTAGGTAAGGGGATTTCTGACACTGAGATGAGTTTTGGATCATCCTAACTCACTGAGGTTCTAGATCTCTATGCACAGTTCTGTGGGAGAACGGAAACCCTGCAACTGAACGCCACCAGCCAAAATGGTGCTGCCTCTGGCCTGGGCCTAGGCGTGTCTGCGTCACTACAACATCTGAAGATTGTCCCTCACCTACACCTGCACTGCTTGCAGCAAGGCTGAGCAGCTGCAATGAAGGATGCGGCCTACACAGAGTCCCTAATGCACCCCAGCGGGCCTTTTAACGTGCCTCAGCCCCTGCAGGATACATGGGAGCCCCGCCGCCAATAACATGCCATGCCAGTCTGATGAGATTGAAAAGAGTGAGCCCATATTTGACTGCGGCATAATACTGCACCTGAGCTTAATTCACAGTAACTCCTGACTTTTATAAGGGTGGCCCAGTGCTGAGGTGGGACTGCCTGAGACTGGGAAGCAGAGGGAAGAGGGTGGG
Organism: Lissotriton vulgaris; assembly: GCF_964263255.1. Classification (NCBI taxonomy): domain Eukaryota; kingdom Metazoa; phylum Chordata; class Amphibia; order Caudata; family Salamandridae; genus Lissotriton; species Lissotriton vulgaris. The sequence continues at coordinate 1,487,338,955 of NC_141696.1, forward strand.
TTTAGCACCCGGAGAGAATTGAATTTAAAGTCACTGACTTGCATGATCATTGGACTTGTGTAGTATTCAGTGCAACTGTGTGATTAATGCACAACCTTTCTTGAGAAGATAAGCACTGGGAGCTGGACATTGATATGTTGTCTGTTGGTGGATTGTCGACCTTGAACACCCCTCCCCCACACTACCTGTCTGAGAAGCCTGGGACTGCTCTCCCGCGGTACCCTGAGTGTGAAATGTGGAAGGGGTTGTAGCTTTCCCAGTTTGGAGAGCCATAATAGGTCGGGCCCTGGAACATCAGTGGCAAATGACGTCAGTCCCTATGGTTGAGGCTCAGTAGCCCCTGTCTGCCCCGTGGGTCTGGCAAACAACGAGAAGTTATCGCCTATTACAAATTTTGCCTGCAAAATGGGGCATAACATGCAGATTTTGGGTCTGTCTATACCAAAATTCGCATGTTTCCAGAATTTCTCTCTCAGTAAATATCAGAATGTTTGACTTGCCTAAATGCATCTGGGAGATGCAGGTTTGATCAAATACACACAAAACATAATGAATGACCTGTGGCCAGTAATAGGAGTTAACACACACATCTGAATTATACAGGCTACTTGTAAGGACAGCCTATGGTCCTGAAGATCAGGCCTGCTTATAAACTGACACACTTTTAAACTGAGCAAGAGTAAGGTGGCAGGGCGGTCACCCCCCCAGAAGAACAAAGGTAACTGAGCCTTACCTGGTAAATGCCGTCATTTCCTTTTCCTCTCCTCCTCTGTTGCTGAAAAAGAAGGAGGAAAAAGTTGGTCATTTAGGGCTCGGTACAAGGACAGCAAGTAGCTGATTGGTCAGTTTAAGCACATTCGGTCTCAGCAAGGATTGCAGCCAGCCTGGCCTGCCACAGGGGCTAATTCAAGAACCAGCCCTGAGGCAGAGGCTGTGCTAAGTACAGGAGTCTGTGCTCTTTTGGAATACCCTCATATTGCTTCCAAAACGCATGCAATTATGGTTAAAACTGAAGTATCGATTTACTATTTTGGCCCTGATTGCTGAAAGTGAGTTAGGGTCAAACATGGTATGCCTCTCTTAGAACCTAAAGTACCTACCTTTATTTCTAATGATTTTTTTTTCTTAACATATTTAGGTGGCTGACAAAAAAACTGAATCAGAGTCCAACTTTCTATAAACTCACAAATATATTTTCTCAGTCATCTCAGAGAAAACTGAAATGCTGAGATAAACATGTACTTCCAATAGGAGCGGCAGTGTGTCCGTTGATTCACCGGTGTTCTAGCTTTACCACCGTGGTGTAATAAACAGCTAGAATGCTACCATTCTAAATTCAGAGTGACCCCGACCTGAACACCATGTTGCTGGTACAGGAGCTGTTGAATTAGAAGCATTTTCTCTGACGCTGGATATGAGCATACTAGCAGATTTAGGTGTATTGTTAAATGTTTATACATATTTGAAACAGTTTTTCTTAAGTGAAGGGAAGTATGGGCTTTTTGTTATTTATTGCCTAACATTGTTGTAAAGGACTAAAACAAAGCTTGAGGGAAACCTCCAGCTAGCTAAATCCTTGATTTTCAACATTTTGTTTCATATTCTCCCTCTTTTCTGTCACTTAACACCTCTTTAATGTTAAAATCTAAAAATAGAAACCTTTTGGTACACACAGTTTAATCCCTGGAACCCGAGCTGAAAACCTTCTACATTAGATCAATCCTAAAAAAAAAACCCTTGACCTAGCCAACTACAGGCTTATGTTAAATGGACCATTCTAATGAAAAATGTTTGAAATCGCTGTGTTTACTCAACTTTCAAAATTTACACAAGAAAATGACTTAGGGCCCCATGTAGGTCGCCAATTACCGGTCGGTAACGGCCGAATTCGGCCGTTACCGACCGGTATTTGGGAATTGACATGCAGGTGGCATTTAATTTACACAATCGGTATATTTACCGATTCGGTAAATTTACCGATTCTGTAAAATACCGAATCGGTAAATTTACCGAATCGGTAAATACAGATGTAGGTGGCACTGGAAACAGTGCCACAGGCCATTACCGGTTCGTTATTTACCATGTAATACTATTACATGGTAAATAACGAATTCCAGTGTACATGCACATCTGTGCATGTACACCTGTGCCATGTGGCACACAGACATGCCCTAAGGGCATGTACGTGTGTCACATGGCACACAAGCCAGTAACAGGGGTGCAACAGGGTGTCAAAGTGACACCCTGTCCCCCTTGTAAAATCTGTAACTTTACCGATTCGGTAATTACCGAATCGGTATTTGCTATTCAATCCTATGGGCTTCAAGGCCCATAGGAATCAATGGCAAATACCGATTCGGTAATTACCGAATGGCTAATTACCGAATCTTACCGATTCGGTACCTACATAGCAATTACCGAATAGTAAATACCGAATCGGTAAAATTCGGTATTTACCATTCGGTAATTTGCTATTACCTACATCTAGCCCTTAATGTCAAACCAATAGTCCAGCTTCAGACAAGGCTGAGCCACAAAGTCAACCATCATATCCATTTGGGCTGACCGCATAATCGTAATGGACAAGAACGGAGCGCCTTCACAATTGCTTCTGGATTTATCCAATGCATTTGACGCTATCCACCAACTCACTCCACTACAGAGGCTTCATTATCTCGTAATATATAAACATGCTCTAAAATGGCTTGCTGCGTACCTCAGAAACCAAGTTCAGTTTACCTACCACATTAGTCATCATGCACAACACTAGGGTGCCCCTCAGGGATCCATCATATCCCCTCTATTATTCAACAACTCCACAACACCCGAATTAAAGCTGAATAAATTGGTCAACCTCATGTTACAACTTTGCAGATGACCCATAAATCAGTCTGAAAATGAATGGCCCAGAAAACCTCTAGAGCTCAAACCTTGATGACTGCCTTCTTTCTAGAAAACATGGCTGATGAGTAACCACCTAAAGCGCAACCCTGCAAAGACAGAAATTATGTCCTGAGGGCAGTGTCAAAAATATAAACCTAACCCCATAATGGCCAAGGAACTAGAGGTCCCTCCAACAACAAGAGAAGTCATAATCCTAAGGGTAAGCATGGATCAGACCTATCCTTGATACCACATAAACAGCATCACAAAGAACGCGTCAACACAATAGAAATACTGTGTACCATCTTCCCAAACCTTTGTTACCAACAAAACCTATTCTTACTTTTGTAATCTCCGACCTTGACGATGCCAACAGCCGATACCTCTGCACATCCAGGTTCATCGCATGCAGAATACACCTCACCCTAAATGCTGGTACAAAACTCCTCCATCTTCACCCAAAGGAACACATTACTCAAGTCCTCCAATCACGCAATTGGATACCTATAGCACTACAGACTTGCACCACAGTTTATTATACCACCTTACCAAAAAGAAGTGTGTTGGCGATGCTGCTTTCTCAGAACAAGCCGCCAAGCTCTGGAACTTGCTACCAGACAATATTTAAAGTATCCCATAACATGTACACTAAGAAGACTATTGGAAACATGGTTATTTCCAGGATAACTACATCATCCCACAGTCCTGGGCTTTAAACCAGAAAGATAATCACACATTTAAGTTCAGTCTATAGGTAATAACCCACAGATATGGAATAACCCACCCACCGCATTACTGTAAAAATACAAAATTATATATATATATATATATATATATATATATATATATATATATATATATATATATATATATATATATGCTACGATGGGCTGACCTATGGTTAATCTAGGTAGTATATACAAATGTCAATTCATATATAACCCGTCTGCTCCACACTAATTCTAATACCATAGCACCCAGCAGTTTTTTTTAGTTTTATATAGTGCAAACTCGATCCAAAGGTATCTGATTGCTTTACATGAGCACCAGTTGTGTTACCGACTGACGCATGTTTTTTTTGTCAGGCACAGGGAGATTAAGTGGTTTGCCTAGAATCACAGGATGTTGTGTTCCTGCCAAAACTCGAACCCGGTTCCCCAGATTCGAGGTTGACCATTCTAGCCGTTAGGTCACATCCTTTCCCCTCTCCTTGGCAGCCACCTAAAGTGTAATCATTGCACACACTCATCTGCTACGGGTCTTGCCCATCACCCAGTACTGTAATATCCATCGCCAACTGGACAGGCATGGAATAACTAAAAAGGTTTGTCATATACTGCTGACCAACCGGAGGACTCTAAGGTGCTCCACCTCTGCAGGGCCGAGCTGCACACTAGGACCGGCTCTTTTCATCTCACGGTGAGATTGAAACATGGCATGAGAGTTACAAAGCTAATCCCAGCAGGTCTTACAGTGTCTCTCTCCAACCATGCCTGTTCAGGGCCAAAAGTCTGAATATAGGGTGGACAACCGTGTGCAGTAACCAGCTACGTAGACTATGATCATAAGAAATGCTGTAATTGTACCTGTAGAGCTGCTCTACATTGCCAGCTTCCTGCAAACCACATACTGTCTCTCTCTCTCTTACAGCTCTTCACCAAGTGGTCCGGGATTTCTTGTGTTCCGGTCCAGGGAGGACCTGGCCTGGCAGTTCAGGCTGGACTGTTCCCATTGGAGCAGGACCAATAATGATTTGCATAGAGCTGGGTCCAAACTGAGGTGGTATGGTGTGCATAATAAAAGTAATGGCTGAGATTAATTTAAGCATTACATTCCGTCACTTTTTTTTAATACTTTCACAAGATTGATGAGCGATGAAAGATATGAAACAACCCTTTATTATGGGAGCAAGTTGCATGCTTTTTCTGTGTGTTTTTTTTCTACTGAAGTACTATACAAGCATACATGTTCATGTTGTCAAATGCTAGGTGTCCAGTGCACCTAACTCCTGTTTGCAGACATAGATAAGAAATACCAGCCAACATGCAACTATACCACTATGAGAAGACAAGACATGCCATACTGATATGCCATAAACATGTGTACACAAGACTTTCGAGCCGTAAACGAGATGAAAGCTCTCTACTGCAGCCACAATTATGAAAGGAATGCATTGCATGTGTTTACTGTTTGTTTGTGTTCAACTGAAGTACCATCCATGCAGCTCTTTTTATGTTGTCAAACGCCAAGTGTCCAGGGTCCTGGACTTCCTTTTTGCAGATGCAATTAAGGAAACCAACCATAGCATGGGATTATACCTCTATGAGACAAACAGGGCTACATGAAGGGGTGCACAATGAGATCAAAAATACTGATCTAATAAGAATTGATGCACATTCATTACAAATGTTTCCAGTGTGTGACTACAGGGAGGTTCCCTCCTGCTGTTCGCGAAGCTGCTAGAACCATGAGTAGGCCACTACAAATTCATGATATCACTTGTTTTAAAATACTAGCTTCCTTCAGCCAGACACCTACTGATTCTACACCATGGACCTCTACACTGCTTTGTGTGAAATGTTCACCGATTAGGTGGTGCACTGATAATGATACTTCTTTGTATGCTATGAAAACATATGGAAGTAACTAACATGCATACTTCAAAACCATTTATTCCCAACCCAGGAATTCCTGCTGCATCATCCTGGTATGAAAGTGGTTGCTTCATCATAAAGACATGCCTCGTGTGCCCAACAGGAATGGCCCATTTATGCAGCATGCGGCTGTCCGCAGAAAAATGGGAAGAGCTGGAGCAAATGCTGGGATAATCACGAGCTAGACTAGGAGGAATAATTGTGATGCTGTGTGATACATGGACACGAAAGGGTTGAGATGGCTGCAGTTTATGTTTCTAAAAAAAAATGCAAATTTTAAACACAAAACATTCAAACATATTCAGGCATACCCCTAGACATACATTAGATAGCTAGGGATCTCAAATTAGCATTTACCCTGAAGAAGGCCAATGACCTTCTCAGGTACTGAAATAGGGCGAAACATATTGGTGCATGGATGTTTGAATCATTGTATTCAAGAGATATCTTATGAGATTTTATTTTCATCCCACCCACAGGTATGTGATAATAAAGAGAAAAAGTACTCTGGGTATACCTGTAAGATTTTTTTTAGCAACTGGATTCTGGCTCTTATCCACACAAAATATGATCTTGAACTCCGACCATTGGTTGAGTCACTCAAGGTGGTGTCAACCCACCTGTAGGGGAAGGGACACCTATGATGACACATGCCACAATAAAGTGGGTGAGGTGTCCCCATTACCTAAGGATACCTGGTTATACTAATACGACAGAAAAGGAAGGATTTTACTATCTAGGACATGCCTAGATTCTGTGTATTTGCTTATGGGATTTTCTCAATCACTCCCGTTATGTTCACTCTGTGTGTTAGACATGTGCGCCCTCTTTTTCTGCACATCTTGTCATTCTATATACCTTACATCTCATCTCTTTCCTCTTCAGCACCCTCGTTTCACTTTCTTCTGAATGCACTTACTCGTATCTTTCACTTCACCACCCCATAAACACACAACACACCCACTCACCTGTAAGCACTGTATTTTCTTTTAGATTTGCCTTGTCAATCTTTTGACAACTGATACCTCCTTCACACATATTTGTTCAGAATCACAACTGAGACTAAAATAGTAATTGTTCATGTAGGCACTCTGCAGAGGGGTCGGATGACTTGTTTTGTGGCAGGGGATGGTGGTAGTCGACAGACACGACTCGCACCGCCCCGAAAAACAGCGATTGTGCTTCCTTTGTACACAATACATAGACTCATTAAACTGCCCATCCCTGACAAACTGATCGATATTTGAGTATGACATACACTGTTAGATACACATTCAAAGCATGAAAATAAAATGAACATTTTTGCAAAGGGCCCAAATTGCATCACATTAAAAATCACCATATGTCTTGACAAATTCAAGCAATCTGTCCCCCTGAAAACGTGAGCAGTACGTGACGGCACTTCTCAAAATCATATATTCCTTTGAGACTTGTCTCTGTCTTTAGAGCAAAACTCCCCAGCAATATACTGGATGATGCTTTGCTTGACGTGCTGAGTTTCGATCTCTCATGTAGGGTGGCGGTTCGAGCGAGGGCTTCATCAGGACATTCATCCATACATACATACATTTTTTGTCCCAGTTTCTCAAAAGATGTCACAGCATTTAGAGCTTTTAATGGTGGTTCTCAACAGGTGAGACATTCCTGAAGCTCACTTCCGCACATGTATAGATACTGCTCGTCGTGTGCTTTCACATCCGGTACTAGGATAAAATTCATCGCTTTCCCGTATGACATCCACTTTGTATTTCCCCTACCACCTGGCGGGACAGCGGCTCAACTAGTGCCCTAAATGAACGAGAGAACAGTGGTTTCATTTGTGGTGCGTCTGTGGGCAGGCAATAGCCTCATGATGGTTTATAGCTCCTCCTCCAACTGGGAGGGTTTTTTTCCCCATGCATTTTAATGATACAATGGCTCTCTGAAGACTACAAAAACACCTTGTGATCAGCAAGACTGAAAGGTCCAAGGATTCCAAGGTTTAACACCTTCCGTGCGGCCACAATTTCCTCAGTGTGCTGGACATTTCATAACTGGGTGTGGTTGTGACGGAACCATTCCGTCATCAGCACAGCTCAACCGTGACTGATGACGGAATGTTTCCGTCACAAGCATCGAAGGGGTTAAACAACGCTTTGATAAGCTACTTTTGTAGGTATTGGAGACACACTCGAAGCTCTGGACCTCTTGAGCTTCATAAAGGAAGACAAGTTTAAAAGATGGAGAGTGTGTACTCCATGAGAGATCAATAGATACTTGTTTGGATTAATATCCGTTCTTAAAAGCCGTCATACAAAGGCCAGAACTACTTCAGATTGCAGTGAGACATCTTTATTATTTTATAGTGAAACATGGACAGCCGACACGTGTTTCGCCCCCTATTGGCGAGTTGCGCCGGGGCTTCCTCAAGGGTTTGAGCTGATAAATGCAGTACGGTCCCTGCTCGTAGCTATCAGGCTGCGGGTTAGTATGTGGGTTAAATCCCGGAATTCGGCAGGCATTATCATTTTGTAGAAAGAGAGTGTTGTTAATGGTATTACTAAAGCGAAGTTGCGCGATATGTTGGTTAAACAGGACTGATGATTGCACAGGATCTGGGGTACGAGTCTATCTCTTAGATTCCCAATACTAAGTCCTGTATTCCGTAAATGAATAAATATATTTAAATGCCATTATACCCACACCAAGGCAAACTCCTGAACCCAGGATGTTCTGCTGTGATGAAGACAGGAGGCTAATTGGTGCTTGGGGCACAACCAATATGGTCACTTATATTCTTATTGTCTTCCTAATAGTATTTGTATCAAGAAAGGGGAATAAAAGATGGACGATTTTGGGGGGGTCCAATGCACTCGTCCTAGAAAGTAGTAAACAAAAAATGTGCAAAGTTCCCAGAGGGGGCCAAAGAAGTGGCTCAGAATGACATTTCTCTCACTAGTTAAGAACACGCAAGTGCATGGTGTGAACCCTTGTCGGAAAGTTTAGGATACCTCACACAAGTAACCGGTTGGACAACAACTGTCATCCCATCCGGTGACCGTCCAGCGTCATCATTGGCATCCTGCTCCTACGGCAGGCTGGCGGTGCAATGCCCGTCGGGTAACCCAGGAGGGCTACACTTTAGTGGAGATCTTTTTTTCCTGCCAACAGGTGTGTGAATGTAAGGGGCCTAAATAAAGTGCAATTGTGAGCGTGAGTGTGAATTCTAAAAAAAGTCAGTCGAGTCCATTAAGCAATTTTAATAGTGTGGCTCACTGCTTTGTTAAAAGGGAATAAGGGGTATTAAGGAGTGATGGGTAATCTGATCAATCCTTATTCAACCCTTAGTGTGAAGTTGGTCAACATGTTTCTTGCCTAGACGGCAATTCATCAGGACCTATAAAGCTCATAAATTGCTAACGGTCCCTCTAATTTCAGAGAGATCGGAGATACGACCTGTACGTTGTCGCAGAATTAATGTATTCCTTGGGGACCTATCAGGAACTGGGAAGGAAACAAAACAAGTGGTTACTCACTTTGTTCACTCTAAGGCCTGTTGATAACACGTGGTCCCGAGAGTGAGGTGTCCTTGAGTGGTCTAAGGGTGTGGAAGATAGACAACCCCATTGATATATGGTGTGTCCGTAAGTGAGAGAAAGTAAAGTTAAAAGACAGAACGTCGGTTGCTGCGTCCTGTGAGTGGCATGCTTGCTAAATAGGTGGCATGCTTCATGGTGTCAACATATGCCATGTCCGATCTACAAATCAGGCTTAGATGTGTCAGTAACACTGTTAGAAGATCAGTGTTTATTTATTTCTTTCCCCAGCATTGCAGTGAAGTGGAGGGAATGTAGTCAAAGATGACAATTTAAGTAATTAGCTCGAGCACAGAAAACACCGTGACAGTTTGACACTCTGTGGATAACGTCAATGCTGACTAGCGACGTGGTGTGTTTACATGATTAGTGCCGACTGGTCATGCTTGCCGAGTGGAAGCTGGCACAAACAATACACTTACCCGCTAATCCCTTGGAATAGGCCACCTCGGCTGACCTGGTGGGGCCAGCAACCAGCGAGGAGAGCCTGTAAATAAATCAGAGGGAGCGCGGGAGACAAGTCAATTACAAAGCAGCGCTGCTAACTGCGGGCAGGAGCGCCGTGTCGGAGACCGGGCGCCGAGAGCACAGATCAGCGCTCGTCGTGGTCTAGGAACAGGGCGGGGAGGGAGGGAGGGAAGGGGGAACAGAAGGGAGAGAGCGTCGGAAGAGTATTTCTCCCCGTCTTACCTCGTTAGTTGCTAGAGGAAAGCCTCTAGGCACCTACCCCTCCCACGTCGCTGCCGATTGCAGGACAGCCGGTAACAGCATGGGTGTCCCGGCGAGGCAGATAAGCGTGGGTTGCGCGCGCGCCCAGAGGGGCGTTTCTTTCAAGTTGCTATGGCAACTTCAAACATGGGTCAAAAAAGTAGAAAGTGAAGAAGCCAGCGCTGTGCTCATGTGTCGAAAATGGGCGCCATCTTAGATAGGGACCTCTGGAGGTTGGAGGTACAATGATGAATGCTGGGTGAGTAGATTCCCAGTACCAATGTTAAAAAGCGAGGAGGTCTGTGTTAGGTCGGATTGATAAACATGGGCGCCATCTTGGAGAAGGGATCATGAACATTTAAAGATATAATGAACATAGCTGGAGGAAGGACAATGCAGTCCAAATCAAATACTATCTGGCTAAGCTCGTCCATGGCACCGCATCGTTAAGGCCCAGGTCATCTGTATGTAGACGGTGTATCCATCTTTGTTCGAGTCTGAAGAGAGTTTGTTGGTTGACTGATGGTAGGCTTTCAATGACAGTCCATCGGATACTCTCTATGGAATGGTTTTGCTCTTTACAATGTTCATAGAGTTTGGTGTGGGTTTTCAGGCAACGTATATTACTGTTATGCTCCATTATGCGCTGTTTAACAGGGCGCATTGTCATCCCAATATAAAGTTTCTCACATGGGCATATGAGAGCATAGATACATTTGGAACTGTTGCAGTTGGTGTGCTTGTTATATGTCCAAGTGAAATCTCTTTGTAGTATGATCGTTTTTCCTTGGATGGTCTGGGGGCACACCACACAGGAGCCACACCTGTAGTGCCCGGTTACCGGAGGAAGGTCCCAAAGGATATTTCCTGGTTGGGTACTGGTCTTCTTGGGGCGGGTATGGATCAAAGTATCCTTTAAGTTAGCTGTCCTTTTGAATGCAAAGCGTGGGCGTGGGAGCTCAAGCCCTGCAGAGTTGAGAATGCCCCAGTGAGAATTGATAGTCTTTTTTATAAATGTGGAGTGCCCTATTGGCGAGTTGCGCCGGGGCTTCCTCAAGGGTTTGAGCTGATAAATGCAGTAGCTATCAGGCTATCAGGCTGCGGGTTAGTATGTGGGTTAAATCCCGGAATTCCGCAGGCATTATCATTTTATAGAAAAAGAGTGGGAAACACCATTGTTAATGGTATTACTATAGCGAAGTCTCGCAATATGTTGGTTAAACAGGACTGATGATTGCACAGGATCTGGGGTACGAGTCTATCTCTTAGATTCCCAATACCAAGTCCTGTATTCCGTAACTGATTAAATATATTTAAATGCCCTTATACCCACACCAAAGCAAACTCCTGAACCCAGGATGTTCTGCTGTGATGAAGACAGGAGGCTAATTGGGGCTTGGGGCACATCCAATATGGTCAATTATATTCTTATTGTCTTCCTAATAGTAGCCAAGGTGTTTCGTCATTCAGCCCATGTGTGTCTGTTCTAAGTCTATATACCCATGGTTGTTCATATTTCAAAGGGCTGGTACCACATTTGTTTAAAGGTTTCTAATCTTTGTATATTGTACCATTCTAAGTTATCTTTAGATTGTTGTTTTTCAACATAATGCCTTGCTAGCTTGTGTTATCTTTTTTGCATCTTATTGTGCTCCTGTGTTCATTGATTCGTATTCTTATTTTTCTAGTTGTCATACTTGCGTATAATAGTCTGCATGGGCATTTTAGCACATATATGACATTCAAAGAATTTCAATTAGCGAGGTTCTTCGGTTCCCACGGTGTCTGGAGTCACAAATCCAATGATTTACATTTCTTGGTAAACTGGCACACCCTGCAATTGCCCCACAGTTGATGGCCCTATGGAGCTGGTAGGTTTCTGCAGAATAAAACTGCACCGTTGTCTGTTTCTTTGGGCGTCTATGGGTCAGGTTGTCTTGTAAATTCTGAGCCCTTTGAAAAGAGAACATCAGTCTTTCTATTTTAAGTGTACCTAAAGTCAGAATATGCCAATGTTTCCTGATCAGTTTCTTCAGTTTATTTGGACTGGGGCAGTATGTTCTTACACAAATAGGTCTTGTCATAGGTGGCTTTTCATTTGTCGTCAACAGCGCCTCCCTATTGTTATTACTAGCCTTCTTCTTTGCTGTCCTTATGATCTTTTCTGGGTAATATTTTTCTCTCCGTTCATCGCTCAATATTCCAGCATGTCTTTGAAATGTGTGTGTCAGTACAGTTACGTCTCAGTCTCAAACATTGCACAAAAGGAAGGCCCCCCCACAAGGAGCGAGGGTGGAAACTCTTCTAGCTGTTTCTATCTGTTGGTTTGTAAAAACAACTCTGTTTTTGGGGTCCCTCCTTCTGGGTAGATCTTCAGGTCCAAAAAGGATATCTCTGATTGACTTACGCTCATTGTGAATTTCAGAAATGGTTCAAGTTATTGACCCATAAGTTACAAAATGTTGCCTCCTCCCATCAACCTCTCTAGATTACTAAAATGTCATCTATGTATGTAAGCCTTGAGCGTAGCCCAGTATGGAGTCCAACCTTGTGCAGTGCCCATGCTGGTCCAACCATAGGCAGCACAATGCAAAAACCATTGTATGATGGATTTCAGTCTAAGACCACTGCCTAACTGCTAGCCCGGCCACCTTTCCGTGCCATCTCAGCTAAACCTAGGTTATATCCGAGTCCAAGCCTAGAGGAGAGACACAGACGAGCAGTGCCCGGAGCCCAGACCTGTCGAGCTCAATGCGAGGCCCAAGACCAGCCGAGACTCCAGCATATTTGAGTTGATAACTGGCACTCCACGCCGAGCAACCACTACTCACCCAGCCAGTCTCTTAAATCTGAGCCAGACCTAGACCGCACTGGTTGGTCCTTGGCAAAAAAACAACTTTAGGGTACTTTGTCTCACTTTCCATATTTATCAAAACTGGGGGTACCTGAAAACCAGCTACATGATGGTATAAGGTGCTCCATCAATACCTAGACTCTCCCAGTGTTCTAAACGGCGTCATTTTCATTGCTGCAAGTGCTAAGTAACAGGTCAATTCTTTAATGGTATATCATCCCATGCTGATCAGGAAATAGGGGCCCGAGGTAGGTAAATCTAATTTACCACTTCTAAAATACCGAATCATACCGATTCGGTATTTAAGAAGTGGTAAATTAGAGGGGGGAAAATGTAGGGAATTCTGATTCGGTAAATACCGAATCTGTAAGATTCGGTATTTACCGATTCTGTAAATACCGAATCGGTATCCCCCATTGATTCCTATGGGCCTTGAAGCCCAAAGGAATCAATGTGGAATACCGAATCGGTATTTACCGATTCAGTAATTACCTATTCTTGCAAGGGTGCAGGGGATGTCACTTTGACACCCTCTAGCACCCCAATTACAGGCTTGTGTGCCATGTGGCACACATACATGCCCTAAGGGCATGTCTGTGTGTCGCATGGTAAGAGAAAGGGTTCCCTTAAGGCACAAATCAATACAGGTTTAAAATAACGAACCTTATAACGTGACAAGTACATACAAAAAAAACATAGGGAAAGTTAAAAATTCATTTATTTTGAATACATTAAAAAAGACAAATAATAGGGATAACTGAACTAGATCCCTAAACTAAAACAAAAGTAAAATTGAAACAGTACATATAATTGCGACCCGCACAATTACAAGCAGACAGAACAGTTACAACATACAATTGTTGGATACAAATTTGTATATTCTTGCTCCGATCTAATAACACCAGAGTTGTATTGCTACCACCTCAGCGTATCTATTATGGTGTTGAATCCAGGTGTGCATGCACAGATGTGCATGCACACCTGGATTCGGTATTTTACCACCCAATTGGATTGGGTGGTAGAAATACCGACTCCTGAAGGCCTGTGGCACTCTTCAGAGTGCCACCTACATCTCTATTTACCGATTCTGTACATTTACCGATTCGGTATTTTACTGAATCGGTAAATGTACAGAATCAGTAAAATTACCGATTCTGTTCTTATGTAGCCCCCTACATAAGAAAACTGTAATACCGGTCGGAAATGGCCGAATTCAGCCGTTTCCGACCGGTATTAGGGCTCCTACATCGGGCCCTAGACATCTTGCCCCAACATTGGTGGTTGTGACATTAGGTGTGCACATTTGAAATGGATGTGCCGTACTTTACTGCCCGAAGTATTGTTTTTCCACCAACATTAGTTGGGGATTATTTCATATTTTTCCAATTTTTTTTTATTTGTATGGACAAAGATTAACCATTTGCTTCCCTCCATCACAGCCGCCTTAGAACAGGGCTATGGAGCATCTGTTCCTCCTTGAGAAGTTCACATGTTGTACAGGGGAGTTACGCAGGGCTCTGCCCCCCCTGCAGCACGGCGGGGGCAGCACCCGTTCAGGGTGGGGGCAAGCCTGGCTCCAGGGTCCCTTATTCAGCCCAAGGCCAATGAGTATCACACCCCAAACATCAATTTTTTACTCTGATCTCCAAAATAAAATGTTCTAGACTCTTCCTTCCTGTATCCCTCCTTTGACTCATCCCAAGCCTCATCCTTCTACTATTATCCCCCAAATAACACTTTCCTGTCTCTTCCCTCCTCTATCCCGTTCAATCCAACTAACAGACTCACATGTCCACCGCTCAGATTAATAATTTATGTTTCCCTCTATTAATCCACCACTAATCCTTTATGGGTTCCGGAGTTGCGTGCTAGTCGCCGAAAAGCGCTTCAACGCCTCGTCAGGGGTAGTAAGCGTTACAGAAATATAATTATAGTATCTGTGAGCTATAGGAGACGCAGGGGCCCCTCATCACACTCTGCGGGGGGCGGGGCATCATTTTGCCTTGCCCCACTGATGTCATGTACAACTTTAGAGGGTGCGAAGCACTAGATGTGTACAATGTGTAGGATATGTTTGCTTATAACTGCAGTAGTTGATGCCTGGGTTTTGTGGTCTGTCACTAATAGTGCTACAAGTATTATTGGTGCCACTGACCAATATGGCTCGCTGGAGTTTCAAGATAGTCCTTCGCTGGCCATGAATACAGTTCCATTTGCACAGAAGCAGCAGGTCTGCGCTATCTCCATCCGCGACATCCGTTCCTGCTCCTTGCAAGTGCAAATCAATGATGCATGTGCCCACAGGTTGGTCAGGCCCCTCTTCTGGCTTCCTGGACTGTTATGTTATGTTAATTTCGATTTATATATCGCCAAATCACCGACAGGTCTCTTAGCGCTTGCTTTGGGAACCCGTCCTGGCGTTCCCTGCGAGATAACCCCTACTGGACATCCCCAAGGTGAAGACCAGGCATCCCATCGCGGTGGGGCCGTAGTGGAGATTAAGTGAGCTATTGCCCACAGTTGCAGAGTGTGAACCCATGATTCGAGTAGGCACCGAGGTGAGAATTATCGAGTCCGTGGACATTTTTGAGCTCCAGTCCCTGCCGCGTCGGGAATTTAACCCTCGTCCCGGGTCTGACCTCTGCATCAGGGTCTGCCTCCTCTAACCAGTGAGCCACACTTCTCCACTGTGCAGTTAGAGTCCTGGGATGGGGAGCCTTTCACCTGGCAAGGTCTGGGCTCTCGACCTCAGATAACTGGTTGTGACTAACCAAGGGGAGGTGGTTAAGGACACAGTTGAGGGGACGGGCAGAACTCATGTGGCAGAAGACGCGCGATTGTACTGCAGATGCTAGTGAATATTCAGATACAGATTTGAATATATTTAACTAAATTCGAAATTCATTGCCATTCTAATGAATATTCATTGAATGGTATTTACATATGATTTGCTTAGCATTTGCATGCTTTTCTAGTTCCTAACCATGCTCTGCATTAATTGTTTATTAAGTTCATTCTTTTATTCATGATTGCATATTTATTTAAAATGTCTCGATGGTTATTATCTTTTCTGGGGAGTGGGCTGTGTTTTGCAGCTGGAAGCGATCAGTGCAAGGTGCAGTCAGAGGTTACGGGGATGTATCCGCTTTTTACCGGATTAGGTGCTGGATTTCTCACATCTGGAGACTTGAGCTCCTAAGGCCCAGGGCACCAAGATATTATGGAAGAGGGCTCAGGGAGAGATCCAGCGGCCTCTGAGTGTGAGGTGGAGTTTTTAATTTTCTAAGGGTTCCCACTTTGGATGTAGTCGCGAGATGCGCGCTGGTACCTTTATAAGGGTCAACATCTGTCTCATGGCCCAGGAGATAAAGGGGAATTCGCCACCGCTCTTGATGAATCTGGAAGCTAAGGGCAATGGTGGACGAAAGGACGCTGCGTGTGGGAGTGTTGGTGGTTCCCAAACCACAAAGGGCGCGCGGTGGAGTAGATGGACAGCGAGAAACGACAGCGAAGGTGATGACATTGCACTTCCTGGACCAAGAAAAGTCAAGGCTCGCGGGATGTCTGTCCCAGTCTCAGGGGCTTGTCCTCATAGGCCCAGGCATCAATCAGACATAGAGACTTGGTGGATTAAAACTGGAGGTCATCTATGGGGACTCCTGGAGACCCTGGGTAGGGGCCCCTCTCTCTAGGACTCCTAGGGGCTGCTGATACTGCAGGGTATAGGAGGGGGCAGGGCCTGTGTTCAGAGAAAGATACCCGTCTGCATTTCACCCTTCAGGGGGATGGATGTCTTAAAGTCAGCCAGAGTGATGCCTCCTTTATGGATCCCAGTGCAGTTTGTCATTATTATGGCTGCTAAAATGCGGAATAATGAAACCGGTGTGAAGAAACCCACGATGATGAACATAAGTTGGAAATCAACAATTTATATATCAGTAGTAATGAAGGAAGCCCTTGAAACCTTGGAAACGCGCATGAGTTTCCTATTAATGATGTTAGCCTTGTAGGGTAGGGGTAGAGCTTGGGGACAGTCGTGGGCTAAGGTTATGTTTCAGTTTAGGGTGAAACATAGGACTGTGCTTGGAATTATTTTAAAGTTAGAGTTATTTTTAGCATAAGGGCTTTGGTTGTTGTTATCATTAGAACTGTGTTTAGAGTTAGAGGTTGGGATGTGGTGACCGGTGGGGTTAGACTATCCCAGAACTACAGAAATGGAATTCGGGATTGCCCAGGGAGGAGTGGCTGAGGATTGTGCCTCCCTCTTTTGAAGTATGTCTGTCTGTCTTTGGCGGTTTCATCTCTGAATCTCTTCGATTGCCCCAGAGGGTCCCTTCAGAGAGCAGTGAACAGCCTTGCTTGGCTGTACCTTTAATTATTTAATACTGAGGCTTCAACTGGCAGCTTAATCTCATCTGACACAAAACATCAACTCAGCTAAAGCACAACAGAACTTGCAGAATGTGACAACGGTGTCACTGCTCTGTCCCCTCCAGGGACACTGGCAGTGGAGGTTAACATCTTGTACTATGAGCATTATTAATTGGAAAGCACATTCATTCCTTGAAACCTATCACCAATTAACAATTATATGACAATTACAGCAAGTGATGGATCTCATTTCACCTTTCTCGACAACGAGCACTGTCTGTCGTCTAAGTGAGATCACAAATGTAATAACCTCAACATTTCCAACAAGTGCAGCACTGAGGCTGGGAAAGCACACACCCTGGCGCACGCACATTCAAAACCCTTTCCAGGAGGTTGGCCCCTGTGTGCCTGTCTAGAGCACAGATGTTTAGACCGAGGCCACTGGGTGCCTGTCTACAGCACCCCTGTGTACCTGTCTACAGCACAGATACTTAGACTGAGGCCTGTGTGCCTGTCTACAGCACCTCTGTGTACCTGTCTACAGCACATATACTTAGACTGAGGCCTGTGTGCCTGTCTAGCGCATATATGCTTAGACTGAAGCACCTTTGTGCTTGTATAGAGCATAGATGCTTAGACCAAGGCCCCTTTGCGCCTGTCTAGAGCACTCACACACTTAGACCGAGGCCCATGTGTGCCTGTCTACAGCACCCAAGTGTGCCTGTCCAGTGAATAGATACTTAGACTGAGGCACCTGCCTGTCTGTCAAGAGCACAGACATTTAGACCAAGCCCCCTGTGTGCCGGTCTACAGCACAGACGCTTAGACTGAGGCCCCTGTGTGCCTGTGTATAGCACAGATGTGTAGACCGAGGCCCCTGTGCGCCCTTCTAGAGCACAGATGCGTAGACCGAAGCCCCTGTGTGCCTATCTAGAGAGGCCCCTGTGTGCCGGTCTACAGCACCCCTGTGTGCCTGTCTACAGCACAGATACTTAGACTGAGTACCCTGTGTGCCTGTCCAGATCATTGATACTTAGACTGAGCCCCCAGTGTGCCGGTCTACAGCACAGACGCTTAGACTGAGGCCCCTGTTTTACTGCAATTTCCAATGCGTAGACAAAAAAGAATCAGTGAAAACAGGGCTCAAACTGACATCAGCAGGTGCTGACATGGAAAATCACCTATGTGAGAATGGTGTCACCTGTACATGTTGAGCGTTCTGTAAGCGCCTGAAGCCTGTACAGCTCTGCCATGCTGGATCTGTGCTGAGGTAATGGAGGTTTGCATTGTTTGCCTTCTGGGAAGGACGGAAGCTTGCTTTGCTGGCCAGCTGGTCAGATTCTGCGAGGACCTAAAGCTTGCACTGCTGTTGCCTGATTTGTTCCTGCTTGTGCTGATGCTGCCCTAGCTGTACCTCCCCTCTGAAGGAGAGAAGCTTGCACTGTTTCTACCCAAGGCAGACTTTCAGGCCTCAGCACCAATTAGTCTACAACCTTTGCGTACTCTGCAGACCAATCCATGCAGGAGGGGCCTGGGGATGTTGACAGCCTGGGGTATCACCTGGAAACAAAGCACAGTTTAATGCCTGTAGGTGAAGGTATATCACAAAACTGAGCCTCTCATGGCTGGTAATTTGGGTGCACATCTAAGGAGTCTGAGGAACATTATGGACTTTTTGGAGTCTTTGAGACTATTTGTAATGGGCAGGGTGGTACTGATTAAGATGGTTTCACTCTTGACATTTCTTCATTGCTTTGCCAACCTCCTCATATGGGTTCAAGCAAGCTGGATTAGAGGCCCGAAAACGTTACTCTGGGACTCCATATGTGCTCATGAGATGGGCCTTGAGCGCATCACGTTCTACACTCCAACACGCAAACTCCGCTCCGCTCCACCAGCCTCGCCCTCCCCACTGTCCCACGGATCCGCAGAACCACCACCGGAGGAAGATCATTCTCCTACCTGGCGGCCAAAACGTGGAAAACTCCCTCCCGCCCACCTACGACTGACCCAGGACCACCTCACATTCAGGAAACACCTCAAGACCTGGCTCTTCGAGCAGTAGTGGCACTCCCCCCCACCCCCCAGCGCCTTGAGACCCCCACGGGTGAGTAGCGTGCTCTCCAAGTGTATTGATTGATTGATTTGGAGCTGCCGCCCACCAAGCGTGGTGTTGGTTTTACTCATTTTGTAATTGCATTGCTTGATGGCACAGATTCAGTGGCTGACCAGGTGGTTAGATGGTGGACTAACCCATGAACTGAGCCAAATGAGGTGGCAGTATCTACAGGGTGAAGTGTTTGCATGTAGTCTAGACCCTAAGGGAAAGTTGAGAACACTCAATGCCATGATCCCATGGCCATCAGGTGTTGAGAGATGTAGAACTTTGTCTGAACAGTTGTTTGTGCCTACTGATTTATTGGTAGGTTACCCAGAAGGCATATGTCATTACACGGCTGCCACACTGATGCACTGGAGAGAGAATAAATTATTGACAATTGATGCCCTATGTCACGATGGGCACCTAACCCCCCTTGGCAGACTGACAGAGGAGTTTGACCTTGTCCCTTCTCAGTTCCTGAACTATAGAACTTTTACATACAACAGTAACAGTGGATGGGGATCCATTGCTAAGGAACCAGACCCAACAAAGTTTTGCAATCAACGTTCATTGTAGGCAACAGTCACAAACGAATTACTTGGTTCTATAGATTCTTACTCGAAATGACTGAGTCTGGACTTTTAAAGACTAAAGCAAAATGGGAGATCAATCGGGGAGAGGAGTTGGCCTAACGGCTAGGGCGGTCAACCTCAAACCTGGGGAACCGGGTTCAAGTCTCGGCCATGACGCGCCACATCCTGTGATTCTGGGCAAATCACTTAATATCCCTGTGCCTAACAAAATGAATCTGTCCTCATGTAATGCAACAGGTGCTCGGATAAAGAGCTCTTATACCTGATACCTTCGAATCAAGTTTGCGCTATATAAAACTCAGTAAAAAAAATCAGGAGAGTCAGGGGATGGAGGACATTGGTTGCCCTAGATATTCTCACTGTAACACAGGTTTTTACCACATGATCTGGGACTGCCATGAAGTGCAGGTAGAGGAGTAACTGAGACTATCTGGTGTATGGAAGGACTATATGTACCAGAGTCATTGCCTCCAGAGCGTACATTTGAGGCTAAAACTAAAAAAGCGGCAAAAAGACTTCCGGGTCTGGCACAGGTTTTGACCAAATGGTGCACAGAAATGCACTGCAGTTGTGTCCCCTCCCCCAATTGGTATATGGCGCCACGATGTCAGGAAGTGGGTGGAATCTGAAAGGCTAGAGTTGCATGCAGAAGAGAAAAGAAATATCCATACCTAACCACTAGCCCATTTATGAGACCAAATCCTTCCAAACTTTAATTCCGCTGCTCATACAGAATAAGATGGGCCCCAACTGTGAACTGTGTGCACACAACGATTTTGTCTCACCCATCCCTCCTTTGGTAAGACACATTGGAGCGGAGCCCAGATACTGTGATCGAATGTATAAATGCTAACGAATCATAAGAAGTTGTATCCCAATGTTAGTTCGTTTATTGTTACATAATTGCACAAATAATCGATGACTATTTGCACACCGTCTCTCCTAACTGAGAATAGGCATACCATTTGTGGCGAATGCTATTGGATTCAACTAACTGTTTACCTATGTGATGGACTTTGTCAAACACCGACTGTTGAACTATGTAGACATTGTAATACTGGTGGGTATATTGACTCACTAGGAAAGAAAATGTAAAAAAACAAGTTTGCAATGATTGCAGATCATTGGCCAGAGGACTGGGCTTCAATACTTCAAAATACGGCACTTGAAGTTCCTAAAAGATGACACTTCGCAGTTGTCCAAACTCCATTTCCAGGGCCAAAGAACTGCACTTTAAAGTCCTGAAAACAATGCTTCAGGATGTGGAAGGACAGCAAATCAATATACAAATGGACAACATTTCAAGGCCTCAATAGTTGCACCTCAAGGACCTGAAGATCCCAAACAACTCCTTTCCAAGACCTAATGGACTGCATGTCAGGATTCTAAGTACTGCACTTCTATAGTTCAAGCTCCTGAGGATTGCACGTCAGTGCTTGAAAGACTATATTTCAGCATCTAAAGGACTGAACTCCTGTGTCCTGAAAACTGTACTTTATGTTCCTGAGGTCTGGCCTTTAAAGTCTTTAAAGAAGCATTGAAAGTGTGGATAACCGCACTTCAGGACTTAACATCAAGGACCTGGGGAGACTATTGCAGCTAAAAAGTGTTTTTAAGTTGAATCTTAAAAATCTAGAACACTGCTCTCCAAGGTCCCATGAACTAACTCTAAAATCTAAGAAAACTTTCATTCAGTGAATACCTCGAGGACATATTTTTTAGTACCTACTGACCAATATTCCACTTTTGAAGGCACACAAATACATTTATTTAGATCACTTTTCAGATTAAGGCAAATTTTAAGCAAGGGCTCATGTTGGAAATTGATTTTCTTTTAAATCAAAAGTGGAGCAGGCACAAGGATATGCATCTTTATGTGGATATTCTGTGGGCGAATATCTGTCTCTATTATGCCAATTTCAATATTTTACAATAAGACATAGTACTGAATTTAACGTTCAAACGTATTATGTTATGGATAAATGAGTTACCTCCCCTTTGATTCCGATTTCACTGTAAGCTGCGCCCATCTTGTCCTTCTGCAGAGCCTAGCATGGAAAACACAGAGAAGTTAGTTACACTACTGATTATCACTAGTAGCCCATGGCATCTAGGCAGAGGTACGTTCAATGACGCCAGTTTTGAGATTCACGCCTACTATAAATTCGACTGTAATCTGAAAAGTAAGTAACCCATCTAACATGAAAGCACTTGAAGTATGGAGTTATTCTAGCCCAAATATAAGGGTCCTAAAGGGACAAATGGTGAATGATATCTCAATATGTCTCAGAACCCCAAACTGACAACAAAGAAACCTTTTAGGACGCCTGTTATTGGTGACTGTTAGCAAGGCAAAACTGGGCAGAAAAAACTGTCCCTTTTGTTTGACATTGGATTTCTCCCATTGAGGGGCCGATTCCGATTCGGTAAAATCCCTTACAAATAGCCGTACGGAGCATATTTCCTGTACGAATCGAACCCTTAAACGTCCTCGTACGTATGATGAAGTACGATTCGGACCCAAAGCAGATCTCCGTACGAATCGTACAAAAGACCATAGGACTTAAAAATCCGTACGAATCGCATTCGGAACACGCAGTACGCGACGTCTGTACGAATCAAAGCAGCATTTTCCGACCCAGCAAGTAGGATTCGTCTCGTCAACACTCCGTACGACTCTTTTTCTACGGGAGGTCAAAACGTCCGGAAAAGCAGATTTCGACTCGAACCGCGTACGAAACGCCCCCCCCCAGCTACCGGGCATACACCCCATGATTGCAGGGGTACTACGGTGCGTAGGGGTACGGTGCGTACACCCCATGATTGCAGGGGTATGGTGCGTACACCCCATGATTACAGGGGTACGGTGCGTACACCCCATGATTGCAGGGGTACGGTGCATAGGGGTACGGTGCGTACACCTCATGATTGCAGGGGTACGGTGCGTATGTGATTGTGTGGCTCTCTGTGCGAATCGCTCATACGCGACGTTTTCCGTACGAATCACGCTCTCATTCCCCGGTCCGGATCATACTTGTCGGGTCGTACAGCATGTTTACGATTCGTACAGTTCACTGTGAGGGTCCGTGTCGTACAGATTTACCCTTGCTTTTCGTACGGTACGCAGCGATTCGGTCATATATTTTTCAAACGAATCGTACTACACGATTCAGACGGAATTGTATGATTCGTACGGAAAGGGCTACGGATTCGATGCCATCGTACGATTGGTTTACCGAATCAGAATTGGCCCCCAAGTGCCTTCTTTAAACTGGTTCTGCTAATATATAATTATTTGTTGTGATTCTTTATTCCAGAGATGACCCTCAGCCATGCAGAGTGTTCTTCCTCCCAGACTTGTAATGAATTTAATTTAAATGCTAAAATTCAGTGCACACATTTATTGAATTAATAGACACACATGGTACGAATAGATCAAAAAATTATACTGTATTCATAACAATATATTGCATATAATGTACAAACCAATGTCTTAATAATTACGCCAATGGGTTTTTATGTGTATTCATGAAATAATGTACTATATCAATAAATTAGTAGGGATTTCGGCTACGTTATATGAAAATGTGCTTTATCATATAGTTGAAATATAACCTATTTCTTTATAATGTATAAAGTATTTACAATCTATGTATTCAATTTAATTTGTATGTATTTATAATGCTTTACTATTATTGGTTAACAGTAAACATAGCATATGCATTATATAATGTATTATATTTAATTCAAATCAAGTTACATTTAAATATTATTAAGGATATGGAGATATTTAATGTACTTCGAGAAATGTAATACGTGTAATCTCCACAAGCCGAGGGTTAGGCTTAAACTGAGAACGTCCTTTCCTCCTCACGTCACATTTAATATTGTTCAAAATAAGCCATGATATGTCATCATCAAAAGAGACAGGGACAGTATATAGTGTAACTTCATGCAGCAAAAAATGGGATTCAAAAGGCCACCCGAGAAGATACATGGACAAAAAGGTTGCTGATCAGACTCTTTGGAATGCTTCGAATAGCAAAGACTATTGTAGTTTCAAAAGTTGTCTTGCACTTTCACTGAACCCATCCAAGGGTAATCATTACCTTACCCTATCTATCTGGTCATCATTGTTGCCTATATCACACAACTAATATGACAGGAATAATATTCCTGTACTCTGCGTTACAGGACAGTGGGCACAACAAAGCATAAAGATAATCGTTGGAAAGACCTTACCCACTCATTTGTGGCACGCTTCATCCTTGGCCAGTCCGACCCACAGTTTTAAGATGATACTAACATGGTGGTCTCAACCTCATTGGGGAGGAAGGCGGGTCTAGGGTCTTTGTCAGAGCAGTCCAGATCAGTCACTCATGCAACTGTCAAGGTTATGCTCATAAGCGTAAGTTTTATTTATCAGTCTTGGTACCCGCTGGTGCTCTTCATTGCTAGTGGCGGCTGCTGTAAGTCTTCAGTAGGGACCTGTACTCGGACGAATGTGTGACTACAGGATATCTACAGGTTCATCTAATTGGGTGACACCCAAATAATATAGGGTGAAGACTATGAGCTGACAGGTGAGACTTACTCTTAGCAGTCTGAACTTGAGAGGTGAATGAGTGACTGATGATAGGGGTAGCCAGACTTCCCTGGCAAAAGCTCCAGACACTCCTATGAATGATCCGACTGAGGCCGAAACATGTTGGCAATAACGTATTGATGTGTGCTTGTACATAAGCTCCCGTTAGCATCCTTAAGTTTTAATTGAAGGAGTTGGAGGTGACGAATCCCGGCCCTCCGTGATTGACATTCCAGACACAGACCTCTCCCGTAGCCCAATGCTGTTAAGGGATCCAGCTTGGGCCGTTCTCTGCCTGCCGGGCCTTGCTCCGTGGTCGGAGACGGCGCAAGGTCCCTGATCTGTTCCTAACTTCCCGATGATCTTTGTCATTAAGCATCCACTCACGAGGACGGGTCCTCCACGCTTCCCTATTCCCAGGCGTTTTAGTTTGGTTGTTAGCCCGGTGTACTGGGTGTTGTTGTTTATTGAGGGGACAACAGATGCTTCTGTTCCTGAAGTGTAGGGCGGGGGTGAGGGGTGGGTTTGGGACGGTTTTGTCCACTATGTTGTTCTATTATGCATTGTTTTTTGTTTCAGCCATCACGGAATGCCACAACTCACCGCTGGGAAGGGTGGGTATGTTCCCGTAGTATGTAATCACATGCTCCACCTTATGCGCACAGGTGTGGCTGTACACTCCAGGCCACGCACTCCGCCTAGACCAAGAGCAATCTACCATGACAGATAACACCTCCCCTATGGGATCCCTCCACGTCTTGTGGTGGAATGTCAACGGTCTGCTGGACCGCCACAAACGTACAGCGGTATTAACATACGCGCAGCGTCTCCACATAGACATCCTCATGTTCCAAGAAATGCACCTTTTGGGTAACTGCTGCCCCTTCCTGGCTCGCTATGGCTATGACAGGGTATGGCACTCTGACCTTTCCCGGGGCTCACGCCGGGTGGCAATCCTCCTAAGGCGTACACTGCCCTTTGTTCTTTCCCAAGTGGTGCATGACCCCCATGGCTTGTTTGTGGTGGTTTATGGGTCGTTGTTTGGTACACCCCTCACTCTCATGTCGATATATGCCCATCCCTCCTTGCTTGCGCCCACTTTGGCACACACAGTTTCTTTGCTACACGACATGCCTGCAGGCATCATGGTCATTGCGGGTGACTTCAATGCAGTCTTAGCCCCCGCCCTTGATACATCGGGTTCCCCTTCGGCTGCCCAGGAAGCGAACGTGAAACACTTGCAGAAATGGTCTGAGTCCCTGGTTCTTTGTGATGCGTGGCACACTTGGCACCCGCGCACCATCCAATTCACTCACACATTCGCGGCCCACCACACCCAAGCCTGCATAGACGTGATCTTTGTCCCAGCGCTTGACTGTGCACTGATTGTCGATGTCCGTATCCTCCATAGAGGCATTTACGACCATTCCCTGATACTTCTTAGTTTGGGGCCACCCCCCTGTGGCCCGCCAAACATGGAGGATGAGTGCCTGGTTTCTTCAAAATAAAGATTTTAAGAAAGAGATTGGGAAGGAGCTTACACGATACTTTGACACCATTGAGGGGTCGGTGGCATCCCCGGGTATCATTTATCCGTATCGGAGGATGCCTCCCAGACTCGACCACTGGTCCTTATTTGGGATGACATCAAGCAATTATCCCTGGAAGCTCCTCTGGCCGTCTTCAGTGGCAAGAGTATACGGCTGGGGAGACAAGAACAGGACGATACTACACAGGCTGACCATGTACCCCAGGGCTAATCGTATCATTCCGGAAGTGGTCGACAAAGCTGGAGTGGTGCACCGTACTCCCATGGCAATGGCAAATACCTTTGCCGCATACTATCGGAAGCTATACACGGCACAGGCCCCCGGGCTGACCGTCACTGCTCTCCTTGACCGGGGTGGGGTGCTCCTTCCTACGTTGGAACAGGCGGACCTAGATCGCCCCATCTCCTTGAAAGAAATTGAGGAAGCGAACACCCTGGTCTCCCCGGGTAAGACCCCAGGACCGGATGGCCTGCCGCAAGAATATTATGCAGGCTACGAGGCACTCTGGTCCCCCACCTAACAAACTTGTTTAAAGAAGCCGTGGACCAAGGATCGTTTCTCCCGATTGTGTGCAGAGTACCGCTCTCTATCCCTCCTTAACACCGAAATTAAACTCTATGCCACCATTCTGGCCCAGCTGTTGATACCCTATTTGGCCTCATTGGTGCACCTGTATCAATGCGGGTTCATGCCTCAGCGAGGGACCCGCCATTGCCTCCGAAGATTGCAGTTGGGTCTGGCACACCGGCACCTGATTACCCCTTACTTGGCACTCCTGTCCATAGACTTTGAAAAAGCTTTCGATTCAGTGGACTGGGAGTATCTACAGGGTTTCGATTCAGTGGTCCGAGTCCTCTATGCCCACCCGAGAGCGCAAGTCCTGGTTAATGGGGTACTGTCGGAGGCCTTTCCCATCGCCAGGGGCACTAGGCAGGGATGTCCCCTTTCTCCTTGGCTATTCGCCCTAGCGATGGAACCCTTGGCATCTCTGGTGCGGGCTGAGGACCGCCTCAGTGGATGGAAATGGCCGAATACGGGCACAGACAAGATTGCGTTGTACGTAGATGATGTGCTAGTCTTCCTGTCCGACCCCGCCTCTTCCGGACCACAGTGCCGCCGAATCTTGCATGATTTGGAGCGGGCCTCAGGGTTGCGGCTTAACCCCGGGACGTTTGTGTTGGTCCCCCTGCATCTCTCTAGAGAGTGCGTCGAATGGCAGTCCACCATACCACTCCGAAGGTAATCCTTTAATTATCTGGGGATCTGGATCACCCTTCTTCCCGAACTGGGCTGGTCCCACAATGTGGCCCCCTTGGTTAAGAAGGCTAAGGAGGCCCTCCTTAAATGGAGGGCGCTGCCTCTGAACCCCCTGGGGAGGGTAGCTCTGTTTAAAATGATGATCCTCTCCAGGTTCCTTTATGTCCTCCAGTACACCCCCTTCTGGTTTTCCAGGGTCTGGTTTAAGGAGCCGGACAGTCTAATCACTAAGTTTCTCTGGAGTGGTGGAGGGGCCCGGGTGGCTCTGTCTGTCTTTCAGATTCCCTCTTATGACGGCGGCATGGGAATGACACACCTATAGCTGTATTTTCTGGCAGTACGCCTATTAGTGGTACATGATTGGTTTAGTGGGGGATGGTCGGACCCTGCCTATAGGCTTGAATTGAGCGAACTGGGGATAATGAGCGTCCAAGCCATGCTATAGGGGGAGCCCGTTCCGGACCGTCTTCCTGAGGTGACGCGCTCAGTGCTGCTGGCATGGCGGGCCTCGCTCCGACACACGGGGTGATCGGGTAAACTGACCCAGTGTACTCCACTTTGGCAGGGGGCCTGGCTTCGGGAAGTCAGCGGGTTGGGGGATTTCAACCGTGGGACCTTATTGGTATCTCCCAATTAGGGGACGTGTGGGCAAGAGGTTAGATATTGTCCTTCCAGGAGCTCCAAACTCGTTACTCCCTACAATCCTCTCAACACTATAAATATCTGCATTGAGACATGCCCTCTTCACACATATCACAGGTGACACGAGGCTCCCTGAATACAGCCCCATTGAGGCTCAGACACTGATGGGCGACTTGGGTAGGAGGGGTCTCCCGAATTTACCGTACTCTAGTCAATAACACCCCCACATCGCTAGACAAGTTGAGGGACCAATGGGTGGGCCCCCTTGATGATGTGGATTGGCCCTTATGGCCCCCAGAATAGTTACTGTCTCTGCCAAACTCAAGCTGATTCAGTTATATTACTTACACGCTGCGTATCTCACCCCCTTGCGCCTGCAGCGAGCGGGTTGGCGCCCAGAAGCATTGTGCGCAAGATGCTAGCATGCCCCGGCTGACTTCCTCCACATGGTTTGTTCATGCCCCCGCTTGGGGCAGTTCTGGGGTTCCATTGAGGGAGAGTTAACGGAGGTACTAGGCTGGGATGTTCCTCACGATCCACGTCACTCCTCGCTGAGGATCACTGATGGGCTGGATGGGTCCAGGACTGATAAGTTGTTTTACAACACAGCTATGATGGTGGCCAAGCCGGACATTGCGGGGGCCTGGATCAGCCCTGATCCTCCTACCCTGGAGAAGTGGCGAAGAGGGGTGGACTGGTGTGCAACCCAAGAGAAAGCCATGTATGCAGCGAAGGGGCGTGCCAAGAAATATCGTAGAGTGTGGGGGAAGTGGCTGGGGGCTATGGAGGGTCCTGATTGACCAGATTCCGGATTTTGCCAGGTTTTTAAGTGGATCGAGATTGGGGGGTATAGTGACGATGTGAATGAACTTATATCTGTGATTTCCGTGCTTTGGCTTATCTGTTGTTCTATGTTTTTAAAATCAATAAAAATTAATTGAAGCAAGTATGCTCTAACATAGAGAAAACCCTAAGATTTACACTTAGGTTGCTTTAGGATTAACTGGACCCCACATATGACCTGAACTACCTCCCCAATGAGGTGGATACCACCACGTTGGTATCATCTTAACATGGTGAGTCGGACTGGCCAATGATGAAGCATGCCTCAAAGGAGTGTTTTGTGTTAAATGTAGAGGATGTATGGCTGGTAGACCTATAACTCCTCAGTGTGACTCCCATCATTATTACCGCACTTTACTTGTGCATGAATGTTAATTTTCTTATCTGTACAACATTCTTACTTTCGGTACCTGCTCATAAGCATTGCTTTCTATACCCAGGCATAAAGTATTTATGTATGTCAGTGGTACTTTTTGTGTCTGTGCATCAATGCTACCTTCTGCACACATTTGTCAAAGCCCCCTCCTTCAAAGCTACCTTGGGAACCAGAATGTGACAATGCTACTTCTATGCCACTGGGTATATCCTTCTCTGTACCTACTTATGAGTCAGTATCATCCGCTGCACATTATATCTCACGTCTATACCTATTGGTAAAGACAACTTATTTATGAATGTGCAATATGACCTTCTGCACTTATAAATGAATAGATGTACTACTGTCTTGCTGGTGCTGGTGCCCAATTACTGCCAATTTTAAGCAGGATTTTATCCTCATGGCTCTGAGTTAGTAATATGATTCGTCTCCACTTACCGAATACACCGCGTCCTGTGGGTTCTTTCGTCTCTGCTGCTGAGAACAAGAAGAGAAAACAATGTGAATATTCTCTTCCGTGGTCGCCCTCAACCTGTGGCCACCTACTTTGAGGTAGTAGTCACAGTGATATTTTCACTCCCACCATCATAGCTTCCTAGTACTTGAACCCTCCAGCTAGCAGCAACGCCTACAAATCTCTGTCACTTAGCTACTTCTGGACCATGCCCCATCACACCCACTCCCAGACTACTTTACAGCATTGAAGCACTGCCTCTCTACACCAACCCCTTCCTATAGAACCCTGACCACTATCCTCAAGCACAGGTCTACCGCTCACCTCCTTGTCCCTCGTTATCTCCCATTTGCAAGTTCAACCCTCAAGCGCAGGTCTGCCGCTCACCTCCTGGTCCCTCCTAAATTCCCATCTGCAAGTTCAACTCTCAAGCGCGGGTCTACCCCTCACCTCCTGGTCCCTCCTAAATTCCCATTTGCAAGTTCAACCCTCAAGCGCAGGTCTGCCGCTCACCAGCTCCTCATCCCTCCTCAATTCTCATTTGCAAGTTCGACCCTCAAGCACAGGTCTGCCGCTTACCTCCTGGTCCCTTTTAAATTCCCATTTGCTCCAGGGAATGTTAAAGCTTTAGTCCACAGGAGCCAGGTCATTTTTAATCTCACTCTTTCACTTACCTTAGACCCTTCCTCTCACAAACTACTACATCACACATAGTACTGAAGATCCGTGCTCCCGCATAGTCATAGGTCGTAGCACGCCCCGTCACGCAGCCGGACGGGAAGACCCCCATGATGAAGCATGACACCAAGGGCCCTTTTGGTGTGTGAGGGGTATTTAAGCAAACAGATTTCCATAAGTGCTGTTTACAGTAGGCTGTGGTTGCCATGTCATGTTGAACGCAAAGTGGGCGTTCCTGACATACACTACATGTCAAAACATCAATAGCGCGGCTTCGCGCTATCAGCAAGGATGCCCTAGCATTTAAGCAGACGTTAGTCTTTGGAGAAAACTGCTGTTTTCTCCAAAAACTAACATCTGCTAAATTCTTGACGTAGCCACCCCTAACATTGTGCTGTGGGTCGTATCAGCAAGGTTATCGCCCTTTTTCAGGAAACATCTTTAAAAAACCAGAGATGTTCCCTGCACAAGGGAGATAACCTCGCTATCTCTGGAATTGTTATCGCCCTGGAGTAGCGTGTTGTTAATTACGCGTTACCAGGGTGATAAAAAGCAGAGATAGCCTGCAATAATCTAATTATCGCTAAGCACGGCCAGCGATAATTATTGCTGGCGGTTGCTAATATGCCCCATAGTAGGGCAACGGCAAGTGAGGTACCCAATCCTGGAGTAAAATAAGCATCTGCAAAGCAATAGGCCTCGCCTATGCAAGGACGAGGGGAAGTTTATAGGGACACGGGCAAGCAATGACGACACGATACGGAGAGGTGCAGTTCTGGGTCAGATTGGGATAGCAGTTATGCCCGGCAATCTTAAAATAAGTGGCCCACATTTGCGATTTGTGGCCTTTCATGCAACATAATTTGGTTAGTCTCATTGGACTAATTTTTACAGAAATGTTTGATAACAAAAGCATTTTAAAGCCTATACAATCAGTAAAGATTGGTGAAAACGAGAAGCACTTTATTTTGGCCAGGTAGGGGAGGTGAAATAAAATGTCCCAAGGGCCACAATACTTGATCTGGCTAGCGTTGCCACCTGGCCATTTTTTTTACCAGCATGACCTGTATTTTAATATACTGGCTGGTGCGAAAATGAAGAAAATCACAGAAAGTCTGTAGTTTTTCCTATGGCTTCAGCATGTATTTTAAACATTCAACGTAAGGTGAAAGTACTTTAAAATGTGTTCTAAAACTGCTTTTCTCATCCACGACTAATAGCTAAAGTAAACAAAGACAGAATAGCCATGTTAATAAATAATATGGAAATTTGTATATTAAAAAGTGTACTTAATTATCATGCTCTGGCCCTTGCAGAATCTGAATTGTTTTTTTTATAGTTTTACATAGGGTGAACTCGGCGCTAGGGCATTGGAGCGATTTACATGAGCACCAGTTACCCTACACAAGATCAAATTCATTTTTACTTCAGGCGTTGGAGATTAAGTGATTTGCCCAGAATCCCAGGATCTTGAGCCAACACCGGGACTGGAACCTGGTTTCCCACTAACAAAATCAGCAGGTTTGGCTGTAAAGCCACCTCCACACTAGTTTAATAAAAGCTTAATAAAGGTTGCCTCAGCGAGGGCTATGCAAATGCACACACACCCTCCAGGAAGGCTTCTCTTACTTCACTCCCTCCCAGCCTCCAATAGCCTAAGGGTGATGGACTTGCAGCGAAGGAGTCAAGAAAAAGGACACAGCTGCTGATGCCCCAGTGGGGGCTGAGGTGTAGATGGCCCATAGCAAGAAAATCCCACCCGCTCCTTGCGAAGTCCCTGCATACTCCCACCATCCCGCACCCAATCAAGCTATCAATCAGAGACTTTTGAAGCACGCTATTCACCCGTAAGGGTCTCAAGGCGCTGAATGTGATGGCCTTGCAGGGGAGGGGTCAGGGGCAGGACCCTGCTTCTGGGCCAAGCCGGCCACACAGAGGGTGAGGTAAGAATGTCCCAACAAATGGAGCAACTCCTGGCCCAAAAGTAAGGCTGATGTCAGACTTACCAGTTACCACCCTCCCCCGCCCGCCACAGCTTGAAGTGCGAATGCCGGGCAGGGCAGGAATGAATCACAGGCCATTTAAAAACCTGCCCACATGTCACCCTTAGGAACTGGCCCAATGCCCGACTGCCCACCTTCCAATCCGAACCTGGTGCAGTGGATGGCGGCAGCAACACAGAGAAGGGGTGGGCGGGCGGAGATGCAACAACATTGACTGAACTACACTCCAATAACACAATGGAGAGACCAGAAAACGACACATCCACAAAAAACAGCTACACCTAAACATTTAGGGGCAGATTTACAAGGCCACTTTTGCGTCACTTTTCCCATGTTAAAAGTGACTCAAAATTGCTGCAAGGGGTTTGTAAATCTGCCTCCTAAGGTCGTATTTACAAGCCCCTTGCGCCACCGGAATGTCACTTTTTCCCATAATAAAAGGGATGCACCAGGGCAGCAAGCGGCTTGCTTTTAAGCCCACCAAAAAGGCCCTGAAAAAGGTGTACATTTCTCGCTGACACCAAGCAAGAGATGCAGCACTAGTTTGAGAGATCCCTCTATTGGAGTCAGATAAGTAAATAAAAGACGGACATGCAGATGCCGCGCGCTGAGCCTCGTGACCTCCAGAATGGCGGCCATGTCAAAAAGGCACTCTTTCTTTTCGGGTTGAAGCAAGGACAATAAATGATAGAAAAAGTAAAGGGTGATAAAAATTCAGTGAAAAAAATAACAGACTGCTCTGCCAAATAATAGAATACATTGTCAAGTAAACATTGATTAACTTTACATACCCCAAAGGGAAAAAAGCATGCCTTTTCTAACTCAGTGAATGTATAGATGTTTTAAAAAACGAATCCTAGTTTGGATGGTTTATGCAATTGAAAATGTTTCTGTTTGCCCTTGTACCGTTGTTTGCAGCATTACTTCAAAGATGGCTGCCACGTGGCGGCACATCATTCGGGTGGGCTGAAGGCAGTGCTTAATTTGTAAATAAATAAGTGCCGGGCCCTTGTCACCGCAGCTTGCACCACTCATTTCCCCTGCCAGCACTGCCAATGACAGTATCAACACTATACTAACCATCACACTCCTAGAAGTGTAACAATGTCAGACTGTTCCAGGCCCCAGAGCTATAAGAATTGATTGGGCGACATGTGTTAGACATTTTTAATGTATATTGATTTAATAAACAACTGTTGTGGTGCTGATCTCTAAATTATCTGAGCAGCACTAGCATGTGGCAGACAGTCATAAGAGCCGGTGTTAACAATTAAGTGCTGGTGTCAAGCACCGGAAAACACTGGCTCAAATTAAGCACTGGGGAGGGTAGCAATTAATCTCTTTTTGCTCTGCAAGCATCCGGATGGTCATCAACAAGTACAGCTCCTTGTCCTTTACAAACTGGTAGGGCCGGTTAATCACAACCTGGAACCTGCTAGTAGTATGGTATTGTAGTTGTGTTCATAGTGCTCTTCACACCATTGTCGAGGTATTGAAGTGGAGCATTACTGGCCACCGAAAATCATGAGTCACAAACTTTTTTTTATTTTACAAAGTTTATATAGCTCAAACTTGACCTGAAGGTATCAGGTATTAGAGCGCTTTACATAGCACCAGTTGCACACTCGTCTCCTAAACAGTGCGTAGCTTAGTCAAGAACATTTGGGGTTATGGGGGGCGGGGGTGAACCACAAAATCCCCAACTAAAAAAGCAGTAGGGTGATATGACCAAGGTTTATGATGGACTGTTTCCATATGGACCAAGGACAGTACTGATTTGCATTAAGTGGGCCTCGGTCAATTGTGGCATTGTGGGCAAAAAACAAACACTACTGATTGATTGCCTCTGGTTAGACTATTTGCAAGCATTCATCCCATCACCTCTGGGTGTTTGATTGCCAGTACTGTGCCTGGCAGTAAATTTGCACCCATTCAAAGAGCGCTTCTATGGGTGTAGATGTACTATTCTGTTTAGTATACCAGTCACTATACATATTTAAGTTTTTGCTCCACAAAATGGACAAGTTTGAAACTCTTAATGAAAGGAGAATGATGAAAAATCTGAATCACACTGACCCGACCCCGGGCCCACAGACCCAACTACCAAGCGAAAAATGCATTTGGGAGGTGTCACAACTAAAACACCTAAAGCTACAACCCTGCCCGCCCCTCTTCGGCCTGGCAATTCTCCCTGGGAACTTATGCCCACGGTCACGTACAACGCAACGGCCTGGAGTCCCTTCCCTAGAATGGCTTATTTTAAATGTAATTTCATTGTAGGCACTAGTCTTTGTCTTTGATACAGGAAGCCTTGATGGTTGTGATGTCGAATTGGTGCTTGTACGCAGGGCGCCATGTTTCCATTCCTGCCTTTTACAAATCATTTGATTAAGTGACTGACTGGCCCATGTACTAAGCCCGAGATGCAACCAGAGGTGGGGCAAGAATCTTGCTTGGCTCCAAGAATCCATGCACGACCCGAGCCGTGAAGACGTTTGGCGAGACCTGCATGGCGTAAACGTGCAATTATTCCATGGACCCAAACTGAGGATGGGCAGGAGCTCTACATTACATTTACAGGTAGGTGTTTTGTTGCTGATGCAGCTTGTTCCCGTTTAGTACTCTCTCTTTCTTTGTCTACTTCCTTTGCTCCCATCCCCTCTCCCCTGAATCTCTCCCCTTGCCTGCTACACCACCTGCCCCCCCTGCCCTTTTGTGCCCTTTGACTAAGCACTCCTTCTCCCCTTGTTGGGGAAAGATCCAATATTTATACTGTGGAGTCTCAGCGAACCCGCTGAGAGATTCCACTGCGCCAAGGGAGCCACTCACAGCTCAGGTATGGTACGGCGACCCGCGTAGCTAGGGGGGGTGAGGGGGGCGGTCCGCCCCAGGCGGCACTATTGTGCGGGCGGCGGCCGCGCGGCACTGGTGGCCCGTGGCGGCGGTCTTTATCATTTATTTGGAGACTCAGTCCTCAGGAGTAGTGTCCGTGTCCCCAAATAAATGATAACGGCCGCCGCCACAGGCCACCAGTGCCGCTCTGCCCCCGTGTTAACAGCAAGCCCTCGCACTGCTTGTTAAGCAGCGCTGCATCGACCTACCCAGTTTGTTGTTCAAGTCCCAGGGCCGTCAATCATGTAGCGTGCAAAAGCGCTACCAATGACAGCCCTGGGTTTGGCCAGCCCTCGCGCTGAAACGTAGCGCAGCACCACGGCAGGAGTGAAGCATCATACGTGACGCTCGCCTCTCCTGATCGGCCGCCAGCATGACCATCAGTAAGTAGGTGGTGTTATTTTAATGCATAAGGCATAACCTGTTCATTTTAATTGAATTCTCGTCGACGTCTCGATCACATTAAATTCTGCCTTTTTTATGACGTACAATTTCTGTGTATTCTTGACACTGAACTGCCAGTGGCTTTTCAGTATGTATGAAACTGAAGTTGCGCTGCCGTTTCCTCTGATGGGGCTCTTCTGGTTACGAATGTAGATATGACTGTGCCGCTGGCTATTCAGCTTTACTGTGTTGGAGTGAAGTTTACTCCGCTATTGCCTCTTTTGTGAATGAAGCTTGTGTTGCCTGTTCTGCGTGTGTTTTGTATGACATGCATATGTTGTGTGCACTGCCATCACAGAAGGCCTCTGTGCTCTTCGGGCAGGTCAGTCCACCTGTGCACAATGGCAGGCAAAGATCAGCACTGGAGCAGTCTCAGGGTGGGTGAGAATAGCTGCAGTTGCCGGGGCACAGTGAGGGAGGTACCACAGTGGCTTTATTTGCACAACTATAGGTCCTGAGGCTGTCACTCAGTGACACGTCAATAGTGCAGTATAAATGAGAGTATGGGTAACACGCCCATATTCTCATTTATACTACACTATTGATGTGTCACTGTGAAGCATTAACCATCACTGAAGCAAAGTTTAGGTTAAACCATGTTAATTAACCCTTTGTATGCTGATGAGGGAACTGCTCCGTCATCAGCTGCGGTGGCGCTGTGCTGATGACGGAGCGGTTCCATCATGGCCCAGCCGCCGTGCCTGCGCGGCGCTGATTTCGCGCCTGCGCGCCGCGTTCTATTGAGCGGGCGGGGCCATGACGGAACCGCTCCGTCATGAGCACAGCCCAACCACGGCTGACCAGCATGCGGCCACCGCGCGGCCGCCCCGCCCCCTTAGAACTGCGGCAGAATAGCCGCCGCAGTGAAGGGGTTAAGTAATCTATTAGTGACTGCAAGCGTTCTCGTCCGTCATGCCCTCAGTAGACCACTGTTCTCTACACGGATCTCTCACTGCAAAACATTAAACAAGCTGCACTGTAAACCATTCTTTTCGAATATGTACATCTTACAGGCCTGTGTGTGCTTATGTGAGACAGGTTTTTCCACAGATGCACCTTACGGGAAAGAGCCCAGCCAGCCTCTCACTCAAACCAACTGAGCTACTTCAGTTGCTGCGGCTGCCAAGTGGCTGTGTCACTTTTCATACTTTTAGCCAGTAGTATCAATAGTCCCAAAATGCAACATCATGTAGGTTAATGAGTAAGACCTATAATAAGGTGTTACACCGGATTAAGAGCAAGTAAACATTAAATAAGAGTCTTTCAGGCTAAAAGAGTCAGTACCACTAGATATGAACAGGAGTCATCAAGGAGAG
Source organism: Lissotriton vulgaris (assembly GCF_964263255.1). Lineage (NCBI taxonomy): Eukaryota > Metazoa > Chordata > Amphibia > Caudata > Salamandridae > Lissotriton > Lissotriton vulgaris. Next base: position 1,487,375,734 of record NC_141696.1, read on the forward strand.
TGGAGGAGAGAGATAGACAAGGGCAAAAGTGGTGCAACAGGAGGAAGTACTGTTAAAAAGGGTTCCAAAGACAACCGGTAACCAAAGACCCTTTTATGTTGCCCGGCGGTATCGCCTCTATGACCCACCAATATTAATCAATGAAGAAGCAGGCGCTGGAGACTGGAAGGCAGGAAACGAGGATTTTATTCTCTCCGGAGGAGAACACATCAATTCAGACAGCAAGTATCGTCACGAGGTGCTCTAACCACATCTCTGAGGCCTGGCCTCTTATACTAGGGTTTATGACCTTTATTGCACATAACACATTCTTGCAACACTTTAGTATTAGAAAGAACATCCTCGGAATCTCCCCTGCAGGCCCGTTCCCACACACATTTACAGTTGGATTCCCCACCCCGGTCACAACAGGTGATGGTTGTCGCACAGCAGGGCATTCCGCCGATTCACGGAATGCATGGGGTTTGATCGGATCTCATGGGGTGGGGGCTTTGATCGGTTCGGGGGTCTTTTGATGGAGAGGGGAAGCTTCCTACTGTACGGGGTAATAAACAGTATCCGCAGGGCCAGGTGGCGGCCTGGGAACAAGGAAGACAAACGGGGACACAGGAAAAGGGGGTTTGCATCAAAAGGGTTTGAGGCCATGAAAGGAATGAGGGGAGGTGTCGCGCTGGGAACAGGATGGGATTCCGTGGTGAAGCTGCGCTGAAGAGGGGTTTATGACCCAAGGCATGAGAGAGCGGGGGTTGTCAGCGTGCGGGGGAATGCTTGCGAGGTTAAGAGAGAGATAGAGAGACGCGCTGGCTATCAGCGAGGGGCAGGGAGGCCATGGTGCTCAAAATGGCTGCCGCTTACGCGCACGAATGGGCTTGGAAAGGGGCAAGATGGCGCCGATAATGTTCACCAAGTTTGTAGTTATTTTCCACAGTACGGACAAAAGGAAGAGGGTGAAATGCGGAGAGAGATAGGAGTAATACAAGGGACAAAGGGTGACGGGAGAGAGGTGGGTGGAGTGACGGTTTCCCTCGTCTTCATTGCTTGATTTTTGTCGTGATAAAATGTCACTCACAGTCGTTGAAATGTCACTCATAATTCCACTGAAATCATGGAAATGTCACACATAGCAATCTGAAACCTTGGCAGCTATGCAGCACTGACTGACTGGAGGCCGAAGCTCATTGCGGCCGCTGCGGGCTCTAGCACAGACAATTTCTTATTTCTAGGGATTGCATTTGCATTGCAATTTGCATGGCATACCAATAAAGTTATAAATAGTGTAACTGAAATCGGTTCGGCGTTCATTCGAAAATCAGTGTCAACTCGTCACCAATCTGTCTGTGTGACGACCGTTGTTGGGCCCCCCTCCCAACCTCGCTCACACTAGTCCACCACAGCCGTTAATCCAGTGGTAGCGCGCGCGAGCGCAACCAATGACGGCCCTGTAAGGACATTTTTGGCCAGCCCTCGCCGCACCGTAGCAGTGTGACGTGTTACGCGCTCACAGCCCCCTACGCTCGCCCCTCGTCGTGTCGAGCCGAACTGGAGTCGGAGTGCGTTGAGACCACCACCATTCTTCTTGCCCAGCCAGCCTGCTGCTTTCTTTTGTCTGTGTGGTGAGCGGCACGCACGCAACTTTAAAATAATTCAAGTGAAGGTGAGCTGTGACTGTGAATTGTGCATGGTGCAGCTTGTGCTCCACCATGCTAGAGCTACATTTCTAATGCTTGTGACAATTGTATCGCTCAACTTAGGCCCAAGCAGGCAAATGGAGCGGCTGGCGATGATTCCAGTGAACAATTCCATTCATCTTGGGATCCAAGCCGGCTGGCCGCTGCCTGTCGTTGGCAAGTACTTATGGGATACATTTTGAAACTCACCTCCTGTCTGGGAGTTTCATTTAAAACACTTAGTTGTACAGATAATAGTATTTAGGGAATATTCTCCATTTCCAGCTAATCTAGTCTCACTTGGACCCACTCTTCGTTCTGTAAACTCTGTTCCCCATTGCCAACTGATTGGAAATGGATGGAAATAGTAGATGATAGAAAACATTCCCTTTAGTAAATTACGCTGCTGCTGTTTTTCCGTGATGCAGTTGAATTGCTGAGCTGCATTCTCCTGGTATTTTCACTCCTGGAATTCAATAGAAACCCCACCACTTTTATATATTAGCAGCTTGCCAGTGGTTGCAATTAACATCCTGTGATTCTGGGCAAATGATTTGATTTCACAGTGCCTATAAAAAACAAAACAACCATTGGCGTACCCAATAGGTCACGTATTTCGCCAGAGCTATTGGCTTTGCCAATGACCGTGTCATGTATGCGCATGTAACTTGCATGATCGAGGTAACTGTTAGCAGCAATCCTATGTGTCTCTCGGAGACTCGGACATCTTTCAAGTGCTCACCGTCCTTTTTCCCCAGCAAAGGAGGGGGCGGCAATCTGAGGGGTAGCCTCGGGCGCCACAAGCTCTAGCTAAGCCCCTGGGTATGGCTCCCCTTGCCAAAGCACTCCCTCTCTCCTTTTTGAGGAAGGATCCAGTATGTAGGCCTTGGAGTCCCAGAGCCCCCTCTGAGAGAGTCCACTGTGTATAGGGAGCCTCCCGCAACTGAGATGGGGAAATGATGTCACTTCCCCTGGGGTCACCGTTTACTGGACTTTGGATGCAGCTTTAACTCGTCTTCCGGTTTGTGTCCCGTCACCCTTCCCTCCCCTGTCCCTCCTCTTCCCATGCTGTGTCTCTCACCCTCCCCTTCCCCTCCTCCATTCTCTGTCTACTTCCCCTGCTCCTACGCTCCTCCCCTTAATGCCTCCCCTTGCCTGCTTTTTCCCTTACGTATATGTCCTTCTTGTTTGTCTCGACCTTACAAGTAACTATGTTGCTATGCTCTAATAACTATGTAACCTTTGTAATGATGTAACCTGCAACTATGGTCTGATACTCGTGTAAAGCGCTCTGATACCTCCAGGTCTAGCCAGCGCTATGTAAAACCTTTAAAATAAAATAAATAAAATATTGATGGAACTCTACATCCAAAATAGCAGCAAGGTTAGGATAGCCGGAGGGTAGCCAAGATCATAGCGTCTGTGTTTTGAAGTTAAGTTTGAGTCATTAACAGCACATCCAGGGAGCAACAGCTGACACAGAGTGAGGAAAATGTGAGCTACGCTACCGGACAGTTTTTAATAGCGCAAACCCAAACCGAATGTATAGGAGCGCTTTACATGAGCACCAGTCATATTACATATTCCATTTTGTTTTTTAGATACGGGGAGGTTAAGAGATTTGTCTAGCATCACAGGTTGGTGGGCCTACGCTGAGACATGAACCTGGATTCCCAGTATCATATGCAGCAGCTCTGGATGTTATGCCACATCATCTCCTCTAACGTTAACAAATGAAAAACGATTGATTGCCTCAGAAGATAAAAAGTATGTATTTCTTTTATATTCCCAATCTGTCTGTCTTCTCAATCTCATTTAATTTAATTTATTTAATTCTTTCACACTGTTCACTCATTCGTTTCGTATCCTAAGATACCGTTTACTCAATCACGCTCATGACTACTACTCACCCGCTCCCTTAGTGCTTCGACTTATCAGTCTTGACTTTACCCTCCCTTTCCGCGACACTGCATGATCCTGCATTTATTCTGGGCTATGATATTTTTGTTTTATTGGTTTATTTTCTCGGAAAATGGTAGAGCGTACCCTCCCTTTTCTGGATACTTCCCAATATTATTGTTGCTCTGCTCTTTGTAAAATTGTACAGCGCTCCGATACCCACAAGGGTCATTTCCGCACTATAAAAAATTATCAAAATAAATACATGCTTTGTATTTCTTCTTTCTCTTTCCACCTCCCTATGTCTCTCTTTCCTGTGTTCTCTCCTCCACTCAATCTCTTCATTGTCTACTTTTATCTTTCCAATTTTCATCCTTTCACTTTTTTTCTGTCTCTGCGCTAAAGTGCGTCTTTGGCTCTCCAATCAAAGCAGCAGGGTTCGCCACTGGGCCTGGTGGGCAGGAAGGAGACATTTAGGGGCCCATTAGGATGGCGGTCGGATTGCATTATGGAATAGGCATGCAGTCTTCACTCTGGGGGCCCCCTGCTGGCCCCCAGAGTGAAGGAGAGGTGGGGGGTGCACACTGGGGGTACCTGTGGTACCCCCCAGCATTTGCAGGATGGAGCGGCAGGCACTGTGTGGTGCTTGCCGCTTGGTGTATGTAAATGTATACATGCATTTTTAGCATTGTGGCGGGCGGTGCTGAGAGCACCGCCCGCCACAATGTTAGAAATGAGGGATGCGCCCACCACTGTGGCGGACGCATCCTGATCCTCACCACAGGACCCCCGCCCTTATGGCGGGCGGTCCCAATCCCCGTGAGGATGGCGGGCGGGCGGGCAAAGTCCGCCCGCCATCCTAATGACCTCCTTAGTGTCATGACACCACCATCAGCCCTCCATACCTGCTTCCGTCCTCCTTTCTCTGCATCACCAGCACTCTTGTTCAAGACGTCATACTCCTCTCTTTGTCCAACTGCTAGTTTCTGAAAGAAGAAGACAGGTATGTGGATGTTTAAGCTCATGAGGTTTGCAGTGGTACACAGAATAACCAAGGTGTCAAAGAGCTACAAAGGCGAAATCATCACAACCAACACACTTAACACCAACCACACAGAAGAATAGGATAATGTGAGGAGAGCAGGCTTCATAAGGAAATGATAAGTGCATTGCCTGACAACAGCCATTATAAAATGTAATCATATTTCAGGAATAGGCACTTTCTAGTGACTGTATGTTTACAAGTATCCAGTGTGCGTTTGAACACTCCCAAATTATGCGGCATTTTCAGTGCTGCAACATATTAGAAGCAGCCCACTCTAGGCATGGGTGCTCGGTTACAGTTGGAAAGAATCTTCTAAGTTAAATTTGATACATTTGAGGAATTCTAATTTGTGCCACCAAAGGCACCTGAATTTTCAGGACCCAATGGAATAAGACGGATACTTACCTGTAAAGCACTATTCCGGATATTGCCCATCCATAGGTGCAAAAACCTCCATTACACCTGGGGTCAAGTAAACCGTGGCGGCTGGCATCTATGGGGATGAGGGAGGCAGGCGAGTGAGCGTGCAAGCACAAATACAAATTAATAAATTAAGTGAGACACCGAGACTCACTCAACGTCTTTCTCTTCTTTCTTCATCTACAGCCCGGCCACCAGGAAACTCCCTTGACCAATCCTGGCACAGTTCTTATACCATAAGAGCAGCATCCTGATTGGAGGGAGCAGCCTCACTTGGCACTCCACACCGCTCTGGAGGCCTCCACTTGCTCTAACCCAGCTATCTTAAGACAGCTGGGTTACAGATGTTTAAAGTGTGCATGTGTGGTTGGCCGTCGCAAGAAGGCAGGCCAATAAAAAATGTGCATAGGTAGCCCATCCTCCTTCCTGCCACTGTCACTCGGCAGTCGCCCTGCCCCCGTCCTGACGCTTTGTTTGGGACGGTGGATGAAAAATAGAATGGCGATGAATTACCATTTTATTTTTCATCTCTGGGGATTTGGGAGTAATTTAAGAGGGTCGACGCTCTTCCGCTCCAACAGAGGAGCCGCCCCTACAGGTAAATGCAAATGACCGCCTCCTATGTCTCCACCCCCAGAGATAATTATGATGCAGGTAATATGGTTGTCCAATGGTCTCACCTGCTTCTCTATAATTTGTCATTTTTATGCCCTTTTTATGCATTCTCGCCTTCGTGTTACCCCGTTTGGCTTGCGTCCTCTTTTTTCCCCATGCTCTAGGTATAGTGGGGCCTATTTATGAACTGTTTTGCGTGGCACCTGCATCACGCAAGTGATGCAAGAGCAACGCAAACCTTCCATGTGATCTATGAAGCCACGCACAGGCTACTTTGAGTGACCCCGAGAAGCACCATAGTTCTGGAGTAAGGCGACGCAACACAAATCACTATGCTGACTCACTATGTTCTAGGAAGGCATTCCACGGGCGTCCCATGGTTTTTGATTCATTCCCAGGTTTACAAAAACTGGTAGAGTTGGGAATGTGCCAAAAACGTGTGCCTTATTTTCTGTTCACATAATTTCCAACTTGTATTGATTTTAACTAAACAGACCCCATTGCTAAAAATTGCCGCTTCATCACGCTGTACTCCGCGCAGCAGAATACGTGCTGACGTGGGGAGAACAGGCTGAGCAGGCGCCATAGTGGAGGTAGGAAGGGTGGCGGTCCAGTAGCTGGACGCCTCCCGCCCTCCCTGACTCCATAAGCAACGCGATAACGCATGCGCGCTGACTAATAGCTAGTCTCATCACCCCTGAGGCGGAAGCCGGGGGCTCTGTATTGTGCTTTTAAAACGTGTGCCTTATTTTCTGTTCACATAATTTCCAACTTGTATTGATTTTAACTAAACAGACCCCATTGCTAAAAATTGCCGCTTCATCATGCTGTACTCCGCGCAGCAGAATACGTGCTGACGTGGGGAGAACAGGCTGAGCAGGCGCCATAGTGGAGGTAGGAAGGGTGGCGGTCCAGTAGCTGGACGCCTCCCACCCTCCTCAAAACTGGATAAAAACAGACGTCTACCCCGTCCCCGCAGCGGGCGGGCGCAGCGGGCGCGCCGGCGGCGCGCCGGAGGCGCGCCAGAGGCAAGCCCGTCTGCGCCCGTCCACGCCAGACCCGCGCTTAGCGCCATACCCCCTGTGCCATTTAATACCGAAAGGATTACCTACACCCCCGACGAAATACGTAAGTGGAATCCAGGACACCTGATGACTTGTACCCAGCACAACCCAGAGGATCTCTTTGATCAAATTGAAATTGGTTGTTGGGACTGCAAATCTCCCGTACCTCTAATTAATAATAAAGTCAACCATCTGACTGATGGCACTGCCAAACATACAATTATAACTATCTCCCTCATTAATGCTCGCTCCTTGGCTCGGCATAGGCAGGATATCGCCGATCTAATTGTTGGATGGATGATACATCCGAGCCCGACTTACAGGTAGCAGTACCATACGGCTTCAAGGTGTACAGGCTGGACAGGCAGGGGGGAAAAAGAGGAGGGGGCTTGGCAATTATTACCCGGGATATTTTCCCGGTCAGAATTTCCCCCGTACCATCGCCAGCATGTGAGGCGTACACTTCGCCATCAATCTGAACCCTTCACACAACCTTAAAGGAGTGCTCATCTATAGACCACCAGGTCCTCGTGTAGAGTTTCTTTCCTCTTTTACTTCCTGGATGGAACCTCTAGCCATTGAGGACTCCTTTATGGCATTGGGAGACTTAAATTTCCATTTAGACAAGACGGAGGAGGCAGAAACTCAATCTCTAATAGCAGAATGTCACACACTGGGTTTAAACCAGCACATAAAGGCACCAACTCATGATGCTGGACATACCTTGGATGCCATCTTTTCCAACATCAATGAGTTGGAGGTATCTAACATACTGCCGCTTACATGGACAGATCACCATGCCATTCTGTGTCATCTTCCGATTAAACGGACCAACCCCTCTAAACAGACCCCTTCTCAGGAAAAATTTAGAGTATGGAAGGACATCGATTACGATACCTTCAGGATGTCCTTGTCTAATACTCGCCCGGATATTCAGCTAGACCCTAATGTAGCAGTAGGTCAGTTTCTCAAGTGGGTAGGCAATGCGGTGGAAACGCATGCTCCACTAAAATCCATCTCGAAAAATAGGAAAGTGCCTTCAGCACCTTGGTACTCAGAGATCCTCAGAAAGCAAAAACAGATCTGTAGGAACCAGGAAAGAATCTGGCGCAAGACTTACGATAACATAAGTAAGGCCAAGTATAAAGACGAACTAACCATTTACAAAAAAATGATTCAGGAGGAAAAAAAGAATTATTTTGAGCAGCAAATTGAAAAATCAAAAAATTCAAGTCGACAATTGTTTGAGGTAGTCAAGACACTGGCAGGGAAAGCGGTAGACTTGAGCCCTCCCCATTCACAGGAATTCTGCAATAATCTAGCAGGTTTCTTCTTCTCAAAAGTAAACGACATATACTCCGAATTTTCTGTAACTTTATCTAATACTAACATGCAACCTAAACAACTAAGAAATAACCCGGACTGCTCATTTTCTAAATTCAGGGAGGTAACGAATGAGGAGATAATAGATCTCATGAGACAGGTAAAAACAGGCTCATCCTTAGATCCTTGCCCCCCTAAAATTCTCACTCCAGTAACCGACGTGGTTAGTGAAGTCATTACCCTAATTTGCAACGCCATGTTCCAATCCGGGATTTTCCCGGACAAGTTAACAAACACACTATTGAAACCCCTCCTGAAAAAGATCGGTCTAGATAAAACAATCCTCAAAAACTATAGACCTATCGCCAGCCTGCCTTTCCTAGCCAAAATAGTGGAGAAAGCTATGAACAGGCAACTAGCTGAATACATCGAACAGAACAACCTCCTGGACGAGTCTCAGTTCGGGTTTCGGAAATTACATGGAACAGAGACTGCTCTTATAAAGGCTGCTGATGACATCAGAACCATCAGGGACCAAGGAGGAACAGCGATACTGGTCCTGCTGGATCTCTCGGCGGCCTTCGACACGGTCAATCATTCCATCCTGATTGACCGTGTCGAAGAAATGGGCATACACTCAAGGGCCAAGGAGCTTCTGGCTTCGTTTCTGTCTAACAGAACACAAGCAGTGACCCTGGGCGCATTTCAATCTACTGAGCTCGCCCTCCCATGTGGCGTTCCGCAAGGCTCATCCCTAAGTCTGACACTTTTTAACATCTATGTGTCGGACTTAGCTAGGGTAATCAAGAACTACCGGATGAGCCTTACCTCATACGCCGACGACACCCAGCTGGTGATCGCAATTAAGAACGATGGCGAGGAAGTAGCCGCCAGGTTCGAGGAAGGCATGGTGGCCATTAAGGAATGGATGGCTGAGAACTGCTTACGTCTCAACTCAGATAAAACTGAGGTAATGATTTTTGGAAAATTATCGCCACAGTGGTCCACCACTTGGTGGCCGACTCCACTTGGAGCCCTCCCAGAACCTGTGCATAAGGTCAGGAATCTAGGAATTATTTTCGATGACAAACTCAATTTCTCTAGCCATGCTAATCAGGTAGCTTCGTCTGCCTTTTACAAGCTTAAGATCATCAGAAAAATCCTGCCCTATCTTCCTGAGAGTACAAGGAAAACAGTGGTGAGCTCCTTAGTACTCTCATCGCTTGATTATTGCAACGGATTATTTGTAAATGCACAGGCACGGGTGGTGGCCAAACTGCAGCTCATTCAAAATGCTGCCGCAAGGCTACTATCCGGCATTCCCAAATTTCAGTCCACCAAGCTAGCAATCAGGAACTACCACTGGTTAACGGTGAGAAATCGCATCAGATTCAAGACCTTGTGCCTCACCTTTAAAGCTCTCAATGGTCAGGGCCCAGCGTTTCTCAAACAGAAACTTTTCCACTATCTACCGAAAAGATCTCTACGATCTGAACAGAGGCATCTACTGGTGGTGCCGCGTACCAGGACGGTGACATGGGGCGACAGATGCTTCACCAACTCTGCAGCCAGACTTTGGAACACTCTTCCAAAGGAAATAAAATCTGCACCCTCGCTACTCCAATTTAGGAAATTGGTAAAAACCTGGTTATTTGACCAATAACTGCTCAGGACAACACTTCCTAAGGTAGACATATGCTCAATCAGAGATCGTTAGCTGAGTCATAGCGCCAAGACACCCACGGGTATATGCTGCGCTTTATAAATTTTTAAAATAAATAAATAAAAAGATACGCCTTCTCAGGTGAGAAGAAATACTTTTATTTCTCCTTCTTACTTCCTCTTTCCATGTGTGTTGCATTTTGTAGCACACATAGAAAGAGGAATATGTCTCAGGGGATTGTTTTTGCACAGGAAGGTGTCCCTTCCTGCCCACAAATAATCCTGCATGCAATGTAGGCACCCTTGCACCATGGTGTTCTCTAGTATCACCCTGAAGAATGCCCAGGACCTATACAGGCCAATAGAGCAGGGCAGAAACATGTTGGCGCTTTTAGATTAGGGTCATAGAGCCACAACATCCTGTTTGCCCCTTCCCATAGTTTCAGTCATTCACATTCACCCCACTAATAAAAGGATACCTTGGGGTGAACAAGGGATTTTTATTATATTTGAACCCCCCCCCAAAAATAAAGACTTCTCTAAAGAGCTCCCTGGAACAGGGTTGAGTCTACCCTGGCCTTTAGGAGTCAGGGTGAACCTGATGATAAAGCATGCCACTACTAGAGTAGGTGAGGGTTATACATAAAAAGAGGCTTTCTCCTCTTCCCACCTCAAAGTGTGGTCTAGTATAGATTTTTCTCTTTCCTCAATCATTGCTATTTTTAAAGGAGGATACTAAGTTAAGATTTTTTCAGCAGGAGTACGCATCCCCTTTCCTTTCAGTTTTGCAAGGATCTCTCTACCCTTTTGGGGTTCTGGAGTCCCCAGTGTGATTGTTAGGGAGAGGGGGCCAAAACACCACCTCCCCAAGCTGATTTTGGCCCTTGGGACCACATTCTCTGGAACCATTTATTTAAATAAAGGGTAGAGGGACTGTCTGTCCCCCTCTCCCAACCCATCCCCACGGCCACTCTTTTAAATAAAGGGACACATGTGCCCCCCCTCCCAGGGCCCAGCATGATTTTTAGGAGGAAGGGGCACACTCCCCGTGGACCCCATTTTTAGGGGAAGGGGTGCCCAGGCCGATTTTGGCCCTGGGGACCCCATCTCTCATAACCCATCACTGTAAAAGCTGGGTGCCCTGGTGCCCACCCAGGGCACCCACCACAGTCTTGTTAGGGTCTTGGGGGGAGCCCTAAGGCTCCATCCGGCTCCCAACATACAGCGTGAGCCAGCATTGCTCCCACCCCAGGAAGCAGCTCCTAATGCTGCTCCCTCCCGGTGGGAGCAATATTTAGGACCTTTTTCCCTGCCCACTTCATTGCAGGCAGGGAAACAGATCAAATGTCTGCTCTCAGTGGGTGGGAGCATTTTCAGCGCACTTTGCGTTTGCTCCTGCTTGCCAGAAAATTCAAAAATGCTCCTGCCAACCGGGAACAAACACAGGCTTCCCTGCCTGGGAAATAGCTATGTCCCAGGGGTGGGCTCCCCGGGACACAGCTTGCGAGCCAACCCCTGGGGTGGGCTTCCTTGGGCCTTATGAGGCTCAGGGAGAGGGGCTTTGTGGACCCCCTCCCCATTTTGTAAAATTTCGGTTCCAGGTGTGTGCTCCCTGGGGCTTTTTGTGGCTTGGGGAGGGAGCCAGGTGGCCCCCCTACCCATATAAAGTAATTTCAGCCCCGGGAAAGGTGGCTGGGCGGCCCTCCTCCCCATATAATCTAAAGTACACACACACACACACGTCTAAAACAAAGCTAGAAATTCTGGATAGTTTCTAGTTTTAGGTGGAGACCTGCTCCTAATTCTGGAACAAATCTCCATCTTCAGTGACACTCTTAATCTGCCCACCTCAAAAGTCTCTTTTTATAGCAGAGTTTTTAACCTAGGACCAGCGCAGTGCTATCCACGCTGTGCTAGAAAAGCAGCAAAGCCTTTTATCATATTTGCCACAAACTCTTTAAGCACAGGATTGGCTAGTGCTAAACATGCTGAGTTGAAAACAGACATAAGTCTTGAATCATTCGAGGCACAGTAGTACAGTTTGTGGGGTGTATTATTCGTTCATGCACAAAAAAATCATCTTGCCAGTAATGCAGGCACCTTTGCACCATGGAGCAAGGGTTCCTTCATTGGCGCTAGGCAGCATAAAGTGCACCAGCGCAGCGAGAGAGCTCAGGCGAGCCATATCTTAGCGGATATTGCACTTTTTCTCTCTCTCTCTCTCTCTCTCTCTCTCTCTCCCTCTCTCTCTCATTCATGCAGCGCAACAACTTGCCTTGCTGAACTGCGTTGTGTGAATTCCTAATAAATCTGCCTCCTGGTGTCTCACCTGGTGTTTCTGCTCACAAAATACAGTCAGAACTGGGCATAAATATAAAGGTAAGGGCCTGGTATCTCTGGGTCCTGCATGTTATTCCCCATTTATGTCACCCCAACTCTGATTTGCATGGTCTGGGGGTAATTCTAGCCCCAGGAGTCCTGTGAGCCTGTAGTGGCCGCTCAGAATCAGTACTTACAAACTCCAAAGAGGGTGTAATACGAGCGAATAAACAAGTTTTTCTCAACGTGGAGGAAAGGACAATTTGGACAATTTGGACAAACACTAACTCTAACTCGGAAAACCTCACTCAAAAGTCCATTGGCGGCTTTGGCGGCTTTGGCGGCTTTGGCGGTTTTGGCGGTTTTGGCGGCATATTCTGCAATAAAGGTCACTGCGGCAGAGAGAATAAAACTCAGGTAAAAAAGTCAGTAAACATTTGCTGGATGAGTAAAGAAATAAACAAAAGCCTCTGTCCCCTTGCTGCGGAAAAAAAAAGGAGGTTACATTTCCGCTGGTGCAGCTGAACATGCAGAATTAAAACCAGATAGTCAAGAAAACACGGATTTACCAATTAAAACCGTTGGAAATACCGCTGGAAATACCCATAAATATCACGCTGTCTTAACACGAGGAGAAAGTGAAAGCAAAAAAAGCAAAAAGGAGGAAACTCCTTCTAATACTAACTACTTCACAAGATCCAGAGCAAGAAAGGGAGCAGGAAAGCTCTCAGGAACCATCCCTCCTGTGCAAGAAGGTCTAGAAGAGGGAGTAAGGAAATCAGCATACTGTCTTAGGAATCAAAACTTAAGTAACCAGAGCCTACAATATACAATAAAGAGAAAGTGCATGACCCCCAAGAGCACTAAAAAATCTGTGAAAATCCCCTCACGATTAGAGGAACTAACGGAGACCATAAAAAGTAGAGGATCAAAGAAATCCAAAGATAAGATAATAAAGATTACTCCTTCATTGAGGTCATATTTTAAAATACAACAAGTGGTGCAAGTGAGAGGTGGAAACCACGCTCGGGACAGTAGTACGACCAACTCAATGAATATAACGAGTGCAAAAAATATAACTGACATATCTCCTGTACAGTTTTCAAGCACAACAATAGGCACTCAGAGCACTAATCACTCTCCTTTAAAAGAAATAGAAGAATCTGCAGAAGGAAATTTGCAGTTAGCAGCTCCTCCAGATCCTTTTACAAAGATGACCTCTTCAACGGAAGACACACTGTTACTAACTCAGTCTTCACAGCCAGTTTCATTAGGTCAACCAAGTACGAGCACTTTACCACATACTGAAATCGTACATGACATAGAACTCCAAGATTTTCAAGAGACCTATGAAGAGGAGCAAGAAACCGTAGACAAAGGCGAGACAGGAAATTTTTTAGAGCTATGTCTGGATAAAATGATGGAAAAAATAATGGGGGAAATGAGAGAAAAATTTGCAATTTCCGAGACAAATCAGAACAAAATACAAGAGGCGGTAGAAAGTCTAGATCAAAAAATAAATGACTTAGGGGTCAGAGTTGCAGCAGTTGAGAGTGAGTTGGGCTCCCTAAGCAAAAGAGTGGACAGCGCTCAAAGAGAGATAAGACTTTTAAAGGACAACGATAAAATAGTCAAGGAGAAACTTGAATCTTTGGAAAACCAGGGAAGAAGAAATAATATTTGCATTTTGAACGTCCCTGAAAGCTCAGAAGGAACGGATATCAAGGCTTATGTAATATCTCTACTAGAAGACTTTCTTCCATGGACAAAAGATTGTGATTTAGCGGAAGACATCCAAAGAGTCCATAGAGACCCTTTTAGGAAGAGCAAAGAGAAGAAAACTCCAAGGAAAATCCTGGTAAATTTCAGAACATATACCCTAAAAGAGAAAATATTGAGTGAAGGTCTGAAAACTGGGAGTTTCAAAAAAATGAACTGGTCATTCCGCATCAGATCATATATTTGTAAGATTACGCAGGACCGGCAATGGGAATTGGGGCAATATATGCAGGAGCTAAAATCACTTGGAGCAAACGTACAGCTAAAATTCCCCGCCTCCCTCAGAATAATGTGGCGAAACAAAATGCACAACCTAAGGGACCCGAAGGAGGTAGAAAATCTCATTCAGTTAATAAAAGACCAAATCGAAATTGACAAACTGAATAAGGAATAAACTTTCAAAAACAAGAATTATATGGAAAAACTTGTCACACTTGATATAGTATAAATAAGAATGAACTAAAAATAGAAAACAGACAATGGAACACATTTGGGGAAATGCAAATCTTTCTCAAACTCAAAAGAAGAAACTACCTGGAGAAAACGGAGCACGAAAACCGGGTGAAATACACCTGAAAAAAGAAAAAAGGAGGCTTCCCCTGGGAGGGAAACCAAAGGAATTCACAAAAATGCAACACTGTAAATACACATGGGTGGGGAGCAAAGTAGGGAAAAAACAAAAAAAAAATCCTCAAAATTGGAATATAAAAAGATTGGCAAGGGGGTTAAATGCTGCCTCAAAGGTAAAAACATCTTAAAATGGCAAAAGAGAAATCAATAAAAATCATAACATGGAATGTTAATGGGCTTAGAACTCCGTCACGAAGAAGAAGAATTATGGAATATCTCAAAGAAATAGGAAGTGAAATTATTATCGTACAAGAATCTCATTTAACAAATGCAGAATGGTCTCATTTAGCAAAAAACCTAAACTGGATTGGAGCAAGTATACACACAACGCAAGAGTGTAACACAAAGGGAGTAGCAATTATCATAAAGAAATCCCTCAACGCCAAAATAGAACTGGATAAAGCGGATAGCAAAGGTAGATGGATAATCGCCAAAGTCAGAATTGAAGAATGTATTCTTACTATTGTGGGATACTATGGCCCCAATAGGGACGACGCTGAGCCACTTAAAAAGCTTTATTCTGAACTCCTCACATACCCAGCTCCAATCATAATGGGAGGGGATTTCAATCTCATTGGAGACCCTAAAAATGATAGATCCCCACCAACAAAACAATGGAACCTACCGAAGATGAGGGAGTGGTTAGGAATCTATAAAAAAGATTTAATGCTAGAAGATATGTGGAAACTAAAAGGAGTAAAAAACTACCCATTTACCTTACACAACAAAAAATTAGGACACAAATCAAGAATAGATTTCTTTTTAATAAATAAAAATTTGCGGGATAAAGTTAAAAGCATCGAACACTTACCCGCACATCTATCGGACCATTCTGCCGTCCAGTTAAACATAACACTTCCACAACTACAAACGCCTAGTAGGTGGACCGTTGATCGTACAGTTCTCAGGGATGAGCGATGCGTGGAGGAACTCATAACAACCACCCGACAATATTTTGAGGATAATGCAACAGGTACAACAAAAAGTATGACATGGGACGCTTATAAAGCGGTAATAAGAGGAAAACTGCTTAACCTGGGTGCCTATAAACACAAAACAAAAAAACAGGACATCATGAAAATGGAAACAGAAATCAAAGAAGCTGAATTACACTTAGAATGTGATGTCCCGGATGAACAAAAGGGAAAATTGGAAGAAAAACTTCGTAACTCCAAAGAAGACCTGACAATTTATCTAGAGAACATAATCAAAGAGAAATGGGAGAGCAGTAAATTAGCAAACCATGAATATGGTGAAGGATGTGGAAAATTCCTAGCTTGGAAAACGAAAACAGATCAATCCAGAAACAATATTTTAAACATATATAATCAGGATCAATCAACCGTCTCTTCAGATGATGTCGCAATAAGAAAGGAATTCTTCAATTTCTTCACTTCAATATATAAGGAGGACACAAATCCAACAGAAGAAGAAATTGAAAATTACCTTGAAAAGATCCAACTCCCGCATTTGACGGAGGAAGAAGCGGAGTTTATGAATTCTGAAATAACAGTAGAAGAAGTAAGGAGCGCCATAAGTCAACTAAAGAAAGGAAAAGCGGCAGGTCCAGACGCATTGCCCAACTAATTTTATACCGCGCTGAAAGAAACACTAATCGAACCTCTAACTGAAACGATGAACAAGACATATTTGGAACATGAAATGATCCCAGACACATGGAACGATGCCACGATAAGCATACTGCTTAAACCAGGAAAAAATCCAAAGAACTGCGCATCATATAGACCAATATCGCTCCTAAATAGCGATTATAAGATCTTCATGAACATAATAGCGAAAAGAGTATCTAAGGTTATGCCTAAATTAATCGATAAGGACCAAAAGGGTTTTATAAAAGGCAGACAGATACAAGAAATTACGCATGAACTAATAGCAACAATCGACATAGCGGTACTGGAAAATCTTCCTCTTACACTTATTACATATGATGCCGCCAAAGCTTTCGATCGTGTTAATTGGGCTTTTCTAATCAAAAGCATAGAGAAAAGCAAGTTTGGTTTCAACTTCATCCACATGGTTAGCGAAATTTATTCGAACCCAAGAGCAAAGGTAGCTGTCAACGGCAACCTTACTGATAATATTGAGATCGAAAGAGGCACACGTCAGGGATGTCCTTTATCTCCATTACTTTTTAATTTATATATTGAACCCTTGGCATGCTCTATTAGAAATAACACCAATATCACACCTTTCAGATACCTACAATGGACAAGGAAAGTAGCGCTCTACGCAGATGACCTAATGGTGTTCACGGATAATTACAATTTCTCTAAAATGGCAATTGATGAAGAAATGAATAAATTCGGTAAAGTTTCAGGATATCTGATAAATACTGATAAAACGGAGATAATGAGCTGGAACTCACAATTAACTTCACCGCTTTTGAAGGATAAAATAAAATATTTAGGAATTACCATAACACAAGATCTTGGAAAATTAACGGAAATAAACCTCAACCTAATTATGAATGAAACGAGAAGGCTCTTCAAAATCTGGTCAGGTCCACCATTAACCTTTTATGGTAAATCAAATATAATTAAAATGTCAATTATTCCAAAATTCACCTATCTTTTCAATAACATTCCATTAGAATTCGAGAAGGAAGCCCTAAAAAAAATACAAGGAGAAATATCTAGCTTTATTTGGTCATTAAAGAGTGCAAGAATTTCATGGAATAAACTCAGGAGAAAGAAGGAACAAGGGGGCATAGCAAGTCCAGATTTATATGAATATTACAGATCCTTCTAATTCAAAAACGCTAGAGTCTTACTGAAAGCACATCAAGCATATCCAATATACTTGCAATACCTGACAAATGGCGAAGATTATTTCCTCTTCAAGTTTGGCCACCCGAAATTTTTCAAAAAAGTCAAACTAAAAGTTCTGAAGAATGCCGTCAAGATCTGGAATCAAATAAGATCCGTCACACAGATTCCATATTATAGTAATATGGCTCCAATATGGGACTCCCCAGGCACCCCTGACTGTTTAAAAGACTCTCTATCAAAACCACTTAGGCAGCATGGCATTGAAAAATGGGGACAACTTTTATCTGGAAACTCCCTGATATCATGGGATCATTTGCAAATAATTACAGACCGCAAAATTTCAAAATTTAAATATTATCAACTGAGCAGTTGGGTAAGCACCATTCCAAAGGGAGCCTCAGATCCGGAAAACCTAGAACCAGAAATGGTGGGTGAAACGGTATTAAAGAAGGAAGTATCAAAATGATATTGGGCATTAATTGAAACAGAAAAAGAAGAATTAACAACTGCTGAAAAAATATGGAAGAAAGACTTACAAAATGAAGTTTCAGACCTTTGTCAATTCTGGAAAAAATCAGTAGAAAAATGTTGGTTATGTGTAAAGGCCGCCCCACTAAAGAGGAATCACCTTTTCTCTATACACAGAGCGTACTGGACCCCGAAAAAGTTATCAAAGTTCAAAGGAACTTCAGTAAAATCATGCAGCAAATGCGGAGAGGAAAAAGCGGATGATATACATATGTTCTGTGGGTGCCCCTCGCTCACACAATATTGGCAAGAAATTGGTAAGACTCTAACCGCAATACTGGCAACTCCAATAACTGTGAGTATTATTTTAATTATTTTTGGGATATATTGCACTACTCAACTGAACCAGATAAAGTTAGACAATCACCAAGAAAACTTATTATTTGTCATGATCTTGTTAGCTCGCAGAGAGATTTGTATTAATTGGACAAAACCGGTTCCCCCAACACATGAAAGCTGGTTAAACACGGTAATAAGAATTAGTAGTCTAGATAGAAAAGGGAAACAAACCAAAAAAATGAAATACTGGGAGATCCTGGAAAATTATATTGAATCTAGACAATAATCAATAATCTCTCCTTGCCAGAGGCCCCTTTGCCGGTTTCCCTTTTTCTTTTCTTTTCTCTTTTTTCTTTTTTTTTTTTTTCTGATTCCAATGATTAAGCGGACAATAATTCCTGGCATGACTTGAAGTCTGTCAAACATCCAAAGGGTCACATAACTCCTGAAACGGTGGAATTATTGAGTAAGATGGAGGTGTGCAGAGGAGAAATGATCAGATCAAGAACGAGGCCTACCCCTTGTACCTCCCGATAGACGATCAGGGGCAGTTTTGTGAAACACCTTGTTCAGATGTGTATGTTCCCCCAAACGCCTTTCTTTTCTTTTTACTTAACCCGCAAAATGAGGATACGGAAAATTAAATAAAAAAAAAAATCATCTTGCCAGTAATGCAGGCACCTTTGCACCATGGAGCAAGGGTTCCTTCATTGGCGCTAGGCAGCATAAAGTGCACCAGCGCAGCAAGAGAGCTCAGGATATTGCACTTTTTCTCTCTCTCTCTCTCTCTCTCTCTCTCTCTCTCTCTCTCTCATTCATGCAGCGCAACAACTTGCCTTGCTGAACTGCGTTGTGTGAATTCCTAATAAATCTGCCTCCTGGTGTCTCACCTGGTGTTTCTGCTCACAAAATACAGTCAGAACTGGGCATAATTATAAAGGTAAGGGCCTGGTATCTCTGGGTCCTGCATGTTATTCCCCATTTATGTCACCCCAACTCTGATTTGCATGGTCTGGGGGTAATTCTAGCCCCAGGAGTCCTGTGAGCCTGTAGTGGCCGCTCAGAATCAGTACTTAGGTTTCCCTGTTCCCCTGCTTACCTCCGCACCTTAGACGGTACTTTGCCTACAGGTCTTTCTTTGCACTCATACTATGAGAACACTTGATATATAGATATTTCGACGTGGCGGCCCCCACAAAATTCCAATGGGGGGCAAGAGTAGGGGGGACGTGACAAGGGAAATAATTATCATGTTTTAAAAACATACCTGCTCCGGCGCTGCCAGCTACCTTGATGTTCCTCTTCTCTCCACCACACGCTCCCCACCCAATCCCGGCGCTTCTCTCAATAGCATGAGAGCAGCACCAGGATTGGTTTTAGCGGCTTGGTTTGCCGCTCAGACAGTGCCTGGGAACCTGTGCTGTTTCTCCAACCCAGCTGGGTTGGGGAAACCTAAGTGCGCATGACAGCCTGGCCGGGCCAAGACAGCTGATAAAATCGCCATGCGCACTTACAGCGTGCACTACTCCCCTGCGGGCTGTGACGAAAGCCCCGTGCCCGCCCAGATGTGCCAGGCTCCAGAGGGAAACGGGAAAAATAAAATGATAATAAAACCAATTTATTATCATTTTATTTTTCCCGTTATTCTCAGCTGGCTCTCAGCGACGTGCCTCGGCTGTATTTAGACACATGTCTAGAAGGGTACTGATACCACCACAGGCTCTGATTGAGAGCGCGCCGGAGTGGTATCGCCTTTTCCAGAGCGGTACCCCAGTGGATATATCACTCTGGCTCTTCTAAGTCGCCCAGTGTCTCCTGTTTTGGAATTACTGGTTCTGCAAACTCCAGACCTGTAAATAAATGTAAATCCGTATTTTAAAAGCGCAAACTACTCACCCTTACGGGTCTCAAGGCGCTGGGGGCAGTTGTGGAAATTAAGTGAGCTATTGCCCAGAGTCACATTGTGCTGAGCTGCTGCCGGGGATCGAAGCGTGAACCCTGTGCTCCGAAGGCAGCCGCCCTGGCCGCCGCACCACACCGCTCCTGATACTTCTGGCTCCCACTTTAGAGCGGAACTGCAGGTAGCTGCTGCACCTGGCCCCGCCCCCAGTCGACCCCAGCATTGGGCAGCAGCGAATGCTCACTCTTCACCTACAGTAGCATACCTCACCCCACACAACCTGCAGAAACAGCCTCCTGAAAGCCCCCCATGTTACAGATTATTGATAAAGTGACCCCAACCAATTTTCGCACACGTGCATTCCTCATCTTGCCACACTCACTACATCTTGCAACAATTAAACATCAACACACCAGTGCTTTACACTACAGCATAAAAAGCCCAACTTAATGGCTTTGTTAGTAAGAGAAGAGGCTGTCATAATACAGCGCCCCCTGTCGACAGAACATATTCTCCATCCTAATCTCTCTGCCCTGTACCAATGCACCCCTCTTGAATGGCATACTCTCTCAGCAGCACTCAGACCTGGGGGTTCATTTCTATAGATCTCCACAGAGGAAGCGATAAAATCATTTTACAGAAGAGTTACTTACGTTATAGATATCGTCAGTTTCCGGAGCACCTGGATCATCCTTAGCTTTCGTAAACTGAAAAGAAACAAGATGGAATCATTCCACTGATCAGATGATTCCCTCGTTTTCACCACCAAAGCGGTCCTCAGAGGGACGTCATTTCACCACCATCATAGTGGAAAAGACATAAGAAACTTTTAAAAGTAGGCGTACATCACGGGCAGTGGCAACAAACAGTCATTGATGGCCATTGAAACACGTAACTTACACAGAGTTGGTAGGAAATAAGGGGCATATTATCTAGGGTTGGCAATAATTATCGCCAAACGCGGTTAGCGTGCTTTACTTTATCGCCGGCTATCGCTGGAATATCTCGCCAAGCTAGTGCTGTACTACCAACGCTCAGTGCTATGGTGATAAATATTCCAGCGATAGCGGGCAAATGGCCAAACATCGCCTAAAAATCAGCGATGATCTTGGTGATAAGACCCTGTGGCCTTAACCCCATAATTCACCTCCGATGTTAGGTAAACCTACCACTGGAATTTAGCAGACGTTAAATTTCTGCATTAGGCCAGAGGTAGCGCAATTATTATCATCGCTACCCCTCCTTGCTAATATCACGAAACTGCCTTCCCGATATTTTCCCATGTTGTTTGTCAGCCACGCCTATTTTGCATCTCATTATCGATGCGTAGCGAGTGGTGACAGAAACGGGAGATAAATCAAGGATATACACGCTAGCGTGTCCTTGTTTAGAATGCAATAGAAAACGGCCGCTAAAGTGGCAATAATTCTCTTGATAATATGCCCCCACTTGCTTTATTCTCAATATATGCACCCACAACACTATATACGAAAGCTACGTCAGCAACTGACAAACAGGTCACTGTCGGAACCTTGAGAGCATCAGAACATTCCACTGTGCGAATATTCTACCTTACCTTCCACAGTCATGGATTTTTTTTTAAATACACACGGCCAAATTTATAAAAGAGTTGCGTTATTTTTGCGCTACACAACAGGACGCAAGAACGGCACAACTCTTAAGCTAGATTTATCAAGCCAAGCATGGAACTGAGTGATTTGATAAATCTAGAGTAGCGCAACGCAGCTCAAATTGCTGCGTTATGTTACTCTGCTGAGGGAGGCGTTCCACGGGTTGAGGATGGGTGTTCCCACGAACCCTTTTATGGATTTTGACGCGTTCTCAGATTTACCATAAGTTATAGACCTGGGAATGCGTCCAATAGAGAAAAAGGAAAATGCCCCAGGGGATTGTTTTTGTGCAGGAAGGAAACTTACTGCACAGAAACAATCCCCTGAGGCATGTTCCTCTTTCTTATTTTAACACATTCCCTGGTCTATCACTAATGGGAACGCGTCAAAATGTCCCTTCCTGCACAAAAACTATCCTGCTCACAATGCAGGCACCCGTGCACCATGGTGAGAGCGTGCCTGCTTTGGTGCCAGGCAGCACAATGGGCACCCGAACAGGGAAAAGACAGGAACGAGCCATATCATGTTAAATGCGGCCGATTCCTGCCTGTTCCCTATCACGCAGAGCAGCACAGTGAGGTGACTTGCTGCGCTGTACTGGGTGATTTGTCGATAAATATGCCCCACAATCTTGCGTGCTTGAGATTGCAGCAGCCCATAAAAGTGGCAAAAAACCAGAAAACAGCCTTCATTGAAAAGATCAGAAGTGTCATTGGTTAATTTATGAGTGACGTAAAGTATCCATGGGGTTGAAAGTTGTACTATCGGGGTAGTAATTGCTGCACTGTTGTTACTCCTAATTGATACTCCTGTGTCTCCCCCAAAGCCGTTTCTCTGCCATCCTGATTCGTGGTGCTTGTTCCTCTGCTCCACCCATCCTCAATTTTCTAGCCTCTAGCTAGCCCCTAGTCACCCTCCTAGCTGGCTCTCCCTCCTCAATTTTATGGGGCCCGATTCACAGAATGAACTTAAGACTCAATATTAAACGTACTACTATTTTGGTATTCACAGAATGAACTTACTACTTTTGGAATTCACAGAAGTTAGGATTTGTCTTAAGTTTGTGTTAAGCAAACTTAAGACAGATTTAAGACAGACTTAAGTTAGGATTTTGTCTTAAGTCTGTCTTAAGTCTGTCATAAGTTTGTCTTAAGTTTGTCTTAAGACAAACTCAAGACAAAATCCTAACTTATGTGAATCCCAAAAATAGTAAGTGCATTCTGTGAATACCAAAATAGTAGTAAGTTTAGGATTGAGTCTTAAGTTCATTCTGTGAATCAGTCCCATTGACTCTAGCTAGCCCCTAGTCACCCCGCTGGCTGTCTCTCCCGCCTCAGTTTTCTAGTCTTTAGCTAGCCCCTAGTCACCATGCTGGTTGTCTCTCTTTCCTCAGTTTTCTAGTCTCTGGTTAGCCTCCAGCACCATGCTGGTTGTCTCTCTCTCCTCAGTTTTCTAGTCTCTGGTTAGCCCCTAGTCACCATGCTGGTTGGCTCTCTCTCCTCAGTTTTCTAGTCTCTGGTTAGCCTCCAGCACCCTGCTGGCTGGCTCTCCCTCCTCAGTTTTCTAGTCTTTAGCTAGCCCCTTAGTAACCCTGCTGGCTGGCTCTCCCTCCTCATTTTTCTAGTCTCTGGTTAGCCTCCAGCACCCTGCTGGCTGGCTCTCCCTCCTCAGTTTTCTAGTCTCTGGTTAGCCTCCAGCACCCTGCTGGCTGGCTCTCCCTCCTCAGTTTTCTAGTCTCTGGTTAGCCTCCAGCACCATGCTGGTTGTCTCTCTTTCCTCAGTTTTCTAGTCTCTGGTTAGCCTCCAGCACCATGCTGGTTGTCTCTCTTTCCTCAGTTTTCTAGTCTCTGGTTAGCCTCCAGCACCATGCTGGCTGGCTCTCCCTCCTCAGTTTTCTAGTCCCTGGTTAGCCCCTAGTCACCATGCTGGTTGGCTCTCTCTCCTCAGTTTTCTAGTCTCTGGTTAGCCTCCAGCACCCTGCTGGCTGGCTCTCCCTCCTCAGTTTTCTAGTCTTTAGCTAGCCCCTTAGTAACCCTGCTGGCTGGCTCTCCCTCCTCAGTTTTCTAGTCTCTGGTTAGCCCCTAGTCACCCTGCTGGCTGGCTCTCCCTCCTCAGTTTTTTAGTCTCAAGTTAGACTCCCGCACCTTTCTAGCCGGCTCTCCCTCTTCAGTTTTCTAGTCTCTGGTCAAATCCCTGCATTGCCTCACTCTGCGCTAGGGAGGCGTTCCATGTACATTGCATGGGTGTTGGAACGCACGTACCATGGTTTTTAACACATTCCCAGACTTACCAGAACTGGTAAACTTGGAAGTACGCCAAACAAAATACGCCTTCTCAGCGGGGCGTCTGTGGTATTCTGTATCTAACCTGTGCTGCTGTTTGTTGGTATCCAGGTGATGATGCTGGGAACTTACAATGTGGGCGGCTGTCACGGGAGGTCGATTCTAGGAGTTGGTGCCAGTTGGACTGGACATTGGATGTGGATGGGGTCTCTGATATTCCATGACTACAATAAAGCCTCATCTAAACAAATAAGGAGCCCTGTCTCCTCACTAACAAAGAAACTTTGTGACAGCGCCCTCCATCAATGTGCGCTGCATTCTGCTGCACACATAGAAAGAAGAATTAGCCTCTCAAGATTGTCTTTGTACAGAAAGGTGACTCCTCCTGCACAAAAGAAATCCTGCCTGCAACACAGGCAGCTGTGCACAATGGCGCAAGAGTGCCTGCGTTGGCGCTAGGCAGCCATAGCGGCACCAGCTCAGAGGAAAAGGCAGGAATGTGCCCTTTTGCCATAAATATGGCACATTGCTGCCCATTCCCTGTCACGCCGTGCAGTGCAGCAAGGTGACGCTGCACTGCACTGCATGACCTTTCCATGAATCTGCCCCCGAGTGCCTGGGCCCGGCCTCAGTGGGAAGGCGTTAACTTTGCCATTGCGTCTGTCGGTTTGGGTTCAAAGACACAGCTGCAAAATATCAATGCACTTTGGGGCTTATTCACAAGCCCTTTGTGACGCTGGTATATCACGGAGGATGACGCACCGGCAGCGCAACCTGCTGCCCGATATTTACAAGGACACGTAAAGCCCCCCTGCGTGGCTGTAAGTGTGCTTGTAAATATTGCCCCTTCTCACGCAACACTTTGAGAGTAAGAGGCGTGACATAGGTGTTGCTGTGGGTCTTCCCATGCAACACCCATGTATTCTGATGCATTTCCAGATTTACAAGATATTGTAAGCCTGGAAGTGTGTCAGAATCCTTCGCCACCCCAAGGGTGGCATAGCAAGGCGCAACAAGGATATCATTTCTGCTCATTCTTTTCCTCTTTCAATGTGTGCTGCATTCTACAGCACGCATGGAAAGAGGAAATCATCTCAATTGATTGTTTTTGTGCAGGATGATGTCCCTTCCTGCACAAAAACAGTGTCCCCACGACGCATGCATCCTTGCACCATGGTGCCTGGGCGCCTGCACAGGCGCATGGCAGCTGATTGTGTGCCAGCGCAGTGGAGAGCACAGGAATGCGACACAGCATTGTAAATATGTCACAACCCTGTGCTTTGAAGTGACTGTGCCAAAAAAAAGGCTTGCGGCATGCGCTGAGTCACTTTCATTATATATATGGCCCATTCTTTTTCTATTTTTGTGGGGCAAAGTGCATCAGTAATTAGACTTAGGACTTTCAGTGTTCTGAGGCTTTGCATCTGACCTCAGGCTTCATTAGGTGCAAATAGCACAGCGTTCGGACTTACCTTTTCTCTGATGAAGAGTGCGGTGATGATGATGGCGTACAGGAAGAGGATGCCATCCAGCATGTAGCAAAGCTTCGGGTCTGTCAGACCAAGGACCTGCGCATCTGTGGAATAAACATCAGAAGGGTGAATTGTTACAGTGCGCCCCTGGTGGTGGGTGCAAGTAGTGACAGCATCACTCATTATGGCCTTCATCCTGCACCACTAGGACCTCGCCCCTTGCCAGGCTCACATTAGAATCCTGTAATTACTGGAGGAAGCCCAAAGTTGTGTGGGTGGTGATGAAAATCTACAGTATTGACCCCTTGCATGCTGATGACGGCCCCCAGCCGTCATGCACTACGGTGCTCGTGTGTTGATGACGGCTGGGGGCCGTCATAAACCCGCCCACTCGCGATTCTGCCACACAGGCGCAGAATTGCGGCCGCATGGAAGGGGTTAAATGATGTATGTATTTGCATTTGCATTGCATGTATGCATTGTGCAAACCTAATCCATGGACATCAATAATGGGTCTCCGGGGGTCACAACTGCCCCCAGGCTTAACCCTTGTGACCCCTGGCTTCAGAGCTGCAAAATCAAGGACAAATGCACATGGCCAGCTGGCTATTTAGAGCATCAGGGCTCCACTGTCTTTCCTTTACACACATTTTAATATTACACTCATAGTGAATAATACTCTACTATTCACTACGAGTGTAATAAAAAATGGAGCACCAGAGCTGGGCAGCTAAGGTAAGCAAACATGGTTTCAAATGTATTTTGTGTGCTTGAGTGTGGGTAAAAGTGTCTGTGTGAGTGTGTGTATGTGTAAGCATGTCTATTAGTGAAAGTGAGTGAGTGAGTGACACAAGTGGTCAGTGAGACTGAGTGAGTGAGCATTGTGCAGCCATGGAACATGCTGGCACCCTTCTACTGGGGGACATTCTTGGCATGGGGCACACAGGAAATGTGTCACACTGGCACATGGGGCATCATTATTGGCATAAGGGGCATCAACGTAGCATACATGAGGGGGCAACCATGACAACATGCTGACCCTGACACACTAGAAGTACGTTCTGGAATTAGGATCGCCCATGGCATATGGACGGCCTCAGGGGCACAAATCTGATACTGGTGCATTGTATGTGATTGTAATTTTGAGCATGAGGGAGCACCCGCGGCATGGGGGGTGGGGGGGGGGCGGCACCTTTTATGAAATGCTGGATCTGACTCAAAGGAGGTAATGGTGACATATGGGCTCTCTCATAAAACATTTTGGTAAAAAATAGAGCCTGTCCCTTAAAATACCAGATTTCATTATCTTTGCCCTTAAATATGGGTGCCCTTTCAGAATCTAGGACTTTGTTCACAAATTTATGTGAAAATTGTGCTTTCAAATGCACTATTAGACCCATTTTCTCAAAAATGTCTGCATGAAGAGCCAAGTGAATTCACCTGAAAGAGTAAGTATTACCACCCAGTTTCAGGGCTCACCAGCCACCACTGTAACAAGCATTGGAAATGCAATAGGTCTCGCACCATTAGAGTTAGTGCTTTTAGAATTGTTTATGGGTTTTTTTGTAAATGTTTAGCATTTTTGTTTCCTGTAGCCAATGGTAAAGTATTACAAATAAAAAAAGCCATAAACATTTCTAAAAGCTCAAACTGAAATGGTCTGAGAACTATTGCACTGTGTGAGGGAGGGTGAGGGTGAGTGAGGGAGGGTGAGGGTGAGTGAGTGAGGGTGAGTGAGGGTGAGTGAGGGTGAGTGAGGGTGAGTGAGGGTGAGTGAGGGTGAGTGAGGGTGAGTGAGGGTGAGTGAGGGTGAGTGAGGGTGATGGAGTGAGGGTGATGGAGTGAGGGTGATGGAGTGAGGGTGATGGAGTGAGGGTGATGGAGTGAGGGTGATGGAGTGAGGGTGAGTGAGGGTGATGGAGTGAGGGTGAGTGGGGGTGAGTGGGGGTGAGTGAGGGTGAGTGAGGGTGAGTGAGGGTGAGTGAGGGTGAGCGAGGGTGAGTGAGGGTGAGTGAGGGTGAGTGAGGGTGAGTGAGGGTGAGTGAGGGTGAGTGAGGGTGAGTGAGGGTGAGGGGTTGAGGGTGAGTGAGGGTGAGTGAGGGTGAGTGAGGTGTTGAGGGTGAGTGAGGGTGAGTGTGAGTGAGTGAGGGTGAGGGTGAGTGAGGGTGAGGGGTTTTGGGTGAGTGAGGGTGAGTAGTTGAGGCTGAGTGAGGGTGAGTGAGGGTGAGTGAGGGGTTGAGGGTGAGGGGTTGAGGGTGAGTGAGTGAGGGTGAGGGATTGAGGGTGAGTGAGGGTGAGGGTGAGGGGTTGAGGGTGAGTGAGGGGTTGAGGGTGAGGGGTTGAGGGTGAGTGAGGGGTTGAGGGTGAGGGAGGGTGAGTGAGGGTTAGGGTGAGGGGTTGAGGGGGAGGGGTCGAGGGGGAGGGGTTGAGGGTGAGTGAGGGTGAGTGAGTGAGGGTGAGGGGTTGAGGGTGAGTGAGGGTGAGGGGTTGAGGGTGGGTGAGTGAGGGTGAGGGTTTGAGGGTGAGTGAGTGAGGGTGAGGGGTTGAGGGTGGTTGAGTGAGGATGAGTGAGAGTGAGGGTGAGTGAGGGGTTGAGGGTGAGTGAGGGGTTGAGGGTGAGTGAGTGAGGGTGAGGGGTTGAGGGTGAGTGAGGGTGAGGGGTTGAGGGTGAGTGAGGATGTGTGAGAGTGAGGGGTTGAGGGTGAGTGATGGTCAGGGTGAGGGTGAGTGAGGGGTTGAGGGTGAGTGAGGGGTTGAGGGTGAGTGATGGTCAGGGTGAGTGTGGGTGAGGGGTTGAGGGTGAGTGAGGGTGAGTTTGAGGGGTTGAGGGTGAGGGTGGGTGAGGGTGAGGGGTTGAGGGTGAGTGAGTGAGGGTGAGGGGTTGAGGGTGAGTGAGGGTGAGGGGTTGAGGGTGAGTGAGGTTGAGGGTGGTTGAGTGAGGATGAGTGAGAGTGAGGGTGAGTGAGGGGTTGAGGGTGAGTGAGGGGTTGAGGGTGAGTGAGTGAGGGTGAGGGGTTGAGAGTGAGGGTGAGTGAGGGTGAGTGAGGGTGAGGGGTTGAGGGTGAGTGAGGATGAGTGAGAGTGAGGGTGAGTGAGGGGTTGAGGGTGAGGGGTTGAGGGTGAGTGAGGGTGAGGGGTTGAGGGTGAGTAAGGGTGAGGGTGAGTGAGGGTGAGGGTGAGTGAGGGTGAGTGAGGGGTTGAGGGTGAGGGGTTGAGGGTGAGTGAGGGTGAGTGAGGGTGAGGGGTTGAGGGTGAGTGAGGGTGAGTGAGGGTGAGTGAGGGTGAGGGGTTGAGGGTGAGTGAGGATGAGTGAGAGTGAGGGGTTGAGGGTGAGTGATGGTCAGGGTGAGGGTGAGTGAGGGGTTGAGGGTGAGTGAGGGGTTGAGGGTGAGTGATGGTCAGGGTGAGTGTGGGTGAGGGGTTGAGGGTGAGTGAGGGTGAGTGAGGGTGAGTTTGAGGGGTTGAGGGTGAGGGTGGGTGAGGGGTTGAGGGTGAGTGAGTGAGGGTGAGGGGTTGAGGGTGAGTGAGGGTGAGGGGTTGAGGGTGAGGGGTTGAGGGTGAGGGGTTGAGGGTGAGTGAGGGTGAGTGAGGGTGAGGGGTTGAGGGTGGGTGAGGGGTTGAGGGTGAGTGAGGATGAGTGAGAGTGAGGGTGAGTGAGGGGTTGAGGGTGAGTGATGGTCAGGGTGAGTGAGGGTGAGTGAGGGTGAGTGAGGGTGAGTTTGAGGGGTTGAGGGTGAGGGTGAGGGGTTCCTCTCGGAAAAGCTAGCAAATGCCCCCTGGCCGCATGAGAACGACACAACGCTGTGGCCTCCACAGAGGGTGTTCCATACACACAACCACTTGCTGTAGTGCTTTGTCCACTTGTAACGGAATCTGGAGAAGGCCGGGGGTGAAATGTCAACAGAGGAAAGAAAGCAAACTCAACCTGGGGGCCGGAGCTGGAAGCCATTTTATTATCATAACACCCCTCTTAGCGCTGTATAGACAGATAAGACAGAAACGGGGCTCCAGTTACGAGACGCATGTCTTCAAAATTGCACCCATGACATTTTGTTCTAGTGTTCCTGGTGTTCGGTTCGTCTTACTCGGTGCTGTGATTGGACCATGGAGGCGGATATCCGGTGGCTGCAGGCGGAAGTGTGTTTCTTGCGGAGCCGGTGCAGAGAGGGATAGTATTTGCCGCACAATAGAGTGATCGACTGCCTGCAGGAACCGCAGCAGCATGTCCTTCCCAGCACCGGTCAGCAAGCCTTCATGTCCAGACAACCCTCGGCTATTTTTCGACGTAGAGGTCGGCGGGGAGCCTGGTGAGGCAATGTTTAGCCACGGAGAGTGGGAGGTGGATGAAAGGAGTTTACAGCGCCCGCCAGTTGCACGCGGTCTATGTCTCGCTGACCCTTTTCTTCGGTATTCCATTTAAACTCATTAATTTTTTATATCAAGACTTTGTATTTGTTTGCCCATTCAGGTGATCGCTCTTTTATGGCAGACGTATGGCTCTGTGTTAGTTTATTCATTCAGGTGCTCATACTATAACTACAAAGGTTATGCAACCTCTACTTTGTCTATATTTATCTAATTTAATCGTTCGTTTTATTTCAATTAAACAAACCGCCGGTATTTAGAATTAATGCCCTTCTTAACGTTCATCTCTCAATCCGGCTTGGTTTATTAACTGTGTTGTATCGGCTTATGGCCCAACTTATGGCATGCATTCATCGCCTTTTTTATACTTTTGCCGTTCTAATGCCCAAGTTGCTCCGTCTGATTGTCGAATGGGTAGCGTTAAGTAAATTTTTGGTTTTTTCACGTACCTGTGTTATTGGTTTCTTAAACCTCAACCGAGTCCCAGTGGGTCAGGGAGACCATCTGTAATAACGATACAAAGTTTTTAAATGTGTAAAGGAACAAATAACATTATGGTTTCGTCGTGAACCTCCGAGAGCAGGTCTGTGCAGGGGAAGCTGCCTCGGGCTGGGGGTGCTAGGGGGAGGGGGCGCGGGGCAGATGGCTTTCATCTGTAGTCTGCACACGTGTTCCTTCAGAACCGAAAGCAGCGTCAGGAGGAAGAGCCCGCGTGGTTTCACTTTCAGGCTCCGCCGACCGGAGGGTGCAACGCCCGGGAGATGCCCCGGGTTCGGTGAGGCGCAACCAGGAAGCCGGGAAAAGGGAGCCAGGAAGTAGGAAACCGAGGATCCGGCGAGGGCAGAGACAAGAGGAAATCAGGGGACGATCGGGGGTGCAAGGGAAATCGGAACCCCGGCAGGAGAAGATCAGGAGCTAGGAAAAGATCGGGAGGCGGAGAGTTGAGGCAGGCAGGCATGGGAGGAGAGGAGGAGGGGGGAGGAGAGTAGGGGAGGCACGGCCTAGCGGCCGTGCAATCAAGTAGTGAGGGGGCGGAGTTGTGGGAAGGCTGAGAGAGAGAGTAGGCGGCTGGGTGCATGTGCACGCGCATTTAAGCTCAATGCGCATGCGCATTGAGCTTAAATTTATCGTGCACTGCAAGGAATCGCCACGATTCCTTGCAGTGTGGATAAAGAGCGGATAAGTGCCAATACTCTCGCCTTGCTCGATGCGCATGCGCATCGACAGGCGAGACCTAAAAACAGAAGGCAAGCAGTCTCCTGAGCACTCTTTACATTTTGCATATTCTGCTGAGACCAGAGCACCCTTCTTTAAGTTTTGAAAAAAAAAATACTTTCAGCAAAGCAATGTACACTTTTCTGATTAAATAAAAACATTAACTAAAAAAGAGACACATTTTAAACAAGTTATTCTCTTTTTTTATTATTGTGAACACATGAAAATGATGTATATACAACACCTTCGTGCCTAGAACTGTTTCTTACAAATGGTTATAAATCAAAATGTATTATCATTGAGAAATCATTTAAGTCCATTACATAGTTCATATTCAATATATGTTCTACATAACTTAGTACATGTGGGCATTAATTCTATTGTTTTTTCAGATCTCTTTTTTTTGCCTCGTGCAATCATTTAGCAATACATTTCTCATTGGAGTTCACGCCGGGGGAATCATTCAAATCATGATACTTTGTGGTATAAATAATTTAGGTTTCCATTGCCGTGTTTTGTCGCACTATATGAACTTCAGACAAACACATTGTTTTTTTATGCAATAGAAACACAAATGAGAAATGTTCTCCCTAAATACCCATTGGTATGAGTTGCAAGGTTATACAAACCATTTAGTTATGAGGGAACTGCAGCAGTGTCCATGACAGTGATGCCATCAGGGCTAAGGTTGTGTGATATCAATCCATGGCAAGAGTCATGTTCAAAGGTCACATGATGTCACCGCCTGTGACATCATTACAGACAAAATGTGGAAAGTGCGTGATGCTATTCCCTCTAATCCTGACATTTAGGAGAATCAACGTCCATGACCTTTCAAATGGCGCTGGAGGGATGGGACACTATTCAAAAGTGATACTTGTTTTCCAGATACACCATTTGTACAGGTAAGATGTTTTGTACCTCTAGTTATCTCAGGTCACCATCCCAGACTTGTCAGAGATTAGTTCAAGAAATTAGGGGTATATTTACTAAGATTTCGCACCATTTTTGCATCACAAAAGTGACCCAAATCGATGCAAAATATTTTCTTCCGGTTTACTTTGATAACTCACTTGCGAATAGCGCAAATCAGCACCTAACGCTGCTTTCCATTACTTAGTGCCAAGGGGGCGTTCCGGGGAAGTGCATGGGTGTTCCCATTCAAATCAACCATGGGTTTTGATTCAAAACCCTATCTACTAAAAGAAAATAGACAGTGAATGGCATAAAAAGTCCAAGGTTTGTAGCCAATCTTCATGTTTCATCCATGTATGTAAGGACCATTCTTTCACTGTTATCAGTAACCAGCGGCCCTCATGTGCCAGTAGGATATCTC
This sequence comes from Lissotriton vulgaris, assembly GCF_964263255.1. NCBI lineage: Eukaryota > Metazoa > Chordata > Amphibia > Caudata > Salamandridae > Lissotriton > Lissotriton vulgaris. Next base: position 1,487,407,954 of record NC_141696.1, read on the forward strand.
CAGGGCCTTTATTGTAGGATGATGATGCTGTCTCCTGTGGTATCAAGACCTTATTCAGGTACTTTGGGCCCGATTCACAGAATGAACTTAAGACTCAATTCTAAACTTACTACTATTTTGGTATTTACAGAATGCACTTACTACTTTTGGCATTCACAGATGAACTTACTACTTTTGGTATTCACAGAAGTTAGGATTTTGTCTTAAGTTTGTCTTAAGACAAACTTAAGACAGACTTAAGACAGACTTAAGTTAGGATTTTGCCTTAAGTCTGTCTTAAGTTTGTCTTAAGTTTGTCTTAAGACAAAATCCTAACTTCTGTGAATACCAAAAGTAGTAAATTCATTCTGTGAATGCCAAAAGTAGTAAGTGCATTCTGTGAATACCAAAATAGTAGTAAGTTCAGGATTGAGTCTTCAGTTCATTCTGTGAATTGGGCCCTTTGACATGTTCTCAGGTAGGGCCTTGGCCTACCTGGTGCCTCATCCATAGTAAGTAAGAACTGAAATGAATGACCCAAAGCTGTGTCAACACATCCCCTGCCATACATGCTATTATACCAGATTTCTCAATCGTGTTATTCCTTTTCTTCATTAAAGACCTGGCTGGATGAACATTACGTCATTTGTATCATTCTTACCTGTACACCTCATCCACGTGCATAATCATAGAAATAATGACCACATCACCACCTTTATCTCAAGGTTTGATTAAAATAGAATCCTCTTTACTAAGATCATTATAAGCCTTATACACAGGAAAACATGGCGGCCGCCGGCTAGGGCAGGTCGCGTCTCTTCCGTGGAGCTCCAGCCAGCCCTTTGACTTTGCGGCTAAACGGCATGTAATCAATTAACACGATTCCCCCGTGAGAGAGCATGCAGTAAATCCTTTGTTACCTGAAGCTAACGCGGTTCTTCCAGTGCTTAGCGTGCCATCCTTGCTGCTTGCTGCTGCGTATTGGCGTTTGGTGTCCGACTGATTTCCCGAAGCACCGGAAGCACCTCCGGAGCCCGGAGCCAGGAGCCTACAGGGGCCGGGATCCGCTCAGAGCAGAGCGGAGCGTAGCAGAGCAGCGGAGTAGCGGAGCGCCGTGAGAGGCGCCCTGCTCTACCCTCCCACATCAGATCGTAATCGGGCTTCTGAGGCTTACCTGCAGGCTCATAGAAGCACCGTTGCCCACACGTTTGCTCACTCGTCTGCTGCCAGCGGTAGACGCTCGACACTCCGAGGCACTTCTGTAACAGAAGTCAGGCAGGCACGCTTCGAACGAGGCGGGCTTAGGTGCATAAGTGGCTTCTTCCCCCAAGTGTTGGCTTTCTGTTCCTACGGGGTTTTTTACGGAAGGAAATGTAAGAACATACAAAAATATATATAAAAAATATATATATATAAACGGAACTGAAATAGAATAGGAAAGCAACAGTTCTGGCCCTGGCATTACTTTAAACCCAAAATAAAAAACGTCTAGCTTGCTGGTGTATGGATGTGTGGTGCCAGGATCCCGCCCTTAGCTACACTTTCCCGGTGGGCAGAGGCAGCCGTGGAGCTGCGAAGGAGCCGCAGAGCGGCTGCTAGAGGTGACCTTAGCAGCCTTTACACACCATTAAAGTGCCCTAATACAAGCAAAGGAACCCAATCAGACACCCTCAACGTGGGCAAAACTCAGAAGACTCGTCGCCTTAAAGCAAAAACAAAGACAAAGACAAGGACCAGGACAGAACCAGAGGAGGAGGAAGCAGAAAAATCACTCGCCTGTGCACTACCAACAAGTAAGGTGTTTGGGAAGGGATGTGTGGCCTTTAAAGGTGGTAAGATTGTTGAAGGGGAACAGTCTTCAGACATAGGAATTGTTAAAGCTTACAGTCTTGTTGATACTTTTACCAAATTGGGTCTCAGTCCTGGTAGCGACAAGGAGGGAAATAGTGAGGGACCAAAAGGTGTTGTAGAAGAATCGGATCCCGGCTCTAAAGATACTATCTGGGGTCCTTCTATATTTGTGTTTTCCGGCGGTCACGTCGTAAAACCCGTCAACACAGCAACTACGGTTACGCCCCCCCCGGGGGTCTGGGCAAAAAGGTCCAAAAGACTCAAAATCTGGCTCCAAATTAAGACCCAAAACTACTAAAGGTAGTGCAGCGAGGCTTACCCCCTCACTTAGATCCTATTTTAGGGTTTTGCCTCAAGTTCTAGAAATTCCAAGCGGACCATTGGAGGACAATAATAATAAGATGGGCGATACAAATGAGATCCAAGGTTCCGTCCCAGTGGAAGTAGACTCAGGTGGTCCCAATACTTCGGAAGAAACTGGGCATCTGACCACTCATGACAAGGCTGGTGGGACCTCCGAGTCGAAGGAGAAGATCTCACTGGAGGATCTACTTCAGGAAATTAAATCTGGGTTCGCTGAATCAAAACGTAACCAGCAGGAGATAAAAGCGTCATTTGATGCCCTGGATAAGAGAGTTGATCTTCTCTCGGAGAGGACAGATAACCTTGAGAGTACAGTAAATGAATTAAAAGCTAAATTAGACTCTGCTAACGAAAAGATCTACTACTTAAGGCGTGAAGGGAACGCAACAAAAGAGAGAGTGGAATCTTTGGAGAACTTCTCAAGGAGAAATAACATTAGAATTCTGAAAGTTCCAGAGGGAAAAGAGGGTACTGAAATGAAAAAAATTGTAGCGTCCCTGCTTAAAGAGTCCTTAAATCTGGAGGAATCCGTGGAAGAGCTAGAAAGAGACATCCAGCGAGCTCACAGAGATCCTTTCCGTTTAAAACAGGGAAGGTCTAAACCTAGGAAAATTCTAGTTAATTTTCTGACTTACTCTGTAAAAGAGAAGATTTTAAATTTAGTCCTTAAGGCCACTGCCCTAAAAGCTCTAGACTTCTCTTATGTTATCAGATCTGATTTATCTAAATCTACTCTGGATAGACAATGGGAGTTAGGCCAGAAAATGGAGAAGTTCAGGGCTCTGGGAGCCACTGTCCAAATGAGGTTCCCTGCCTTTCTCAGGGTCATGTATAATAACAAAATGCACAACATCCATTCCCCATTGGAGGCAGACGAACTTCTGACGTCTATTAATGATCATCAACAGGGTAATGTTTAGGTTAAAAACGGACATGGTACACTGTGCCTTTGTGCCATTGAGATAAAATATAATGTAAAGAAAAGAGGTGGAGGGAATGGGGGATATTAGGAGGAAATGTAGGGGAAAGGTTTTTTCACAGAGGGTGTATATACAAATTATAAAGAGGGAAAAAAGGGAAAAAAAAAGATGAAAGGGGAGGAAGGAAAGGAATAAAATAATAAAATAAAGGAAAAAAAAAACTAATATGCAAAAAAATGTAATAAAAATAGGGAAGATAAAAAGTTTAAATATATATGTCTTTATGTATATATGTATGTTCGACATTGAAACATACATATAATATATAAATTGGGATTATGTATTAGTTTAATCATCCCATTATGTAGAAAGGTGTGTGACAAACACCTAAATTTATTTTTAATTAGCAAAATTACTTTATATAAACATGATTGTTTTCCCCTAGAAAGAATTAAGGCATGCCGGGTTACATCTTAATCATGTAACTGACCAGGGCATATGGAACTCCATGGAGAGGCAAATCTGGCAACAATAGCCAGAGTAATTAAGGGGGGGGTTTCCAGGGTGGGGTGGGAGGGGGGATGGGGTAAAATCACAAAATATCCTCACTGCACAGGCACCGTTTCAAATACACAAAGTTCATCAAGTATACTTTTATCTATATTTCAATCGATTCAAACTGGGAGATGCTACTCCTCATTGAGCTGGATTAGGGGGGAGGGGTTGGACACTGGCTGATGGGACTAACATTCTTGTCCTGGAATGTCAATGGCTTGCGTGTTAAGAGTAGGAGATATAGAATACTGCAATACCTGAAGGATTCTCCGGCGCAGGTCATAGTCATCCAGGAAACACACCTGCTCCAACACGAAGTGAAGGAAATGTTAAGTAAAATCAGATGGGTAGACTGTTTTATTTGCACTAACCACAATGCAAATATTCGAGGTATATTAATTATCTTTAAAAGGCAAATAAAAGCCCAGATTCTTGCATATGAGGAGGATTTTAATGGGAGATGGCTATACGCTAGAGTCAATCTAGATAATAGCCTATACAACTTGGTTGGTTATTATGGTCCCAATCAGGATGACCCCTCATTTCTGATCAAAATTCAGAATCAGTTATTATCAACACAAGGTCCGATAATTTGGATGGGAGATTTTAACTTGGTACTTAATCCAAAATTAGATAAATCCCCCAATTCAAGGGCACTAACCTTTAAAAAATCTAGGCAGGTATTGGGGGATGTTATGTCGACACTCGGATTGGCGGATCCATGGAGGGAGAGAGCAGGTAGGGTACTTGGCGTTTCATACCATAACCATAAATATAACCACAAATCAAGAATTGACTACGCCCTTTTTAGTTATTCTTTAAGAGACCACCTAAAGGACTTAACGTACTTGCCCTTACACTTATCGGACCATTCCGCTATAATTTTTTGTTTGCAAGTGGTCCAACAATCCTCTCAGGCTCTGTGGTCTTTTGACCGCACTATTCTCTTAGAGGCAGAGGAAACAGACCTCCTAATCCATGAAACAAAACTTTTCATGGACACAAACATTAACTCCACCCAGTTAAATATGGTATGGGAGGCCTACAAAGCTTATTTGAGAGGCTATATAACTAATAGGGCCTCTTATAGAGGGAAAATTTACAGAGCCAAGATCAATAATATCGAAAGGGACATCGCATTATTGGATCAACGTATTGGCTCTGGAACTGGGACCAATATGGAAAAAGAACAGCGTAAAGAACTAAAAGAGAAGTTAGAAAATATTCTTCAGGAAAGGGTCGCCCTAAAATGGGAAGTAAGTAAACTCTCCAATTTTGAATATGGTGAGTCCGCAGGTAAGGTCCTTGCCTGGAAAATTAAATCAGACCAGGCAAAAAAGCATATAAAATATATTTCGGTAGAGGGCGAGGCAATTGAAAGATCATCCGTTAAAGATATTGGGGAAGCATTTTTGGAGTTTTTCCAGAAAATATATAAGGATGAAATCTTGGAGGACCCCATCTCAAATCTTAGATGGTTGGAGAAGATTTCTCTTCCCACTCTTAGCCCTGAGCAAAGAGATCGTCTTGATAGGCCTATTTCAGAGGAAGAAGTGAGGGAGTGTATCAAAAAAGTGAAGAAGGGCAAAGCAACTGGCCCGGATGGCGTTCCTGGCGAATTACTACGGGTCGTAGCACCCGAAATAGTCTCGGTGCTGACAAGACTTTTTAATGATATCTTAATAAATGGTGTGGCCCCACCCAAATCCTGGGGCGAGGCGATCATTGTCCTGATTCCGAAACCCGGGAAAGACCCAGCTAAATGTGGCTCATATAGGCCAATTTCACTTCTAAATAGCGACTACAAGGTTTTTGCGGCAGTACTGGCAAACAGACTTGGACGTGAAGTTGGCTCGATTATACACTCTGATCAAAAGGGTTTCATAAAGGGTAGACAACTCTCAGACCTTACATATGATTTGATTGGGGCAGTGGATATTGCCTCTACTTTCTCCCTTCCTTTGGCCATTATGACCCTTGACGCTACTAAAGCGTTTGATCGAGTAAATTGGGCGTACTTAGCTGAAACCATGAAAAAATTTGCCTTCGGTCCAAACTTTTGAAGATCAATTGGACTCCTTTACCAAAACCCCAGTGCAAGCATCATGGTGAATGGTGTATGTACTCACCCATTTTTGATTACTAGGGGGACAAGACAGGGGTGTCCCTTGTCTCCCTTACTATTTAATATTTACATCGAGCCACTTGCACAATCTTTTAGGGATGACCCAAGAATTTCTCCATTTAAATTTGGTGGGTGGGAAAGGAAAGTCGGGCTATACGCCGATGACATTGTAATATACACTAGTGATCCAGCAAATGCTTTCCCCATAGTGGTCGATAAAGCTAAAGAATTTGGAGGTATCTCAGGCTATGATATTAACGCCGATAAGACCGAGTTGATGACATGGAATATTGCCAATCCGGGTGTGGGGATGACGCCCTCAATCCATTCAATACGTTATCTTGGAGTCAAAATTACACAAGATATTGATGCTTTAGTAAAAACGAACCTAGACTTGGTGGCCAAAGAGTGTAGGGCCCTTTTAAGATCCTGGGCAGGGCTTAGACTATCAATTTATGGGAGGGTCAACATCGTAAAGATGTCCATTCTTCCGAAATTGACTTTTATCTTCAACACAATCCCCATTGCATTTGACCCTAAACAACTTCTTAGGTGCCAACAAGAAATAAACTCTTTCATATGGGGATACAAGGCCACGAGGTTGGCTTGGAAAAAATTGAGGAGGAGGAGAGAGAAAGGTGGACTGGCCCTTCCAGATCTACAGTATTATTCCTGGGCGTTTCAGCTTTCCCATTCAAGAATGCTTTTGAGGTCACCAGACCTTACCCCAAATGGGAAGCTATTTAAAGCTATGTTGGTCGGGGCAAACCTTCCATTGGATGGGTTTCTTTTCAAGTTTGGAGAACAAAAGTTTTTCAAGAAAGTGAGGTTGAAGACTCTATTAACGCAACTGAAGACATGGGTACAAATTAAGCGTAAAGTGGGATTGGCGTATTACTCTATTCATGCACCAATCTGGGACTCTCCCGGGCTTCCACCATGCTTGCAGGACTCTTTGGCAACCCCCCTAAGAACAGCTGGGCTTTCTAGATGGGGCGACCTACTCTGCGGAGGTATCTTGACACCGTGGGAAGTCCTTAGGGATAAAGTGGGCCCGACTCTGTCAAGATTTAAATACATACAAATTAGTAGTTGGGTCAGAGAATTATTCAGGAAAGTCCCTAATTCTGGAAGTATTAACCCTCTAGAACAACAGCTAGTTGAAAAACAAATTGGAGGTAAAGAGGTGGCTTGTTGGTACTGGTCTATACTTGAGGAGGTCGATGGGGATTTTCTCCTCCCAAAACAGCTATGGGGTAGGGAAATTGAGGTTATGGATGAGGATAGTTGGTCAGAATCCTTCACCCTTTTGTATAAATTGGTAAAACCCGTTTGGCTCAGACGAAACCATCTATTTACTTTACACCGGGCATATCTCACTCCTTTGCTCTATCCAAATTTCAAGAGGGGAAATGCTGTAACAAATGCCAACTGCCTTCAGCATCTGACACTCATATGTTCTGGGATTGCCCCCATTTAGCTACCTACTGGACAGAGATCAAAGCTACTTTGGACTCAATTACCAAAATTGACATCTCAATATCTTTATCATTTGTCATTCTCGGTTTAGACCAGAACATAACTGGGGCAGCACGATCCTTTCTGTTTTATGCCATTTTGCTGGCAAGACGGCAGATTTGCATGCACTGGGTGGACAAAACCCCTCCCACTCACTCAGCATGGCTAAACTCATTATATGAAACCTCAAAGGTAGATTTGAGAAGATCATGCAGAGCCCAAAATCTCACTTTTTGGAAGCTTTTGACAGAATGGAAGTGAGTTCTCCTGGGGTTTTTTTTTTTTCCCAAGATCCAATGATTAAGCCCACCCACTCAACAGTTCAGTATTGTGGTCTGCCCAGAATTCGACATCTATATACTGAATATTTTGGCACGAAGTTGCCTTGAGACATCGTCACAAGATGTATGGTTGTTCCTATCACCTCACAAAATTCTCTGCTGAGTTGTGAAGCGGCTCAATTCTCAGGGCCTTGCTCCAAAAAAAAAAAGCAGTGAGATGGTTGGTTGGTTTCTTCCGCATCTAAGGGACGTGTGTCGGGCAGATGAGGATTTAAAAAAAAAAAGGAAAAAAAAGCCTTATACACACAAGTTTGCCTTGCTTGTTCCCCCTCTTCCTTTTCAGGTGGATGTTGAGACTCGATTTAATATTTTCTATTTTATGCATTGTTTCATGATTAAAGCTATTGTTATTTTCTATATGCGCAAATAAATGATTGGATTTATTTATCTCTGTCTTGTTCTTCTGTTTTTTTATATTTTTTATTATTTAACAATTTGGTGTAAGGTTTTATTGAAATTCCACAGAGTAAATACATGCAAGCACACATACATTCATACCCACACACAGACAGTCATAGATAAATGCAAATATACATACACACTCTGGCACGCATATATAAACACTTACCCAGATCACACAATCCGCATATGCTCACAATCACGTTCTGCCAACGCGATATGTACTATATCTCGAATGAATATATAAGGAAGTGTAAAATTAACATGTGCGAATCCAACAAGATCATACAGCCTCATGCCTCACTGTCCGAATTCTGAGATCATGTGGCACTAGTGCCTTTTGTGTATAAAACCTTCCTGCACAAAAAAAATCAATAAAAGAGAATTTAAAAGAATGGGCCCAATGTGTGGATTCCATCTTCACAAAGGAGCAAGTCGTGGAAATTGGACTGAATGAAACAGATCAATGAGTGAGTCGCGTGCACTACATGCAACTAAGTGATGGTTAAAATGCCTTAGGTGAAGGCAAAGGGCCAAAGGAGCTGATGGGTGGTTGGGGGGGTGAAGGAAGAGGGAGGTCGCTGTACTAACAACTTCAGGACTCTGCACCACACCTGGCAGCATTGCTTCCGTGTGTTATTATTGTAGCATCAAAGGGTCTCTGCCTGGCATCACCTGTGGTATGGCTCATAGTGGTGTGCAGAGCAGGGCACCTTGTGGTGATGCCTCTGCTGGTGGAACTCCTGGTGATGGGATTTTTGGGATGTCACAGGACAATCTGATGTCTCCGTGGAGATTGGAGGGAAGGTATGTTGTAGTATTCTCATAGACTGCGTGATGTAACTCTGACGTCAGATAGATATGAGCCTGACATGGATCCGCTCTTCTCATGTGCTTGAGGCGTATCCTTGAGTCGGCCACCGCCCTGCGTCTGACACATCCGGGGTGCGATGGGCTTCTGGAGAGGAAGGTGCTTTTGCAAGACTGCGAGGGGGTCGCGAGATACGACGGACTGCAATGGTGCCATCTTTATTCCGCTCGCATGCTCCATCTTGACCTCTTCCTGGTTCGGCGTGAGGGCTGTGCTGCAGCATTGTTGGGTTATCTACTGACCATAAGAAGCATTTACAGGTTTGTTCCCCTGGCATCGTGCCTCAATCAATCAATCAGGGATTTATAAAGTGTGGCAAATCACTTGTGAGGGTCTCAAGGAGGTGGGTGTAGGGTCTCAGGCAGGAATGAGATCTTCCTCCTGAGCGTTGCCATATTCTTCTGCATAGCTTGGTCCATGTGCACTCTGTTCCTCTGAGATTCAGTCCTTGAATTTCAGACAATTCTCCATCTTCCCAAACAAGGAGGCCATGCACTTCATCCGAGAGGCCATGGTCTAGATTCCTGCATGGACCACATGTGCCCCCCGCACACCCAGCATCAGAAGAGGCAACACCATGAGGTGACACGGACACATGCCGGTCACAGAACTGGACTCTGAATTTGGGGGTTTGGGAAGGTATTAGCTGCAGGTGTGGATGAGCCAGGTGTCCTGCAGGTGGGTAGAACAGCCAAAGCAGGCGGTGTGGATGAGGCTGCACCACAGCGCAACGCCCCATGTGCAGGACAGAGACATCTCTGAGTGACTCCTCCGTAGAGCTACCGAGGCCTGTTCATGGCCGGGTTTGCATCATGTTTGCACCACAGCAATGTGTTACTTCAGCCAGGCAAACCATACGTGAGATTTACAACGCCACCCATGGCCACCGTGCAACCCTGAGTGACTCCATAGATCTGGAGTAAAGCAACGCAGCTCAGATCACGGCGTTGCCTTACTCTGCCCCAGGACGGCACTCCATGGGCGTTGCGTGGGTGTTCCCGTGCTAGTCCCATGGTTTTTGACGCATTCCCAGATTTACCAGAACTGGTAAACCTAGGAATGCGCCAAACAGATAACAAGGAGAAATATCTTCATTTCTCCCAGTTACTTTCTTTTTCTATGTGTGCCGCAGCACATACAGAAAGAGGAATATGCGTCTAAGCTTGTTTTTGTGCAGGAAGGTGCCCCTTCCTACACAAAAACAACCCTGCATGCAACACAGGCCCCCTTGTGCATGGGAAACAGCGTTTACAATGCAACTTTTACCACGCAGTACCTTTACCAGGCAACTTTTACAACGCAAGTCGTTACAACGACTTGCACTGGGGGGCGCTGTAGGATAGGGAATAGTTTAATTTACTATCCAAAACCTTTCCTTCTATCCATGGGGACTGGAGTTGGAATATTAAATTAAAGTATTCACTATCCAGCGCCCCCCAACGCAAGTCGTTGTAACGACTTGCGTTGTAAAACCTGCGTGGTAAAGGCATGCGTTGTAAAAGCATGCGTAGTAACGACATACATCTTTGTGCATGGGTACCTGCGTTGGGGCTAGGCTGCTAAAAGAGTGCCAGCAGAGGGGAAAGGATGAAATGCGCTGCATTGACTTAAATACAGCGCTACCCCGCCCTTGCCCTGTCACACAGTGCAATGCAGCAAGGTGACTTGCTGTGCTGAGCTGCACTGCGTGACAAGTTCATAAATCCACCCCACAGTGTTTACAGGACTGGTTGTACTGATGGCTGATGGGACAGCACACAACATGAACACAGGCACAGGAAGTGAGGGCAGACAGAGCGACCAAGGGAGGACTGTGGGTTGTGGCTCAACACAAATGTTTCAAAGAGACCATATGCTGTGTGCAACCGTGAGGAGGTGACGACTCCTGCATGATCAACATATGGAGGCAGAGAACCGAGTAACTTGCGAGTGGGCGGATTTGGCGGAGTCTCTGCATGCCATAGAGCAGGAAATCACCAGAACATGCAAGGCGGAGAAGGAAATGACTCCAGTTGGAGAGGAAAGATGCGAGTGATGTGTGCAATACGCATGTCTAAGGAATTGCATCATGCAACAGTAGCTTGATGCGCCAAGGCCAAGTGTGTCCAGTACATTTGTCTTGATCATCACCCTCTGGACAGGCACAAGTACTGTACCAGTAGTGGGCAGTCTGGTGCTAGGGTGCCTGCGTTGCATGCAGGATTGTCAGTGGACCATGCAGAGGTGGTTGGTGGTCGTTTGGGGTTGGTTTCAGGACCTGCAGGCAAAACTTACTTAGACTCCTGGGCCCTTATTTATGAGCCCTTGCGTCAGTTTTGCGCCGCCGGTGCGTCGCTTTTTGTGACGCACCAGCGGCGTAAAATATGCGCCTTGTTGCGCCATATTTAAAAAGTGATGCATCTAGGTAGATGCGTCACTTTTTAAACCCCTGCGCCACATTATACCTGCGTCAGGTATAATGTATGCAGAGGGGGCGTTCCCCCGCAAAAAGCCTCGTAATAGTGACGCAGTGAAATCTGAGATTTAACTGCGTCACTTTTAGGATGCTGTTGCGTCAAAATCTTGCGCCTGCCTCACAGCAGGCGTAAGACTGACGCAAGCCCTTTCACATGGGGCTTTCCCCATGTGAAAGGACGCATTGCTGGAGTTGCGTCACTTTTGTGACACACTCCAGCAATGCGTCACTTTTGCGCTTACAAATACGTCAGAAATACTGACGTATCTGTAAGTCCTTGCGACATGATGTGTCATACAGTAAATATGACGCATCATTGGTGTCGCAAGGAGTGCGCAGTGAAAAGTGACGCATCGCTGTTTTCACGCAGCGATGCGTCACTTTTCATAAAGGAGGCCCCTGACATTTTGCTACTCCTGCTGCTTAATTTGCAAAAGAAATCAATAAAAAATAGTACTGTTGCCCAATTTGTTCTTGAGAGGTCACCTCACAGTTCTGGCACTCACCCTGCCTTGAAGCACTGACACCCCTCAAAGCTGTGTTGCGAGCAAGGCTACATTCCCCACAAGGGTGCAGCTTGGTCCTTGAGATTGGGGGCGAGCTTCAGATTTTCCAACAATCATGCTAGCATTTAATAATAAGGTGCATGAAGGGGCCTAAAGGGGAAATGGAAAGGCAGAGGGATACTGATTGGTTGGGTTAGTATGTAAGAAAAAACACAAGGTTTTGCAGAACAAATCCACAATTGTTTAAGAATTTCAAAACAGGGAGGGTGTGCGTGTGCATTTTTGCAAGTGTAAATGTAAAAATCTCTGGTGGGATCTGAGAGACACCTCATCATACCCGACTGAAAGCACTTGTACGCAACTATTTATCAGAAAGTATATTTATTAGGGGGGTGTAACACCGCAAACAGCCCCCCCTGATGCTACGCCCCTGCTCCCTCAAGTGGACTTAAGGGGTTCTATTTTGAAAAAGTGGGGTAAAATAGGAAAATGGACTACGTTGGGTATCAGAAGACCGGCACAATTAGAGAGAAGGAAGTGGGCCAATCATATCCCATGACAGCTTCACCACTGCACCTGTTGCGCTACTGATATCCAGGCCCCTTGCTCTGTGTGCTTGGGAACCTGACACTGCATTTTCCAGTGCCACAGCTGTTCACAGGCAGTGCTTGAGGAAAGCCTGCATTATCCTTAAAAAAGACACTTTGGCAAAGCCAAAAGGTTTGGCTTTTATGTGCCAAAGGTTGTATGCATGCGCCTTTACAATTGCTTTCATATGCATTGCATGCACACATGCTGTTTATCGCCTTACAGTCTGCCCTGTTGAGTTTGCTAATGCCGGGAAAAAACTAACAAAAAGGATTGCTTTCCTTAAAGAAGGCATATAGGAGATAAAGAAGTGATGCAACAAACAGTGTGATGGTTGAGTGCACTTTACAGATGAAAATAGTTCCTCATGTCTTCAATAGAAGCACTTTCTGTAAGGTCAAATGATGCACCACACAGCCAATAGCTTGAGGGGACAGAGTAATGCTCCTGTTGGTGAAACCAAATCCGATTTAACCTATTTTTTAAAGAATTGCTAACAAAACGTCTAACAGACAATTGTGCCACGAAGCCAATCCTAAGAAATAAAAATAAATGTAATGAATTCCTTGGCATTATTCAAAGATAGACTTGTCTGACTTCTTTTGTGGAGAAGCGTGGCTCAATGTGGAGATGCGTGGCTCAATGGTTAGAGCGGCAGACCCTGATACAGAGGTCTGGCCCGGAACCAGGGTTCAATTCCCGCCTCGGCGGCTCTTGGACTCAATCTCCCCGGACCTGATCATTCTCGCCTTGGTGCCTAGTCTAATCATGGGTCCCACTCTGTGACTCTGGGCAATAGCTTGCTTACAGCCAGATTCATCAACCATAATTGCGATCGCAATAGCTGTGAATTAGCTATTGCGATCGCAATCAAAAGAAAAGCAATTCATGATTAGAAAAAGTCCACAATTGCTAATTCGCAAAAAACTTTATGCGAAATCGCAAAATAATTAGCAGAATCTAGGCGGAACCCTTATAGCGAATCGGATTTAGCAAGAATTCATGGATTCTGCTAAATATTTTGCGAACTCGCTAAATAATCGCTAACGCAATTCATGAAAACTCGCAAATTGTGAAAAATCAGAAAATCGCTATTTGCGACGCGCAATTTAAGGAGAACCCAAACCAGGTGGTAACCATGAAGAAAATGTTTTTTTTTAAATAAACTAGCCACATGTGCAGGCCTGACCAAACACACTTAAGGAGAACACAGCAGGAGCATGAGGACTCTCACAATGCCAGGACTCTACATGGTGGTCAGGCGGCGAAGGCTGCAGGCTGCAGCAAGGAACAGACGCAGGATCCAGGAGCGAATATTCCGCCAGCGGATCACCCTTCTGGGCCAAACTGCGGAGCAAATCTACTCCAAGTACCGCCTGAATGAGGCAATGATCACTAAGCTGATCCGGGACCTAAACCCCCTGATGCAGCACCCAACAAGGAGGACCAATGCCGTGCCCACCCATGTCCAGGTCTTGTGCAGCCTGCACCTCCTGGCCTCCGGAAGCTTCCAGGGGGTAGTTGTCGTTGCAGGGGGGATCTCCCAGAGCACCATGTCCCACTGCCTAAGGAGTTTCCTGGAGGCAATGCTGACCCGGCTACACCACTACATCACATTCCCGACCACCCAACAGGACTTGAATCAAACCAAGCTTCATTTTTACAACATTGCGCAATTCCCACATGTAATAGGATGCATTGACTGTACCCACATCCACATCTGCCCACCTGCACAAACAGAATACATGTACCGGAACCGCAAGTCCTACCACTCCCTGAATATCCAGATGGTGTGCAACGCTAAGACAATCATCACAGACATAGTGGCACAATACCCGGGGAGCAAACATGACTCCTTCATATTCCGGCACAGCGCATGCACACACGACTGGCCAGGGGAGACTTTGGCGAAGGACACCTACTAGGTAAGTACACATGCCACCAAATAGTACATTGTGGCCATGTATCTGCGCATAACAGGCACTCAGCCTCTGCTCCTTTTCATTCAGGTGACAGCGCCTATGGTCTCCGTGAGTACCTCCTCACCCCATACCTCAACCCTGCAACACCACAGCAACGGCGTTACAATGCTGCACACATACGCACAAGAAATTGCATTGAGAGGACATTTGGCCTTTTGAAGAGCCGATTCCGCATACTGCATAAGACTGGTGGGGCCCTCAAATACGAACCTGAGGTCTGCTGCCGCATCGTGGCCGTGTGTGCAATTCTCCACAACATTCCTTCCAAGCGCAGGATACCTGTAGAGATCTCTGGCAGTGAGTCGGAAGGGGACAACCGCCAACCTGCACATGTGCGTCATGCACGCGGGGAGAATCCTGCTGAAGGACACAGGCACCGCAACCAAATCACAATTAACTGTTTCTAGTGCACCCACTCCCCTCAGCCAACACTTCACTCATGCATGACAATAGGAATAATGACATGAGTCAGATTAACTGGTACTGAATATATATTATTGTTTTTTTCACAATAATGTGGCATTTTTTCTTACAGTTACATGAGAGCTGTATTGAGTCATACGTCCCCATGTATGTGAGGAGTGCATAGTTTTTTCTCATCAGCATGGTCCTGCATGGTACGAAATAAATTGTCAATGGCGCCTCCGGGCGGACGCTCCCAGTAGCCTTTCCACCTCTTCCTCAGCATTTGCCCGTGAGGCAGTAGTGGGCCTGGTGCTGCGGTAGGGTACTGTCACCAGTGGCAACGATTGGCTGCTGTGGCTTGAATTGCCCTTACTTGCGTCATCCCCCCCACCTGCCTGGGCATGGCCAGTCGCCTGCAGACCCTGCACTGCAGTGGTACTTGCTCCAGTGCCCTAGCGACATCCTGGCAGCATTGCAGCATTTGAATTTGCATGGCCAACGAGCGTCGTGAGAGTTGGGAGGTGGCATTCCCTATAATGTGGTTCGAGCGTGTGTACGCAGAGAGGCGGGTCAGCAGCTGGCGTTGGCGGTGCCGATTGACGTCCCGCTGGGTCAACATGGCCTGGGTGTTTTCCTCCACTGCAGCGGTCATCCTCTCCATTCTGTCAGTGAGCTGTCCCACATTCCTTGCAGTCTTGTACAGCTGCAGGTGAATGGCTGCAAGATGAGGTGCCTGCTTCTGGTGTATGCAGAGCATACGGCGCTCAATTGACAGGTCAGGTACCCGCACATTCACCCCCCTGCCTGCGCGTGGTGTTGTGTTGCGCGGCTCCCTTACCAGTCCGCTGGACTGTGTTCTCACAGTGGCTGTGCGCCGTGTTTGTTTCCGTGCTGCA
Organism: Lissotriton vulgaris; assembly: GCF_964263255.1. NCBI lineage: Eukaryota > Metazoa > Chordata > Amphibia > Caudata > Salamandridae > Lissotriton > Lissotriton vulgaris. The sequence goes on from NC_141696.1 coordinate 1,487,423,708, forward strand.
GCTGTTGTTGCCAGTGCCACTGGCATGGGTGTCACACAGTGCGGTTGTGGCGCGCCTGTTGTTGCTGAGGTGGCCCTGTCCACAGGGGCAGGTGGTGGTACTACTGCTGGTGCTGCTCCTTGCCCTGATGGTCCTGGTTGAGGGGAAGGATGGACGTCTCCCTCGGTGTTCTCAGGATTGTCGTCTATTTGCAGGGCCTCACTATCAGTGCTAGGTTCTTCAGCGCCACCTGTGATGTAAAGTGTACGTTGATTAATGACATGTATCTTGCACCTGTAAGGTTGCTACATGCATGCAGGCTAGCATTCCCTGACTGGCTGTGGCATTGACTCTCACTGGACAGGTCTGTCTGTATGGGGCTAAATGGAAATTGTGGTCAGACTATATGTCCCACAATGCAATAGGGCTTTCCTGATGTGCATGGGCTGCATGACTGGGGTTTCTAATGGGTAGCTCTGGGGTCATGGCCATTGTTAGGGGACAGGGTCGCAGTCGCATGGCACTTACCTTCGGATTCTTGGGTGAGTCGGGAGGAGTCCAGCCGGGTTACCCCCACGCATGCCTGGGGATTCAGGGTATCCTCCACAAGGTCCTCCAGTGGGGTGTAGGTTGGTACAGTGGGCTCTCCTCCTCCTGTTGCAGCACGCTCCCCCAGCCTCTCTGCAATCCTCTCCGTGGCACGCCCTCTGAGGTCGTACCACCTCTTCTTTAATTCATCTATGGAGCGCTGGGTCACTCCCACGGAATTTACTTTGGCGCGGATGCGCATCCAAATGCGGCCATTGTCCGCCTCAGGCACCCTCCTTGAGTCCTTCCCAAAGAGCCGGTCATGGTCTTTGCTCACTTCCTCAATTAGGTATTCCAATTCTTGCTCTGAGAATTAGATTTTTCTTTTCCTTCCTGAGGCACTGCTCCCTGCTGCTTCCTGGGACATTTTCTGCTGTGGGGTGTCTCCTGATTTTGAGCTGGAGGTGGTCTGGAGTGGAGCTCTGGACAGTGCTGCTTCCACTTCAGGCTCAGTATGCAGAATGAGGGAGGGAACTGCCTGCTTCCTGGTTGTGATGTCATCAATGTGCTCGAAATGCGACATCCCGTTTTTGCGATCTTGCAATTAGTGAGATCGCAATTTGCGATTTCGGTAATTGCGAGATCGCAATTTCAACATGGAAAACGGCCGAATCTGCGATTTTTATGCGATTTTGGCTAAATCGCAATCTGCAATTGCGGCCAATTGCGATTTGCTTTTTTTAATCACATTTGTTCATGAATCCCATTCTGCAAATTCTAAATTGCGAATCGGTATTTCTCGCAATTTAGAATTCGCAGAATTTGGGTTTGATGAATCTGGGGGTTAATCTCCACAACGGCCCCAGCAGCGCTTGGATGCCTGGTTTCACCTTGGGGGTGCCCAGGAGTGGACATCTCACAGGAAAGCCAGGAAGGGTTCCACAGCTGTATGAATACAGCGCTACGAGACCTCTGGGTTGAAGGCGCTATATAAATACAAACACATTTACATTTACATTTGCCAAAGCAACGTTTTTTTAAGCGCTATGATTCAGCATATAAAACATCCTTAATATAACAGATATTTTTCCCAATAGACAGCTCTTTATTTTCCCTCAGATTGACTACACATGTTTCACATGTATACTGCTTTATTAAGGCTCATAATGCAATTTCAGAACACAGAAAATATGTAGTTCTTGAGCTCTTTTTAAATTTTATTTTTCAATCGCCATCGGAAGTTCTCCATAAAGTTGCTGCTAACCTGGATGCCCGACATATCATGGGGATTTAAAAAAGAGAATTTAAACAGAAATGTCAACATCATGTTTTCAAATCTTGAAATTTGCATTTTGAGCCTTGATTAAATGGAATACCCTAAAAACCTATTGGATGACCAATTAGGAAAACAAAGGGCATTCTTTTGGGAGGCTAAAGGAGATGACGTGTTATTTGAGGAGTTTGCTTTTTGGGTATGACAATAAAAGTTGGAAACATATTCTACATGTATCACTTCCTGCCTCAAGGATAACATTTGAGCACAGCATAGGAGGGCACAGCTGTGGAGTAACTGGTGTTATAAGACTCTTGTGCCAGGCTGGTACTCCAAGACACAAAATACTGCAATACGATGCCACAGCATATTCATGACGAGGGGTTGATAACCGACACAGGCACCAGAGATGAGGCATTTGACTGATATACAAGTTCTGCAGGTAAGAAAAGATTGCACCAAATTTTGTACAGAAAAAGTGTAAAATTGTGCACTACTTTTAATCCTGATTCAGATGCAAATTAGGATTACTGAGGCTGTCATAACAAGGTCATATAGATTGAGTTTACACACAGCAGAGAAGCGAGGTTTAAATACAGCACCCAAACGAAAACCAGGTCTGCTAACCGAAATGATCCTGGTAAACATGTGATCGCCCATCCAGTCACTCCTTATCATGGTATTCCATGGGGTTGAAAACTTCCATTCAATAGGGAAGAGTGGCAGACAGTTACCATAGAAATGGGCAAGGCAGCAAATTAGTATGGAAAACCGAGTCTGTGTAGGTGAATCATGCAACAAGCGCCAAATGAATATAGGATAAAGACTCTTCAAAATAAAAAATAAAAATCATTTAACAGACTTCTCATATCACTTGAGTGGCATTTATTAGCACTGACAATGGCTATTTACAAGCTCCTATCGCCACCACAATGTCACATTGTAGTGGCGATAGGAGTTTTGCCATATTCACAAGGCAGCGTTAACGCTGCCTTTAAAGTAAGGCCCTCTTTCACACTATACTTAGCGTGAAAGGGACGGGCAATGGGTGTTGTGGTGGGCGTTCCACTACAACACCCACTGATTTTGATGCTGCCCGGTATTTACAAGGGCAGCGTAAATAGGAGGCAACACCAAAATTAAGACCAGGGAAAACCTGGTCTTAACCTGGCGAAACGAGGAGACATTTTTAATGTCTCCTTGTTTTTGTTGTTTCCATGTGTGCTGTGTTGTGAAGCACAAATGGAAACAGCAAAAGACCGGTGATTGTTTATATGCCGAAAGGTGACCCTTCCTGTACATAAACAATCCGTTTTTCTTTAATTGACGTTTTGAACCTTCTATGCGTGCTGTATGAAGCAGCACACATGGAAGTTACAAGACACCATTTAAAGATTGTTCATGTGCAGGAAGAGCCACCTTCCTGCACATAAACATTCTTCCCCTCAAACCATACACCCTTGTACAATGGTTCAAGAGGGCCTGTGTAGGCGCTAGGTAGCTAAATTTAGCGCCAGGGCGGGGGGAAACGCAGGGCTGCACCATATTGTTGTAAATGTGGTGCAGCCCTGTGTTTTAGAAGTGGTGGAGTGCGGCGTTAAGCCAGGAAGCCTAACGCTGCACTCCGTCACTTCTTAGTAAATATGCCCCATCATTTTTCAACTGAATTTACAAACATTCATGCCCTCGACTGCTCTACAAAGGATGCCCGTGATAAACCAAGAAGCAAGCCAGTTGCTATGTGCACCTATATGGGCCTAGGTTCTTGTTACAGCTAGAGCAACATTATAGTCTAATAAACCAGATGCAAAAGAGGTTTTTGTAGCGTGCGCCTCCTGAACTGATGTGGTCCACAGTGCTCTCAAATATGACGATGAAGCTAGAAGAGGGGCAGTGGAATAAAGGAATTGCCTGGGATCATGCAACTTGCTGATGTGGGAAGCCACAATGCATTCCTTGTTTCATGTTGTGCAATTCAGCCACTAGATGGGTACCTCCTTGTCCCTTCAAGGGTTCACACTATTGTTTAAATGTAGAAGGCACATTATAGCCCGGCTCGCTTCTGGCTCAAGGGCCCAAGAGAGTCTTGGCTTGACACCTCAGTGGCTCACCCACCTGTGAGTTACCAAATATATTGTCAACAATCACATGTCTACCCTTTGCCCCAACTGCTCAGCACTCTTCGGTGCTTGTTCAGGGAACTCAGGGGGTTTGAGCACCTAGTGATCTCAGAAGTTGAAAACATCTCATACACCAAGTTATCCAACTCCACCACACCCAAATGAAGAGTGAGTCTACTGCAAAATGAAAGACTGAAGAGAGAGCAATTAGGCATCAACGTTTTTAAGCGATGAGGCAATGAATGAGTGGTAGTAGTAGTTTCGACTTTATTTCATTTTCATATATTTTATATACAAGCAAACGACATTTCATCACAAGAAAAAAAAGAAACAAAATAGGATAAAAAGAACAAAACAATAAAAGATTTCCATTTAGGCCAGCATTGCTACAGACAGAAAGCCGTCAATTGAAAGATCTCTGGGTAAAGTACAATACAGAAGTCAGGGCCTCATACTAAAAACCCCAGACAAGAACCAAGAGACATTAAAGCAGATTGTGGGTGTGGCTAGGACCTGTAAATATAAAAAAGCAAGTCTGAAATGTCTTATAACCGTGTTAAAAAAAAGTGGTCTTAAAAACGTTCAGGCGAATGAGTGGTCAGAATTGCAAGGTGAGTATAAAGTATTCTCAGCAAGAGAGACAAGAAACCCCTAAAAGAGGCCCTCTTTGAAAAGGAGTATCAACAATCCCAGCAGTGAGTAGGTGTAACTGAGAATGAGGTGCAAAGAGTGAGTTGAATGGACATTGGTACTGATATTCATCCATCTGTGGGTCTGTGAGGGTAAACCATGTCGAAAGTGAAGCTGGGTCTCCCGCAGACAACTCGCGAGCTTCTATCTCACAAACGGCTCGCTGTGGTTACAACGCAGTTCCTAACTCTGTCGTTGAGCGTTCAACAGCTGTGTCTCATAGAGCCTGAGGTTTCCTGTTTAGTTTTTACCTACAGAGGGGCTTATCTCCCCTTGATCTACTCTGACACACAAACTAGAAGTGCCCACCGCTGACGCGAAGAAAGATCGCGAGCAGAGCATTGGAAGGACCTTCTGAAAGCCGTCTAACCACGAAGAGCTCCTTCGATGTCTGTGTCTTGCGGTGTTAGTGCTATGTTTCTCAAACTGGCCCTGTTCAAGCCAATCAACCAGCCCTGCTGGTGAGACTTTCCTCTGTTGCATTATACTTGTGATGCTGTAGACCTCAAATTTATAACACTTGTCAGTTGCATCACTACTAGACCCATCATGTCTCATTCTTATGACCATTGCGAGGTGTAAGTGAGCTCCATGTCTCCAACAGGTACTATAAACAACAAGAGGGACAGGTAGGGCTTTGTTAACGGGGTCCAGTGCACGTGCCTTTGCAGCACAGTGTAAAAACAAAAAGAAGGAGTGTGCAGTTCCCCGGGATAAAAAACCTATTCAGACAGTTGAAATTGGAAGTGAGTGAAGGCACACAGGAGGGGGATCCTCCTCTTCGGAACTAGAGACCTCACACACCCAGCAAGCTAGGTGTCATGCTTCATCATATGGGCTCGCCCCTCGTCGGGTCGGCGGTGCAATACCCGACGGGCACTCATAATTGGGCTTTTTGGCGGGGATCTTTTGTTCCTGCCATATGGTGCTGTGGGTGTGAGGGCCCTAGGGACTGATAGTGAAGGGTGTAGATGTGTGTAGGTGATTTTAAAAGAGGTTGGGTAGTCCACAGAGAATTTTTAATAAAGTGGTAACCCACCTCGCTAAAAACAAGGAGGGCGGTTGCTTATCAGGCTTGAAGGTCCGTGAAAGCAAAAACATACTCTAAATAATGATGGTTGACATGTTTCATGCTATTGTGTTCAATAGCATGTTACCTGAGGTAATTACATGGATGTTGGACATGGATGTCCTTGCATGAATTTAGTGCGACGCCTACAAGTTCATGTTAGACCTTTAAGGATTCTTAGTCCTAATGCAATCTTGAAAGATGTTTTTTTTCAGTCGATGGAGGGTATGCTTGCACCCGTGGTCACGGATCGGCAATTCAATAGGGTCGGTGACAGGATTACATTTTTAACTGATATCTTTTCAAGGGTCTTCCTCATGTTAAGGTTTGGGCATTCCTTGGTGAACTCTTGTGCCAAACTGCCTTTGCATTTAGTTGGGGGGCAGAGAGAGGGGCGTGAGCAGCTAGTCAGGTGTGAGCACTTTGCTCTTTTCCATGTCTGAACACTAGAACGTGTCCAGCAGGACACGTCCCCAAAGTTTATTATGGGGAGAGGAGTTATCCTAACGACTGGGGCGGTCGACCTCGAATCCGGGGAACTGGGTTTGAGTCTCGGCAATGACGCTGAACATCCTGTGATTCTGGGCAAATCACTTAATATCCCTGTGCCTGACCCAAAAAAAATGTGACCTCATGTAATGCAACTGGTGCTATGTTTATATAGTGTTCGTACTATATAAAACTCTGTAAAATAAAATAGATTGAAGCTTTAATGTTTGTGGAGGACAGATTCACGTGCAATCACTAACTCTACGTGCTTGGAGAAGGGCTTAGGACCTGATATTGGACCGGCTCCTCACACCGGGACCAGTTGTCTTGCTGGTCGGCCTTGGTGCTTAATCATCAGGACGGTGGAGTTGACATGGACAGGGTCAGACAAGAAGAGAGGCTCAGGCAGGTAATCTTACATGAAAGGGGTTTTGGCTTCTGAGAAGATGAGAAGGAGGCTGTTCTGCTACTGTGCTCCGATCTATAGGTCAACCAGGAGAAGGGATGCGTTGGGCAAAATCCAAAAACTCAAGACACTCCAATATGCTTTTAAATCCAATGTTTTTTAAATATAATCACTGTGTGCTACACCGTGGTGTCTGTCACACTAAAACTATCATGAAATTCAAACGTCAAGTAGCTACTTGAACCCAGTGTGAATAGTCACCAAATTATATATATATATATGTATAAAGTTGTTACTGTTTTTCTCAACATAGTACAAGCTATTATATGTCTCTTATATTCGTTTATTTCTTAACATTTAACAAACACTGCCTCTGTTGATATTCAAAAAACAAGTTTTAAGCAAATTGTTAACAGTTTACAGGATTAGTTGCAGTACTTTGCAAAAGTATAGAACAAAATTAAAAAAACAACATTGTTGAATCTGGCACTGTCGGCCGTTGGGGTTACGTCACATTCTACTAAGAGATATGTTTTACACGATCCTAAGGTCACTGTCGTGCACGGACTCCGTGCAGTAGGCGGTAGAATGATTCAAGAGGTTTACCGGGGAGATCAACATTCTAAGTAGAGCCGGACTGGCATGTGATTCATAATCAGCCCCTGAGGAAGGGACTTAGGGCCATATGTATGAACACATTTTCCCATAGACACAGAATGGGTAAAACCCTTTGCCACATCTGGCCCGAGGGCCTGAAATGCATTGGGCGAGAAGAACAAAACAGTGTTGCTTTTTAATTTTGTGGAGGGCGGAAATAAAATGTAAATGAGACTTAAACAGACCAATGGATGAAAAGAGCGGACCAAAAGCCCCTCGGTGTACATCATATGTACTTATACACTAAAGCTGTCCCTACAGCACAACCTAAACGTGGGTACCTGAAAGACCGAATATATTGTTTTTCCAGTCTACTTAAACCTGATTGGCGTTAATTTCCCCCGTACAGTCCAAGCGCCCCGAGTGTGCCATTGGCTGCATGCAGCACTAGATGAAAGGATAATGCTCTCCATGTAAATAAGTGTGGCTGGAGGCAACTTTTATATCCACATTTTTCCAGTCCTAACAGTGGTGTCTCCTCCACTAAGGCAGAGGAGTGTTGCCCGCAGCATTTTGAGTGATGGAGAAAAAAAAAAAAAAATAATACTACATTATTATCATTTTATTTTTCGGGTTTACGGGGCGGGGCTTGGCTGTGTCACAGCCAGCACGGGGAGTAGGGGTGGGCGCCTTAGTGCGCATGACTGTTTGGCCGGCCGTCTTGGGCAGCCAAACAGTCATGTGCACTTTGCATGTTCTCCACCAGCTGTAATACCCAGCCTGGTGAGGAACATGCACAAGCTCCCACGGGCCTGTCTGAGCACCGAACTGCGGCGCTCAGACCAATCACAACGCTGCATTGCAGAGTTGCGATTGGCTAGGGAAGGCAGTTTGTGCTTCTTGCTTCAAGCAGTAACAGAAGAGTACGATGTAAGGCCGTGGGTCAGCGGTTCGACAGCAAGGTAAGTCTTTTTTTAAATTTATTTTTCTATCTCTATCCCTACCCCACCCCACCTGTGCTTCTCGGTGGCAGCTGCCACCGAGTCCTAAATCAAGCCAGGGGATTTGCCTCTCTTCGGAGTGTTGCTTCCCAGGAACCACACCCACCCTTTCTATTTGCACCGGATGCTGACGGAGCCGGGCCTGTTGTTGGGATAGGACAGGGAGGTCCAGGACGCAATACAGGTAGAATCAAAGGGCATGGCGTGCCAGGTGATGAGAAGGTAGGAGACCCCCGGCCAGATAAACATGCCTCATGTTCTTTCTGACTGCAGCTGAGATTGTCTAGAGCAGTTCTTCCCAAACTTTTTAGAATCACAACCCAATTTTCACAGCAACAAACTTCGTGGCTCACCTAGCTTTGAAGACCATGAGACGGGTGATATTTAATGTAACTAAAGTATTGTGTAGTGGCGCACTGTTTTATAGACAGCACATTTTCTATTGGAGAGGCCAATACATTTGCAGAGACATGCAGGTTTACTGATAAAACTATGCAGCTCTCAAATAATATTGTGTGGAAATTGGCTTTCAGCGAATATTTATCATTTGTACATCACCAAGTGTTTTGATCCTAATACAATTTTTGTTTCCTTCACACTTCAGAATTACAAAATATTGTGCTTCGTTTTAGCTTTCCTAACTGCTGAAGGAATAAAGTTTATTTACAGGTAATTAAGTTTTGCTGTGTGTTACAAAAAATGACACACTACACCTTTCCCTTTCGCATAATTCACATTACTTTTCTTTCTCTGACTGCCAAGTGAGAGGAGTTTGTAAACACCAATCCCCATGTTAAAAATAAGCAGCACTTTATCAGAAGAGATAGCCTGACATTTGACCTTTGTCTTTGAAGAGAAGCATATGTGATAAGATAAGTACAGAATTTAAAGGCATCTAATATTTATTGCTTGGACCCTCAACGCACCAAATATTGGCGGGCGAACCAGCAGTGGGTCACGACCCACAGTTTGGGAAACAGAGAGAGGCTTCAAGTACAGCTATTACCACAAGGAACAATGTATATAGTATTTAATTATAAAATCTATTTTGTACAGCAACTTTCACCAACGCCTCACGGCTTGATGGTTTTTATGAACCAAACCCACTCTTACACGCACGCGCCCTCTACGTGAACATAAGCTACGATTGTACAATTTGGCTTATTGACCAGTTTGTTGTGGGAGAGTTCGAAGTAAAGGTCCGGGCACTGCAACTTGTATGCGGGGTACCACTGCCAGCCTCTTACCATGAGCCGTACACTTGGTAAGCTTTCAGCATCTTGTTCAGTTGCTACTAACCTCCCCTCACTCCAGGTTTCTAAATGTCACGGTCTTCCTTATAGTTTCGTCGTTATCATTGAATCCCATGTCCTCATTTACCCGCTGTTCGTGTCGAATCCCTTGGTAAGACCATAGCCTTATTCAATCACCAGTACCTATTTCGGCGATCACTGCTTTCACGTTTGTTTAGCATGCATGCACGCACTTCCATTACTTTACGAGGGTACCTATTCTCTTCTAAGGTGGTTTTGAGCATGATATTAACAGTTTCTTTTCAGCTTTTTTAACTTTTCTTTCACTCCACGATTATCTGTTAAAAATGCACTTTGCTTCTGACAAACCTACTCAGATGGCTGCATTCAGTTTAATATAGGCCAATGCACTTTATGTTATCATGTCTATTGCCTCTGCCAACAAGTTTATGATATGTGTATACTATTTCTTGTAGATTCCCCTGACGAAGTGCAAACTTTATTTGCCCGAAATGCATTGGGATGTATAATTGGAAACCCTTCACGAACTTATGTGGACTTTACTTTTGAATTTGAACTTTGAACTTTATGAATGAATATAAAGATACCTCACGCAAAGCGTCAAGGACCATACGTTGCTTCACTGCCTGATATGTTTCTTTCAGAAATTTGAAAATATGTTTGAAATGTTTTGAAATGCCATTGAAATCATTGTATAATGTAGTACACTCTGTTGAGTGACCTGTAGCAGTGCACCGGGGCTACCAGATCACCATCTGGTATTCTCTCGTTTTGAATTCTCATAGGCCCGCAGAGCCTATTTTCCAGCTGCACGCATTGTTTATTCTTGTATAAGTTTAGTTTAATTGATTATTCTTAAAAGTTTTGAATACTGAGTGCAAGACAGTTGCCACACCTCCCCTTTAGCCTCTTACCATGAGGCATCATAGACTTTCCATACATCTACCAGGTATAAGGTGCTTTGCATTAAAGTGGGAACTTTCAGTTAGGTCCCTTATCTGGCAACTTATGCAGTTCCTTCTCAACTAGTTTCAAGTGTTAAGAGTGCTTAATTTGTATATAAAAAATAGTACAGTTGCCACAAATGTGTTCTGGAACGATTGCCAGCGCTGCTGAATGCTGGGGTTGCCAGGGTTGCTTGTTCTACCTCATGCCTATTTCTTCTACCACCTCACACTTCCTATCTCCTTATCTCACTTTTCCTTATTCTTTTTCATCCTTATGGTCCCTCTTTGGCACTATTTTTCTTTTACTTCCTCCTCCTTTCTCCTTAGACCTATTCCCAAAGATGAGTATAGGTGTCCCCCACCAAAGACATCTATTCACCAAAATGCCAGAGGTAGTGGACATGACATCATGCACCCTTTGACTTTAACGGTAATAAACATCATACAAATTCTGACCCTGAATTTTGCCAGAAAGTGATGTTACATGATCTTAACCGTGATAACATCACAACAATTGACATCCCTGAAGTTCCATAGTAACTGCATGATTAATATAACATATAGTGGGACCATGTATAAATTATCACTATAATATGTTACGGCATTAATATTGGATGGCTCTTAGGATGCAAGGAGGGGTGAGGCTGTTGAAGGGTTTGATTCATGTTGATGTCCTGCGATTTTTTGTGGTCAAATCTGTTTATTGGCATTTTAAAGAAAGATAGCACATTGCATGAGACGGTTCAACAATGAGTACATAGTGAGCGGGCATGCATGTTGATGGCCTGTGATTATGCATAGTGTATGATGAACATATGAAACCAATAAAATATGTTTTCAAAAAAATGATTAATATAACAACACAACACAGACATTTCATAGAACCTACATGCATAATGTAACAGCACAACACAGACAAGTGTCTGCTTTACATACCACCTTCATTATGGTGGTAACATGAAATGCATGAGGAATATTACATTTCATTTGCAGTAGATGAAAGATTCTGTGTTCATCTGAAGAAGAGATAGTGCCACAAAACACAAACAGGACTGGGAACCTAATTTATACTGTCATGAATTATATTTCAACTTGTGTTAGTTGCAATGAGAAGTGTAGGAAGAGAAAACAAGCAATTGAAAGGACAATAGTAGTTAATTCCACATGTATTAATTGATGGAGAACATATATTGAATATGACCTATGTTATGTTATCTATTTCATTGGCTTAAATTATTCCTTATTGTTAACATATTTTGGTTTATGATCATTTGAACAGAGGTGTAGGCTTTATTCAAACACATGTTTCAGGTATTCACAATAACCAAACGTATAAAAAATCAATTATTTTTTATTTAATCAGAAGGGTGTGCATAGTCCTGCTGAATGCAGTTTATTTTACAAAACCTAGGTCTATGTGGAAGCTGCAGAAAGTACACAGTACTCATTAAGGTACAAATTACCTTTGGGTCTTGCAGTGGCGGCTGGCGATCTTTGAAAGTGGAGAGGAGTAATACCTGCCCTGAATTGTAGTGAGTGAGAGAAGCGAATAATCATGACCTCTTAAAGGAAGAACATTTTGGAAAATGTTGAAACCAAATAGTCCCTTCTAAAGCATCATTTCACATAAATTTGATGTAAATCCGTAGCCTCTGAATGAACACTCATTCAATATTCAAGTCCTTTCATGGTGTGCTGTGGGCTCCTACATATGTCAAGATTACCTCCAACACCAGCCTTTTTCCACTAGTACCCATTGTCAAGAATGACCTCCAGTATGCCAGTGCCAGCATTTTGGCATGGGTGCCTCTATAATCCAGTAATGATCTTTGGTACGCTACGGCTAAAAGCAGCCTCGCAAGCATAACATCACATTCTCAGTCACGCTCCCTTACATTCACTCACTCACATTCTCATTCTTTCCCAGTCATTCTTTCTCGCTCACGCCCTCGCACTCACTCTTACTATCACTGTCTCATTTTCACTCATTCACTCTCAATCACTCTGACTTGCTCATAGTTTCTCGCTCACTTAACTTGCACTGATCCTTACTCTTACCCACTTATTCTTACTAAGTCTCACACATTCTCATTCACTTTGACTCACTTATTCTCACTCATTCATTCACACTAACACTCTCTCGTTCACTCTACTCTCACTAACTCATACTTTCTCCCTCACACTCACCTGCCTTTACTCTTACTCTCACAAATTCTCATTTATGCTCACTCACTCTGACTCATTCTCACTCAGTTACACTAACACTCATGTTCACTCACACTCTCCTACACTCCCTCACACTCATTCTTTTTCATTTTTACTCACTCACTTGCTGTCACTTTCACTCATTCATTTTGACTTAATGGAGCCCTGACACCGACGAGAGTCAATGTTCCCGAGGGGCTTGTCACTGATTTTGCTATCTCTGAGGCTACGGGTCCCAGAGACAGGGTTGGGGCTCTCGTATATGCCCCCTGATGATCGCTAAATGACATCAATGCCTGCCACCAGGTCCGCAACGACCATTGGGCTTCAGTCCCCCCCTGTTGTGCGTGTCAGACCAGGCTGAGACAGCTTCCCGGGCGCACACAAAGACAGTTTTTGAGCTCATCGCAGCCGCACCTGAGTACTTCTCAGGTCTTTAAAAGAGCATTTACCTGTTAACAAGGCTTTGTTGTTTTTTCACCCCTTCATCTCCACTCTGCGTATTCCTGGAAGAATTATCCCCCCCAGAAGTTTGTAGTACTCCCCCCCCCCCCCCCCCCCCCCCCCGAAATTTGGCTCTAATTGCGCCTCTGCCTGCCACCAATAACCACCAGCTCAAATTAAGCACTGTGTGTCAATATTGTTCTCTTCTGTTTAACAGCCTTGCTGCAGTAGGCTGAAACAAGCTTGTCAGCTCTGGTGGGGCTCAAGTCCAAAACGTGCTTAGAAACCCTTTTTTGCCTGTATGTAGTAAAGGTCCGGGCACTGCAACTTGTATGCGGGGTACCACTGCCAGCCTCTTACCATGAGCCGTACACTTGGTAAGCTTTCAGCATCTTGTTCAGTTGCTACTAACCTCCCCTCACTCCAGGTTTCTAAATGTCACGGTCTTCCTTATAGTTTCGTCGTTATCATTGAATCCCATGTCCTCATTTACCCGCTGTTCGTGTCGAATCCCTTGGTAAGACCATAGCCTTATTCAATCACCAGTACCTATTTCGGCGATCACTGCTTTCACGTTTGTTTAGCATGCATGCACGCACTTCCATTACTTTACGAGGGTACCTATTCTCTTCTAAGGTGGTTTTGAGCATGATATTAACAGTTTCTTTTCAGCTTTTTTAACTTTTCTTTCACTCCACGATTATCTGTTAAAAATGCACTTTGCTTCTGACAAACCTACTCAGATGGCTGCATTCAGTTTAATATAGGCCAATGCACTTTATGTTATCATGTCTATTGCCTCTGCCAACAAGTTTATGATATGTGTATACTATTTCTTGTAGATTCCCCTGACGAAGTGCAAACTTTATTTGCCCGAAATGCATTGGGATGTATAATTGGAAACCCTTCACGAACTTATGTGGACTTTACTTTTGAATTTGAACTTTGAACTTTATGAATGAATATAAAGATACCTCACGCAAAGCGTCAAGGACCATACGTTGCTTCACTGCCTGATATGTTTCTTTCAGAAATTTGAAAATATGTTTGAAATGTTTTGAAATGCCATTGAAATCATTGTATAATGTAGTACACTCTGTTGAGTGACCTGTAGCAGTGCACCGGGGCTACCAGATCACCATCTGGTATTCTCTCGTTTTGAATTCTCATAGGCCCGCAGAGCCTATTTTCCAGCTGCACGCATTGTTTATTCTTGTATAAGTTTAGTTTAATTGATTATTCTTAAAAGTTTTGAATACTGAGTGCAAGACAGTTGCCACACCTCCCCTTTAGCCTCTTACCATGAGGCATCATAGACTTTCCATACATCTACCAGGTATAAGGTGCTTTGCATTAAAGTGGGAACTTTCAGTTAGGTCCCTTATCTGGCAACTTATGCAGTTCCTTCTCAACTAGTTTCAAGTGTTAAGAGTGCTTAATTTGTATATAAAAAATAGTACAGTTGCCACAAATGTGTTCTGGAACGATTGCCAGCGCTGCTGAATGCTGGGGTTGCCAGGGTTGCTTGTTCTACCTCATGCCTATTTCTTCTACCACCTCACACTTCCTATCTCCTTATCTCACTTTTCCTTATTCTTTTTCATCCTTATGGTCCCTCTTTGGCACTATTTTTCTTTTACTTCCTCCTCCTTTCTCCTTAGACCTATTCCCAAAGATGAGTATAGGTGTCCCCCACCAAAGACATCTATTCACCAAAATGCCAGAGGTAGTGGACATGACATCATGCACCCTTTGACTTTAACGGTAATAAACATCATACAAATTCTGACCCTGAATTTTGCCAGAAAGTGATGTTACATGATCTTAACCGTGATAACATCACAACAATTGACATCCCTGAAGTTCCATAGTAACTGCATGATTAATATAACATATAGTGGGACCATGTATAAATTATCACTATAATATGTTACGGCATTAATATTGGATGGCTCTTAGGATGCAAGGAGGGGTGAGGCTGTTGAAGGGTTTGATTCATGTTGATGTCCTGCGATTTTTTGTGGTCAAATCTGTTTATTGGCATTTTAAAGAAAGATAGCACATTGCATGAGACGGTTCAACAATGAGTACATAGTGAGCGGGCATGCATGTTGATGGCCTGTGATTATGCATAGTGTATGATGAACATATGAAACCAATAAAATATGTTTTCAAAAAAATGATTAATATAACAACACAACACAGACATTTCATAGAACCTACATGCATAATGTAACAGCACAACACAGACAAGTGTCTGCTTTACATACCACCTTCATTATGGTGGTAACATGAAATGCATGAGGAATATTACATTTCATTTGCAGTAGATGAAAGATTCTGTGTTCATCTGAAGAAGAGATAGTGCCACAAAACACAAACAGGACTGGGAACCTAATTTATACTGTCATGAATTATATTTCAACTTGTGTTAGTTGCAATGAGAAGTGTAGGAAGAGAAAACAAGCAATTGAAAGGACAATAGTAGTTAATTCCACATGTATTAATTGATGGAGAACATATATTGAATATGACCTATGTTATGTTATCTATTTCATTGGCTTAAATTATTCCTTATTGTTAACATATTTTGGTTTATGATCATTTGAACAGAGGTGTAGGCTTTATTCAAACACATGTTTCAGGTATTCACAATAACCAAACGTATAAAAAATCAATTATTTTTTATTTAATCAGAAGGGTGTGCATAGTCCTGCTGAATGCAGTTTATTTTACAAAACCTAGGTCTATGTGGAAGCTGCAGAAAGTACACAGTACTCATTAAGGTACAAATTACCTTTGGGTCTTGCAGTGGCGGCTGGCGATCTTTGAAAGTGGAGAGGAGTAATACCTGCCCTGAATTGTAGTGAGTGAGAGAAGCGAATAATCATGACCTCTTAAAGGAAGAACATTTTGGAAAATGTTGAAACCAAATAGTCCCTTCTAAAGCATCATTTCACATAAATTTGATGTAAATCCGTAGCCTCTGAATGAACACTCATTCAATATTCAAGTCCTTTCATGGTGTGCTGTGGGCTCCTACATATGTCAAGATTACCTCCAACACCAGCCTTTTTCCACTAGTACCCATTGTCAAGAATGACCTCCAGTATGCCAGTGCCAGCATTTTGGCATGGGTGCCTCTATAATCCAGTAATGATCTTTGGTACGCTACGGCTAAAAGCAGCCTCGCAAGCATAACATCACATTCTCAGTCACGCTCCCTTACATTCACTCACTCACATTCTCATTCTTTCCCAGTCATTCTTTCTCGCTCACGCCCTCGCACTCACTCTTACTATCACTGTCTCATTTTCACTCATTCACTCTCAATCACTCTGACTTGCTCATAGTTTCTCGCTCACTTAACTTGCACTGATCCTTACTCTTACCCACTTATTCTTACTAAGTCTCACACATTCTCATTCACTTTGACTCACTTATTCTCACTCATTCATTCACACTAACACTCTCTCGTTCACTCTACTCTCACTAACTCATACTTTCTCCCTCACACTCACCTGCCTTTACTCTTACTCTCACAAATTCTCATTTATGCTCACTCACTCTGACTCATTCTCACTCAGTTACACTAACACTCATGTTCACTCACACTCTCCTACACTCCCTCACACTCATTCTTTTTCATTTTTACTCACTCACTTGCTGTCACTTTCACTCATTCATTTTGACTTAATGGAGCCCTGACACCGACGAGAGTCAATGTTCCCGAGGGGCTTGTCACTGATTTTGCTATCTCTGAGGCTACGGGTCCCAGAGACAGGGTTGGGGCTCTCGTATATGCCCCCTGATGATCGCTAAATGACATCAATGCCTGCCACCAGGTCCGCAACGACCATTGGGCTTCAGTCCCCCCCTGTTGTGCGTGTCAGACCAGGCTGAGACAGCTTCCCGGGCGCACACAAAGACAGTTTTTGAGCTCATCGCAGCCGCACCTGAGTACTTCTCAGGTCTTTAAAAGAGCATTTACCTGTTAACAAGGCTTTGTTGTTTTTTCACCCCTTCATCTCCACTCTGCGTATTCCTGGAAGAATTATCCCCCCCAGAAGTTTGTAGTACTCCCCCCCCCCCCCCCCCCCCCCCGAAATTTGGCTCTAATTGCGCCTCTGCCTGCCACCAATAACCACCAGCTCAAATTAAGCACTGTGTGTCAATATTGTTCTCTTCTGTTTAACAGCCTTGCTGCAGTAGGCTGAAACAAGCTTGTCAGCTCTGGTGGGGCTCAAGTCCAAAACGTGCTTAGAAACCCTTTTTTGCCTGTATGGCGACACCTATAGGTGGCTAATGGTACCTGAATATATTGCAAGACCAGTCCAAGCCTGCTTCTGTGATATATAAAAAATAAAATAGTGGCCCTGCGGCCCACGAAAAGAGTGTGGCCTTGGGTAAGTAGCCTTGACTGCCCTCCACCCCGTCTGACAACCAGCATTAAGGCATCTGTGCCTGGCCAAAGAAGGTTTCGCCACCATTCTCATGGTTTACAGCAGATATGTTTAAAGACAGTCACATTGTAATAGGTGATCTCAATTAATATAAATGAGTTTTATTAATAGTTATAGTGGCTCTCCTGAATCAAGCCCTCCTGGAGCATAACAGTAGCACCTCTTTTCTGGTCTGAGACCTAAGGCGCTGCAGAGATGGGTGTGGCACAGTGACCAGAGCAGCTGACTCCGGAGCGCGCTGCTTACGGTTCGATCGCAGGTGGCAGCTCACCTCAGCATCATGTGACCCTGGGCAATAGCTCACTTAATTTCCTCGACGGCCCCAAGCGCCTTGAAGAGATGATATGTTTGCGCTTTACAAATATGGATTATTGTTATTACTATTTGCTAGCAACGGGTACCTCTTTTCTCAGTTTCAGTTTATAACTTTATTCGAATGTTTGAAAAAAACATCATAAAAGTATACAATTTAAAACATTACATATACATAATACAAAAAAAATGCAGAAACAAAGATAACATTGTCGCATGCTGCGGGGATTACTGCACATAAAATTACGGGAAAACCATGCTAAGTCTAGCTCTGATAGATTTCAGTATAAAAGTGGCAGTATAAAAACATATATCTGGGCTTGAAAGTGAGAAAAGAAGCCTCAGAGCGCTATCAGTGGTATACATAGAATATTTTAGGAACATAGGCTTGAGGAAACAAGTGCGTTGCGCTTTATACAGGGGACAGAGTAATAAAAAGTGCATTGTGCTTTGTTTGGAAGAACCGTCACATGGACATGGGGTAACTGGGTGAGATTTCATAATCGGAAAGGCAACCAAGTTATGTACTATACCTAATCTTAGCCTTGAAAGAACAAACTGATGGGATTGTCTGTAGATAACATTAAGGTACATGGGAATACCCCGGCTATCATCTTTCAAGGACAGGTGGAAAATATGGGTAGAATATTCTCTAGTAACATAACTTCGCACATCCGATTTCGCCCTAAAATAGACATTTTTTAGTTCCTGTTTGTCTAAAGTGTTCAGACAGGTAGGGTCATTTCCTAGGTCCATGTCAAACAGGTCTTTAACAGTCGAAGCTACATATTTTAACCATGGAATACTCGAAGCTTTGTCCAAGAGTAAGCAGTCTTTGATAATGTCTTTGGTAAATGCTGTTTCCGTCTTGGTAAAAATGGATTTCCATACCAACAGTGGTCTCAATCCGGTGAGGTCAGACAGGTAATCCAGGTCTAGTTCCGAATGGGTTAAAACGGTAGATGCAGAGGAGGGGAGACAAAGTAGCCGTTTAATAAACTTGTTTTCTTCGATTTGTAGGGCCTTGGCATTGCAATGTCCCCATACCCCTGAACCGTACAATGCTATCGAGGTACATCTGTGCTTGTATATGGTCAGCATATCCACAATACGGCGGCTTCCTACTTTGGAGGCAAAGCGGAAGACGCCTAAGGATGCTTTCCCCATTCTTGCTTTGACATTTGTTTCCTCAGGGGCCCATGATCCTCTGTCGTTAAATGTAACTCCCAAATAGCAGAAATTAGTGACAATTGTAATATGGTTTTCCTTAAAAGAAAAATGTTTAAAAAGTTTCAGCTTTTTCCCACACACCATGACAAATGTTTTAGTATTATTAATTTTGAGTTTCCTTTTCAATATAAATTCATAAAACCCATCCATCAATTTTTGTAGGCCTATAGGGGTCCTGGAAAGAAGAACTGTATCATCGGCATAAAGCAATACCGGTATAGGGGTGCCACCTACTTGGGGGGCATCGGCATGGATTTGCTTTAGTTCTTGTTCCACCGAGTTGATGAAGAGTGAGAAAAGCAACGGGGCTAAAACACAGCCCTGTCGGATGCCAGATCTTACTCTAATCTTCCGTGTACACTCACCCTCAGGACCATAACGAATTTGGGCGGATAAGTTAGAATAGAGTGTGGCTAAGAAATAGATGATATCAGGGGGGGCTCCCATACCCAGCAGAGTTGTCCATAACAGGGCATGGTCGACCAAATCAAATGCGCTTGAAAGATCTGCAAAGCACAAAAATAATGATCCCGGCTTGGCCTTGGTATACTTCCCTATTAAGAGGTTCAAGTTAATACATTGTTCAATCGTACCAAGGCCCTTTCTAAAGCCATATTGGGATGGGGCAAGAATGTTATTATCAAAAGCCCAATCTTCCAAGCGTGCTAACAGGACCCTACTCAAAATTTTCAGTGATGAATCCAGCAGGGAGATAGGGCGGTAGTTCTTAGCCTCTCCTCTATCCCCCTTTTTGTAGATTGGAATAATGATGGATTCGCCCCAGGTGGAAGGGGTCCTGTTGTCCATAGCAGCATTAAAGGCTATGGTCAGTAAAGGGCTCCAGAGTGCTGGATCATATTTGTATAGGTCGATTGGTACCCCGTCTGGGCCTGGGGCTTTCCCCCCTTTGCTATTCCTTATTGCCAAATCCACCTCGTGGATCGTAATTCTCGGGAATTCAACTGGGGTATTGCTAGTGGTGTTAAAATTTACAGAGGACACTCCAGTTGGATCGAAGATCCCTGAGAAGTGGGCCACCCATCCCTCTTCACTAACTTGGGCAGTGAGAACAGGGAATTCCTCTTTTTGCAGGAATGGGCTATTGATGGTACTCCAAAAAAGTTTACTATCCCGGAGGGCTGCAGCTTTGCTCAGGTCTTCCCAGGCTATTTCTCTAAGTTCTTGTTTCCTGGTTTTAAGCTCTTTTTTGTAATTAGCCCTCAGTAGTTTAACTGCTTCCCTGTCTCTCGGGGTGGTTGAGAGGGCAAGTTTAAGGGATTTTAGTGCCTTTGTACATGCTTGGCTAAACCAACCCTGTGTAGCCTGTCTGGTTTTAGCCTTCTTTGAGGTAAGAATTTGCTTAATTGTGACGCCCAACTTCTCAAAGTTATTTACAGATTGTTCTGGGGGGACTTCCGTATCAAGGCAGCTAAGTATCATATTTAGGCCAGCTTTCACCACCCTGCGATGTAAATTCTCTGCTTTTTCCCCACTCCACTTTATGCGGGTCCCATTTGGTCTACATGGGGTAATATCGTCGACAGCCCTACCGGAGAATACGTCCCTATGGAGCTCACAATATAGGACCATAGTAAGTGCGTTGTGGTCACTCAGGTCGTGATCTAGGATCTGGGGGACCGAACAATGAGGAGCTACCCGATTAGAAATAATCAGGAAATCTATTATAGAGGTGGTGTTTCTCCCCTTAAAGGTAGGTGCCAGATTACCCTCGTTATCAGGGGCATGTTGGTGGATTAATATATCAATTTTTATCATCAGATTGTTAAGGGAAGTGCCATATGGAGAGTGTAAAAAGTGGAGTAAATTTTCCCCATTTTCCCCATCATGACCACAGGTAGTTGAGTATGAGAGAGGGCAAGTTCTGATGTTAAAATCTCCTCCCCAAACAATATCGTAAGATACAGTTGTATTACAGAGAATAGAATCCAGGGCCGATTCAAGTTCATCTACTACAGTGGTGCTAGAGGGGTCAAAAGTGTTATTGTAATGGTTAATCAGTAATAAATTTCTATCCCTGCCTACCGATATTTCCAAAATTTGCGAATGGGACCCCACGATATGGCTTTTCCTAACACGTAAAGGAAGGTGTACAGAAAGTAAAATCAACAATCCCCCTTTGGCCCTCCCCATTGCAGATTCCACCGCATTACAGTTATAAGAAACAAAACCATCAAAAGCAATATCTTCCACTGACCACGTTTCCTGCAGACATAAAATATCAAAATCCACAATGTGTTCCCTCCAACCCAGTGCTGAAACCTTTTGCCGCCACCCAGCAATGTTCCAGCTCATCAATGAATAGCCCTTAGCCCTTTGATCCCTTGCTGTGTTAATGTGATTAATTGGGACAGAGGATATAGTGCGGGTCGTATCTAGGTAAACCAGATCCGGTACAGTAAGGGTAGCTGTGTCAGGGGGAATGGGAGTAATTTCGGGACATTGTATGGCGGGTATCGTGACGGGTGAGATCTGAACCGTATTAATGGGGATAACTACGGTAGGAGTAGGTAAGTGAACCATGTATGGGACATCAGGTTTGGCCGGAATGATGGTCGGCTTCAGAGGGCGAGAGACGGGGTGTAGTCAGTCCACTCCCTCTAGGCCGTCTAAGCAAGCAAAGCGGTTATGGTCCATAAAGGGGTGGAATTGAGGAGCGTGTAGAGGTAGTCTAGGTGGTCTGGCATCATATGCTCGATGTCTGCCCCTCCGTTCCACAACGGACCAATCCCCTCTTCTTTGTTGGTGGCGAATATTGGGTGGTGGGAAGAAATAGGAGACAGGAAGGGTTTGGATCGTAGAGTCAAAAGATCTATTGAAACCTGCGCATATATGGGATACTGTGCGGGGGTCTCTAAAGCTAACGGTTAGGCAGTCCCCATTGATGTTTTTAGGGGTCTTGCCTATCCAGGGGACCCTCCTTACCATAATAATTTCGTTGTGCAGGTGGCTCGGGAGCGGTCTATTCCAGTTGAGCCATTTTATAACTTTGTTCTTCAACGAACTAAAGGTTTCTGATTCCCCTGTTTCTAGAGGTGGTACCCCGGCTAAGATGACAGTAAACCGATTTGCCTCCGGGGGTAGATCGGGCCGTCTAGGTCTAGGGGTATTAAGTGCCTCACTTGGTGCTCCCTGGGCCGTATGATCTGTTGGGTTAATTTGGCTTGGTTGTTGGCTCGCCACATTGTTAGTTGTTGGATTATTGGACTGAGATTGGATAAGGGGTGGTATGCAAGTATTAGGTGGGGGGATATTCGGTTGGTTCAAAACCGGATTGGTAGGAGCAGGGATCGCAGGGGTTATGGTAGTCGTGGGGATGTGTTGGTTCTGAAGGTTACCAAGGGTGGCTAAAATGGAGGCAGATGTTTTCTCTACATTAGATATTCTGGAGCAGAGCCTATCCAGTTTAGCCTCTAATGGGGATATGATTGATTTAAGTAGAGCCACGGCCCATTCCATGGATATTTCTGTATTCGGAGGTTGAGCATCACAGGGGGTAAAGGTGGTCTGGGGTGGTGGTGCCTCCCGTACCTTAGCTGACTTTGCAGCCCTTCCCAATTTGACTTCTTTTTTGTTGTACACTCTTTTCCGTTTCCTCACCGCACCCTCTCTTTCCCCGCGGCTCTTGGACTCAGTAATACTCACATCAGGGTGGGATAAAGTGGAGACATTATTGCTTACAGGTACATAGTTAAGGTCAGCAGCAATGTTAGTTGATATAACCGGGGTAGCTAGGTGGCTAGGGTCTTCTGTGGGTGGGGATATTATATCCGCAATAGCAGACTGATCGCTGTCTCTAATGGGCGTTTTAGCATTGGCAAGGGGTCCTATAGAAGATCGTTTAAGAGAAATAAGTTCTGTGGACAAACGCTTTTCCAGTATAACAATCTCCTTGTCTATAATGTTATTAGCCCTTATGAGGAATTTCTCCATACCTCCAGCGGTTGACAGGCTGCCAGTTAGGGAAGATTTGATCCTATTGTCTCTGCCGGCCATAGTCCCTCGGGATGGGGGCGCACACAGGTTAGAGGGGTGGCCCGGTCCGGTCACTCCGGGTCACTAACGGTCACAAACGGTCCCGCCCTTGTCCCGGGCTTCTCCCGGTCGCTCCCGCTCGCTCCCGCGAAGCGGAGATACTGCACTCCAAGTGATACTACAGCTGTGATTTCATTCACTGATAGGCGGGGGGGCGTGGCCAGCGGGGAGGGCAGCCCAGGTGTTGCTGGTTGGGCGCGCAGGGGCTCCTGGTCACTGGAGTCCCCTGCCTTGCTCGCAGCCCCGCTGCTGGAACACTTGCCTGACCCCGCGCTCCTCCTTAGATCCTTGGTGCAGCCCTCTGATGGTCGACGCGCTGCGGGACCCGCGAAGCGGGTCCGGCGAGTCGTGGGTGGAGAAGAGGAGGGAAAGGTCCGCAGAGCGGCTGGTCCACCGTGCTCCACAAGGTAGGTAGCAAACAAACCTCTTTTCTCTTGAATGTGCAGTGCTTAGCTAAAATTCAGACTTTTCAGTGGCTTCTCTTCTGTTTTAAAATGTCTGTTTCCATGGCTTTGAAAATGTAGTAATCACCATTGTAATGCATCAGATGAAGTGATGTTTCGAAATGCTTCACTCCTTGGGGAAATAAGCATAGAATAATTGTGTGGCACCTCGGCTCAGCTAAAAACAAAAGCATCTCCTACTGTGATGAAAAAGAAATTTAAACAAGTTGGTTTTAATTAGCCAGAATGAAAAAAAAAGTTGAAGCCTGCCTCCAGAGCTCTGATAGGGGACCCGCTGAGCGGCACTTCACAGAAATCTAAGACACACAATGCAAGCAACCCTCAGAGGGGGTCTGCAATTTAAAAAAGACCAAACAGAAAAACAACACCAGAGAAATCCTATCGGGCTTTTAATGAATTTAATAAAGATGACTGAAATGGAAATGTTTCTTTCACAGAGGAAATGACAGAGAAACAGCGTTAGACTGACAAATAAATATAAATTACCAGTGAATTAAACGGAAATATTTCAAAAGTATAAATGAAGGTTTAGATTGCATTGAAGGCAATGTAAACACTATTTAATCATCCACATTTTATAAATCTAATTTCAAGCTACCATATTGTTGTTTTTTTATTTAATAAAATGTGATCTAATTAAATGCCGTTGTCTTTTTTTGCCTCAGTTTAAAAATGCATTATGGATGCAAACACTTTAAGAAAGTATTATTCTTGTAAGAGGCTATTTCTAAATGAATAATTTAGAAGTTCCAAATTCTCGGTGCTGCCCCAGAGAACGCTCGGTCATAAGTTCTTTTCTTCCAAAAACGAGCTGGTTTCAGTAGAAGATCAGCTTTGCTCCTGGAGAATCGGTGTCCCCCTGATACAGTACCCATCCCTTATCTCGCAATGACCAAGGGACCCTGATGTACAACGCAGCACAGCTCCCAAAGTTTCTGCGCTGCGTGTTATGCTATGTGAGTTTGTAGAGCGCTGCCGATCACTCGTGAAGGTGTCCAGGGGCTGCATAGGGCAGGCCTGGGAGGGGAGGGGTTTCGTCTGGAAGAGCCAAGCCTTGAGTTTCCTTTTGGAAGTCCATGAGGGCAGGGGGGGTTCTGCGGTGCTTCGGGATGTTGTTCCAGGGAGCGAGGAGATAACCACCATTTCTGCAGGGACTTGCCATTCTCCTCCCCTCTCCCCAGCGCGGGCACACAATCAGGCTGCCGAGCACCAAGCACACACCTCTACGTCATAGTGCAAAGGTGTCTGCGTGAATGTAGTATAGTTTAGCATGGGAAGGGTGCCCTTCCAGTACAAAATACTATGCCAAGACAAACTGTAAGGCTTTCTCTACTTTGTACGTGTGCTGCTGTGCCGAAGGAGAATTAAAAGCATTGTCCCTTTTAATGCTTGCTTCAAACTGGAGTTATTTTTGGGTGCAAAACCCTGTCTACTATTGTTAATAGATAGTGTTTTGTGTCAAAAAGCATAAGTGGTGGCATGGAAATGCCCATGTTACACACTTCTGACGCACAGTAACTCGAAGCAGCCCATTGTGTTGCTTTGCATTGCTTTAAGGCAACTTTCCAGCGCAAAACAAGTTTTGGGCTGGAAAGTAAAACCAACAATAAACATTTAGCACGTTTGCATCACTTTTACGATGCAAACCCAGGTCAAAAGGTTTGTAAATCTCTCTTTTCGAGGGGCGCCTATTGCCACAGCCCATTCACTCTAAAGTAGGATCGAGCCCCATGTTATGCTAAATATGTAACATTTGCGAAGATTACAGACACTGCCAACTTTGAGATAAATCTCACCGTGTGAGAGGAGGTGGGGGCTTAAAGGGGCGTTGTCTGGGTCGGGCAGGGCCTTGAGCCCATAACTTTTATGTTGATCGTTACCACCACTCAACAAAAATGCTTCTGAGGCTGCGGCTAATGTCCAGGGGAATCTGCAGCCAGGCCCAGACTGGCCGTTGCAGGCACCGGGCAATCCCCCGGTGTGCCGCAAGGGTGGGGGCCGATTTTGGGCCTGGGGGCTTTTTTGTTACAGGGACGTTTTTGCAGCTGCAAAATCGGCCCTGTAACAAAATCGGCCGAAAACCGGCCCCGGCAAAGAGCTCGGTCGCACCCCCAGGGCGCCGGCCGAGCACTTTGCCAAGGCCGGTTTTTGGTTCTCAGTCCGCACCTGTCTGCGGCACTCCCCCAATGGAAATCTGCTGTGCACAGGTCCCAAAAACTAGCGGGAAGCTCACACTGCACAGGGGTTTCCAGCTCATGTTATCTCCCACCGTGTGAGATCGGCTCCTCAGCGGGAGACGCAAAGCTGATATCGGGTAACACACGATGGCACCGTGTGTGTTGGCAGGCCTGGTGAAATCAGCTAAAATCCAATCAAAGAACAGGGAGTACTGCTGAAGTGAGAATGGCTGCTTAAAGATTGCCCCACATTTGGGGGGGGGGAGTTTTATGTAGCATGAACTCGACCTGAAGGTACTGGAGCGCTTTACATGAGCATCAGTTACATTTCACAAGGACACATCCATTTTTTGGTAGGCACGAGGAGATTAAGTGATTTGTCCAGAATCACAGGTTGTTGAGTCGACGCAAAGACTTGATCCTGGTACCCCCTACTCCAAAGTCGTTACCACAACTTTCGAGTTGGTGTAAGACGCTATGACAAAATGTCAGCTTTGCAAGGTCACTCGCTCCAATTAGAGAGTCAAATATTACTGCATATGGTCAAGTATTTTTACATCTATTTTTATTTTGTGAGGGAAACTCTCAGAAAAAGATTCTAACTGATTAAAGGGGCCATCCTAAATTAATTCTAATTCTTTTTATTTAAAAAAAAGTGTATTATATGTATTATATCTCAGACAGTGAAACCAACTTCGAATACACAAAATATTCAAATTCCTACTTTTGAAATACTTAGTAAAAATGTTTTTAGTCTTCCTTCACTTTCAGAGATGCCTACTTTAACGTGACAGCCTTAAATTCTCATCAGAAATAACTTATATTTGTGATAACTAAGTATACATTTTGACTGGTGGTGTACAAAAATTATAACTTTGCCCGCAGATATGTGTAAAGGCAATAAATTGCAATTTAATGAAAAACGTTTTTCTAAAGGTCGTTCCTTAAAAAATTATTTCTGTAAGAGAATTATTTCAAATAAAAGCGTTTTAATTCTGCAAAATACACTTTTGGCAGTAATTTTGACCTGCTTTTAGTACAGTGTGCAATTTAGCAACTTGGCAAAGTTTCAAAAAACTTCTCATAATCGGTTGAAGCAAGCCTTACAAATTCTGAAACTCCCCAATATTTCTTTTAAACTCTACATTGGCATCTCAAAGCAAGATTTCTTCCTGGACAAATTGGTTCTAAATGTTTGTACGAACCAAGGCAAATCCTCGCCCTTGTAAACCAGTGTTATGTAGGTGTCATCTCTCATTTTAGTGTCAGCCGCTTCATTCATTGGGGAAACAAGAAAGTCCTATCAACAGGGCCTCTCATGGCCATCCCTCCCCTGTCACATTGTGGCCCTGAAGCAGAAGAAATAACCCACATTCACGATAGTCAGTGTATGTTTTGATTAGTGGTGTGCAAAATTATCATTTTGCCTGCAACAATATGTAAAGTTGAGAACATTCGATTTCATGAAAAACATTTCTGGGTAGAGGATATTATGGGGAAAAAAGTAAGAGATCTTCCACCAAATAGTACGGGGCATTTTACGAGCCCCTTTGCGTCGCTCTTGCAGAACGCGGTGCAAGAACCACGCAAATGAAAAATTTGATTTGTGAAGCCACTACAAGGTCACCTTGCGTGGCTTCATACATCTAGAGTGATGTAACGCAGCGCAAATCGCTGGGTTGCATTACTCAGCGCCAGGAAGCTGTTTCCATTGATGTTGCAGATTCCGACGCCTCTACAGATTTAAGATAACTTGAAACCTGAGGATGCACCAAAAACCTATGCCTCCCCCAATGAGGCATAACGAGGAGAAATATGGGGCATATTCACAAGAATTGTGGCGCAGGGCAGTGCAGCGAGCTACCTAGCTGCGCTGCCCTGCATTACAGGGAAAGGGAAGGAATGCGCCTTATTTATCCAATACAGCGCACTCCTGTCCTTCCCTCTTGTGCTGACACTATTTTGGCAGCTGAGCGCCAACACAGGCGCCCTAGCACCACGGTGCAAGAGTGCCGGGGTTGCATTCAGGATTGTTTTTGTGCAGGAAGGGCCACCTTCCTGCACAAAAACAATCCATAGCGGCTTTTCCCCTTTCTATGTGTGCTACAGAATGCAACACACATGGAAAGAGGAAAAAGATATTTCTCTTCGTAATGTCTCCCACGGGGAGGAATATCTTTTTGGCACATTTCCTGGTGTACCAGGCTTGGTAAATCTTGAAATGCATCAAAAACCATGGGGTTTGTGCTGGAACACCCACCCCGATGCCCATGGAACATTTCCCTTATGCAGAGCATTGCAATGCAGCGATTTGCGCTACGGCGCATTAATCCATATTTTTAAAGCCATTAAAAGCCGTGCAAAGTGGCTTGGGGCCTTGTGTCTTGCATTTACCACATTGCATAGTGCAAAAATTATGCAAAGCTCCCGTAAATATGCCCCAATACTTATTTCTCCACATGTTTTCCTCTTTCTATGTGTGCTGCAGAAAAATCCCCCCAGGACTGTTTTTGTGCAGGAATGTACCTGTTACTCCTGCCTACAACACAGGCCCCCTTGCACCGCACCGTGGGGCCAGGGGGCCCGCGTTGGCAGCAATCTGACAAAACAGCAGCAGTGCAATGGGAGGGAACAGAAATACACCATATTGGATAAATAGGCGCGTTTCTGAAGTGGCGGCTGCTGCATACCTAAAGTAGTGAGGCGGCCGCTGGTGAAGAGGGCAGCGGGTTGGGGAGGAAAATATAAGACTAATAAGGAAAAACGGACCTACTGCTCCACTCTACTCCCCCTGAAGCCGGCATAGCCGCTCCTCTCAGTGGCCGACGGCTGGAAGGCGATGGGCCCGTAAGGCACTGGCTCCCCACCCAATCCAGGCGCGGCTCTCACACGAGAACAGCGCCAGGAGTGGTCTGAGCGGCTTTGTTTGCCGCTCAACGGTGCATTGGAGTCTGTGCTGTTTCTCCAGCCCGGCTGTGGAACACGGCCAGGTTGTAGAGACATAAGTGCACATGTGTGTTTGGTCGGCCTCGGATGGTCGGCCGGCCGGCCAAACACACATGCGCACTTTTGAGTGCACTTTACTCCCCCCTGACATGCTCAGCCCCGCCTCGCCCTATATTTTTGTATGGGTCAGACAGCATACATGAAATGATAATAACATTGTGCTTTAGCATTTTATTCATTGTCTGCTGGCATTGCCGCCATTATGGACAAGCCGCCCCTTTACTGCCCTTTCCCTGTGGTCAGCGCGGTGCAGCGCGGTGCAGCACGGTGCGCGCTGCATTCGTTTGTCGTACATATCCCCTTAGAGGTAGAAGCTTTATTCCTGCAAAATCTACTTTTTGCAGGAATGTTTTCTTGCTCATCTATACATTGTGCAGCGTGTAAGCCTCCGGGGCTCAGCAGGTCCACCCCGTGGAGGGAGGATACCGAGATAAGGGGGCGCAGGGTACCACAGGGTGGCACCTGTGACAGCTCTTGTGAAACTGGAGCCCTGGAGGAAGAGGTTCTCAGAAGGCCTCGTGCTTTCACGGGTGTGAGGTTTCCGTTTTGAATCAGGCAAGTTCGCGGCCCTCTGAGAGAAGCTGCGACAAGGGGTGACTCACTGGCCGGCCAGCGGCCGAGCGCGGCTCACAGAGATCCGCAGATAGCTCGGTGGGCTAACGCATGAGCTGCAGAGAGCTTTCTGCAGCCTGGAACTTCTCGTCTCGGGTGTGTTGGGCAGTTCAGCAGCGCAGGGGCCCTTCTTGGCAGTGAACTCTGCCCTTTACAAGTGCCCATAACAGGGGCGTGAATCCTGAAGCGCAAGGCTCGGCTCCCCCCTCCCTCCCACCATCTCATCTACATCGTGCGGTTCATGGCTATGAGTATGGAACAGGGTGCTAGCAACCATAGCGCTTGAGACGTTGGTTCTTAAGAACTATACATCATTCTAATACCCGTAGCAGGACGCCTGAGTCTGGCGTCATCTGAGGAAAGGGAGGAGGACGCGCGATGCGCGTATCCTGAGGTGGAGGACGGACAGCAGAGCGACCAGCATAGGGAGGGAGAAAAACACATTAAAATGCAACAAAACAACTGAAATGTAACTTTAAACGTCAAAAGAAACAGCAGCAAATACACTGTGTTCCATATCAATTAATATATGGAAAATCCATGCCTCTCATGAAAGTATTTTATGAAAGATGTGAATAATAGGATCCGAATTCTTAAAAAAAAGAGAAAAAGGAGGCGGCAATCAATCAATCCTATCATTTGTAAAGCGCACTACTTACCCGTGAGGGTCTCAAGGCGCTGAGGGGAGGGGGTGCTGCTACTGCTCGAAGAGCCAGGTCTTGAGGAGTCTTCTGAAGGCCAGTAGGTCTGGGGTCTGTCGTAGGTTGGTGGGGAGGGTGTTCCAGGTCTTGGCGGCGAGGTGAAAGAATGATCTGCCGCCGGCGGTCACTCTTCGGATGCGGGGGACGGTGGTGCGGGCGAGGTCTGCAGAGCGGAGCTGGCGGGTGGGAGTGTAGAAGCTGAGTCGTCTGTTGAGGTACGTTGGTCCGGTGTTGTGGAGTGCCTTGTGTGCGTGGGTGAGGAGCTTGAAGGTTGTTCTCTTGTTCACCGGGAGCCAGTGCAGGTCTTTCAGGTGGGGTGTGATGTGGCTGCGGCGAGGGATGTCGAGGATCAGGCATGCAGAGGCGTTCTGCACCTTTAGTTTTGCAAAAAAACAGGGCTTCTGTGCTTATCGGCTTCTTGAGACATTTATTATTGGCAGACAATACTGACATGACACAGACGAGGACTGCAAAAATGTTGGTTTCAATGTAAGCCATGGAAGCGAGCAGCCATGGCAGACGTTTAATGCAATCCGCCGATCTCTCATCCGTTCATGCATCTGAAGTGGATAAAATGAGTACCTTTGTGCTGGTTGTAATAGCACCCGCATGCCAAGCACCCAACGACAACTCAGTCTGGATGAGTGTGCTTTAGATATCACCCAAAACCTTCATGCAAGGAGAGGAGAGTGGATGGTGAAAGAGTGGCGCCCCCAATGCCATTAGACAGAAGTCGGTGATGTGTAGGTCGGCAAAGCCTCCGGGCTTAATTTGAGCCGGTGGTTTGTGGTGCTCGGCACCAGTACTTAATTGCCAACACTGGCACTTATGATACTCTGTCACATGATGATGATGTTTGTCTTATTTAGAGATAAGCAAAATAACAATTGTTTATGAATTCAATATATATTAAAATTTCTAATACATGCCACTCAAGCCATTTTTAGCTTTAGGGCCCGGAATAGTCTGAATTATCACACTTGTAGGAGTGCGATGGTTAGTAGCTGTGTTGGTACTGTCACTGGCAGCGCTGGCAGGGCAGTAGGTGGCGCAAGCAGTAGTGGCCTCCTGACAAGAGCCCTGGGGGCAGATTTATGAGGCCCTTGCGCCATGTTTACGCCGCTATTGCATCACGCAAGGCGGCGTAACCGTGGCGCATCCCTACGAGGCATTTACAACGTGACGCATCTATGGAGATGCGTCACGGTGTAAGGCCCTGCGCCACATGAAACCTGCGTCAGGTTTCATGTAGGCATTCCAGTGCAGGGGGGGGGGGGCGTTCCGTCGCAGGAACGCCCCTGGAAAGTGACTCAGTGAAATCTACAAGATTTCACTGAGTCACTTTCTACGTCAATTCCTTACGTCTGCTTGAAGCATGCGTAAGGGTGATGCACCATGCAATGTAGGGGTGGCTCCTGTGCATTGCAGGAGTCATGTCGCACTTGCGACATGATTCCAGCAATGCGCCGCCCGTACGCCAAAAGATGCGTCACGCATCTTCCCTGCCTTGCACCATGGTGCGCCGCATTGTAAATGCGGTGCACCATGGGTGGCGGAGCTGTGGCGCACTCTGGCGCACATTAACTGTCGCATCCCTGGGGATGCGCCAGTTAACGTAAATCTGCCTCCTGGTACTTATCTTTTTCTCAAATCAAGCAATGGTTAGGATAGGTTTGTAGTGGTCATTCTCAGCCTGAGCAGGAAAATGACCACCCTATTTCAGCTGCTGCCACGCGCAGTGGTGCACTTGGTGAAAGTCCAAAATGAAACAGGATAACATCCTCTTTATTAGGTGCCACACATGAGGCCCACCAGGAACATAGATCCATCTTTGCAATAACTCGAGTAACCCGTAGAATACTCTACACTATGGGCGTAATACACCTGATATTAAGATCAAAGACCTGAGATCAGCTGATGGCCTGGATGGAATCTATTCATTCAGCATGGCTGGGACTGGGAGAAGATGCTTCAAGGCCCAAGTCACCAAGATTGGCATAGAAGTATGTATGGGGAGAAGTGTGGCTCGGGGGTTAGAGGCGGCAGACCCGGAAGCTGAGATCGGTCCTGGACCAGGGTTCAATTCCCAGCCTCGGCGGGTCTTGGGCTAAAAATTCCATGGACTCGATAATTCTCGCCCCGGTGCCTTCTCGACTCACGGGTTCACACTCTGCGACTCTGGGCAATAGCTTGCTTAATCTCCACAACGGCCCCTCGCGGCGGGATGCCTGACTTTCACCTTGTGGATACTCTGCTATCTCACAGGGGAATACCAGGACGGGTTCCCTAAGCAAGCGCCGGGAAACCCACTGCGGGTAGCTGTGCGCTATATAAGCTCAACTACATCACTGTTGTACAACTCCTGGCTTACTCGAGCATTTCAGGAGTAAACCAGGAGTTCTACTGGCTTACTCCTGGAACTCAGGAGTACAAGAGTAAGGCACAGTAAAACTCTGTTAATCGGGCCTAAGTCTCTAAATGGCTTTTTTGTTAATGTCGATTCTGCTCTCTCAGATTATTACAACAACAATCAGACTTATGAATGTCAAACGCAGGTGAAGGGGGGCTCGATCCATGCTAGATTTCCAAGATATCTAAATGACATAATTTTAAATACATTTAATATCAATGAAACACATTTAGATGGGCTGTGAACATCTGGCATGGATTCAGCACTCCTGGGCCTACATTGGACACCCTGCACTCTAGAAATGTTATTTTCATTTAAATTTAGTTCACACTTGATCACCATGTTCCCCAAAAAAATCAAATAATTATTTTTCTAAGCAAAGAGCTTGTGTGTGAAACACAGGTTACCACCCACACTCCCTGCTTAGACTCTATGTTCCTATTATTACATAATTCAGATAAATCTAGGGTTCAGCCTGCCTGCCAAGATTAAGATGCATCGCTTTATCAGGCATCGTGGGTTCTAGAGACTCTCTCTGGATACTTTTCTGCATGTTTCACTGTGCATCTGTTCATGTTTGTAACTACCCCCTTGTTTACACCAGCATTAATATTTTGTACATGTCATGTCAAGGATAAGCAATGTGGGGTATAGAAATCTAACCACACCCGGGATAATTGTATATATGTTCATCTTAACTCGACAAGTTAGGTATTGATAGTATTTACCAGATACTGGCTGTCACCCAGATAGTTAATTTTGGGAATATGGGGGCATATTAGCAAGCGGCAGCGATAATTATCGCTGACCGCTGCTAGCGTGAGGAAATCTATCGCCCACTATCGCGGGCGATAATCTCCATGGTAGAATTGTATTTACAACGCTTAACGCCATGGAGATAAAAATCCCAGCGATAGCGGGGATTATCGCCGTTTTCAATGGAATATCGCTGGCGATAACCTTGCTGATAGGGCAGGACAATCTTAGCCATGTAGTCCACCTCCCATTAGATTACATGGCTAAGTACAGGTCACAAGCAGGCGTTAGGAAAGTAGCGTTAACTGTGGTTAGCGCTACTTTTCCTAACGCTCTGCTTATTAGCGAGCAGCTTGATGATAGGAGAAATGTCGCTTAGCAACACTTCTCCTATTATTTTGCCCCGGACCGCGCACTTTGCATCTCATTAGAGATGCAAAGCTGGGTGTTATTGACAAGGGCAAAAAATCAGCAAAATACGCAATAGCGTGTCTTTGCTGATAGGGCGAAGAAATTATCGCCGCTTTTCGGCCGAAAACGGCCACAAAAGCGGCGATAATTTCAAATCGCCTGCCTTGTTAATATGCCCCTCGATTTACAGCCTGGCTGCCGCTGACATACACTTCTAAATGTAAATGCATTTTATAATGCATATGGGAAAAGTCCTTCACTCCTGTACCGCATATCAGCACTTTGTGCAACTGTGCAGGACCTCTGCACATAGAAAGTTCATTTAAAGGGGGACATTTGTGTGTATGTATGTATACACGTATGTATGTATGTATGTGTGTGTATATATGTATGTATGTGACCAAGCTTCTTTCTGGAGCGAAACGCGTCATGGACAGACACTTGTCTTTTAATGCCAAATAAATTTATCACACTGCTTGCACCTTGATCCTGTGTGCTGGTCTGTAATTACAAGGAGCTTGAAAGAGGTCTGCAACTCTGCACCTGAATTTTCGCCCATCTTGTATTTGGTGGTCAGGAATCTGCTGCGTGTATGTATTTGAGTGTATGTATGTATGTATATATGTGTGTGTGTAGGTATGTATGTATGATGGTATGTATGTATGTATATATGTATGTGTGTGTGTGTAGGTATCTTTGTATGTATGTGTTTTTTGGATAGGACACACCTACCCCGAAGGCATTGGAGCACTGTAAAGGGTCACAGTGACAAGTATGGCACTTATAGAATGAAACCTGTTGTCCTTTAAACAGAGCACCAATGGCCGAGCTTCTTTAGCAAGGTGTGGCAACAGCAAGGGTCAAACACCCGGTGGCCAGAGGGAACAAAAATCAGGAAACAAAGCAAAACGATGGATTTCCTCAAAGTGGAAGTTGCCACCAATGCACCACTGAAAAGGTACCCATTGCCAGCCCCTGTATATGTAGGGTCTGTTACATTGTGCGTGGAGCGGTACTCTCAGGTCTATAATTCCACTATGCGCAGTCATAAAAGGATCATTATTTGCATCACCGGATAATAATGTTTGTTATTCTGCTTTAAGTGTGGACAAAGCAGGGTTAAACCATAGACCTAAACCAGAATTTTTCATCCCGAAGAAGGCAGATGCTGTGCCACTGCTCTGGCTGACACTACTAGGAACCAATTTAAGTACAACTCACTTCAATGCTTTATGACAGCTGATAAAATTACTGTGATGCAGAAAACAAATATCAACAAAGGAAAACACACATTAAAAACACAATACATAAATGTGGGATTGAAGAGCACCATCTAAAAACAGGTTAATTACTGCAAAAATGAAATCACAATAATAAAAATATGAATAAGAAAGGTCAATTGCAGAACCTTCACAACTTTTGCTGCAGTATTATTGCTAGGTCCTCCCCAAAACCACAGGAGGTACTTTGTAAATGTTATATACAGATTACAGATAAATAGTCCTCAAACCTACTAGAGCCGAACATATGCATTACAAAAGGGCTAAAGTTTCCTTGCCCAAATTGCAAACCTGCAACTAAAATCAATGAAACACGCAAAATTTCCATTTTCGAAAAAGTACTTCAGCATTTTGTTACCCAAATTACAGTACCTGTTGTCTCATTTTAGGATTCAAAAATCCCCAGAGATATTTGCCCACATTAGATCAACAAGCTTCCCAATATTCCTTAAAATAACTTTTCTGCCTTATCACATCAACATATAATATGTGCTTTACATTTAATAGGATGCAAAGAATAAACTTCCGAAGCTTCCTAGCAACGAGTAGTCCAGATCTTGTGCAATGGTCCCTTCTTTCACATTTGAGATTTCATTCTAGAGAAGAGATCAAAGCGATAAACTCCATAATACAATCCTCACATGTGGCCTCGGGAATGTATTTAGGGAGGACCGTCGAAAAGCTGGTCGTTGAGTGCGACTTCCCGACATTAGAAAGTTGCATAATTAATGACTTTAAATATGCTGCCAGTTCATCTGGCACGACTCTCCATCAACCATGGTGCAGTGAGACACAACCGAGTTACTTAAAAACATTCGGACAGATACACAAGAAACGGACATTAATTCTACAGATCCCATCTCCACTGCTAAGACATTTACATTTCAATGACCTTATCTGGGCTTCTCAGATCAAAATAGATTTAGATATAATTCTTAAATAGTATTTTCTCTAACCATTTTGATTTTCGAATCAAATCAAAACTTCCAGATTCCCCTTCTAAACAGCAAATTTTTTGTTTTATTTACGTTTGTAGTAACACAAATAAACAGGATGAGAGGCAACATATAACAACAGAAAAACGCGTAAGCACTCAATGAGACGACATATTCAGATGCTGTTATTCGTCTTTTATTTTCAGCCGTGCAAAGTGTGCAGATGATGAAACCAGCCAACGGGTTTCACCCAAAAATGGGCTTCTTCAGGGAAGAATTTGTTAACGGTAGATACGATCCTTCAATGACCGTCTATATAACGGTGACAATTATAAGTTTCTGATAGAGAAAGCTCGTTATTTATGGGAAGGATTCTCGCAGAGTATAGCCGGAATCCCGTGTCCAGAGCAGGTCTTGCAAGCAGTGTAGTTGTGACAGCTACACTGCTTGCAAGACACGCTCCGGACACGGCTCCATAGACACGTCGCGAGAGACAGGGATTCCGGCTATACTCTGCGAGAATCCTTCTCCGACTGGAGAACCTTCCCATAAATAACAAACTTTCTCTGTCAGAAACTTATAATTGTAAAAAAAGTGAGGGAGGCCTCCTTAATAATACATTTGGGGACAAGGAGCATAAGGTGAAAAGACTAGGGAAGGTCCCAAAATCACTCAACTTATAAGAACCCTATGGTGTATTTCCAATATATCTCAGAAAGCCAAATCAATTCAAAAATATGTACCGTGTTAAACAAATAAAACCATGTGATAAACAAATCAAGAACCCTAAACAGTGTGTATGTTATAAAAATATACAATTTATTACAAGTCAATTAAAACAATCGTTATACAGCGTGATGATAGTACTACAACTACAACAACTGTGATTCCTTGACTAACTTTTAAATTAATTGTGTATTTTTATTGACTTTATTTTTATATTGAAATTGTACGTGATTTTGGGTACTATCATCACGCTGTATAACGATTGTTTTAATTGACTTGTAATAAATTGTATATTTTTATAACATACACACTGTTTAGGGTTCTTGATTTGTTTATCACATGGTTTTATTTGTTTAACACGGTACACATTTTTGAATTGATTTGGCTTTCTGAGATATATTGGAAATACACCATAGGGTTCTTATAAGTTGAGTGATTTTGGGACCTTCCCTAGTTTTTTCACCAGAAACTTATAATTGTCACCGTTAAATAGACGGTCATTGAAGGATCGTATCTACCGTTAACAAATTCTGTCCTGAAGAAGCCCATGTTTGGGTGAAATGTGTTGGCTGGTTTCATCATCTGCACACTCTGCACAGCTGAAAATAAAAGACGAATAACACCATCTGAATATGTCGTCTCATTAAGTGCTCAAGCGTTTTTCTGTTGTTATATGTTGCCTCTCATGCTGTTTATTTGCGATTCTTTTTCGTGGTCTATAAGCAGCAGGCCACTTGATGTGGGCAATATACTGATCTAATTTTGTGACTAGCCCTGGCACTGCAGTCCTTAAAGACCCGGCTGCCTAGTGCTGCACTAATCCATTATGTTCATAGTAAAACAATTCAGTTAATTGTATTTGGAAAGTTTAGTCAATAGCATTTAAAGCACAATGGGAGTTTGTCTGCTAGTGCTGAATCGTCAGAATAACCATATGAGCAAATGCATTGCCCCTATTTTAGGGGGAGAACCATTGACTGTTTTCAAACAGGCATCGGTAAAGTCTTTTCAATGGTAATTACTATCTTTAGTTACTAATTTTTGGGCTCTGCCAATACTTTTGCCAATGATTGTTGCCAATGTGGAATAGCATTGGAAATAAAGCACGATAATGAATATGCACACATGCACGCATATGCATGAACACATGACAGCCATTTTGTTTTTGTCTTTCCAAGATCACAGACGGCCATCTGCAAATGGTAATTTAAACAAAATATAAAAAGTGAGCCAACACTCATTTTATTTAGGAAGAAGTGGCCTGGCAGCAAGCTGCAGCTGCTGGGCCCTCCACAAAAAAGAAAAGTGATGTTTAAAAAAACAAAACAATGAAGAAGCAAAAACAATGACGTGGAGAGGGAGCGACAACACGGAGAGCGCAGGTGGGTGGGGATGTGAGGGGTTAAGTAGAACATAAGGAAGAGAGCAACAAAGCACATGCACTCCTATGGAGTGCTGGAAGCAAAGACAAATAGTGTTTCCTGATGTGGAACTGTTAAAAGATGTCACCCAGCTCCAGGCGAGGGGCAAACACATTGGGGCCGATTCACAGAACTAACTTAAGACAAAATCCTAAACGTACTACTTTTGATATTCACAGAAGTTAGGATTTTGTCTTAAATTTGTTTTAAGACAAACTTAAGACAGACTTAAGACAACATCCTAACTTAAGTCTGTCTTAAGTTTGTCTTAAGACAAGCTTAAGACAAAATCCTAACTTCTGTGAATACCAAAAGTAGTAAGTTTAGGATTGTGTCTTAAGTTAGTTCTGTGAATCAGGCCTATGAAGAGGAAGCAAAGCCACTGCATCAAATGAAAACAAATTAGATTGGCAAGAGAGCCACCCAATAGAAAGCATTGAGCTGACACTAAGCCCACTCTGGGTTTGATTATTGTCCATAATAGGTCTTCGACAACAAGCAGCTAAACGTTGTCTGTAGACGAGACCTAACAATCAGTCGACTTCTTTAAAATGCAATAGTGCTGTAGGCAGCCCATCACAAGTTGTGCCATGTGCAGAAGTGTCAGTCACAATGGAGTGGGCTTTGTTTTCCCTTTGCTTGTCAAATAATTGCACATAGAAACATTTTAAATCTATTTTCTGTGCGCTTCACCGAATGTTTCCTTATAGACAGATATCTACCTCAACCCATTTAGGGTATGGGCGTCCCCGTAGCTGGTCTGCACTTTTGATTGGTCTTCCCGTTTCAGAGAAACACAGTTCCAAAGTTTGTAAAATGACCTTCTTTCCCGTTGTATTTTACCACATTGTGAATGTTTACATGAATGTGTTGCTATTTATAAGGCGCACACCTATGATCATCGAGGCGGTGGCAGATGATTCGAGATTGTGTACATCAAGTGTGAGTTGGGAGTGTAAAGG
Organism: Lissotriton vulgaris; assembly: GCF_964263255.1. Taxonomy (NCBI): domain Eukaryota; kingdom Metazoa; phylum Chordata; class Amphibia; order Caudata; family Salamandridae; genus Lissotriton; species Lissotriton vulgaris. The sequence goes on from NC_141696.1 coordinate 1,487,462,649, forward strand.
AGTCTTTTCAGTGTTGTGCCAGTAGGGGGTGAGAAACTAGAGGCATAAGTGTAGGCTCTTCCAAGTATGTGTGGGCTCCTGGAGTCAGACCCACTCCATTGCCTCAGTGTCCAATCAAGAGATTGGCTTCTGAGAATCCCTACAAACTCGTCTGCAGGAAAAAATCATTCCTGTGCCGGAGGCAGAAGCGACTCTGTGAGGTTACTCTGTTATCTTTCTAATCCCCAATGTATGAGCTGGTTTCAGGATGGTGATAGACTTAAAACACCTGAATTGTTGGGTTACTTCAACTGGCTTTTAAAATTAAAGCTCCATTTAGAATAATCCCTTTAATCTTTTAGGAGATTACATGGTTACCAAAGATCTACAGTGCACTTACTTTCATATACCCATTGTGAAAGAACCTCAAAGTTGTGTCAGATTTGGTGTCAAGAACAGACACTTCCAGTTTCAAGTCCTGCCTTTTGCCTCAAGACTGGCTCTCAAGTGGGCAGCAAGATGGTGGCACCATTCGTGGTCGTGATTAATCTGCAGGAAAGGGCATTCTATCCATGTCTGGACGATTGGCTCCTTCATGCTCCATCAATACAAACTATCGGAAGATCAGAAGGAGGTTCAATGCTCTTTGTCTCATTATGGTTCTCTTCTCAAATGAGGGAAACTAAATTGACCCCATCTCAGAGCAGAATCTTCTCAGGAACACCTTTCAAGACAGAATTGCTCATGATTTGTTTTATCCAGAAGAGAAGAGCGAGCAATGGGGATATGAGAATTGATGACCTCTAGTGGAAATGGAGCTGGCTCCAGGATAAACATTGCTGAAACTGCAAGCTCACATGGTTTCCTGCGGTTTCATCGATCTGCGTGCTCATCTGCATCTTTCTGCATTGATAAACAATTCACAAGAGCATCTCAAAACTTTAATACCATGATTTGAACCACACAAGAAGTAAAGAATTTCCTAGCATGGTGGATGAGTCCTGTATCTTTAGCACATGGTTTTTCTCTATCGTCGGATGCCCTGACAACCGTCGCTACTGATGCCAGCTCTACTGGTAGGGGGCCCACCTTGGAAAACCAGTCAATCAAAGCTTGTTGGCCCTTCATGGAAAGCAAGAAATAATCTAACTGGAGAGAACTGAGGACAGTGTACAGGGCTCTTTGTTATGTTATGTTATAACAATTTATATCGCGTGCTACTACCCGTAGGTGTCAAGGCGCATTGTTTCACCTCTCACACATTTAGGGGAATCATATAGTAGTGAGAACCGACAACATGGTGTTGTATCCTACATCATGAGGTGAATGTAAGCGAAGCCTACATGCAGGATGCACTGTTCCTAGAGAATATGAATTCTCATCTCGAACTTCTACAGACGACCGGGAAAACGCTACCGAGCGGTTTATCCTTCGAAACAGGTATCTCCCTGTTACATCGGCACTGACCATAAGCCCTCATATAGGACTACCACACGACTCCATGACAGTGTGCCCGTCTGGGTTCACTGTAAGTTGTTTCTAGTATTACTTTATCACGCATGGGTTGTAATAAAAGACACCACGAGATGTCCCTCACTGTCTAGTCCTGACGAGACCTTCATCTAATAGGTCGAAACGCCGTCGACGCCATAGGGAATGAACCCTTAAAACACAGTGCTTTATGATTGTAGATAGTCACTGATGACAAATTGATTTATTGTTGCGTTTGGTCATTTCCCTCTTGTAAATATTCATAGTCGAAAAATTGTACAGCTCACCTATTGTCTATGTGGTTGTTGTTTTCGCTCACAATATCACTGGGGACACATTGCACTTCTTTGTTTGTATATATGTCGTTGTTATAACTGCCTTATGTAAATTACAAAAGCATTTTTCAGAATCTGGTATGAGTGTGCCTTTTTCTTTGCCAAGCCCCTTTTTCTATGATAATTAAAAAACGCCATTGAGCTGTTGTACTAAATATAAATTGTACAAGTTGTTATGCCACAGGAACCATTGTTCGTTGGATATGAACAATAAATAGAGGCATGATACATGCGTGTGCATTCGCCTGTGTCTAAATGAGCGCACACCGTCACAGCAGTGGCAAAGCCAGTGTGTCATGGGTCCCAGTGCAAGGAAGGAAATGGGTCCTCTGGATGCTGTTTGAACTGTGAAACACAGCAGTAATCATGGTTTTGTGGGCCCCTCAGGCCACCGGGCACCGGTATCACTGCACCCGCTGCACCAGTGGAAGCTACACCCCTGCACCACAGAGGTCTGTGTTGGCTTGTCCAAAGACAGGGGGACACAGCAGGGGTAGGGTTAATGAAGCCGCCTGCTCAGGCGCCTGTGGTTGGCCTACATACGTCTCGGTGTAACAGAAAGGCCCTCGTTGGCTGCTTCCTGTGGTCCCCCGTTCCACCACCCCCACCACCATACATGCGAAGACACGCACTCTTCAACAAAGAGCACCATCCCCCACACACGGGCGGACACGCAGAGCCTCCCACACTCTCAAAACCCTACTATTTACATACATGCACCACAGGCAGGCCCCCCCTACAAACATACACTGATCCCTCATAGCCCTTCTGCCCCCCAACTACAGAGAAATTACACAACCGTTCACCCACCGACCCCACTGCCTTGTAAGTAATATTTCACCCCGCCTTCATTTCCCCTCCCACGCCCGCTAGCCCTTCAGTCCTGCACCCTTACTGACTCAGAGGATTGAAAGAGACAACCCACTTACTACTTTTCGTAGTATTTTTATAATTATGATTTTAATTATGGAAAACGTTTTATTTAATTGTTTTACAATTTTCCCAATTAGCATGCTTGTTTCTGTTGTCTTTCTAAATCTTTATATAATCATAAAAATCAGCCTAAAGCCAATTGTTGCCTGCCCAAGACTGTAGTAAAGTACAAGAGGAATACATTATTCTCAGTACCTAATTTGAGTACCCTCTCCGCCAATAAATACATTAGGCCCTCTGGCCAAGAGCAAGAGAGAGAAAAGCACAAAAGGGAGAAAGAAGAGGAAGAAAAAGACAGAAAAGGACCTGCAAGAGTGGGATAAATGGGCAAGATGGGTCTGGTTGTAGATTAAAGAAGCACGAGGTGGAATCGAGGTTACGCAGCACTAGGATTGACACCCTTGATAGTTGATAGTTGATAGTGCCAACCAACACCTGCTGGGTAAAACTTTGAGCCCAGCACTTATTCTTTTACAACCTAAGCACTGAGGGCCCGATTCACAGAATGAACTTAAGACTCAATTCTAAACTTACTACTATTTTGGTATTCACAGAATGCACTTACTACTTTTGGCATTCACAGAATGCACTTACTACTTTTGGTATTCACAGAAGTTAGGATTTTGTCTTAAGTTTGTCTTAAGACAAACTTAAGACAGACTTAAGACAAAATCCTAACTTAAGTCTGTCTTAAGTCTGTCCTAAGTTTGTCTTAAGACAAACCTAAGACAAAATCCTAACTTCTGTGAATACCAAAAGTAGTAAATTCATTCTGTGAATACCAAAATAGTAGTACATTTAGGATTGAGTCTTAAGTTCATTCTGTGAATCGGGCTCTGAGTATTCTGTACATATAGTCAGATATATTAATGTTACCGCTCTTAATCCAGTAGAAATAACATTCCTACTATATTTTAAAATATTTTAGTTTCTTTGCATATTTTGCTAAGGAGAAGTTAGTGATTACAAGTTACAATTAAGCAAAACTCTTTTCTACGTGTCATTTTGCGCAAATGTTCATGTCATCTCTTCTGATTTCTCAGCCTCTACTTGGCTGACAAGTGTAGAAGACCAACATAGTGTGGATGAAGTGAACTGCACAGCCCAAAATCTGTAGAATGCCTGCATTCAGACATATAGGACCTTATTCCCAAAGGTAAACTTACACTTTTGTGTACATTTACAAATCTATTTTGGGAAATTTACAAACTACGAATTAAATTTTACTAATAGTGATTTTACGACTGCAGGCACTGCAGTGGGGCGGAGAACTACACATACAAAAATAGGACAGACGTGTATTTTTATGTGCAGAGTTTCGCCACAAATGTGTAGTACTTGCAGTCGTAAAATGACTATGAGTTAATTTAAGCTTGTACGTTGTAAATAGCAAAAAATAGTAAATTTACACAATGTGTAAGTTTACCTTCTGAATCAGTCCTTTAGACTGCCCTTCTCTAGGAGTGTGGAGGAGGCAGGGATTGAAAAAAGATGGGGTTTCAAGGGACATATGGATTTCTCAATTTTTAGAAGCAGAAATACAAAAGTAAAATGCGCACATGCGCACTGGCGTCAGTGTAAAGCTTTTTCACGTCGTGCATACGCCTCATGCATAGAATATACACATTTGAGTACTCAAGGCGCTATAGGACTGTCGTAGATTTTATTGATTACTTTTGGGCTCTTTTGTGGATATAGTGAACGTCAAAAATGCGTTCCAAATCCTTCTGCGCAACAACGCCAACCGTCGAAGCCAGCGGTAATGACCCGGCCATGGGCTCTCTTCGAACGCGACGCGAAATGCAAAAAGCTGTTCTATCAGATTTCCTGAAGTCCTTGTGGTCCTGACTCTAATCAGGAACAAGCTCAGATAGGGCTGAGGTTATGATAGGAAATAAGATAATTCACCACAAATTGTGTGCTTTTGTAACGGTTCTAAAGCAAGCCGTGGAAAGAAAGGTGGTCACAGATCTTGTAGAGCGCCTTTGCTGCAAGGCCTCATGTGGAAAAGTTTTTTTTGCTATTTCTCGTCTATTTTATAGTACTTTTTAAATAGGGTGCTCAAAACCATTTGATCTATAATAACCAGAAAAAATGTGTGCACCTAAACCGCCTCGAATAAACTCTAAGGTAATGTTAGCCTCAAACAGAGTTACCCTAACTCCAAAGCGCTGGTGTTGCCCACTCGTCGGATACCAGCAGGTGAGTGAAGTCCTCTGTCGGAGAGAGTGGCGAGGGGGGAGCCCTAGCAGAGATCTGTCTGTAACCTGCAGCTCACAGGCACGGATCCTAGAAGTGTCCAGCAAGTTTGCACCTTAGCAGATAGTTACATTTGATACATTCTGCATAGTTTAATTAAAAACTGAGTTTCGTTGAAAAACATCTTCCCAAGTTCAGTTTTTTTGCATTGTTTGTGACCGAAAGACCAGCTTTTATGCAAGCCCCCAGATAAATCAAGTAGGATAGCTGACCGGGCTAAGGCATTTGCTGCGGAGAACTGTGTCATAGGTCAGAATTCTCACGAATCCAACTCACTTTTTCCTTCCCAGGTCAGGTCGATAAAAGAGACGCTATTAAATGAGGGCACAGTAACAACAACATAGCATAGGAAAAGCGATGTTATGTAGGGAGCAGCGTGTGTAAACTAGGGGCGATGTTATTGCCTGTCAGTAATTGAGTAACGGCTTAATTATTCCTTTTGTATAGTCCATCCCACTGGAAACTATACTCAACGAGCTGCACAACAGAAATGAGAAAATACAAAACCGTCTTTACAAAAATGCACACAATTAGTGTACATCGCAGTGTCCAGGCAAGGCACTGTTACTACGCCTGGCTGGGTGGTAGAAATGACAGTTTAGCATCTGTTGTAGGGTGGGCACATTTTATAGTGAGCTCTTTGAAAATTAGGGATTTGACTTTTGAGTTTATCTGCCGTGCCAAGGTTTGAATGGGCAGCCAGAATTATCCTTTGCGTAAAGCGACTATTGAGGCTGCCTGGGGAAGGTGCAGGTGAGAAGGGAGCAAAGCCCTGCACATCCACAGCTGGTACCAACAGCAGGCTTCCTCTTGAGGAGAGGTTTGATTTATATGGATAATTTCAAAGGTGTGAATTATTTTCATCTACCCCTACCGTTCCTATTTGATTCTGTTATTCACTCACTTCGGGCAAGTTTCCTTAACTTTTTTGAAGTTGTCTCATCACAAGTTCATGTAGCGATTCAATGTTTGTATTGTGTTTTGAGGAGCAAGTTCCTATTTATTGACATTCATTAAGAACCTCATTTAACACCAGTTTGAAAAAAGTGAACCTCGACAAACTAGAAGGAGGCTGCTTGATGTATTTTATTTATTTTTAGTATTCATATTAGCCAAAGGGCCATACCCAGCAAATTCACTGTGCAAATATTTATAAAGGAGGAGGGCAGCTGGGAAACTTCAATAAGAAGGGGAATGTTCTACACACCCAGCAGTCTACGAGTAGTAGTAGACATCACTTCGGCCTGCTCCACATTACTAAGAAGTGGTCACAAGTGCCTGAGCCATGCCAGGCTCTCAGGGTAGCCACTTTCTTTTCATCCGCAGGTATAACATCTTTCCCATGTTAGTTGTGAAGACATCTAACCTGGGCTTCGATTGGAATTCCATAGAGCATTTATCAAGCCCATTATCGCCGCTTCATCAGCAGTTTTTTGCCGATAAAGCGGCGATAATTTTATCGCCCAGGCTTGATAATATGCCCCAGAGTTTGAGAAGAATGCCCACAAGCATTTGGGTTCCCAAACTTCCAAGGCTAACTACACGTCGAAATGTCCACTTCCCAACACTTGAATGGGATTCACTACTGCAGATGCAGAGAAATCTGCGCGTGTAAATGCGTACACGCCTACCAGATATCCCTATGAGGATTCCTAGCAGGTGTAAAGAAAAAATGGTAAATTTGGTGGTAAACCGTTATGGATTACCAAATGTATCTTTGTGAATCAGGCACAATTTATTTAAATTCAAAATATAAAACCAGCTTTTACATATGCAGTCTTGTCAACGTTTCTAATTTAATATTTCATGTGATAAATTGTCACAGTAATTCATTCAAAGTATGGGTAATTATTCCATTCTCAGGTGTTCAGCAAAGCCATTACGCTTCTTTTCACTCTGCATTATTTTCAAATGGCGCCTTAAATAAAGGAACTCTGAATTAAATAGATTCAATGTATTATTTCTATTTCAATTGCTTGTTATTTTCTCCAGAAAGAGTAACACCCATTATTACTACTAATAGATACACTGAGCCTTTTGAACAAAGTACATTAACTAAATTTGCATTGACAGCGTGTGAATACTGAATATTTTGATAATCATGTGCCAGTTCATTTTTATTAAACATCAATCATTTTTATATTTGGTTTCCTTACCTCTGATATACTTTGTAGGAGGCACCAAAAAGGGCTATTTCAAACTTAATTAGTGTTAGATAATTCAAGAAACAATCAGTTTGAATGAGCAAATTAAAATTTTCATGATCACCCACATACGATGTATCAATTAATATCTACCAAGTACACTAGAGAATGCTGTTAAAAGACAGCTAATTTGCGTATTGAATACATTTTCATTGAATTAATTTAATTTAAAATTATATGGAAAACTCAAAAGACTCTATAAGAGCCATGAAAACAACTTAACTCTTTTGAGTAATCCAGTCCACTACACAATTTCCTTCTTTATAAAGTTAGACTATCAGGTGGTGTTGCTGGTAGAAACGTTTTTAGAAATTTTAAGTTTATGTGTCAAGAACGGCTGAATTATTTTAAAATTTTAGAAAAGGTCTATTCAAAGAAGAAATTTGAATCTTTCTGTTAGGGAACGTTTTGAATCACATTTACACATGCAGAAAACAATGACTTGATGCAATAAATGCCGGTAAAACCCTCTCGGCATCTCACCTCATACTTAGCAATGACACAATATTGTATGTATTCTAAAAACGGGTAAACAACAGCTCTCATTTAATGCAAAAATGAAAGAAGTAGTTAAAGATACGTCTTAGAATAACTTGAATTCATCTTTCAGAACATCTTTAAATTAAAGTTTCGATTTAATGAAATGTACTTTGAACTAATTTATCAATACTTAGCTCACTGATGTGAAACTGTGAAAACACAATAAATAAATCATTGGTGAATTTGTCAAACACAGTCTGAAACTACTTTTGCTTCCTAGATGGAGATTATTTTGTATTACTTGTTTATTTGCATGTTTCATTTTCTGAAACATCTTGCATAATGAAATCATATTTTTAGATTATATATATCTACCAAGTATGTGTGTGTGCAATGACAGTGTAACAAAACAGTAATTTATATATTTTTCTGTGTGTGAAAGGTTGGAAAAAATGTAAACCTATTTGATAGCAATTTTCAAAAAATCTGCGCAACGCAGCACAGCCTCCTGCGAGGCTGAGCTGCGTTGCGTGAAAGGGAGGGAGCAGGACACAGCCATCTCTGCAGAGATATGGCACTCTCCTGCCCGCACTGATTTCAGCTGCCGTGCACCAGGCACACACCTTAGCGCCATAGCGCTAGGGTGTGTGCATGAGTCTAGCATAGGTTTTGTACAGGAAGGTATCCTTCCTGTGCAAACTACTATGCCTAGACCCGACGCAAACTTCTCCCCACTTTGTATGAGTGCTGCACAGAGCAGCAGACATTCCAAACTCAGAAAAACACAGAGAAATTAAAGCATTTCTCCTGTTTGTGCCTCCTTTAAAGGGGCGCTAACTTTTGGCAAAAAAACCATGCTACAAATCTTTGTAAATATGGTTTTGCATCAAAAGGCATGGAAACGCCCATGTCCCACCCATGTAATGCCCTCTCTGTGCTAAGTAACGCAAAGCAGTGCTTTGCGCTGCTTTGTGCTTCTTTAAGGGTGCTCTCCAGTGCAAAACAAGTTGTGTGCTGGAAAGTAAATAGCAAAAAACCCTATTTGCGCTGGTTAGTGTCACTTTTGCTGTGCACTAAACTTTTTTATTTTTTATTTAAAACACAAAAATATAGAATAGGTATTTTCTTTTTGAAAAAAAATCAAAATGCTCCCCTCTCCATGGGACTCCCCTCCCATGATAAGGGGAGTGTTTAGCAATTTTCACTGCCTCTTACCGCTTGGGTTTCCTGGTGGTGACGGGCAGACAAAACTGACCTCTAATTCTGGCCATCTAAATTCAATGGATGGAATTTGCGGTCTGCCTGCGGCGGCCCTTACTCTGCAGGGCCAGCAGAAGGGTTTAATCATTGAAGAGACAGGGTAGTCGCTGACGTGGTTAAACCTAAGGTCTGCCCGCTTCTAAATTTGGCAGGGGGGCCATTATCTTCGATGTATGTATACTCTGTTGAGACAGCGTGCACACACCTCCATGATACAAATTAGGCCCAAAGTCAGAAATCAAAGAACTGAGTTGAATTCATAGTTAATGTGCAGGTGAGCCTCTCAAGCGAAGAGGAAGAACCACTGAAAAATAAAATCCTGTTTTCAAATACCAGATATCAAATGAAAGCTATTATTAGTAGACTAGTGCAGGTTATCTTAGGAAATCCTGCTTGAATTAATAGAATTAAGAACTGACGACAACATTTTTAAGCATTCAGCATTTTAACCAAATAAATGTTCTTTTTGTAAATGATGGTAGATTTTGTATTTTTTTTTGTGTCTTTAAATTCCACTTTTGAAACATAAATTTAATGATGGAAGACACAATTGGAAAAGGATGCTCCCCTCCCATGTTTCCTCAATGTCTGTGCAAACATTAGAGACAATATCTAGCACTAATGTATGCTAAAATCCCATCACTCAATGAGTTAATGTAAAATAGACAAGGAGGCGGAGAACTAACTATTAGAAATTCATATCTGTAGGCCTGTGTTTATTGTATTTATTAAAGTTGTGAATGCATTTGTCAATATCGTCTATCACTTTATTTCTGTGTGCAGTAGTTTATGGAAAACAAATCTTATGTGAGTCTGTGTGAATTTCCATTTTTGCAGGTCTGTCAGATAAAAATGTAAGACTCACAGAAAGGAATGGAAGTATGCACAATTGATAACATTATAAGAACTTGTTTTTTCTTCAATGTTTCCAACCGCAGTTTTTAAATGGTGAAAATGAAAATGTTAATATTACCAGTTTGAATGCTAGTAAGTTCATTGACACTGGTACAATAACAATCCAATTATGTTTTACAAGATTCCTTCTCCTGTCTTGCATGTCACTCTAGATGTCAGAAACAAGAACGTAACAAGTATCTTTTTTGTTTACAATTCAAGAAAATTTCCACATACCACTAATTAAAAGAAATCATTAACAGCCATTTTTTTACTTACTGTAACAGTCCCAATTCCTAAAAAGGTTTGTGTTTCGTCTTTCGTGTGTGGAAGCATCTAAAATTATTTGAACATTACATATAGTATAGTCCGTGGTACAAACAACTTTGCCCCAAAGATTTAAATCTATAATGCCGCGTGGTAATTTTGAGTTCATATCCTATATATGCTCAACATTTATATTTAGCTAGTTATATCTATCGATATTGATGATAGTGGTATTTCCTAAGCCGTATAATTTCTCAGACTGCAAACTATTACACAATTATCAAACTGGTCCTGTGCAATATTTTCATCTTAAAACTTATTTGACTGCTATTTTTACACCGTACTTAGGGTCCGATTAGAATGACTTTGTCCGTCCGCCATCCCGTCGTAGGAAGGGCCCGTCCGCCACAGGGGCGGAGGTCCCGTGTGACAAATTAGGATGCACCCGCCACAGTGGCGGGTGCATCCCGCATCTTTAACACTGCGGCGGGCGGTGCTGAAAGCACCGTCCGCCGCAATGCTAAAAATGCATGTTGTGCGTTTCAAAGCACAACATGACAGTACTTTGAAACGCCGGGGGGTACCATAGGTACCCCCCATGTGCACCCCCCACCCCTCCTTCACCCTGGGGGCCCACAACGGGCCTCCAAAGCAAAGACCGTATGCCTTTCCACGGCGGCAATGCCGTCGTGGAAATGCATAGGACCGCTGGCATCTTAATATCATTGGCGGTGTCTCGCAGACACCGCCAACCATATGTAAGCATTTTTTTCCGCCAGTCGGAAGGCGACTGGCGGAAAAGCGTCGGACGGTCTTGCCGTCCACCGCAGACTCCCCCGCCATCCTCACGTGGCGGGGGGTCATTTCTGTCAGGATGGCGGACGGATTGCCCCTGCCGGTCCGGCGGTGGCTACCGCCTGCCCGGCGGGGGCAATCCGTCCGCCATCCTTATCGGCCCCTAAGTACTACCCCTAACATATGAAAAGTGTGACAAAATCTATTTACAAAATTCCTTATTTAGCAAATAACCTAAGTATAAGTAAAAATACTGTCTTCAATTTTCACAGATTGCAAAATATTCACAGAATGAACCCCAACTTTTTCGAATGAATAGTGTTTCTATCTTGAAAGAGGATATATTATGAACACAAACAAAATATACTTTGTGTGTGTTTTAAGTAATGGGTAGAGCGCAAGATTGATGGAAAAACAATTCTCCAAATGAGGTGGGAAGAAGGGGCAATCTGACAAAGGTAGCTTTGTTTGTCAGTAATATCAAAATATATGATGACAAACATTTGGGATCCAAACGATCTGTCCAGATACGGGCTGATATGGAGCACTCTGGCCATTATGGTAGCAAAACGAGACATAGCGCAAAAATGGGGAGCCCCAGAGCTGCCCACGTTAGCACAATAGAGCAGGAATATGGATCTATTAATGATTACAGAACGGGCAGTGTATGTCAATAGAGCCTGCCCGTGTAAGTGGAATAAGGTCTGGTCCTTATGGAATGCATATAGAGGGGACCTGTGTGATCCGTTGCCAGAAGACGATGGTGCCAGCTCTGATGAGGAGGCAGAGTGGGAATGGGACTGAAACAGGTACATCTTTGATCGAACTGGAGGGCGTAGTGGGACATCACATTAGATGTAATTTTTGTGAACTCTAATCCAAGGACAAAATGTACTTTCATATTTCGTAGACCTACTGTCGTATTGGTTGTCAACGTGCTTGTTTGTTATAAATTTGAAGAAAACATGTATACTACACCATGAAACAAAACAGAAAATGGTAGACCTGTGGATTCTCCGTTGTACAAATTGCTTGAATTATATGCACATGCACGTATTATGCCGTCGGACCCCCGGGTTGTCGGCTGAAAGGCTGTGTAAACTAGGAAACGCTGAACGGAAATGATGAACATCGCGGCCGGCCTGCGGGGTTGTAGGCAATGTGCTGTGTCATTACTGAACTGTGCAATAAAGGTCTTTAAAAAAAATATATATATATATGATGACACAGACCAAGCCAGATTCAATCAAAAAAATTGTGTAATATTATGTGTGAGGAAATATGTGCACATCAGTGGGGAGTGGGCGCCAAGATAAGGATTTTGTCACGGAAAGCCAAAGAGTTTATTTCAAGAAGTGAGAATTTGAAGTTCTTTGTTATGTGGAGTGCAACATTGCATATGGTTTGCACAAACTATGTTAGTCTTTAGGAATAGTATTCATAAAATGCAGCTCCTGTGTTTTCTTGCAAGATACCATATTTAATAATTGCCAAATAGCATGTTAAACAGTTTTTTTGAATATGTGTACATTTCATTGTAAAGAAAATAAATTCTATATTTTCTAAATCATTCAACTGTATTTAATATGATAATCTGTGCATGTTAAATGAAAAAATACCTGCCATATACTTTGGTGCACAATCTGCTTTTAAAAGCATATCTTGCCACATATTTGTTGTACGATTCACTCAACTGTGCTATATAATGTGGTCCGGCATCGCCAAGATCAATCAAACAATCAATCAATCAGGATTTAAAAAGCGCAGCAATTCACCTGTGAGGGTCACAAGTAGTGGGGTTACTAACTGCCTCATGGTGATTTGGTCATTCAGTCCAAATGAGAGAAAAACAAGAAGAAAGTAGTGAAAACAAGGGAAAAGCAAGGGGAAGGCACTCAAAAATCAGGGGAAACGCAGGAGAAAGGAGTGAAAAACGAGAGATAAGAAAGGAGAAGACACTCAAAAAACAGGGGAAAAAGTGAGGAGAAAGCAGTGAAAATAAGGGAAAAGCAAGGAGAAGGCTCTCAAAAAACGGGGGAGAAAGCAGTGAAAACCAAGGGAAAAGCAAGGAGAGGGCACTCAAAAATGAGAGAAAAGCAGGAGAAAGCTGTGAAAAACAAGAGAAAAGCAAGGAGAAGGCACTAAAAAACAGGGGGGAAATGCGAGTAGAAAGCAGTACAAATTTGGGAAAAGGAGAAGAAGGCACTCAAAAAACGGGAAAATGCAAGGAGAAAGCAGTGAATACAAGGTAAAAGCAAACAGAAGGCTCTCATACTGTTGTGCAGCGTAACGCAGCAAGCCTCCTTGCTGCGCTGCGTGGAAGGGCAGGAATGTGCCGTATTTACCATCATATGAATCATCCCTGTCCTTTACTTGCACTGGTGCACATCAGGCAGCCTAGTGCCAATGCAGGCACCCTCGCATCAAAGTACAAGGGTGTGCGATTGCAGATTGCAGCACACAAAGAAAGAGGAAATAACAAGGAGAAAGAATTTTTTTTCTCAACTTTACGCCATCCTCTGAGAGGTGTAGCGATTTCATGCAATCCCAGGTTTACAAACTTTTGTAAATCTGGTGTTGCTGGAGGGATGCAAGGGAAAGCCCATCTTCCACCCATGGAAAGCCTTCCAGAATAACCTGTAACGCAATGCAGCGCAAGATGCTGAATTGCGTTACATTTTTTTTTTACAATGCCTCGCAAGGGGGTGCAAATCGCCCCTTGCATGGCTTTATAAACATCTACTATTATTTTGAAGCATGGATGCGCCACAAAAGTGGTGCAACCACGACGCAAAATGTTAGTAAACCGGGCCCTTACCCTGAGAGTAAAGACAGAGATGGATAAAGTCAATAACATTACAACAGACAGGGACATGTGTTGAGTAAGAGGGTCTGTACCCCCTAATGCCACCAATGTATATACAGCTCCATGCCTGCATATAAAATGTAGTAATTATGTAAACACAAACAGCTGGTTGAGAACTCGTAGGTTTCAGATATATGGACAAGCCTGGGGCTGCATCATGTAAATGGTGCATTAGATCTGTTTGCACCACAGCACACCTTTAACTAGGTGTGTAGCTCTATCACAGATTAATGTGCTGCACCAGGGCATCGGCGGACTGGCGCCTGCTCTGTGGGCAGTGTATTAGTAAAAGGTGGAGCGACTCTCTGAAGCAGCAGCCTTGTCTTTCACAGCGGAGGAGGCCCCCAGCAGAGATCCCCCTGCAAGCGGGTGCAGTAAATGTGGTGGAAGCCCCCTTCCAAGAGGTGCCTTCAAGGGGATGCCACCTCAATGTGGCACAAGTCACTACACGTTCTGATGGCCTCTTTGCCTCTGCACTCGCGTCTCCAATACGGCATGGGCGCAGCGCCAACAAGGCCGGACTGGGAACCAAAATCGGCGCTGGCAAAGTACTCAGCTGGCCCCCCGGGGAGTTGGGGTGCGGCCGAGCTGTTTGCCAAGGCCGGTTTCGGCTGATTTTGTTACAGTGGCCAATATTGCAGCTATGCTGCAAAAATGGTCCTGTAACAAAACCGGCCCCCCAGGTGTTGAAAACGGACCCCACCATGGCGGCCCACCGGGAAAATGCCCGGTGCCCGCTACAGCCAGTCCGGCCCTGAGCGCCAAAGTGTATCCCCCATTAGCATAAGACCACATTCCCATGCTAATGCAGGAATGACCCTTTAGGACAGCCCTAGAGATAGGTTTGCTGGGTCTAGTTGTATTCCAGGCAAGACTGCACAGTCATCTGCAGCCCCTTCTATATTACCAGGGTGTTTCCAGAGTTAAATTGGTTTTAGTCAATTTCAGGGTCATTTAATAGGCTGCTCAGACTTCATTTAAGGATTAAAAATGAGGGGTGTCCTTGGAGCCTTGGGGTACTTTGTCCGGAGTCGGGTATTTGGGGGAGAGTTTATTTTCCATGTGAATTTTAATATTTTTCCTGCAAAGATAAGAGGAATTGTTTTTAGCCCTGAGTCTTCAATGTCCGCCTATCTCTGTAGTGTGTTGAGGATTTTGCAATGGTCTGTGGTGCCAAACACTGGGTAGAGAGGAAAAGAAGGGCCAGGAGACAAACTCTGCCTTTGTCTAACATGTTGAGGGCTTCATTGACAACACGTGGAGTAGCACGTTCGGGGATGAGACCGGGCTGGAGCTCTCCCAGCAGGTCCTGGTCTGAGACATCATCTTACAGTTCAGCTGCTGCGCTGTTTCCAGATGTTTAACTAGAAAAGGAAAGCCTGGGATGGACCTGCAGTTAGAAGCTACTGGATCATGCAGGCTTCTTGGGTGGACGTTTTACATGGCTATTTCTATGGAGTCAGGTGCATATCGATGGATAAGAGAGGCTTTTATAATGCAGATAAGGGAGGTGTGTACAATGTGGATAAGGGAGGCTTTTATTATGTAGATATGGGCGGTGTGTACAATGTCGATATGGGAGGTGTGTACAATGTGGATAAGGGAGGTGTGTACAATATGGATAAGGGAGTGTAGTGTAGTTCCTATGGGCCTGATTCACAAAACTAACTTAAGACAAAGTCCTACACTTACTACTTATGGTATTCACAGAAGTTAGGATTGTGTCTTAAGTTTGTCTTAAGACAAATTTAAGACAGACATAAGACAGACTTAAGTTAGGATTTTGTCTTAAGTCTGTCTTAAGTCTGTCTTAAGACAAACTTAAGACAAAATCCTAACTTCTGTGAATACCAAAAGTAGTAAGTTTAGGATTTTGTCTTAAGTTAGTTCTGTGAATCGGGCCCATTATTCCCAATAGGCTCTGTGCATTGGAATAATATGTCCTATAGTTTAGACGTAAGACTGAGGTCGACTAGGTCTCTATTGAATATATTAAACTTAATAGTGAGTGCCAGCTAACTCATAGGTCACTAGAAACTTTCTCAAATTCACAAGAAAGGATTAGTTTCTAACAACCACATAAACATGACAACTTTGTTTCCCAAGAAATGTATCTCTAGAGTCACGGAAAGAATAGATAGGAATTTCACTCAGTCAATCGTTCATGCTTCGTTTCTACAGAGGTGCAGAGAAATAGAGAGACGGGTGTTTTCAAAAAAAG
This sequence comes from Lissotriton vulgaris, assembly GCF_964263255.1. Classification (NCBI taxonomy): domain Eukaryota; kingdom Metazoa; phylum Chordata; class Amphibia; order Caudata; family Salamandridae; genus Lissotriton; species Lissotriton vulgaris. The sequence goes on from NC_141696.1 coordinate 1,487,478,633, forward strand.
GATTTATGAACAGTCTTCTTTCTCATGCAAAAGAAATGAACTGCTACTATCGTAATGCAGGCTGCAAAGTATAATGCGTACAGTGAGAACAATATTATAAAATAATACTGTAAGAGCATTATATGGTTCGTAAGCCATAAAAATACATACATAAATAACAATGACTAAAAATACTCCACTGGTGCTTCTAAAATGCGCCTACCCCAATGTACCTAACATAAGTCTAGTATGCGGGATGAAGTAAGTATTGTGTAGCCTAGGGTTATTTTTCTTTGCCAAGAATCTATCCAAGATTTCTCTTAAGTTCTAATCAGCTCCTTACCTGACTTTAGAATGAAGGAGGTCTGTTATCTCTGTCTCGGGACTCGAGTTCCCAACACCCCGTGAGGGGAGATTGGAAACACTGGAGCTGGATTCTCAGCAAGAGAAAGGCAGCCTCTCGATCAGTGCGTCAGCTGGAGAGTCGGCTTCCTTCGCCACTTGCTGAAGCGAGCTGCGTCGGGCAAGTCGATAGTCAAACTCTCCGAACCACCTTGTCTTGCTAGAGTAAGTGAAGGCATATTTATACCTTGAAGGTGTCTAGTTTGGCGAAAATTGGGCATGATAACTTCAGGAAAGTACCCCTAGGGAATAGTAGTCCTTTGCAAAGTACATGAGTTCTTGGACAAATCAATATTCAGGCAAGGGAAGGTCCCCGACTGCTTAAGCCGATTTTCCAAGAAATCGTTGTGACGTTTGGTACGGGTTGAAGTAGCTATGCCTATATTTGGTCTGCATGGGCTATGTCTAAATAAGGGAATGATTTCTATGCCTATATTAGGCAATGTGAATTGTACCTATATAAGGGCATGATTCAGGAAATTTCACTCAGAGTCTAAAACGCCACACAACAAGAGGTGTGTACAATGTGGATAAGGAAGGTGTGTACAATGTGGATAAGGGAGGCTTTTATTATGTAGATATGGGAGGCGTGTACAATGTGGATAAGGGAGGCTTTTATTATGTAGATATGGGAGGCGTGTACAATGTGGATAACGGAGGCTTTTATTATGTAGATATGGGAGGTGTTTAAAATGTGGATAAGGGAGGTGTGTACAATGTGGATAAGGGAGGTGTGTACAATGTGGATAAGGGAGGTGTGTACAGCGTGGATAAGGTAGGCTTTTACTATGTGGATAAGGGAGTCTTTTATTATGTGGATAAGGGATGCTTTTTATGATGTGGATAAGGGAGTTTTATATCATGTTGCTAAGGGAGTCTTATTATGTGGATGAGGGAGTGTGTTATTATGAGGTTAAGAGATGCTTCTATGATGTGGATAAGAGAGTTTTATATCCTGTGGGTAAGGAAGTGTTTTGTTATGTGAATGAGGGAGTCTTTTGTTAAGGGAAGCTTTTATGATGTGGATAAGGTAGTCTTTTATTATGTGGTTGAGGGTGGCTTTTATGATGTGGATTAGGGAGTCTTATTGTGTGGATAAGGGAGTCTTTTATTGTGTGGATAAGGCAGGCTTTTATGATGCGGATAAGGGAGTTTTATATCATGTGGATAAGGAACTCCTTTATTATGTGGATAAGGGAGGCTTTTATGATGTGGATAAGGGAGTCGTTTATGATGTGGATAAGGGAATTCTTTTATTATGTGGCTAAGAAAGGCTTGTAGAATGTGGATAAGGGAGGATTTTACGATGTGGATAATGGATTCCTTTACAATAATAAATCATTTTTTCTACTAGCCAGGACATTTTTAATTTTGCATTTTTATTACATTTATACACGTAAGTCCCTACACACCCCCTATCACTTACACAACTTTGACATCACACATAGCCTATTCTCAAAAATATAAAGTGCTCCCGCGTAGTCCGTAGGTCGTAGCACGCCACACCCTGTAGAGGGACGGGAAGACCCCAATGATGAAGCATGACACTATGGGAATCATAGTGATAGTGTGTGAGGGGTATTTTAAAAACACATAGTGCTTGCCTTTGTCATCTGCAAAGATTAGCCCTTTACACTTCTTATTTTTGAAAATAACAATATATAACATTTTTCTTTCTTTTACCCATTGATAGAATCCCATTGTTTGAGTATCTAGTCAAGGAGGGTGATTCTGTCACTTCTACCTCTACACTTCCCCTTTTGTTTATTTAAATATTTTCTGATGCTAAGCCAGGACTCTTCCAGAAAAGAACTAATTACTTTATCTAATGAAGCAAACTCCTAATCTGTTAACCAGTATTACAATTAATCGTCTTGTTTTTTCTTTTCGTTTAATTTTAGAGATCTTTGTTATAATTCTGAACTGCAGAGAGTCACTATCAAGTCTTAGTTTAGATATGTTTTCTGTTAGAAAAGCTAGCTATATTTTTTTGCAACCCTAGACGAAACAGAAAGTGTCACATAGCAGTGGGGCATGACATTTCCTATTCATTCATTTATATAGGATTAGTTCATATATTCTGTTTTCAGGTACAGGTGGTTGCATCATGCTGCATTGAAATAAATGTTTTATGCATGGCACTGTGGGGTAAGGACAGGCTGCTCTCTGTTTGTGCCTGCAGAGATGTGGCTTGTATAGGCTCAACGCATTTATAGGGGATATTGTTTGATGTGCGGCGTGCCCTGGTCCCTGATACCCCTGCAGAGCCGAGCTGAAACCAGCATGTCCTGGTACTACAATGCAACCAAAGCCTTGCATGTTAAATAAGAAGGCAAAGCATAGTACGTGCAGGTATGTTTAGATTTGTGTAGCAGTAATAATGTTTTATATAATGCTTCATATTGTGCTACTACTTTACAAAGTGTTATAAATAACGAGTAATGCTAGAACTTAAATTAACGACTTCAGAAGGATGTTACACTGAGTCGGCCTTGCTGGGATTTGAACTCATGTCCTGCAGATTACCTTCTTTCTGACTCAAACTGACCAACCCGCTCTGATGGAGCGAGGTGGCAAACACAACATTTTGTGTACCCCTCATGAAGTCAATGTCCCATAACAATAATGTTTACTAATTGCATGTTTTGTGAAAATAATAAACCATAGAGTAAGATGCACACGTTATTTTAATTTTAATTTTTAAATTACACACGGGGAATACTAATTCTGCTTATATGTTGCAATAATACTAGCTAATATGTACTGTTGTTGGGTTGTGGACTAATGCATAGCTTCAATATAAACAAAATGCTATTTAAATGTGCTTTTGTATATGTTTTGTGAAAAGAGAGGATCGAACATGTAAGTATAAAACGCATTTGTGTGGCATATTGCTAGGTAACGACTAATGGGAAACATTAGCATCGGGAAGGTAAACAGAATGGGTTTCATTACTATAATTAACATGGATTTTTGTTTGTTTCTATGATAGTTCCGAATGTGGCCTGTGAGGCCTAGTGAGAAAATGGCCGCTCTGAGCTACTGCGAGTGGGTATTGGTCTGCGCAGGTGCGTCAAAGATTTCTGCCAGCGCAAGTGCGCTGACTGTGCTTGAGGGAGAAGTTCAAGGTTGCCTCACCCGGATCCTAGGATGGGTGCCAAGCATGAATGATCGAATAACCAAGCCATGGGAAAGAAGGGCAATGTTGCTAAAATGCAATGTACCTAGGCCACGGACTGCTTAAACAATAGACTTTTATAATATTAGCTGAGTCATGTGAATAACAAATGCTGTAATGGTGAGGAAGTGCACATCCACCCGAATTTGTCCAATCAGAACACAAGATGGTGATGTTAGTTACTTTTCTAGATAGAGTAAGTTGAGAAATAAGGTATAAAAACTCCTGGACTTGTAAGGTTGGGGTTGCTTTTTCCATTTCTATCGGAGATGCTGCCCGTTTGCTGACCGATTCCTGGATGTAAGAACTCTTAGTTTTTTCTTATTTGTTTGCTTTGCCGGACTGTTAGGATAAGATGAAGGTGATAGTCAGGGATGTTAGGAGAGATTGAATTTGGAACTATCTGTTCTTTGCTAAACTTTACTGAATTCTATAATAGAGCGATTTTTCTGAGCTCTTAATAAAATGATCATGTTTTTAAAATAAAATTTAAGAATTTTTGAATAAAGAATAAATAAATGCATAATGTCAGACATACTAAATGTTTGCTCTGAATAAAAATTAGATAAATGAAGAATTAAAAGCTGGTCTTTGTTTCTTCCTACGCCTAATTATCGTTCTAGCAGATCCATTGCCTTATGGTGGTGTGTCTGAATATAAATGTTTAATATGAAACCATGGTAAACTGTTTTTGAACTTTTAGTGTAAATATTAAAGAGGTTTAAGGCGCTCCACCAAATGTTACAGCATTTCTCCATTGCGATTCACCAGAAGCCTTGAAGCCAAGTGTAAGTGAACAGGGTAAATGTGCAGTGTTATGGGCCCACTGGTGCATGTTTTGAGTGTTTAAAGGTTTCAGGGAAATGGTGAGTGATGATTAGAAATAATTTCTGGAGCCGCGCTGTAGCAGTAATAACTTGGTAGCAGAGTAGTGGTTGCTAAAGAAATTAGCTAGGGTTATGTATAAAGTGCTATATACAATTTGATGTACAGAATTATGATTAACATCTGTTGAGTTTGTACTATGTTAAATGTGGTCTTGGAAAGGCTTCATAGAGTAGGGTGAAGCCAGTGCCTCCGACTGCAGGTGGAGGAAGTGTGGCAAGGTTAAGTCACACTGTGCATTAGTCTGTTTCAAAGAAGTAGTATTGTCATGTACTGCGGTGGTATCGGCGTATATCACTGTTTAGGGACCTTAGGTGTGAAATGATAAATGTATAGTGAGGACAGTCTTTGAAATTTCAGCCTTCAAGTATAGGGATCATTCCGGGATTCCCGACTAAAACTTACTACTGGGAGAGTAATCGGTCTTAACCCGAGCTTGATTGAAGGGTAAAGGGAGTGGCGTCTCTCTTTTTCTAACAATAGAGGAATTCTGTGGTGGGTTAGTGGACGCGCTGCCTACTGGTAACACAGAGTTTATGTATACATGAATAGGGTTTTCTGTGCCGCTCCACAACCTTTCAGGTCACCCTAAGTGGTTACCAGTGCTTCTTGTTATGTACACAGACAGAGTATGAGTTTGCGCTCCAGTTTCATACACTGAATGCCCGTCTTCCTCCTCGCACACACAGCCAGTCACTCGGTGCAGTGAGAGTAGAGTGTGGGTACTTCCTGTTTTTCATTTTTTTTAAAGCACACAGTATGACCCCCTGCATTTCAGCATAAGCCTTTCATTGTTCTAAGGATGAGACCCCCCCAACAGGAAACATGTGAGACCCACCAGGGCTCTGTCAGCAGAAGTCACTTTAGCTTGGTAACAGCCCTGCTCTTCCATGTGATTTTGCAAACAAATGTCTCCCTCTCCCCCAATCATCTCCACTGTAACGTTAGATTGCCACCCCTTCTATTGCAGAGTACAGTAAGACTGCTTTCTGGAAGGGATGTCAGTCTAGTGGTTAGTGGTTACCAGTTTCACTGTATGTGCTCTAGAAGGGATGTGTCGTCTCAGCATTTATTCTGGTCTAACCTTCAGTTATAAGGGTTGTTGCTACTGTATTGTAGTTATGTTGCCATTACACAATAGAATGAGGCCAAAATCCAAGCTAGGGGGTTGTATGTCACAATATTGCGCCCACTAATATCGCTCCACCAAAATATGAAATACACTTTATCAACTACCACTGTATCATCAATATGTTATGTTATGTTATGTTATACGGACTTTTATAGCGCACAGCTGCCCCAGCAAAGGGGCGTCCCGGTGCTTAAGAGCCGTCCCGGCGTATATAAAGGGAAGTATAGATTGAGTATTCTCAGAACTTCACAGCTCAACAATGTAGTAGTAGTCAGTTGTGTGGGCTCAGAGGTTTTGTAGGTCCATATTACAGTCACTATAAAGTGACCTTCCTCCATCTTAGGTCGGGTGGAACTTTAAAACGTCACAAAAGGGATCAGAGAGGTCATCTCTGAGAATTTCATAGATTAAAGGTCCCTCCTTACAGTGGCAATGACTGATCAGGCCCCCCCCGTTAGCTGGCAGGGCTATACATGGAATAGAGTAAGTGGGTTAACTGATGGTGACAGTAAACACCCCTCACAACGAAGTCTTCACCCCGCATGCAATTACAAAGCGGTCATTCCAACGACCGCGTTGTAACAATGCAAACCATTACCCTGCAAGTCGAAACAATGACTTGCGGAGGGGGAAGAAGGTGTTGGATATAAAATCCAACACCTTCCCTGCTGTCCACACAGACTGGAGTTGGAATAGTAAATTATACTGTTCCAACATCCAGCATTCAACATCCAGCACCCCCATCCTCAAGTTGTTGTTCCGGCCGGGTAATGGTTTGCGTGAAAAGGAGGCATATGCCTAACAACATCCCTGAGTGGGGCTGATTACCAATGTTCTAGATAGATCTGAGATAGGCGGCCCTGGTAATGTAACCCAAATCATAGTTATATGTGCCCTGCATTTCTTCTCAAAGAAGGGGCACCTTCCTGCACAAAAACAATCTCTTGAGGCATTTTCCTTTATCTATATGTGCAGCAGAATGCAGCACACAGAGAAAGAGAATAATGAGGAGAAATAAAGGTGTTTCTTCTCCTTACGCCTCCCCTGGGAAGGCATAACATTTTGGCGCATGCTCTGGTCTACCACTAATGGTAAATCTAGGAATGAGTCAAAATCCATGAGTGTTGCGTGGGAACACACAAGCAATGCCCATGGAACGCCTCCCTGGAGTAACTCAATGCAGCGATTTGTACTGCGTTGCATTACTCTGGATGTATCAAGCCACTCAGGGTCATGCAAAGTGGCCTTGCATGGTTTGAAAAATTGCATTTTATAGTTGCCTCCTGTGAGAAGCTGGCCTGGTATAGGCTGTCCATTATTCTAGTGGGCACCTTGCACCAGTCCAAACAACCCTTATTGATGGTAGGTTGTAAAGTCAACCTTATAGAAAGCTATCCTAGGGGTAGCAGTGGCGAGCAGCCTTCAGGCTAAGACTTCAGAGAGCGAAGCAGTTTGTTTTACCAATTGTAATCTCTTGAATGATCAAATGAAAGCACACCACCCAAGATATATATCAAATATATATGTATTTAATCTAAACACAACCCCTCTCCATATACTAAAATAGTGGTATAAGAACCACGTCTGGAATAGAAAGCAAGCCTAGGGCCTGTGGAATCACTGGGGCTACTCAGAACAACCACAGGTTAGGATGTAGGAGGCCCACGGGAGACGTGTGCAGTGTCTAAACACAGCCGCGAGTTACCATTGACTTTCTATGGGAAACGAACAAGTTACAAATTTACAATTTAAGGACACTTCTGGGTGAACTACGATGGAACCCTTTTAGACTAGAACACTCTGAGAGTCAAGACCCACAGGAGCACCAGAGTCCTCCATGGCTCCCCTCGCATCGCCAAATGACACGACCTCAACATAATCTCCTACACTGACGACACCCAACTGATCCTCTCCCTCACCAAGGACCCCCTCACCGCCAAATCCAACCTGCACCAGGGCATGAAGGCCTTCGCCGACTGGATGGAGGCAAGCCGGCTTAAGCTGAACACAGACAAGGCGGAGATCCTCATCCTTGGGCCCAACCCATCAGCCTGGGACGACTCCTGGTGGCCTGCATCACTGGGAACCCCCCCGGCACCTACCAACCACGCACACAACCTAGGGGTCATCCTTGACTCCAAGCTCAGCATGACCAACCAAGTCAACGCAGTCTCCTCCTCCTGCTTCCACACCCTCTGTATGCTCCGCAAGATCTACAGATGGATCCCTGCGGACACAGGGAAAACTGTCACCCACGCTCTTGTCAGCAGCCGGCTCGACTACGGAAACGCCCTCTACGCCGGAGCCCCGTCCAAACTTATCAACAGACTCCACAGAATCCAGAACGCCTCCGCACGCCTGATCCTAGACGTCACATGCCGAGACCACATCACCCCACACCTGAGAGACCTGCACTGGCTCCCCGTCGACAAAAGAATCACATTCAAACTCATGATCCAAGCACACAAAGCACTCCACATGAGCGACCTAGCCTACCTCAACAACGGACTCTCCTTCTACGTGCCCAACAGGAAACTCCGCTCCGCCGACCTGTCCCTGGCCTCCGTCCCATGCATCCACAGAACCACCGCCGGGGGCCGATCATTCTCCTATCGCGCCGCCAAGACCTGGAACGCCCTCCCCCTCCACCGATGACGGACCGCAGACCTCCTGGCCTTCAGAAGACTGTTCAAGACCTGGCTCTTCGACCACTAGCAGCAGCTTTCCCCCCCAGTGCCTTGAGACCCTAACGGGTAAGTAGTGTGCTTTATAAAAGTACTCGTGTTACCTCACCCACGGAAGCAGGGTGCATAGGTGTCTTTTGGTGTTGGGTTTCGTCGTTGATTGAAATGGAGAGCTGCGAAGAAGTGCTGCAGGCGACCAGAGGAAAAGTGTCCGGGTGGATCCAAGGGTGGATTGGAGATCTGAAGAACCTGAAAACAGAAGGGACAGAGTCTGGGTCACTGGCCAGTGACCAGGATGGCGATGGGAAGCTGTCAGCCAATGTCGGGTGATTTCAGGTGAAAGATGTGAAGCTTGTTTCTTCAGCCACGTAGCCCAGTAGGTGAGGAAAATTAAATTTTGGCCATGTTGTGTTCCCTAGCGCGTACCCCACCGACTCCATGTACCAGCTTAAAGTGCATGTAACTTCCCTCCTGTGCCAGCTATGAAGACGCAAATACATTTGCGTCCATCGTCAACTTGTCCTCTTTCAGATGCACCATGAATGGATTATATAGTCCGTTCCTAAGTATGCTATGCCAACGTCTTTTTATAGTACACTTTTCACTTTTTCCTGCTCTAGCCAGAGTAGGCCCTGAATTCCTGCCATCTGAACCTCTTTTGTGGCTCCTGGCTCTGCCCAGGCTACCTCTGTACTCGTGAACTCTGTCCTACATTCAGCGTGGCCCCTCGCGCTCAGCTCAAGCCTGCTTTCTGCCAAGACTGACTATAACCTTCGAGTTATCTGTTTCGCTCCCCGAGAATACATTCCTGCCTACTAGATCCTGTAAACATCCTCTCCAGCTGCAGAGCCAAAAGGGCCGACCTGTCTCAATGCAAGTAATTCATAGCCTCCGTTGCCATGCTTCCATGGAAGGCCCCGTGCCCCCACGCTTCACATGTAGACATTCAGGCGCTCATACACGCATCCACAGTTAGCATAGAATAGCCTCTACCCTAGAGACCTTTCCGCCCAGATAGTATAGTTACTAAACATCAGATATCAGATATGATAGAAGTACAAGTTGATCTGACATGCCAGACTTCTGTCTCTTTCCGTCAGTACAAATGTCAAGACCCCTGCACCCCGTCATTCACACGTCATGCAGCTGCGCGCGCATCCAAGCTTCCGATTTCTGCTGACATTGCAACATTCTGTTAGCACCACCCCTTGGTGCCACCCACTTGCGTCACCTATCAGTGACGTTTCTAGCACACACCTCTAGTTCACGCCTAGTTTACGCCTCTTGATGATGTATTGGTACCACGTGTATACTGTTATCTTGTCTTCTCTCAGCTGTTACGCCTCTTACATTGAACCTTATGATGTAAATCAAGTATATAAGCTATGTACTGTCAATAAACGCGAGCGCGCTCATCTATCCCTTCTGACACCCCTGTGGTGGTCAGAACATGATATCCTGATTCCTTTATGAGGAATAAAACCCTTAGAAACTCTAACACCACGGACTCTGTTTTCTTTCCTTCTGATTGAGTTATTATTGATTAAGTACTTACCTGCATAGAAATTAAGAGAGTAAATTAATTATTTACGTCATTTTGGCGCCCGAATAGGGACCCCTCCCCCACCTCACGCGCCGGAAGGTGCGTTGCAATCCGTGTCCCCTGCCATCAGTTAGACGGACTACACGTGTACTGGCAGGATTTCCTGCATCCCCCTCTGACCCACGGAGGTGACGAAGACTGCGATCAGTGCCCAGACGAGGCGGTGAGGAGTGCGGAGGATCCCGACCAGAGCCCAGCCGAAAGAAGCAAGGTCCGAGGTGTGAAGAGGCCCACCAGTTTTCCGAAGTTTTCCGAAGTTTTCCGAAAGTTCTCCGAAGTTTTCCGAAGTTCCGAGTCGAGTCCAGTCGAGTTTTCCGAGGCCTTCTGTTTCCGTGCTTCCCGGTGAGTACCATTGCTGGGTCGTATCTAGACGGGTTTGGGTACGCAAGTCCGGTCTGCACTGTTTTTAGGCAGTGTATCTGTACTGTTTAGCAGTATATCGAGTCTTCCGAATTTCTGCACTGTTACAGCAGTGTATCCGTACTGTTGAGCAGTACACTTAGTTAGCTATGTCTTCAATGTTTTCATGTGATTAATGTTGTGGTATGAATGTGACTGTTTTACTGGGTATTATTGTATTTCTTGTATCAACTAGCAACTCGTATCTAGGAATAAAAGACCTAGCGTTCAGCAATAAGTAAGCAGGATGCCGTTCCTCAGCAAGTTAAAACAGATCGGAACTAGGAAAGGGTTACTAGAGGAAGAAATTCCTATCCCCCCTAGGGACACTCCAGGCAATTTTATGTATCAGAAACACGGCATAGATGCCATATTATATCTAGATTTATGGGCCGATTACACCAAGCACCTAGACGAAAGACACAGATGGCCTGTTACCGGAACGTGGGATGCCGAGTGCATCATGAGGGTAGAAGAAGCATTATGGAAAAAGAAAGCTAGACAATCTCAGAAGGACGCCATAGAGTTTTGGCGTAAGGAATCACGTAAGCGTGCTGACAAAGCACTCCGTAGAGAAGACAGACTTAAAGAATCAGATAAAGAACGAGAAAACGAATTAGTTACTGAAGGGATCCGAGTAAAAACAGAACAAATAGACCGTGCCCGAAATAATCTTGTAAACGGTATGTATCTCGTAGCAGATGGCCCATCCGAAACTGAATCAGAGATACCGAAAAACTTACCGACACCATTAGTTCCAACTAAAGTAATGCATAAAACTACTAAAGATATATTCCTGAATTCGTATCTAGAGGATGTAGCACCAGCTTATACCAACATGCCTGTTCGTGCCCTGCCTACTGACAGGGATGGGGGTGGCACTACGCCCCCAGATCCGGTTCCGCCGGTACCGCGACAGACCTCCCCTGTTCCGCCACCTCCGCCACTTCCTCCACTCAAGACGGATTTACCGAAACCAGTACTACCCGATCTTACTAAAAGACAGATTCAAGTCCAGATACAGACTCCGCGGAGAGATAATGCCCAAGCATCCGCCTCAGGAGGTGCGACAGCGGGTCTACAGACCCCGCCACCGACACACAGATTACATTTAAAGGACACACAGAATCCTTTCCAGTCTCCCTATTCAGCCCGGCTTGACGCATTCAAAGATAGGATGTCATTCTGCAGATATGATCCAGTACCCGGAAACGACGATCTAATGGTATTAGCATCACTGCGCTTAAGATCTGCCACCGATAACTTGCTATGCTGTGTAGGAATGCAGGAAGCTCTCGACAGACTATACAAATTCATACAGACAGGGAAAGACCCCGACAGTGTCAAAGCTGCCATGTATAAACAGAAAGTTGATATTCAAAAACAGATATTACGATTCTTCATTAATTGTGTGATAAGAGAACGAGACAGGCCCGGGACAGATCAAAGTGAGTTAGACGCATTAAACAAGTGGGGCCAAAATATAGCAGACGCGAAACATGACAAGGGGACTTGCATAGCCACTATGTCCCAGAAAATTAGAAAGGCAGTATTAACTGCACATCAGGAAGGAAATGATAAAACTTCCTCCGAGGAGGAAGATGAAGATGAAACATCAGAAAAGTCTACAGATATAATAGCGTATGTAGGTAAGGGAAATTACCTTAGGAAAGGCATCCGTCCGGAGAGCAAGAGAGTTCTTTTCTCCGCTTTAACAAATCCGAATTCTTCAGAACATCAGTTCCAGGAAACTGATAAAAGGCTTCGAGATCGAGTAGGGTACCATATACTCAATTCTATGGATGAACAGGAACTAGCCCGGTCAGCCGTGTTGTGGGCCGAAAACCCAGACATATATAATGATGACACGTTAGTGCAGACATTCTTGAACCTTTCCCCGGAAGAGCAGAAAATAGCAGGTGTATACATGATTCAGCACCTCCTCATCAAGTTCAGAAACCATCATTCTGATCCAGGTCCCTTACACGAAACATTAGAAGCACTAATCATGGATAGATGGAGAGGTTTTAGTACCAAATTAATACAAATAATTCTAGAACAACGACGCAAGTATAACACCTTCCTGAGCTCTGAATATGTTCCCGCCCCGCCTCCAGAAAGAAAAATGTACCACATGCAATGCGGTGGTGGCATTGAAAGCCAGAATCCCTTACGAGAAGTACATCCAGTTATGGGTGCCGATAATAACCTGAAACGTGTGTATGTTCACACACCACTGACTAAGTTAGAACTATTAGAAATGAAGAAATTAGTTCCGTGCCATGATAAAGACCCTGCGGGTTTTCACAGAGAGCTTAAAGACATGTTACTGATGGGAGATTACACGTATGATGATATTATGAAAATGTTAAAGGTACTGTTGCCCACGGGCATTTACGAGAAATTAAAGGAGAAGGATTGGGAAGTGGGAGAGTCAAAGATAGCATGGGCGGGGATAGAAGACGAAGAAAAGAAACGAGTCCCAGGGTTAGGCCTTGGGGATCTGACTAAAGCATTACCAGGTTTAATAGTACAGGTTCTGCCAAGATTATTGACAACTAGAAAGGAAGATTGGGACGCAATCTCGTCCTGCAAACAGAAACAAGATGAAGATACTAGTGACTTTTATTCAAGATTCGAGAAATGTTTCATTATCAATAGTGGCCTAAAAACTAGTAGCGAGTCATATCCACACCTTTTTGTAACAAAATTAGTAGAGAACGCCCTACCACTAGTTAAAAATAGAGTATACAAGGTTGAAAGTACTTGGCAGGCAAATACGCCATCACAGATGTTACAAATGTTACAATATCACCAGAATAGAATTAGGGAAGAACAGGACCAGGAACAGAAACGTATGAAAGACACGAAAATGAAAATGTTAGTAGCCCAGACAATTCCAGCCGAGGGTCATAGAAAGGGTGGGGCCCAGACCAATCATTCTGCCGCTCCCGTTAAAGGGACATGTAATTATTGCAAGCAGCCAGGTCACTACGTACATGAATGTCCAGTCCTGAAACATAACATCGAGACAGGTAAAACTAAAGAAAGACCGCGTCCGCCTAGACATGAACAGGGTCATCAACAGACCTCACAGAACGAACAGCCATTGCAGAATACACAGCCTATGCATGATCAGTCCCATACAGTACAGACAGTAGCAGTACCGCAGCCACAGCATGCTCAGACACAGCCCGCTGCCGCAACTAGAGAAGTCTCACAACAAATGTACCAGTATGCCCAGTCGGCATACCCAGATTATCAGCGTTATACATGAAACAGCCTAGGGAGGGAAAGTGATTTGCCTCTTATTGAAATTCCTGTAGATCAAGAAGGTCCTTATGTACATAGTCACGTATTAGGAAAAGATAGAAAGTTTTTAATTGACACAGGGGCAAGTCGCACTACTATAAGTCATAATGAAGTTCCAGGGGCACCCCTCTCAGGCTCACAGAATGTTTCCCTTGGTTTTTCAGGACAGCCTATTGTAAATGAAGTATCAGAACCAGTACCACTAGCTGTGGGTCCATTATCTCGAGTTACAGATTTGTTACTTACGAAATCATGTCCCGAAAATCTGTTAGGAATTAAAACACTGAAGGCTCTAGGAGCTATAATTTGCTGTTCCCCGGAGGGAGTCAGACTCTTTCTACGGGATTTCAAGGGTCATTATGTTCTACGTGACTTTGATGTTAGACTGAAAAATGTACCAGATCACTTATGGGCAAAAGGCCCAGCTGATGTAGGTTGTATGCATATCACACCATACCGTGTTACACTCAAGACAGGAGTTGTTCTACCCAGAATCAGACAATACAAGTTACCACCCGATGCTGTAGTGGCTTTACTGAAAATCATTGAAGAGCTTATTGCCCAAGGAGTGGTCGTAGAGACCGACTCCAATATCTGTAATTCGCCTATCATTCCAATTCTTAAACGTACAGACCGCAATGCACCGCCAGTATATCGGCTGGTGATTGATCTTCGAGAACTGAACAAATGCATTGTACCACAGTATCCTGTGGTCCCCGATATCTCCTCCCTGTTAACTGCCATTGATTCAGAAGCAACGTTCTTTACTGTAATCGATCTCAAGAACGCTTTCTTCAGTGTACCTATTGACCCGGAGAGCCAATATCTCTTCGGATTCAGTTTAAATGGACGAAGTTTCAAATTTTCCCGCGCACCTCAAGGATTTACAGAAAGCCCCAGCATCTATAGTCAAGCACTGAAAAGACAACTAGATTGTATCCAAATGCCAGTTAATACCGCTTTATTACAGTACGTCGATGATCTACTGATCACCGCACGAAGTGAGCCCGAATGTGAACAAGCATCTCTGATAGTTTTGCATTTCCTAGCCGACAAGGGACACAAGGTGTCCCCTTCGAAGCTACAATTCTGTGTTCAGCAAGTTGTGTACTTGGGTCACTTGCTGTCCAAAGTGGGGAGACAGCTCACTCCCGATCGCATTCAGTTAATTGTAAATATGCCACGACCCCAGACACAAAAGGAAGTGCGGGCCTTCATAGGCCTCACCTCGTACTGCAGACAATGGATTCCTCAATATGCATTTCTAGCTAAACCACTCATCCAGTTAACGACACAGGAGGCAGCAACTTCGACTGTCCTCCCTTGGACTCAGGAACACACACAAGCCTTTGAGGAATTAAAGAAAGCTTTATGCCAAGCACCAGTTTTAGCAACACCATGTTACAGCAAACCGTTTACACTTTTTGTTACAGAACGTGACGGTACAGCATTGTCTGTCCTCACTCAAGATCAAGCAGGTTCACATAAGCCTTGCGCTTATTTTTCAAGCACATTGGATTCAGTAGCACAGGCACTCCCTGCATGCTTAAAGTCAGTAGCAGCAACAGCGTTAGCAATCAGACAAAGCGACTCAATTGTTTTAGGTCATCAGTTAACAGTACAAGTTCCACATTCTGTAGAGGTTCTGTTAAACAGAACCCAGACTCAACACTTGACCATAGCACGACTGACAGGTTACGAATTGACATTATTCCAGCCACACATAGAAATCAGACGCTGCAGTATCTTGAATCCAGCAACATTGTTACCTACAGTTATGACAGATCCAGCTCCACATGATTGTATAGAAATTATTAATGCAGTAACAAAGCCCAGACGAGATTTAACAGATGTTCCATTGACAAATCCAGACCTGACACTTTATGTGGATGGTTCATGCATGAGAACAAGTACAGGAGAGTTAGTGGCCGCATATGCCGTGACCACTGAAACTGAAGTTAAAGAAACACATCGTATTGATACACTGTCTGCTCAAGCAGCAGAGCTCATCGCTCTGACCCAAGCCTGTATTCTAGCAAAGAACAGAAATGTTAACATATACACAGATTCCCGTTATGCGTTCGGAGTCGTACACGACTTTGGTATGCTCTGGCAAGAACGAGGTTTTCTGACCTCTCATGGTACAAAGATACAGCATGGTCCCCTCATTCAAGCACTGCTAGAAGCAATACATCTGCCTTCAGCTATTTCAGTCATGAAGTGTAAGGCACATACTAAAGCCACAGATTCTGTTTCCCAGGGTAATGACCTGGCAGATCAGACAGCAAAACATACAGCACTAACTCACACTCAGACAACTGACACGACAAAGACAACAGATCCGACAAACTGCATGACAGTCAGAGATCCCACACTAGATGTTATTGACATTCAGACACATGCTACTGCAGACGAAATAAAGAAATGGACCGAACAAGGAGGGATCCAGACAGATCAAGGTTGGATGACGGGAAAATCTACATGGTTTCTCCCTGACTCTATGGTTCAAGTCATGATAAATACAGCACATAGTCCTGCCCACCTGGGAGAGAAAGCCATGCTAGACAGTTTGCAAAATCTTTGGTACAATAAACACTTACGAGCAGCCGCAAAACAGAAAGTGCGTACTTGCATGATCTGTTGTCAGTTCAATCCAGGTAAAAGCGTCCCTGTAGAGCAAGGTGGATTTCATCCACCCGATCACCCTTTTGAAGTCCTCCAGATGGATTATATCCAGATGGACCGTTGTCGAGGATTTAAATATGTTCTCGTAGTTGTCTGTGCTCTGTCCCGCTGGACCGAAGCATACCCCGTCCCAGATTACACTGCTCCGACCACTGCCAAACAGTTGGTTCGTGAATTTTTCCCACGATACGGCTTGCCTCGTGTCGTGTACTCAGATAACGGTCAGCCATTCTCGTCTGCCCTAATGAAAGAAGTCTCCTTGTTATTAGGATACCAGTGGAAGTTCCATTGTGTCCGACATCCAGAAGCCGCAGGCCTTGTTGAAAGGCATAATCAGACATTAAAGATTCGCCTTGCCAAAATATGTCAGGAAAAAGGGGTCGACTGGATAGTCGCCCTGCCGGTGGCACTATTCTATATGAGAATGGTCGCCCATTCGAGATCAGGGCTATCTCCGTACGAAGTGGTCTTTGGCAGACCACCGAATATGTGGGGGACGCCCATTCCTAAAAAGATAACCGATGTTGATTCTAATATGTTGACAGATTACCTTGCCTCCTTGATGTCTGCACTCCAATCATGTCGTTCACAGGTTGCCGCAGCCTTCCCTGACAACACCGATGTGAAGGAGCATGACGTCCGCCCCGGAGATGTTGTTTTAGTCCGAAACTTCGACAGGAAAAGTCCGTTGGAGCCCCGCTGGAAGTCTCCGAAGACCGTTCTACTTACGACAAGGACCGCAGTCAAGTTGGAAGGAAGAAAGGGGTGGGTCCACCTAAGCCATATCAAAACATTCCCAGGACTGAAACCGGAACAAGACACACCCACCCCCACCAGAGACTGTGATCCCAAAGACTTTACCGAAGTTAAAAGAGAAAAGACTCCTCAAGAACAATATCGTATGAAATTGCGATCTAGCAAGTCAGACAGTTTAATTGTTTAAGTCCTCCCCTAGGTGAATCGGTTAAATAGTTTCTGACATGTATCCCCTAGATCGAGTTAGAGAGAGAGAGAAAAAGAAAAGAACATACTGCAAATCACTTCGTAGTCACTGCATAGTGACACTAATAATTATGTTTATTCTAAGTATATTAATAATTGTTGCTAGCATCTTGTTACCTATATACTATCCTATTTTCAAGCGTGAACCATCTGCTTACAATGTCTCTGCTGAACACACTTTTAGTGAGTTACCTCCTCATGAGCTTTCCTACAGACTTGCGCTGCGCAACAATACATTCATTAGTATGTTACATCATTCTCATCAAACTAACAATGCTACAAATTGCTGGATATGTGGCCGACTCCCTCCCTACCAGAATTACAAGGGAGCGCTGCCTCTCTTTCCGTACCCGTTCACTCACAATGGCTCCTGCGGAGCATGGTTTAAGATAATTAATTCTTTAGATCCCGACATTGCTGTTTTCGATGGGGGTTGGGTTTGGGGAAACCTGAACTTGGTCCTACTAGACGTCTGTTACCCGGATAAGGAGGGACTGCCCATTAGAATAGGAACTGATCTAGAAAATGAAGTATATGGATTAGGTAATTATACAATTAGCCTTATGATTCTTACTGTCGAATCCGAAGCCGCTCCAGTTCTACCTATTATGTCAGTACTGCCAGTCACTGGTGAATTATGTATCAAGAAGAAAGGTTCAGTACACTTAGGTCATAGTAAATGTACTACTGTGGTCGAATTCAGTGATGATGGAAAGTCATCTTTCAAAGCTATCAGTCATTCTTACTTTGTGTGTGGTCATACCGCATACATTCGTCTACCTCCAGATTGGGATGGTACCTGTTACATTGCATTCCTTCTGCCACCCGTTTTTCTAGCTCCTTCTGATTACCATAGAAATAGCAATCTAGTAAAGAATAGACCCAGAAGAGATGCCCCCCTTGTCGACTACACAGAAACGGCATGGGAACAGTACACTGATTTTAATAAAGGATTCTTTTTCTTTTTAGGTCCTGTCCAGAATAGTAAATTAATACGCAGATTAACTAGAACACTTGAAGCCGTAGTAAATGAAACTACCTCCGCCTTAGGTAACTTAACAGAAGAGCAGTCCGCTATGCGGGTTGTTGTCCTTCAGAATCGTCTTGTAATTGACGTCATCTTGGCAGATAGAGGTGGAGCCTGTAAGGTCATCGGGTCAAGCTGCTGTGTTTTCATTCCACAGAATGCACCATCTGTATATCAAGCTATCACCCGTCTTCATAAAATTGCAAATCAGATACATCAGAATCCAGGCACCTGGACTTGGTCCGGTTGGTTCTGGACAACGTTAACAGCTTGGGGATGGAAGATCCTATCCTTCCTAGGCATTGGCCTAGTCCTAGTATTCAGTTGCTGCCTGTGCCTACAGTGTGGGCCAGCGATCTGTGGACTGTGTGCCACTTCTTGTATTGAACATTCCAGTTTTCACTCAAAACGTAATAGAAAGAAAGAAGAACAAATGATGTTACAAGAACAGACTGATCGATTCATGAGGATCGATATTTCATGAAGGGTCCGTAGGGAACAAGGAGGGAATGAGGAAAATTAAATTTTGGCCATGTTGTGTTCCCTAGCGCGTACCCCACCGACTCCATGTACCAGCTTAAAGTGCATGTAACTTCCCTCCTGTGCCAGCTATGAAGACGCAAATACATTTGCGTCCATCGTCAACTTGTCCTCTTTCAGATGCACCATGAATGGATTATATAGTCCGTTCCTAAGTATGCTATGCCAACGTCTTTTTATAGTACACTTTTCACTTTTTCCTGCTCTAGCCAGAGTAGGCCCTGAATTCCTCCCATCTGAACCTCTTTTGTGGCTCCTGGCTCTGCCCAGGCTACCTCTGTACTCGTGAACTCTGTCCTACATTCAGCGTGGCCCCTCGCGCTCAGCTCAAGCCTGCTTTCTGCCAAGACTGACTATAACCTTCGAGTTATCTGTTTCGCTCCCCGAGAATACATTCCTGCCTACTAGATCCTGTAAACATCCTCTCCAGCTGCAGAGCCAAAAGGGCCGACCTGTCTCAATGCAAGTAATTCATAGCCTCCGTTGCCATGCTTCCATGGAAGGCCCCGTGCCCCCACGCTTCACATGTAGACATTCAGGCGCTCATACACGCATCCACAGTTAGCATAGAATAGCCTCTACCCTAGAGACCTTTCCGCCCAGATAGTATAGTTACTAAACATCAGATATCAGATATGATAGAAGTACAAGTTGATCTGACATGCCAGACTTCTGTCTCTTTCCGTCAGTACAAATGTCAAGACCCCTGCACCCCGTCAATCACACGTCATGCAGCTGCGCGCGCATCCAAGCTTCCGATTTCTGCTGACATTGCAACATTCTGTTAGCACCACCCCTTGGTGCCACCCACTTGCGTCACCTATCAGTGACGTTTCTAGCACACACCTCTAGTTCACGCCTAGTTTACGCCTCTTGATGATGTATTGGTACCACGTGTATACTGTTATCTTGTCTTCTCTCAGCTGTTACGCCTCTTACATTGAACCTTATGATGTAAATCAAGTATATAAGCTATGTACTGTCAATAAACGCGAGCGCGCTCATCTATCCCTTCTGACACCCCTGTGGTGGTCAGAACATGATATCCTGATTCCTTTATGAGGAATAAAACCCTTAGAAACTCTAACACCACGGACTCTGTTTTCTTTCCTTCTGATTGAGTTATTATTGATTAAGTACTTACCTGCATAGAAATTAAGAGAGTAAATTAATTATTTACGTCATAGGTGTCAAGGATAACCAGGAGCTGGATTTGAGCTGTCCTACAAAAGATCTAATTCACTGCGGTGTCAGTATCCTGATTGGACCCAACAAGCCTTGGCAAATGCAATCCATGCAGGATGTCGAGATTGACTTATGTTCAGACCAGCAAGATCTGAGGAACTTCTCCTTTGCAGGAAAACTGGAGCAAGGCTGGAGAAACCAGAAAAGCTGAAATGCACAAAGCAGGCCCACGGGACACTCGTGGAGTGTTGCCTCTGAGCTTTGGTGCAAATGGTGATCGGGGCTGGGGTTTCAAACACCCCAATGCACAGCTTCGGGATACCTTGGGAAGTAGGTGCAGTTTGCAATATGCAGGATGTCCAGGAGTTCTGGTCCCACGTCTCTCGTGTCAGCTATGGGTCTCATCTTTGCTGGGAGCTCGGGTCAGCTTCAGAGATGTCTGAAAGTCTAAGTCCTTTGTCACAGATTCTTCGGGAGCCTCGAAAATACAGACCAGCAAAGATGCAGTTGGTGTCTGTTTGAACAGGGTGGTCACTCCTTGACCACAAGGGAGATTTGTTCCGTCTTCTAGTCATTATGGAATGTTGAAGGTCTAAGATATATGTTGCAGAGTTTTGTCCAGGGTAATCTAAAGTCCTAGGGACTGGGGTTCTATACTTATAGTAACTTTAGGGGTTGGACTAACTCTAAGGTCCCTCTCATGAGTGGACCTGGGGAGGGGGTGGTTACACCCCTTCCACTTTGTCCAGTTTCACGCCAGTGCTGGGGCTGAGTGCCCCAGCAACCGGTTTGAACTGGGAAATGCATGGAGCACCTTGTGTGCCCCAGGCAGTGTCTGAAAAGCATTCACTGAATGCAACTCAGCCTGCCTCAATACACAAAGCCTGTCTGGGGAGGTGCCAGCACCTCCCTGGACAGGAAACCTATTGTCCAGGCCTCCCCTGCCGGAGTTTCATCCAGTAAGGGGAGGGCAGATTCGTGTCTGTGGCAGCAGCATCCATTTTGTGATGCTGGGGCTCTGTTTAACTTTAACCAGGTTTAACAGTGACTACATGTCTTCTCCCTCTAGAAGGGTGGAATGCTACCCCCGCCGCCAGGACTGGTGGGGGGGGGGGGTAGTATTCCAAAGTGTTTGACACCTCACACAACATGTTTTGATAAAGACCAAAGTTAGCATTAACCGTGAGGATTATAATGCACTGAAGAGTATATGGTATGGCTATATCATAGAACAGCTATAAGGAGATGGTTCTGAAAGCTGCAGAGGGGCTCAGCTCATGCTAGAGCACCCTCTCACACAAAACCAAGCACTCTGCCTCCAGGATTGTCAAGGCCTGCTATAGGAGTGACTTATAGGTTAATATGTGTCTACATATATAGATATAGGCATGCTATATCTAAGTAAGGGGTGATTACACCACCTTACCCAGGCTGCAAGTGCAGACCTGTGGTGTCAGTTTGGAAGGCTAACCAGGGGTGGCATAATACATGCTGCAGCCTCTGGCAGGCCTTGGGTGCACCTATGCCCTGGGTATCTAAGGTATCATATACAGGGTCTCACAAGGGTGACCCAGTAACCAATGTGGTATGTACCTAAAGTACATGGAGTCCATTTTATAGAGAAAGCAGATAGCCTGTGGCCCTGAATAGCAGGGTTTCAGTCCAACTAAGTCGCAAACCAGCAAAACACCAGTCAAAAAGTGGGGGTAACCATATAGTCAGATTACATCTTCCTACACCTCCCACATGCACCATGTTGCATGGTGCAAAATCGACGCAACTTTTCATAAATATGACCTTTAGTGTATTACATACAGAAAAGTATTCCAGTTGCCACAGTATACAGGACTGGAATTCGGCCTATCAAATCAAAATCTAGTATGCAAAGCCCAATTCCACAGATACTACTATGAGATAGTCCATGCGAAGGAGAGGACTCTAAAAAGAGCGCTACAGGAAATCAGTAAAGGACCAGAAAATGAATGGGCCAGATATTTACACACTGCTAGTACCGAACTAGAACTGATTCTGGTCATCATAAGATCTAAGAGTCTAACTTATCCATCTCTGAAAGACATACTTAAAAACACGTCACAGCAAACACAAGAGAATCCGACTCTGAAACGCTGCAACGCTTGTTGACCAGAACCCCACTATCTGCCACAGCGCCGTTGACTTCTGCATATCGAGCTATTACGCTCCCGATCCAGACGACTCTCCTCGCTGGACAACGCAGTACCGATTCCTCCATTGTTCGCGGTATCCGCTGATCCGATGCATTGCCTGTTGTAATACACAACTGCGTTAAAAGGCAATGTAATATTTAAAGACAACAATGACTATAATCTTGTCCTGATGATGATGCCCCTCATTTAACTCAATTTTTTTTTTTTAACTCAAGGCATCGAAACGTCGTCGACCAAAAAAACCCCTTATGCAATATGACATTTAAAATATTGGGAAATGCAATGGTGTGGTTATAACAATCTCTGTCTGTAACACTGACTACAAGTACACAGACATATTTTTGCTTTGCTCCTTTTAACATTCTGTTCGTTGTTTTGTCTGAATGTTGCGGGTTACGGCTGTGCCCACTTGTTATTAATGTACTCATTCTGTTTTATTAAGAGAATTGTTAAATAAATTCCTTGTCCGGATGGACAAAAGACATAACACTTATCAGGTGTGTGATTATCAGTTTAGTATACCATTGTGTCCACGAGTAGGGACCAATGTTTTTTGAAACATGATACTGCCCAAGGTCCCTATGGCATACCTTCCGGGTTCCCTTGTCTTTCTTAAACATACTAAAAACACGTCACAGCAAACACAAGAGAATCCGACTCTGAAACGCTGCAACTGCTCGAACAGTTTATACCAATTATGTCATCCTGAAAGAAGCACTAAGTCTGGTATGTGGTAGAATAATATGCTTGCAAGATATTTAATTCTACCTATTAATGATTCTCAAATGCAATGGAGAAGTAGGAGTAAAGGCACTCCAAAATGTAGGTTCTGCAAATACATGAAAGAATCATCTATCCACTTACTCTGTTGTTGCCCGGGATTCAGATTGGCTCGATGTGCACTGCAAGAGTGCACTAGCACTTTGATTCAACGCACCAGAAATAACAGTTTTAGAAAATATTTGCTATTATGGTGCACAGATTCAAAACTTGGGCCAACGGATAACATTTTCAGCCTTATACTGGCAACTGGTGAGCCCTGGATGCAGTGAAGTAGTGTGGCTCACTGGTTAGAGGCGGCAGACCCGAGAGCAGAGGACGGCCCGGGACCAGGGTTCGAATCCCGGCGCGGCAGGTTTCTGGACCAGGGTCAGCGGACTCGATAATTCTCTCGCCTCGGTGCCCACTCTGATCAGCGATCACACTCGGCAACTCTGGGCATTAGCTTGCCTCATCTTCACTAACGGCCCCACCAGACCGCCGGGGATGCCTGGTCTCACCCTGGAGATACCCATTAAGGGACCATCTCTCAGGGAAACCAGGAAGGGTTTTGCAGCGGTCGAAGCGCCTTGGGACCCTCCGGGTAAGTAGTGCGCTATATAAATGCCTATACATTTACATTTACGTCTCTGCCTGTTTGACCACTTTAAAATTGACATAAAGCTCTTTTTGCCGCTTGCGTGTCAGTGTGCCTGACTTTAAAATGTCCGCTCGCACTTCCTTGATGATGATTGACTCCACACAAGATGGGTACAGATGTCTTGCAAAATCTCATTAGTTACTGAGATCAACACGGGAGACTCGGGCTGCTGTGCTGAGCGCATTGGGATGGTCAGAGGGCTGCATAGGCCACAGCGGTGAACACCACTTGCTCATGGCTCGTTGGCATAATATGAGAGGGTCACAATTTAAAGCAGATTACAGCGGGGCAGTGCTAGAGGCTCATCATAGTTGACTGGCACTTGTTCTTTGTTGTTCTTCAAGGGGCGCGACCGTGGTGGGATCCCAACTTCGCTTTGAGCACCGCAGATGGTACTTGAACTCGATCAGCTGTGGATGTACCAGGGTGGGCTCCTGGCGCCGTTCCATCTGCTGCAGGGACACGTTGCACACGTTGTGGTGTATCGGTCCAGTTCACCACCTTCTGTTGCCAGATGTAGTGTCTCCTGTGATGATGATGTTGATGATCACAGATTTATAGGGCGCACATATGCTCCTAAGAGCCCTAGCCCCAAAGGACAACACGTGGAGGCTGGTCAGTGTATGCAAGGCTCTTTATTATCTCAGGCAGCGCAGTAGACTTAGGCACCTCTTTCATCCTCGTGGGTGTAGGTATAGGGGCATATGTAGGTAATTTCCATTTTGCGATTCTTAAATAGCGATTTTTAAGGAATCGCTATTTGAGAATAGCAAAATGGAATGTAGGTAATAATTCGCAAATTTTTTGCGAATCTCTAACATTCCCTATTTGCGATTAGCAAATTGCGAATCGCAATTAAGGAATGAGTGTCCCATTCATTCCTATGGGCCAAAAGGCCCATAGGAATGAATGGGGATACATTCTCAAATTGCGATTTTCTGTGAGAAAATCGCAATTTGAGAATCGCAATTCCAAGGGTGCCAGGGTGTCCAATGGACACCTGTTACACCCCTGGAATGGGCCTGTAAGTACATGTGGCGGACATACATGCCCTAAGGGCATGTCTGTGCGCCACATGGCACTTTGAATACAAAATTAAAAAATCATTTTGAAAGGAATTCACAAAATACCATCTACTTGGAGTAGGTGGTATTTTGCGATTCCTTAAGACATATTCGCACTCCTACATAGCATTTAAGGAATCGCAAAATTGCGATTCCTTAAATGCTTGAGCAAAATAAGGAATCACAAATTATGCGATTCCTCTTTTTGATATGTGGCACCTACATACCAAAAGGCCGTTTGCGAATTGCAAATGCCTACCTACAAATGACCCCTACATACCAAAGGGGCGTTTGCGATTCGCAAACGTGGAAATTTGGAGTGATGTCTGGTGTCCAGTTACCTCCCCATCTGCTCTGTGCAGGGTCCTAATGCCCGCCTGCACATGTCGTTCCGACAAAGGTCATTACTAGTGAATCTGTAGAAGACCTATTTCAAATCCTGAACTTAACTGTGTATTTTTTATCTGGTGTTTTAAATAGTTTTATATGATATTGTGACAATTGTAAAGATGTTAAGCAATTATACACAATAAACGTATTAATTCATTCATACATTTGTGTAAAAGGTTACACTTTGTGTGACTTTAGTTCAGTTCTGTGCAGAATAGAGCAGAGCAGAATAGGAGTTTTTTTGGGGTTCTCTCAGAGACAGCCCTATCTTTCCTTTACTCTTTCCTTTTGTGGCCACTCCACGTTGACTCATCCACTGCTTCTTAGATTGGGTCTACTTTTAGAGCCTAATGTAAAATCAGATGCATTTGGATTATAGATTTAACTTACTGCTATCTAGGTCATTTTCGCCTTCTGTAAACCATTAACGTTTAATGAGCCTCATGGTTTGATACACAAATATTCTCTGTCCTTTTTGTGGAGCCGAATGTGCCTCACATATTATTGAAAGTATTAATTCGTTGACCAGGCTCAGGAGGGAGCACCAAATGCCTTAAGGGATTAACACCTCTGCTGATCAATTGAGAGGCACTTTATGGTCCACGGATTTGCACAAAGAAAAGAGCTGATGCCTCTGAGCACTGCTTCTTTTGTCTGGCTGCCACCCCGGGTCCTCCAAGGAAGTGTCTGTAGTGCAGGCTCAGAGAGCCAGACCGTAGAGTGTTGTGTCTGTGCTGGGAAGGAGATGTAAGACCCCAGCAGCCACAACCCACCTCCTTACTCTAGTGTGTCCCAGTCAGAACTGCTGCGCCCAGTCCAAACGCTATTACTGCTAGTTCCTCAGGGTGTGTGTATATGTATATATATATATATATATATATATATATATATATATATATATATATATATATATATATATATATATATATATATATATATATATATCTCTATCTCTCTCTCTCTCTCTCTCTCTCTCTCTCTCTCCCTCTCTCCCTCCCTCTCTCTCTCCCTCTCCTCTCCCCTTCCCCCTCTCCTCTCTCCTTCCCCCACTCCTCTAGCCTTCTCCCTCTCCCTCTCCCACTCTCTCTTTGTTCAGCAAGCTTCCATATTGTCCTAAGGATCCTATGCTTGACCCATGGAAAGCAAAGGAGTGTGTTGTCAAATTTCTGCGATGCTGCTGAAGATGAACTATCATTAAGTATCGCTTCAGAGAGAGGCTGTGAACTTAACTGGCATATGTACAAGGAAATAGAGCAGTGTGTTTCATGGAGCAAATTTTGAAGTGCTGCGCCATTTCCAAAACACAGGGTTGCGCTGTATTTAAAAAAATAGAACGCACCCCTGTGTTTTACCTAACGCTGGTGCTAAAGGTAGCTGCCTAGCGCCAAAACAGACACCCTTGTGCCATAGTACAAGAGTGCAGGCATTGCAGGGATAATTGTTTATGTGCAGGAAGGTGTCAATCAATCAATAATGTCAATTTGCTACTTCTAAATAAATCCCCATTATTTAATGATTGTTTTTGTGCATAAGAACCATCATTAATGGCGTTTTGCTCTTTGTACGTGTGTTGCAGAATACAGCACAATTAGAAAAAGCAAAAACGAGGAGAAATAAAAGTTTTTCTCCCTGGTGCGCCAATCTAACACCTGCTCTTGCACGCTGTTAGTTTTTGGGGCTGCCGCAGATTTACACATCCTTGTAAATCTGGAGCTGCATCAAAAAGCAATGGGTGTTGCAGTGGAACGCCCCCAGCAACAGCGATTGCACTCTTACAAAGTGGCCGTAAGCCACAAAAAGTGACTTAACGCCACTATGTAAATATGGTGCAGGGCACCGCGCCACCGGAACGTTGGTAAAAGGGACGTTCCGGTGGCGCAATCCCTTTGTACATGTGCCCCTCAATGTCTTGTAACTAATTGAGCACATTCTCTGCTGAGAGGCGAGGCTTGTTCCAAAGTACTTTGAGGTGTAAAATGATGGTAATGTGTCAGTGATAGACAAAACTCTACCATAATATGCGTGTCATCCACAAAAAGATGATTGACCATGAATGCCAATAAGGTCACCCCGTGAGTGCCAAGCAACTACCTTCTCTTCGAGTGATTAATGCATGAAACGTCAATAAAGTTAGTTTCAGATCCTACGACTGTTCTTCAAAACTGTGAAAACTGCTAACATAGTTGTTCCACTGCCCACATGCTGCTCCTACATCTGATTGGCTGGTGCACCCACGTAATTTACTTAATGACATCAATATAGACCCAAGGAGGTGTGATAACCAACGGCTCGTCTGACCCGGTGGCTTCCGCCACTGGCAAAACAACACATTTCTGTCGGATCATGAGTTATGTTAATTTTGTTTTACATCAGTTTCCATCTTTGTTGGATAAGGTATAAACCTTCTCATTAGAGATGTGATAAGAGGTACAATTAAATGCTAATGTAAGTCCTGGAGGGCACGCGAGTTGGATGCACTCTCTTTTACAAGTCTACAATACGCATGCAAACAATATAGATGGGCCCAGGTTTTCCTAAAAGTCACATAGTTCAAGGCAGGAAGTAAAGTTGCTTTGCTGTGTTGTGTGAACACAAGAGAGCAGAACTGCACCATGGCTACTACAATATGGTGCTGTTCTGCTCTGTCCCTGAGCTGGCACACTTTTGGCTGTCATGTGCCAACGCAGACACCCTTGCGCCATAGTGTAATGGTGTCTGTGTTGTTTGAAACCCTAATTTGGATGGGTATGTCCAGATGTGGGTCCCTTGCTTTCTGTGCCACTGGATTCAAGCTAGCCTGGCTGATGAGTGGTGATACCCCAAAACCGATCCTAGCACGCTTGATTCTGGTCCAGGGAGGACCTGACTTGGCAATTCGGGCTGGACTGTTCCCATGAGGCACAGGGTCAAGATTGATTTGCATATGGAGTTTGGACTGGGGTGGCAAAGTGAGCGAAAGAACAAGGGTTTTAACCCAGATCTCATGACTGGGGTGAATGTTTGATTCATTCAGCATTCCATCCATCATTTGTTTGTGTAGCATGTAGTTGTAAAGTAGGCAAACTAGTAACAACCTGAGCAGAGGGCAATAACGCTTAATTACTGCTAAGGATTTTAGTTTTCCCTTTTAACTGCTTTTTACACACATATGAACAGACAGAAATACAGTAATTATTTTAACAACAGAAAATTCTGAAATTAAATCTTCTTTGGAGTGTCTGTTATTGCTTTCAGGCACGATTGCGAGGCCAGTGGTTGTGCACCCTGGCACCAGCAGGGGGATAACAATGGAGAGCATTTCATAGCGAACCTGAAATAGAAGCAGACGTGCACACCCCCTAGCACTAGAGTGCTGCTGCATTCTGGCAAACCTATTATTTTGTTATATGTAACTAAAAAAAAAGAACTATGAGACGATTTTTAGCAGTTAAATGCAGAAGTATTATAATTACAGGTTTGTTTTTATCACTAACTATAACAAAAAAGATTGATAAGTACTGATAGGAATACAAACAATAACTAGGGATAAAGACAGAGGGAAATGACAAACAAAATTAAAGCAGAGTCTTAATTACTGTTCAATTAAAGTCGAATCCCTTTACATTAAGCTGAAGGAAAAGGAAGGCTGAAGCCTCAACTGTTACTCAGTTGCCCTGGTGTCATCTGCGTGAAGGAGTTCAGCTTTTTCACTTATACAACCTCAGCTCTATTGCAGAAGGATAAGTGTCGGTGCCCAAAGCTCTGCTCAGAAGTCCGTGGATGGCACCAGGGTTAACTTCAGGGGGGGTGTTTGGGGTTCAACACTCTCCTGAAAATGTATTCTGTAGTAAAAATGTATTCTCTAGTAAATAGTTGGGTATGTGTGCTTTCAGTCGGGCATGAAGTGTTTGTCGAATTCCACCTGGGATTTTAACATACCCACGCTGACAAAAAGCCCACACACACATGTGCACACATGCTGTCGTGTCTCTGTTTTGAAGGCCTTAACCCCTTAGCTGCGGTGGCTATTCTGCCGAGGTGCTAAGGGAGAGGGGGGACGCACGGCGCTCCCGTGCTCGTGACGGAACCGCTCAGGCACGAGCCTCGGGTGGACTGTGCTTGTGACGGAACGGGTCCGTCACGGCCCCGCCCGCTCCATAGAACGCTCAGCGCAGGCATGGAATTTGCGCCGCGTAGGCGCGGCGAGCGGGCCGTGACGGAACCGTTCCATCACCAGCACAGCCCACCCAAGGCTCGTGACGGAACGGTTCCGTCACGAGCACGCAAGGGGTTAAAACACTTTTTTCAAACTAATCAACAATCCTCCTTTTACCTCTGCTCCTTAACCCTCATGTCCTGCTTCTCCGATAATGTGTTTTAACGAGATGGCTCAGCATGATTGTTGAGAAATCTAAAGCTGAAACCTCCACCCCTCCAATCATATTGACCAACCTACGTCCCTGGGCCGGCACAGGCACACTGAATACCAAGGCTGTGTGGTCTGAAATCCATCTCAGGGCTCTTTAATCCACTACCAGACACTCTCTCCCCCTTTATCTCACTCCTGCAGGTTCCTGCTTTCTTCCTTTTTGAATGGTCTTCCGTCTTTCTCTTTCTCCTTCTTTCCACTTTGTGCGTTTTTCTCTCTCTTGTTCTCAGGAAATGTATAATGAAGAAAAATAGGTGTCAGTCTCCAAAAAAGTGTGCAACTGGGCCCCACCAGCTCAAATTAGGCCCTTATCCTTATGGATGGAGACTGCAGTCATGGACATGAGTTCACCATAGTGCCAGAGGAAGTGGAAATGACATCATACACCCTTCCACCCAATGATATCACAAGCTCCACTCTGTGTTCCACCTATAACCTCTTCAACCGACTCCCATCAGCTGCTGGAGGGGGGAAGGGCATGGAATGAAAACTGCAACCAGTAAACATGACTTCTGAGAGCAGAGCATTGCTTAATTTATAAAAACTAAATACAAGTGCCGGGGCTCTTGTGAGGAGGCCACTGCAGCTTGCACCACACACTGCCATGCTGCCAATGACAGTAACAACACAACTACTAACCATTAAACTCCTACAGGTTTGACACTTCTTACTACTCAAAAGCTATAAGAATTGGCTTGGGCGTCAACTAATAGTCATTTTTCATGTATATTGAATTAATAATTACCTGTTGTTGTGGTCATCTCAAATTAGCTAGACAGCGCCACCTTGAGGAAGATTGTCACAAGCACCGGTGCTGACAATTAAGTGCCGGTGCCGAGCACTGAAAATCACAGGCTCAAATTAAGCACTGAACCAGAGGAGTGCCATAGGTACCATGGACCAAGCATGGGTAGTAGATGCTAACCTTTGTACCCTTAATTCACATCTATAAGTGAGGTGTAGGGACCCCTGCGAATCACTATGTTTCAAAGGATTCAATGGATAAACAATGGCGGAAATTAGGCGAACGGATCCTTGCTTGTTGCTAGGCTTTATTTTGGCACCAACAGATCATATTTCCTGACAAGGCAGCCAATCACCTCTTCCAGAAAAGCCATCCACACTATGGTTCTTAGAAGTCACATCTTTCACGCCTCTGAGTGGGTTTTTGTTTACATTGAGCCTGGTCCCTACAGACGGAAACTCCACACCAAGCGCCTGTGTAGTGCTAAGGTGGCACGGGTAGCAGGACGCCTCCGCAGTGGCCGATGACTGAGCACAAGCACTGACTACTTGGTTTTCAGTTTGGAAATTCTTCCCCTCTTCAGTGTCAGCAGCTTTTAGAAGAAAAATATGGGTCACAACCTTTATCAAATTCTTAGTCACCATCTGCTCACCAAAAACAAGTAAGTGTTCCATTACAGGGGTCCACCGGCTACGTCATGACTTTTTTCAGTCATTCCGGCAGGATGACTCAGTGAATGGCTGTCTCTATAGGAGGGGATCTCCAGCTCAGTTTGAATAACCTCAAGACTGACTCTGGCTTGCATGCTTTTGAGGTCAATAAAATGAGTACCACTAAAGAGTATAATAGTGACACTTCCTATTTACAGCATCTGGGGTCACATACACTAAAAGATCAATTGCAAAAACTGGTTGCAAATTGTGCAAAGGATTTTTGCGACCTCTCTATAATTTTGTGGACATATTAGTTCAAAGGTTGACCTGCAAATTGTTCAGTAGCAGAGGGCCACAGAAATAACTCCCTTATGAATATTAATTAGGTTGGTAGGCTGCTGTTTGCAACCCATTGCGATGAACTACAGACACAGGGATGGCGGGGGTGACCACCATCCCTGCGTTTATTCATATATGACAAATGTAAAAAAATAAAAAAAATAAATGTAAAAAGCAGCTTGCGTGTCTTAAAAAACACTTCTGTTACTTTAAAAAATATATACGTTTCATGTTTGGAAACACATTGGAGGAGGACCGGCCCCTGAGGTTGTCGGACATGATTCCCAAGGGGAAGCTGTCTAATAGGGACGACTCCCCTTTGCGAATCAGTTACCGCCCTCTTTGAGGAGTCAACAAGTTCACAGTTACGGTCACAAACCACTGATACATACATACCAAAATGAAACTAGAAGGGAACGCCCCTTTGATGCCTCTTCCTAATTGCGATTCCGAATGGGTTTCATAGACACCAGAAAGTCCTTTTGGGGTTGCAAACCCTGTGGTTTAGCGAATCACATGGTTTTCAATCACACAAAAGGGCTTTGTACATCAGGCCAAAAGTAACGGCAGAAGCATAGACCCGCTGACCTAAGAATGGTGATATATGATGGGAGTGGAGAAGAGAGTGACGTCAGGGCGTGACCATAGAGGGGACGGGGGTTGGAGCAATGGCAGTGCCTTGGTAGCTGAGTAGCCCCACCTCAGTGGCGTGATAAAGGCCTCCGCAGCGCGGGACAAGCTCCGGGGGCCCACTCAGCACTGTACCCTAGCCCAAGAGCTCCTGAGTGAGTCCTCAGTCCGCAGGGGGGATCCTCCATGTACTTTGCAGGGGGGGCTCCCTCAAGTTTCATTATGCCACTGCCACAACTACCCTCCACAACAAAGTCACCTGTGGCCGTCTCTCACGTCCTGGGAAGGGGCAAAAGACAGAATGGACTTCCACACTGCAGATTCTCTACAAACGCAATGGAAACCAAAATATTTGTAAGAGTTTCCAGTGCATCATAGTATTTACCATGTGAATAAATATTGCCTCTGCAGTGGGCAGCCGTGTGAAGCGTGCCGTAACCATTTCATTTACAGCTGCGCCACATGAGCATAATATCAAGTTATTATTCTAAAGTGATGTGTTATTTACATTTTGTAAAGCCTGTATGGGTGTTTCACAAAGTTGGCATAGAACATTTTTATGGCAGACGTTTAAAACCAAGGAGTGTTGGTAGTAGTTTAAGTGGCCAGAAGGTTGTTCGAACGAGAGCAAGCTGCCACTCACCTGAGAGACGCCGCCACCGCCAGGAGTCATACAGGGGCTGCCAGTCACTCGGGAGCACGCCCCCACCGCCAGGAGTCATTCTACTGCTGACTACACGCGCCGCCGCTCCGGGACTACAATTCCCGGCAGCCTACACGGTGGCGCGCTCTGTGACACCGCGAGAGCGCCAGGAGGCGCACATAAGCAGCGCTGCACCCAGCTTCGCGGGACGCGAGCGGGATGCCCGGGGCTAAGCCCGGGCAAAGGGCGGGCCCTCTACGGCCCTCATCGGCAGGAAGAGACAGGGACAGGGTCCTGACCCCTGACTAAATCGTTCAAGTAAGTCGTCTAATCCCTATTATATTTGTAAGTGGCTGTGATACCTCCCAGCGTTGTACATTACACGGATCTATATAGACGCTGCTCGATAAAGCTGTCCTCCAACATGTCTAAATCAAAATTGACTGTCCCCCTTAATACCATAGACAATTACATGGTCCAGAAAGTTGCCAAGATTAATAACGACAGGAGATCATCTTTGGGGTTGAGCCTTTCTCCTGAATTGCCTTCTGACAATACACCCTTACCTACTCCTGCTCTTGATATTAGTAATGAGGTGTTTCAGATCCCGGAGAACAATCCACTGACCCAGCTTCTAATAGCCATTGCCGATCCAGCCCCCGAGAGCATACCTGACGAAGAAATAATCCTCCTAGAAGAGGAGGCCCCTGCACCGGTCCCAGCACCAAGAGCAGTGAAGGGAGGGGAGAAGAGTATATCTAAACGGGGCGGTCTCCGATCAAGTAAAAAGCGTCCTGATGCATCCCCCCTGGGAAATGGTGGAGATGATACAAGGGGAATCACTGGAGGGAAGGTACATCTGGATGAAGATCAATTCAAGAAGTTGTTAAATGCCTTAGATAATAAGATTAAAATTATAACCAAGCCGCTCCTAAGCAAAATAGACCAGCTCACGGAAGAGGTGAATAGGCTGGGGGGTCTCCTGCAAAAATCAATAGAAGAGAAAGTGAATATTTCAATGCCGAAAACACTCATAGTTGAAACAAAAAATACCCAAACTGCCCCCAGGTTAGAACTACTTGAAAACACTCCCCTGATCTCCATGGAGAATACTGATCTGGGGAGGGGGAGCCCCAGGGATCTAGATACCAACAAGGGTGATTTTGAAGGGCTGAGTCTAAGGGACAGTAGGGTAGATTTTAACCCAGAGAAGGGCCCTGTAGAACTAATAGTAGAGGCATCTCCTTTAATACTGGTACTGGCAAATGTCCCCCATTTGGAACCAGGGCAAGTGGAGAACATCCCATCCCTGATAAATAAATCACTCCATTGGTTATCAAGGAACATGGCCTTCACCCCGGGAGGCAGGGACCAGTTGGCGCAAGAAGTAGTTAAAGCTAGAAGAGTTGAATGGATCGGGGGTGGCACTAAAAAATTCAAGGGGGATTGTGTGGTGCTACACCTCTCAGATCCAGAAGTGCTGCCAAACATTCTAGCGAATATATACCCCCCCCAGCGTAGATCAACTGAAATAGTGCCACTAACACTGGATTTCTTTTATACGAAAAGAGGAGGGAACACTTTAAACCCAACAATGTTGAAAACTAAATGGATCCCTGTACTAAAAAAAGCCAAAATCCTTGATACAAGGAATAACGGGAATCCCGATGGAAAATAGGTTCTCAGCTCTTTCTGGTCTTAATGAGTGTGATTGACTGGAAGTACGGATGAGCATAGAAAAGAATAATGTTGCAGAGCCCCAAGAAAGTGGAAACGATGTCTCTATAAAGCTCTTAGAAATAAATCATAGTGATGGCAAGACATCTGGTCTCAGGACAGATTCCCCTAATATATTAGAGTATTTCCCACCAAATCCCTGCACCATTACAAACAATGGGGAAAGTAGTCCCACACTCCCCTTGTTCCACCTTAAGCAGGGTGCTTCTTTACAAGAGCAGACTACTCAGACGAAAGCCAGTCTCAAACTTATTTCCTGGAACTTGGCGGGAATTCACCATAAACTTGAAACCCCCAAATGGTGTGAATTCATTGATTACCATGATGTTATTATGTTACAGGAAACTTGGGCAGTGGCACCTGTTTTTCGGCAGGGCTTCTTAAATTTGTTTGTTCCCGCAAAAAAGAATACTAAAGGGCGGCCCTCAGGGGGTCTAATTATTTGGGTACGACAATCCCTACAATGTACCATCAAGCAGAGGCTTGTCTCCAATTGTGACCTTCTCTCAATTGTGATCACCTGGGTCGATGGCCATAATATGGTCTTATATAATATCTATGCCTGGGGAACTCAAGGGGGCAAAGCCTCAGAAGTGTTAGGTGCATTGGATAATGATTTAGAGACCCTTCC
Source organism: Lissotriton vulgaris (assembly GCF_964263255.1). Lineage (NCBI taxonomy): Eukaryota > Metazoa > Chordata > Amphibia > Caudata > Salamandridae > Lissotriton > Lissotriton vulgaris. Next base: position 1,487,513,492 of record NC_141696.1, read on the forward strand.
TACACATTATACTATCCTAGTGGGGGGAGACCTGAACACAACATTTGAACCACTAGGAGTCGAGGATAACGAACTGGCCCTAGAGAAAGATACCAAATGGGGAGTTCCCCAATTGGATCTACCGATGGTAAAGAAATGGACAGAAGTGGCAATACAGGCGAAGAGCTTGTGCTTGGCCAGGGGGTTGAGGGCAGTAAATGGCCGCACCCCCTCAGACCCACAGGGCACGCATACCTTTGATAATTTGAGGTCAAGTAGTCGGATAGACTACATCCTCATAGATGTTAGAGATTGGTACAAAGTAGAAGACATGAAAGTGACATCGAGATTGGAGAGTGATCACAATCCGTTGTGCTTGCTCTTTCATCAGGATCAAGGTAAAACTTCATCTAAAAAGGAAAGGGGTGCCACAACACTAGAAATTATCCCAACTAATAATCTCCGACACATTAAATGGGCAACTTTGGTAGATAAACCCGGGGATATGCAGGACTTAATGGAGGTAGTTAGCAAAGAGGTTAGCAGACTACAGATCCACTGTAACAAATGAAATTTTAATCAACTTATTGAAGAATCACAGCCAATGTTTTTTACTAATTTACAGAGGTTTTTCCTAAAAAAAACACAGCTGGGGAAGGATACTGGTCCCCCCAGAAAAAGAGGGTGGTATGACCACTCTTGCAGATTGGCGCGACAGAACCTCAGTTCAGCATTGAGGACTAAAGTAGGAGTATTAAAGGCCAGGGATGATTACAGGAAAGCCCAAACCAGGGCAAAAAGACTGTGGGATGAGAATTTATGGTTAGACCTTAAGAAGGCATGTGTAGCCAAACAACAGAAAGAGTTTTGGGCCATCTTAAAGTGGGGTAGTGGGGGAATAGCAGATTGCCCGAAAAACCATGTAGCAAAGGAAGCATGGGTGGACTTTTTTAAACCACAATATGCTGACAATCTGTCCCCACCAACCGAATTGCCGCCAGAAAGGGTATTCTATAGTCATGGAATATTCTCACTGAAAGATGTAAACGAGGCAATGGATGGGGTAACTAGAGGTAGGGCACCAGGAATTGATGGAATACCGGCGGATGTATTTTTATCTGACAGGGCCAACTGGTGTAAATATTTTGCATGGCTTGCGAATTCTATCGCGCAAGGAGCAATGATCCCAGCAACATGGAAGGGGGCAGAGATTATACCAGTCTTCAAAAAAGGGGATAAGGCTTTACCAAGTAACTACAGGCCCATTAGCCTTATCGACTTGGCACAAAAACTGATGGGCAGGATGATTCAAAATAAAATTCAAGCCTGGATAGACGATAAGGATATCCTGTCCCCGTATCAAGCTGGCTTCCGCCCATTAACTAGCTCTGTTGACCAGGTATTCCATTTTTTTTTTTTTTTGAAGACCTTTATTTATACCATTAGTACACAGAATCCAACCAAAAGCCCGAAGGATTGGCAATACAGTACAAAACAATACGTCAGTGCACTCAGGATTAATTACAGGTTGACTGCGGTCAAGTTTTAGCTTTTGTTCGTACGGATAAGGTATAACAGGATAGTTCAAAGCAGAACGTCGATTCCAGCATCAGAGGATCAGGAAAAATAGGCATACGGTTCGTTTGTAGCACTCACCACTAAACTATCCTCATAGAAGGAAGCATCTAAGCAAACAGCAGTATACATCGCTAAAACTTCAATAAACAAAGAGTCTATCCACTATATAACTCAGAGGAAAAAAGATAAAAGAACAGCAGGCCCATAGAACAAAAAGAAAAAGAACGTAATCCCCTCCAACCCCCCACCCTGCACCCCTGCAGCTGGCTACGGCCTACCCCCCCCCTAGCAGTGTGTCTGTCGCCCCAAAAAAGAGTCCCGAAGTGTAGAAGAGAAGAAAAAGATCCTAATCTATAACTACAATGGAAGTAGTAGAAAGCGGAGGGGAGCCCCCACCAGTCCCTCGGTCTCACCCTCCCGCAGTTCCAGTACCAGCACGAGGTGTAAAGGGCAATGATAAAATACAATACCAGCAAACAAGTTATAAAGTACAAGTTTGGTACACTGCCCAATCAAGAAAAGCCGCACGTCTCACATCCCTCCCGGTCAGCAACAAAGAAACCATCAGCCGGTAGTAAATAGCGTTCATCCCTGTCCCGTCCTGTTGTGGCTACCCCTGTTCAACAAAGCGCCCCATGCGGGCAAAACCATCAGTCCAAAAGCAGCAATGTGGTTCAGCCGGGCATCAGTCATATCCTTTTCACGTCGGTCCGGTGACTCTGGCCAGGACCAAAAGTACATCTTCTGAGTGGCATACAACGGAGTTGGGCGAGGGAAATGAGTCTCAAAGTCCAACGACAGCAACCGGGGCGACCCCCGAAAGGAGGGGAGCAGAGCCCGGAACGAGCACCCCAGGCGCGATTCCAGTCCAGGGACCACACTTCGTCCCGGGCATGCAGTTTCCCTAGCAGGGGACGCCACGGGGCAACGGGTCTCAAGCCCATCGATGTCACACGGGGTCGCCATCTTATAGTGGACGGGCAGAGGATGAGGTATGCAGCTATGTTCCTCCTGCCCAGCCATTCTCGATCGCCCCAGCGCAAACACGATCGCATCCAACTTGCTGGTAAGGGTTTGAGCGGATTGTTCCATGGAGCTCCGGAGGGCGACAATAGCTGACATAAGGCCGCCATACCGCCGGTGTCTGCCGTGTCCCTCCCCGACCATGTCCCTCCGTTCCAGCCGTCCAGAAAGCCCTCGCGGCTCATCCTCCTCGCTGCTGGCAACAGTCATACCCGTTACGTTCACTGGCACGGTCCCGCTGATTCAGGCAAGGGTACACACGTAGGGGCTGCAGTAGTGGCAAACGATATAAGGACAGTGCGAATAGCAGCCCCCGTGAAGAAGCAGCACTGCTGGATATGGAGGTAAACAAAAATTCGGGAGTCGCCCGCCGATCGCGGGACAAAGAGCAGGCAGATCCACCAACACAAACAACCGGCTTTCCAGCGATCACGCGATGCGCACCAAATTGCCAGTTCGTCTTAAGCTTGCACCCCCAGTCCAGCATAGGGTGTGGGTCAGAAAGCGGCCATTTCCCGGCTGAGGTGATCCGACCGGCCCACAGTAGTCGCGGTCATCCGTTGTTGTTCGCTCTGCGGCCGGCCTGGACATCCACTAGGGGCCCCGGTCTCGGGACTGCAGCGGGCCGCAAGACATTTCCGGCCGGTTAGGTATTCCATTTTTTAACTTTGTTTTGGAAAAATGTAACCTTGACAAATGGACCATTATATGCTGTCTTCGTTGACTTGAAGTCAGCGTTTGATTTAGTACCCCGACAAAAACTTTGGATTGTTTTGCGCGATCTCGGAATAAGCCCCGAACTGCTGACTTTGCTTGTGCGTATGCACGAAAACAACTATGCCAAGATTAGGTGGGGAGCACAGGGAGAAGTTACTGAACCTTTCCCTGTGGAACGTGGGGTTAGGCAGGGTTGCGTCCTGGCCCCCACCCTATTCTCCCTTTATATCAACGGCATAGTAGATTTTCTAAAGCAATTTCCGACAGATGCCCCAATACTAGACGGGGAGCGGGTCCCAGTATTAATGTTTGCTGATGACACTTTACTGGTCTCGCAAACCCCTTGTGGTTTACAAAAGTCAATCAACGCTTTTGGAGATTTCTGTCGGTTTCAGGGCTTGGAACTAAATACGTCAAAGACTAAGTTTATGAACCTGAGTCCTGCTAAGCAATTTAAGGTAAAAATGCATTTTAATGGGTCTATTTTGGAGGAAGTGAACGCTTTCACCTATCTAGGTATCTCTTTACAGGCCAACATGAACTGGAAATCTCATATGGACTCTGTGGTGCTAAAGTTCAATCAACTGGCCGGGGCTATAGCACAAAAACATAAATCTTCATTTACAAAACCTATTCAGCCAATAATGGAGATTTACAGTATGAAAGTGCTGGGCGCTTGCCTTTACGGATCAGAGCTATGGGGCTTCACCAACTTGAGCACTTTGGTTACTGCAGAAAACAAATTTATCCGCCGAATGGTTGGTGTCCCACAGACCACTCCCTCGATCCCGCTTCAATACGATCTTGGGAGGAAAAAGATCGAGGATATGGCTAGATTGCGTCCTCTTTTATATTGGAGGCGCATAAAGACTACTCCAGAATTGAGCCATTATGCATCAGCTGTCATGGACATCATTAGCTCTGATCGGTTTCATAAAATACCCTGGCTTAAAGAAATTAAGAACTTGCTTCAAAAACTGCACCTAGATCACCTGGGGACTGCAGTAGACCCCCAGGTCTTTCCATCTAAGGAATCATTGAAAAAAATGTACTGGGACATGATATACAATGCAGTTTTGACTTCCAATCAACCTTCCATGTTGGCATCCCAGTTCTTGGATTCTAAAATAACCCCTAAATGCGAACAGTACTGGGACTTGATTACCAAACCCCTAGATAGAAAGCTGTGTTTCCAGTTTAGAATTGGTTCCCTACCCCTTAATGCTTTTACTGTTAAATGGCCCCCAGGCAATGTAAACACATGTTGTCATTGTAAAGAACACGTCAAGGACATCCCACATTTCCTGTTTGCTTGCCCATTATATGCTGCCCCGAGAAGTAGATGGCTAAAACCGTTTTTTAGGAATTTGGGGATAAGGAAATATTTAGAGGCACTAAGAATATTAAGATCAAATTGTGCCCCCAATCTTGCTATCGCCATAGCCAAATTCTTGGGTTGGGCCTGGATAATACGCATGCACACTTTAAACTGTAACTAATTATGTAAAAAGGAATGTGTAATTTTAAGGATAATCCCAATAGTTAAGGATTCTGTACTGTGACTCGGATTTTATAACGTATGAATTTTTACAAATTGAAGTATTCGCCAGCACATTGTAATTTGATGGTATTTAATATGTATTTTATGCTGATCTTAAAATTCTAGGGTAGTATTTATTCTGTTTAGCTTAGGGAAACATGCTTTTATGACAATGCTGTCGAATAAAGTATTTAAACTTGAAAACTTGGTTGTTCTTATCTTTAATTTGAAGATTTTTTTTATCTTGTGCAACTGATTTTTTTTAAAACTTGGTCATAATGAAATGGACAACAATAATCTTGTTATTTCATATTATTAATTTCATATCAGACCGGGGAACAAACCTGAACCTGAAAGCAAGATCTTACTTTGCATTTAACATCTCTTTTAAGGTCGTGATTTAGCTAAGAAGTTTAGATTTTTAAAAAGATAACAAAAAATGAGTACATATACATACATACAAGGGGTTTCATCCATTAGCCTGTTGTGGTATCATTCACATTGTGCTTCCCACTACCACTGAGGGCCATCTTAGAATTTTTTTTGCAAAACTTTATGACAAAAACCATTCAGAGATCGCTTCATGTGCATGCACGTGCATTCATATTCAAATGTATGTATTAGGATGCCCGTGTGGATATCTTGGAATAGTTTTCGTAAAACATTAGTACAAAAACTTGCCAAGATTTCCGCCAGTGCATGGCCATGTGTATGCTTGTATTTGCACACACGAGTGGCCATCTTTGAACTGTGCATCTTGGAATTAATGATATGGGTATGCCATAAATATACTTTCTTGAAAAGGCCACCTTGGCGTCTGCACCACAAAAACTGGTTAAAAAAAACCTTTCTGGTGCTACTGAGGAGCATTGACTCAAACCAAATGTTTTGTTGCAGGCTACAAACTGTTACATTAGTGGCATAGCTAGAGCTTCTGACGCCCGGGGCTATCCCTCAAATTGTCGCCCATGGCCGGGGGGGGGGGGGGGGGGGGGGGGGGCGGCGGGGGGCTGGGGAAAAAGGACGGCGAGCAGCGGGGGTGGATTGGCAGGGTTTAAGTTACAACGCCACTCTCTACTCCACTGCAGGTGAAAACAAAGGTCGGAGCGGAGGTGCTGCGTGGGTCCACCCACTATTTTCACAGGGTGAATGCCGCCCACCCTGCCAAGAAGTTGGGTCACACAGAAATATGCTGAACTTGTCCCGGTGTCATTTTCAGACTCCTGGACACGTTCAGCAGCAGCTCCACATTGTCTGCTTTTCATTCCCATCCGCAACGTGAGGGCAGAGAGGGGGGCTTTTTTATCTTCACCTCCAGATGGGCTAAAGACAAAGGCCAAGTTAAGGGGTCATTAGGCCTCCTTTTGATGGAGTGGCCTGGAACCTCACACTTAAATGTAAATGCAACGTAGGGAAACAAAAGCACACAGCTTGGTATCTCTTCACAGGTACTTAACAGAGGCCTGCTTTTGACTTTGTTAAGTCCCTTTATGTAAGTGCATGAACTGTAAGAATGTCATGTGTTAGTCTGTCCCAGTATTTACACACAATTTAAATAGCACTATTTTTATGCAAGTGTGTAAATCAGTGTACAAGATGTGTTGCATGAGTCAGTGAGGGCTAAAAGGTGTAGCAGTCACATATCCTACATAGCTCACTGTGCTATATTGAAAGGCTTACTATTTATGAACTGCAGGTAACGAAAGGATCTGTGTTCAAAGCAATAACCCACTTACCTAGCTACATTAAAAAAAAACATTCTATCATCTGCATTTTACATGATGTGCTTTGCAAGCACTTTCATCTGCTATACTACTTCGAGTCAGTTCTGGGACTACACAAAACAGAAAGCTCTCCAAGAAATACTTTAACCACCCGGGTTATCTATTCAATTATTAGTCCATGATATATACTGTCGGCCTGTACCAAATAACGTGTGCGCTGGGCCTAAAAACAAACTTAAGGGCCAACCGTTTATGTAGTCCATCATGGCACTTGTCTGGGACAATCCTTACCCATTAATACAGCATATACCATCAGATTCCAAATCCGGTACACTCTAAAATGTTTATGAGCAGTAGACCCCTCTATGTGTGCTCTTAGAAATGTAACTCCAGAGTTTCCAGCGTCTGCTTGAAAGCAGTGCCTAATTTGAGCAGGGGGTTTCAGGTGCTGGGCACCGACACCTAACTGTCAACACCGGTGCTTGTGACAGCCTGCCACAAGTTGGTGCTGTCTGGCTAATTTAGAGATGACCATAACAGTTAATTATTAAATCAATATACATTAAAAAGACTTGTACCTGATGCCCAAGCCATTTTTATGGCTTTGGGGCCTGAATTAGTCCGAATTGTCACACTTGTAGGAGTGTCATGGTCACTATCACTGGCAGCACATAAGGGGCAATGTGTGGTGCAAGCTGCAGTGGCCTCCTGATGAGAGCCCTGCCACTTATTTTGCTTACAAATTAAGCACTGCTTCAAAGCAAACATCACGCTGGTGATAGCTCACCATTTGCCGCCTGGTGCAGCAATAGTTTTTGGCTCCCCTACATCGTATGACCACCTCCTCAGATTCTCACTCCCACTGGGCAAAAGTGCCCCTCTTCTCTGTAATGATAAGTGTTGCAAAACATAGCGCCTCCCTGAGGTCAGGGCCCCCCTACACAGTTCAGTGCCCAGTGTGGCTGCACCAGTCGCACTGCCTTAAAGCAGGCCTGGTCATACCAATGGCTCGTTTTTGGTATTCTGCATAGCCTTGTGGTACAGTCAGATGCTTTTTAAATAGAGCCAACGTTCTTTATCTTGATAATATTTGCTATTCGGCTTCCAGGCCTTCTTCCTACCTCTTGAATGCTTTTAGTTCAAGGTTATATCAGTGGTTGTGCATTTATATTTATACACCATCATATTGCGCACTGAAGATTACATGACTTACCTTAAGTTGCTGTAAAAAGTGATCACAATTGCTCCACAGGGATATTTTGTTTACCCTCATTCTAGGTTAGATTAAATAACTGCCCTTATGCCTCGACTTATTTCTGCGTTTTTGGCCCTAAATAGAATTTTAGAGAATAACGGTCTAGCCAGATTAATGGAAATAGGCTAGTGTTGAAAATGCTTAAGTTCCTCTTAAATAAGATATCTGCTTATTGTAAGTCGGAAACCCAATTATTCAGGTAACAACCGGACACAAACGGCATTCTGAGAGGTGTGTTAAATATTATATTATTAATCCTGCTCATTGAAAATGTCTAAAAAGGCCTCGAGTCTGTGCGTGCTTATAAATAAACAGCGTCCTGCCATCGCAAATACAAGTCTGAAGTGTCCTAATGAAAAAATATAGTGCATGCTCAACACGGAAGGTATGACAATTTTAACGCGGTAAAGGCCTTTCTGGTTTCAGTTCGCACATGTGCCTGCCGCCCCCATAATAGAGCCGCCTGGGGCGGATGGCCCCCACCGCCCCACCCCCCCACCCCCCCAGCTACCCTAGTGTGTTACATCTGTAGAAGGCGCCTGTGTAGTTAATGAGGAGCTATTACGTATTTTTACTCAATTTATTGGTAAAATATTATGGATCATACAATACAGCATATAGAACTATTTATTTCTAGGTGATCTTGACCTTGTAAAAGGGCTACAAACTGGTTCAAATGGTATTTGTGCTCGTATTAACCCATGCTGCATGAGGACTCTCTTCTGTGTGTGGGACTACTCACCACTATTATGTAACTAGTTTTGTTTGCCAATGTAAAACACACTACAAGTTTTATTTGTGCGTGCAAAACAGGCACAAACACTCTTTTTGCCAAACATTTTGTTAAATAAAATTGTAGCCCGGTTAACACCTGTAGGTAAATAAGCACACTATATTTACTTGGGGGTAAGATATATTTCTCATAAAAGGTCAATTGATTTATCAACTCTTGAGCAAAATTTGTGCAGCAGACCTCACTATTTGTAATATTGATCTCAAACGGCTCTTTTAAGTGCCAAAACATCATGAACACGGTTAGTGTAAAGCTGTGCTGAGGTACCGAAAGTATATGCAAAGATGTGGATTTTACTTCTAAATTTCTTGGGCAAGAAACTTTCAACATGTTACCTTCACAGTTTGGTTTCAACTTGTTTCAGAAAAATATACGACTGGCATACGTGCAGGTCCTGTGATCCATAAAAATAGATAGTAAGAGTTAAAACAAATGTGGGGAATCATAATTATCAATATTTTCTTGTTTAGCCTCGAGTTTCAAATTAGTTTTTAAAGGAGTACTCTTGTGGTATTGGGGGTAAGAAGCTAAAAATACACTAAGATCACATGAATATTCCCACTTTTTTAGTGTTGTTTCATGATTTATCTACTGGTGGGTTCCATGTTTCCCTATTTGCTGATATTCTATGTGCAGATGACAATTTACTATGGGATGTACTATGTGCCCCCAGTACTTAATTTGTAAAATAATAAGTTCTGAGGCCCCAACTTTTGTTCCAAAGCCTATCGGCGTCACTAGAGAAAGTCAAAGTATCAAATACAATGGTTGTGTGGCCTTAATTCCAACTCACACCACGTTCATTCATGACTAGTCACTCCCTACCTCTTTATCTCACTTTTGCAGGTTTTTATCCCTACTTTATCCCTTTGTCACTGCTTTACCGATATTCTCTTCATCCTTATTGCTCTAAATTAAAGCCTGTTTTGTGACTACAAAAATAAAAACTAAGAAGTGTAGGCGGAAAAAACTCAAAACATTGCCTGCAAAACATTTATTCAACAGTATAGACTGCATAAATAAAGTCTTCAAAATGTAGACTGTAAAAAATAATAAAAATAAAATAAATGCAGTTTGCAAAAATAAAATTAATTAAGTCAAAAATAAGATTGACTGGTAAAATAAGGAACTCAAAAATTGTGACTGGAGAAATAAATGCCATACAAAATATCTACCTATACACATGTCATCCTGTTTAACAATCCAGGGCCTCATCTACAAGAAAATGATACAGCGTGGCACCGCAAGCCATTTTGGTGCACAGGGCTGCATCATTTTCAAAGCATAGGGATGGGTCATATTAACAACAATACAAAGCACCCCTGTGCTTTCCCCTGCGCTGGCGCACAATTGGCTGCCATGTGCCAGCGCAGGAACCCAAAAGTCAATTTGCAAGGGTCGCTGCGCTGTGGGGATTATTGTTTTTGTGTAGGAAGGGATACCTTCCTGCGTAAAAACAATCATTAAAGGTATTTCTCACTCTCTATGCGTGCTGCAAAATACAGCACACATAGAAAGAGTAAAAAACTGAGGAAAATTAAAGTATTTCTTCTTATTGCTCCTCCTTATGCCTCTCCTGGGTAGGCGTAGGATTCTGATGCATTCCCAGTTTTATAAAATTTTGCAAATCTAGGAATGTGTCACGTTTCATAGGTGTTGAATGTTGCATGGGAACACCCACAGCAACACCCATGGAATGCTCCTTTCACACAGAGTAATGCATGAAAGTGGCCTATATTTACAAGGCCATGAAAGGTTACAGAGGGTGACTTTATGTGGCCTTGTAAATATGGGCAAGTCCATTGCACCGACGGTGCAATGGTCAAAAAAAGTGACGTACCAGCAGCGGAACTGCCTTGTAAATAAGCCACCTAGTTACTCCATATACAGTAGTAGAAATCAATGTGCATTCGTGTACGCAGGTTCACAGTGAAATATTTGTCCCATGTCTGCTTCCTGTGCGTCAGTCACACAGCAAGCCCTGGCAGGGTAGATTCAGAGCACTTTTTCCACATGGATAATATACGTCTGAATCTGGCTCCTGTAAATAATGCCTTAAAGGGGTTCAAACTCTAACGAGACAGAATACGCAGACCTGCTCGTTTGGCTTTTGACCAGATGGTTCCCTTAGTGACAGGAGGTTATCAGACAGGAGCCAGGGTTTGGGTAGGTACTTTGGGCTTCGCTTTGTCGTGGGCATCATGGAGCGAGATGTTTGCGTACTGGTAATGTCATCTCTGTCCCCAGGAGAGAAATAGTTTGTGTTAAGCAAATACAATGAAGCAATCAGAAGAACTCAAACCTATATGCACTTTCTTCTTAATAATAAAAGGTGTACCTCTTTTATTCTGCACTAGCCAGGAATCTTTGTAAATTGGCTTTTTTTCCCCATCTTTAGTTTATTTATGCATTTTGCGTCCAACAAAGGCGGAATGTAGTACGCAAGGCAGGGTCATCAACTGTATCTACAGTGGGCATTTCTTAATATAACACTACTAGTCTGCCACAATATTGAGGATATATCAGGCATGCTCATCATTTTCATCCTTTGAGTCCCAGGCTCAATGTCCAGCTCCCCCATCCATCTGTCCAACATTTCAGACCAGTCAGGCAGGTCCTTCTCACCCACCTCTTCGTCTCTGCGGACCACTCTCCTACGCATTGCTGCCGCCGTGGACCACTCTTGAACATCCTTCAGGGGCTGTGAGCGCGTCCAGCAGATTGTAATATAACGTTTCGCCAACACCAATCCTAGAGAGGCGAATTTACGCCTCAATCCTGACTCCCGGGCCGGGGGAACAGGTTCAATAAACAATGTTGGATGCTTCGTTCTAGACCAAGCCTGACCATGTGTTGAAGCCTATCAACTACTCCCTGCCAATACAGAGGTAGAGCGGCACAGTTCCACATCATATGAATCACGTCCCGCTCCCCACACCTAGAGCACACCGTAGACGGAGCTGGGAATATTCTGTGCAGGCGGCATCGAGCCAGGTATCATCGATGCACTGAGGGAAAATGCACTAACTTGAACATGGAATTGCTAGTGATGGACTGGACCTGGCTACATGTTGATTCTGCTCTGTGTCCCGAGCGATGCATCTAAATCAGTATCCCCTCCGCATCGAGCCCCAAAGGGCCATTTAATGCATCTTTTTTTCAGTGCACTACAAAGGTACGATACTGCATGGGTGGAATGTCCCAGTTGTAGTAGAGACTTCCGCGTTTGAGTTGAACTAGGGAAGTCTGTCCATATTTCCCTAGCAGTATTTGTTATTTTAGCATATTGTAGAAAATGCCCTGGCCCTACCCCAAACTAGACTGCGCATCTGTGAATGTCAGGGAAGCCTCTCGAGAATAGAGATCACCCAGTGTGGTACATTTGAGATAGTCTGAAATAGCTGCAGCCACCACATAGCTAGAGACCAAGAGAAGAGGTGGGGGTCGTTTCTGTACTCTCTCGATTGTGGCATCCAATCCCAGTGCACGCTCTTCATTATCAGCGAACAATGCACCGGTACAATTCTACCCCTCATCAGTGTGATGTGTAGTGGTTCTGCTTCCCAACAGCTCCTCAGCAATTTCTGTTTGAAACGGCTCCCTTGAGCCACTGAGCTGGCGAGCTTGTGGAGATGCACCTGCGCGCCTGTGAGAGGTCCTGAGACCTGAGAGGATTGTGGCAGTCTGCTCAGCAACCTCAGATTAATCTCTTCTGATGATGGATGGTATCCAGAAACACATGTCTAGAGATGTACAGAACTAACCTGCACCAACTTTGGTGGAATAGTCCAGCAAATATTAAAGTAAGCATGTACCATGAACTGCATTTACCATAATGCTAAGGGGCGAACTGTGCTGGGAGGTGAAGCAGTGTGTTCCCACCCCTTCAGCTCCTCAGCAATTGCAGTTCGCAGTTGTCATTCACATCGCATCACTGCGCAGCGCCCTGCAGTTGTGGCGCTGAGTAGTACAACTCTAGTTCTGGAAGTCCTAGGCCCTTCATCCTCAGGGTCAAGCTTGAGTACATCCAGTTTCATTTTAGCTCTTTTTCCCGCCTAAACCAGTGTGGTCAGTAGTGTGCACACTATCTGAAACGTATTTCTGGGAACTGTACATAATGCAATCTGAAAATGATAAAGAAATCTAGGCAGAAAAATCATCTTCACGACAGTTATGCCGCCAGCGAAGGAAAGTGGAAGTGTAGTACAAAAACTAATAGAACTACTGAAGTCCTGCATTACCCTACCCAGCTTCAGATCATATTTCTGTTATGGTGAATGTGTGACTTGTACCCCCAGATAACGGAAGTGGTCCAGCGTCCACTGCTGGTCAATTTGTGGTAGGCTTGTGGGGGTGGTCTTAGACAGCGAATGCAACGGAAACACCACCCCATTGTCCCTAGTCACTCGCAGCGCTATGCTAATTCCAAAGATCTCCATAACGACAAACAGTACTGGCAAAGAGTTCGGAGTGTCCTTGACACATATCAAAGTATCCTCTGCATATAGTGACACTATATGAACACATCTCTGAGTCATATCCCAAAGGACTACAGAACCACGTGCAGTTATTGCCAAGGGTTCCATTATGAGTGCAAAAAGGAGGGGAGACAAAGGGCATCCCTGACAGGTGCCCCTTTCGATGGGCCAAATAGGTGATGTTACCCAGGCTCACCCGGGGCAGTGGGTGTAGTATATGAGATGCCCCCAATCCATAAATTCGGGTCCAAATCTCATCCGCTGCAATACTCCGAACATCTGCTTATCAACAATCGGCCATGTCAAAGGTTTTTTCTATATCTAGCGCCACAATTGCGTCTGCCATAAAACTGGCTTCTTAGCTCTAAGTTGGATGTAATTTGTGTTCACACTGGACGCTTTCTGTAAACATCCCTTTCAAATAATAAACCTCCCTGCAGAACAGTTTGCATTTTAAATGTTAAATATGCAGGCGTCGCTCTTAAGGTACCTTATAGTCCAACACATCAGACAATAAGACAGATGAGAAATGTTTTTGGTTCTTTGAGATAATGACTGATCTCTAGAAATGACTCTGTTTTCTGACATCTGAACATGAAGTGACAGCAGCAGTAAAAAAAAGATAATTTCCCTGCAAAGAATGGATTAAAATGACTTCTTTTACATGCAGCATTCTACTGGTACTCCATGCACTGACCGTGTAAGAATAAAGGGCTGAGTTGGCCCTGTCACGATTAAAACGTATGACCTGCAGGCCACAATCAGAGGTCAGCAGTGAGAGCTTAACTCCTGGAGTATTGTTACTGGATTCCTTCTTTTCACCCTGCCTGGAATATATTCATGAACGAATCTTACGTTCTAAATACCTGAATACTGCAATCAACAGGTAGAAGTGACCAGTGATCCTATACAATGCACTCAACATACAGTTTGTAGTACATCTTAATCCCTCTGAGATGGCCACAGTGTTTTTTCATTGAATTCTGCACCTTATATTTGATTAATCATGTGACAAATGTGGAAAAAACATAATAATGCAGACTGTGCAGTGCACGCACAACCCATTCTATGGAATATAAAAGTTTTAGTAGATAGGAACGGTGTTAGAATAAACTCTGAGGGTCACATCCACTAAAGTATCGCGCAACGCAACAATGGAACTTGCTGCGCTGCATTGTATAAAATGGAGAGAGCATACATTTGCCATATTTACTCAAATATGACACACTTCTGGCCTCTTCCTTGCACTAGCACACCGTGTGCTGCTAAGGGATGTATGTTGTTACAACGCATGCTTTTACCACGCATGCCTTTAGAACGCAGGTTTTTCAACGCAAGTCGTTACAGCGACTTGCGTTGGGGGGCGCTGGATAGTGAATAGTTTAATTTACTATTCCAACTCCACTCCCCGTGGATAGTAGGGAAGGTGTTGGATAGTAAATTAAACTATTACCTATCCTACAGCGCCCCCCAGCGCAATTCGTTGTAATGACTCGCGTTGAAAAACCTGCGTTGTAAAGGCACTGCGTGGTAAAAGTTGCGTCGTAAAGGATGTTTCCAGCTGCTAAGTGACAAAACAGGAACGCGTCCACCATGGTGCAAGGGCGCCTGCATTACAGGCAGGATTATTTTTGTACAGCAAGGGACAGCTTCCTGCACAAAAGCAATCCTAAGAGACAATGTCCTCTTTCTAGGTTCTACTTCACGAATAGAAAGGGGAAGTAATGAGCAGAAAATCAAATATTTCTCCTCGTTTCTCCATACTTGGAAGGCGCACCATTCTGGCGCAATCCCTGGTCTGAAATTGTGTCAAATTCTATGAGCGGATGCACGGGGACGCCCAAACTCCATCTACGGAATGTCTACCACTGCGTAGTGTAACTCAACGCAGTGCAAACTGCTGCGTTACATTACATTTCTCACCAAAGTCACACAAGGCGGCAAAGATCGCTCCTTGGTTGGCTTTATAAATATCACTTAAGGACTTGCATCGTCTTGCGTCAATGTACGTGATACAAGGAAAACGTAAGTCCTTAGTAAATCTGGGACAGAATAGTTACGCGGTTGACTACATTTCAAACACATATTGTAAGCAGGGACCAATGACATGTTGGGAGAGGGGTTTCTCGGACAAACACCAGTTTCGCTTAAAATTTCAACTTAAGATATGATGTTAAATAAATGTTCACGTAAAAATGCTCATAAAACAATGTTTTCTGATTTCTACTTTTTGAGTTCTATAAATATTGGCAGTACAGCAATTGATATGTCAATTAAAAAGAATATGATATTATTGGGTCAAATACAAGTGTATCAAAGTTTGATGTTTAATTTAACTGACATAAGATTGAGAGAATATAATATTTTTGTGTATCACAGCCAAACAATTAAGTGAAATCAATAATATAATTTTAATACTATTTTGAGTTTGGGACTCGAGTTCTGGGTATACAGTATTTTGGAGGGAAATACAAAAATACAATAAAGAAAAACATGGAATTCAAAATACCATTTAATTTGGTCTAAAAATGTTTGTGAATATAGTAGGTTCATGTTCATTAAGTGAACAACATAATTTGCAGGAAAAGTTCACAGAATAAATCAAATTAATCGGCATTCAGGGGTCAAAGACTATTGAGATTTCTAACTGAAAATGATAAAAGAGAGCCATATTTGTCTCCAACATAGCAAACATGGGACCCGCTTGTTCACGTCATGTTGCTCATGTTGAAGTTTCGATCTCTCAAAATGTTTAGACTTTTTGGCAGGAATACTCATGAAAATGGAAATATCTGGGCAGTGGGGCTGCGGTGCGTATTTCTATACAGGTAAACCCCAGGCGGTCACTGTGTATCAACGCTGCCCATGATTCTAGCAATCCATCCCAACATACATCTAACCGAGAACATATTGGAAATCAGGCAAAACACCCTATAAACTTCTGTTCCAGAACTCCAGTCACTACACCCTCCCAACTACACACCTGCATAAATCACCAGTCACACTCACTAGTATCCGCAATCATTCCTGGCCCTCTCCATCCTCCGCCCACTGCTCAGTTCAGCCAGAAGGAGCACAGCACCAGTACCAAACGTATAAAAAAAGGAGAAAGAGAGTAAATTATTATTATTTAAAAAAAAAAAAAATTTAAAACCTTTATTGTATCAAAGCACACAGCTATTCAGCCTAACATCCCGGAGGCAAGGCAGCATAGTATCAGGAGAAGTAAAGTGCAAAACGAATCACATCAGGACATTGCAGGTTGTTTTTTATTTTTATAGATTAACCAAAACCAAGAAAGAAACGCCAAAGGGCGCATTAGAAAGGCAATGGAGGAAAAAGAAATGCGTATGAGTCAGTTGGAGGCATCGGAGGTCAGGTAAGAATCTAGAAAAGAACGGAAAGTAGGATGTAGGAAGGGGGGGGGGGGAGGAAAGCAGGAGAATTACAGTAGGTGTAAAAAAGCTGGTGTCATTGGTTACGGTGACAGGTGTTCCTCGCGGGGAATAGGCTCCGGTGGTAAGCACAAATCACCCCTGTAAGCATTCCACGCCCCCCACACCTTGTTCCACGTCTGAGGCCTCCCCCTGGCAGCGTACACCGTCTTCTCCCGTAGCATACACCAATCCATATTGGCCTTCAATTGCACCACCAGGGGGGCCGTGTTAGAACCCCATTTCTGCGCTATATCTCGCTTAGCAATCATGTTGCCTAGTGTAGCCCAACAAATCTGCGCCGTGTTATAGTCATTCGGCTCCCAAATGTTGAGGAGGCACCTCCGCGCCTCTGCTGCCAACTCAACTCCAGTCACGTCCCTCATTACACGGTGTACTCTCTCCCAGTAGGGGGCAATGACAGGGCACTCCCACAAGATATGCATGAAGGTAGCAAGGGCTCCACAGCCGCGACGACAAAAGCCATCAGGCGAGAAGCCCATTTGCACAAGCCGGGGGCCGGTGACATACACCCGGTGGAGGATCTTGAATTGCACTAGGCGCAGACGCGAGGAAATGGCGACCTCCTTAGGGGAAGACACAGCACTCTGCCAGTCCGCGTCGTCCAATTCAAGGCCGTCAGCAACCCACTGTTCTCGCAGGCGCTGGAGGAGGTCAACTCTAACATTGATCAGTTTCTTGTAGGACAAAGAAATGGCACTATCAGGCATATGGCCGTCCAGAATCCTGTCCTCCAAGGGGGAGCTTTCAGGGATTTCGCCCTCCTCTGGCCTAGCGGCGTTTAGCGCGTGCTTCAGTTGGGCGTAACGGAAAAACTCCGATCCACCCAAGTGATATTCAGCCTGTAATTGGGGGAAAGTCTTGACCACTCCCTTAGCAACCATGTCTTCCACCCTTGAGATACCTATAAGGTCCCATTTATCAAACCCCTTGGTGTGCCAGAGCTTGCCCAGGATATCAGAATCATACAGAGGGGTGAATCCCGTCAGTCTGCCCTGCCAGCCCTGTATCTTAGTAATCGTCCGCCACGAGTGAACCGCTGCCTTAGTCGGGCCCGTGAGGCGCCGATCAAAGGACCTGGAATACAGGGCGCAGTAGTAATTGCCTCCATGCAAGAGCCATCTGTCCATAGCGTAACCCGGACTGTCCGCGGGGCCATAAAGGCCATGGTTGATGGCAGTGAGCTGAGAGGACCAGTAGTACCGCCGCACGTCTGGTAGAGCGATGCCCCCGTCGTACCACGGTAATGTAAGCTTCTGGATGGCGACACGAGGACGACCCTCCCAGAGCAGGGCACGTTGCAGGCTCTCAACCTCTCTGAAGTAGCGAGCCGGAACAAGGTCCTGGGTATTTTGCAAGGCATATAGAAACCTGGGCAGGGACATCATTTTGAACAATGCCGCCCGGCCCAGGAGAGAAAGCGGAAGCTTGCGCCAACTATCCACATCCCTCCGTAGTCGTTGGAGAGGAGGGAGGAGGTTGTAGTCATATCGCGCCTTAGGACTACCCGATATGTAGATTCCCAGGTACTTGAAACCTTGCCCAGCCAGTTGTATATTGCAGCCCCTAGGGAGGCGCGGCGTGTCTCCTTTGAGAATGTAAAGGGAGGACTTGGCCCAGTTGATGATCAGGCCCGAGTAGCGCCCAAACAGCCGGAGTACGTCGCACGCCACAATAAGCGACTTACAGGGAGAGGTAAGGTAAAGCAGGATGTCGTCCGCATATAGGGAGACCCTGTCTTCAAAACCCGGGGCCCAGGTGATTCCATGCAGGTCAGGGTGCGAGCGTAACATGGCCGCAAGTGGCTCCAGGGCCAGCGCAAACAGGAGTGGTAACAGGGGGCAGCCCTGTCTAGTGCCACGATGAAGCGCAAAGGAAGCTGACATGCAACCGTTAACTGTGACGGCAGCCAGTGGGCACGCATAAAGAAGTTGCACCCAGCCCAGGAAGCCCGGTCCAAACCCAAGCTTTGCTAACACCGCCCAAAGGTAACTCCACTCCAGGGAGTCAAAGGCCATCGTGGCATCAAGGGATGCAAGTACCGCCGGTTCCTCCAGGGCGTGAGCTCTGGCCATGACACCATGCAGCCGTCGCAGGTTGAGGGCAGTGTTGCGGCGGGGAATAAAACCTGATTGGTCCGGGTGTACCAAGTCGCTGATGACTCCGATCCGCCGATTTGCAAGCAGTTTAGCTAGGATCTTGGGTTCCGCATTGAGGAGAGAGATAGGACGGTAGGACCTACAAACGTCCCTTGGCTTGCCTTCCTTGTGAATGACCACTATGGTGGCCAGTCGTTGATCCAAAGGGAGGGCACCCTCCTCCCGAGCCCGCAGGAACATAGCTCTCAGATGAGGAGAGACCACGTCCGGCCTAATCTTATATAACTCGACCGGTATACCATTGGGGCCGGTAGCTTTGCCCGACCGCAGGGCGCGGATCGCCAAGGCAATCTCGTCCGCGGTTATATCCCGATCCATATCAGCACGTTCCTCGTCAGAAAGACAGGGGAGGTCAATCGTCGAGAGAAACTCGGCTGAATCAGCCTCGGAGCGGTCTGAACCAGAAGTATAGACACCCCGGAAGTAGTCTGCAAAAGACTCGGCAATAGCACTTGGGTCAGTGACCGCCACTCCGTCCTCGCCCAGGATCTCCGGCACCACCCGGCTTGCCATCTCGCGCCTGTCCAACCAGGCCAGCAACTTACCGGCCTTATCCCCAACGTCATAAATACGGCCCTGCTGTTCCTTGGCCAAGACTAGGGCGGCATTCGTAGCGAGATCATGGTCCTCCGACTGTTTAAGGGAGAGGTCGTGTAAGAGAGAAGGGTCTGGCTCAGGCCCCAAACGGGACTCGAGGTCCAGGACCTCTTCTTCAATATGCGCAAGGTCAGCATCACGAACTCGTTTAGCCTCCGCGATGAGAGCTAGGGCCTCACCCCGCAGCACAGTCTTGAATGCCTCCCACAGTGTGACCGCCGAGCCAACCGAGCCAGCATTTTCGGAGAAGTACAAGGCGATGGCCTTGGCTAGGAGTGCGCGCGTCTTGTGGTTGCGAAAATACCAAGGGTTCACCGCCACCGGACGGCTGGACAGAACGACGCCAAAGTCGAACGAGACCCACAACGGGGAGTGATCAGAAACACCCCGTGCCAGAAAACGGGCCTCAGACACGGCAGGTGAATGTGCCGCCAGGGTAAGGACATAATCTATACGGGACAGACTCCCATGGGCACTAGAGAGGAAGAAAAATTGGCGGAGCGCGGGATGCAGCAGTCGCCAGCTATCCACCAAACCCATGGAGTCGAGGAAGGCCGGTAGCCACATTTGGGAACTCCGGAGGTCCCTCGGCGGTTGGCGATCAAGGGTGCCAGAGCAGACTGAGTTGAGATCACCCCCCAATATCAAAAAGCCCGCAGGCAGGGACAAGATGGCGCCACCAAGGTCTTGAAAGGTGCTGGATTGGAGGCCAGGGGGAACATAAACCGAAAGTAGCGCTAGGGAACGCCCCTCCCATCTTCCCGCCACAGCGGCGTAGCGTCCCCTGTCATCAAGCACTGTGACGTCTATTTCAAGGGGAAGGGACGCACGCACAAGGATGCCCGCCCCCCGGGAACCCGAGGAGAACCCAGAGTGGGCAACCATTTTGTAGCCTTTACGGCTTAGGGCCTTGCAGGAGTTCCCTACCAAATGCGTCTCTTGCAGAAGCAAAACATCGGGCATATGTCTCTTTATCGATTGGATTACCACCCCTCTCTTAACTCGGTCACCCAACCCATTAACATTCCAGCTAAGCACTTTTAAATTCCTACCCCCCATCGTCCAACAACCCGCCCCACCCGACCCCAGCCAACTCAATCATCAAGTATACGGTAAAAAACACAATCCATTGCCTCAAGAAAAAGGAAGAAAAAGAACAAACGAACAAATAAACTTGCATAGTTGCACCCCCCACCCTGCACCCCTGCATATGACTGAAAAGCCCCCCCAACCAGCAGTGTGCCTGTCGCCCCATAACTACTCTACAAGAAGAGACCCAGAGGAGTAAGGAATCTCCGCGAACACCCCCCGTCACCCTCCATGTACAGACAGGAAAGTCAACAGGGTAAAATAAGGCAATACCCGATAGTCATATGAGGCAGAAATAACAAGCGATGGATCACCCACTATAGAGCCAAGTCTCATAGGTCCGGGCCACCAGCAGCACCACCTTCATGTTCATCCTGAGCGTCTCGGCGCGGCGACAAAGTGTCCAGCCAGCCACTCACATTATCAGCAAAGTCAAAGAAGAGGGCACGGCCCTCGTGTTCGATCCGGAGCTTGGCAGGGAACATCATGGAATATTTGTATCCCAAGTCCCGTAGTCTCCGCTTCACCCCGGCGTAGCTCTGGCGCTGTCGCTGTACCGTCCTGGTAAAGTCCGGATAGAAATGGATGTCGGCGTTCTGAAATTTAAGCGGTCCATGCCGTCTGGAAGCCTGCAGGACCGCGTCTCTGTCTCGGAAATTGAGCAACCGAGCCACGATGGGTCTAGGCGCCGCGCCCGACTTCGGCGGGCCCCCCGGTACTCGGTGAGCTCGCTCCACCGAGAAAAAGTTGCTAAGGCCAGGCGGTGCCAGATGGGTCTTGATCAGGTCTTCAACGAGGAGGTCCGTCGCCGCCTCCTCTGAACCCTCCGGGACACCGACAATGCGGACGTTCTGCCGCCTGGCACGGCTCTCAAAGTCCTCCAGCCGCCTTGAGAATTGGTCCGTGGTCCTCTGCAGGTGCCGGACCTCTGTTTGTAGGTCCGAGACGTCGACCGTCAGGCTGGATGTCTTAATGTCCAGATTCTTGACTCGATCGTTAGTCTTGCCCAAATCGGCTCTAATGAGAGTCAGGTCGACAGCCATAGTGTCCACTTTATGTGTAAGGACTTCATGCTGTTGCTGCATGTCCGCCCGGAAACTAGTGATGGCTCCCATGATGTCGCTCAGGGTATTCTCTGAGCCGTCCGGCGAGCCCGAGGGCGGAAGGTTCTTGGCAGAGGGTCCGGTAACAGGTGGCGTCTTCGGCTGGGTATAGCGCTCAATCCTGTTCTGCTGCGACTGTGCTTTGCCGCGGACGCCTTTGCCCGATGTCTTGTCGGGGTCCCCTCTGCCCGCCATGTTAGGTCCGATGAGAACAAAGGGCTATGCCAGGCAAGCCCGAGCCCAGTGAGCCGGAGATCTTGTCCGGGCCGGACAGTAAGAGGCCGTCTCAGGAACGCACTGCGAGCAATAACACCCCACCGGTGAAGACGACAGGCAGGCACTCCGCAGGTCGGTCGTGCGTAGTGATGGAGTCCGGAGAGACAATGGCACTACACTGGCACGGAGTCCCACTCGACGTAGCTCAGCGTAGGAAACACCGATTCGTGATCTGAAAACGGTTCTCGCCTCAGTAGACCATCAGCAACTAGAATCCACCCTCGTGGATCAGGATTTCAGGCAGGATAGCTGCGGAGGATCGGCAGGTCCGCGGAGCTCCGAGCTTACGCGGCCATCTTGGTTGCCCGCGAAGCTCCTCCCCCCGAGAGTAAATTATTAAGTGCAGGGGTCCATTGTTTTGCATGAGCCTGCTGCCAAATGCTGGATTTGCCGAATGCTGGGGATGCCGAATGCTGGGGATGCCGAATGCTGGGGATGCCGAATGCTGCAGCTGCTGAATGCTGGGGCTGCCAAATGCTAGGGCTGCCGAATGCTGGGGCTGCCGAATGCTGGAGCTGCCGAATGCTGGAGCTGCCGAATGCTGCAGCTGCCGAATGCTGCAGCTGCCGAATGCTGGGGATGCCGAATGCTGGGGATGCCGAATGCTGGGGATGCCGAATGCTGGGGCTGCCGAATGCTGGAGCTGCCGAATGCTGCAGCTGCCGAATGCTGGGGCTGCCGAATGCTGGGGCTGCCGAATGCTGGGGCTGCCGAATGCTGGGGATGCCGAATGCTGGGGCTGCCGAATGCTGGGGATGCCGAATGCTGGGGCTGCCGAATGCTGGGGCTGCCGAATGCTGGGGCTGCCGAATGCTGGGGCTGCCGAATGCTGGGGCTGCCGAATGCTGGGGATGTCGAATGCTGGGGATGCCGAATGCTGGGGATGCCGGGTGCTGGGGATGCCGGATGCTGGGGATGCCGAATGCTAGGGCTGCCGAATGCTGGGGATGCCGAATGCTGGGGATGCCGAATGCTGGGGCTGCCGAATGCTGGGGCTGCCGAATGCTGGGGCTGCCGAATGCTGGGGCTGCCGAATGCTGCAGCTGCTGAATGCTGGGGCTGCCGAATGCTGGGAATGCCGAATGCTGGGGATGCTGAATGCTGGGGCTGCCAAATGCTAGGACTGCTGAATGCTGGGGCTGCCGAATGCTGAGGATGCCAAATGCTGGGGCTGTCAAATGCTGGGGCTGCTGAATGCTGGGGATGCCAAATGCTGGGGCTGCCGAATGCTGGGGATGCCGAATGTTGGGGAATGCCGAATGCTGGGGTCAGCCGAATGCTGGGACTGCAGAATGCTGGGGATGTGGAATGCTGGGGATGCAGAATGCTGGGGCTGCCGAATGCTGGGGATGCCAAATGCTAGGGCTGTCGAATGCTGGGGCTGCTGAATGCTGGGGATGCCAAATGCTGGGGCTGTCGAATGCTGGGGATGCCGAATGCTGGGGATGCCAAATGCTGGGGTAGCCGAATGCTGGGACTGCTGAATGCTGGGGATGCGGAATGCAGCGGCTGCTGAATGCTGGGCATGTGGAATGCTGGGGATGCCGAATGCTGGGGCTGCAGAATTCTGGGACTGCTGAATGCTGGTGCTGCCGAATGCTGGTGCTGCCGAATGCTGGGGCTGCTGAATGCTGGGGCTGCCGAATACTATGGTTTCCTAGCCTTGAGTCTGCCTCTTGACTCCTTCATCGGCCCTACACTTCTTCTCACTTTATCTTACCCTTGCAGGTTCTTTTTATCCTTACTTTTTCCCTATTTTCCTCTTGTTCTGGGTCAAAGTCAGATGATAAAATATTATTCCAGGGCCTCAAGTTTGCATAGTTAAGTTCCAAATTACGCCTCTCTAAATACTGTTTTCAGTCCCCACTCTTACCATCACAAACTGCTGTCTAACTAGTGACCGAGAGCATTGTAAGTATATGTATTGCGGTTTATGGGCACTTGTAACAGCACAAACTGCTGAAAACTGAAGTATTCTTGCTGTGACATGGAACCACTGCTTTTAAAGGATGGAATAATAACTTCTAAAGCAGACAAAGAAAGTTAATCACGCAAAGTGAGGGATCTGTTAACATTTTTAGTTATAAAAGTATTAAACTATATCCAAGCATCTTTTTACTGGAGGTGTATCCTTCCAGTACAAAACCTATGCTAGACATCAAGCACAAACCCTTGCATGGGCGTGCGCGTCGGTGCAAGGAAGACAGAAGGGAACCAACACAGAGGGAAAAAGAAATAACACATATCTTAGTAGATTTGGCGCTACATTTTCTCGTATGCAGTGCAACAAGTTTGGTGCCTGCGCTGCAGACTTTCGCTTTTTAGTGCCCCTTTACCAGCATCTATCTATTCCTTCCACATTTTCTAACGCTGGCCGCGTCTCACAAGCACCATATTATTGAAGTTCACCTGAAGGTGCATCTAGGATCTGTACGTGGGTCACCAGTTTTGTAATCTTACTTTCTTTATGCTCTTTTCTATAGAGACATCCTGATGTTTTAAAGTTTAACGCATCTTGCAATTAATTATAACTAAGGCTTCTGGCTTTCCTTTTTTACTGATTTTAAAAGAAAAAACAGACAGAAAGCAATGTGTTTACCCTGTCTCTATTTAATTTTAAAGGCGGAAAAATACTGAAAATGGTGCATCTTGTGAGAAACTCTCCATGCTGTCTTTCATGAATTCTTGGCACCAGCTGAGAAGGCAGACAGCATGGAGGGTTAACATATAGGATGAGATTTCCTTAAATATAGGCATTTGTTAACATATATTTGTAGTATGGTGCTAATATGTACCTGTGAGTGTAGTCTTTTGTTATACGTGGCTGCTTAGTTTGCTAAAGCGTGCCAGGCATCCATGTTTGAATGCACGTCGAAGAGTTATGCAAACACAGAAATATACCATTTTATAGCTACATTTAATCTTGAAACACAAAATAAATATGGATAAATACCAATAAGATGGCCCAAAAATAAATATGGATGAATACAGACGGAAATGTAAAAAGTAAAATACTATAAAACCATGAGCCCTAATTGTAACAGTGATAACATCACCGTTGTGCGTCGTTGATTGATTTAAGAGACAATAAGGTACGGATGCAAGAATGAATGGGGAAAGGGATAAATTGCCCTGAGTGGATGAGACCTTTACAAACGATGGGATAATCGGGGTGGGAGGTTCAGCATAAAAATCAGTTGCAGATCTTGAAGTTAGAATAACTCTTTACGGGGAGGTGGGAATGCAAGAGAGGCAGGAACTCAACTTTATTCGCCACATAATTAAGGCTCCCTGCTTTCCGTTTTTATAGATTTTTCCACACAAATAAAGGCAGGAAACCATTTATTTTCTGTAATTATTTTTAACAGTGGATAAAAACAGAAACTGGGTTGCATTTTGAGTGATTCTAAATACTCTCATCCATGCCATGCGTGGATTGATAGGTAAGGGGGTTAAAAAAGAAAGACATTTTAGTAAAGAGCAGTAGATATGCACATGGTTGATACTGAAATTTGCATACATTTTCATATAAGTGCATTGATTTATCTTCTGCGGGTCTTCAAATCAGTGAAACCTGGCAGGCATTCAAATTCAAGCATGAGTGCATATTCAGCGAATAAATAAATGTGGAAATATACCAGTTTCTCCTTAATTTTTTCAGAAAACCCAAAATAAATATGGATAAATGCAGATGAAATTAGCAAAATATATATATGGGTAAATACAGATGGAAATGTCAAAAAAATAAGTATCATAAAACCGGGAGCCCTCAAAATAATGTATACCCTAAATCCATCACCAACCTCAGCAAGTAAAACTAGGCTCTTTCATTTCCAAAGCCAGCATCATCAACTGTGATGTGTCCACAGGACCAGGCTCTCTCATTAGTGCTCTTCCACAGCTACAGTGCCCCGCTGACCTGCATCGACGAAGCTCGAAACTCCATCTTTCATAAGTATGTCAATGGCACCAAGCTCTATGTCTACCTACTGGAGGGATCTGGGAGCCATCACCAAGTGCAGGTCTCCCAGAAGCATGCTCAACAACAGATGCACCCAAACTGGCTCTGCCCCTAAAATACAAAGACAGATATTCTGCTAATGGGACCATATGACCCAACACCCCTTCCCTTTGCCTGGCTGACCACAAAGGAATCACCTCCCATTAATTTGAATAAGGTTTCCTACTATGGGGTATTGTTCAATGGCAACAAGAAATTTGTTCTGTCATCCTTGCCAGCTACAAGGACTTCTCTCACACTTTTGTGGTAATGTCCTGCTTGGGTTATTTTAAGGCCATTTATATGACCCTCCAAGCAAACATAGTCACCAAAGCCGAGATGGTTCTTCGCCATATGAATCAGCTCATATCTGGGCTTCACCACTCTACGCCAACACCAAGGTCCTCCTACTGTCCTCCCCTAAAATAAATACCAAACGACTCCAGTGGTGTTTCATAATCCTTGTTCCGTAACTCTCCCGGATACCTCTGTCAGGGACTGCAGCCTTCTAGGCTGGTACATCACAAAGTCCACCTCCTTCATCCTTAAATCCGCACACTCAGATGTGTACGCTTTGGGGGAAGGGCCTACATGATCTAGGGCTCGCCCCGCTCCTGCCCAGAACACCCAGAGCTGGAGAAAATATGATCCCCCATTCAGAAACGCCCTTCCCTGAACTCCCGCCAATTCTGAGGGTGTTCCTTCCCACCCTGAAAATGGGTTTATGTCTGCGCTTGACAGAAGTAAATTGTGTCTGTTTTTGGGATTTAAGATTACCCTCGAAAGGTTGGTGAACACACATGAACAAGCCATTTTGTAGGGTTTCATTACCTCAGTACCTCCACAAAGCACCTCGTAGACTTAAACTGCAACGCTATGTGGTGCCAGCAACCTTTGCAGTCTGCTTACCTCTGCCTGCTCCAGTGTTACATGCAGGCTGATAGTAAGAATTAGAATGCTGGCTTTTACTATCATTATGCACCTACAATCTAAATTCAGTGACAGTCAGAAGCAGGGGGATAGCAAGACAAAAGAATACACACCCATGCAACATTCGGACAACTCAATCAATCAGTCAGGATTTATAAATCGCGGCTTAATACCCAATAGGGTATCCAGGCGCTTGTGGGCACTGATTGTGCTACCCTCCTCAAACCCTAATCCGACACATAAGCATGTTTCACAAAATCCAACACCGATCCATAGTTCCACACTAGTAAATGCTCATACATACCACATTTTCACTCTTGTACCCATGAAACACTAAATTAAAATGAGCAAGATGTACATTCGGACTGGTCAATCCTAAACTGCGCATTACACGACTCTGCTCGATGTTACCGTCATCCGCGTTAAACGACACAAAAAGAGAAAGCAATTGAAAAAAAGATAAATAGAAAAATAGCATTAGGATTACAGCCAACATAGTTAAGATACTAATATCAAGCTTCAAACATTGATGTTAAACACAAAAAATAATTAGAAAAAAATGATACCTCATGCCTTTTCCTCACTGTGGTCATGACCCATCTAGCTAAATATAACAGACCGAAAGATGCGTTGGCCAAAATAAGTAAAACCTTAAAGACTCCCCTAGAACTTGAACGCGACAACCCTTCTCAAGTCGTGCCTCCTGAGCCGGGCTTCGTAGCCCTGCCTTCCCAGACGCCTATTACTGATGCATCTTTTTCACCATTGTCTTTGAGGACTCTTTTCATTGAAGGCTTTGCCTTTTTTTGGGACATATTCTATGGTGGGCGTCCCCAGTATGCCCCATCCATACTAGATGAACTATCTGTTCCTTCATTACCAGGGTCCACAAAACGCGATCTCACTGCAGCCATATCTCTGAATGCACGGATGCCCCGAAGGGTTCTGAGGCCACTTGTAAGTGGTGACTAGCACTTAACAAAAATTCTCAATCAAATAAAAAATGAAATAAAATAAAAGCACAAACGATTTAGAAGCAAGCAACTCAAAATAAAACAAGCATAACAAAAATGTTTTGATGAAAACAACTGCAGAACACTGACAAAAATAATCACTAAAACAATAGACATCTGCACAAAGCAACCACAAAGAGCATACAAACCAATACAAAATTTAAAAGACAACATTTAAAAAGTCGCTGCACACACTACCATAAGTAATGTATTGCATACAAATCACAAATACAACTTAAAAGTCAAAATATTCTATCATTCTAGTATAAAAGTATATAATGAAGAAGTGTAAGCGATTGCATGCTATTGAAAGGTACCATAAAATGCTGCATAACCATTAAAAAACAAAGACATATATACATATAACCATCTTTGAATTTGGCTAGCTTTCAAATGTATGTTCTATGTTTAAACAGATCAGTTCAATCAAATCAATATCCATTCAATCAAATCAAATTAGTTGAAAGGTTAAGGGGCATATTATCAACACTGTGCGATAACTATTGCAAATCGTGCATAGCACATATTTTCTTATTGCCATCTATCGCTGGATTATATCGTTGTGTTAGCGGCGTATTAGCAACGCTTTGCTCAGAGGCGATGTAAAATCCAGCGATAGCGGTGACAACCAGCAATATAGTGAGAAATCCAGCAATAAATTTACTGAGCTATTGAAAGGCTTGATAATAGGCAAGTGTGAACTTAACCTAACAACCCAACTCCCATTGACAAGATGATTAAGTCAAGTTTTTATCAGGTGTTACATTCCAACAATAACCGCGGTTAGCTCAAATTTGTTTATCGCTGCGAGGGTCCGGCCCGCATTGATAATAGAGGGAAGTTGTGTTTGCAACTGTTTCCATGTAGTTTTAGTGAGGAATGCCTACTTTGCATGTCATTAGCGATAAATATCGCTGACATGCAAAGCGGTGAAAAATCGGCTGCTATCTCAAGAAAACAAACGCTAAAGCATGTTAGCGAGTCCTTTTAAATAGTGCGATAAAAAATTTCTGCTTCATCGCAGAAAAGCGCAGCTAAACTGGCGAACATTTGCTTGATAACATGCCCCTGAGTTTCCATCAACAATTTTTCCGCTGGCAAATATTTATTGAAAGAAGTAAGTTGAACACTGGCTATATTATTTGATTTTTGTCAGTTAAAAAAACACAAGCTGGTGTGCATGTTAAACATATTCACATAAAAATGACAGAGGAATTTACAATAATAATTTATTAAATATTAATAAAGTGATGAATTATCATGATCAGATTACTATCTGGAGCACCATCTCAAGATTAGTGTCAGAAGAATACTAGATAGGCATGTTTGTATCCAGTAAGACTCTAACAACCCTGCATATCGCTGACTAACTGGTTTTCTAGCCTCTATCTAATGATCTTGAACACTAAAGTGACTGCAAACTTCTTATTTAGCATAAACTGACGTGCATTGAGTATATTAAACAGGGAAAATAGAAAAAAAAGTACCCATCATGAATGCATCTGTAATGTCACTAACTATGTATGATTAGGTAGTAGTTATTTAAACTTGCTCATATTGTAAAACAATATTAAACATATATACTTTAGTGAGTAAAGGTTTATTTACGCAGAGGCTCATATAAACATATAAAAAATGCAACTGAACACATATAGAGAATTAATTATAAACACCGTCAAACATTAGAATTCATTCCTGAATTTCCATACACATTAGTGGAAAATACAACTTGCGATGACTAATTTACAACCTATTGTATGTGTAAGTGATCAAATCAGCATCCCTTTTTATGAAACCAGCACAAGGAAATGGGGCGTGAACATATAGTAACTCATTATGTTTCTGGATTACAATTAGCATTTTAATTGTTATGAAGTACAGAAAGTGTATTATTGCAAAGGAAGTCAAAACATTTCATGTGCCAATGCAGAAGTCTTATAAACTAAATATTTATTATAAAGTTGAGCAGTGGAATAATTTAAATAATGATTAACACCTTTGCCCAAAAAAATGTAAAGTAAGTGAAATCAAAGAGTGTAGAGTGTCAGCGTCAAATATGTTCTCATATCTTTGCTGCATGTACTTTAACCAGAGTCCATAATAATAATTACAACTAGATTTATAAAGCGCATGGTTAGGCCGAAAGCATGTCCCCGCGCAACAGACAGATAGCCCGAAAGTCTACCACACCAACAGTCCTACCTGCTAACAAAACACGAGAGCGGCAGACATTCTACGGCCTTCCTACCCAACATGACCCTGTTCCAGAACAAATTGGTAAGCCAGGTTTTTAGCCTCTTATGGAACACTATTTCTGAGGGTTCCATTCTCAGTTGAAGAGGCAGAGAATTCCAGACCTTCCTAGCTGGAAAACCAAAGGAGCAGCCGCCCATCCTGGCCTTCCTCACCCTAGTAACCACTGCCATGTTCGTCCCTGAAGACCGTAGGCTACGTCTTGAGTGGTGGCCCTTCACCATTGATGCTAAATATTGTGGGCCCCTGCCATTAAGCATTCTATGGCAGAAGCCCATAACTTTAAAGAGAATTCTCTCGCTGAGTGGCAGCCAGTGCATGGTAGCAGGGGCTGGACCTGCGGGACCATGTCTAGGTAAATGTAGCCGCATTTTGGACCCTCTCCAGCCCAGTTGCCCCAAGTAGAGGACTTTGAAATAATCTAACTGTGCAGACACCAGTGCCTGCACAATGGTTTCCTGGCACTAACGTGGAGGAGGTCCATGATTTTTCTTAGCATTTAAAGAATATTGAAACATTTCCCTGCAACACAAGCTATCTGGTGTTCAAAAGAGAGCTTTGGATCGAGCCTCACTCCTAGGTTCTTAACCTTTTCTTTAGGGGCTGGGGCCGGGCCCATTACATCAGGCCGATGTCCAGATGGAGGGAGACTTACCAACAATGAAAACCTCGTTTTGTTGGCAGTAAGCCTGAGGCAGCTGCTGGTCATCCAATCAGCCACCACTGCCATACACAGCTTCAACTGGGCAGCTGCACCTCCTGCCCCCTAGGATCAGGTAACGATCAGTTGAGTATCATCGGCATAGGACACAATGGTCACATTGTGTCGCTCGAAGATCTCTGCCAGGGGCGCATATACAGGTTGAAGAGCATAGGGCTCAAAGGTAAGCCCTAAGGTACCTCCCTGTGGCAGAGGCAGCGGATCCGAGGAGAATGGCCACTGGGCAACTTGGGAAGAGCGGTCCTGGAGAAAGTAGCCAACCACCTCAGAGCACAACCCGACACCACAGTCCCCAATCCGATCTAATAGGAGGCCATGAGACACGGTGTCAAAGACGGTGCTCAAGTCCAGCATTATTAGTGCAGCCGTCTGCCCTTCATCGGCACAGTGCCGGAGTGATCCATAAGCACCAATTAGGTACAAACATACTTGGTGAATATGCACTGAAATGTATCCAGAATTAATCCAAAACCAGTGTTTTCTCTATTCCTCTAGAGTAGAAACACTAGTTGTTTGCAGAATAAACAGTTTTTTTTGCATAGGATGAGGAAGCAGTCATTTAGCTATATACTTTTGATGTAACATACACAAAAGAGAGAGACATTTATGACACACATTTCTGTGGTTATGTTGGGGAAAAGCTTTGGCAAACAAGTTAATTAGTTATAATGATTATAGTAATATGTATCTGTAGAAATCAGAAAAAATGTAAAACTGGTTGACAGAAAACCATGTATTTTCCTGTCTGTATTGGTTTTTAAATATTACTAAAACAGAACATCGTTTTTTGAGTGAATCTAAATGCTGTCATTATGACTGCCAATGGCTATGTGGATTAACAGGAAAGGGAATTAAAAAATAATGTTTTCTATTAAATGTTAAACATGCATAGGTTTGTACAAGGTTGATACTAAAATGTGCATGTTTTCATAAAAGTGTAATGGTATCCACATATACATATCACGGAAACCTACCACACATTCAAGTATGGGTGTACATTTAACAGTTAAATATATGTGAATATATACTAGTTTCAGCTCAATTTTTTCCACAAAACACACAATAAATGTGGATTAACACATATATAAATTTGCAAAAAATAAATATAGATAATTACAGACGTAAATGTCAAAAAATAAACACCATAGCTCTTCAGAAGGTAACCCTTACGTATCTTCTAAATGATCAGAACAGGGAAGAACAAGACCGCGCCATATGTAATTTAAAGAGAGGATACTAGACATTGGCCATTTATTCTTACTTCATGTTTTATGTCAAATAAGGGATTATAGCTTTTTGTCAGCGTAGTTGTTTGATTTAAAGCAAACTTTGTTTGCATCTGAGCCTGCATTTTGCAGAGTTCAGCTAGCAGGGGGCTGCGCATTCTGTAGAGTATTTAGGGTCTGCTTAAATTTCCTGGCAAGAATGCTGATTGTAAAAAGGCTGATCTATAAAGATGGCCATACTTAGACACTAAGCAACTGTTTCAAGGTGTGCATTCCCGTCAACTATGAACATCATAGACATGAGCTCATTTCTGTGAACTCTGGGGTTTAACGCATTCCTGTAATTGCAATGTTTACAAGGTGATGCAGTTAGACTTATGATTGAAAGAGAGGCAAAGCAAAGAGAGGAAATATGTTAGCTACTTCGACTAGTGTTCGCTCTGTCAATCCAACAAACCATTGGTACTTTTAGAGTTTGAACATGTATTTACTAAAGCTAACAAGGATCTGTCTAGGCCCAGTTACTTTTGTTATAATTTCCTATAAGTGGAATTTACTTGTTTCAAACAAAGGTCACAAACTTTGGGACTTTAACTACACAATGGAGAGGTATGTCTAATACTAAAAGGAGATACTCATTGTTATATTACAAATACAGATGAGAACCCAGACATGTAACTTGTTTGTGTGGCATGTGTTTATTCTAGGGCAACGGGTAGCAAGGTAAGCTGTCAGCCTTATACCATATCCTTCATCCAAAAAGTCAATGTTGTGATTTGTCTTCCTCTATCCAAGCCTGAAACCAGGACAGGACAAGGGGTGCTGACATAAGATTTCTAAGATGGAATCAAATGTGCCTAAGAAAGCAGTGAGCGTGTCTATAGATATGAAGATCTTAAAACTTGTGAGGGGTGACAGAGGGTTTCTTAATTAAAAAGAATGTTCATTTACGTGTGCATAAGCTAGCATAATCAGACTTCAAAAATCATTAACTGGTCTGTTGCCTCTTTGCACTGACAGCTGTAGAAAATGCGGCTTTTAAAAGTTGCAAAAATAAGTTTCCTGCGTGCACGTTTCTTTTCTTCTGTGTGTTCCTTTTCGTAAAATAATCGGAATGGGATTTATTTCATGGTGCTGCTTCACTCACTGTAACAAACTGCAGGCTTTGTGGGAAGCCATGTTGAAGGTGTTCTGGTAATGTTACAACAATCAAGGCTTCTACTGTCTGCAGCCACAACAGGATTTCTATTTGTTTTAAATGGATTATTATTCAATCGTGAAATGTAAATTCTCTTGTTTGTAGTGAAAAGGGGATCATTATTTATTAATAACTTGGGTGGTTCCTAGAGCAGCCGGTTTTAGGTAACGGTTCTGCAATGCTGATTGGTTTGTGTCATTTAACCCAAGGGTACCATCTCCTGTTATGTTGACGGTGTTATTTCCTTATGCTCTGAAACTATAAAATGTGCCTTTTTCTGGGATATGTGCCAGACCTTTTTTGCTTGGTACCATTAAAACAGACTCCATGGCAGTCTGTTCATTGATTCAGAGTTTTCCTTTATTCCAGAGCGAGCAGTCTTCGTATCAGTCTGCCTTCTGACTTTATAATTGGACTTGAGATTTAG
The DNA here is from genome assembly GCF_964263255.1 of Lissotriton vulgaris. NCBI lineage: Eukaryota > Metazoa > Chordata > Amphibia > Caudata > Salamandridae > Lissotriton > Lissotriton vulgaris. The sequence continues at coordinate 1,487,547,026 of NC_141696.1, forward strand.
ACCTGATAGTCTCCATAGTAGGCTCTTTGCTGATTTACCTCTTTTCCTTGAATTACAAAAATGAGTAAGTTTATGTTTGTTTCTTGCTGAACTTTATTATAATTATGGCTCATTCCCTTAGGTAATGACATCTCACATTTGTTTTTATTTTTATGTATTATTGATGCTGATTTGAATCGGACTGACTCCCTTTTGCCTTCTGTAGTGATTCTTACATTTTGAATAAACCTTCCTAGTTTTTACTTTGAATATTCTCCTGCATTGTTTTTCTTTAATAGCACTACGGCCGCCTCCTTGGGGACTCTACAGCTAGGATCCTGCGTATCAGCCGTTTGAATGTATTAGTGTAAAGAGCCGACAGGGGTAATGTCTGTGTTGGTATCTAGGCAGGCTAAACTGAGATGGGGAGCAATGGAGCCCTCGACATTTTTAGGGGTGTTAGGAGATAATACAACATTGTGTACATAAAGTGGGGATTTACATTTTTGAATTACATTCTTACATTACATTTCCAACATCTACAATTGCATTTCCATCTTTGCATTTTTAGTCCAAGGAAGGGCCTTATTTAGGGGCTGGTGGGTGTTCCCCTGGCCTGGTCGTGAGTTCCACCACCCTGGGGAAGTGTCCACCACATTTAAAGGTCTGAGGTGTCTGCCGGGGATCTGTCTGCTGTGAATGGAGACGCGGCCATGGCGGCCCCTTCACAGCAGCGATGTTTGTCGGACTGGTGCCATGTCTACATCATTCACCCAGCAAACTCTCAAAGGAGCAAATGACCTCAATTACTTCGGGCCTGACTCCCAAAGGCATTTGTGCGCCCGGATCCAGATTTACTAAGGATTTGCAGCGACACTCGCGTCACGCTAAGCTTCGCAAAGAGCTGCAAATGTATTTAGCGCTGAAAGGTGACCCTTGAGCTCCACCAAACCCACTTTGCTCCAGCCCCTGAAAATGTGTGCAATGTGGGGGGGGCATGTGTGGGGGAGGCTAATGTAGAATATTCAATTTAGATGCAGAGCCAGATTTATTAAAAAGTTATGGCACTGCTGGCCCCAAATCCTAAAACCAAAGAAAAGCAAGGGATCATGCAATCTATCACCATATATACCTACATGTAGTATGTATGTTTTAACATAAAGCACACATCTTCCATGCCTCCCCCCGGAGTAGTTGTCTAGATGTAGGAATACGTACTGGAGCGCGTACTTCCAGTCCAGTGCCTGTGCAGGACAGCTCAGATTCAGCCTGAGCCACAGCGAGAGGCACAACAGCCATATTTAGAGCATCGTCCACCAATGGCGTAACCACCAGGCGACTATGAACTGAATCTGGAGCTGCGCGCTCTTCTGCCATCAGCGCAATCCAGTGCTGCAATTTTTCAAGGAGCACGCTCCTGCGTGAAGGATAGTAAATTGGGGTGCTGATTTGCAGTTCGGTGCAAAAATCACATTATTTCAAAGTGCAATTTGCACTCCTAAGTGGGAATACACAGACGATTCCACCGGTGTGGCGATATTTTCTCTATGTGCAAATTTGCTGAAAGGGGCAAGTTGTGAGAGTTGTGGCATGGAGACACCTATTGTGGTAGGTGACCCCTTGGGTATTCACAAACTGTGATACGCCCATTCCAACTCTGGGAGCGGTTAGAGATGTTCATCTGAGAAGGGCAGGAGTAAGTCTATCTTCAAAGTGAGAATGTGGAAGGGTTATTGAGATATGGCATTAGCTGTGGTGTTGCACATTGTGTCTTGTCATTCTTGAAAAGCAGCGCTACAGAATTCTGTGCGCCTTTGGGTGATTCTTGGTAAATCTGAATCTATCAGTATATCCCACACATGTTGGCTCTGAAAACCATATGTAAGAAGAGCAGATGTGGCCTAACGGCAGGAGCTGCCGACTTTGGAGCTGGGGAGCCAGGTTCGCGCCTTGACGTCGGCTCAACAGCCTGTGATTCTGGGCAAATCACTTAATCTCCCTGTGCCTACTAAAAATGAATCTGTCCTTGTGTAATGTAACTGGTGCTCATGTAAAGCGCTCCAATACCTACCTTCAGCTTGAGTTTTCCCTATATAAATCCGCAAAAAAACAAACGTTTGCATTGTTAGTAGCAGCACTGGTGCAACTCCAGGACCTTATACCTTTTTGTAGTCTTCAAAAGAACTGAAAATCAGAATTCCATCCTGGTTGATACACAGCGACTACTCATGGTCGTAAATACCCAAATATCACTGATGCATGCACCCCTGCCTCCTGCTCCTCTGTACGCCCAAGGGCGCCTTTTTTACGGTGAATCTTCAAGTGCTATGCAACATGCTTTTTTGCCTGCATGGGAACCCTACAACCAGTCCTCCTTTAGTTCACATCTTTTCTTGCCACCAGGTAACAATATGTACAGATGGCCTCATGCAGATCACCCCAAGTCCAGAACACTCCTTTCTTTCCCTGTAGCCTTCTGTCTTTACACCGAACCCTTGAAGTTTCAATAAAATTATCAAGACCCCACCCCCACACCAGTGAACCCACAGCACATGCCATTAGCTGCTGAGATACTGCACCTAAAACCCAGCCAGGGCATCATACAATCACAGATGTCCACGGTCAGCCTCAAAGGGACCATCCAGTGAATGATGTCACAACATTTCGCAAAATCCAAGCAGACGTCATCAAATAAAGATACTTTCTAGAATACTGGTTGTTGTTGATTGTTAGTGATATGGGACTGGGTGAACAGAACTTTATTGTCTTGACTGGAAGGTCCTTTTAAACTACATCTGAGCAGCGCTAGGCTCAGGCGCCTCAACGGTGGCCGACACCAGATTGGAGATCAGCTCAACAAAGTGCACCATGACGTCTAGTCTACCATGCTCTCTAGCTGTACTAAGTTCCTGGACTTTTAAACTGATCGCTGCCTCCTCTTTAAAGAAAATGCAAAAAAAAAAAACTGTTTGCATCCTGGTGCTGAGAAGTCTACCTCGCGGGGACCTTCCTCTCAACCTACACTTTCTGCTCCATGGTACAAGGACTCTTCCTTTTTTTAAAAATATTTTTATTTGCATTAAGGGGAACAAAAAGAAAAAACATAAAAAGCAATAACTGTCTACATACAATTTAGCAAGATGAGTAAATTAACATATCCAATGCAAAAGAATACATAAATCATAAGCACAGTAGAGGCCAACCAAAAAAAAAATACTACAAAAACAAAAAAAAAAAAGAAGAGAAATATACTGTTATTAAGACTTTATTAATCCCCACATTCTGTCGACTTTCCGCTTCGTCTGCAAGCCCCTTGTAGCGGCAAGAGCAAGCTCCATGTTATATATTTCCTTAACAAGACTCCACCACTCCATAACCATTGGTGTTTTTTTTTTTTATCCAAGCTCTAGCAATAATCAGCCTTGCACATGTAACTAAAATGTTCAACAAGTCACAAACTACCTTATTACCCCCAGATATACCCACCAACACATCCATTGATGACAATGTAATAGGACGAGCAAGTCTATCAGAAACAGTTTTAGTTATTCCATCCCATAATTCAATAAGATGCAGGCAGGAAAAGAACATGTGAATAATATCAGCACCACTTAGATCACATTTTGGGCATTTCGTACGGTCACTGAAGTTATTATTTGTTGCCCATTTAAGAATTCTCTCGGGAGTATGATAAAGTTGACATACGGTTTTGAACAACTGTAATTTAAGACTGGAAGATTGTACTGACACATTTAAGCTATTAAGAGATGAAGTAATCAAATCTGATGGTACATTCATTGCCAGCTTTCTACTCCATTTCTCAGCTAATTTTGTAATGTCATTAATATTGTAGCCAGAAAAAATCTTATACCCTATACTAATCAGGGCTTTATCTGCTTCTCTATAGATACAATTCCAAACCTCGGAATCTAATATAGTAGTAAACTCTAATTTCCTCACTAGGTAATCCTTAATCTGATAGCATTTAAACCGAGCCACTTCCGGCAAATTGTAACACATCTTCAGTCGTTCATATACCATAAATCTCTTGTGGTCATATAGATCACCCAATAGTTTAAGCCAGAGTCTGATAGTAAGCGACAAGCTGAGTCATGAAAAATTGCAGGTAGACCCGGATTACACCACAAGGGTGTTCTATAATGAAAAATAGAAACCTTACTCTTAACGAGAATGGAGCGCCAAATATTAACTGTATCTCGTACCGTCTTGAACTTTACCCGTTTAAAGTAATTGGGGTCGTTTAGCCTATAAAGAAACATATTAACATCCCGTCCTAACAAAAATCTATGAAAATATAAGCATTTATCGGGGATCAGCAGGCTACGAAAACGAATCAGAAAAGACGACCAATAATAAAGTTTAAAATCCGGGAGGGCCAGTCCTCCTTGATTAAAAGGAAGTTTAAGTTAGGACCCAGCACGCCGGGCTTTCTTATATCCCCATATAAAACTGCTAATAATACCCTCTAACCTGAGAAAATAAGAATTGTTTACCCGTAAGGGAATCGAACGAAAAAGATATAAGTATTTTGGTAATATTTTCATCTTGACCAGGTTTATTCGGCCAATAATGCTAAGCGGTAACTTATGCCACTTCTTAAATAGCATAGCAGTCTTTTTTAATAATGGTTCATAATTCAATGCCACAGTTAGATCAATATACGAGGAAATTTTAACCCCCAGGTAAGTTGCTACAGAACAAATTCCTAAAACCGGGGCTGGCGGTTGATGGTTCATAATAATCTGAGTTTTGCTGGTATTGAGTCGATAGCCTGAAACTAAGCCATATTTCCCTGCTTCTACTATAATACCCTTCATAGCTTGAGGCACATTGGAAGAAAAAACTGCAACGTCATCTGCATACACAGTAATATCAAGGGCGTTTGAACCGTTTAAAAAAGGGCAGATTAAAGCTTGGCAAATAACAGGGGTGACAAAGGACACCCCTGCCGTGTCCCTCTCCTGATTGAAAAAGTAGAGGAGCAAATTCCCATGTAACATACCTTGCCCATAGGACTATCATACAGCGATTGGATCCATCTCAAGAATTGGCCTTTGATACCAAACGTCTGCAATGCAGCCCATAAAAAGCCCCACCCCACTCGGTCGAATGCCTTCTCTGCATCTAATAAAATCATACCGAGTGGGGTAGACTGGGTCCGAGCGGCATCAAAAGCAGAGATAGCCATATTAATATGTGCTGTAGTATCTCGTTTTGGGATAAACCCATGCTGCTGTAAGGAAACAAGCTGAGACATTACTGGTGCCAACCTAGTTGCCAATATTTTTGTAAAAAGTTTAGCATCACTATTAATGAGCGAGATTGGTCTATAAGAGCCTCTCTCCTGAGGTGGTTTGCCCTTTTTTAAAAAGAAAAAAATTTGGGTTAGGTTCCAAGACTTTGGTGCCTGCTCCCCATTGCAATAGCATAAATCACATTGATTAATAGCGGTATCAGTTCCTCCATACAATATTTAAATAATTCCAAGGGAATAGAATCCTCACCTACAGCTTTGCCAGCTGCTAAGGAGTTGATAGCATTTTTAATTTCTGCCGTTGTAATGTCTGCCGCAAGTTGATCAGATTGTTCAGGCTCCAAAGTTTTGACTCTATTTACCGCTATATAATTTTTAATATTATCCTCCGAAACTACGGTTTCTGGTGTATAAAGATTTTGATAAAACAATGCAAATTGTTGCAATATTGACTTGGGGTCTAAAAATAATTGGTTATATCCCCTTTAATTTCTTTAATAATATTCTGAGATCGATATACAGCCACTTTGTAAGCTAATACTTTGCCAATCTTATCGCCATTTTCATATTGGTTAAGTTGATATTTCTTTAGTTTACTAATACTCTTAGCCCTAAAAAGATTTTTTAAAGCTGCTTTAAGTTCAACTAATTGGAAGCTTAATGTATCCAAATTCGTTACCCCAGTTACTAAAGCTTCAGATATTTGATGTTCAATATCGAGTATGTCCGCAAGCATTTTCTCATTTTGGCATCGGCGTTCTTTATTTTGCCGCCATATAAACTGTTGTGTGAATCCACGTATGCTTGCTTTACAAGCGTTCCATACTGTCGGAGGTCGAGCAGAGTGTATATTTATGTCAATAAATTCCTTTATATGCTCTTTAAGTTGATTCACAAAATTAAGATCCGTGAATAAATATCTAGGAAATGAGAAGAGACGAGGAGAAGATTTCACAGTTGTGACCTCAAATGTTAAAGAGATCGGATTGTGGTCCGAAGTCACCCTTGGACAAATTGCCATAGAGCTAGTTCCGAGAATAGAATCTGAGACCCAAACCATATCTATGCGTGAGCCTAGTTTATGTGCTGCGGAATAGTACGTATAGCCGTCCAAATTGGGGTATAAATATCTCCAAGCATCTTTAAGAAGATGAATTGCTGCCAGATCTATAATTGCAGCCCTAGTTTTCCTCATTCTCTGAAACGAGCTTTTTCTGATAGTATCTAAATTATAATTCATAATACAGTTAAAATCCCCAAGCACAATGTATTCCCCATCCCATGCGAGCAATTCCATATTAATCTGGTCAATAATTTTTGGCTCATCCTGATTTGACGCAGAGACCCCACATATTGTATATTTACAGCCTTCCAATATTATCTGTACAATTGTCCATCTGCCCGCCTTATCAGTTAATGTTACATTTCAACCTTCAGATTTTTATGTTTTAGTATTGCCACCCCCCCCCCCCCCCGGATTGAAGCATTGAATTCAGTACAAACCATAATGTCATATCCCAGTTGTTTAAGCAATTTTTTATCCTTATATGCTACGTGGGTCTCAGTGATAACCGCAATTTGAGGATTATACATCTTAAGTTCCTCATACACAAGATTCCTCTTAATTAGGACTCTTCCTTTTCCATATCAAAAGCACCACATTTGTATTCACCAGCCCGCCTGACTCCATCCTCAACTTCTGGAAGCCATCTTTCATACAACTCAGGGGTGATCTACCCACACACGTACAACCACACCACACCCACCCTTAAAAACTCACTGGGTTCTCCTTCCAACATGGATCAAGTTCAACCCAGCCTGCATCATCTAGAAGAGTGGATCTTAACCTTTGGTCTAAGGACCCCTGGGGGCCCAGGAGGCATTCTCAGAGAGTAATAAATGCTGTGATTGATTGATTGAGAGAGTATGTGACTTTTTTACAAAACTAAATAATATTGAAATGTAATAACATACAATTAATAAAGAATAAGAATGCAGAAGCAAAATAGAAAATCTGAAAACTTTTTCTATATTTGATTGTAAATTAAACAACATGGTTAAATGTTTTAGCATTTGTTTTGGGGTATACTTGTTTTTATATTTGTGTGTACTGATTAGACTTTCAAATCAGACATTGCTTAGGCCATGAGCCCCTGGCTTCCTAAAATGATTCAGTGGGGGTCCACAGAAGTCTAAAGGTTAAGAACCCCTGCACTTTCATGCCATCTCACCAATAAACTGGACGTAACTCAAAAACAAACCCTCACTCGAAGCACCTACATCACAAACCTTAGGAAGCTGGAGCTAAGAAGCCGAGGAAAGAGAAAACAAAAGACAAGACCTCTCCTTCGAAGCCCCCACCTCTGAACCTCATCCTTCAGCTGAGCTTCAGCACACATCTTAAGACCCCCCCTTGCAAGCCCACTCTGTTACCTCAGCATAACCCACTGAGCTTGCTTTACTCCTCCTTAGTTTATGTACATGTCCGTCTGTGCTTCTGCACCTGCTGGTCTCGGCATTTAGAGCCATATTATCAAGAGAAGGCTTCTATGGGAATTCAGAAGGGCATATTATCAAGACCATTATCGCCGCTTTAGCAGCAGTTTCTTGTCGATAAAAGCGACGATAATGTATCGCCCTTTCTTGATAATATGGCCCTTAGTTCTTGTCCTATGTAAACTCTTCTTCTAGTCTCTGGGGCTGGGAGCAAACTTTTTAAATTCCCACGATCAAATCAACATGAAACAGTACCTGCCTCCTCCGAGCCTGATTACGACATGCGTACTTTACGCAAGTGTACGTCCTGCGTAAACGATGCCACTATGAGCAGGCGTAAAGTACAGATCTCGTAATTCATCGTTTTTATGTTTCATCCCTATGTGCTAAACAACGCCGTCGGGTCAATTCACAAAAGCATTTATCAGTGCGGGACGTAATGCTACAGGAGAGCTCTTTTACGCAGTCTCGCGCGGCTTTGTAAAAAGAACTGCAACTTCGAACTCCCTCTTAGTAAAAGTCCTAGAGTTCCTTTCTGTTTACACTAATTGTACAGGGATATTCCCGGAGTATTTCCATTTTAGATGTTCTGGGGCCAGTACATAAAGTTATGTGAAAGTGCGTAAACGAGTATCACATCAGTACTAATTTATACACTCCAAAGCGCCTTTGTGAATAGGCCCCTAAGTGCACAAGACAGGAAGCAAGAAACTGTTTTATTTTCCAAAAAGAGGGTGACTTACAAAGCACAGGTGGGACAAATGTGACACCTACCTGGGGCCTAAAGTCTTGTCTGATATCACTTTTTATATATCCTGTAAAAATGGACTGTTCCCAAGAAGTCCAGAACAGACGTCCTTAGGTCAAGCCCTTGTGCACCTCACTAGTGCACGATGCTCGCACCTCCTGCAACAAATATCCATCGTTTCTGGCAATCCCCATTATATGTTTGCTCTGAAGGGCATAGCTGGGTCTCGCGGCTTGACCTTAGTCACACGTTAGAATCCTGGAGGGACTGCCTGGCCTTTCCTACTTCCAAGGTCGATCAAATGTGTACCATTCAGCATTTAAAAAACAAAAAACAACGTTTTTCAGCACCAAGGTGACCTGAGGTGAACGTTTGCTTAAAGAGGTACACGTTTTTATCATGGAGCGAACATTAATACAGAAGGTGTCAATGGCACCAGAGGTGTGAGGTGCCACAGCACCCCAAATGCTGCGGGTCTTTCGGAACCTGCCAAGGGGTCCATTTCCCTTGATTCCATCAGGCTCCACGGCACCGTTACTACATCATTAATTTGTGCCTCCCTGTGTATTAACAGTGTCTCGGGGTGTTATGAAGCACTGCTAAGGTAGGTGTTGGCGCTATATAAACCACCTAAAGAAACATACACACGGAGGACAATATGTACGAGCGCAATTTCCCATAGAGACAGAAAGAGTAAACCACGTTGACACATCTGGCCCAGAATACACAGAGGCATGGCCGTTCCCACGTGGATTTCGGCTCCACATTTTCAGTGTTATTCAATAACAAACAGCAAGATGTATATATTTCTTCTAAGAGGGCACGATGACTGGGTGAGTTTCAAGGGGACCGGGCTGTGACTACATAACTGGCTTCAGGGGTCAGCAAAGTGCAGACACTGCGGCCTCGGGCCCGTGTGCTGTGCGCAGAGTGCGTCCGGCACCTACAACGACTCCCAGAACAAGGCCTCGTGGTGACCCCCACTGGCTGCAGGACCCTAGAAATACTATACAACGCCCTGTCAAGGAGAGTGAGTTTGAGTGGGGTTGGAAGAGAGGCTTTTTTTTACGTTGTGGAAGGGTTTCAGGTGGGTGGGTGCATTGAAGTGCACGAGAGACAATTTTAATATGTTGGGGGGCGAAGCTCGGTCCAAGGGGGGTGACTCCCCCAAAACAAGTGCAGTTGATGGGCTTCACTGCAAACAAAAGAAAAGTCGGCAAGATGGCTGAGCTCGGTAAACAGATCTCCTGGGTGCCGCGAGTAACATGCTTTGGGAGGCTCGCGACTTGCTGCTGGGTACATTCTTTACTTCTTTAAGTGAAACATCCCGTGTTTGCTGCATATTTTCTCCAAGGGGTACAACTCCCCCCACCCACAGCGCAGAGAGGTGAGTGGCAGCGATGAAAGCGCGCAGCGCGGCGCCTTCCTCCGCGCCCTGCCTGCGCCCTGTAATAAAGACATGGTCTGTACCTGCGGATACAAAGGTCGCCTGCAGGAAGGCCACCCGGGCGACCCTCTGGAGCTCCATCGCCGGCCCGGGTCGAGGTGCTGCTGGGGCAGGGGCTCAGCCCGTCTCGAGTGCGCCGAGGAGAGTGGAGGCCGCACCGGGCGCGCTGTCTCCTGTCAGCCTCCACAGGAAGTGGAAACCCCAGAGCATCTCTCCAGGCCTCTGCGCCCTCACTCGCCGAGGCCCTGCCAGGAAACGCTGCCGCTGCTGCGGTGATCTCACTGCAATGACACTCCCCCCCAGCCCCCTGCCAGACACCTGCCCTGTACCTGCCAGTCACCTGCCCTGTACCTGCTAAACACCTGCCCTGTACCTGCCAGTCACCTGCCCTGTACCGGTCAGTCACCTGCCCTGTACCGGTCAGTCACCTGCCCTGTACCTGCCAGACACCTGCCCTGTACCTGTCAGACACCTGCCCTGTACCTGCCAGACACCTGCCCTGTAGCTGCCAGTCACCTGCCCTGTACCTGCCAGTCACCTGCCCGACACCTGCCCTGTACCTGCCAGACACCTGCCCTGTACCTGCCGATCACCTGCCCTGTACCTGCCAGACACCTGCCCTGTACCTGCCAGACACCTGCCCTGTACCTGCCAGACACCTGCCCTGTGCCTGCTAGACACCTGCCCTGTACCGGTCAGACACCTGCCCTGTACCGGTCAGACACCTGCCCTGTACCGGTCAGTCACCTGCCCTGTACCTTCCAGACACCTGCCCTGTACCTGCCAGTCACCTGCCCTGTACCGGTCAGTCACCTGCCCTGTACCTACCAGACACCTGCCCTGTACTTACCAGACACCTGCCCTGTACCGGTCAGTCACCTGCCCTGTACCTTCCAGACACCTGACCTGTACCTGCCAGTCACCTGCCCTGTACCGGTCAGTCACCTGCCCTGTACCGGTCAGTCACCTGCCCTGTACCTGCCAGACAGCTGCCCTGTACCTGTCAGTCACCTGCCCTGTACCCGCCAGACACCTGCCCTGTACCCGCCAGACACCTGCCCTGTACCTACCTTACAAGGGATGCAAGGGTTCTCTCACTGCACATGTTGGACAGGCCACATGAAGGGCTTGCTCCTTCCCCGCACGACAGGGCCCGGGCACCGGCTCTCCAGGTGCTACCCACCGATGCGACTCGCAACCCGTCCCCTACGGGACCCCTGCTCCCGGACATCTCCATTGCCCGGCCCGGCCGCCATCTTAGACACTGCACCACGAGGCCGCATGGCCTCAGCTCGACCCCAACCCTGGGCCTGGCCAGGCCCCGACAGCCCGGCACCACCATCCACCCAGGAGGTGAACGGACCACTTGGCAGGTCAATGGGACAAAGAAGTGTCGATGGCTCTCCCCCGCCAGGTGCCGATCGCCCCAGCTCCCCCGGGCGCTGGCTCCACCCCCCTGCTGGGTGTCTGGACTCCCTCATCCCGGACCTCCCGACCTCCAAGTGCGAGGGTCCGGACATCAAAGGGCGCCAGACCTATAACTGGGGCAGCTCCAGAGCAGGAAGGCAGTTGTATCATGGAGTCGAGAGACCCGAGAAGAACTCATCCTTGACGGACTGCTGGCGCTGCCGCAGCCCTGCCTTGTGAAACTGTCGTCCTGCCGCTGGCGCGGCCTTCTGCAATCTACAATCTTCGTTGGGACCTGCTGGCGCTGCCGCGACCCGTTGTAACTACCATCTTCGTGGGGACCTGCTGGCGCTGCCGCGACCCGTTGTGACTACCATCTTCGTCGGGACCTGCTGGCGCTGCCGCAGACCGTTGCCACCTCCGACCACCCCGGGATCTGCTGGCGCTGCCGCAACCCGTCCTCCAAGAACGCGAGCTCGAGGATTGTGAGCTACCCATCATCTCATCGTGACTACCCGATTGGTAGTAAGACTGTCCCGTTACCCCTTTCCCATCCAAGAGACTAGAATCGAGGGGACCCCTGAGTCCAGACCTCCTTGTACCATTCTACCGTACTTCGAGATTACTTATAAAGAACGTTAAATCTTATCCTTGTGTGGTGCCTATTCTGTGGGGGGGAAGTTACTTGTCTGTACGATCGCTGGAGACGGCTCTCCCCGGAGACCTCTCCCCTTGTCCTCGGCCGACCCTCCAGGTCCCGTCTAACATTGGTGGCCAGCGGCGCGATCCGAACCAACGCGTAATCGTACAGAAAGCAACTCACCCCACGACTAAACCACAATGCCGGCCCAAGAGAGGGGGTCTACAGAGAAATTCCAAATGGACAAGCTGGAGGAGTACAACCATCGAGAATTACAATTTTTTGTATAGAACTGGGCATTGCTACCACCGGTCTGAGCACCAAAGATGACTTTAAACACGCCCTAGAAGCATGGGCGGAGGTAAACCCCGCTGGTCCCCGGGACCAACACAGCGAAGCCCCGGAAACTGACCCCGCTCCTCCCGAGGAAAGGAGGGCAGGTCTCTCCCGGGAAGAGATCAAAGAGCGAGAGAAAACCAGACTACATGAGTTAGAGTTGGCACGGCTCAAAATGGATGGAGAACTAAAACTAGCGGAACAAAAACTGAACCTGGAACACTTACGGCTCAGAGAAGAGCGAGAGGAAAAACAAAGACAAAGAGAGCTTGAAGAAAAAAGACTGGCATATGAACACGAGCGCAAACTAGCCGAAATAGAACTACGTAAGCAGGGCAAGGACCTGGGGGTGCCCGAGCGACCACGCACCCCAGGGACTTCAGAGGCAAAGGTCCACATTCCCAAAGACGTCGTCCGAGAGTTCTACCGAAACGACGACATACAGCAGTGGTTCAAGGCCTATGAGATCGCCATGTCCTCCCACCGGATCGATCGAAGTGACTGGGGAGCCGGTCTATGGGGGAGGTTCGTCAACGAAGGCCGTGATGCCCTGTTACAGCTCCCGGATCACCAAATGACGTCCTATGATCACATGAAGGCCGCCCTCCTCACTCGATATGGGCCGACACCCGAAATGTACCGCCAGAGGTTCCGCGAATGCACCCGAATCCCGGGTACCACTTGGGTGGAATATGTTAACTATTTCAGCCGAGCCCTCGAGGGGTGGATCAAGGGGAGCAACGTAACGACCTACAAGCAGCTTTTTAACCTTGTTGTGTGGGAGCACCTCTCCAATAACTGCTTTGTCGAGCTCAGGCAGCACCTCCTCGACAGTAAAATGACTGATCCACGGCAGCTCGCCGCCGAGGCTGACCGATGGGAGAGCACCCGAGTGGGCCGGGGTGGCCCGAACGAGCAGAACCGGAACAACCAAGGCCATCACCGTCCCCGAGGAGGAGGAGGAGGCCAGGGCCGGGGGAAAGACACCGTCCCGGCCACTCCTGCCACCAGCACCCCGCCCCCGGCCAACAGGGGCAACCCCCCGATGCGCCCGGGGTTCAGAGCCAATGTCACGTGTCACCGATGCCAGTGAGTCGGTCACTACGCCAATGACCCGAACTGTCCACAGAACCAGACTCCGAGGCCCCGCCAGGTAGCAGCCGCCGCCCTCGGAGAAGAGCAGGTCTCCGAGGACCAGGAAGAGTACGAACACGAGCAACAAGAGTGGGAGCTGGCCGCCATGGTCCTGGCGTGCCTGGGGGGGAGAGACATAGTCCCGCGGGCTCCCCTATTCGCCAACACCAGAAAGTATAGTCAGTGGGTGAGCATCAATGGGCGCAAGGCCGAAGCCCTACGTGACACCGGGGCCAGTGTGACGGCCGTCCGCTGTTACCTGGTGACCCCGGAACAAATAATACCGAACATTCTCTGCCCCGTCCGGTCAGCCGACAATTCAGAGAGCATGTGTCGGATGGCCTGCATCCCCTTCGAGTGGGGAGGAGTATCCGGCATGCTGAAAGTGACGGTCCGCGATGATGCCCCCGTGGACTGTCTCCTGGGGAACGATCTTGAGAGTTCCCCTTGGGCCGCCGTAGAAAGAAGAGAACACCTGGGGATGTTGGGCCTTCCGGACTGGGCGTGCGTAACCACCCGATCCATGGCGGCCCGCACCATCCCCCGACCAGAAGAACCAGAATGGCCAGCACCTCCTCCCCTGATCGCTCCCGTGGGGGACGCCGACACCGTCGACCCCCCAGAACCAACCCCAGAAGAACTTGTTCAGCCCCAGGATCTCCCAGATCTGGCCCAGTGGCGTCAGGAAGGGGGACCCACACAGGAGCAATTCCGTCAGGAACAGAAGACATGTCCCTCCCTCGAGGGACTACGACAGCAAGCCCTCGCCCAGAGCGCGGGAGATAACGCCGGGGCCCACTGGATCTATTGGGACAATGATCTATTGTACAGTGAACAGAGAATCGCCGAGTTGGGGGCCAGTCGAGTGTTAGTGGTGCCCCTCCGTTTTAGAGACTTCCTGCTGAACTTGGCCCACGATGTCCCCCTGGCCGGACACTTGGGTCAGGACAAAACCTACCACCGCCTGGTGACCCACTTTTACTGGCCCAAAATGAGAAACGACGTGCTCAACCACTGCCGGTCTTGTCCCACTTGTCAGGCCAGCGGGAAGAGTGGCCGCAAACTCAAAGCACCCCTGCAGCCCTTTCCCGTGGTTATCACCCCGTTCGAAAAAGTGGGAATAGACATTGTGGGGCCCCTAGACCCCCGAACAGCACAAGGACATCGTTTTATCCTGGTACTGGTGGACCATGCCACCCGCTATCCCGAGGCCATCCCCCTTCGAACTGTAACCGCACCGGTGGTCGGCCGAGCCTTAATGGGGATTTTCTCCCGAGTGGGCTTCCCCCGGGAAGTCGTCAGTGACAGAGGCACGAACTTCATTTCGAAATACATGAAATCCCTCTGGCAGCAGTGCGGGGTCACCTACCGATTCACAACCCCCTATCACCCCCAGGGGAACGGACTGGTTGAGCGGTTCAACCGTACACTCAAGGGAATGATTATGGGGTTAGAAGAGCCCCTCCGCCGCCAGTGGGATGTGCTTCTCCCGTGCCTCCTCTTCGCCTACCGAGAAGTCCCTCAGAAGTCCCTCGGCTTCAGCCCCTTCGAACTCTTGTACGGGCACCCTGTCCGAGGGCCCCTCACCCTAGTCAAGGAAGGTTGGGAGATGGCCCCCCTGAAGACCCCTCCAGACGTCTACAAGTACCTCCTGACCCTCCGCAATCAGACCAGGCGGTTCCGAGAAATCGCCAAAGCCAATCTTGAAGCCAGTCAGGAAGACATGAAGAAATTGTACGATCAGAACGCCTCCTCCATAGAGTTCGTACCTGGCCAGCAAGTGTGGGTGATGTCCCCCACCGAACCTTGTGCCCTGCAAGATAAGTGGACGGGGCCCTTCAAGGTGGTCGAGTGCAAGAGCCCCGTCACCTATCTCATCGACATGGAATCTTCCCGGAACCCCCTCCGGGTCCTCCACGCTAACAGACTCAAGCCTCACTTTGTGCGCTCGGAGCCCAGCCTGTTGATGGCTACTGACAGTGGGACAGAAGAAGACTCCGAGCCCCTCCCTGACCTACTGAAGACACGTGAAAAGGATGGTTCGGTAGACGGGGTCCGGCTGTCAGATGCCCTGACCTCAGAGCAGCGCCAAGACTGCCGGGGGTTCCTGCTGCAGTTCGCAGCTCTCTTTTCCCTCACCCCAGGGGTCACCCCCTGGTGCCTACACGACGTGGACACGGGGGACAGTCCCCCCCATCAGACATCGGGCGTACCGCGTGCCAGATCGGGTACGTGCCTGCATCCAAGCCGAAGTCTCCAAGATGCTCACCCTCGGAGTCATCAAACCCTCGGATAGCCCTTGGGCCAGCCCAGTCGTACTGGTCCCCAAAGCTGCTACCCCCAGCACCACCCCTGAGCTCCGATTCTGTGTTGACTACCGGGGTCTGAACGCTGTCACCCGAACCGACGCTCACCCCATTCCCCGAGCAGATGAGCTGATCGACCGCATTGGGCTGCCCGCTACCTCAGCATCTTCGACCTGACAGCGGGGTACTGGCAGATCGGCCTCACCCCCAGGGCCCAAGAACGATCCGCTTTCTCCACCCCGGATGGCCACTACCAATTCAAAGTGATGCCATTCGGCATGAAAAATGCTCCCGCCACTTTCCAGCGACTGGTGAACCAGGTATTGGCGGGCCTCGAAGACTTCAGCGCCGCCTACCTGGACGATATCGCAGTATACAGCCGCCACTGGTCAGACCACCTCAACCACCTCCGAGAGGTCCTGCAGGCCCTCCAACAGGCCGGCCTCACAATCAAGGCCAGCAAATGCCAGATTGGCCAGGGGTCCGTGACCTACCTCGGACACCAAGTGGGGAGCGGTCTGGTGGCCCCCCTCCAGCTCAAGATCGCTGCCATACAGTCCTGGCAACCACCCATCACCCAAACCGAGGTCCGAGCCTTCTTGGGGCTCACCGGATACTACCGGCGGTTTGTGAAGGACTATGGCAGCATTGTGGGGCCCCTCACGACACTTACATCCAAGAACCAACCAAAAAGAGTCAACTGGACTCCTGACTGTCAAGCGGCCTTCGAGAAGCTGAAGGCCGCCATGTGCACCGCCCCTGTGCTCCAAGCTCCCGACTACAGCCGAGAGTTCATTGTCCAGACTGATGCCTCCGACCATGGCATTGGGGCCGTCCTCTCCCAACTGAATCCCGAGGGAGTCGACCAACCAGTAGCCTTCATCAGCAGACGCCTACTGGACCGGGAACAGCGCTGGAGCACCATCGAGAGGGAGGCCTTCGTAGTAGTGTGGGCCCTCAAGAAGCTCCGGCCCTACCTCTTCGGTACCCACTTTCGGGTGCAAACAGATCATCGCCCCCTGCAATGGTTAATGCAGATGCGGGGGGAGAATCCCAAGCTGTTGCGATGGTCCATCTCCCTGCAGGGGATGGACTTCACTGTGGAGCACCGCCCTGGCCAGGATCACGCCAACGCGGATGGCCTGTCACGCTTTTTCCGCCTCGACGAGGAAAGTCCCCAAGAAGATGGGTGACTCTCCCCGCCTTCAGCTGGGGGGGGGACGCATGTTGGACAGGCCACATGAAGGGCTCGCTCCCTCCCCGCACGACAGGGCCCGGGCACCGGCTCTCCAGGTGCTACCCACCGATGCGACTCGCAACCCGTCCCCTACGGGACCCCTGCTCCCGGACATCTCCATTGCCCGGCCCGGCCGCCATCTTAGACACTGCACCACGAGGCCGCATGGCCTCAGCTCGACACCAACCCTGGGCCTGGCCAGGCCCCAACAGCCCGGCACCACCATCCACCCAGGAGGTGAACGGACCACTTGGCAGGTCAATGGGAGAAAGAAGTGTCGATGGCTCTCCCTCGCCAGGTGCCAATCGCCCCAGCTCCCCCGGGCGCTGGCTCCACCCCCCTGCTGGGTGTCTGGACTCCCTCATCCCGGACCTCCCGACCTCCAAGTGCGAGGGTCCGGACATCAAAGGGCGCCAGACCTATAACTGGGGCAGCTCCAGAGCAGGAAGGCAGTTGTATCCTGGAGTCGAGAGACCCGAGAAGAACTCATCCTTGACGGACTGCTGGCGCTGCCGCAGCCCTGCCTTGTGAAACTGTCGTCCTGCCGCTGGCGCTGCCGCGGCCTTCTGCAATCTACCATCTTTGTTGGGACCTGCTGGCGCTGCCGCGACCCGTTGTAACTACCATCTTCGTGGGGACCTGCTGGCACTGCCGCAACCCGTTGTGACTACCATCTTCGTCGGGACCTGCTGGCGCTGCCGCGGACCGTTGCCACCTCCGACCACCCCGGGATCTGCTGGCGCTGCCGCAACCCGTCCTCCAAGAACGCCGAGCTCAAGGATTGTGAGCTACCCATCATCTCATCGTGACTACCCGATTGGTAGTAAGACTGTCCCGCTACCCCTTTCCCATCCAAGAGACTAGAATCGAGGGGACCCCTGAGTCCAGACCTCCTTGTACCATTCTACCGTACTTCGAGATTACTTATAAAGAACGTTAAATCTTATCCTTGTGTGGTGCCTATTCTGTGGGGGGGAAGTTACTTGTCTGTACGATCGCTGGAGACGGCTCTCCCCGGAGACCTCTCCCCTTGTCCTCGGCCGACCCTCCAGGTCCCGTCTAACAGCACCGCCACTCCTTCCAGCCCCTGCCAGCCACTTGACCTGTACCTGCCAGGGATGGAAGGACTCTCTTACTGCACCGCAACTCCCCTCCAACCCCCCACCAGACACTTGTACCTGCGCATGCCAGGCATCTGCTCTGTACCTATCATCAATAGGAGTAAAGGGAGAAAGAGGTAAGGCCGCCCCCACTCAAACAACTGTAAACAAAGTATGCCTTACCTACTGGAACTACATCAAAGATTCATTGACCACCTGGGACAGTCTGATGCATCGTCCAGATCCTCCAAGTGTGATAACTAACACTAAATGGGTCAGAGATGTAGATTTAAAGCAAAAACATAGACAGGTCACAACGCTTCAGAAACAAGCAGTTGCAATGCAATGGTCTCGGCATCATTAAAGGTAGAGTTATTGGCATTGCTCATGACATTTCTTTTTTTTTCTTTAAATCATAAATAAATGGCATTGTCATTTATATTGCCAATACACAACACTCTGCACTCAACAGCACACACCACTCTGCACCTGCACTCACTGCTCTGCACACTCACTCTGCACTCACTACTCTGCACTCACTACTCTGCACTCACTACTCTGCATTTTGCACACTCACTCTGCACTCACTACTCTGCACTCACTACTCTGCACTCACTACTCTGCATTCTGCACACTCACTCTGCACTCACTACTCTGCACTCTGCACTCACTACTCTGCACTCTGCACTCACTACTCTGCACTCACTACCCACTACTCTGCACTCACTACTCACTACTCTGCACTCACTACTCACTACTCTGCACTCACTACTCACTACTCTGCACTCACTACTCACTACTCTGCACTCACTACTCACTACTCTGCACTCACTACTCACTACTCACTACTTTGCACTCACTACCCACTACTCTGCACTCACTACTCACTACTCTGCACTCTGCACTCACTACTCACTACTCTGCACTCACTACTCACTACTCTGCACTCACTACTCACTACTCTGCACTCACTACTCTGCACTCACTACTCTGCACTCACTACTCACTACTCTGCACTCACTACTCTGCACTCACTACTCTGCACTCACTACTCTGCACTCACTACTCACTACTCTGCACTCACTACTCACTACTCTGCACTCACTACTCTGCACTCACTACTCTGCACTCACTACTTACTACTCTGCACTCACTACTCTGCACTCACTACTCTGCACTCACTACTCACTACTCTGCACTCACTACTCTGCACTCACTACTCTGCACTCACTACTCACTACTCTGCACTCACTACTCTGCACTCACTACTCTGCACTCACTACTCTGCACTCACTACTCTGCACTCACTACTCACTACTCTGCACTCACTACTCACTACTCTGCACTCACTACTCTGCACTCACTACTCACTACTCTGCACTCACTACTCACTACTCTACACTCTGCACTCACTACTCTGCACTCAATACTCACTACTCTGCACTCACTACTCACTACTCTGCCCTCTGCACTCACTACTCTGCACTCACTACTCACTACTCTGCACTCACTATTCTGCACTCACTACTCACTACTCTGCACTCACTACTCACTACTCTGCCCTCACTACTCTGCACTCACTACTCTGCACTCACTACTCACTACTCTGCACTCACTACTCTGCACTCACTACTCTGCACTCACTACTCACTACTCTACACTCTGCACTCACTACTCTGCACCCTGCACTCACTACTCTGCACTCACTACTCACTACTCTGCACTCACTACTCTGCCCTCTGCACTCACTACTCTCACTCACTACTCTGCACTCACTACTCACTACTCTGCACTCACTACTCTGCACTCACTACTCTGCACTCACTACTCTGCACTCTGCACTCACTACTCTGCACTCTGCACTCACTACTCTGCACTCACTACTCACTACTCTGCACTCACTACTCTGCACTCACTACTCTGCACTCATTACTCACTACTCTGCACTCACTACTCTGCACTCTGCACTCACTACTTTGCACTCACTACCCACTACTCTGCACTCACTACTCACTACTCACTACTCACTACTCACTACTCTGCACTCACTACTCTGCACTCACTACTTTGCACTCACTACCCACTACTCTGCACTCACTACTCACTACTCACTACTCTGCACTCACTACTCACTACTCTGCACTCACTACTCACTACTCTGCACTCACTACTCACTACTCTGCACTCACTACTCTGCACTCACTACTCTGCACTCACTACTCACTACTTTGCACTCACTACCCACTACTCTGCACTCACTACTCTGCACTCACTACTCTGCACTCATTACTCACTACTCTGCACTCACTACTCTGCACTCTGCACTCACTACTTTGCACTCACTACCCACTACTCTGCACTCACTACTCACTACTCTGCACTCACTACTCACTACTCTGCACTCACTACTCTGCACTCTGCACTCACTACTTTGCACTCACTACCCACTACTCTGCACTCACTACTCACTACTCACTACTCTGCACTCACTACTCACTACTCTGCACTCACTACTCACTACTCTGCACTCACTACTCACTACTCTGCACTCACTACTCTGCACTCACTACTCTGCACTCACTACTCTGCACTCACTACCCACTACTCTGCACTCACCACTCACTACTCTGCACTCTGCACTCACTACTCACTACTCTGCACTCACTACTCACTACTCTGCACTCACTACTCTGCACTCACTACTCTGCACTCACTACTCTGCACTCACTACTCTGCACTCACTACTCTGCACTCACTACTCTGAACTCACTACTCACTACTCTGCACTCTGCACTCACTACTCTGCACTCACTACTCTGCACTCACTACTCACTACTCTGCACTCACTACTCACTACTCTGCACTCTGCACTCACTACTCACTACTCTGCACTCACTACTCACTACTCTGCACTCACTACTCTGCACTCACTACTCACTACTCTGCACTCACTACTCACTACTCTGCACTCACTACTCACTACTCTGCACTCTGCACTCACTACTCTGCACTCACTACTCACTACTCTGAACTCACTACTCACTACTCTGCACTCACTACTCTGCACTCACTACTCACTACTCTGCACTCACTACTCTGCACTCACTACTCTGCACTCACTACTCACTACTATACACTCTGCACTCACTACTCTGCACTCTGCACTCACTACTCTGCACTCACTACTCACTACTCTGCACTCACTACTCACTACTCTGCCCTCTGCACTCACTACTCTGCACTCACTACTCTGCACTCACTACTCACTACTCTGCACTCACTACTCTGCACTCACTACTCTTCACTCACTACTCACTACTCTGCACTCTGCACTCACTACTCTGCACTCTGCACTCACTACTCTGCACTCACTACTCACTACTCTGCACTCACTACTCTGCACTCACTACTCTGCACTCACTACTCACTACTCTGCACTCACTACTCTGCACTCACTACTCTGCACTCACTACTCTGCACTCACTACTCACTACCCTGCACTCACTACTCACTACTCTGCACTCACTACTCTGCACTCACTACTCTGCACTCACTACTCTGCACTCACTACTCACTACTCTGCACTCACTACTCTGCACTCACTACTCACTACTCTGCACTCACTACTCTGCACTCACTACTCACTACTCTGCACTCACTACTCACTACTCTGCACTCACTACTCTGCACTCACTACTCACTACTCTGCACTCACTACTCTGCACTCACTACTCACTACTCTACACTCACTACTCTGCACTCACTACTCACTACTCTGCACTCACTACTCTGCACTCACTATTCACTACTCTGCACTCACTACTCACTACTCTGCACTCTGCACTCACTACTCTGCACTCACTACTCACTACTCTGCACTCACTACTCACTACTCTGCACTCACTACTCTACACTCTGCACTCACTACTCTGCACTCACTACTCAATACTTTGCACTCACTACCCACTACTCTGCACTCACTACTCACTACTCTGCACTCACTACTCACTACTCACTACTCTGCACTCACTACTCTGCACTCACTACTCACTACTCTGCACTCACTACTCACTACTCTGCACTCTACTCTGCACTCACTACTCACTACTCTGCACTCACTCCTCACTACTCTTCACTCACTACTCACTACTCTGCACTCACTACTCACTACTCTGCACTCACTACTCTTCACTCACTACTCACTACTCACCACTCACTAATCTGCACTCACTACTCACTACTCTGCACCCACAACTCTGCACTCACTACTCTGCACTCACTACTCTGCACTCACTACTCTGCACTCAGTACTCACTACTCTGCACTCACTACTCACTACTCTGCACTCACTACTCTGCACTCACTACTCACTACTCTGCACTCACTACTCTGCACTCACTACTCACTACTCTGCACTCACTACTCTGCACTCACTACTCACTACTCTGCACTCACTACTCTGCACTCTGCACTCACTACTCTGCACTCACTACTCTGCACTCACTACTCTGCACTCACTACTCACTACTCTGCACTCACTACTCTGCACTCACTACTCACTACTCTGCACTCACTACTCACTACTCTGCACTCTACTCTGCACTCACTACTCTGCACTCACTACTCACTACTCTGCACTCACTACTCACTCCTCACTACTCTGCACTCACTACTCACTACTCTGCACTCACTACTCACCACTCTGCACTCACTACTCACTACTCTGCACTCACTACTCTGCACTCACTACTCTGCACTCACTACTCACTACTCTGCACTCACTACTCTGCACTCACTACTCACTACTCTGCACTCACTACTCATTACTCTGCACTCACTACTCTGCACTCACTACTCTGCACTCACTACTCACTACTCTGCACTCTGCACTCACTACTCTGCACTTACTACTCACTACTCTGCACTCACCACTCTGCACTCACTACTCTGCACTCACTACTCACTACTCTGCACTCACTACTCTGCACTCACTACTCACACTCACTACTCTGCACTCACTACTCACTACTCTGCACTCACTACTCACTACTCTGCACTCACTACTCACTACTCTGCACTCTGCACTCACTACTCTGCACTCACTACTCACTACTCTGCACTCACTACTCTGCACTCTGCACTCACTACTCTGCACTCACTACTCTGCACTCACTACTCTGCACTCACTACTCACTACTCTGCACTCACTACTCACTACTCTGCACTCTGCACTCACTACTCTGCACTCACTACTCACTACTCTGCACTCACTACTCTGCACTCTGCACTCACTACTCTGCACTCACTACTCTGCACTCACTACTCTGCACTCACTACTCACTACTCTGCACTCACTACTCACTACTCTGCACTCTACTCTGCACTCACTACTCTGCACTCACTACTCACTACTCTGCACTCACTACTCACTCCTCACTACTCTGCACTCACTACTCACTACTCTGCACTCACTACTCACTACTCTGCACTCACTACTCACTACTCTGCACTCACTACTCTGCACTCACTACTCTGCACTCACTACTCACTACTCTGCACTCACTACTCTGCACTCACTACTCACTACTCTGCACTCACTACTCATTACTCTGCACTCACTACTCTGCACTCACTACTCTGCACTCACTACTCACTACTCTGCACTCTGCACTCACTACTCTGCACTTACTACTCACTACTCTGCACTCACCACTCTGCACTCACTACTCTGCACTCACTACTCACTACTCTGCACTCACTACTCTGCACTCACTACTCACACTCACTACTCTGCACTCACTACTCACTACTCTGCACTCACTACTCACTACTCTGCACTCACTACTCACTACTCTGCACTCTGCACTCACTACTCTGCACTCACTACTCACTACTCTGCACTCACTACTCTGCACTCTGCACTCACTACTCTGCACTCACTACTCTGCACTCACTACTCTGCACTCACTACTCACTACTCTGCACTCACTACTCACTACTCTGCACTCTACTCTGCACTCACTACTCTGCACTCACTACTCACTACTCTGCACTCACTACTCACTCCTCACTACTCTGCACTCACTACTCACTACTCTGCACTCACTACTCACTACTCTGCACTCACTACTCACTACTCTGCACTCACTACTCTGCACTCACTACTCTGCACTCACTACTCACTACTCTGCACTCACTACTCTGCACTCACTACTCACTACTCTGCACTCACTACTCATTACTCTGCACTCACTACTCTGCACTCACTACTCTGCACTCACTACTCACTACTCTGCACTCTGCACTCACTACTCTGCACTTACTACTCACTACTCTGCACTCACCACTCTGCACTCACTACTCTGCACTCACTACTCACTACTCTGCACTCACTACTCTGCACTCACTACTCACACTCACTACTCTGCACTCACTACTCACTACTCTGCACTCACTACTCACTACTCTGCACTCACTACTCACTACTCTGCACTCTGCACTCACTACTCTGCACTCACTACTCACTACTCTGCACTCACTACTCTGCACTCTGCACTCACTACTCTGCACACTCACTCTGCACTCACAACTCTGCACTCACACTCTGCAAAGCGCGTCCACATACCCTAAGCGGCTCGTGCAAAGGAGCAAGCCTGTAATAACCATAAACTCACCCTGCGTGCTCCATTCGTGTTGCCCGTTCTATCCTGTGCAAGGGAAAATAAAGTTTGAAAATACAACAACTTGCTAACAATCACGCCCCCACCATCACGAGAAAACACAGTAGAAAAATATAAAATAACTCTTACTGCCCCCGGAATTCCGCCGCGGCCGCACCCGAAGTCAGGCAAGGTCGCCTGTGACGGGGGCGGAGCCGCGTCCGGACAGGAAGAGGAGGCTGGCGGAGGAAATGTGTCGAGCGGCCCGGGGCTCCTGCGAGCGGTGGAGAGCCCCGGGGCCGACAACAGGACGTTGCACACGTGTTGCGGGGCTCCCTTGACCAATAGGGAGTCCTGGGAAAGGAGCTACCAAGAGCCGCAGCGTCAACTCTCCCTGCCCCTGCGGAGAGCGGAGTCCCCCAGATTGCCACAGTAAGTTAAAGGGGAGGGAGGGAAGGGGAGGGGGGGGGGCGGTGCACTTGTGTGTGTGTGTGCACGTGTGTGTATGAGTGGGGGGGGGTTCTGTATGTATGTGCGTGCGTGTGCGCTACAGTGTGTGTTTCTATGTATGCGCATGCTTGTGTTGTGTGGGAGCTTCGCGCAGCGCTCGTACTTGTGCACGTGCCACTTTAGAATCGCCTGCGAGCGGCCAGGAGTGTCTCCTGGGAAGCACACTCGCCGACAAAAGGTTCTCGGCGGAGACGCGCTTCCGCGCAGCTAGCCGAGACCTAAAAATGTGTGAGCACAGAGAGAGCGCCTCACGGACGTAACTCCCGAGGGGGTTCCTGGTTAACAATGTCCAGTGTACCCACTTCTCATCATCGGTCACTCTCTGTGTAAAGTGTGAGAAGAAAACAAGAAAACAAATAGTGGTATGTAAAGACAATAACCAATACCACAGTGCACCTTTACAAATAGTGTGTCTGTGCACATGTGACCCCAAAACCAAAAAGGAATAAATAAAATGGTGTAAAGTGCAACCAAAATATTAAAAAGAATTAATGGTAAGGGTTGCTAGCTTTCTATCTTTATTCTGGTGCTGCAAGCCTCCCAGATTAAAAATGGATTTTCATATACCATACAAGTTTAAAGTGCCACTTTGAACTTGTATGGTATATGAAAATCCATTTTTTCCATTAATTCTATTTAATATTTTGGTTGCACTTTACACCATTTTATTTATTAGTTTTTGGTCATATACTTTACACAGAGAGAGTGACCGATGATAAGAAGTGGGTACACTGGACATTGTTTACCAGGAATCCCCTCGGGAGTTACGTCCGTGAGGCGCTCTCTCTGTGCTCACACATTTTTTCTGAAGCGTTGGGACCTGTCTTTGTTTTTGCTTTAAATCTACATCTCTGACCCATGGGTTTAGTGTTAGTTAACACACTTGGAGGATCTGGACGATGCATCAGACTGTCCCGGGTGGTCAATGAAACTTTGATGTAGTTCCAGTAGGTAAGGCATACTTTGTTTACATCTGCTCTGCACCTGCCAGGGATGCAAGGGTTCTCTCCCTGCACCACCACTCCCCTCCAGTCCTCTGTCAGACACCTGCCCTGTACCTGCCAGGGATGGAAGGATGCTCCCGCTGCACCGACCACTTGTCTATAGTCCCCTGCCGACGCGTGTCCCTGCCTGGGGTGGGATAATTCTCTCACTGCACTGACCACTCATATCTAGTGCCCTGCCAGACACCTGTACCTCCAATTGCCAGACACCTGTACCTGCATCTCACAACAATCCTCCCATCCCTGCCAGGGGCGGGAGGATTATCTCACCGCACCGACCGCTCGTCTCTAGCGCCTCACTAGACACCTGCCCTATACCTGCCAGGGCTTGGAGGATCCTCACCGCACCGACTGCTCCTCTAGAGTCCCTGCCAGACACCTGCCCCTGCACCTGCCCCTGCCAGAGGAGGGAGGATTTGCTACAAAGACCGTGAGAGTTGGAACTGTTGTTTATCCTGAGTTCACGTGTTCAGACAGCTACTGCTGCATTCCAAAAAACTTCACTCCCCAAAAAGGCAATGGTTTAGTGGTATCAAAAACTCCTCCCATGTGGAGAGGAGGTGGCAAACCTCTTGCTGGTGTATTCGCCACTGGTGGAGGCACTCCTGCCCGCGCACGCGTCCCTGCCACCAACCCTCCAATGGAGCCGGCGCCACTGCCTCAACAACTTGGTGGGGTTCTCTCGAACCAGCTAACTCGAATGGAATTCTTGATGTATTTTCTGACAAAAAAAGGTAATTACATTATTTGAGGTGTACAGTTCTAATGCAAGGAGGATTGCAGAGCAGTTGGCATTAAACCCCTCCTCGTTGAAAGCAGAGGTTGAAATCCTTTTGAACACACCTGCGTTGTGCCTCGGGCCCTGTGCCACGCCTACGGTTAGTTTTTTTTTTTTACATCCCCTATTTGCCCAAATGTGGGGGTGGCATGCAAGAGTGTTCCCAGCCCCACCCAAAGAAAAGGGGGTAAATGTATTACCCACCATCCCCACTGGGTAATTTTTCTTTATCCTTCCTTAATCTCAGATGTGGGGTACTTCGTGTCCTTAGTCACTTCTCCCTTGGCCAAGAAGGGGTGTAGACATTTTTATTCACCCCTCCTCTTGCCCGAGGGTGATGCGTATTTGCCAATGCCGCCGTGCTTAAATGGGGTGTGGGCTTCTATTTTGTTATTATCCCCCTTCCGCCTTGGCAAAGGCCAAGCGGAGAGTGTAATACAATTGTTAAATTTTTTTATTAAACCACCAAAATTCCATAAGCAAAAAACCTATAACAGATCCTTCTCTGGGATGGCACATAGAATTTGGAATGCCTTACCCCCTGAAATCAGACTTAACCCTTCCACTACTGCTTTTAAAAAGGAAGTTAAATCCATCCTCATGGCTAAACAAACATGAGCATGGTCTGCTGAATCAATGTGGTGAAAGCCAGCTATGCTCCCAACCACAAGACACTTAACGATGCCAAATATAACTATACTGTTTTCCTCTATTATTTTCTCTGTACTTCTGTGTGAATCTACTCCTATTGCCTGTATATGTAACGTTCTACTGTTTGTATAGCGCTCTGATATCCGCTACGATCTTGTTCACGCTCTATAAAACTTTCAAAATAAAAAAATAAAAATAAACCCTTGATCCAAGGAAAGCCCCCCCACCCCTGACAAAGGGAAAGGGGGTATATAATGCCCTTTCCCCTCCTGGAGTGTGTTGGTTTTACCCTCCAATCTGCATAATGTTGATGGGGGGCATTTGGTGGGATCCCCCCATACCTTGCCAAGGATGGGGCTGGTCAAATTTCCAATTGTTTTCTGAAAGCCATGTGATAGCGTGGGAGTGACGCAGAGCTGGGGGTCAGCAGAGGACTGACATTGAAGGAACTAAGGCTGATGGAAACATCAGGTGGGAGGTCAGAGGTTGACCAATGGTACCCAGGACCTTACTGGGCTTAGAAACCAAGAAGAGATCAAGAAGGGAAACTGGTCAAAGTGAGAGAGGTGTGGCTGCAGAATCCATAGTAAGGATCAAACAGGGAGGAGAGGGACTGAAACCGTCATAATCCGCTGAACTTGAAAGAAGGCACATCTCAATTTCTCGAAACGAAAAGGGAACAGCGGAACATGTCTACCACTTACCTGATCCTGACAAATACAGCCAGTTTGGGCTGTTACCCTGTAATGATAAAGCGATGACAATTGTATGTATAAAATACTTTAAAATAAAATAAAAACATCTGAGAGCTTTCTATGGAGCTGAAGAGAAGCGCTGACATTAGACCTGGTAGACCTTAGGCATGTGTCGGACGATTCATCAACGCACCATGGGCAAGACTTCCTCTGTAGGAACAGTGAACTTCGCAATGCAGGGTTGGTAGCACAATGCGAGGGCCTCACACATTGTAGGTTTAGTGCGTTTATCTGTCTGCTGAACCCCTTCCCCCTGGATCTCAGTGTATTCTTGAGCGCAGAGATACTCCTTCGGGAGTCGAGTCTAGCGCTATATAAGCCTATAAATAAGTAAATAAATAATGTTATTGTTTCTCCCCCCACCCCACCCCCCCTCCCTGGGATCAAGGGAGTGAGGGGTGGAGTCCAGGGTCTTTTTGTGTTGCATCTGTTTGTGTTGCATCTGTTTGTGTTGCATCTGTTTGTGTTGCATCTGTTTGTGTTGCATGGAGTTCAGGATACCCCAACTGGCAGGAAGAGGGGCAACCTATCTAGATCGCTAACCACAGTACAATAATTATAACTCCCCACTATAACATGCACTGCTTATACCCTTTCAAATGACCTCGCGTATACCATCTGAAATCACAGCATTTATAACAACCCTTACAACATCTCAAATCCCATCATTTTTTAGAACACAGTGAATGGTAGAGCGGTGAGGTATTGTTAAGTGGTTAGCGAGCTGATCTATATTTTTGTGTACTAAGTTTGGTTCGTTTAGAAAGAAGGAATAAAGTTAAAGTAATTTAAATGTGGTGCAAACATTCGAAATTTAAGGTATGACTTAAGAATTCCTAACGTTTGTGTCATTTAAGTTTGGTTAGTATAGAAAGAGTGAGTAAATAAAGCTTTCCTAACTATAACTATGGGCTTGATTTAGATCTTGGCACACGGTTACTCTGCCGAAATATAAAACTCATTGGATATAATGGAATTTATATTCCGGCGGACGGGACAGCCTTCACCGTTGTGCTGGAGTAACCCATCTGCCAAGATCTAAATCAGGCCCTAAGTTTTAACCTTTGGAGTTTATTTTCAATTTCAATGTTTTTTTAAATATTTTTTTTTAAATTCAATCAGAGTTCAGTGTTGTCGAGTGGAGTGCTGTCATATGGAGGGTCGTACAATACAGTAGAGTTGAATGGTAAACAAGGAGTGGTAACGGCTATTAGGAGCGCACAGCTACTTTCAAGGTCTATGTAACAGATCAGATTGTCAAATAGGTGCTCAGGAAGAGGTGGGGGGCTGGTTACCACAGTCCCCAAGGCAAACCTAGGTCCAGACAATAATTTTGGTCCTCCGAGCACTCAATATTATCAAAAAGAGAGTCTTAATGTAGTTTTCATCCGTTTAATGTTCAATCTGTATTCACATCAAATCCAATTCTCCATCAAACGATTGCTTGCAGCCAACGCGCGTTTCGTCAAGTCCGTGTAGGACAATTTGACTTCCTCAGGGCTGCAACCCAAAGGATCACAATCAGTCTCATTATTCCAAAAATTATAAAACAATATAAACAAAGCAATTCATACATTGCTTGCATGTTGATATAAATCTTACAAAACCAATACCATTCTGACCTAAGTTCAGGTCCAATATACATTCATTGTTTACACATATTATTCTCACCAGAAGGACTATAATTACCAAAAACATCAACTCAATGTTAACAAAGGACCAAAAGTGTTTTCAAAACCATCAAGTTATATACTAGTCATGTATACAGTGTCATAGGTTAAAGGCTGTGGTTACTGAAAACACCAATAGTTAACAGGACATATGTAAATAACTCACCTAGCTAGTGGTGATTGTCTACCCACGAGCCATCAAACGAGTTTCTTAGAAGTTAGGGTCAATTCCATTCTCTACACGGTCATAATCTGTAATAGAGATTATTGCACGTGCAGTCTTATTGACAGTACTAGATAGGTAAAAGTTGACCGATGCGTCCACCTATTAAGTTATTGTCTATTCCATATATGTACTCACCATATAGTGGTGGAGATATTGTATATGTCAGTAGTGCGTAAAGTTTTGTTCAAATCCTCAATTGTGATCAAAGTTATTGTCCAAATCCACACTTATGATCAATGCTCCAATGTATTATTCCATCAATTCCTAAAGTGAATTTATAACTGTATCAATAATAATCTCCATGAGTTATTTAGCCCAATGTATGTATATATAATATATCTGCCTCACCTTAGCTCCAGTATTTGTACACATACGTTTTATTCTTTATGTATCTTCAAATTCCTCCGTGTTATAAAGGTTCAATGACACGAGTCCGTGTCTGGCAAAAGAAAGGTACAATAATCAACCTCTTATTTTCCCCAACCGTTAACTACAAAGTCATGGCAATATCTCTGCATTTCGTTAGTCTTACTCACCACTGGGACAGTATCAGTATCGGTATCGCGTTTCTAACTCTGGCGTTCTGCGTGGGCGCCATCTTACAGTAGCAATTTATAGTGAAAGACGTGGGCGACATCTTGGAGTGTCAAATTTGCCCGTAATTCCGCCTAATTTTTCAAATAATGCTTAACTCACTAAAAGTTATACATTTTCTCAAAACGATGAAGACAGTATCCTATTTTCTGTTTATATGTACATCGTCTCTCGTTTTAATAAGGTTCTCGTACCGGCGTTTTCCGCGCGGCGCCATCTTTTAACAGCAAATTGAAGCGAGGTGCACAGCAGACATCTTGTAATGTCTCCGTTTACCTGAATATATATTTACATAATCCCATACTCGCTATAGCTTTAGATATTGCCAAAAAGTATTCTGAGTTTCGAGTCTTACATATATTATAAGCTTCCTAGCAAGGCATTTAGTATACGTGCCTTGAGATTAGATCTGCCATAGTAAGTGCCAACTTGTATGGTCTATATACACTCTTAGACATATATAATTTTAGGCTAAATAAATTCACGTGAGAATTATTACGTAAAAGAATATTACCCTTTATGGCCAGATGAGTCTTAATTTTATTTTGTTATCTCTCTAGTCATGTGAACCACTGTGGTCCTCAGGTAAACCACAATCCTTTCCCTTTTTTATTTTATCAAAATCCTAGCATTGCTTAGCATGTCTACTCATTCCAAGCATAAGGCAAAACGTAGAAGCAGTGGGTTCAACAGTATTATTCTCAGTCAAAATACTTTTTTCTTTTTACTTATCAATCACTTTCTTTTTCAATAGAGCATGCAATGTTAGAGAGAGAGTAGTGCATACTAAACATAAAACAGACATATAGACACCAACATTGCTGATTGCAGTTTTCATCTCTTATATTCAACAATTCTCCCTTTAGTTACCAAGGTAGAACTCATACTCATGATCTACATTGAGTCCGCATTCAACCGCCCTCAGTCTAATCAACCAGAGTACTTCTCGTTTCCTAAGTGCCAATACTCTGTTACCTCCTCGTGGGTCAGGTTTTATATGGTCAATTCCATGGTAGGAAAAATTATGTTGATCCTTAGTCTCAAAATTCTGGATCAAATGCGATGCAATCGGATACCTTGTGTCACCATTCTTCAATGCTCTATAGTGTTCAGCTATTCTGTCTCTGAGCCTTCTCTTGGTACTCCCTACGTAGATTTTACCACATGTACAAGCAATCACATAAATCACGTATGTCGTATCGCAATTAATGAACATGCCAATCGTGTATTTGCCAGAATTGTTGTATTCAAAAGTTAGTACCTTTTTCATTGCCCATCTACAAGATATACATCTACCGCATTTGTAGAATCCCTTAAAACTGTTCAACCAGTCAGTTTTGTTCTGTTTAGTTGGATAACTGGGACTTAGCATGTTCTTAAGAGTCGTTCCTCTCCTAAATGTCACACTAGGTCTGTCATGAATATATGGTTTTAAATCATCATCAACACAAAGCAGGTGCCAATGTCTGTTTAAAATAGAAAATAATTTTGAGCAGTCAGTTCCATAGTTAGTTCTGTCTCTTATTAATGTAGTTTCCCTTCTCACCTTCTTCACTCTCGATACAGCTTTCGAAATCACATTCTGTCTATATCCTCGATTAAGGAATCTGAATGTCATATCTGTTATATTATGTTCAAACTCTTTATCCGTTGAGCAGTTTCGTCGAGCTCTAATTAATTCACCATATGGTATAGCTCTTTTTTGATAGTTGGGATGACAGCTCTCTGCATGTAGGATCGAGTTACAACTCGTCGGTTTACGGTACATTCGACTATGGATCTTTGTTCCCTCCACATGTAACTCTACATCCAAAAAAGTGATTTTCTGCTTATCATAAGTGGTCGTGAATTTCAAATTATACGTGTTATCATTAAGGTAGTCAAAGAAACCTTTAAGCTTCTCTACTGTCCCCGTCCATATCATCAAACAATCGTCAATAAAACGACCCCAGTAATGTATATATGGTGTCCATTCAGTTCCCTCAGGGCCCCAGATTCGCTCCGCCTCAAACCAACCCATAAACAGGTTGGCAAAAGACGGAGCAAACCTGGAACCCATCGCAGTCCCAAGTCGTTGTCTATACCAGTGGCCGTCAAACAGAAACACATTATTTTCCAATACCAACTTGGTCATATGTAGTAGCATTTGGGTGTGATCAAACATTTCAGCTGGTCTTACACTGAGAAAGTGATCCAAGGCACGTATGCCCAAATCGTGATCAATGATGGTATAAAGGGATACCACATCCAGTGTTACTAATAGCATACCATCTTCCCAAGTGATATCTTCAAGTAAATTCACTATGTGCTTAGTATCTTCTATGAAAGATGGTATTTGTGGACTCTCCCCAAAGTCCACAAATGCCGAGACAAGCCGCCAGGACGGCCTATAGTCTCAGGCATTGGTGGCCCGACGGAGAGATTGTCTGAATTTGTTGACTGTTTTTTGAGACAATATGTCTATAACTTACCATCTTTCATAGAAGATACTAAGCACATATTGAATTTACTTGAAGATATCACTTGGGAAGATGGTATGCTATTAGTAACACTGGATGTGGTATCCCTTTATACCATCATTGATCACGATTTGGGCATACGTGCCTTGGATCACTTTCTCAGTGTAAGACCAGCTGAAATGTTTGATCACACCCAAATGCTACTACATATGACCAAGTTGGTATTGGAAAATAATGTGTTTCTGTTTGACGGCCACTGGTATAGACAACGACTTGGGACTGCGATGGGTTCCAGGTTTGCTCCGTCTTTTGCCAACCTGTTTATGGGTTGGTTTGAGGCGGAGCGAATCTGGGGCCCTGAGGGAACTGAATGGACACCATATATACATTACTGGGGTCGTTTTATTGACGATTGTTTGATGATATGGACGGGGACAGTAGAGAAGCTTAAAGGTTTCTTTGACTACCTTAATGATAACACGTATAATTTGAAATTCACGACCACTTATGATAAGCAGAAAATCACTTTTTTGGATGTAGAGTTACATGTGGAGGGAACAAAGATCCATAGTCGAATGTACCGTAAACCGACGAGTTGTAACTCGATCCTACATGCAGAGAGCTGTCATCCCAACTATCAAAAAAGAGCTATACCATATGGTGAATTAATTAGAGCTCGACGAAACTGCTCAACGGATAAAGAGTTTGAACATAATATAACAGATATGACATTCAGATTCCTTAATCGAGGATATAGACAGAATGTGATTTCGAAAGCTGTATCGAGAGTGAAGAAGGTGAGAAGGGAAACTACATTAATAAGAGACAGAACTAACTATGGAACTGACTGCTCAAAATTATTTTCTATTTTAAACAGACATTGGCACCTGCTTTGTGTTGATGATGATTTAAAACCATATATTCATGACAGACCTAGTGTGACATTTAGGAGAGGAACGACTCTTAAGAACATGCTAAGTCCCAGTTATCCAACTAAACAGAACAAAACTGACTGGTTGAACAGTTTTAAGGGATTCTACAAATGCGGTAGATGTATATCTTGTAGATGGGCAATGAAAAAGGTACTAACTTTTGAATACAACAATTCTGGCAAATACACGATTGGCATGTTCATTAATTGCGATACGACATACGTGATTTATGTGATTGCTTGTACATGTGGTAAAATCTACGTAGGGAGTACCAAGAGAAGGCTCAGAGACAGAATAGCTGAACACTATAGAGCATTGAAGAATGGTGACACAAGGTATCCGATTGCATCGCATTTGATCCAGAATTTTGAGACTAAGGATCAACATAATTTTTCCTACCATGGAATTGACCATATAAAACCTGACCCACGAGGAGGTAACAGAGTATTGGCACTTAGGAAACGAGAAGTACTCTGGTTGATTAGACTGAGGGCGGTTGAATGCGGACTCAATGTAGATCATGAGTATGAGTTCTACCTTGGTAACTAAAGGGAGAATTGTTGAATATAAGAGATGAAAACTGCAATCAGCAATGTTGGTGTCTATATGTCTGTTTTATGTTTAGTATGCACTACTCTCTCTCTAACATTGCATGCTCTATTGAAAAAGAAAGTGATTGATAAGTAAAAAGAAAAAAGTATTTTGACTGAGAATAATACTGTTGAACCCACTGCTTCTACGTTTTGCCTTATGCTTGGAATGAGTAGACATGCTAAGCAATGCTAGGATTTTGATAAAATAAAAAAGGGAAAGGATTGTGGTTTACCTGAGGACCACAGTGGTTCACATGACTAGAGAGATAACAAAATAAAATTAAGACTCATCTGGCCATAAAGGGTAATATTCTTTTACGTAATAATTCTCACGTGAATTTATTTAGCCTAAAATTATATATGTCTAAGAGTGTATATAGACCATACAAGTTGGCACTTACTATGGCAGATCTAATCTCAAGGCACGTATACTAAATGCCTTGCTAGGAAGCTTATAATATATGTAAGACTCGAAACCCAGAATACTTTTTGGCAATATCTAAAGCTATAGCGAGTATGGGATTATGTAAATATATATTCAGGTAAACGGAGACACTACAAGATGTCTGCTGTGCACCTCGCTTCAATTTGCTGTTAAAAGATGGCGCCCGCGCGGAAAACGCCGGTACGAGAACCTTATTAAAACGAGAGACGATGTACATATAAACAGAAAATAGGATACTGTCTTCATCGTTTTGAGAAAATGTATAACTTTTAGTGAGTTAAGCATTATTTGAAAAATTAGGCGGAATTACGGGCAAATTTGACACTCCAAGATGTCGCCCACGTCTTTCACTATAAATTGCTACTGTAAGATGGCGCCCACGCAGAACGCCAGAGTTAGAAACGCGATACCGATACTGATACTGTCCCAGTGGTGAGTAAGACTAACGAAATGCAGAGATATTGCCATGACTTTGTAGTTAACGGTTGGGGAAAATAAGAGGTTGATTATTGTACCTTTCTTTTGCCAGACACGGACTCGTGTCATTGAACCTTTATAACACGGAGGAATTTGAAGATACATAAAGAATAAAACGTATGTGTACAAATACTGGAGCTAAGGTGAGGCAGATATATTATATATACATACATTGGGCTAAATAACTCATGGAGATTATTATTGATACAGTTATAAATTCACTTTAGGAATTGATGGAATAATACATTGGAGCATTGATCATAAGTGTGGATTTGGACAATAACTTTGATCACAATTGAGGATTTGAACAAAACTTTACGCACTACTGACATATACAATATCTCCACCACTATATGGTGAGTACATATATGGAATAGACAATAACTTAATAGGTGGACGCATCGGTCAACTTTTACCTATCTAGTACTGTCAATAAGACTGCACGTGCAATAATCTCTATTACAGATTATGACCGTGTAGAGAATGGAATTGACCCTAACTTCTAAGAAACTCGTTTGATGGCTCGTGGGTAGACAATCACCACTAGCTAGGTGAGTTATTTACATATGTCCTGTTAACTATTGGTGTTTTCAGTAACCACAGCCTTTAACCTATGACACTGTATACATGACTAGTATATAACTTGATGGTTTTGAAAACACTTTTGGTCCTTTGTTAACATTGAGTTGATGTTTTTGGTAATTATAGTCCTTCTGGTGAGAATAATATGTGTAAACAATGAATGTATATTGGACCTGAACTTAGGTCAGAATGGTATTGGTTTTGTAAGATTTATATCAACATGCAAGCAATGTATGAATTGCTTTGTTTATATTGTTTTATAATTTTTGGAATAATGAGACTGATTGTGATCCTTTGGGTTGCAGCCCTGAGGAAGTCAAATTGTCCTACACGGACTTGACGAAACGCGCGTTGGCTGCAAGCAATCGTTTGATGGAGAATTGGATTTGATGTGAATACAGATTGAACATTAAACGGATGAAAACTACATTAAGAGTTGAATGGTGTAGTATATTTTGGAGTAAAGTGTCAAACAGTGGAGTGGTGTTTCCGGAGTATAGTAGCATGGAATGCAGTAGAGTGGAGTGGTAGAGTGGCGTAGCATAGTGTAGAGTTAAGTAAAGTGTCAAACTGAAGTAGGATCTTGTAGAGTACAGTGATGTGCTGAGTTGTAATGTGTTGAAAAGTCTCAGAGTACAGAGTTGTACAGTGGGTGTGCGAGTGCTTGTATGGATATGAATGGGTATGTAAGGGTTTGTGTGAGTGTGTGAATGCTTTTAAGGGTGACTGAGTGGCTTTGTTGAGAGGCTGTATGGGCGTGTGCGTGACTGTAGGTAAATAAGTGGGTGTGTGAGTAGCTGTATGGGTGAGTGTGTGGTTATGTGAGCGGCTGTAGGGGTGACTGGTTATACGAGTGGCTTTAGGGGTGAGTGAATAGTTGTTCGAGTGTCTATACGAGTGAGTGGTTGTGGGTGTGTGAGTGTCACTATGGAGGAGTGAGTGGGTATGTGAATACTCATAGGAGTCTGAATGGGTATGAGTGGCTGTGTGAGTGGGCTTATGAGAGGTTGTATGGAGTGGTTCTGTGGATGATGTCGTAAGTGATATCACTGACCATGTCCTGAGTGATGTAATATGTGAGGTCATAAGCAGTGCATTGGGGGGCGTATGTTTGTTAGCTCAAGTAACTATAAATGCTGAATTTCACTGGTTTTGAACAAGTAAAATCTTAGCCTAACGATAAAGTCCCTGTAACCTCTGGATTTTTCATTGAATTTCTAAAGTTTTTTAAATTCTATTTCTCAACTATAATGTCCTCTGACCAGCTCTCAAGAATCCCGCTGTTTGGGACTTACTGGAGGTAAATGGAGGGCTTCTTGGCCCCAAGGTCCCTCAGCATCCAAGAGGACTTCATCCCCCAACCAGTTGTGTGCCAGGAGACGTGTTTGCAGAGTGACAGAGAAAAGGGACAGGCCTCTGATCTCTCAGCAATCCCTGTGTCGGACTTACTAGAGGTAACCGGAGGGATTGATGGCCCCCAAAGAACCCTCTGCAGCCAAGGGCACTTCATACCCCAACCAGTTGTGTGCCAGGAAGCGCGTATAGAGTGGTGGTGAAAGGGGGAAGGCCTCTGGCAACTTGCTAGCCTGGCTCCCCCCCTTTTATTTACTAGGGGAGGGGGGCTGCGTGACCACCATTCCCTGGGCCGATTCGGGTCCCGGGACCAAATCCCCCAGGGCCCAACTTTTGATTTTTGATTTTACAAAAAAAATGAAAGGGTGGGGAGCGGGGACCCACGAATAGCACATGCGCTCCTTCCTTTATTATTAAAATACCCGGGCCATGGCCTGACCAGGGGAAGATTACTACCAAAACATGGGAGCCCGTGCTTTTTTTTCTTTTTGGTGCCGCAAATAAAAAAAATTAAAAAAGATTCAGCCCTACAAGGTCCCTGTGGACCCCCCCCCAAGAGGCCTAAGAGGTCAGAGTATTTCTTCCCTGCCCCCCTTCCTTTTTTTGTAATAGTTTTTCTGGGACTTGGTTTAAGACAAGTCTCAAGATGGCTGCCAACATTTCTTGGTTTAAAGTGTTGGCAGCCAATCAGATCTCAGCACGAGATTGAGAGGGGGTTGTGCATCCTCCGCAACCCTACATAGACAGTTGGAAATTTCTTTAAATAACTCTGCAACTTCTCAACGCATTTACACCAAATCACAAAAAGGTACTTTCCTGAACCAATATTTACTTTCTGCCAAATATGGTGTAATTCTGTTCAGCAGTTCGGGCTGAACCTGTGTCTAAAGGTACTATTGGAATTAACATTGGAAACACACTTTTTTGACCCCACCCCCTTTTCTCGGTCCCAGTTTGACAGATCAACCCAAAACTTTCCATACGCAACAAGAATCCCTGGGGCACTTAAAAAAATTGTGAAGTCGTCAAATGAAGCCTTAGATACAGGCAAGTCAAAAAAAGGTTTTCCTATGGTAACTACATCCTAACTATAAGTACCTACTAGCAATATATATATGTATGTATGTATGTATATATATATATATTCATATCACTGATGACAACACTGTGCATGGCATGGGCACGAGTTATAGTTACTTTAGCGCACAAATTATAGTTACTTCAGAGCATGAGGTATAGTTACTTGAGATAACCATAATTGGTGAATATAAGTAGTATTAGTTTAAAACTGTGTTTTAACTGAAATTTTCACTTAACTATAACATCCCTTTAACCTTTGTTTTTTCAGTGAATATAGGGGTGGGTAATGGTGAAGTGTGGTAGGGGAAATTGTAGGATTTAAGGGTGGGTAGTGGTAAAGGGTGGTAAGGATAATTTTAAGGTTTGGGGTGGGTAGTGGTGAAGAGTGGTAAGGATAATTTTAGGATTTATGGCTAGTAAGGGTATTTTTAGTGTTTAGGCCGGGAAGTATTAAAGAGTTGCAAGGGTAATTTTGGATTTATGGGGTGGGTAGTGGTTAAGTGTGGTAAGGGTAATTTTAGGGTTTGGGGCAGGTAGTGTTAAAAGGTGGCAAGGGTAATATTTGGGTTATAGGGTTGTAAGGGTTTTGTAGGTTTTAGGGTGGGTAGTGGTAAAGGGTGGTAAGGGTAATTTTAAGGTTTAGGAGTGGGTTGAGGTAAAGGGTGGTAAGGGTAATTTTAGGGTTTAGGGGTGGGCAGTGGTAAAAGGTGGTATGGGAAATGTTTGGATTTAGTGGTGGTAAGGATAATTTTAGGGTTCAGTAGTGGATAGCTGTAAAGGTGTTTAGGGGTATATAAAAAAAAGGGGGGGCTTGCCCGGCTCCCCCAAAAATAATTGAAAATATGTATTAAAAAAACATAGAGAGGGGTTTCACTTACCTTATGATGCATGAGTGGTGAAGGCATCTGTGTGGTAAAGACTGCATGGAAAATGCATGTGTGGTACAGTCATGAGTTGTGTTGACATACATCCCTGTTAAGCTAAAGGGAAAAAACAAGCTGCTAGAAGCCCCTTTCCTGAA
The DNA here is from genome assembly GCF_964263255.1 of Lissotriton vulgaris. NCBI lineage: Eukaryota > Metazoa > Chordata > Amphibia > Caudata > Salamandridae > Lissotriton > Lissotriton vulgaris. Next base: position 1,487,586,920 of record NC_141696.1, read on the forward strand.
GAGCCCAGCTGATCAGTTCCAACTGGACCTGCCCTGGACCCTGCACGTGGCAACTGCTGGACTGAGCCTTCACCCCCAATTGTTGTTCCTAAGGTCCAGGGGCCCTTGGCTGTGTCAAAGTGTACTCCTCCTAACGTACGAGTTACTTACCTTCGGTAACAATGTATCTGATAGAGACGATTTTAGTCGCAGATTCCTTGACGTAGAATTACCCCCAGGCGTGAGACTGGATCCGGAAAACTTTTTGCCACAGCATCCCTGCGTGCCGGGGCGATGGCACCACATGACTCCGCCCTGACGTTGTCCACGAGGATACATAAGTCCCACCCCGGCGCGCCTACATCAGTTTTCTTCGGAGAACTTTTCCATGCCACAACGCGGAGCCATCACAAACAAAACTTTGAGAATACTGGAATAGTGTGCAAAAAACCCCGCTAAACAGAAGGGAAAGAAACAAATAGTGAGGAACAGCACCATCCAGACTAGAGCCAAGTACTAAGGCACCAAGATCTGGAATGAAAGAACAGGACAATGCTACTGGAAAGCAATCCTGCAAACGAAGACAAAAGCCTCCCCGGGGAAGGAGCATGTGAAAAACACACAGCAGACCAAGAAGTCTGCAGCCACCGCCAGGACCAGAAAGGGGCACCAAGGTCAGAACAGAGAGCAATGACCATTCAACCTTAGACAATACCAGCAGGGAGAAAGTCTCCTGAAAGCCAAGGTCGAAACCAGCCAAGGCACCTCAACCCCAAGGATTGCCAAAGACAGAAGTGCAAGCAACAAGGAAGAAGAAGCACGAGCGAACCCCACACTGGAGACCAGGGTGCAGGGGCACAGAAGGCTTAGTAATCACCAAAAGGTACAATCTTACCCAAAAAAAGGGGCTGAACCAGCAGCCAACAAAAGAGAGGGGCAAACCAAAGGACCCCGAGGGCACAGTATCCCTCACAGAAAGTAAAACAGCCACTTCCAAAAACCAAATACCAAGAACAAGTGGGATAACGCCTCCCACCAAGATCCAGGGGATCAGCAAATCAACTTACTGAGGAGGAGGAGGATGAGGGGGATGGAGCCCCGCAAGAAGACGCTGAATGGCGGAATCTGCATGAGTATTAAATAGCAGGATCCTGTCAAAAGGCAAGTCAACCAGACGCTCTCTGATATTTTCTTGAGAAGCAGCTTCACGTAGCCAAGCATGGCGAGGGAGAGCCACAGAAGTGGCAATAGCAAGGCCGAGAGCATCCGCGACATCCAAGGCCGCACAAAGAATAAACAACGCCAACTCCCTACCATCCAACACATGGCTCCGCAGGTCAGCACGGGGACCCTCATGAGAGACATGAGAAAGAAGGGACTCCACAGAATCCCACAGGCCAGAAGTAGCCCTGGTCAGTACACACAAGGTATTAAGCTCCCTCAAGGCAGCACTGGAAGAGGCGAAGACATTACGTCCCCATGAATCTAACCATCAGGCCTCCCGGGACGGAGGGAACAACACCACAGGCAAACACGGAAAGGCATTTCGTAGTAGAGCACTTTGAGTAGAAGGGTGGAAAGAAAGACAGACCGGGTCGTGCGGAGAAGGACGATGTCGATGCAGTAGGGCCTGGAGCACCGGATCGCCCATGGCAGGGTGCCCCCAAGACCCCATAAGAGAATTATGGAGTGAAGTTTCAAAAGGAAGGAACAACTCCCGTCCACCAGAGCCCCGGTGGAGAATCTCCAAGAGGTTGTCTGTAGGAAATGGAGTGACAGGTTCACCCATCCTCAGAATACCAGCAGCTGTGGAGATGCCTGAACAAAGGCAACACTGGCCTCAGTAGGGCGCTGCGGAGGTGAAAGCAATTTCTTCATGGGTGACGGTTGCAGACTGAACCGCCCATCCCCAAGTCCAGGGGGAAGTGGGCAGCCCCAGCATAGAGGAGGTTCCACATAGGGATGAGGGACCTCAGGTGAAAGTGGAGAGAGCCGTGGAGAAGCCAGCCGCGAGCCACTGAAAGAAGGGTTCGATGATTTTGGCCATGGGGACGGCGAAGAGCCTTCCCTGGAAGATGCCGGTGAAAAGGCAACAACACAGTGGCCTGTGTCCGGGGAGGAACACACCAACAGATGACGGACTTCAGGAGATGAAGGGACATCAGGAGACTAATCCAGAACCCGGCGCGGGCGCGGCTCCGTTGAGTCCGCCATCGGCACCTGATCAGCGTTGACCGGCGACGGAATGGGCCTCGGTGGCGCCGGGCTGACTCCAGCCCCCATGTGCTCTCCAGGAGAATGAGGCAAGGCTGATGCCGTACCAGCGAAGGTGCAGCGCCGAAAAGGCGCCGGCTCGTTCTCGAATGGCTCAGCCGCCAGCGCCGAGGACCAAGAGGGACTCAGAAAGGTGCCCCCAGCAGAGCTGGGGAGGAAGGCTCCTGGCGCCGAAGCGGTGCCGGCCCGACCTGTGGTGAGGCAGCTGCCTGCTCAGAGGACTGAGAGGGGCTCAGAGGTAAGTCATGGAGATCCCCTGCGCCACAGGGAGCCTCGTAGGGACTTGCAGAAAGGCAGGGACGCTAGGCGCCGAAGAGGGGAGCCCCGAAGGACCAAACCCCGACAACAGAAATCTCCTACGACCTGGAGCTGAAACCTTTGGTGCCGGAACAGCCGGCGACTCCACATGAGTCCCAGCGCGGGGCAAGGGATCTGCAGATGTCTCAGGAGGTGGCGAAAGGGCCAAAGAAGCCTACAGAGCCTGTAGGCTGTAGGCTGTCATTTGGGCTCTTGTCGCCTCCGAGCCGGGAAACGGCAGGTAGGGAGGAGAGGGGCGGGGGCGTACGTTCCGGGGGGAGACGGCGCCCACCGCGGAAGGAGGACAGGTCCTCTGAGACACACTGAAGGACCTACCAGCCGGTGAGCCACGCCCAAAGAGCCGTGGCAAAATAAGATTCCGCAGACGAAACCGGCGGCTCCTCGCCTCCGAGGTAGGGGACGGATGCTGGGACGACACCGACCTGGACAAGCACGCCGACAGCAACTTCATCCGACGCTCCCGCCGTGACTTAGGCTTAAAGTGCTGGCAGGCGTCGCAACTCTCCGAGTCGTCGTGCTACCCCCAGGCACTACATGCAAATTTGGTGAGGGTCAGTCGCCGACATGGGACGTGCACAAGATGTACACGTCTTGAAGCCCGAAGGCATTCGCACACTGTTCCACTAAAACGACACGCGTGAAAAGGGATGGAAGGCCTAAAAACAGGCCAGGACACAATTCGGATCCGCGTTGCAAGCGGAAAAGAGAAATAACCGACAAAGGGTGCCAGAGTGGGATTTCTGTATCCTCGCTGATGTCACAGACGGGGTCGTCAGGGCGAAGTCACGTGGTGTCGTCCCCCCGGCGCGCAGGGATGCTGTAGCAAAACGTTTTCCGGATCCAGTCTCACGCCTGGGGGTAATTCTACGTTAAGGAATCTGCGTCTAGCAGTCTCTATCAGAGATCCAGAAAAACCTAGGACTTTGAAGGTCTTTGGAGCAAAAACATTTCTGAGGACTGGGACCAACTTGCCAAGCCAATACGATGACAGAACCTGGCTGAAAATTCAGGTTGCTCCTGCTCAGAGATTTTAAGCAGCAGCAAATCTATTTCAGCTGCAGATCGGGGAGAGGCTACCTAACCGTTTGGAAACCTGTTCAGCTCCAGCTTTCAGTCTTGCCCCGCTGGAGGAATCTGAGCTTGAAATACGTCAGAAGGTGGAAACAGTCACTTGGTGAATGCAACAAAAGTATACAGATGCCGTAGGACTTTCTTTGGGTATGAATTTAGAACTTCAGCTCTGAGCTTTCAGGCTAAAAGTGAATCGCTTCACTAGGACCTCATCTGACGGCTATCCGGCCTTGAGGAGCCTTTCTTAGCCACAGCCTGCTGCCTTGCCCCGCTGAGTATTTTTTGGCGACTATTTCAGAGACGAAGTCAGAAATTAAAATCTTCAATAGCAACAAAGCTGGTTTCTGTATCTGATCCGCGATCTATCGCAGTCAGCCTTAAATCGTGCCTAAGTCCTGGTCAAGTGTACCTAAAAGACCGTGGATGGCGTGATTTTCCTTTTAAAAAATTACAAATTCATATCTCCGGTTTCCCTTCAGTGCGCTTGACGGCCTCCGGCCGTCATGCCTCACGGTGGGCGTGTGCGGAGGACGGCCGGGGGCCGTCCAAAACCTACCCACGATTTAAGCCTCCAGCATAGGGCGAAAATGTGTGCAGCGCCAAAGGGGTTAATGGGTTTTTGTCATTTGGTGTAATCTTGGTCATTATTCTCTTTTTTTATGAATTGGAGGATTTTTTTGTGTATTGTGTTTTCAACCTCATACTTGCTTTGGTACATCTAAATGTTTTACACATTTTCTTAAGTTAAGCCTGTCTGTACTGTGCAATAGCTGGTAAACGTGGATGTCAGGTCTAAATTACATTTACAACCTTTACTGGACCTGGGCGAGATAGTGAAATTTTTACTTGTGGTGGTCTCCTAGTCACCACAACTAATAATCAACTTTTTGACAGACCTAATTCGCAGAGACCCCTTTGCAAACTCTACTCTAGAAGTTTCCTTCTGTGTTTGGAGTAACTACGAATTTTGGGGATCCCCCAAAATTTCAGGACTACTCTTGAAAAGGTACGAGATTTGTAGGTTTCCAGGAGTACTCCTGCTTCCCAAGTGTACTCTTGTAGATTTATGAGTAATTAATGCAGAAATGTGCATCTCCACATTTTTTTAACAACTTTATTTTGCAATTTGCAATAAAGAAACATGAAAAACATTACAAAGTCATCCTGGGTATTAAGGAACACAAGGATATGGGGGAATTCGGTGAATGTCCACTCCCCAGATGGGTACAAAAAGGTTTAACAGGCGAAATGTGAAACCATAGCATGACCCAATGCAGCTGTCTCGTTTCCCCACCTGCTTGGTCCTCAGTTGGTAGTGGCAGCCCTTATAAATATATAGCCCACTTGGGGTCACTCTCTGTGTCTGATGGGGACATCACCCACAACTGCAAAGCCCCTCACGTCTTGAACATCGTTGAATGCAATCCCCAGTTCTGTGCTGTCTCCGTATATTGGTGATAAACGGATGCCACACTGTGTCAAATTTGCCAACTCTGTCCCTGATAATTGCTGTAAGCTTTTCCATGGAATATAGATTCCATACCTTCTCCCACCACATGTTTAGCGAGGTTGCTTGTGGTTTCTTCCAGATCTGGGCTATACTCAACGCGCTGCCAAAAGGAAGTGGAAGAAAAAGCTGCCTCTGTGGAGTCATCGTGGGAAAAAGTCCATCCGCCCCTGGGGCACCCAAGAGTACTAAGAGTGGGTCGTGCGGTTACAAGATGCTAGAAATGGAGTGCACAGTGTTGAGGACCTTATCCAAAACTATTAGTACCGTCAGGCATGACCACAATGCCCCTTTTCCCACACCCTTTCCAACATAGCTCTGAACCCCAAAGTGCCACATTTAACTTTTTGATTTCTTTTCTTTACTGAAAAGTAACTGGTTTCCGACAAGGTCATGGAATATATGTGGGTGACCTCTTTTCTTTCTTTTTCCTCTTCCTTTAACTGGATAAGTGTAGCTTGCCTTATTCGAGGTAAGTGTTGTTTTGATTCCGCCTGATCTCTATTACTCCAGCATCATTGCTTTAACCGTTTCATCTCATAACCAATTCAAACAAGCATTTACAATGCAATGGTCTCGGCATTATTAAAGGTAGAGCTATTGGCAATGCTCATAACTTTTTTTTTCAATCATAAATAAATGGCATTGTCATTTACATTGCCAATAGCTTAATCGTTAAATAAATGGCATTGTCATTTACAATGCCAATAGCTTAATCGCTCGCAAATGCATGACCTATTGCAATCACACCCACACAGAGCCACACACACAAAGTCACCCACACACATATACAGAGCCACCCACACAGAGTCATTCACATAGAGCCACCCACACATAGAGCCACCTACAAAAAAACCAATCCACACACAGCCACACACACACACAGCCACACACACAGAGCCACCCACACAAAGAGCCCCCCCACACACACAGAGCCCCCCACACACAGAGCCCTCCCCCCCACACACAGAGCCCTCCCCTCACACACACAGAGGCCCCACACATACAGAGAGCCCCCCACACACACACAGAGCCCCCCACACACACAGAGCCCCACACACACACACAGAGCCCCACACACACACACACAGAGCCCCACACACACGCACACAGAGCCCCACACACACACACACACACAGCCCCACACACACACAAGCTTGACAAGAAGTACCACCTAAATGACAACACAATAAGCAATAACAATGTTCCCATGTGTCACAATTCACCCACACTATGAACCACAAATGCGCAGATCCAATTAGCAACTAGGGTGCAATTACAATGGTCCATTAGTGTGGCGATACACAGAGTCCGGAAAAAGGCGACGCATTCAGCAGTGAACAATCATATACAAGACAATAATAAGCAGTTCATTATTTTTTTTAGAGGGCAGGCCATGCCAAATACGTATCAAAAGTAAGATCCAAGAATGTCCCGGTATATTTAAAGGGGCCATTACAGCTCAGTTATGCCGATAGGGTAGAGTATTGCCCCGGTTTAAGCCATACATTTTAATTTACGAGGCACCCTACATGCACTTTTTCTAAGCGCCAAGAACGATCTTACACGGGAAGTGTATGAATTACACAAAAACCCATTATCCAGCGAGCGAGGTGCTTGGGCTCCCCTGCAAGATGGGCAGGAAATGCCATAGCGGCCGCTGTCTCTGCATCGGAAGAATACGTCACTTATATCCAGAACTTCAATAGGATAACTGACTACGCAACTGTACAGGGTGGAAGGGAATGCTGCTTCCCATAAAGCCTGGAGTACAAAACAAACTCCACATCCTGCGAACATCAGCATTGGCCCAGTGCACTGCCGTCTTTAGCAGAAACTCGGGTCGCTCCAGGTTCCAGAGGCTTTGACTTTAAGAATTTCAGTGCTTATTCTCCAAACAAAGAGGCAATAGACCGGTGCAGATGGCTTACCTTTTACCGGCGGCGGCGTGCTAGCTAGGCCTGCAGCGGGCCTCCTCCTGATTTCCTACGCCTCCTGCTTCCTCCTCCTCACCTTTGGGAATGACTAGTGGTTGGTCAAGAGGCTTGCGAGACGGTCAAAATCCACGCAATAGTTGATCACGCACGGGTCACGTAAAGTTCAAGCATAGACAGGGTAGATTTTTTTGCTGTCAGTGAAGTTCCATCAGCGGCAACACAGGCTCTTATTGGCCCTGTATATGTTTGTTCTAGTTTGCTTGTTCCCGTCCGAAACCTAGTTCAATAAAGATGTTTTTGATTTATAAAAAAAAACCAAGCACTCACTGGAAGACTCGGCGGCGGACGGGCAACAATGGCGGCCGCAAACATCCGAAAATTTTGGATTCGGGGGCGTGTTTTTGGCGTTCTGAGCGACGGATGACGCCACAGTCGAAAGAACGCAAATAAACACGCCCCCGAATCCGAAAGAGAGTGATGCCCCTGTCATCTAATGGCTGGCCCCCGTTTAGGGAGCCAGCCAATGGAAGAGAGAGGCGGGTTCAAGCCCCATACTCCAAATCAATAAATCTCCCACCGGAGACTGCGCAAGCGCAGCCTTCGGTCCTCGACCTAAAAAGCTGTTCACTGTCCACTCAGCCATCCACAGACACTCAGGTTGGGGCCTGTTGAAAAAGATACTTACCTTAGATAACACCTTATCTGGTAGAGACTCCATCTAGCGGCAGATTCCTTAACTTCGAATTAAACCCAGGTGTCGGACTTGATTTGGACATTTTTTTGAGCAGTCCTGTTGTACGCCAGTACGTGGCGTCTTTCAGCTCTGCACGGCGGCCTCCAAATCCTAAGTGATGTGTGCAGCGCCTATATTGGTGCCACTTCTGCCTGCTGATCTGAGTTTTGAAACTATTTTTTCATGCCAGAAGCAAGGAGCCATACTGAGGTACTGACAAGAAGTTTGCCAGAGTGAGGTCCTCTTCAGATGCACTTGTCAGACTGCAGAGCAGGGACATTGATAAAGAATCAGCGGCTAGAGCCAAGGCATTACCAAAAGTAACTTGTTCAGCCCTCCCATGAAAATAAAATCACAGCTGAAACCCAAGAACACAGCAATCCAATAACCAGTCCTATCATGCAGCTGGAATCAGTTCAAAGCACAGTTTAAAGTGTATCCCATGAGAGAAGTTGGCCTGGTATATGGTGTTCACTATTCTAGTGATCACCTTGCACCAGTCCAAACAACCCTTATGGTGATGGTTGTAAAGCCAACCTTATAGACCAGCTATCCTAGAGGTATCGTGGACAGAACAGTTTTAGGCTAAAAGACTCTTGAGGGCGTGTAAAGCCAGCTGTTTTACCATATGTAACCCCTTGAATACCAAATGAGAGGACACCACACAGGATATATATAAAATATATATGTATTTATTCACTAACACACTCCTCTGAACTCTTTGTGAGGTCAGAGGCAAAAGCACATAACAAGTTACACTCAGAAATACTTTAAATAGCACAATTTACAGTCAGGCCCAAGGGGCGCGTAAACCCATATACTAAGTAAGTGGTATAAGAACCACGACTCGGGAAAGGAGAAGGCCTAGGGAATCGCTGGGGCTACACTATCTGACCCTTAGGTTAGGAGTAGGAGGTCCACAGGCGGCGTGTGCAGAGTCAGTACTCTCACGCGAGAGTCAATAGGAACGTAAAAGGTAAGTAAATGGAGATTTAGGACACTTCCGATCTAACTAGAAGGAAACAACTAAACACCTAGACACTTGGATAGTCAATACCCTCGAGAGCACCGGAGTACTCGCGTTACCTCACCCACAGGAAGCGGGTGCATAGGTGTGAAGATGTGTCGGGTTTCGCTGTTGAAGTCTATTCAATTCAATTCAATTAATTTATTTAGCGCGCTACATACCCAGAGGGTCTCAAGGCGCTTGGAGAAGGGGGGGGGAAATTACTTGTCGAATATCCAGGTTTTAAGTTGCTTTCTGAATGCTAGGTGGTTCTGAGTGAGGCGAAGGTGAATGGGAAGTGAGTTCCAGGTTTTAGCCGCCAGGTAGGAGAAGGATCTTCCTCCCATGGTGGTTTTGTTGATGCGAGGTACAGCAGCAAGGGCTTGGTGGGAGGAGCGTAGCTGGCGGGAGGGGGTGTAGAAGGAAAGTCGTGTGTTGAGGCATTCGGGCCCAAGTTCGTAAAGTGCTTTGTGTGCGTGAGTTAGGAGGCGGAATGTTATCCTCTTATTGACGGGGAGCCAGTGGAGGTTTTTCAGGTGACCAGAAATGTGGTCTTTACGCGGAATGTTTAGTATGAGTCTGGCTGATGCGTTCTGGATGTGTTGGAGTTTTTTCTGAAGTTTTGCGGTGGTACCGGCGTATAGGATGTTTCCGTAGTCCAGGCGGCTTGTAATCAGTGCGTGGGTGACCGTTTTTCTAGTTTCAGTGGGGATCCAGCAAAATGTTCTTTTGAGCATGCGAAGAATGTTGAAGCAAGATGATGAAACGGTGTTGACTTGTCTGGTCATCGAGAGTGAGGAGTCCAGAATGACGCCCAGGTTCCGTGCGTGGTCTGTCGGGATGGGTGCTTTTCCAAGGGACTCTGGCCACCACGAGTCGTCCCAGGCGGAGGGGGAGGTACCTAAGATAAGGACTTCTGTTTTGTCGGAATTCAGTTTCAGACGGCTGTGCTTCATCCACTCGGCTACTTCTCTCATTCCTTTATGTAGGTTGGTTTTGGCGGTGTTAGGGTCTTTGGTGAGAGAGAGGATCAGTTGAGTGTCATCAGCGTAGGAGATGATGTTGAGGTTGTGTTGGCGTGCGATGGCCGCGAGGGGGCTCATGTATACGTTGAAGAGGGTGGGACTGAGTGAGGATCCTTGTGGCACGCCGCAAATGACTTCAGTGGCCTCTGATTTGAATGGTGGGAGGCGGACTCTCTGGGTTCTTCCGGCAAGGAACAAGGTGATCCACTCCAGTGCTTTTCCTTGGATTCCGATGTTTCTGAGGCGTTGTAACAGGGTGCTATGACAGACTGTGTCGAAGGCTGCAGAGAGGTCGAGGAGGATGAGGGCGACTGTGTCTCCATTGTCCAGTAGAGTACGAATGTCGTCTGTTGCTGCGATGAGTGCGGTCTCAGTGCTGTGTTTGGCACGGAAGCAGGACTGTGAGGAGTCGAGGGATTTGTTGGTTTCGAGGAAGGCGGGGAGCTGGTTGTTGACAGCTTTCTCGATGACTTTGGCCGGGAATGGAAGGAGCGATATGGGGCGGTAGTTTTTGAGTTCGGTGGGGTCGGCTGTGGGTTTTTTCAGAAGGGCGCTGAGTTCGGCGTGTTTCCAGCTTTCTGGGAAGGTGGCGGAGTTGAGGGAGCAGTTGATGACGTTTCGGAGGTGTGGTGCAATGATGGAATCTGCTTTGTTGAAGATGTGGTGAGGGCATGCGTCTGTGGGGGATCCTGAGTGGATGGAGTTCATCAGGCATATGGTGTCCTCAGTAGAGATTGGGTTCCAGTTATTAAGGATGTTCAAGGGGGGTGAAGGTACGGCAGAAGGTTGGGTGGGTTGGTCTCCGTGTTGGTTGTCAAAGCTGTTGTGGATGTCTGCGATTTTGTTGTGGAAGAATGAAGCTAGGGAGTCGCAAAGGGCTTGAGAGGGAGTGATGTCGTTGGAGTTGGCAGTGGGGTTGGTGAACTCTTTGACGATGTTGAATAATTCCTTGCTGTTGTGGGCGTTGTTGTCAAGTCGGTCTTTGAAAGCGGCTTTCTTGGCAGTCCGGATCAATTGGTGGTGTATGCGGGTGGCGTTTTTGAAGGCGTCCCTGATGCTGGTGTTGGGGTCTTTTTTCCATGCCTTCTCAAGGGAGCGGCAGAGTTTCTTGGATTTCTTAAGCTCATCATTGAACCAGGGGGCGTTTTTGCTACCTAGTTTTATTTGACGTTTTTTCAGGGGAGCTAGGTTGTCGGCGCTGTTGGTTAGCCATTGAGTGAGGTTAATGGCTGCTTGGTTGGGGTTCGAAGAGTGGGCAGGGGGGTTTTGAAGAAGCGATGAGATCTGGTCGGTGGTGATTTTGTTCCAGTTTATTCGCAGAGCAGGTTGAGGATGGTTGTGGGTTGTGGTCTTTTTGTAGATAAAGTGAACGCAGCTGTGGTCCGTCCAATGGAGAGCTGTTGTGTGGCTGAAGGAGATATGTTTGCTGGAGGTGAAGATAGGGTCGAGTGTGTGACCTGCGTAGTGTGTGGGGGAATTAACAAGTTGTTTGAGTCCGAGGTTGGCGAGATTGTCCATAAGGGTGGAGGTGTTGCTGTTGTTGCTTTTTTCCAGGTGAAAATTGATGTCTCCCAATAGAATGTAGTCCTCGGAGGGGAGGGCGTGTGGGGTGATAAAGTCAGTGATGTCTTCACTGAATTGTGCACGGGGTCCAGGTGGTCTGTAGAGGAGGGTGCCTCTGAGTGTGGTCTTGGGGTTGGTGTGGATCTGGAAGTGAAGGTGCTCGGCGCTAGCGAGGTTGACGTCTGAGCTGGTTGATATGCGGATGGAGTTCTTATGAACGATAGCGATGCCTCCACCTGTTTGTTTGGTGCGGTCTTTCCGGATGTTCTTGTAGCCTTCGGGGATGGCAATGGTGATGTCTGGGGCTGAGGAGGCGTTCATCCATGTTTCTGTTAGGAAGGCGACGTCCGGAGAGATGGTGTCTAGTAGATTCCAAAGGTCGATGGCGTGTCTATGGACTGAGCGGGTGTTGAGCAGGATGCATTTAAGGTGGTTGGTGTCAGGTCTCTGTTTGTTGTTAGTGGATGAGGAGTTGGTCTTGGTGCCGTCATACTTGCAGGAGTTGCATGTGAAGGGTCCATGGGTGTGTCCAGGAGCGGCTTGGGCGCAGTAGGGGAGTCGACCGGGGTTTAGGGCTAAGAGGGTGGAGGCGGCGTATGTAATGCGGGTGGGGTGGGTGGTACGGGGGCCAGGGGGTCTGGCGCTGGGCGCGGGCTTGGCGCGGACGGGCGTAGACGGGCTTACCTTTGGAGCACCTTCGGCGCGCATAGGGCGCGATCGCTGCTCGTAACCGCTGCGCGTAAATGCATCTGTCATATGTGGATAGTGGAAGGGGAGGGGCGAGGGAGGGTCAGCTGGGAAGGCGGGAGCGGGGCGGAGACTCGGGCAGGGCGAGACAACAACAAAATCAACAACAAAATGGCCGGTAGCGCGGGACGGAGCAAGCAGCCAAAGTAATGCAAAGTGTGCAGAAAACACTAAAAGAAATGTCAGTCAAGGCAACACAGCGATGGCACAATAATATCAGCAGCTACTTAGCAGGCGAGGTGGTTCAGCGCTGTAAGGCACACTAATTAAACAAGTAAAAAGAAAACGATCCTGCAATGTGAGTAGACTAAATGAATAACAGCGATCTTTGCAATTAAAGCGGTCGTGCAGTGCGAGATGATTACATAAATTGCAGTGATGTATGCAGTAAAAGCGGTCCTGCAATGCGGGATAATTAAATTGCTAGCAGCGGTGTATACAAATAAAGCGCTCCTACAATGCGAGATGATTACATAAATAGCAGCGATGTATGCAAATTAAGCGGTCCTGCAAAGCGAGATGAGTTAATTATAGTGATGAGTACAAGCAGCTGGGGAGAGCAACGATACCAGGCTGTTAGGGGAGGCAGGTCGGGGAGCAGCGTGGAGGAGCGGCCGTGTCTGTGGTAAGCAGGACGGTCACAGTGCGATCTTCACAACGCGAGCCTGATAGTCTCAGTGGGATGGAGGGTCAGCTGGGAAGGCGAGAGCGGGGCGGAGACTCGGGCAGGGCGAGACAACAACAATATCAACAACAAAATGGCCGGCAGCGCGGGACGGAGCAAGCAGCCAAAGTAATGCAAAGTGTGCAGAAAACACTAAAAGAAATGTCTGTCAAGGCAACACAGCGATGGCACAATAATATCAGCAGCTACTTAGCAGGCGAGGTGGTTCAGCGCTGTAAGGCACACTAATTAAACAAGTAAAAAGAAAACTATCCTGCAATGTGAGTAGACTAAATGAATAACAGCGATCTTTGCAATTAAAGCGGTCGTGCAGTGCGAGATGATTACATAAATTGCAGTGATGTATGCAGTAAAAGCGGTCCTGCAATGCGGGATAATTAAATTGCTAGCAGCGGTGTATACAAATAAAGCGCTCCTAAAATGCGAGATGATTACATAAATAGCAGCAATGTATGCAAATTAAGCGGTCCTGCAAAGCGAGATGAGTTAATTATAGCGATGAGTACAAGCAGCTGGGGAGAGCAACGATACCAGGCTGTTAGGGGAGGCAGGTCGGGGAGCAGCGTGGAGGAGCGGCCGTGTCTGTGGTAAGCAGGACGGAGCCTGTGAAGAAAGATGCTGCAGGCGACCAGGAGAAAGGTGTCCGGGTGGATCCAAGGGTGGTTCGGAGTTGAAAAAGACCTGAAAGCAGAGGAGAGAGACTCTAGGTCACTAGCCATTGACCGGGTGGAACCAGGAAGAAACCAGACGTCGTCGAGGAGCAATCAGGTGCAGGGGTGAAGCTTGTCGTTGCAGCCACGCGGACCAGGAGGAGTCGAGGATGACCAGGTGCTGGGGAGGAGCTGTCCCACGAAGGTTCTCGCAGATGGAGGGGTGGGCTTCAAGATGAGAGCCAACAAGCCTAAGCAAAGGCAACCCACGCAGGATACACAAAGAGCTTCTGGTGCAGACCAGGAGGGTCTGAGGTACTTCACCTTTTCAGGGAAGCAAGTGCCAGTCTGGAGCAACCAGACCAGCAGTGGATTTTCAAAAGGATCATCGTCAGAGGGCTACTAGCCAACGGGCCAGCAACCGGACAATGCGCAGAGCAGAACACAAGCAGAAGGGCCCCACGCAGATCTCATGGAGTGTGGAGGGCTGGTCTTCGGTGCAGGTGGAGCTCGGTGTCGGGGTGTCTCAGTCCCCAGTGCACAGCGCCGAGGAGGCCGCAGGAGCTGCGCTGTAAGCAAGTTGAAGACTTTCCAAGTTACCTGCTTCCACGGGTCCTGAAGCCGTCCACGGGGCTCAGCTGTGCTGGAGTCGTGCAGTGGGGTCAGAGGGATCCAGGAGTCGAGGTGTTGTCAGGCTCTGTGCTCGGGTTCCGGCGGGAACGGGGACAAAGCAAGCCGTAGAGTTGCTGGATGGTGCCTGGTTGCCTAGGGTGGTCACTCCTTGGCCACAAGGGAGATTCTTCAGTCTTCAGCTTGGTTGAATGTCGAAGGGTCAAGAGTTTAGTTTTCAGTTCGATTCCAGGATTAATCTAAAGTCTCCTGGGTCAGCTCCTACCTTTATACAACTAAAGGGGGCTACTTTGCTCACTAGGTCCCTCCTATGGGTGGGACCAGGAAGGGGGGTGGATACTCCCCCTTTCCTTTGTCCAGTTTCTCGCCAGAGCTGAGGCTGGAGTGCCCCAGCAACCGGTTTGAACTGGGGTATGCATGAAGCATCTAGTGTGCCTCAGGCAGTGTCTCAATCTATTCAACCCTCCCTGTCCCAATACACATCCGCCTGTCTGGGGCGGTGCTCGCACCTCCCCAAGCAGCAAACCTATTATCCAAACCTCCATGACTGGAAGGACTTCCAGCAGCAGGAGGTCAGACTTTTGTCTGTGGCAGCAGCATCCATTTTGTGATGTTGGGGCTCTGGTTAACTTTAACCGGGATTGTTGGACTTAACATGTCTTCTCCCTCTAGAAGGGTGGAATGCTACCCCCGTCGCCAGAATTGGCGAGGGGGTAGTATTCCAAAATGTATGACACCTTACACGAAATGTTTTGATAAAGCCAAATTAAAGTTAGCATCTAACCGCGAGGTGCACTTGAGTATATGGTATGGCAATATCATAGAACAGCTATAAAGACATGGTTCTGAAAGCTGCAGACAGGCTCAGCTCAGGCTAGAGCACCATCTCACACATAACCACACACTCTGCCTTCAGGATTGTTAAGGCCTGCCATAGGAGTGACTTATAGGTTACTGTGTGTCTATATGTAAGTAGTTATAGGAATACTACACCTAAGCAAGGGTGATTACACGACCTTGCCCCAGCTGAGTGATCAGCCAGTTGTGTCTATTTGAGTGGCCAGCCAGGGGTGGCATAATACATGCTGCAGCCCCTGGTAGGCCTTGGTTACACCTATGCCCTGAGTACCTAGGGTACACTTCTACAGGGGCTGATAAGGTGAACCAATTCCCAATTGGATGTACCTAGAGTACATGGTGTGAATTTAGAGAGAGTGCCTCTGGGCTGTGGGTCTGATTAGCAGGCCCACAGCCACATCTAAGTCGAAAACCAGTAAAGCAAAAGCAAAAAGTGGGGTTGACCATAGGAAGCAGACCCTAATCTCCTACATCCCACACGTTACCTCCTGGATCGAAGAGAAGCCATCTGTAGCTGATGAAATGGAATTCACAAAAAATGGGGTCATCAGACTGCCAGTTCCATAGATGCAAAAGCGTTTTCAAAGAACCAAAGGGACAGTCTAAAGTCGTTCAGTTCTGATACAAATGAATGAAACTAACAATCCATTACCTGGACATTAGTGTAGGAAAAATTATTTTCTGGTGGTTGGATTACTTTTTAACTTGACACAAGTAGTTCCAGTTCGTTTGCTCTATATATTCCTTTTCTTAGTGCCTAATCAACGTATTTTATAGATAGAGAAGCTATTTTTAGGCTAGCATATTAATCACTCAATGACAATATTGCACTTGCTCTGCTTTGAGAATGTAAGGGTTGGTAAAAGGAAAGTAACATGCCTAATTGATAATCTGTATTTGATTTTGTGCTAGATGATCACACTGCATTTTGACAAAAGCCTCACATTTATTTAGGAGGTGGCGCTGGCAAGCCACATTTTAGGGGCGCTAAATGCACCATCTCACCTTTTCAGTGCCTCCTGTTCGACGACTGCATTGTAAACATAACACGTTCAGCTTTTTGTTTTTCTTTCAAGTGTTTTTTTTTTCTCGATCCATTTGTTTAAGCAATTTCACGCTTGTTCAAAGGAGTTCTGGATGTATTGAACTTGGCGTTATCCTCTTCCATGCTGTCCTCTAGTGGTTAAAGTGTAAAATGCAGGAAACGGAACTGAAGAAGACATTAAGTATTCTTGAAGTTTAAGCACATCTGTAGGATTGTAGACTGCCACATTTCCAGTGCACTACACTGGAATGAATGTGAGCCTGGCTTTTCGACAAAGCCCTGGCACCATTAGCGCCCAGATACCCATAGGGGTGACAGCCCTGCGCTATACAAATACTGATTCATCTCATTAGAGAGGTTTAACACCCATTGTCACAAACACGCACAAGGTGAGGAACACTTGCAGGCAGGCTAAATCAATGGAAATAGCTTTTGGTAGCATCCAAACTAATCGTTCCACTCCAGCCAGAGGCTCACTTAATGCAAATCAGTACTGACCCTGCTCCTTATGGGAACAGCCCATCCCGAACTGCCCGGATTGGTCCCCTCCAGAAGGGAACACAAGCAACCACAGGCTGGTTTTGCCCTCGTTAGGCCTGATCAGCGAGGTAACCATTGGATCCTACGGCACAGAAAGCAAGGAACATACGTCTAAGAATTGCCTTGGCAATTTAGGGTGTGAAATCACAAACAACGTGATAGGAGGAATTGCAGGAAATAGTATACACCACTGGCAATTGCCCCAGTTAGCTCCCAGCCCTTCGTTTTTCACACACTGTGCTACTGTAGACACAACCCACCCCCTCATGCAAATCAGTGCTCATGGGAAGTCCATTTCGATCTGCCAGGCACAGCAACCTCCAGAAGGGAACAGGTTTCAGCTTTGTTAAGCCTTGTCACTGAGCTTGGATCCTAAACGCAGGGGATGAACGTCTGGGCAAACACTTGTTTAGAGGGGACCTGCCCTGGCAGTTCAAGCTGGACCTTTCCTATTGGAGCAGGGCCAATATAGATTTGAATATGGCTGGTTCCGGGCGGAGGTAATGTGGTGGGTAAAAGAATGATGAACAGGAATGCAACCCACAGTAATTACCAGTGGCTGGAATTAATTCAAACATTAAATTTATACTTGTATAGCGCACTACTCACCCGCAAGGGTCTCAAGGCGCTTGTACGAATACCGCTGTGGAACCCACTCCTGGGCACCCCCAAGGTGGAGGCCAGGCATCCTTAGCGTTGTGGGGGCCGTTGTGGAGATTAAGCAAGCTATTGCCCAGTTGCCGAGTGGGACTCCATGATTGGAATAGGCACAGAGGCGAGAATGATCAGGTCCGTGGAATTTTGAGCCCAAGACCCACCGAGGCAGGGAATTGAACCCTGGTCCCAGGCTAGACCTCTGCATCAGGGTCTGCCGCTCTAATCATTGAGCCACACTTCTCCAACATTCCACCCATCGCATTTTCTATTCCTCAGTGTGGCACCCTAAGTGTGCCCGGTGGGTGTGGGTCCCAGGCTCACTGCCATTGGAACCAACCTACACTGTACGGATGAGCCCCAAATAGGGTGAAAACAGTTTGGGGCTGCCTCTGTTTCTGCTCAGAGGAACCTAGGCAGGTATTTGGTCTGAATGATTCCTAGTGGATCAGGGTCAGGACTGAGTTGCATGTGGCTGGTTCCTGTCGGAGGTGGCATGGTTGGTGTGAGAAGTTGGCCCGATATGCAGTGTTCACTATTCTAGTGACCACTATGTATCGTTCCAAACGACCCTTATGGTGATTGGTTGTAAGTCAACCTTAGACCAGCTATCCTAGTAGCGTGGATACGAGCAGTCTTCGGGCTAAACTCTAGAGGGCGTGTTAAGCCAGCTGTTATACCATCACATACCCCTTGAACACCAAGTGAAAGGACACCACACAAGTGTTATGAAACTAAACAGGATATTTATTAGAATCACAACAGCCCTGTACTCTTTATGAGGACAGGGTACTAAGCACAGAACAAAACTCTTAGGAAAATACTTCAAGTGCACAATCAATACAAGTGCCCGAGGGCACGGAAAGTTTAGTGGTCTCGGGCGGACCCGATAAGGCAAGTCGGAAGCGAGGGACTCAGGACCCTTAAGTAAGGAGGCTATGCGGGCACCGAAATGCCGGAGTTACCTAGCCACAAGGGCTGCGGCCGCACAAGTCTTACAGGCGTCGGGGGTCTTCGCTGACGAGCCAGGAGCCGGAAGGAAGGAGTTGCTGGCCGGCGACCAGTGAAGAATAGTTCGTAGAGATCCAAGCCTGGATCAGAGATCGATGACACCTGAACGCAGAGGGGACCAAGTTCGTACTACTAGCCAGTAGTCAGAGGGTACCAGGAAGGCACCGGATGGCCGTCACCTCGACTAGGTGAGTGGGCGACGCTAGGCTCTGCAGTCTCACGGACCAGGAGGTATTGTCGGCGACCAGGATGGAGGTGCGAGCTGTCCCACGAAGGTTGATGCTGTCGGCGTCGCTGGGCCCAGGATTGGGGCAACAAGCCTTGGCAGATTTCAGGGCCACGTGGTGGGCCTAAAATGGCGTCTTGGGTGGACCAGGAGGGTCCGGGGTGCTCCTCTCGGAAAAGGGGAGCAAAGGCCGGTCTGGAGCAACCAGACCAGCAGCGTTGGTTGTCGGATGTCGTCAAGGAGATCACAAGCCAGCGGCTAGTGATCGGACAACGTGCTGAGCGGCGAGCAGAAGGGCCCCACGCAGATTGTGGAGATGCTGGGAGGCTGCACTTCGGTGCTGGAGCTGCTCAGGATCGGGGCTTCTCGGACCCCGGAGCACTCACCAGAGGATTCCTTCGGTGGTCGTGCTGGATTAAGAAAGCGTGCAGGTTTTGATGATGGCCGGTCCCTCGAGGTCTCGTCGCACCCACAGATCTCAGCTGAGCTGACGATGTGGGTAGAGGTCAGAGGTGCCAGGGAAGCCGGTTCTCGTCGAGCTGGGTCGTCGGATTCCTGAGGAAGGACTTGCAGCAAACCGCAGAGTTCTTAGATGGTGCCTGCAGATGCAGGGTGACTACTCCTTAGCCACAAGGGAGAAATCTTGAGAAGAGTCTCGAATGTCCTTTTGAAGAAAGTAGTTCTTGATTCAAAGATGATCTAATTTGGAAGGGTCCCCGCTCCGGCCTTTATCCTAAAGAAAGGGGTGGGTACATGACTAGGTCCTGCCCTAGGGGTGGGACCAGGAAGGGGGGTAGTTACACCCCTCTCCCCGTGCTGGACTTTCCCCAGGTCAGGGGCTGCGCGCCCCTGGAACTGGTTCTAGCCGGCAGATGCGTAGTGAGCACCGGGGTGCCACTCCGCAGTCACCTTCTTGCAAAGCCCTACTTACCCAGAATACACAAACCCTGTCTGGGACGGTGCGAACACCGCCCCTGACAGGAAACCCTTTGTCCAAGCTCTCCTCGCTGGAAGGACTCCCAGCAGCAGGAGGTCAGACTCGTGTCTGTGGTGGCAGCGTCCATTTTGTGGAGCTGAGGCTTCAGTTACCTTTAACCGGGATTCACAGTTACGTACATGTCGTGTCCCTCTAGAAGGGCGGAATGCTAACCTCGTCGCCAGAGTTGGTGAGGGGGCAGCATCCCGATTCGTATGACACCTTACTCGACATGTCTTGATAACGCAATACCGAAGTTACCGATGTGATACGCGTTATCATGGAACAGCCATTGGGTCTTGGTTCCGCAAGCTGCAACCGGGCTCGGCTCGTGCCAGAGCCCAATTCACACGGTTCCATGCACTCTGCCTTCAGGATTGTCAAGGCCTGCCATAGGAGTGACTGATAGGAACTCGGGTGTCCATTTTAAGGTTAGGTATAGGGATACTATACCTACAGCAACGGGCGGGTACGCCACGTTGCCCCAGCTGTCGTGCAGCCAGTTGTGTCAGATTTAGATGGCCATCCAGGGGTGGCATAATACATGCTTCAGCCCCTGGTAGGCCCTGGGTACACCGATGCCCTGAGTTACAGGGTCTGACAGGGTGGCCCAGTTCCAATTGGGTAATGCACCTAGGGTACACACAGCAATTTAGCGAGAGAACAGCTAGGCTGTGGGTCTGATTAGCAGGCCCACAGCCCGAGAAAGTCGTAAACCAGTGAAACAAAAGCAAAAAGTCCGGGTGATCATAGGATTGCAGACCCTACTCTCCTACAGTTGGCAAAAGAAGGATGGACTGGAATGCGGACCAGAATAGTTACCATTGGTCGAAATTAAGTCAAGTATTCAAACAACCTTTATTTGTATCCCTGAGCACCCACTATAAGGTACCTCCTTCTTGCATATTAATGTTGGGGAAAATACTGAGGCAGGAAGCAAAAAGCATAACAAAAAACAGACATTTGATGCTGAACATTACTCCTATGTTTGGAGGACATTTAAGGGAGTTGTAACAATTGCAGGAGAAACCCTAGACACTTTTGTTTGATCACAAGTTAAATACTTTTCCTGTGAAGGAATCCCTTTCCTTACCTCGAGGGTTCCTATATGACTTCATGTCACCAGGACACACGTTTTCCAGTTCAAGTGCGTTCGTTGAATTTGTTCAATTGAGCTGAACTTAGAATACCACCCAGTTAATGCACCAAGGGAAGCCTCACAAGCCACAATTTCCTTTGCGCTCGTCAGGTCAAACTGGGTACCTTTAATAGGTCCTGTAATGGGTTATCATGAACTAAAAGGAGCTAGCACATAGCAATTCCCTTAAACTGGCTAAATAGTTATTAAATGATCTCTATGAATCCTGGTCTCTGGAAGAGAAACTTGAGTCTTGTTCTTCTTTGGGGCACTGTGTTCCTTCGACAGTTGCTTGGCCTTCCGGTCATACGCTTTGCAATTCTCTTATCATTCTAGCTACATTAAATTTCTCGACACTCAAGGACCAATTCAAAACAGTCTGTCCTTTTATTAACGGTACTTGTAAATATCTGATCCAGTGCTGGAAAACTGGAAGATACAGGGATGTGTGAGTGCATCCGAGGATAGGGAACCATTTATTTGAAGGCGCCATTCATACACACCATGCTTGGACAAATGCTTTTCTGTCAAAGATGGAGTCTCCTTCTTCTTTCACGAGAGAGGATCCAAAAGGATGAGTCAGGGCTTCAGGAGGAGCCTTAAATTAGCAGAAGGATCAACACAAATACCACATGCAACCCTCAGCCGCTCTGGATCTCAACTGCCTACAAACCTTAGACAGGGGTACACAATGGGTCGAACGACGAGTGGGTTTGAACTAGGTCAGGGTTCTCCAAAGTCGGTATTGGAGGACGGGATCCATGCCAGAGTTTTAGCATATACCCATTTAGATAAATGTAGTTATCTTCAAAATCTGGCATGGATCTGGCCCTCCAGGACCGACCTTGGAGAACCTGAACTGGGTAACTGCAGTCGGCGTGACTGCAAGAACTATGCAGCTTTTAAACAAAGACACACACGGCCACGATTCATGAGACCAAGTCAGTGATAAAGCAACATGGGTAGATGCAATTGAGAAATGCTAAACTAGGTCGTCTTTTGCAGGCAAAGAAACCAAACACCGGACCACTAAAATAATTTAAACTGCATAGGAGAACAGGCAAGATTTTGGAGCCTTAGCATTTCTTCCGAGGGCCTTGAGAATCATGATTTGGCACAACATAGTGAGGAGGGAGTGACTACATGCGCTACTAAAGTTGCACTACTATAGCACGACAGAAAAACGTATGGAATGCAACTGTTTTGCCACCATCAACGAACCGCTGACTTCATCCCATGCCAGACTTTGTGCGCATGCGTCACTCCTGTTCATGCTACCAAGATGCCAACACTCATATTTCCGGAAGAGGGGGGCACATCCATCAAAAAATAGATAAAATGAGTGGCACATGTATAGCTGGGTGCTGCCATAACAAATTTTACAAAATACGAGCGGGGTCACAATGGAGGTAGCAGAAGTCCAACACAGCTCCATTTCCAGGTGGCTGCCCACCTTCCCTCTACACCACTACACTCTGCCACGATTGCCGACCACTCATCCTCGAGGAAACGAGAATGATAAGTAATGGTGGCAGGCATGCCCAAAAAAGAGGAGTGATGCCTCTTACATTTTCTTTAAAACCTCTTAAAGTGGCAATTCACCACACGGAACACACAGCTGTGTGTGTCTGCGAGTTCCCAACTGCGAAAACTCCAGGAACCTAAATGTATGTGTAGATCTATAGAGAAACCTTATAGAAGGCTAAAGCAACTCACAGGGTGGCATGCGCAGATACATTTGAAACTACTGCAGAGAGTAAGACATTTGGGGCACATGTAAACAGCTAATTGGGGGTGGAGGGTATCTTCCCTCAGTCTCAATACAGAGTTCTCAGAAAGTAGTGAACTTTAGGATTAGATAACGCAAGAAGAACAGATTGCAAGTTAAACCTATAAAACAAGCATAAAAACACACAAATTTGATATAAATTAAAAGGTGTTCGAATAATTCTATGCTGGTTTTATTTACAGATATCAAACAGCAATCAAACTACAACTGTGAGCAAAAGCAACAAAGCTGGTTCATGAAAGAAATAAAATCCACGAATGCACTTTTATAAGTACTTTATCTCTTTAAGGTGATGTTACCTGAATGCTGAAGGTGGGTGTTTCTATGAGAAGACATACTCTAAAATGTAGAGAAGAGTGCTTTTGACAAAACCAAAACAATTTTGGCATTAAGGACTGCAAAATCATAGTTGGGAGGGATAAATAAAAACTAGAAGACGTGTTTTGTTCACTTTTTTAAAACTACTTTATTGCACATCCCATATTTGCTTTAATTGTATAAAATATATATATCTTAATACATATAGATACATATATATCTATATGATATATATATATATGTATATATATATATATATATTATATATATATGTACTCTTTATGTAAAGTTAAACTGCAGCTGAATATTTAGTTCAGAAATCCGATATTTGAGTAATCGCTTGACAGCGTCTGAACTATCTAGCTACGAGATTAAGGATACACATCGACATAGGTATGGACTTCTTTTTTTGGACTAAAAATATTAATGTCTGGTTTGTATAAAATCGCAATTTATATTTTTTGTTAAACAGTGGCTTATTTCTTTTAATCAACAACAAACTGTTGGAAGTCACCCATGAATGTGTGAGACTAAGCTGTACCGTGGCATGTTTGTACAAGTGGGAGAAGAGGGTAATGACAATTTGTAGACTTACAAGTCTGATGTGAAGATCAACATTTGCATAGGCAATTAAAAAAACAATTGTAGCTATCATTCCTGCTTTCAAAAAAAGTCCACAGTTGTTAATGTTGTTCTGCATGATGCTACTTTAATAGCAAACGAAAAGCAGACTAGAATGTATCCCAAATGAAAAACAAGACTTTCCGGCACATTTATCAGATCTCCTTATGGCTACATCTGAAGTCTAGTCCTAAGGTAGTTCTTCTGACATGCCAGGGTTCAGATTTCTTTAAATCATACTCCCTGACTTCTGTGCACAATTTATTCATCCATTAATTTTCCCAACATGAAGACACTAGAAGAATTCAGTAACTTGTTGACAAGTATTGTGAACACTGCATTGCACAGCTATCCTCTAACCAAGTGGTTTCAAGATGTTTGCATTAAGATGCAACTCTACTGTGAAGAGTTTTGAACTCAAAAAAATGCTTATATCACTAGATCGTCTGAACTATTTACACATTCAGCTTTGTAATGCACTGGTCATGTCACATTGCATATAACATCTTCACAGGGGTTCTTTTAGTACCACGCAAACACCTAGGAAAATCATTTGTCGAAGCCTAACAGCATATTTCTTATCACCTGGATGCTGCACCTTCACCTTCACCTTCACCTCCACCTCCACCTCCACCTCAGACAGCCCACAGAAAAAAACACAGTACACACCAGATAAAAGAGAGTCTCACAATACAAAGACACAAAAAAGGGCATTTATAAAAGGAGCTTCAGCGTAAGGTTTATGTATATTCCAGCAAGTATTAGGCCTTAGCCTACATTGTATCACAGTGAAACATGTCTCTGGGTAATCTCCCTATATTTCACATTCTCTTATTTTGGCTGCATATATGATCTCTGAAAAACAGATATATTGATCAGTGCTCAGTTCAGGTGCCATGAATTCATATCAGCTGCCAATAAATGGCAACGTGCGGAATCCACAATGTGGATAAGAAACGCACAATTCCAAAACAAAAGTGTACACCAGAGAGAACAAAGCAGGATACATGTCTATCCTCGCAACAGGCGGATTCATTTTTGAAGCTTCTGCAGGTGCTACAAGATGGTCACCAAAAGCCACACATTATTATTTTCTTAAGAAACATTTGAACATGTTGAAGTAGATAGTGCTCATTGAAAAAGGAATCTAATTCCATATAAGGCACATAGGTTCACTAATTGGTTTTAAAATCAACAGAAATACAATCATCCATTCGTAGTATCTTGCAGCCTCTTCAAGCATATATCGCACCTGAAAAATAAAGAAATGGTCTTGTTAAAAAGGTTTCATAGATTTAAAAATATTTTTAACAATCTAAAACTTAGTTCCAAATGCTTTAGGAGTAATACATCATTGAACTAGTAAGTTAAAAATCAGATTCCTTAGAGTCAATTGACTGATGAGAGCAGTTGTTGTGTAGTTCCCACTAATTCATAGGACCTGAGCGGTTGTGGACAACATAAAATGTGGGCAAGGTGCCTAGACTGATTCTAAGCACCCCTGCAGGCTATAGTGGCCTAGAGACCAGCTAGCTCACATTGTCATCACAAGACCCCCCTAGCCTGAACAGGGAGCAAATGGTTTCTGGCAAACACCGAACATGACAACCGGGACCCCTCAGGGATTGTGGTAACAGCTCAGTCACTTGTGCACTCCTGTTCTGAGAGAAACATGAAGAGAATACACAATGGCACATTTTCAATATATTTATGAATAACTAGCAACCCGTCCCATCGTTGTCTGGGTATGAATTGCTGCCGGCCAGTAGTATATTGTTTTGTAGGATTTTGTTTTGATAACATTTCTTATCTGTGACAGGCCTGTGAAACGCTCCGATTCACAGTGCACTGCTGATGCACTTAAGAGTGCGCGTTCAGTAGTGTGTGAACTCGAGTTTCCCTACTTTCTTTTTCCTTGCAATATTATATAGCGCGAACTCGACAACATGGCATGAGCACAATTTACATTACAGAAGAACACATTCATTTGTGGTAGGCACGGGGAGACAACCCGATTTGCCTGGAATCACAGGATGTTGAGCTGATGCCGAGATTCGAACGTAGCTCCCCAGCTCTAAAGTTCGCAATTCTAGAACTTGTGGCGGGAGGTGTGTCTAAAAGTTTATGTCGGTGATGGCCATCAATGAGAGAGACCTGTGCATTTTTCAAATGGGTGGTGAAAAAATATGAGTATGTTGCTGGAGATGTGGGCCGCCATGACACCAATGTACTTACCGGGGGAGGGTAAACGCCCATTATTATGCAACTTTCTTTCGGCATACCATCACTCCGCATTCGTTCATCACGAAAGTACCATGACTCCGCAATGCCATTATAACCCATGGCATTACATTTTATATGCTTTTACCACGCATACATTTACAACAAAATTTGTTGTAAATGCATGAATGGTAAAAGCAGGTTTTTTAAAAAAATGTTTGGATATGGTAAATAAGGGTATAGGGGTATATGTTTTGGGGTACTGAGGTATATGTTTTGGGGTGTTTGGGTATTTTAAAGGTTCAGATATAGTTTTGGGTTATGGGGTACAGGGGTAGTTTTAGGGTTTAGGGATAGGTATGGGTTTTGGGGTACAGGGTATTTTTAGGGTTCAGGGCTAGGATTGGGTTTTGGGGTACAGGGGTATTATTAGGGTTCAGGGCTAGTTTTGGGGTACAGGGGTATTTTAGGGTTCAGGGGTAGGTTTGGGTTTTGGGGTACAGGGTTATTTTTAGGGTTCAGGGCTAGGTTTGGGTTTTGGGGTACAGGGGTATTTTAAGGGTTCAGGGCAAGGTTTGGGTTTTGTGGTACAGGGGTATTTTAGGGTTCAGGGGTAGGTTTGGGGTACAGTGGTATTTTAAGGGTTCAGGGCTAGTTTTGGGGTACAGGGTTATTTTTAGGGTTCAGGGGTAGGTTTGGGTTTTGGGGTACAGGGGTATTTTAAGGGTTTAGAGATAGGTTTTGGGGTACAGGGTATATTCATAGGATTAAGATGGGTTAGTGTTTAATGGTGGTGGGGTATTTTAAGGAGTAAGGGTGGGTTATGATTATGGGGTGCAGGGGTATTTAAAGGGAGCAGGGTGGGATTAGCACACAATATGAGACATGGCATGAAGGGCGGAACGTACCACACGCCCCCAGCGTTTGTCACGCCCCCAGCACCCGCCCACAGCACAACGCAGACACGCCCACAAGGGACTACTTTGCTGGCACGGTTCTTTTACCTTTTAAATGTATATGGTGGGCGTCTGCATAGCCTATGTCCTTCTGCTGCAACTGCCCATTCCAACGCTGTATTGGGTGTTGTGATTGGTGCTGTGGTTCCTGGGATTACCCGCCTCAAAGGTTTGGGCTCTCTCTTTATTATATTAGTATGGATCAGTAGACAGAAGCAGGTGAAAATGATCACAAACGCCAACAGAGTGAATAGCAGACATAATTCCATGATGGTGTGAAGACTGTGTATACATGCAGGCATATATTACAAGGTAGTGATCAGGTGTACTTCTACTACGCAATTCCTACTCTGTGTATGTCTGAGCCAAGAATTCTCCCCATTGGGATGATCCAACCCCATTACCTGGCAGGAAAGAGTGTAGGAACCCGTCTTGGTCCCAAATAGGACACCCCTCGCAGAGATGTAAAATAGCTGCTTGGCAAAGCCTCCGCATGCAGAGACCCTCGGTCTCAGATGAAGTGTCTTATCTGCTAACACCGGAAATGCCTCTTTATAATAAAAAGTACCCTTGCGATGTACATTCAGATTAGCATTGTTGTGGCTACGTAGATAGCCCTGTCGCCCCAAGGATGAAGATAGAATGACATTTTTACATCACACGTAGAGGCCTTGGACTCAGCGTTCGAGTCATCATGATAATGTTGCGCGGAGTCTAATGTGTAGGCAAAGCAGTTTCAGAGAAACAAATCCACTATTGTTTCATATGTGAAAAAGTTACAGCAACTAGGTTATTGTGCAGAAAAGAGGACAATGTAAGAAAATGTGCAGCGTGGCTAGATGGGCCTAACTCATGCACACAACACAGTGGATAATAAAATTACAAGCCAACATGAACCTTGGAATCAATAATCATGCTGGCTTTATTTTCAGGAGTTGCTTTTAACATAGAGTACCAAACAAGAAACCTCATGGTCAGGAGTGCCCACGCAGATGTTGAGGTTCAGAGATAGCATTCTACTTTGTATTGATGATCTAAAGTAAGCTTATTTATTTATTTTTTAATCAGGCTCAACTTTTAGGCTTTGTTTAGGTCAGGGGTTCCCAAACTTTTGACTCCTGAGGACCCCCATTGACTCACCACTGGAAGCCGGGGACCCCCAGCAATTTGTATGATTTAAATTTCAAACTCAATTTGTATGATTTAAATTTCAAACATTAAAAGAGTAATTCGAAAAAAATAGACATGTGCACACAAAACAAACATTCAAATTACTAAGGATTTTAGTATTTTATATTGAAAGAGTTTGCAAAAAACGGAAAAATGTAATAGGAAGGTTGGTGCTGCATCTCAGTGATTAACTTTAAAATGGTTAGTTTTATTTCACAGTACAAGGCTCCTGCTCTTGCCAAGGCCAGAGTGGAAACCCAAAGCAGTCCTGGCAAATGTTTTCAGACCAGTTCCCATACATTGCACACAAAGTGCAGTGAGTGAGCCTGACCACTACCAAAGGGGGCTTTGGGAGGTTCTCCCCTCAAGAAAATTTAGGATACAATGGTGCATTCTAAAACACCTTTATCATTATATATTAAATTGTATTAGCGTTTAAAGAATAGTAAATGATGACCTTACTATGCACCATGTTACAACAATCTTTGTTGGGGTTCTTCAATGATTCCCTTATTATCACCCTTCAGCAGTGCCTCTCATTTCTCCATAGCACATGTCACGTGTATTTCATTTGTTTTATAGCATCTCTCATACAATTGTAGGATATCAGAGCACTTTACATCACACACATATAGAGACAATGAATCATACGTGTTAATCAGTGTAGAGAAAATGTTACATAAAGCAAAGGGGACTACAAGGTGTAGGATTCACATGTCATTCAAACTGGTAGGAATTTTTAAAGAGTGCTTGGTCTGGAAAAGCACAAACTCAGGATTCAGAACATAACACAGTGGTTAGCATTGACTTTAACAATAAAAATATTTTTCCACCCAAATAAACCCCTTTAGCAGCATTACGATAATGAAAGACTAGGAAAAAACATGTTACTAACTTGTACCATGCAGTGTGTAAGCAGCTCTTTGATGACAGTTTATAGGTCACTGTGCTAGATTATGGTTGCCTCTTATGAGCTTCAGAGTAGCACAAGAATATCCGTGACAAAAGCACTAACCCACTGACCTATGCACATAAAATACTGTTTTTTAAAATGCATGGTACACGTTCTTTGCAGCAGGCATATTAACCCCCTGCGCTACCTCAGATAAGTCAAACCTGCCACTGGACAACACTCATCTCTCTCCAGCAGGAACATTAATCACTGGTGTTATCTTGACACTTTTATTGTTGCCCGAAAACTGCTAATTCTACAAGGAACTTTGCAGTGCTTTTAAAACTGCTGCCGGAGGACCCCCTGGGAATGTATCACGGACCCCTGGGGGTCCACGGACCCCAGTTTGGGCAACACTAGTTTAGGTTAAAGAAGAATTAATTCTGTGCTCTTTTAAATCGGTCCTAGAAAAAATACACACTCTCTTGCCAGCCTACTGAAATCTAATGCACCATATTTTTGTAAAAATACATACATTTATTAGCATGTCAATCAGTTATTGCTTAAACTCACAGGACAGCACACATACGGTGGTCAACTGGTTAGGTCCTTTTAGCCAGTGGCTCTATAGCCACCATCATTCTTTTTTTGAGCCAACATAGAGGATAGCCATTGGACAGCATTCCACATTTGGAAAGGTAATCGTCTAGATTCGTGCCTTTCTCTGCCCACCAGCACAACACTAGTGGTGGGACGGCAGCAGCATTGTTTTATTACATTAGGCATTCTTTAATGGAGCTTTACGTTATGAGCAGT
Organism: Lissotriton vulgaris; assembly: GCF_964263255.1. Taxonomy (NCBI): domain Eukaryota; kingdom Metazoa; phylum Chordata; class Amphibia; order Caudata; family Salamandridae; genus Lissotriton; species Lissotriton vulgaris. Next base: position 1,487,616,275 of record NC_141696.1, read on the forward strand.
AAATGACAACATAACTTCAATGTAGAGGAACAACAAAGTGCCCAATCCAAGATGGCTGCCTTAGATTCACAAGTTGTTAGCAAGACTATGGCATCCCAGCATCAGGAAAAATGCTGCAAACACTTCTCTCTCCACACTTTGTGTCTCCTTTGGGCAGTAGGACTCCAACTCCTGCTGCTTTTAACTTGCACTTTCCCACTGGTTTTTAGCAGCATTCAGACATGAATGGCTGAGGTGCCTGCCGCTTCTCTGCTTACTGCAACAGCTGAAGGGGCTGGCACACCCAACATCCAATTAAAGTACCTGGGCTCTGATCAAAAGACATCAATAGTAATGATTATACAGTGTAGGCGAAACCTACTGATCATTCTGGCTCACACTCCAGCCAATGCATTACCAGGCTTTGGTCTAACTACTATATCTACGACTACTATGCACCTTAAAAAATTCATGAAAGCCATGCACTCTAGGCAGTTTGTCTTCCTCACAGTTGCAACGGTAAACAATTATATCTATTGCTTTTTTTATAATTTGAGTAACAATATGTACATTTTAAAAAATTGACTACTCTTTTAGAAATATGTTTTAAAATACTGTTAATATACTCTTATACTGTTTATATTTTTTTATTGTGCATTAAAGTAAGGCTATTTAAAATGCTCTTTCACACATCCCTCCAACTGCTGTCAAATTCAAAGTCACACAAACACACACACACAAAAAAATTCAATGAAGCACTTTCGCTTAAAAAATGTCCAATCCTATTGGCTTTGCTAAGGCTCACTGCTTCATATGTGAGGTACTGGAAATGGATAAAAGAATAAGTAACTATGAACTGGTCGAATTTACAATACCAATCTGAATTCAAACATCATTTGAGGGCCTGAACTCATGAACGTTATAAAGAACGTCGCCAGGTGATGTCAACCTGGAAATTATTCCACAAATTCTTTGTCATCCTTGTTCTTGTATATCGCATTCAAAACATGGAACGACCTCCCACAACACATCAGAGCCCCCTTCTCACTTTTTGAGTTCTGAAAGAGGCTGAAGACCTGGCTCTTTTAATAACTCTGTGAGGACCACACTCCTACACAACTGCGCAAGCACAAGGATACCCTTGCAGTTAAGTAATACGCTCTATAAATCTACATAACATTAACAGTAGGGGGTGCCAGAGTGCCCATGAGAAAGATGGCCGTACCGAGGTGAGACTCCTGCAGATGAGGGGCACAATCAGTCAGCATCTGTATTAATACGCCACTGTAAAACGTCACACTAGTCAGAACTCTACACTATATGAGGCACCAAGCGGGGCTGTGGGCAGATCTGGCAACAGGGAGGCTAAAAAAACAAAACTGAGAGCAGGGCCATTGTCAGATAATCAAGGTGGTGTTGAGGAAGGCGGAGTCGAAGCCTTGCAGGTTAGAAGAGAACCGTCTGCTCGCTGGGACCCACACCAGAGGCCTGCAGTGGAATGCCCCGGATGCTGCCGCTGGACTGAGCGGAGAGCTGGCCAGAGTACGAGGCACTGTTGGGGTGCGCGGTCGATGATGCACTGCACCACTGGCTGTCGACGCATCTCAGGACTGGCTGGGGAGCAACTGAAATCAGACTGTGCAGGGCCATGAGCATTACCTAAAGAACAGCGGGGGAAAAGAGGAGGCCGCATGTGCCGGCCTGTGACCCAGTGAGCTGCACAGCAGGGTGAGTTACAGCCCCCCCCCCACCAAAAAAAGTCTCTACTCTAGGTCTGCTCAAGCCAACCTTCTGACACATGTACATCAAGTGAGGGTGACGGCGGGATTTCTGGAGAGCTCGTCTGGGGTTGCCTTGACATCTGAGATCTGCTTTGTGTCCCACCCGCTACACATACCTTAAGTGGGGGTGAAGGCAGCATCTCTGGAGCATACGCCTGGGGTTTCCCAAGCATCTGACACTCCCTAGTGAGCAAAATCAGGCAGGCCATCTGGAATTACAGAACACCACACACCCACGCTGAGCAACCCTACCCGACGTGCACAAAATACCAAGGTTGCCTTCCTCCAAAATGCCCTGAATATCGCTCAGTCAACAGCGGTGGGCCCAACTCATGCCCGGGACTAGTGCATCGATAGCGGAAGGGGGTTGGAGATTGTGGCACCGAGGAGTCTAATGGTGGGAAAAACAGACAACAGGCAAACAAAGCTGCCATTTGAATCGAGATGAGAGGCCAGGATGTCGATACAGGAGCCACAGCCCACCACTGAAGGGGAACCGTTCCCTGTAACGGAGACAACAGGGTTGACATTAATTCATTATTAAAAGCCATGCAAGAGAGATCCACCTTCTTTGACTCCAAGATGGACATTCTGAAATCACACATGGATTCTATGGCAGGCAACTTAGATAAACATGAAGATGTCTTACAGAGGCCAAACATGGAACATCCACAACAGTGGACACCCTTACGTCAAAGAGCAAAACACTACAGAACATGGAAAAAATCCTCTGAGTGATCGCCGCCAAGAAAGATCTGGAGGTATGATCACATCAGAATAATATCTGCATGCTGGGAGTTCAAGAAGCAACCAAAATTGGGTTGGGCGAATGGAACAATATGTGGAAAGACTCCTCGTGGGACTTCTTGAGACTTACAGTTGAGAGAGACATATATCCCTGCCCGCACAACCTACGTAAAACACCCTGGCGCAACCCATTATAGCACGCCTGTTCAATTTCTATAACAGGTACAGGATGCTCCGGCTCGCAAGGGAAAAAGGAAATCTAACCTTTGAGGACAACAACATTTCCATATATCCAGACATCACCCTTGCAGGTCAGCTGTTTGTCAAACACCAATTGATTAAGGCTACATACAGTACACAATGCTCTACCACACCTGCCTGAAAATAATGCATGAAGGCCAAAAGCATATCTTCCCAACACCTCAACATGCAGTGGACTTCATAAAAACTCTCATGAGAAGGACAAGGAGAGGAAGATCCAGTCAAGAGCGAGATGATTCAGTGCTACAGCAGACAGACTGAGACTAATCCAATTGTTCTGAAGGACAGCTGACAGGTATACTGTAGTCACCAGTGCCCCCTTCTCACTTTTTAGAACGACAGCGAGAGTCCCATCCAAGAATCGCATCAGTGCTGGTATTAGTGAATTAGCGGTCATATAAGCGTTGAGCATCTGCTATGCGCGAGACATTGATATAGACAATATCAACCCTTGGCACCTGTATGGTTCAATACACGGAGGACATCCGCAGACAACCATGGAGACCAGTGGCGTAACAAAAGTCGTAGGGGCCCCGCTGCAAGGTACACAGAGGGGCCCGCTCTGGATTTAATCCAGAGCTCTCTGGCGTGGGTACAGTGCTGAGGGGGGCCCCTGTAGCACCTGGGCCCCCCCGCACTGCGGGGGATGCGGGGGCCTGTGTTACGCCCCTGATGGAGACACCGAACAGGTACTACCCACTCACACAAGCTGGAGCTATTGTTTGTATATTTAGGTAGAGGTCTATTACTTTATTTAACCATGTATGAGTTTGAACGTATGGGGCAGGAGATGGAGACTGTCCTGATGGGTTAGGGCCATCAGGGTTAGGGTGGATGTGGGAATTGTTTGATACACTTGTCATATACTAGGTATACTATGTGCAGGCTCCGCAACACGTGCTAACATTACAACACTGATAACACCCGATCCTATATGGCCTCACCACCAACAACTTGCTCCCCTGACAGGACTACTGTAGAACCCATTCATAATCAGATGGTGGTGTGCATGACGTGGAATGTGTGCGGATTGGGAAATACTTTTTAAAACGGCATTTACTAGCAGTCTTAGAAAGGCACAAGGTTTCGATAGTCCTATTTCAGGAAACCCATTTTTACCCACAGACTGTGCCAGTATTCACAAAGAAATGGGCATTACATGTCTACCGGTCCTCCTATGCTAGGAGCGTGGCCATTTTTATAAGGAAGGGAACGGCCTTTAGGGTGGATGCTTCACACTCGGACAGCCAGAGGTGTTATGCCATGATAAGGGGTAGATGGAAGAAAACGCCACTTAAGATCGCTAACTGCTATGGCCCCTACATGGATGACCCTGGCTTCTCTGATGCATTATGGAATGTGGTGGTGGCCACAGACCCTGAATCGCTATTTTGGGCCAGGGACTTAAATTGTGTCCTCTTCGACTCCCAGGATATGTCCTGGATTCCTACTTAGGGTGGTGCACTGGTGCCAGCACGATTATGGGACATCATGTTGGATCACATGCCGGTGGATATCTGGTGACAAGAGAAACCTGGAGAGACTAGAGGGTACCTTTTACTCCACTGTCCACAGTGTGGTTGAGGTTGGATTGCTGGCTGACTTCCAGGGATGTGAGCCCCTGAGTTAGGCATTTAAACACCTCGTTCGCACACTATCTGACCACCCACTGGTGGTGCTGCATCTGAGGCATGGTTAGGGTAAGGGGGGGGGGGGAGATATTTGGAGACTGTACGCAGAGGCCCTTCCGGATGACGTGTTGCCGTTGTAAACTACTGTGACCTCAATACATGATCGGTGGATGGATTTATGACCACCATTTGAGGGGTTTGTATTGCTAAGCATAATGGAATCCAAAATACTTTGCAGGCCCATCTTTCATGACTGGAATTGAGGGAACTGGAGAGGGAACCTGACATGGTGGCCACAATTCAAGCTAGACTTAAGAGGTAAACTCACAGAATATGCAGAAATATTTGATAGGGAAGCTAACTAACATTCAAACATGTACAAACAAGGAAGTATGGCGAGGGGGGGGGGGATCTCCAGTAGATCTCTGGTGGACCAGATTGAACACCCCTGGGCAGCAAACTATCACTTAAATCATAGATGAGTAGGACAACACACAACACAATCCTACACACCTTTCACATGCACTATAATACCCTTGATTCATCTAGAGGACCGTCCCGATACTTGCAGACTGAAGAACATTTTATTGACACAGCACTAGGCTGGCTTACCCCAGGGTAGAGGCGACAATTCCTGGCCAAGCTGTTCACAATGGATAAGACTATTGAATCTGTCTCGGGCCATAAAACCCTGGGATTCGATGCCTTTCCCACCGAATTTATAAGCGCTACCGAGACATACTGGTTCACCAAATCTTAAAGCTATTTGAGGAGTCGCAGGAGACCTTCAAACTCCCCAGTCACTACGCAAAGTTATCCTAGTAGCCCTCCCAAAAATGAGGAAGTCACCACACTATTGTGATTCATACAATCCCCTATCCTTACTAAACTGTGATAATAGATTTCTTGCTAAACTTATAGTGAAGCTCCTAAACCTCCTGTTACTGGACCTCACCCGTCCTGATCAATCTGGATTTGTGCCCGGGCGATCCACAGCTTACAACTGCAAGACCTTGTTTGCCCTCAAACAGACTTAGACCTGGATGGGGTCCAGTCTTCTTATTCACCACTAAGTCTTTTGACTCCCTGGAATGGGACTATTTATTTACCATTCTAGAAAGGATGGGACTACTGAATACCTTCCTGGCACGGGCAAAGTTGCTCTACTCCACGCCAACAATCGGGATACGCATCAACAAAAGTCTCTTGGCCCCCCTCATTATGTATAGGGGCACCTGATCGGGTGCTCTCTCTCTCCAAGTGTGTCCACCCATGCCCATGACCCCTTAGCAGCTAAACTATGACAACACTACAAGAAATATGCTATTAGATACGCCCAAAGAAATATTCTCATTTTTCTTTATGTGAATGACAGGACGCTGTACTTAAGAAATCCTGGAGACGGCCTAAATGAGAAACTTCTGGAGTACTTACGCTTTGGGATGCTCTCTGAAATTAACATCAACTGGAGCAAGTCACAGATGTTTCCACTGACGCACAGCATGCTCCTTTTCACCAGACTTCCCCTTGGAATGGAGTGAGGGCTCCGTGAAGTATTTAGGGATCGGAGTGAGCAAAGACATAGGCACCGCATAGAGGGAGAATTATGGCCAAACACTTAGTGAAATAACAGAGCAGGTAACGCGCTCGACCTTCCTTCCTTTATCAGTGGCTGGAAGAATCGGCCTCATCAATATTGTAGTACTCTCTAATCTCCTCAACCTGTTCATCAATATCCCCTTGCCACTCACCCAATGCCTTCTAAGATGCTTGTGCACCCAATTTATAAAACTAGCTTGAACTAACAAACAACCTTGCATCAAGTAGGAAGTCCTCAAGTTGCTATTTCACTTTGGGGGCTTTGTGGCCCCAGACCCAGAATTATACTACCTCTGCGCAAGCACACTTCGCTCACCACTGGTTCCATTTAGACACTGTTCTCCCACATGTTGTGGTTAAAACCGACACAGTAGTACCACTTGGGGCCCTCTCCCTCCTTATTCAGTGTATGAGCATTGCGAGGTGCACCTTCAGAGCCTGGAACATACTTGGCGAGTGACTTTGCTCAGCACCGATCTACACGCCCTCGCTTCCACTGAAGCACCAAACACAGAATCCAACCACCCATGAACCAAAAACTCTCACACAATGAACACTTGAAAGGCTCTCTCAATCGGGTGACCTTCATACTGAATAATGATTCAAACTGCTAGAAGAGTTCCTGGGCAATGCTGTGTACACCCCCCTGGTATTTTCTTTACTATTGAATAGGAAGCACGCAAAATAAAGCACACCCCAAGCTTCTGGCGGGAACCAGAGGCCTGCCGGTCGCTGGAGTCGCTCCTCGTATTCACATCCATGCAGGGCTTTAAGTGGGATGAAAAAACTAGGGGGTCTCTATAAGGGGCGTGGCCAATGTAATTAAGGTTGAGAGTAGGGGGTCCCAGTGAGCAAGAACATACAATTATACATATAATAGAAAAACTAGTAAACAAAGAATCATTACCACTACAATGTTTTAATCACATTATAGGGAAGTTACGTGACTGTATATTCAACAAAGCGTATACAATTATCAATGTATTGGTGCCCCTAAGGGTTAAGGGGGGGGGGGGGGGAAGGAACGTGATGTCGTGGAGGTAAAGTGAAGGGAAGGATAAGTGACAATAAAAACGAGATATTGATCAGATGATAAAACCGGAAAATCAAATGTTCAGTAATAAACAAACTAGACCATAAATCATCATTGTAATTCCAACATAGCACATGCCCCAATGTCCATTTAATGCGAAATTGGTGGGTTGATTGGGGCTGTTGGGGGGTAGGGGTGGGTGTCGACGTTTCGACCCTGGAAAGCAGGATAAGTTACACTCCTTGCACTCGGGTCTTCTTCAGGACGGGCAGTACATAGGGGCAGCCAACCTAATATTTAAAAGGGGATTTATTTAGTTACTTTGTAAATTGGAAATTTATCCAGATATCACTGTGTGGGTAGGGTATGCAGATATACCTGAGTATGTCCAGTAGGGTGAAGGAGTTGATCCAAAGGAAGGTCCTTAATATTATTTCAAAGGCCTAGGACAAATTAAACATAGGCTTATTAAAATTAATTGTATATTTCATTATGCCAAAAACAATTAAGGAAAAAGCCAGTAGACTTACTAAAGTAAAAGGTAGGAGTTCAAGTTCCTTTGCAGGTCAAAAAATTGCTGGATGGAGGACCACTCGAACCATCTATCAATAGGAGAAATACCACATGGGATTGGACACTCGATATTTGAATTATCGAAAAGGGGGGGTAAAAACATGAGTTAGAATTGCAGCGGAGCTTACCAATTGGCATGTCAATCCGCTTGTCTTGGGTAAAGGCACAATTGCTGAGTAGATCCAATCGCGGTGTCTAAAAGATATAAAGTACCGCAATCGATTGTCAAAGTCTTAAAGGATAGAGCGGGAGAATCGAACTAAGTGATGCGAGCAACCAGAAGGTTTTGTGAGCTTACCGGTCGGCTTCACGCTCGGCGTCTGACTCCGGTTTCTCGTGTAGGGAGAACTTCCTGATAGTCAGGTTGTTATGGTGACCTGATCACATGGGATAGGCAGGGAAGAAAGACTACGAGGAAAGCCCGTTACCATAGTAGCGTGATCGGGTTTCGTAGTTGTATGTTACATACGATAATAAGTAAGTCACCTGGAAGGATCGACATTATGCGCAATGACAGCCTAAACGAGGGTAATTATGGAATTATTTTCAGTATAGTATTGGCGAGTCACTCAATAATTAGTGTGGTGACCATTCACATGCTTGCAATATGTATTCGATAAGACTCATCAGTATTAGCCACTAACTGCGTACCTATACCATGATGGTAAAGCAGTATTGTATACATTTCAACCGATATTGGTGTCAAAACAACAACAATTATTAACCACTAACTGCGTACCTATGCCATGATGGTAAAGCAGTATTGTATACATTTCAACCAATATTAGTGTCAAAAAACAGCCATACTTCATAATCTGGCACTGTAGCGTACTTCATAAGTTATGAGATGCATTGTATTGTGGGCAAAACAGTATTGGATTGAGGTGGGTATCAGTTGACATAAAGAACCTAATTGAGGATGGTCTCATCATTCTTAACCCCTAACTGCGTACCTGTCACATGATGGTAAAGTAGTGTTAATCACTAGAGGAGTAAACATTGTGTCAGTCTCAAACAAGATAATATCAGCCCGTAGGCAGCAGATAGCCCATACTCATGTTCTGCGTACCTGTCACATGACGGTATAGGCAGTGGTGATAGAACACATTGGACAGTTATATTAGAGTAGTACTGTATTTTCATATAGAAATCAGTAGCATATTTTACGCTAAGGTAGCAAGTTGCGAAAAGGAGCTATCATGTTCATTGAGACCAGTATTTATAGAGTCAAAAAAGAACATCCATTTCAGTTCCCTTATGTTAAGTATGTTAGATATGTTGCCACCCCTGGGGCCAAGGTTGATTTTCTCAATTACAAGCCATTTAAGACTGTCAGGTGGGTGTTGTGCTGATCTGAAATGGTCTACTAAAGGAGCACCGGGTACCTCGCATCTGATGCGGCTCATATGTTGCAAGACTCTTTGTTTGATTTTCTGTTGGGTTTGTCCAATATAGATGAGTTTGCAAGGGCATACAATGGCATAAATCACTGTCGAAGTATTACAATTGCTGAGGGATTTCAGTTGGACTTTCTTTTGATTGTGTATGAATTCTTTGGTTTGTATGCAGTTGTCACAGGCTTTACATTGGCCACATTTGAAATGGCCAATCGTAGGTTGGAGATTCCACAAAGATCTGATGGTAGGATCAGTCTTGGAGGGAAGAAGCGAGCGTACTACATAGTCTTTGACACTTCTAGATTTTTTGAAAGCGTGTAGTGGGGTGTCGGGATGTTGTATGTCGTCAGCAACCAGTTGCCAATGGTGATTTACAATCTTCTTGATTGCGTTGCTCTTGGTAGAAAAGGTCGTCACACAGACAATTCTATCCTGTTGGTTCTCCATAGGGTCTTTAGTCTTTAAAAGTTCATCTCGAGGGTAGAACCACGCACGTTTCTTGGCTCTAGTTACCAGCCGTTTTGGGTAGCCCCGGGTTATCAAACGTTCTACTAGTTCCTCCGACTGTTGGAAGTAATGTTCTTTGGAGGAACAGTTTCTTCGGACCCGTAAAAATTGACCAAATGGGAGGTTGTCTCGGAGGGCACGTGGGTGGTGGCTACTGTATTGAAGTAGAGAGTTTCTCTCCGCCGGTTTCCTGTATAAGGTGGTTTGCAGTTGGCCCTGATGGTGATATATGGTGATGTCCAAAAAGTCAATATTTTGATTACTGGATTGTATGGTAAATTTAAGATAAGGTGACTGCTGATTAAGCCATACATAAAACTCATTCAGGGTGGTCAAATCGCCATTCCAAAGTATTAAAATATCGTCTATATAACGAACCCAGATACTGAGATGGTTGTTGAAAGGATTATGGGCATCAAGTATGTTGTTTACTTCGAAAGCTGCCATATACAAAATGGCTACATCCGGGGCAAATGGAGCCCCCATAGCCACACCCTGTATTTGAAGAAAGAATTCGTTTTTAAAGGTGAAAAAGTTCTTAGTCATTGCGATCCGAAGTAAGGAAATGATGAATTCAGAAGGAACCTGCTTGGGTGCAGGTCTGGATTCAAGGTACCTCATGATGACTGTTAATGCTTCCTCTTGGGGGATGGAAGTATACAGAGATACCACGTCACAAGTAACTAGTAACTGCTGGGTAGGATCAAAGGGTAACCCTTCAATTAGGTTGATGGTTTGGGGAGTATCTCTAAGGTACGTCTGGGTCGCCTCCGCCAACGGTTTTAAGAAAAAGTCAATGTACCTTCCCAATGGTTCTAGAATAGTAATGTAATTAAGGGCATGGCTTAAAAACAGGTAAGCTAAAGATCTGCACTTAGCATAGTGTGGTGCAAGACTTGTATTTTGCTGTTTCTTTCATTGCATCAAGAGATATAATACATCAAGTAACATTTAACCTACAACAAGTCAGGACTTTCCACTTTGTCAATGGTTGTTAGTTGCATAGGATAAATAAGCAGCAAACTTGACTTGTATATAATATTGAAAAAGCTTTCACTTAAAGCCCTGGTGACACCACAACAATGTTGCTGCTCCTGAATTAAAAAAAAAAAAAAGGGAAATCCCACCACAACTATGTTGCTTATAAAGGATTTCCCTTCCCCTACAACGTTCACCTGGCAGGACGTTATGCCGTAACTTTTCCAGTAGTGAGAAGCAGTGCTTAATTTGTGCAAGTGCTTTCAGGTGCTCAGCACCAGCACTTCTTTCACAGGGCCGGGGCTACGAGTTCTGGTCCTGCAGGTGGTGGTCTCAATATAAATTGCCCAACTTAAAATAAAAAGAACCACATACCTTGCATGGTGACGGGCTGGTATGTTGTCATAGGCAGGCATACATCAGTTCAGGCAGGCATAATTGTGTATCATCACTTTAGTAATGATGTTGTCACGCCTGTCATGAATCCAAGAAGTCATTAATAACGAATGGCTTGCATTCTATTCCCAGAGTCTGCTGCACCCTGCCACTGCAGAGCCTAACCCTCCCATTGGATAATTGTAGTGGGGTCCTGCAGCCCCGCATTGCTACTATCCTCAACGTGCTTGATGTGGCTGGGGCCCACCGCAACTTTTCTGCGCTATGGAGTTACCCGCAGTTTCTGTGCGCTGCCTCCAAGCATGCTAATTGCTGAGTGTGCTTGAGCCCAGTAGGTGCAACAGCTATACTCACGTCTCACAGGCATTGAAGCATTGCGGCTGGGGTCAGTGCTGGGGTCAGTGCTTGTGCTGTAGCAGGCAGGGTCAAAGCAAGCTGAGCAGTGGATGCTGATGCCATCGTCATAAGTTGTGCTAAGACGATGTTAAGGCACCAAGAAGGAGGAGAGCGCCAAACTGGTGAGAATTCGCGGAACAATCCTTTGAAAAATTGACGTATTATCCTAGAAGAACAAAGTGAAGTGGAACCATCCTGGCGGAAACGGGAAATTGCCGCCAGAAAAACTTTCAAAGTTGAATGAGACAGTCCGGATTGAGCCAGTTGCAGAAAGAACGGGAGGAGTTGCACAGGCGTGGAACGAATGGGATGGACACCAGCCGCTGCGCACCAATGGCAGAACCTTCTTCATTTAAGCTTGTAGGTTTTAACAGTTGACGGAGCTCTGGCCTGAGCGAGAATGTCTCTGCAGTCTGGCGGAATGGTTAAATGGGCAAATTCAAGGTGCTCAGGTTCCAGGCTGACAAACTCAGAGAGGAGGGGTCCGGATAGCAAATCTGACCCTTGTCCAGAAGAATAGGGACATGGAAGTAGGCATCTTGGAGATAGATAGTTGCCATGAAATCTCCCATTAAGATCAAGCATAAGATCTCTGACAACGTTAGCATGCGGAAGGACTGGCATTTGAGATACTTGTGGTTGGCTCGCAAGTCCAATATTGGTCGCCAATCTCTGTTTTTCTTGATGATAAGGAAAAAACGGGAATAAAATCCCTTCCCCCTTTGAGACTTGGGCACCACCTCGACTGCCCCCTTCTATATCATAAGGCGAACTTGATGGAGTAGTTCTAGGATGTGGGCTGGAGGTGGGCTGGAAAGTGGAGTAGGAGGAGGATGTTTGATGAACTCTAGAGCGTGGCCTTTCTCTACAATGTCCAGAACCCAACGGTCCGAAGTGATGGAGGACCATTGAGAACAAAACAGGGAGATTCGACCTCCAACTCTTTGGAGCAATGGCAAGTCATTGTCTCTTGGGAGCATATCCTCTGTAGGAAGATTTTCCCCTATAGGTTTTAGAAGAGTGCTGACGGGAAGACTGTTGTTGGTTATTGGAATAGCGTTGGTTGCCTTGGTTGTAGGAACGATATTGGTTGCTTCCTCCTCGAAAATTTGAAGAGGTGCCACGTCCACGTGCACCACGAAAAGGCTGCTTCCGATATTGTAAATTTCCCAAAGAGCGGGCAGTGTCGGTATCTTTTTTGATAGATTGTAATGCCTCATCAACATGTGCCCCAAAAAGTGACTCGCCATCATACGGCCTATCCAGTATTTTCACCTGCACTTTCTGCCGAAAGGATGTGGAGAGTAACCAACCTTGTCTGCGTAGAACAGCCGCTCCAGCGAGCTGTCGGAAACCTGTACAGGCAATATCGACGGCACAGTCAATAATCTCCTCCGACGTTCTCTCACCTTCTTGGAGAAGTTACAAAGATTCCGCCTTTGAAGCGTCTGGAACTAAAGCCACGAAAGCCGTCATGTCTGCCCACATTTGGCGGTCGTACCGCCCCAAAATAGCCAAAGCATTGGCCGCTGTCACTGTGACGGAGGCCATCGTTGAAAATTTTCGGCCTAAAGCATCCAGACGACGACCATCGCGATCTGGTGGAGCAGTCACAGTAGACGCAGGATTCCGAGAACGGCGCTGAGCTGCCTGCGTAACCACCGAATCTGGTTTCGGCTGTCCAATAAGGCACGCTGGACTACCAACAGGCGCCAAATATTTCTTCTACAACCGGGGCATCTGTGCCGGCAGCGAATTTGGGGTTCGCATCAACTTCACCCCCTCAGCCCAGATAAAGTCAATAATAGGCACAGTATGGACTTGCTTAAACAGTTGGTTCTTGAAATCATAGAGGAAGCAATCCTCTTCCCTCTGTACTCTTGGCAATTTAAAACGTTGAGCCGCCCTATCCATCAGCTGATGGAAACTTGAAATATCCACCGGGGGAGAATCACATGGCGTTACCGGAGAGGGAGATGGTGTCTGAACTTGATAATTATCCCACTCCGCCATATCCTCATCATCATCATCTCGAACCTCACCATCTTCTCGGTCCGGAGTAACGTCACCTTCATCGTCATCATACACAGTCGTGTGTATCCGAACTGACGTTTGTATCGGAGGAGCAGAGGTTGGTTGGGGTGGCAGAGGAGCCGCAGCAGGCATTGCAACAGGCGTTAAAACAGAAGGAACCGTAGGTACCTGTGGAGAAGGCGGGAAACGCCTATTATAATCGTCCAACATATGCTGGAGATTAGAGATAAGCGACAAAGGTACTGTCGCAGTAGGAACTTGAACTGTTGTTTCCTCTTGTTGGTAATATTGGTCCTCATCATCATTGCTATAGTCCTGGCACTTGATGACCAAATCAGGTGGACTACGTGCTGCCCTAAAAGATTTGTGCACATCTTCCTCAGAATCCTGATCCGAATCCGTGGCAAACAAAGGTGAGGGAGGTTGTGGATCACTGGAGATGGAAATTTGGTCAATAGGCACTTTGCGGCGTTGGTGAAGCGTGTTGATGGTGGCAGATCCCGTGGACGAGAGTGGCAGCAAAGGCAGAGAGGCAAACGCAGAAGAAGTTGTCGGTGGAGGCTTCTTAGACGACGAAGCAATAGGAATAACAGATGGTACAGTCTTGCAACTGAGAGTTACCTTCGTCGACGACGATGACGTCGACAAAACAGTCGTCGACGATCCTGATGCAGACGTCGTTGTCGACGAGCCGGAGACGGCAGATTTCGTCGTCGGGACGACCGTCGACGATGAAGAATGTTTTTTAACAGAAACATGAGTGAAAGATGCAGCAGATGCCTGAGAGCCAGGTCTTGTGGACGTAGCAGGTTCAAGTTCAAGTTTAAAATTTGTATAGCGCACTACTCACCCAGAGGGTCTCAAGGCGCTTGAGGAAGGGGGGGTACTTTACTTATCGAATATCCAAGTTTTTAGTTGTTTTCTGAAGGAGAGGTGGTTCTGTGTAAGGCGGAGGTAGTTGGGGAGGGAATTCCAGGTCTTGGCCGCTAAGTAGGAGAAGGATCTTCCTCCCATGGTGGATCTTTGGATGCGTGGAATTGCGGTGAGGGCTTGATTGGACGATCGTAGTTGGCGGGTGGGGGTGTAAAAGGACAGGCGCGTGTTGAGGTATTCGGGTCCTAGGTCGTAGAGGTAAATACACTTACTGTGAGGATATTATGAATAAAGGTGCAGCTTTCCACAAGAAGAGCAAGGTCTAAAGAGAGACTTCTTACTAGAAGACATGCTGAGAACACAAGAAAACCTGAAGTAGAAGAGAAACTGAGCAGAGCTCAGGGAGACTCCCTTTCACACGACTTGCGGTAGAAAATCTGAGGTACTGAGCCCTGAGGAGAAGGTTCTGGAGGGCTGCTGGCGTCTGATTGGCTACAGTTTGGACCAACATAATGACAGGAATAGACTACAAGTGTCTTTTCTCTCTTCATGTATTCCTATGTGGAATTATGTCTAGGCTTTTCTGCCTTTTTTCTTATGTGTATTTCATGTGTTATGTTTTTACATACACATATTATGAGTATATTATTGCTATTTTATTTACTGTGGGACTCCCACTTCGACGACGAGGAATATTCAAGCATGCGAATCTATGAAAGACACCCTAATACTGGAGAACTTGCAGTGCCTGGTAGCAGGGTTGTCTTCCTTATTGTTCAAAAAGTCGGGACTCAGAATTATATGAACAGAATTAATTATGGAGGTCGAGAGAGGTTAACATACAATAATATTTTGGAGTATATTCCCAGTATTGCTGCTTTAATCGTATTGGAATTAAATAAGATAATTCCACTAAACCTAAAATTTTCAGTTTTCAAATTGCCCCTGTGCTACATCAGAACACATTTAAAGAAACAAAGAAAATATATTTTTTTAAAGTTAGATTGATGCAGGTTTGGAGTTTTCTGAAAAGGATGAAAACAAGTTACTTACCTGTAACTTTGGTTCCTCAGTATTGGTAACTTTCATAGATTCCCATGATTTGTATCATTCCCCGTCGCCGGAATGGGAGCCTCAGTAGTACAAAAACCATAGAAACAAAAGAGAAAAACAGGCCTAGGCCTCATCTCATTTTGTATCCTATCACTCTCTTTGTGTAAAAGAGACCAAACTTTTGCCAGGACCAATCAGAGCAGCCTCACCCGCTAGAACAGAGGTCTTCAAACTTTTTGATGCCGAGCCCCCCTTGTAAAACCTTTTTAGGCGTAAGGACCCCCTTCCGAGAAAAGTTTCTAGAAACTGGTACTCCTCATCATCAACTTTTGACAACCATAAATGCGCCTGTTAGACCTCATCACATCCCTCCATCATTCATCCACCCAAACTTTCACACATCCATCCATCCACCCTTTCATCCTTCCATCCATACATCCATCCTTCATCCATCCACCCTTCCATCCATACATCCATCCTTTACTCATCCACCCTTCCTTCCATCCACCCATCATTCATCCACCCACCTTTTCACACATCCATCCATCATTCATCCACGCAACCTTTTATCCATTCATACATCCATCCACCCTTTCATCTTCCCATCCATACATCCATCCTTCATCCATCCACTCTTTCATTCTCCCATCCATCATCCATCCACCCTTTCATCCATACATCCACCCACCCGCCCTTTCATCCATCCATCTACCCATCATTCATCCCCCCACCTTTTTACACATCCATCCATACATCCTTCATCCATCCACCCTTTCATCCTTCCATCCATACATCTATCCTTCACCAATCTATCCTTCATCCATCCACCCTTTCATCCTTCCATCCATCCATCATTCATCCATCCACCCTTTCATCCATCCATTCACCTATCATTCATCCACCCATCTTTTTACACATCCATCCATCCTTCATCCATCCACCCTTTCATCCATCCATCCTTCATCGGTCCACCCTTTCATTCTTCCATCCATACATCTATCCTTCACCAATCTATTCTTCATCCATCCACCCTTTCATCCTTCCATCCATCATTCATCCATCCACCCTTCATTCATCCATTCACTCATCATTCATCCACCCACCTTTTCACTCATCATTCATCCACCCACCTTTTCACACATCCATCCATCCATACATCCATCATTCATCCATCCACCCTTTCATCCATCCATTCACCCATCCTTTATCCATCCACCCTTCCTTCCATCCACCATTCATCCACCCACCTTTTCACACATCCATCCATCATTAATCCATGCAACCTTTTATCCATTCATACATTCATCCACCCTTCCATCCTCCGATCCATACATCCATCATTTATCCATCCACCCTTTCATCCATCCATCCATCCATCCTTCATCCGTCCACCCATTCATTCTTCCATCCATACATCTATCCTTCACCAATCTATCCTTCATCCATCCACCCTTTCATCCTTCCATCCATACATCCATACATCCATCAATGCACCCTTTCATCCATCCATTCACCCTTCATTCATCCACCCATCTTTTTACACATCTATTCATCCATCCATCATTCATCCATCCATCCACCCTTCCATCCATCCACCCTTTCATCCATCCATCCTTCATCCGTCCACCCTTTCATTCTTCCATCCATACATCTATCCTTCACCAATCTATCCTTCATCCATCCACCCTTTCATCCTCCCATCCATGCATCCATCATTCATCCACCCACCCTTTCATTCATCCATCCACTCATCATTCATCCACCCACCTTTTCACACATCCATCCATCCTTCAGCCTTACATCCATCCATCCACCCACCCAGCATTCATCCACCCACCTTTTCACAGATCCATCCATCCTTCAGCCTTTCATCCATCCACATCCATCCATCCTTCAGCCTTACATCCATCCACATCCATCCATCCTTCAGCCTTACATCCATCCATTCATCCACCCATCATGCATCCACCCACCTTTTCTGTGCCTCTCTCATGGGGGGGGGGGGGCAGTATCCCTCTGTGTCGTCGTCCTTCTTCTTTCCCGTTCACAGGAGGGCATCTCTGTGCCTCCTTGCTGGGGGCGGGGGACGTGTCATGGGACCCACAGCTCCAGGTGCGCAACATCCATTGAACTCAAAGGGCTAAACTACAGCCACTCCCCCAGCCAGCCTCCCCCACCCCCCCAGCTCCCCCCAGCTCCCCCCAGCTCGTGTATGTGAGCCAGGCTGAAACAGCTTCAGGGACACACACACAGTCACACCCAAGTACTTGAAAGGTCTTTAAAAGACCTTTTACTTGTTAATGAGGCGTTGATGTTTTTCACACCTCGGTGTGAATTAGGCCTCCGCCATGAGCACCCTCAGCCCAATGCCAGGAACTGCACTCTGCAGAATCTGCAACCCCCTTCCCAGGACTCCGCGACCCCCCTGGGGGTCGCGCCCCACAGATTGAAGACTGCTGCCCTAGAACCTTCTTGAGAGAGCTCAGAGCCTCAGATTTTCGTAGCCGTTGTGCAAACCGCCATTATCTCATGTGAAAAGACTGAGCTTTCCCAGGGGAGGCGGGTGGGCGCATGGGAATCTATGAAAGTTACCAATACTGGGGGAACCAAAGTTACAGGTAAGTAACTTTTCTTGCCCCAGTATTTTTCATAGATTCCCATGCTTTGTATCAGAGTAGCTAGCAGTAAATCACCAAGACACATTTTGCAAAAACTTGGCATCACATAACCATATAGTAATACTTATAGTAAAGTAAGAAAAATAAGCAAAATGTGCTCACCAGGATGGAGGGATTGTAGGGAAAGCTCACCTCTCAATGAAAAAGATTCCGCAGAACTGCTTGACCAACAGCCGCGTCGTCTCGTCCTGCAGACTCTATGCAGTAATGTTTCGTGAAGGTATGAGTACTGCTCCACGTTGCTGCCCTGCATATATCTTTAATGGCGACTCCAGAGAAAAGAGCCACAGACTATGCCACAGACCTTGTAGAATGGGCACGAACTGTACTGTTCAATGGCTTGCCCGCCTCCTGATGGCAAAATTGAATCGCACTGGAGATCCAGCGGGAAATGCCACTCTTTGCCAAAGGAAATCCCTTCCGTGGTGCGCAGTAGGACACAAACAACTGGGATGATTTCCGAAAGGGTCGTGTTCGCTCTAAGTAGAATTTCAAGCATCTCTGAACGTCCAAAGAATGTAAAGTGCGTTCCGCAGGTGTAGAAGGGCGCGGAAAGAAAGACTTTAAAATCAAAGGTTCATTCAAGTGGAACTCAGACGGCACCTTCGGAATGAACTTCGGATTGGTGCGAAGAACAAGAACATCCTTTTTGAATTGAAGGAATGGATGCACTATGGAGAGGGCTTGAAGCTCACTAACTCTTCTCACTGAAGTAAGAGCTAAGAGGAGGGCAAGTTTCCAAGAGAGGAACTTCAAGTACGCCTTGTGCTCAGGCTCAAACGGAGGTTTCATGAGTTGAGCCAGGACAAGATTGAGCTGCCAAACTGGTGGAGGAGGTCGAACTGGAGGGTATATCCGGAACAAACCCTTCAAGAACTGCTTAGCGATCCGAGAGGAACATAAGGAAGGGCCTGAAGAAGTACGCTGAAACCTTGAAATGGCTGCAAGATGGACCTTCACAGACGAATGTGCCAACCCAGACCTAGCCAATGATAGTATATATGGCAAGAGTTGGTGAGGCAGAGATTTGTAAGGATGGAGACCTTGTCTTTGACACCGTAGGCAGAACCTTCTCCATTTTGCCTTGTAAGTTTTATTTGTGCTCGGTGCTCGAGCCTGTGACAAAACATCTCGACATTCCTGGGAAAGATTCAGATGACGGAACTCTCTGTGTTCAGGAGCCCCGCTGTCAAGTGGAGCGATTTCGGACCCGGATGGTAAACCTGCCCCTGATTCCTGGACAACAGGGACGGAACTGATTGTAAACGAATTGGAGGAGCCTGGGAGCGCCGCAGGAGCTCCGTGTACCAAAATTGCCAGGGCCACGCTGGTGCAATGAGAATTATCTTGCACGGTTCCGCCTTCATTTTCTTGAGTACTCGAGGAATGAGGGGAATTGGAGGAAAAGCGTAAAAGAATGCGCTGTACCAAGCCATCGAAAGGGCGTTCCCCAGGGACCCCTGATGGTGAACCTTGCTTGCGTAAAACCGGCATTTGGCGTTCACTGGAGAGGCAAAAAGGTCGATGGTAGGTGTCCCCCAAATCGAGAACACTCTCTCCAGAATGGAATGATTCAATTCCCATTCATGCGTCACCTCCGTCTGTCGACTCAGGGCGTCCGCCTTCACATTGAGCGAGCCTGCCAGGTGTTCGGCTCTCAGACTGATGTTGTGAAGGATTGCATAATCCCAGATTCTCTGAGCTTCTGTGGACAGAGTTTGCGACCTCGTTCCCCCTTGCTTGTTGACGTAGTGCATGGCCGTCGTATTGTCCGTCCGGACCAGCACTGAATGATTGCGAACTCTGGGAAGGAAAGCCTGCAAAGCCAACCGAATGGCAGTCGGCTCCAAAAGATTGATATGGCACTGGCGCTGATCCGGGCTCCAGTGTCCGCTGACTTGAAGTTCGCGGAGCACCGCTCCCCAGCCTTCCAAAGAGGCATCCGTGGTTATGATGAGGGGGGGATGGTGAAATTCTGAACGTCAGACCTTGTGCGATATTTTCTTGTACCAGCCACCATTCGCATGCCTTTCTCATTGCTGAAGTCACCAACACCTTGTCGTTGAATGATCCGTCTGCTTGGCGCCATTGTTTGTCTAGTTCTTCCTGCAGAGGGCGCATTCGCAGCCTGCAATGCGGTAATAATGGTATGCAGGATGACATCGACCCTAGAAGGGACTTGTATTGACGGACTGACAGGCATGTCTTGTGTAACAGTTGGCGAGCTGATACGATCAACTTCCGTTGACGGTCCTCCGAAGGACGAGCCGTGCACTGTGTGGTGTCCAAAATGGCCCCCAGAAATCGTGTGGTTTTGGAGGGTTGCAGAACTGACTTGCGTTTGTTTAATTGAAGGCCTAGATGTCTGAACAACTGAATGCAAGTCAAAACAGCCTGAGAGGTTTCCTCGAAAGATGAAGCCTTGACTAGCCAGTCGTCCAAGTAAGGGAACACCTCCAGGGAATGTGTTCTTAGAAAAGCTGCCACTGGTGCCAACACCTTGGTGAACACCCGAGGTGCAGACCGAAGGCCAAACGGAAGCACCTTGAATTGGAAATGGCTCTTGCCCACTGTGAACCGCAGATATTGTCTGTGAGCTGGGTGTATCGGAATGTGGAAATACGCATCTTCTAAATCCAGGGAAGCCAAGTAGTCGCCTGGGTTCAAAAGAGGAAGAATTTCCTGGAGAGTGACCATCCTGAACGAGAGTTTAATGAGATAAGTGTTGAGCTCTCGTAGGTCTAGAATGGGGCGCCAAAACTCTGTTGTCTTCCGCACCAGGAAGAACCTGGAATAAAAACCTCTGCCCCTCTGAGAGAGAGGTACCGGTTCTATTGCCCCCTTGAGGAACAATTGATGGGCTTCTAGATGGAGCAGTCCCAGATGTTTTGTGCGGATGGCGCCCGGAGCTCTTGTTGGAGGAAATTCTTGGAATTCCAACGTATGGCCACTCTGTACAATATTCAGGACCCACTGGTCCGATGTTATACCCCTCCAGCTGTTCAGACAAAAAGATATCCTGCCCCCCACCGATGTGACTGGGAGGGAAGGAACAGCAGGTAGAGCCAGGAGGCCGCTATTGCCGCTTGGCGCTGGCACGTCCTTGACGGTTCTGATGCCCTTGCGGTGTTTGGCGAGAGTAAGACGCCGATTGTCCCTGCTGTTGATTGGAGTACTGGGTCTTAAAAGACTGGGACGATTGTGAAGAATATCTCTGTTGGGCGTTGCCTCTATACGAAGAGAAACCTCTGCCACGAACGCCCTTAAACGGGACCTTACGGTAGTTGAGAGATCCCAGTGACTTCGCCGTGTTGGTATCTTTCTTAATATTCTGCAGGGCATCATCAACATGCTTACCGAGAAGCATTTCTGCATCAAATGGGAGGTCCAGGATCTTATTTTGGACCTCTTGACGAAACCAGGTGGCTCTCAACCAGCCCTGGCGACGCAGCACTGCTGACACCGCTAAGGCCCGAAAAGCAGTGGAAGCAATATCCATTGCGCAGTCGATAATGTCGGAGGAGGATTTTTCTCCCTCCATCAGCACTCTCTTGGCCTCATCCCTTGACGCTTCTGGCAATTGTTCCACAAACCGTGCCATGTCACACCACATCTGGCGATCGTATCTGCCTAGAATGTCGAGAGAATTCGCTGCTCTAACCAGCAAGCTGGCCATGGAAGAAAACCTCTTCCCCACGTTATCCAGACGTCTACCGTCCTTGTCCGGAGGCGTAGTCAAAGGTGTCGTTGGATATTTTGACTTGCTTTGGGCGGCCTGAGAGATCACCGAATCAGGATTCGGCTGTCCAAGACGACAAGCTGGACTGCCTTCCGGAGCCTTATACTTTTTTTCCAGTCTGGGAAGCACCGGAATAACAGTGGCTGGATTCTGCATGATCTTCATGCCTTCCTCCCACACATGTTCGATTATCGGAATGAACTTGACAGATCTCCTGTATTGCTCCTTGAAGTCATAGAGGAAGCACTCAGACTCCTCTCTCATAACCGGCAGTCCAAACCTCTGTGAAGCCCTCTCCATCAGGTTATGGAACCCCCCTATGTCCACAGGAGGGGATATAGAAGTATCAGGACCAGTGGCGTCTGGGTCTTGTAGCCCACTGTCACCCTGATCCAGATCTGGGTCCTGCAATGGATCAGTCAAGGGATCCACTTGAACAGCATCATCGTCCGAAGAGGTATCCTGCTGGACAGGACTGGTTGGTTCTGGATCCGGTGTCTGAGATTGGACCAGAGGTATAACCTGAGGTGGGAAGTGGGGCACCACCTGCGAAGGAGGCGGACCAGGAACTGACTGTGCTTGTGGCTGTAGGAGAGTAGGGTCTGCAATCCTATGATCATCCCAGATTTTTGCTTTTTGCTTCACTGGTTTACGACTTCCCTGGCTGTGGGCCTGCTAATCAGACCCACAGCCTAGCTGTTCTCTCACTAAATTGACACGTGTACCTTAGGTGCATTTACCAATTGGTACTGGGCCACCTTATCAGTCCCTGTACCGAGGGCATAGGTGTACCCAGGGCCTACCAGGGGCTGCAGCATGTATTATGCCACCCCTGGCTGGCCACCTAAATCTGACACAACTGGCTGCACGACAGCCGGGGCAAGGTGGTGTAATCACCCTTTGCTTTAGATATAGTATACCTATATCTAACCCTAAAATGGACACATGGATTCCTATCAGTCACTCCTATGGCAGGCCTTAACAATCCTGAAGGCAGAGTGCTTGGAATCATGTGAGATGGTGGTCTGGCATGAGCTGAGCCCGTTTGCAGCTTGCGGAACCAAGTCCTTATAGCTGTTCCATGATAACGCGTACCATATACTCTTAAGTGCATTATAATCCTCGCGGTTATTTGCCAACTCTGGCATCGCTTTATCAAAACATGTCGAGTAAGGTGTCATACGAATTGTAATACTAACCCCTCGCCAATTCTCGCGACGGGGTTAGCATTCCACCCTTCTAGAGGGACACGACATGTGTGTAACTGTGAACCCCGGTTAAAGTTAACTCGAGCCTCAGCATCACAAAATGGATGCTGCCACCACAGACACAAGTCTGACCTCCTGCTGCTGGGAGTCCTTCCAGCGAGGAGAGCTTGGACAAAGGGTTTCCTGTCAGGGGCGGTGCTAGCACCATCCCAGACAGGGTTTTGTGTATCCTAGGTAGGCAGGGCTGAATAGGAAGGTGACTGCAAGTGGCACCCCGGTGCTCACTGTGCATATGCCGGCTTGAACCAGTTCCAGGGGCACACCAGCCCCTGAGCTGGGGAAAGTCCGGACAGGGGAGAGGGGTGTAACCACTCCCCTTCCTGGTCCCACCCATGGGCAGGACCTAGTCGTGTACCAGCCCCTTTCTTTAGAATAAAGGTAGGAGCGGGGACCCTTCCAAATTAGATAATCTTTGAATCCTGAAACTAATTTCTACGAAAGGAACTCTCGACTTCTTCTCAAGATTTCTCCCTTGTGACTAAGGAGTAGTCACCCTGCATCAGCAGGCACCAACTAAGTAACTTGCGGTTCGCTGCACGTCCTTCCTCCGGAACCAGACCGACCAGCACGACGAGACCCGGCTTCCCTGGCACCTCTGACCTCTACCTGCATCATCAGCCACGCTGAGATTCGTGGGTGTGAAGAGACCTCGAGGGACCGGCCATCTTCAGAACTGCATGATGCTTATCCAGCACGACCGCCGAGGGATCCTCGAGTGAGTGCTTTGGGGTTTGAGAAGCCCTAACCCTGAGCAGCTCCAGCACCGAAGTCCAGCCCCCCAGCATCCACGAGATCTGCGTGGGGCCCTTCTGCTCTTTGCTGCTCACCACGTTGTCCGGCCACTTGCCTGCTGGCTTGTAGCCCTCCTGACGACGAACTACGACACTTCCATCGCTGGTCTGGTTGCTCCAGACTGGCCTTTGCTCCCCTCCAACAGAGGAGCACCCCGGACCCTCCTGGTCCACTCCAGACGCCATCTTGAGTCCACCGCGTGGGCTTGCATTTGCCAAGAGTTGTTGCCCCAATCCTGGGTCCAGCATCGCCGACAGCAGATACCTCCGTGGGACAGCTGGCACCTCCATCCTGGTCGCCGACAACGCCTCCTGGTCCGAGAGACTGCAGAGTCCAGCGTCGCCCACTCACCTGGTCGAGGTGACTTCATCCGGTGCCATCCTGGTGCCCATCTGATCACTGGCTAGTGATTAAGAACTGAGTCCCCTCTGCTTTCAGGTCGTCTCCATCTTCTGTCCAGGCTTGGATCACTCCGGAACATCTTCACTGGTCGCCTGCCAGCAACTTCTTCTTTCAGGCTCCTGGTTCGTCAACGAGGATTCCCGACGACACTTGAACCCTATGCAGCCGCAGCCCCATGGCTAGGTAAACCGAGTACCACGGTGCTCCAGCGTAGAACCACTCTCTAAGTGTCTAGATCCACTTTCGTTTTTGACCTACCTAGTCGGGTTCGCCCGAGAACACTAACTTTGCATTTACTAGCCTCCATAGACTTTGTCCCGCATTACGCGTGAGAGTTTCCACTCTGCACACGGCGCCACTAGGCCTCCTGCTTCTAATCTAAGGATTCAGCATTGTAGGCCTAGCGATTCTAAAGTCTCTGAGAATAGTTACTTACCTGCTAGTAATTCGCATTCCACTTCCATAGTATATGGTTTTTCGTGCCCCTCGGGCATTTGTGTAAATTGTGCGACTTTCAGTATTTCTTTAAGAGTTTTGTATTGTGCTTAGCTCCCTGTCCTCATAAAGAGTCCAGGGTTGTTGTGTTATAAATAAATATCCTTTTTTTTCATAACAACTTGTGTGGTGTCCTTTCACTTGGTGTTCAAGGGGTATATGTGATGGTATAACAGCTGGCTTAACACGCCCTCTAGAGTTTAGCCTAAAGACTGCTCTTGTCCATGCTACTGGGATAGCTGGTCTATAAGGTTGACTTACAACCAATCATCAATAAGGGTCGTTTGGAATGATACATAGTGATCACTAGAATAGTGAGCACTGCATATCAGGCCAACTTCTCACAGTGGCAACACCTGAGGCGGAGGTTGCGCAGACTGCGTTGAAGGTTCCGAAGGAAACCTGTTCCTATAGTCCTGCAACATCAGCTGAAGATCAGAGAGCAGAGAGGCGGGCATGGCCACCATGTCCTGTCCTAAACCAGTGGGACGTCGCTCTTGTGAAACATAGTGCAACTGTTGCTCTCCTGCATGCTCGAAATATTCCTCCGTGTCAGTGTCCTGCAGTTTTACATGCAAGTCTGAGGGACTGTAGGCGTCTCCATAATGGCCAAACTCATTCTCCTCTTCCTCCGACTCATCATCCAGGAGCATATTCGGTGGATGCGACGACACTCGTCGTGGACACGTCATATCCAGCGTAATTTTCATCCTCTTCAGTGGAAAATGCATCTTTTGACCCGTCGACGGACTCGTCGTCGGAGCCGTCGTCGACGGAGCAGCAGTCGTCGACGGTATAGCCGTCTTTGTCGACGAAGTCTTGGTCGTCGACGGGACAATCGTCGATGGTACAGCCGCTGTTGTCGACGAAGTCTTGGTCGTCGACGAGATGATCGTCGACGGCTTCGTAGACTAACCCGTCGTCAGAATCATCAGCGTCAACGTCGAAGTTGTCATGGTCGTCGACGTAGTTTTCATCGTCGACGAGCCCTTCGACAGCACCTTACCGGAGCTCATCATCGTCGACGTGGAAGAAGCAATCGTCAACGAACCTGGAATCTTGAATGACGATGAAGACGTCGACGTGGAGATCGCTACCGACGACGAGCCCGTCGACGGAGCCAAGAAAACAGCGGGAACTTTCCCAGAAGTAATCGTCGTCGACGTACCTGATGACTTTGTCGTCGACGGACGCTGTTTTTTCTCCGGACAGGTTCCAGGAGCGACAGAAGAGTGTTTGTCACCGGTCTTTTCTTTTTTTGGACGGAGGAGAAGTAATGGAAACCTCCTTTCTGTCCTTTGAGGCTGTAGCCAATCCAGTAGCCTGTCCCTGCCTCTCCTTTTCACTTCCGTGAGGCGATTGAAGGGGACCAGCCCTCTCAGACCTATCAGAGATCTTGTGAGGGGCATTAAGAGGGGGCTCAACTGAAGAAGAAGAACCAGGGGGAGACCTACCCCTCTTCCTGGACTTGTGAGAGGACGCTAGAGATGTAGAATCCTCTTCATCTGAAGAAAGCAGCTCCTTACGAGTCTTCATCTTTGGAAGCCAGGTCAAAAGGCGACCCTCTCTGTCACGGAGAGTCTTGGTAGAGAAGGTTCTACAAATTTTGCAGTCGGTGGCCTTGTGGTCCGGGTATAAGCAATAAATACAGTTGTCATGCTTATCTTCCACAAAAAGTCGTTTTTTCCCACAAGAGGCACAGGACCTGAATAGGACCTTCTTCTCCTTGTCAGACATCTTGATAGCAGTTGAAAAAAATTGAAGTAATCCAAAATCCAAAGATTGTAGAAAACAAACTGAGCAGAGCTCAGTGGAGACTCCCTAGCACAACGTGCGGTAGAAAAATCTGAGGCTCTGAGCTCTCTCAGGAAGGTTCTAGGGGGTGAGGCTGCTCTGATTGGTCCTGGCAAAAGTTTGGTCTCTTTTACACAGTGAGAGTGATAGGATACAAAATGAGATGAGGCCTAGGCCTTTTTTTCTCTTTTGTTTCTATGGTTTTTGTACTACCGAGGCTCCCATTCCGACGACGGGGAATGATACAAAGCATGGGAATCTATGAAAGTTCCAATACTGGGGCAACTACCTGACTACATAAATGTAAATAAATATGGAAAAAAAGTAAACAAATCAAGGATATTGCTGAGTTCACAAGTGTGACTTTGACTTGACTCTTCGCCATCACGAGAGATACAGGGCAAAATGGAGTCCCACAGAAATTTCCTTTGAAAACCTGTGCTGGTACCCCTACCTCACTGCCTTTCCAGAATGTTGTAACTCTACAGCTTTACTGTTCACCTGCTGAACTCTTGAGAAACATCTAGAAGTGCATAATGAAAAAGGAACAATGCAAGAAGTTGTGGGCTATTTGGATCTATATAAAAGATATATTTGCTAACCTGTTGGCTCGGTAGCTGGAGGACATATTGTCTCAGATCGTTTCAGATGAATAATAGTGTTTATAGTAGCGCATGACCTATTCAGACTCACCTGGAAGCAACTTTAGTTGATGAGCTGCTAGCAAGGGGCTCTCAATTAACCGGATTATTATGGATTTAAAAAAAGCCTTCCACAGGTGAGAGTGCGTCTTTCTATGGGCAAGACTGAATTCTGTACGAGTTTCACTAATGTCAACAAGGACTTTTTAACAGCCCTGCCAAGCATCACTCATGAGGGGTTAGAGTAACACATGCTGGCACAGTTATCCCGCATTACCGCACACAATGTCAAAGATCCTGTGAGTGCAGCCTGCTGTGCAGTGTGATGCTCCAGCCCAAGCAACTGGCCAGATCCAGGAACGCAGATCCAATGCTGCTGCCTCTGTAGCTTGTTTGGGGTCCAAGAGAGGTGTTATCTGGTGTTATTACCCCTGTGCAAGTGCCACCTTCCACCGTGTCTTGAAGCAGCCCACCAGCTGCAGTCAGTATGAGCGGTCACCCCCTCAATGCTGGGGAGCGGCTAGAGGCACCATACATACATACATTTTGCGGTGACAGCCGAGATGGAGAGTATAAGGAAAGAAAGTAACCTGCCCTACACTCCTGGCCTGCTCAATCTGGGGAATTAGGTTTTAGTTTGCAGAAGGTGAGATGAAGCTAGGTGTCCTTGAGTCAATATTTGAGATATGAGAACTGCTTTATTTTTTAATACTCACTTTATTCTCCAGGATGCCTTCTCCTAACGTTCAGAAACATATCGAAATACTCCTGTGAGTTTTTCTAGCAGGTACTGATACATTTCTTAAATTATTGATAGGATATTAGTCCTCACGGATCTCGGACCTGCGGCTGACCGGTGCCCTGCACAGAGACCCGCCAGGCAGCGTCTGTGCTCTGTTGGTGCAAGTTGGAGGACAAACAGAGCTCACCATAGCACATGGTTGCCAGTAGTTAGAGAAAGATCAGGCCCTCTTGTGTGTCTCTTCTTTTGTTCACAAGTAGGAAAACAGACTGTATAGCAAACCAATTATTGTTATACCGCCCTAATAATAAATATACTCACAGTATTGTGCGACCTTAAATGATTATTGGCTGAAACAAAATGATATATAAAAATTCAGAGACCATTTTATTTATATTTGTTTCTCTTCTATTTGTTATACATATTATTTATCATTTTTAAGTGTTTTTTTCAGTTAATTACACAAATTACATTCAAATACATACATTACATATAATCACATAACAACACAAGAAAAAAGGAGAGGGACGGTGCTATACGATATATTCGGTCGGTGGAGAATTTGAAGGAGGCAATGCGGTGAAATAGAACTACAAGCGTTTCGGCCAGTAGCCTTCGTCAGGTGACCGTCACTCGCAAGTTAAAGACATGATAATGTGCAACATAGATAGACGTGGTATCTAGTGGTGCTTCACTTTAGTATTCCCAATAGTTATTATTCCTGGAGACAGCGTTTCATTTGTACTTGTGGGGATCTTTTACAGGTCCCTGTAGTTAGTGGACATCTGCGTACTGGACAGGATTTTTTATCCTTCGAGAAGAAATACCAAGGATGTTTCCTAATTTAAGTACTGTGTATCGACCTTTCACAGTGTCTTGATTTAGCTGCAGAGGACTCGCTCGTTTATGTCAACATTCTTATTTCGAATTCTAAGCCAAAGACATCCGTCTAATTGTTTCTCATTCTGATATGGGTCTGATAATAGAGTAATCTTTGTCTGTAATCTGTCGGTCGGATTGTCTTTACTTTTATGTGGCTTTACGGAACACGGGCGTTCTCGTCTGGCATCTGCTTGTCTTTACAGCCAAATGTCTTTTGTTCACTCAACCAATGTCCCATCTTTCCTGAGCATTTCCCAAGCTCTTGAGGAAACTCCCTCTGATGATTCTGGACTCAAAGACTAAAGTCATTCTTTGTAAACTCGTCACACTGTCCACATAATCTGGCAAATGTGCAGTTGCACAATAATCTCAGCAGCAGCTGCTTCACCCCTCTGATCTAGAGTACCATCCTATTACACGGTCTTCAAACAAAGATGGAAAACTTATATCCAGGATGTGGAAGCAAGCTCTGTTTTAAGTTCATTTCTAGACCCTAATATTGCACATGAGATGGTAATTTCTAAATTTTCCATTATTTGCATTGCCACTTTCTTTTACCCACAATAAAAGGCTACAACACTTCTCATTAAAGGAACTGAAATGCCACACACAAGCATAGTGAAAACGTGGAAACGTCATATATAGCCAAATTGGAAACTTGGAACCTATAGTTTAAATACAGACAGTTTCCCTTTCAGATTCAATCCGGTCTGGTGGAAAAAAGGGCTCTTGTTCGAAGCACTTACAGTAGATTTCTCAAAGCATATCACGAACAGTGGTTAACATTGAAAGGGCAGTGTAAAATACTGGAACAAACAGGTGGGTTTACATCCTGTTATACAAAAAAATGTTAGTCAAAGTAGAGATTTATTTGACGTATTAATGGCATCTTATAAAATGACTTTAGTGAAGAATTCTTCATATGAGTTCAAGTTCAAGTTCAAGAATTTGTATAGCGCACTACTCACCCATAGGGTCTCAAGGCGCTTGTGGGAGGGGGTGCATCATTTATCGAATAGCCAGGTTTTAAGTTCCTTTCTGAAGGAAATGTGGTTCTGTGTGAGGCGGAGGTGGGTGGGGAGAGAGTTCCAGGTCTTGGCCGCCAGGTAGGAGAAGGATCTTCCTCCCATGGTGGATCTGTGGATGCGCGGAACTGTGGCAAGCGCTTGGTTGGAGGATCTTAGTTGGCGGGAGGGTGTGTAGAAGGATAGTCGTGTGTTGAGGCATTCGGGTCCTAGTTTGTAGAGGGCCTTGTGAGCGTGGGAGAGGAGGCGGAACGTTATTCTCTTGATGACGGGAAGCCAGTGTAGGTCTTTTAAGTGGCCGGTAACGTGAGCTTGGCGAGGGATGTCCAATATGAGTCTGGCAGATGCATTTTGGATGCGTTGGAGTTTTTCTGTAATTTGGCTGTGGTTCCGGCGTAGAGGGTGTTTCCATAGTCCAGTCGGCTAGTGACTAGTGCGTGGGAGACAGTCTTTCTTGTTTCGGTGGGGATCCAACGGAAGATTTTTTTGAGCATACCTAGTACGTTGAAGCAGGAGGATGAGACGGCGTTAACTTGTCTGGTCATCGAGAGGGAGGAGTCTAGGATGAAGCCCAGGTTGCGTGCGTGGTCTATGGGTACTGGTGCTGTACCCAGGGCCGGAGGCCACCATGAGTCGTCCTAGGCAGAGGGGGATGATCCTAGGATGAGGACTTCCGTTTTGTCGGAGTTAAGTTTTAGGCGGCTGTTTTTCATCCATTCGGCTACTTCTGTCATGCCTTCATGAAGATTGGTTTTGGCGGTGTTAGGGTCCTTGGTGAGGGAAAGGATCAGCTGGGTGTCGTCCGCGTAGGAGATGATGTTGAGGTTGTGTTGTCGCGCGATGGATGCAAGGGGACTCATGTAAACATTGAAGAGGGTGGGACTAAGTGATGATCCTTGTGGGACTCCACAGATGACTTCGGTGGCCTCTGATTTGAATGGGGGGAGTCGGACTCTCTGGGTTCTGCCGGCGAGGAACGAGATGATCCAGTCCAAGGCTTTTCCTTGTATTCCGACGTTGCTGAGTCGTTGTATGAGGGTGCTATGACAGACTGTGTCGAAGGCGGCGGAGAGGTCGAGTAGGATTAGGGCAACTGTTTCTCCGTTGTCTAGCAGCGTTCGGATGTCGTCTGTTGCTGCAATGAGGGCGGTCTCGGTGCTGTGTTTGGCTCGAAAGCCGGACTGTGAAGAGTCGAGGGAGTTATTGGATTCAAGGAAGGCGGCGAGCTGGCTATTGACGGCTTTCTCGATGACCTTGGCAGGGAATGGGAGGAGGGAAATGGGGGTTTCTTCAGGAGGGCACTGAGTTCGGCGTGTTTCCAGCTCTCCGGGAAGGTAGCGGAGTTGAAGGAGCAGTTGATGACATCACGGAGATGGGGTGCGATGATGGAGTCTGCTTTGTTGAAGATGTGGTGGGGACAGGGGTCCGTTGGCGAACCTGAATGGATGGAGTTCATTAGGCGGGTGGTGTCTTCAGTGGTGATTGGGTTCCAGGCGCTAAGGTTGTTAGAGAGCGTTTCGGTTTTGGGAGTGGGTGGGGTGGGGTGGGCTGTTCTTTCGAACTGTTGTTAAAGCTGTTATGTATGTCGGCGATTTTGTTGTAGAAGAAAGAGGATAACGAGTTGCAGAGGTCTTGGGAGGGAGTAATGTCGTTTGAGGCTGCGGTGGGGTTGGTAAATTCTTTGACGATGTTGAATAGTTCCTTGCTGTTGTGGGCGTTGTTGTCGAGTCGATCCTTGAATGCTGATTTCTTGGTGGATCGGATCAATTGGTGGTGTTTGCGGGTGGCTTCCTTGAAGGTGGTCAGGTTGTCAGTGGTTGGGTTTTTTCTCCATGTTTTTTCGAGAGTGCGGAATAGTTTCTTTGAATTCTTAAGGTCATCGTTGAACCAGGGTGCCTTTTTGCTGCTTTGTTTGATCTGGTGTTTTTTTAGGGGCGCTAATTCGTCAACGCTGTGAGTGATCCATTGTTTGAGTTTGGTGGCAGCTACGTTTGGATCCGATGAGAGGGCTGGAGGATTTTGGTTGAGCGATGTGAGGAGTTGGTCAGTGGTGATTTTGTTCCATTTTCTTCGAGGACTGGGTTGTGGGGGGTTGTGAGTTGTGGTTGTTTTGTAGCTGAAGTGAACACAGCTGTGGTCCGTCCAATGGAGAGTTGTGGTGTGATTGAAGGAGATGTGTTTGCTGGAGGTGAAGATAGGGTCAAGCGTGTGTCCGGCTAAGTGGGTGGGGGTGTCAACAAGTTGTTTGAGTCCGAGATTGGCCAGGTTGTCCATGAGGGTGGTGGTGTTGCTGTCGTTTTTCTTTTCTAGGTGGAAGTTGAAATCTCCCAATAGAATGTAGTTCTCGGAGGGGAGGGCATGTGGGCTGATGAAGTCAGTGATGTCTTCGCTGAATTGTTTACGGGTTCCTGGTGGTCTGTAGATGAGGGTGCCTCTAAGTGTGGTCCTGGGGTCGTGTGGATCTGGAAGTGGAGGTGTTCGGCGGTTGCCAGGTTATCGTCGGAGCAGGTCGTGATTCTATTGGTGTTCTTATGGACGATGGCGATGCCGCCTCCTGTTTGGTTGGTGCGGTCTTTTCGGATGATCTTGTAAGCGTCCGGGATGGCTATGGCGATGTCGGGTGCTGATGATGTGTTCATCCAGGTTTCTGTAAGGAAGGCGATGTCCGGTGACACAGTGTCGAGTAGATCCCAGAGTTCGGTGGCGTGTTTGTGGATCGAGCGGGTGTTTAGTAGGATGCATTTTAGGTGGTTGGAGTCGGAGCTGTGTTTGGAGGTCGTGGATTTGGTGTGGGTCTTGATGCAGGCGAATTTGCAGGAGTGGCAGGCGAAGGGACCGTGGGTACTTCCTGGGGCAGCTTCGTAGCATTGTGGCGTGCGTCCGGGGTTAAGGGCTAAGAGGGTGGGTGCATCATATGATATGCGAGAGGAATGCGGTTTGCGGGGGCCAGTGGGTCTGGCGCTGGGCGCGGTCCAGGCTCGGACGGGCGTAGACGGGCTTACCTTTGGCGCACCTTCGGCGCGACTGGGGCGCGACCGCTGCGTGCAAAAGCATCTGTCATATATGGATGGTGGAGGGGAGGGGCGAGGGAGGGTCAGCTGGGAGGCGGGGCGGGCTTTGGGGGACGGGCTCTGAGGCACCACAACAATAAGTAAAATGGCGGCAGCGAAATAAAACGAAACTGGAGGTAGGCTGGGGCACAGACAATCAATAAGAAAACAAGTTACTTACCTGTAACTTCAGTTATCCAGTATTGGTATCTTTCATAGATTCACATGCCTGAATCATTCCCCGTCGTCGAGGCGGGAGTCCCACGGTAAATAAAAAAGCAGTGCCAAAAGCACTTTGTAGTAGTAGGCCCTAGAAAAGGCCTGAGGCCTATATTATAGTAGCCTATCTACATCATTATGCTAAAAGGACCAAAGTCTTTGCTCCAACCAATCAGCTCACAGCACCCTCTAGAACCTTCCCTGCAGAGCCAGCTCTCCTCAGATTTTCGTAGCACAAGTGGGAACAAGTATCCCAAACTTAGAGAACTGACTCGCCGGGGAGGAGGGTGGGTGCATGTGAATCTATGGAAGATACCAATACTGGATAACTTAAGTTAGAGGTAAGTAACTTGTTTTCTTATCCAGTATTGGGGTATCTTTCATAGATTCACATGCCTGAATCAGAATAGCAAGCAGTAAGCCAGGCAAAGTCGGTTGCGGATGGTGGGAGACTTATTGCAGTGCACCCCCATGAATGTATCGTCAACAACCAACAAACGCCTAGAGATTGATCTATTAATAAATCATGTTCAAGTTCAACATTGAAATTATGCATTTTCTTTCTGGAAAGAAATCTTAAGCATCATACAAAAATACACAACATGTTTGCATATGTCTGCATATTCAAAACAATCTAATGAATTGCATGTACTTTATATAAAATAAGTGAACATCAGTACCTGAACATACTCCTTATGGAAACAGGTGACGTAAAACAGCTTGGCCCACTGCTGCATCATCCTGATTTGCTGATTGCAGGCAGTAATGTCTTGTAAACGCGTGGACATTCTTCCATGTCGCAGCACGGCAAATGTTCTCAAGCGTCACTCCTGCAAACAAAGCCGCAGACGCTGCCACAGCTCTTGTGGAGTGAGATCGAACAGATCTTGTCAATGGTCGATTAGCCTTGACGTGGCAGAATTGAATAGCGGATGCGATCCATCTTGAAATCGTGGCTTTAGTAACCGCTTTTCCCAATGTAGTCTGGCCATAAGCTACAAACAGTTGATCTGACTTTCTCAAAGCCTTGGTTCTCTGAAGATAGAATTTTAAGCATCGTTTGATGTCCAAAGAATGCAATGTTTTTTCAGCCGGGGTTGACGGGTTTGGAAAGAAAACTTTCAGCTTGACAGGTTCATTTAGATGAAACTGGGAAGGCACTTTCGGTATGAACGTTGGATTCGTTCGCAAAGTGACATAGTCCTGGGAGAAATGTAAAAAGGGCTCCTTTATGGAGAAAGCTTGAATTTCTCCCACTCTTCTTGCGGAAGTTAGCGCCAGTAATAAAGCAACCTTCCACGTCAAGAACTTTAGGTCGGCTCTATGGATAGGCTCGAACGGATGCTTCATCAGCTGTGATAGAACCGTGTTGAGCTCCCATTCCGGTGGTGAGGGCTTCACTGGGGGATAAGCCCGGAACAGACCCCTCATAAATTGCTTGATTAGCGATGAAGAGCAGAATGATTGAGTGTTAGTCATCTTTCTGTACCTGGATAAGGCCGCTAAGTGGACCTTTATTGACGAAAAAGAAAGACAAGATTGCGCTAAATGCAATAAATAGGGTAATATCTTTTCTGCCGGCGTCTCTATAGGGTGTAAAGCACTAGAGATGCACCATGTGCAAAAACGCTTCCACTTGAGACAATAAGTTTTTAATGTACTCTGGGCTCTTGTTTTCTCTAAAATGTCTCGGCAGTCCTGAGGAATTTGGAGATGTTCGAATTCTAGGAAATTAGGAGCCATGCGTGCAATTTCAGCGATTGAGGATCTGGGTGAAGTACCTGACCCTCGTTGCGTGACAGTAACTTCTGAGTTACACGCAGTTTGATCGGTGGTTCCTGTGAAAGTAGCATGAGTTCCTGAAACCAATACTGGCGAGGCCACTTGGGAGCAATGAGGAGAAGGCGACAACTCTCCATTTTCATTTTGCGCACCACTCTTGGAATCAGAGGGATCGGAGGAAAAGCGTATGCATAGGTCCCTGACCATCGCATCGAAAGGGCATTCCCCCTTGACCCCTGTTGAGGATATCTGCTGGCGTAGTACCGGCATTTCTTGTTCTGTTGGGTTGCAAATAGGTCCAACTTGGGTTTGCCCCATCTCTGAAACACATAGTTCAACTGGTCGTTGTCCAGTTCCCACTCGTGGCAATCTGACAATGTTCTGCTCAGTTTGTCTGCCAAGGTGTTGTAGAGGCCTCTGACGTGCTCCACCTTGAGAGTTATGTTGTGAACTGTTAACCATTTCCATAACTCTTGGGCTTGTTTGGATAACGTTGCTGATCTCGTTCCTCCCTGCTTGTTGATATAAAACATGCTTGTGGTGTTGTCCGTTCTGACCAGAACCGAGGATCCTACTATCCTGGGGAGGAACGCTTGAAGAGACAGGCAAATGGCTTTCAACTCTAGACTGTTGATGTGGCATTTCTTGTGTTGCTGAGACCATTTTCCTTGCACTTGCAGGTCCTGGAGATGACCACCCCATCCCTCCATGGATGCATCCGTCGTCAGAATAAAATCCGGAGGATTCTGCAAGAATGAGAGCCCCTGTTCCAGATTGCTGATCTGAGACCACCATTGGAGTGCATGCACCATCCTGTTGGTGATTGTGATGGTGTCCTCGAATGAACCTGTCGCTTGATGCCATTGACAGTTTAGCTCCTCTTGCAGTGGCCGCATCTTTAGACGCGCCAATGGAATGAGGTTGATGTCTGAAGAACACATCCCCAGAAGTGATGCAAATAGGCGAACTGAAAGTGACCTTCTTCTTGCCAGTTTTTTGGCCAACGCCTGCAGTCGGAGCTGTCTCTCTCGAGATAAGAATGCCTTGCATTCCACTGTGTCCAGGCAAGCTCCTAGGAACAACAGGTTTTGTTTTGGATCCATTTGAGATTTGGTTTTGTTGATTGTGAGGCCTAGCGATGCGAAGAGATTGCGGCATATTGTAATGTCGGATCTTACTTTGGCCTCTGATGGACCTTTGACTAGCCAGTCGTCTAAATACGGGAAGACCTGCACTTTTGCTGCCCGAAGAGCTGCTGCCACAGGGGCCAGGCACTTCGTGAAAATCCTTGGGGTCGACTTGAGGCCAAATGGGAGAACTTTGAATTGATAATGGGCGCCGGCCACCGTGAAACGGAGGTACTTCCGATGGTTTGGGTGGATTGGGATGTGGAAGTATGCATCTTCCATGTCCAAGGAAGCCATGTAATCTCCCTCGTTGAGGCAACTGAGAATGTCCGAGAGGGTGACCATTCGAAATCCCTGCTTCTTGAGATATTTGTTCAGATTGCGTAGGTCTAGGATCGGTCGCCATTCCCCTGTTTTCTTTTTTATGAGGAAAAAACGGGAATAAAAACCTGCCCCTCTCTGATGATTTGGAACTTTCTCGATTGCGTTTTTGAGAAGCATAGCTTGCACTTCCTTGAACAATAAGTGAAGACGAGGGGGAGGGGGACCCCTGGGCGGAGTTGTTGGAGGTTTGGTGATGAACTCTAGGGTGTGACCATGTCGGATCAAGTCTAACACCCACCGATCCGTTGTTATATTCTGCCATTGCTGTTGGAATGCAGATATCTTCGCGCCCACGGGAAGGTAAGGGATTGGAGGTGGCGCCCAATTGCTCTCACTGTTTCTTGTGACTGTCTCGTCCTTGGTTGTTTGCGCGCCTTCTTCCTCCTTGGCGAGAGAAACCAGCCGATCCAGATTGTCTATAAGAGGACTGATAGTTTTGGCGGTATTGTTGTTGATATTGCCTGCCTTGCTGGTAATAACTTCCTCTGGACGAATAACCTTGTCCTCTAGCTCCTCTGAACGATCCTCTTTTATATTGCAATGATCCTAGTGACTTTGCAGTATCTGTGTCAGTTTTAATCTTTTGGAGAGCCTCATCGACATGCTTCCCAAAGAGGGACTCTCCGTCATATGCCATGTCCAGTATTTTCAATTGAACTTCCGGACGAAATGTAGTGGCTTTTAACCACCCTTGACGTCTCAGGACAGCTGCCCCAGCCAACTGTCTGATATTCGTATTTGCCATATCTAGAGCGCAGTCGATGGATTCTTCCGCTGCCCGCTCTCCTTCCATTAGAACTTTCCTGGCTTCTTGTCTTTTGTCCTCTGGCAACAGCTCTATGAAGCTAGCCATCTCTGACCACATTTGGCGATCGTAGCGCCCAATAATCGCCATTGAATTTGCTATCGTGATGGATGCTGCAGCCATAGTGGAAAACTTCTTCCCAATAAGGTCTAATCGTCGCCCCTCTTTATCTGGTGGAGTAGAAATAGGGGTAGCTGGGTTCTTTGACCTTTGTTGCGCCGCCTGAGAGATTACCGAATCCGGGCGTGGATGACCAATAAGGCACGCCGGACTAGAGAGCGGAGCACGATATTTCTTTTCTATTCTGGGCAACACAGCAGGCACAGATGCAGGGTTTTTCATTATTTTTATGCCTTCCTTCCAAATATACTCAATAATGGGAATGGCTCTAGATATCTTTCTTGTTTCCTCTTTAAAGTCATGGAGAAAACACTCCGTTTGCTCCACTATAACCAGGAGCTTAAACCTGGTTGATGCCCTCTGCATCAGGTTGTGAAAACCACCTACATCTTCAGGTGGTGAATCTGAAGGTTGTGGAGTTGGAGTGGATGGCATGGGTATAACGTATTCATCCCATGGGTCTGATGAAGGTATGTTAGGCAACTCTCCATCTTCTACCTCCTCTTCCGATGACGTATCCGGAGTTTGTGGAGGCAAGACCGGTTGCAGAGTTTCCACAATTGGAGAAACCGGTGGATGTTGCTGAGGAGGAACTGCAGTATCGGATTGAGGTACTTGCGGTGGAAAACGCTGCTTGTAATCCGCCAGCATAGCCTGTAAGTCTTGTATCAAATTAGGCGGCAACTGAGTGACTTCCGGGACCCTAGGCCATCTCTGATGTTCCAATGTATGAGGCACTATGATATCCTCCTGGTAGTAGTGTTCAGCGTAGGAATCGTCTTCATCATCATCTTGGCACTTGATGACAAGCTCGGATGGGTGACGTGCCACACCAAAAGCACCCTCATCATCATCGTCTTCAAAGTCATCTTCTTCATCATCAGCATAAGTTTCTAGAAGATGAGAAGGCATAAGTGGTGATATATATGAACCTTGTTGTCTCTTATAAGACACGAGTTGAAAGTTTTTTGTCGCTATTGGCGTACAAAAGGCCTGATTCCCAGTGGTAGGTCTTAGTAAAGCTGATCCCATCGATCTTGATGGCCCCGGTGACCAAGGTGCATCCACCTGCTGAAAAGATGCCGTTGTCGACGGGTTTATCGTCGACGAGATAGACGATGAGGGCATCGTCGACGATAGACTTGCCGTCTACGGGACCGTCGTCGATGGGCTCGACGTCGACGGGACAGTCGTCGATGGACTCGACGTCGATGGAGCCACCGTCGACGGGACGGTCGTCGACGGGGCAACCGAAGACGGGCTCGTCGTCGACGGGATAGACGTCGATGCTTTCTTCGTCGACGAGACAGTCGTCGACGGCGGCGTCGACGACTTAGTCGACGGGCTCTTCTTGGATGACGAATTTTTCGATGATGATGGCGTCTTCGTCGACGAGTCGTCCACGAGAGTTCTTTTTGTCACAATACAAATCCTTGTAGACACAATCGGAGTAGTAACAGATGTAGTGGATATCATATCCATAGAAGAAGAGGTTGAAGTAGAGACAGTGGTCACTGGAGAAGAGACAGTAGAAGTCTTACTCACAGTTTTCTTTGCCGGATCGTTGGTGGCTGAGGCTCCAGAGACAGAATGTTTGGATCTCTGTGAAGAGCCTGAAGTAGAGTGGGAGGTCTTAGCATGCTTTCTCCCCTCACATGTCTTATCCTCTTGAGACCTCGCCCTCTTGCTAGAGGTAGAGGCTCTGTCGTCATCATCCGTGGAAGAGGATTTAAGCCACAAAAGGACTCTGGCCTCCCTATCCCTTAAGGTCTTGGAAGGGAAGGTAAGGCAGATCTTACAGCTTTTTGCCTCATGCTTGGGATACAGGCAATAAATGCAGTCCTTATGCTGGTCACCCACATGGACCCTCTTCTTCTCACATGTTCTGCAAGGTCTAAACAAGGCCTTCTTGTCAGACATCTTGAAGCTCTGAAGAAAAAACTGAGTCAAGACTCAGGGAGACTCCCTTCCACACGACGTGCAGTGAAAATCTGAGGAGAGCTGGCTCTGCAGGGAAGGTTCTATAGGGTGCTGTGAGCTGATTGGTTGGAGCAAAGACTTTGGTCCTTTTAGCATAATGATGTAGATAGGCTACTATAATATAGGCCTCAGGCCTTTTCTAGGGCCTACTACTACAAAGTGCTTTTGGCACTGCTTTTTTATTTACCGTGGGACTCCCGCCTCGACGACGGGGAATGATTCAGGCATGTGAATCTATGAAAGATACCCCAATACTGGATAATGGCTGCTCCAATGTGTCTTGCTAGCGTGGAATTAATCTAGTTTAAAGCAGGCAATGCACAGTCAACCTAGCGGTACAAATCCCGCTACAGCTATGAAAGCGCGACTTAAAGCGCCGTCTAAAATTACCCCAAAAGCGCTACAAATGTCTTAGATGTTTTATAAAGGCACTCGCACTACAGCGCTATGCTGTGTAGGAGGCAGCAGAAATGCGATTACAAATTGTGCAAGGGCGCAGTTAACAATACCAATCAGGAGCTGGGGTGAAGGGAGCGACCGCCTTCAGCAAGCGTCAGGACGCTTGCTGAAGGCGTTTAAGAATTATTGACAGAATAAACTGAATTTAAGAATTATTGACAGAATAAACTGCTAAGCAAGACATTTTAAAAAGGTACAGAATTGTCAAACTATTTTCATTTAAAGGAGGTATTTCACTGCTGTGATTTCAAAATTGGAACTGAATATGCATTTAGACCATCTCGTCTCTGAATACAAAAACAGTGCTTTTCTTACCAAGACTTTATTTGAAAGACTTTTATATAAACCAGCATTTTAATAAATGAGAACACATCTTAAATGTTAATTTCAAGCACTACTGACAAGACCCCCAGCTACTTGTTTGGTAAGATTCAATATTGTTCATTTAGTTTATTTGGCATCAGAAAACTCCAGTACTACAAAACAGGAAGACAGTCTCCAAATCTGAAGGGATGAAGATGGTTTCCATATGTAGATTTATAGTTCTGGGCAACAGTCTGCAAAAGATTTAGATGACTTTTAGGGCCAGTGTTTGTTATATTCTTTTATTTGACTTTTAGAGCATACAATCATCTTCATCTCCAGAGGTGACTTCTAGTAATAAACGGAAGTGGCAAACATCAGTTACTGTAATTCCATGGGCACTTTGGCTAGACATGGCCAGATGGGACGTTTAGTTTTGGAATAAGAACATTTTCAAATCTTTATTGAAAACTAGCTGATCTTTGACTGCCGTAATCTCTACTGGGAAAGAATTCCGCTCCATTACTGATCTGCATCAGGAATGCTCTTCCTCCCACTTTGACAGGGAATTTTTACATTAAAAAAATATATTGCAAGCTTTTAATGAACAATATATAGAACATACATGAAGATGTTTTCAGTCATTTGGGTATGAGTTCACATGTTGCAATTCGGATAAGCTATCTTCTACAATGACTTCAAAGAGTTATCAGCAGGATAATCAAGTCATCAAATTGTGTCCGTGTTAATTTGCACATTATTATCAACCTTGATGGTAACAATGCAGAGAAAATAGAAAGTTCAAAAACTAAAGGACGGGTATGATGAGTCAGGTGAATAATTTTGTTGAGGGCGACATCGAGAAAGTGCGTGTAAATTCAAATGGGGGCATCTGTCTGATGAACCTCTAGCTCCTGATCTCAATGTAATGTTAGGGCTCCTTATGGTCTACCTGGACCGGTGTGGAGCACCAGGAGGGTGGAGGAGGGAGTGAGAAGTCTAGCGGGCGGAGTCCTGTATACCCCAATGCATAGAACGAGGAAGAGAACCAATCTATTTAATTATGTGGCATCCCGGTCGTTTAAGAGAGTCTACTGTCATCTAGTGTGTTCTTGGAAGGCAAGGCTCACTTCATCCCACTGTGCTGCGATGGGGAGTTTCCAGAGTCCTCTGGCCTCCTCCGTGTGGAGAGCCTCAGCCTCCGTCTTAGCACTCTGGAGTACTAGTGCGAGTCAGTGAGAAACATGCATGAGAGAAGGAGATTGCCATTTCATGGTAATAGGGCACAGAGCTAATGAAGGTGTGAGGTCTAGGAACCCGCTAGTCACCCCTTCTGTCTTAGGGCACATGACTAGGCCGAAAAAGGCAACTCTACAGGGAAAAAAGGTCTGGTCGGTCTGGCTCTGAAGTCAATGTGGTACAGACTTCTCTCCAGCAGGAGGATATAACAGGGCAGGCCCAGAATGTGTGCCATGTTTGCAGTGGGAGCAAAGCAGCAGAGGCAGTCGGAATTAGCCATATCGTATATTGTTTGGCGACGTGCAGGTGTCAAGTATGCTCCATTGTGTATGTTGAACTGCATGCATTGGAACCTAGCATTCCGTGAAACTTTGTGTGGGAGAGAGATGGCTATGGCCCATTCTTTCAGGGTGAGAGACCACCCAAGGTATTTGTCCCATGTGGATTGGAGGTTTGATAACAGATTTGGGTTTTTTTCGATTTGGAATCGCTCCAACAGCCAGGAGAATAGCTTACTGCTTGCCTATAGTGAAACGTGCTTGTGGTAGTGGGAGGGAGGGTGGTAAGGTGTCAGTGATGTCCCATCTGGAGGTCAGTGCCACCAGGATGCACCGATGTGTTAAGAATTGGCCTACAGGCAAGTCATACTGATCAGTTAATGTGTCTCAGGGATTCAGGCTCCATCTTGAAAGAGGACAGGGAATTTTCCCGTTTGTACAGGATTTTCAGCGGAATATTACTCTTTGTGGGATATTACTGCGCTTTTTCCTGTGAAAAAAGTCGAGCACCTCAAAAGTAATTCTCGGTCTAATAAGCAACTACAAAGTTGTTCTACATGCAGGGGTTTAAGGAACCATTTGTCCATTCTTACAGCAGTAAGTAAGCTGCAGTCATGTGTGAGTACAGAGAGACTCGTGGCTTCATAGGTTGGCTCCATTTGAATAACCAGTTTGAAGAGCACCATGTTGGAAACTCCAAAGCAGAAAATGATCCCGAATCAATCTTGGAGAAAAACATGCTGCTTTCATCCCACTGAATTTGTGGGTCCAAGGAAGATTCAGTCCCTGTGTCACTATTTTATATGGTTCCCAACTCCCTCCCTGAATGACTCTTCATATGTCCATGTCAGCCAGCGCTTCCGACTTCATTCTCTTGCCGAATCTTGCATGTAAAGTATTTCAAGAAATAAAAAGTTTAGACCCTTGATATGATGTACAGCTCTATTTCTGAAGAGTCAGACTCTGTTAGGAGGTAATCTATTCTGAAACAAGACCCACATCCAAAACTTCCCCTTACCATGACTTCGAAACATAAATACATGTTCCAATCTCCAGTTTCCATTGTTGAAATGAAACGAAATAAGTATTTGTAAAGCGCACAATGATCCGAGAGTGTCAAGACGCTGGGGGCAGTCGGGAACATTAAGCAAGCTATTGCCCACAGTCACGTGATGTTGGGCTAACCCGCCGCCAGTGCCGGGGATCAAACTGTGAACCCTGTGGTCCGGAGTCAGGCACCCTGGCCGCTGTGCCACACCTCTTCTTCTATTCTCGTGTTCCATTTAGCAACCGGGAAGCCAGTGATCATGGCCTAAATATTTAGAACAATCTACGTAAGTTTTGTCGATGATGTTGTTCAAATTCCCACCCTAGATAATCTGTTAACCTGGAGATCATGGCGCCTCCTAATTTTAGGGATATAGATTGGTCTTCAGTTTTACAATTATACTAAGATAATGAACCTGTTATTCAACTTGCTTCTCGCTCATACAAACCTCTCCACATCTTCTGTTCCGACTTTTCCAAAGCTACAAAGACCTCCTGCCATTCGCCACACTGTCAACCCACTTGCCTGCCTCTCCACCACTTGCACAATATGCTATATTATTGCTCTGACGTGCATCGCTTGTAGACACACAATCTGCACCGTAATTTTGCATCAAATGTCTTTTGGCTGGATTGTTTGGTATCCTTATATCTATGATCAAATCGATTCTCTTTGGTTCCCTAAATTAATTGTGGGTTTGCACTTATCTGGCTTTAAATTACACTTAACTCTTCCCTACTGCATTCCCTATCCTTCATAATCTTCCCAAGATACAAGACAGTTCGAATAAAGATATGCTCCCCCAACTCATGTTCTGCTTGTGACACCCTTGCAGGAAAAGTATCATAGCTGGCTTACTCACGACTGTTTAACTGTGTGACTTGTATGATCCACTTGACGCTTCATCACATGCCAGAGTTTAAAGCCAAAGAGCCCGCACCTTAGATGAATAGTGAGTTTTAAATGCAACTCTCACTGGTGTTTGCTTCCTGAGTCACTGTCCTACCACCAGCACCCTAAAAA
This sequence comes from Lissotriton vulgaris, assembly GCF_964263255.1. Lineage (NCBI taxonomy): Eukaryota > Metazoa > Chordata > Amphibia > Caudata > Salamandridae > Lissotriton > Lissotriton vulgaris. The sequence goes on from NC_141696.1 coordinate 1,487,659,788, forward strand.
CCGTCAATAGTGGGCAGCAACACGTTCTCGGGATCAGTTGGGGATATTTGCCATAAGAGGTGTTATGGAGGCCTCCCAGTTTATCAATACATGTGCGACGGGGCCCACTGACTCTTCGAGTTACCTTATTTGCTTCTGCATTTATGGCGGTCACTCTGCCCTCGAATTTCTGCCACAGACCCCACTCTGATCCTATTTCTTTCTTTCCCAATGGCTTCAGCTAGTTGTGCCCATATACTATGCATCCATCGGTACCCTAGAAAATATGATTAGGTCTGCTCCTCTCCCTCCCAGACAGGAGGTTGAGGTGTTTTGAGATGGTTTGGCTAAACTACTTTCCTTGTGGCTGCTTGTCTTTCACCACTGCAGGTGCCAGAGGTCCCCAAACTTGATTCCACTGCTTTCGGCAGAGGCAAACAGAGTCTTCAGATTGGCTCTTGTCAGGACCTACTCTGGCTATATGATGGACTCCGTTTCCATGGCACTTCCTACCACCATCTAACAGTCACCAAGTTACCCGAGCACATATGGCTACGTTGAGGAGAACAGAGACCCTGCTTCAGGCATTACATTTGAGGTCGTTTAGGTGGAAATACTCCGGTTTGGTGGGAAAGGTGTTTGCCAAATCACTTGAATCACAGCCCTGTTTTAGAAGTGGATGGGAATTTTGTATAGAGTGAACAGCGTCTCCCCTCACATCCTACCTAAGATTGCTAGACCCTCCATCATCTCCTGAAGGAGGCACCTGAATGTGAAACTTACAAGAAATACAAAATGGCAGGCTACAACATGACAAAATGAGAAATCAAAGTGGAAGTATCAAAAGAGAATCAAACTGATCTCCAATAAGTGCAGTGAGGCTAGTCCCAATAACACAAAATGAATTAAAAAGAAAAGAAAAGAAATACTTGCATTCATTAAGGCTTCACATTGAAGTAGTCGTCTATCGTGACGTTTTTCATGCCGCCAAAGTAGTCCAAGACCCAGATGTTGGTTATATTCAGCTTGGCAAAGAACCACTCGTGGTCTTTAGGCCAGCTGGCCATCTCCGGATGTCGACTGAACAACGCCTCCTTTGCAGTGTCCACTTCTGTTTCCTCCACCTATCAAATGTTAGCAAACATTAAAATGAGTAAGTGAAACCAAAACAAACATGACGAGCCTAATCTGACTCGATATGAGTAGGGAACGTCCTGTGACCCTCCCGACTGTGCTACATTACAGGGTCTAGCCAAACAGGGTTCAATAGTGGATTATTTCGAGTTGTATCTCCATACACTTGCACCTTTAGCCCAAGTTCGAGAATGGAAGCATTCTTGTGACACTACAGAAATCAATGAAGTCTGGCGTGCTTTCAAACGCCATAGAGGCAAATAAAATGCGAAAAATTGCTAGGCTGCCTTTTACGTGCAAAAATAGACCCAGGGCAGAAAAAGAAACACCATTAAAAGGCCATCATGCCTGGCTTTTTTCCTTTTAGTGAACATGCTTCCTCATAGGCTGGGTAATTTGTGTGTATGTTTGTGAGGCTGGGCTAAATTAATGCAATTCAGTGGAATGAACTATGATTGTGTAGTGTAGTTCCTATTTTCCCTATAGGCCCTGCGCATTGGAATAGCATAAACAGCAGTGTAGACGTAGGACTGCGGTCTTCTAGGTCTCTACTGACTATGTTAGACTTAATTTAGGTTTGCGCCAGCTAGCTCAGAGGTCACTGGAAACTTTCTTGACTGAATAGGAAGTGATCAGCTTCCTTGGCTCAGACAAGAAGTGATTCAGCTTCCGACAACCGCATTAACATGACAACTTTGCTCCTCAGAATAAGAGTCAATCTCTAGAGTCGTGTGAAACAATAGACAGCTATTTCACTCAGTCAGTTGTGCAGATTTACTTTCACCAGGATGCAGAGAATAGAGAGACGGGCGTTTTCAATAAAAGATATTATTTATTGAGCAGTCTTCCTTCTCATGCAAGAGAAATGAATTGCCACAATTGCAAGACTTGATATTAAGAAAAGTGCGTACAGTAAAAGGAGTATTACGAAATAATACTGTAAAAGCATTGATATGATTTCTTAGCCATAAGATAGTTAAAATGAATAAAATATATACATTTATATATATGTTAGCTAACAACCTCAACTGGTGCTTCTAACTACTCCTACCCCGGTGTACCTGACCTAAGCCTAATACAAGGGAGGGAGTAAGTGGCAGTTTAAGTTAAGTTGTTTTTGCCAAGAGTTTGTTTCAAGAATTCTCTCTAAGGGTTTAGTCAGCACCGTACCTCTGGAATAGAATGCAGGAGGTCTGGTATCTCCTCTCAGGACCCGATATCCCAGTTACCCGCAAGGGTAGGCTGGAAACGCCGGAGCTGGATTTTCTCGGCAGGAGAAAAGACAGCGTCTTTCTCAGCGCGTCAAGGAGGAGGGGCAGCGTCCGTGGGCTTCTCACATCTGCTGGGCTCTGCAAGGGGACAGCTGATCTGTTCCAGTATACACCACCACAGTGTGCTTGCTTAAGGCAACGTTGGTATATTTATACCTGAAAGGTGGCGAGTTTGACGTACGTTTTTGGACATAAGACGTCAATAAAGATGTCACTAAGAACTGGTCGTTCTTACAGTGCTCGCAGGAGTTCTATTACTAATCAAAACAAAGCAAGCGGGGCTTTCTCAGGTTGCTGGGGGTTTGAGATGTCGAAAGAACTCGGTGTGCTATCTAGGAATCTAAGGAAGTGGCTTCTGCAGTGTCATGGACTGTCATGAGCTGCAGAGACGAGTTACTGAAATATGGCTCTGATCGTTATGCCATTACAGGGGATATGTATTGATTATAGCCGTATAGGGGCATGAGGTCACAATATTGATCGGGGTCCTAGATAAAACACAACACCCACTCCACGAATTTATGTCCATCAAATTACAAAAAACTAAAGCAATAAGAAGCACGTGTATTCATACCCACCCCAAAATACATTTTGCATTTGAAATGGTGTACTTGAAATACATGGAAATGAATTGGTACTGTACGTTATCAAGCATATCAATAATTCAAAAAAATATTGCATATGTATTCAGTTGAACGACTTTGCGATTAATTACACATGAAAAAGACTCTAAATACAGTATAGAAGGGCGAGACTATTTCATCACAGATAAATGCAATTGCTGTAAAATGTGCTAGAGGCTAAGGTAACATTTTGTCTCTAGATCTACTAAAAATAGAAGCTCTGTTCTTTATGAATAGTTCTACTTTAAGCAAAGGACGTGTGCCAGAAAAAAAAAACAGTAAATATTTTGGAAAAATTAATTTCATGGTGAGCGGGGAAAAGTAGTTCAAAAACGCTTTTCAGTAGCTTTTGTTTATCAAAGCTGAAGGCCGAATTCAGAGTTCATGGGAACGCTGTGTGCCGGATTATTTTCCAAAAAGTTATTGTTTCTGTTCAGGAGAGAACATCATTTCAGACAGGCTCGCAAAGAATTGGTCTATGTATTCAGGTGATAGTGTGACCAAGTTCGATAATGCTGTAACTTGGCAGTTGTGAGAGTGATTCCTATCATCGATTTCAGGATCAGCAATGCTCACAGAAGGTCGTACCTGGGTGATGCTGCTTTCATTTCTCGCTTCACTGCCACCACCTAGTCGTAGTGCAGGAGTCTCAACGAATGCCGTCATCAGGATTGGTAACCGCTGGGGACAACACGATGCGTGAGCCGTTGCTGGACTTTAGCAAAGTATCGACGTCCATTGGTATGGCTGATGGTAGTACAAGACAGGTGTCTAACACGCATTCCTCTCCGCATAGCATACATCGAAGCACAGGTAAGATGCAGGTGTGCCATATAGGTCTGGATGAAAGAAACCAGGTCATATTCAGATCTCGTAGCCGAGCTATCCCAAGGACTTTAGTTATGCGGTCCCGGTAGCGTATTGCTAGGATCGTTTCTTCCATCCGTGCCGGAGTCATGTCTGCGTTTTGGTTTGCCATATCGGAGCAGGAGAGTCAAAAATAGAATACCTGCTACGATGCATAAAAATAGTGGTACGCCGCCAAAAATCGAATGTACAAAATTTGGAAAGATACCCAGGACCGCTTCAAATGGTATTAACAGTCCCGAAAAAACTGTCTTAAATACATTTGAGATACCACTGGCATTCGACATATTTAGTATTTGGCTGAGCATTTCTTTGAAATGCACCGGGCAATTTGTTGATGAAAGTGCATGTATCTCTGCCGCCGTCCTTGCAACTTGGAGATCATACGTCTCTTTTGATGACGTGATGGGCACTGTTGTCTGTAAAAGTACAGACTTCATTCTGCTTAAAGTATCAATTCGTATAGAAGAGACTTTCAAATTAGGCCAAATCGGAGTCACTGAGTCTCCAGGGCCGTTTGGATACAATGCTTGCATACAGCAAGTGACCATGGAACTCACGCTTAAGAGATATGCTTTCCCTGGCACCAAGCCACAACAGCTGTGATCCGTTATTAGAACGTAACTCCCGTTAGAAAGTTGCCTAAAGAATGGCTCTCTCTGTGTTGCAGGTGTGCCATGCTGGTGGCATGAAAGGTTATTCGAAGTACCCTCACAGGCCCCATGCAAGTTAATACCTTCGCACAAAAGTATACCGCTTAGTGATTGTTTACACTTATCACCACTAAGAAATACATTTCTGTTGTTTTCACTATAACATGTATGTGTATAAGGTAATTTCCATGATGACTTAATATATCCTTTACCCAACTTTTCATACTGGCCTGCCGGTATATACTCAAGGCAATTTTTAAATTGGAAAGTTGTTATCGGAATTTTGATAATCCTGTGTATTATCCATTCAATGACAGGTCTTTCTGACATTGTCAATGGCAATCTCTCAAGTTTTTCGATGCTCAGGATTGTATAGTCTGCTCCTTTCTGTGCCAAACTGATTTGTTTATCAGTAAGGTTAAAGATGGAAAACAATGACGTTGTGTTGATTAGACGCCATGGCACATAGCCCGAACGGAGATTTTGCAACGTCCATCCTAGCTGTACAATAGAACGTAATTGGGACTGGCCATGTTGTAACATTAGCAAGTCTTTGTCTATTATATCTATGGCAGGTGATACAATACTGTCCAGTGAATATATTCTGGAGGACAGAGTCATTAACCCATTGTCCATAACAGAAAGTGATTTTTCCAAATTAATACGATCAATTTCTCGTATTTTCTCGGCTGTTTCAATTTGAGTTTCTTTCCAAGCCTCGTTGTATGCAGCATATATGCTGGCCACTATGAAATGTTTTTGACGCTGTTTGAGTGGTCCCATAATGAAATCGCGCAAGTCAGCACCATCTTTAAGTAACGACAAGTGTTGCTTAATTTGTGCCAGTGTGGATGTTTGTAGCCATTCAAGGCAGAGTTTCCCTACACTGTATGTAGTTACTATCCCTGGATGTTGTCTCTGGGAGTATCTAGGGTCTGGTCTGGGCATTTTTAACCCCTGTAATTTGTTCAGGAATCTATCTTGACAGTTATTTGTGTCTGTAGGCCAGATTAACCACTTTTTCCAATCAGGATGTGTTCTGTTTTCATTTAAAATTTGGGATACGTCTATTTCAATATCTGTGGTTGCATTATCAGGTATTGGCTTTGGAATAGACGGTTTGTTAAGGTCTTTAATCTTAGCTAGGCCAAGACAGGTTGTTTGTTGAATTGTGTCATTCAGGAACATTATTTGTTCTGGGATCATGCAGGCTGGAAATAATGCTTCTTGGCCTTGCACCTGCCAATCTTTTGTACCCCAGATGGTTTTTGTTTCAATGTTATTTTTCCAGAAATCAAAACCAAATGTAATCATTTTTTCATAAAATGCTTCGGAATATATCAATTTAGTATTTGTCAGCATGGTTTTCGTCCCTGTTTTATCCAACAGTTTATAGTAAAATGTTTCTGCATTACTCGTGTTAAACCCTGAGAAGTATTGGAATTTCTCATAGAATGTTTTTGAACTGCTTTTAGGTGGAGTAGCACAATGTTCCCATTGGTTATATTTAAAAACATTTCTAGGTTGGGCAGATTTATGTAAATAGTGGTCTGCGTAATGTGAAAAACAGTACATCTGTTCATAATTAGATGAACCTTGTAAATAATCATGTTCTGTGAATTTTGCTGACAACACCAAATCTGACATCATATAATTTATACTTTTAAAGTCCCAATCATCAGAGAATGTACTTGGTTTTACAAAATCACTTACTGAAACCTTAAACTGGTGAGGATATTTCAAGATCTCGACCGGGCCATATATTTCATAGTCCGTTTTGTCCCAAACTACTCCTGCGGGTATTGGAATGGCTGTGACATTTACTGATGCTAGTTCTCTTTTCTCCACGTGAGATTATCTGTGTGGTTTCAGAACTAAGTTGATGTTCTGACTTGCCGTGTCCATTGAACTGTTATACATTTTCCTAAAATTAAAACTAAAATCAGGCATAGTAGGAGTATACGTACCCCTGATACAATCCAATGCTCAATCAATGGTGCATTCAAATATGCTTCCTTGATTTGATGAAAGAGTTCTGTTGCTTTTTCTTTAAAAGTCTTTGTTTCTGGCGTCACTTCTGGTTCACTTTGATCTTCAGAAAAGTTGTCGAAGTTGATAAAGTAGCCAGATGCAGTTCTGTCGATTGTTGGAATTGTTTTTTCAATTTGCCTTTCATTAGCTCATTCTGATGCTACATCATTGTAGACTGGTGTTTCATGACAAACTGTTTCAATTTGTGTTTCAAGAGGCACAAGTTCCATTGCATTTCTGCGTAGTCCTTTTTTATTCACTGCAGGTTTATCAAATGTGATTAGTCTTTCAGTTTGAACCTCTTGGATACTTGCAAATTTGGGTATTCTGTTACTTCTTGGGAGTCCACTTGGCCTGCTATTGATTATAGGCCACATGATTGTGGTTTTACCAGGTCGATTGATACAACTCGGTTCTCCTTTTTACCAGCAAGGGGCGGTAGTACTACTGATCTTGTTCCGTTGATTGCTAAGACAGGTACTGCTTTTCTGCAAGAAGGCCCAAATTCCTTCTTCACCGCTATTTTCTCTCTGACCAGATCCCCAATCTTTGGAATCCAGACAGGTCTTGCTGGGACAGGTGGTGTGTCTTCAGTGGTCGTTGGCTGCTGTTTTAACTTTATGTTGCTCAGGGCTTTTCTTGTTTCATTTAAGTCCTGTAAAACAGCCAAACGATCTTTGATATCAAAGTCTTTATTCTTATCTTCTACCACTGAAGAAAGACTATCTAAGTCCTGAACATGCATTCTAGTTCCGAACAATAGTTTGTACGGGCTGAAACCTTTTAGAGAATTTCTTGGCAGGTTGTTAAGACTACGTTGGACACTTATTAAATGTTTGACCCACCCATCACCCGAACCGAATACCCTAGCCGTTGTAGATTGCTTTATGTCTTGGTTTTTTCTTTCCACTACGCTATTTCCCTCAGGATGAAATGGACAAGAGAATCGCAATCCAATGCCCATGCTGGTCATGGCCTCCTTATAAGCTTGAGAGCTAAAAGCAGGACCCTGGTCAGAATGAAGCATGGCAATAGCGTATGTGCCGATAAAGACTCGCAGATCTTTTATAACAGTTTTGGCGTCAGCTGAGCCCTGGGGCCACATCCATAAGAATCTCGTACAGGAATCCACTGCGACCATGATATATTTATAGTTGCCATCCCTTTGTAGGGGACCACAGTGGTCCAGGTAAACACATGCTAATGGTTTATCTGAGATGAGAAGGGGTGTCTGCGCTGGTCGTTTCACTGTTGATACTTTAATTTTTTGGCATATTTCGCATTCTAATACATATTTCTTAGTTTGTATTCTCATACGAGGCCACCAATATCTTTGTTTTAATAATGATATTGTTGCGGAAACGCCAGCGTGTGCAGAAGCAAGCCCTTTGTGTGCCGCTGTAATTAGTCCTAACCTGTGTTCCATGTTTGGAATTACCCTATCCCCCACTCCAGGGATTCGAGCAAAAGGAACATTATTCGTATCCGTTAAATATAAATATTTTTCTGGAAAGCCTTTTGAGAGTGTTGTTGTATCATTTTTTACTGACGCACTGACAGCTTGTAGTATATCGCTGTCTATTTTTGTTTTTGACCGAGTGATAGCAGCTACGGAAGCCGTTTGAACAGCTGCCTTCGCGGCTTCATCAGCCAATGAATTCCCTGCAACGTGAACGCCATCACGTTGATGACTCAGAGTGTGTATCACGTGAGTCTTTTGTAGTTCCTTCTGTAAAAGAACTACTTGTTTCCAAAGCATCTTATGCTTGATTGTGGCACCTGTGTCATCTTTGTAATCATTTTGAACCCAGTTCTGCAAATCATTATTGTAGGAGTTGACGCAAAAATGTGAATCGCACACGATTAGTGTCGGGAATTCACGTTCGGCATTTTCAAGCGCCATCTTTAAAGATCGGCTCAGCGAGCTGAAATCAGAACATTTTCTCAGTGATTCAGTTTTTGTTATTTTCGGTCTGAATTTACCGCAGAGCCAGCGACCTTTACCAATCGCGCAGGCTGCATCGTAGGATTTATCTTCTACGTTGTAATGCTGTACAAATCTGTCTGTATAGATTATACAGGAGTACTGTTCAAGAGGAAGAATTTCGATTGGCAGAGGATATTCTTTTTCATATTTTAAATCATTCAGTTTTTTCATGTGCAGGGTGAAATAGTATTTCACGTCTTCTGCAGCAAGAGAATTTTCCCACTGTATCCATTTCGGATCCAGTGATACTGTAGGCAGGTTTACTGGGCTGAATAGTGCCTCGAAGGCGGATTCTGCTGTGAGAACAGTGATCCTTTTGCCTTGTGCTAGTGCTCGTTCTTTCGCTATAGCTGTTTGCACTGCCTTCACAGTATTTTCTGTGAGACTGAATGTTTTTTCTGCTTGTGTGTACAAATGTGATTTGTAAGCTATTGGTACCGTTTCTCCCTCATTAGAGGTCAGGTACGTGAATCCGCATCTTCCTGGGATGACTTGGATTACAAGGTTGCGTGTATTGTCACGTGTTTCTAATTTTGTTTTTGCTAACATGTCTGTTTGCAGTGATCTCAAAATTTCCGTGTGTTTTTGAGTCCAGTTGATTGGTTTAAAATCAAGTTTTATTAATTCGTAGAGAGGTTTAATTCTCTCTGCATAGTTTAGAATGTAAGTTCTTCCGAAATTCAGGAAGCCTAGAATCGACTGTAAGTTCTTCAGCGTTTTCGGTGCTTGGAGTACAGCGCACTTCTATAAGAAGTTGTCCGCTAGGCTTTTTCCTTCACTTGATAATTCGTATCCTAAAAATAATACTGTCAGATGGGCAATTCTTTACTTTTTAAAGTTGAATTTGTAACCCTCTGCTGTGAACCCAAGTATTATGGTGTTCACCCTTTTCAAGTGAGTATCCAAGTCGTCGTCTGTGAGATAGATGTCATCGACATAAGATAATGCCTCATCATCATACATTTGTAGTAACTCTGTTACTCTGGCTGAGAATAGTCCTGGGCTGTCCTTGAATCCCTGTGGGAGCCTACAGAAATTTTTCTGTGACCCCATTATTGAGAAAGCGGTCAAGTATCTGCTTTCTGGTGCAATATTTTGGCAAAAGAACCCATTAGATATGTCTAATGTCGTTTTGTAGTTTTTGCGAACTATGTTATTCATTAGTGCAGCACTATGCGAATTTTGTACTGCAAATGTTTTACAACATGAGTTAAGGTGTCTGTAGTCCAAGACTAGACGATACGAATCGTCCGGTTTGGACACAGGAAACAAAGGATTGTTCATTTGAGAGGTGCATGTTTCAATTACCCCTTGGTATTCAAGTTGATCTAAAATCTCCCTGACCTGTTTCTTAGCTTCTTGCTTAATTGGGTACTGCCTTTGTGCAGTTGGTTGACTTTTTAACTGGATTTTGTGAGGAGGAGAGTCCTCATCCCATCCTACATGATTCTTATATAATGCTGGTGCCTGGGCTACTGCCCATTTCCTTGCATATATATATTTAGTGTGAATTGGAATGTGATTTGAGAAGGCAGGCATAATCATTACTTCGCCATGAGGGCACTCCCTGACAAACTCTGGGGGCCAATCTTTCTCTGCTAACAGGATGTCATAGCCTTTTGAGAGGTTATCCCAAAATAGACCCCTTATTTTTCTAGTCTTATCTCCCTCTATACGCAGTGTTATTTTGTATATCTTATGAGGTTCGCTAACTCTGGTGTTTGCAGTTTCTACCTGAATGTATTCATTTGTGTCCACTGTCTCCAGATGACTCATCAGGATCTTGCGAGCTATGGTGATTTCTGCTGCACTGTCTAGCATTGTCTGTGCCCATTCTCCCTTTTTCAGCTGTGTCCTCAGTATTGTCGGCATGTTCGATTACTCTAATACTGGCTACCTTCTTCCTCAGGAATTGTATTTTTTTACTTTGAGCAGGTTCCTTGTCTTTGGACTTGGTGTGCTCTTCCCTTGGGTCTGACCGTCCTCTTCTTTCCGATTTCTGCGAAAAAGATCGAGAGGGACGTGTATCAATACTTTGATATCTATCAGGCTTTTTCAAGTTATCCCTATTTCTAAGGTTATATCTTTTCTCAGAGGGCTCCCTCTGGGGAGACTGGTGTTCTCGAGTCGGAGTTCTTTCCCTCCGTCGAGGAGACCTTCCTCTGGACTGGTAAACTTTTTCTTTGGGAGTGGACTGTTTGTTTCCATCCCAACTCTTTTTAGGAGTGTTTAGATTATTTTTAATAAATAATTTTTCAGGATTTTCGAGTAGTTGGGGTTTCACAGGTTTCCCACCCAAACTATCTCTACCTAATTCTTCATAGCATTTTTCTATAATTCTGGCAAGCTCAATTGGTTGATCTGTTATATCTGTTTCTTTCAATTGGGGTACAAGGGTATTTTAAGGGTTCAGGGCAAGGTTTGGGTTTTGTGGTACAGGGGTATTTTAGGGTTATGGGGTAGGTTTGGGGTACAGTGATATTTTTAGGTTTCAGGGCTAGGTTTGGGTTTTGGGGCACAGGGGTATTTTTAGGGTTTAGTTTGGGTTTTGGGGTACAGGGTTTATTCATAGGGTTAAGATGGGTTAGTGTTTAAGGGTGTTGGGGTATTTTAAGGAGTAAGGGTGGTTTATGATTATGGGGTGCAGGGGTATTTAAAGGGAGCAGGGTAGGATTAGCACACAATATGAGACATGGCATGAAGGGCGGAACGTACTGTGAGAAGTTGGCCTGATATGCAGTGCTCACTATTCTAGTGATCACTATGCATCAGTCCAAACGACCCTTATGGTGATTGGTTGTAAGTCAACCTTAGACCAGCTATCCTGGTAGCGTGGATACAAGCAGTCTTCGGGCTAAACTCTAGAGGGCGTGTTAAGCCAGCTGTTATATCATCACATACCCCTTGAACACCAAGTGAAAGGACACCACACAAGTGTTATGAAAATAAACAGTGTATTTATTAGAATCACAACAGCCCTGTACTCTTTATGAGGACAGGGTACTAAGCACACAACAAAACTCTTAGGAAAATACTTCAAGTGCACAATCTACACAAATGCCCGAGGGCACGGAAAGTTTTAGTGTTCTCGGGCGAACCCGATAAGGTAAGTCGGAAGCGACTGTGACCCTGGACCCTTAGATAATGAGGCTATGCAGGCACCGAAATGCCGAAGTTACCTAGCCCAGGGGCTGCGGCTGCACAAGTCTTTACAAGCCTTGGCAAATTCAGGGCCACGTGGTGGGCCTAAAATGGCGTCTTGAGTGGACCAGGAGGGTCCGGGGTGCTCCTCTCTCAGAAGGGAGCACAGGCCAGTCTGGAGCAACCAGACCAGCAGCGTTGGTTGTCGGGCGTCGTCGAGAAGGCCACAAGCCAGCGGCTAGTAACCAGACAACGTGTTGAGCAGTAAAGCGCAGAAGGGCCCCACGCAGATCAAGGAGATGCAGGGAGGCTGAACTTCGATGCTGGAGCTGCTCAGGGTCGGGGCTTCTCGGACCCCAAAGCACTCACCAGTGGATCCCTCGGCGGTCGTGCTGGTTGAAGAAATCGTGCAGGTTTTGATGATGGCCGGTCCCTCGAGGTCTCGTCGCACCCACAGATCTCAGCTGAGCTGACGATGTGGGTAGAGGTCAGAGGTGCCAGGGAAGCAGGTTCTCGTCGAGCTGGGCAGTCAGATTCCTGAGGAAGGACTTGCAGCAAACCGCAGAGTTCTTAGATGGGGCCTGCGGATGCAGGGTGACTACTCCTTAGCCACAAGGGAGAAATCTTGAGAAGAAGTCGAGAGTTCCTTTCGTAGAAAGTATTCTTGATTCAAAGATGATCTAATTTGGAAGGGTCCCCGCTCCTGCCTTTATCCTAAAGAAAGGGGTGGGTACGCGACTAGGTCCTGCCCTAGGGGTGGGACCAGGAAGGGGGGTAGTTACACCCCTCTCCCATGCCGGACTTTCCCCAGGTCAGGGGCTGGTGTGCCCCTGGAACTGGTTCTAGCCGGCAGATGCGTAGTGAGCACCGGGGTGCCACTCCGCAGTCACCTTCCTGTAAAGCCCTGCCTACCCAGGATACACAAAACCCTGTCTGGGATGGTGCGAGCACCGCCCCGGACAGGAAACCCTTTGTCCAAGCTCTCCTCGCTGAAAGGACTCCCAGCAGCAGGAGGTCAGACTCGTGTCTGTGGTGTCAGCATCCATTTTGTGGAGCTGAGGCTTCAGTTAACTTTAACCGGGGTTCACAGTTACATACATGTCGTGTCCCTCTAGAAGGGTGGAATGCCAACCCCGTCGCCAGCAGTGGTGAGGGGTCAGTATCCCGATTCGTATGACACCTTACTCGACATGTCTTGATAACGCGATACCGGAGTTAGCGATATATGGTACGCGTTATCATGGAACAGCCATTGGGTCTTGGTTCCGCAAGCTGCAACCGGGCTCGGCTCATGCCAGAGCCCAATTCACACGATTCCACGCACTCTGCCTTCAGGATTGTCAAGGCCTGCCATAGGGTGACTGATAGGAATTCGGGTGTCCATTTGAGGGTTAGATATAGGTATACTATATCTAAAGCAAAGGGCGAGTACGCCACCTTGCCCCAGCTGCCGTGCAGCCAGTTGTGTCAGATTTAGATGGCCATCCAGGGGTGGCATAATACATGCTTCAGCCCCTGGTAGGCCCTGGGTACACCGATGCCCTGAGTTACAGGGTCTGACAAGGTGGCCCAGTTCCAATTGGTAATGCACCTAAGGTACACATGTCAATTTAGCGAGAGAACAGCCAGGCTGTGGGTCTGATTGGCAGGCCCACAGCCAGAGAAAGTCGTAAACCAGTGAAACAAAAGCAAAAAATCTGGGTGATCATAGGATTGCAGACCCTACTCTCCTACATGACCCCCCCCCCCCCCCCCCAAACGTTGGGACAATAAACTAACCTTGACCAGGTGAGTCTTCTTGTTCTAAGTGGAAATACCTGGAGAGCCCATCTGCATTGCCATGATCAGTGCCAGGTCTATGCTCCACTGTGAAGTCCATCCCCTGTAGGGAAATGGACCACCTAAGCAGTTTGGGGTTTTCACCCTTCATCTGATTTAGCCATAGGAGGGGCTTATGGTCGGTCTGAATCTTGAAATGAGTGCCAAACAAGTATGGCCTCAGTTTCTTCAGGGCCCAAACCACAGCAAAGGCCTCCCTCTCAATAGCTGACCAATTTTTCTCTCTGGGGGTCAGCCTTCTGCTTATAAAAGCAATTGGCTGATCATTACCATCAAAATTCAGTTGAGATAGAACAGCTCCCACACCCAACTCAGAAGCATCTGTTTGGACAATGAATGGTTTGGAGTAGTCTGGACTCTTGAGGATAGGTGCTGTGCACATGGCCTGTTTTAGGTCATCGAATGCTTTTTGACAGCCTGCTGTCCACTGAACCTTTTTTGCCATTTTCTTACTTGTCAGTTCATTAAGTGGAGTCACAATCGATCCATAATTTCTGACAAACTTTCGGTAGTAACCAGTCCGGCCCAAGAAAGCTCGAACCTGAGTCTGGGTGGTTGGAGGAGCCCAGTCCCTGATTGACTGTATTTTGCTCTCCAGTGGTTGAACTTGGCCTCCACCTACAAGGTGGCCCAAGTATACAACCTGTGTCTGCCCTATCTGGCACTTTGTGGCCTTGATAGTGAGACCTGCTGCTTGCAGAGCCTCTAACACTTTCCTCAGGTGGACCAGGTGATCCTCCCAGGTGGAGCTAAAGACAGCAATATCGTCAAGATACGCTGCACAGAAGTCATCCAGCCCAGTGAGAACGTGATTCACCAGCCTTTGGAAGGTGGCAGGTGCATTTTTCAAACCAAAGGGCATTACCACAAATTGATAATGCCCACCAGGGGTAGAAAATGCTGTCTTAGGCTTGGCGTCCTCAGCTAACCTGATTTGCCAATACCCAGCTGTCAGGTCAAACGTGCTTAAGTAGTTGGCAGAAGCCAATCTATCTATAAGCTCATCTGCCCTTGGTATTGGGTGGGCATCAGTCTTAGTGACTGCATTGAGACCCCTGTAGTCTACGCAGAGCCTCATCTCTTTCTTACCACCCGGGGTGTGAGGTTTCGGCACTAGAACTACGGGACTAGCCCAAGGGCTATCCGAGGGTTCAATGACTCCCAACTCCAACATTTTCTGCACTTCAGTTTTGATGCAGTCTCTAACGTGATCGGGCTGCCTGTAGATTTTACTCTTGACGGGCAAGCTGTCACCAGTGTCAACCTCATGGGTACACCAATTGGTCTGACTGGGTGTTAGAGAGAACATATGCCGGAAGGATTGAAGAACCTGTTTCCAATCCTTCTGTTGATGTTCAGAGAGGCTGCCACAAAAGACAACACCGTCCACTGATCCATCATCAGGATTCTGAGTGAGCAGGTCTGGGAGAGGGTCACTCTCTTCCTCCTGTCCCTCATCTATCGCCATGAGCAAGCTCATGTCCTTCCTGTCGACATATGCTTTGAGCCTGTTAACATGGAGCACCCTGTGGGGGCTCCGGAGAGTTCCAAGGTCCATCAGGTAGGTGACCTCTCCCTTTTGCTCAAGAATCGTGTGGGGCCCAGACCATTTGTCTTTGAGTGCTGCTGGGGCCACTGGCTCCAACACCCACACCTTCTGTCCAGGCTGGTAAACAGTCAGGACAGCCTTTTGGTCATGCCAAGCTTTTTGGAGTTCTTGGCTGGCCTTAAGGTTTTCAGATGCCTTTTCCATGTACTCAGCCATCCGAGAGCGGAGACCAAGTACATAGTCCACTATGCTGGTTGCAGGCTTTTTGAGAGGTCTCTCCCATCCTTCCCTTACCAAACACAGGGGTCCTCTTACAGGATGCCCGTACAAAAGTTCAAAAGGGCTGTAGCCAACCCCCTTCTGCGGGACTTCTCTATAAGCGAATAAAAGGCAGGGAATCAGGACATCCCATCTACGCCGGAGCTTTTCAGGTAGTCCATGAATCATCCCTTTTAGGGTCCTGTTGAACCTTTCAACAAGCCCATTGCATTGTGGATGATAGGGTGTAGTGAACTTGTAGTTGACACCACATTCCTTCCACATAGCAGTCCAGTAGCTCGACATGAAGTTTGCACCTCTGTCAGAGACAACCTCCTTAGGGAAGCCCACTCTGGAGAACACTCCAACTAGGGCTCTTTCCACAACAGGTGCTGTAGTGGTCCTAAGGGGAATAGCTTCAGGATACCTGGTGGCATGATCCACTACCACCAGTATAAACTTGTGCCCTGATACTGTCTGGGGTTCCATTGGACCGACAATGTCAATCCCCACTCTTTCAAAGGGCACCCCCACCACAGGCATTGGTATAAGGGGGGCCTTTGTTGTGCCACCTGACTTACCACTGGCTTGGCAAGTGACACAGGAGCGACAAAACTCCTTGGTATCCTCGTTCATGTGAGGCCAGTGAAAGTGTGAGACAAGCCAGTCCCACGTCTTCATCTGGCCTAAGTGTCCTGCTAAGGGAATCTCGTGGGCCAAGGTAAGAAGGAAACCACGCTGAGACAAGGGGATAACCAGCCTCCTGGTCATGCCAGGCTTGGGGTCTCTTGCCTCAGTGTACAGGAGTCCACCCTCCCAGTATACCTTGTGGGTACCTGTGGCGTTCCCAGCAGCCTCAGCAGCAGCCTGCTGTCTGAGGGGTTCAAGGGAAGGGCAGTCTAACTGGTCCTTCCCCAGGTCTTCTCGTGAGGGTCCCCCTGAGCCCAGAAACTCAACTTGATCAAGATCGAGTTCTTTAGGTTCAGTTTCCCGCAATTCCTGGAGGTCAGCCTCCTCTGAGACTTGATCCTCGACCTGGGGCAAGGGGGACGGCGATGCCTTAACCCGACTGCTCTTCTTCTTGGGAGGTGTCTGGTCCATTGTTCCAGGATCCAGCACCGGTTCAGTGGGGCATCTTCTGACCTGTGACCTAGTCACAGCAAGCACATGTGCTGGCAAGCCTAACATCTCCATGTGAGTCCTGTGCTCCACTTCTGACCATTGTGATGACTCCAAATCATTGCCCAACAAACAATCCACTGGGAGGTCTGAACTAACAACAACCTTTTTCTGGCCATTTACCCCTCCCCAGGAGAAAGCATCAATCGCCATACTATGACTGGTAGTGACGTTGCTGGCATTGGTCACCAGGAAATCTGTACCTGACATGATCTGTCCAGGGTCCACAAAGTTAGGTGTCACCATGGTGACACTGGCACAAGTGTCCCTATAGGCCTGAGCCATTCTTCCATTGACTAAAGACGTCTGTCGGTATTTGCCCAAGGTATTGGGACTGACATCAGGGGACATATCCACATCCCCTGTACAGACAAGGACAGCCTGAGTGAGTGTGCCAACTAAGTTGTCACACCCCTCAGAACCCAAGGTTAACCCAACTAGTCCCTTGGGAGGTGCACTACTACTGCTGGCTGTACTAGGGGGCACAGGTGCCTTAGGGGCTGCAGTAGCAGGAGTCTGCCCTCCTTTCTTGGTGCACTCACTAAACCAGTGAGTTTTACTTTTACAGTATTGGCACCACCTTTTCGATTGGCCTTCTTGATTCTTCTTTTTCTGGGAAGCCTGACCCCCCCCTCTTTGGGTTGTTTGGGACCTGTCGAAGACTTCTGGTCATTTTGTTCCCCTTTTGAATCTTTACCCTTCTGGTCGGCTTTCTTCTGACCACCCTGGTTCTGGCCCTGGTTTTGCTTAACCCTTGTTCTGACCCATCTGTCTGCCTTCTTTCCCAATTTTTGGGGAGAGGTCAAATCCGAGTCGACAAGGTGCTGATGCAACAACTGGTTCTGACAATTGTTTAAAATCTGTTCTCGCATGATCAAATTATACAATCCTGTGTAATCAGTAACCTTACTGCCCAGCAACCAGCCCTCCAAAGCCTTAGTGGCACAATCGACAAAATCAGACCAGTCCTGAGACTGAGTTTTCTGGGTATCCCTGAACAGCAACCTGTACTGCTCAGTGGTTAGGCCGAACCCATCAATCAGTGTGTTCTTCAGGACCTGGTAATCGTTAGCGTCCTCAGCTCTAGTAGTGAGGAGCTTATCTCTACCTTTACCTTCAAAGGAGAGCAACAAGATAGCCGCCCACTGACTTTGGGGGACGCACTGTACAGTGCAGGCCCTCTCCAAAGCAGTAATCCATTTGTGGATATCATCCCCTTGCTTAAAGGGGGGCACTATCTTACTCAGGTGTCTAGTGTCTAAACTCCTGTTTTCCCTTGGGGGAATGCTGCCACCAGTGGGATATGTCCCACTCAATTCTTGCTCTCTAGCAAAGGCGAGTCTCTCTTTGGCTAGGGCAAGTTCTTCCCTTTCGATCCTCAGATTGACTTCCCGCACTTTAGCTTCGTACACTCTCCTCTGAGGGGATGTCATCCCTCTTTGAGAAGAGCCTCGAGAGCCATTGGTTCGAACGGATCTATTAGAGCCTCTCGACAGAGACCTAACTCGTCCATTCCCAATGTTAAGCTGGCCTGAGAGGGGCCCCAGGGGTCTCCTAGTACCATTCTCGTGCCGGCTTAAGTTGTCCCTGGTTAGCTGGCTAACTACCACTGGACCTTTGTCTGCCTCGTCCTCAGATGGCTCTAGATCCTCATCCTCCTCTTCACCTTCTGTGGAGAGATGGATAAGGTCAGGGTCACCTAAGGTTCCCTCGAGGGGGGGCATATTCCCTTCTGGATGAGAAGGGTCTGTGTTACCAGCCCTCCTAGCATCATAAGTCTCCAAGAGACCAATCAGAAACGGTATGGTAGGGTTTGCACCCTGTTTTAGCTTCCGAGATGTACAGATTTGTCGCATCTCTTGGAAGCTAAGTGCAGCATATCTGGAAGTGACCTGTGGAAGGTCGACTGACACAAGGGGAGACTCAGTGTTGCCTCCTTTGTCTGACATGCTGCTTCTAGTGTGGTGTAAGTGATGCACCTACCTACACTATATGTTTACCTACTGATCCTTTGCTAAGAGTTGCAGCCAAGGTGTGCTAAGCCTTGAGGAGCTACAACAGCTGGTTCAGTAGAACTCAGAGTATTCTAAGCTAAGTTATATGTACCTGGAGTACTTATGCGATCTTTAACAAGATATTCTTAGGATACGCGTGGTAAAACAACAGCAAGCTCAAATCCCAACCGCTGCTCACCAATGTGAGAAGTTGGCCTGATATGCAGTGCTCACTATTCTAGTGATCACTATGCATCAGTCCAAACGACCCTTATGGTGATTGGTTGTAAGTCAACCTTAGACCAGCTATCCTAGTAGCGTGGATACGAGCAGTCTTCGGGCTAAACTCTAGAGGGCGTGTTAAGCCAGCTGTTATACCATCACATACCCCTTGAACACCAAGTGAAAGGACACCACACAAGTGTTATGAAAATAAACAGTGTATTTATTAGAATCACAACAGCCCTGTACTCTTTATGAGGACAGGGTACTAAGCACACAACAAAACTCTTAGGAAAATACTTCAAGTGCACCATCTACACAAATGCCCGAGGGCACGGAAAGTTTTAGTGTTCTCAAGCGAACCCGATAAGGTAAGTCGGAAGCGACTGTGACTCTGGACCCTTAGATAATGAGGCTATGCGGGCACCGAAATGCCGAAGTTACCTAGCCTAGGGGCTGCGGCTGCACAAGTCTTTACAGACGTCGGGAGTCCTCGCTGACGAACCAGGAGCCGGAAGGAAGGAGTTGCTGGCCGGCAACCAGTGGAGATAGTTCGTAGAGATCCAAGCCTGGATCAGAGATGGATGACACCTGAAAGCAGAGGGGACCAAGTTCGTAACTACTAGCCAGTAGTCTGAGGGTACCAGGAGGGCACCGGATGATCGTCACCTCGACTAGGTGAGTGGGCGACGCTAGGCTCTGCAGTCTCACGGACCAGGAGGCGTTGTCGGCGACCAGGATGGAGGTGCGAGCTGTCCCACGAAGGTTGAAGCTGTCGGCGTCGCTGGGCCCAGGATTGGGGCAACAAGCCTTGGCAAATTCAGGGCCACGTGGTGGGCCTAAAATGGCGTCTTGAGTGGACCAGGAGGGCCCGGGGTGCTCCTCTCTCAGAAGGGAGCACAGGCCAGTCTGGAGCAACCAGACCAGCAGCGTTGGTTGTCGGGCGTCGTCGAGAAGGCCACAAGCCAGCGGCTAGTAACCAGACAACGTGTTGAGCAGTAAAGCGCAGAAGGGCCCCACGCAGATCGTGGAGATGCAGGGAGGCTGAACTTTGATGCTGGAGCTGCTCAGGGTCGGGGCTTCTCGGACCCCAAAGCACTCACCAGAGGATCCCTCGGCGGTCGTGCTGGTTTAAGAAATCGTGCAGGTTTTGATGATGGCCGGTCCCTCGAGGTCTCGTCGCACCCACAGATCTCAGCTGAGCTGACGATGTGGGTAGAGGTCAGAGGTGCCAGGGAAGCCGGTTCTCGTCGAGCTGGGCAGTCGGATTCCTAAGGAAGGACTTGCAGCAAACCGCAGAGTTCTTAGATGGTGCCTGCGGATGCAGGGTGACTACTCCTTAGCCACAAGGGAGAAATCTTGAGAAGAAGTCGAGAGTTCCTTTCGTAGAAAGTATTCTTGATTCAAAGATGATCTAATTTGGAAGGGTCCCCGCTCCTGCCTTTATCCTAAAGAAAGGGGTGGGTACGCGACTAGGTCCTGCCCTAGGGGTGGGACCAGGAAGGGGGGTGGTTACACCCCTCTCCCATGCCGGACTTTACCCAGGTCAGGGGCTGGTGTGCCCCTGGAACTGGTTCTAGCCGGCAGATGCGTAGTGAGCACCGGGGTGCCACTCCGCAGTCACCTTCCTGTAAAGCCCTGCCTACCCAGGATACACAAAACCCTGTCTGGGATGGTGCGAGCACCGCCCCGGACAGGAAACCCTTTGTCCAAGCTCTCCTCGCTGGAAGGACTCCCAGCAGCAGGAGGTCAGACTCGTGTCTGTGGTGGCAGCATCCATTTTGTGGAGCCGAGGCTTCAGTTAACTTTAACCGGGGTTCACAGTTACATACATGTCGTGTCCCTCTAGAAGGGTGGAATGCTAACCCCGTCGCCAGCAGTGGTGAGGGGTCAGGATCCCGATTCGTATGACACCTTACTCGACATGTCTTGATAACGCGATACCGGAGTTAGCGATATATGGTACGCGTTATCATGGAACAGCCATTGGGTCTTGGTTCAGCAAGCTGCAACCGGGCTCGGCTCATGACAGAGCCCAATTCACACGATTCCACGCACTCTGCCTTCAGGATTGTCAAGGCCTGCCATAGGAGTGACTGATAGGAATTCGGGTGTCCATTTGAGGGTTAGATATAGGTATACTATATCTAAAGCAAAGGGCGAGTACGCCACCTTGCCCCAGCTGTCGTGCAGCCAGTTGTGTCCGATTTAGATGGCCATCCAGGGGTGGCATAATACATGCTTCAGCCCCTGGTAGGCCCTGGGTACACCGATGCCCTGAGTTACAGGGTCTGACAAGATGGCCCAGTTCCAATTGGTAATGCACCTAAGGTACACATGTCAATTTAGCGAGAGAACAGCCAGGCTGTGGGTCTGATTGGCAGGCCCATAGCCAGAGAAAGTCGTAAACCAGTGAAACAAAAGCAAAAAATCTGGGTGATCATAGGATTGCAGACCCTACTCTCCTACACGTACCACACGCCCCCAGCGTTTGTCACGTCCCCAGCACCCGCCCACAGCACAACGCAGACACACCCACAAGGGACTACTTTGCTGGCACAGTTCTTTTACCTTTTAAATGTATATGGTGGGCGTCTGCATAGCCTATGTCCTTCTGCTGCAACTGCCCTTTCCAACGCTGTATTGGCTGTTGTGATTGGTGCTGTGGTTCCTGAGATTACCCGCCTCAAAGGTTTGGGCTCTCTCTTTATTATATT
Source organism: Lissotriton vulgaris (assembly GCF_964263255.1). NCBI lineage: Eukaryota > Metazoa > Chordata > Amphibia > Caudata > Salamandridae > Lissotriton > Lissotriton vulgaris. The sequence goes on from NC_141696.1 coordinate 1,487,681,232, forward strand.
AGTATGGATATGGATATGGATATGCCCATTTTTTTCTCCTATTGGTTAACATTGCAGCTTCTAAAAAATGAAGTGTCAACTTTTTAAAACCTCAAGTATTTCTCTTGCAAAACGTACTTACCTGAATGTACTGATTCTGGTGCCTAAACATATTTAAAGATACGTGTTATTTTTATAAATTGGTGTGGAACTCCTTATAAGTTGTGTGCATCACTTATTGACTAATGTGTGTATTTGCAGATGTCTAACACCCCTCTCTGATAAGCCTAAGTCTGCTTGACCATACTAACCCCTAGAAGAGCACCTTGGGATTGCTAGAGCAAGCCCCTGTCTGCTTATAAGGGTATACCTGGAATCCTTGTGCAGTATATCTTTTGTTGATACACTATACAACGAGTCAGCTTCCTACAGTACCTCTGTAAGGATGTTGGTTTTGACCTCTGCTGCCCTCCTAATCACCACTGCAAATGAGGCAGACTCTTCTGTATCTGGACCTGGAAAAGGGGAGTGTAGGCTGTTGGCAGGTGAGGTGCTGAGCCCACTGGATTTTTGTAGGCCAGGCAAGGGTTTTTATTATCATAAACATGACTGTGAGTAGCTTTGTAGGCATGAGGTTTGCAACTTCGCTAAAGGTCTTGGTGGATTTACTTCAGAATCGGAAAGGACTATTGGAACACCCTCCGGCATCAGGGGCATCAACGCATGGGATACCAGCATCGGTCTTGACCCCGTAAGCCATATTAGGCATAGCGTCCATACTTGAGTCGGGGCTAAACACCAGAGCAGGGGTCGAGAGGCACAGTCAGCATCAGATCCAATGGCTGTCATCTGACTGCAGTCCCCCTAGTACCCTTAGGCACTTTAGATGGATCTGGTAGCTTAAGTGAATTGCTGCAACATGACACCACTGAATTCCTTGAAAAGATGCAACATCGCCGATAGAACCAGAGAATGCAGGTTGCATCAGAATGAGGGCCAGATCCAATGATGGAGACCTGGTTCGCAGCCTAGATGTACCCCCGGCATCGCAAGACTACATTTCGTGGGAATGACAGGACAAAGGGGAGCCATGCTTGGATTTCTAGTGCTTCTTTTTCTTCACCTTACCTTATAACTTGGATCTCGAAGAGGATTGGTCCCGAGTTTGGTCATGGGAACAAGAGCAATCCTTACACACAGTTGTTTTAGGATGGGGTATGTCCCTTGAAAAGTAGAAAGAAAAAAATAGAAACAAGTCTATCATGCCTGACTAAAGTCAAGGGAACAACCTCATGTTCCACACTGGATGGGGCAGAAAGAAAGGAACTGATATCAGCGAGCTGATGTGGTGGCTACGTAGAGGCCCTGACGTCACATCTGTGGCAGGATGGATCCAACGCAGAGTTGCATGACGCCACTTAACCATTCACAATGGAGTTGCTAAAGAAAATTCTCTGATTCAATCTAGTGCCTGGCGGTATTAACAAGGTGAGGAATCTGCAGTTAGAAGTATCCATCAAAAGTGTGATTTTTTAATGACTAACCCGTTGTGCAAAAGTCCCAGAAACATTGGGTGAAAATTTAGTTGAAATAGCTGTTATTCTGTAATGTTATTCTCTACAGTTATTCCGTAATGCTGAACATCTGATAATAAAACAGACACCCATTTGTTGTTTTCCTTCTATCCTCTCCATTTTCAGTGTTTCTCTGAAGGATAAGAAATCTCCAAAATCATGCTTTAATTCCAAAATTGTTCACCGATTTTAATTTAAAAGCATTATTTCCACCATTTTAGTTGTACTTTTACATGAGCCATGAGCCCCATGGGTTGTTTATAGGACTGATGATGTTTTCAGGATTGTCAACTAGAAGTCTAAGTCCAGATTCCAATAAACTCATCCCCACACCAGCTTAACATTCACAAAGAGGGAGAAGACAAAAAGTTAACAAACCTTTGGGAGGGGGTCGAAATCGGACATTAGTATTCTCATCTACCTTTTGTACTGTGATTCTATTTACTGGGGGTCTGAGGCAGAAAGCACCAGATTGGGGTACCCTTTGAAAGGTACCTAAAAGCACATGCCTATTTAAAGAACTGTTTGAGAGGCACTTTTAAGTTTCATTATGAGCGAGCCCCGAAATTTCCCTACTGGTAAACAGGTAGTGAGGACCCTATAATGATGGATTTGGTAATATTATTATAGGTACCAACAGGTGTAGCAAACTTGCTGAACATGCCTAGGAATGAATCTCTTACTATGATGTGATATTCTTCCTACTACTGAGTCTGGGGTCGCATTTTATACACGTCCTTCCCTGACATTTGCCGTAGACTGTTTCCAAGCAGTCCGATTTTCAGTGCATAGGGACTCAGCAGACATACTTTCCGTATACTATCCATTGCCTTAATGCCACTCATAAACGGCCAGCATGCCAGACTAATTAAAGGAATTTTTTACTTACCTTCGGTAAGACCTTATCTGGTAGAGCCACACATTCTGTACTTTTGAATTTCCACAGGCGTTAGACTTGATCCAGAAGATTTTTTGTGAGGAGTACCCCTGCATGGCAGCCGGTGGCGTCGGTCGGCTCCGCTTGGAATCATTGGGTCATCCGTGCCGGAAGTGACATCCGTGTTACTTATAAAGGCGCCAACTTAGCGCACTGACGTTACTCACTTTTCACGACTTTCCATGCAAGAAGCACGGAGCCATGAAGTGTCCAAACTTGGGCCTTACAGGAATCAGCCCTGACTCAAGAAATCGGTACACACAGCAGTGAGGATGGATGGGTCGGTAAGGAATCTGCGGCTAGATATTGTCTCTACCAGAAAAGGCATTACCGAAGGTAAGTAACTTGTTCATCTGATAGAGACATCTAGATGCGGATTCCTCATTTTTTTTTGTTTTGTTTCAATTGGTTTATTTGATTTTGATAGTTTAGATACAGAGAAGCATAGGTTCATACATGGAATACATGTTGAAATGGACTAACATTAATATGACTGTAGATTGTGCATTAGTGGTGATCTTCACATGTAATAGGCTATCAGTTGTATTGTCCTGTGGGTACATGCATGTTAGGACTCTCCACATAGTCGAGGTGTGTTAGATATGATGTTGGTGTCATTAGGAGCTGTGGTTTTCTGTCCCATGCAGATTCCTTTCTTTTGGACAGATACCTAAGCTATACCATTCCCGGTGGTGAGTCTGTGGACAAATTTAGACTAAGAAGTTCTGTAGAACCAAATGGGCGAAGTGCTTGTCTCTGCAAACCGGACTGCCCAGGCAGTAATGCTTGGTAAAAAAACACGTGCAGAGACGCCCACGTTGTTGCCTGACAGATATCCAGAACTGGAACTCCACAGGCTAGCGCAGTGGTCGCAGCCTAAGCTCTGGTGGAATGAGCTCTTAAGCCTTCAGTAGGCTGTTTCTTTGCCAATGCGCAGCAGATTTTGATGCACAAAACGACCCATGAGAAATGGTCAGTTTTTGCACTGCCTGACCTTTCTTTACACCAACATATCTCACAAAGAGTTGGTCGTCCACCCAGAACACTCGTGTGCGGTCAAGGTAGACAATGCTTTTTTGGGATCCAGATGATGGAGTCGCTCCACTTTCTTAGAGAGATGTGGAGGAGCAAAGAATGGGGGCAAGGTGACTGATTGGCCCACATGAAAAGGTGTTACTACTTTCGGCAAGAAAGAGGCCATGGTGCGCAGCAGCAGTTTGTAAGGAAAAACTGATGGGAAGGTAGGCTTGGATGATAAAGCCAGAAGCTCACTCACCCTTCTGGCCGATGTAAATCGTCACAAGAAAGTCTGTTTTAATGGTGAGCAGTGTGAAGGGACAATAGAGCAACTAGAAAGAAGTACAATTCAGAAAAGTGAGAACCAAATTAAGGTCCCACTGAGGCATAATGAAAGGGGAAGGTGGGAAGATATTTAAAAGACCTTTGAGGAATCTATTTACAATGGAAGTTGGTCTGGCAGCCGAAAGAAGGCAGACAGGGCAGAAAGGAACCCTTTCAGAGTGCCCAGTGTAGAGCCCTGCTGGACAAGGATCAAAATAAAAACTAAATTATCAGAAAGAGAAGCAGAAAGAGGGCCAATAGAATTAAGGTATAATATGTTACAAACTTCTCCCCTCTGCAGGTGTATATCATCTTGGCGGAGGGAACCCTGGCGGCCAGAATAACATTACACACTACAGGAGGAATGGCGAAAGCTATCAACTGCCACCGCTTAATCTCCACGCAAGTAGGTGCAGAGTTGATAGGTTCAGGTGGAGGACCTTCCCCTGCTGCTGTGACAGAAGATCCTCTTAAAGGGGTAGCCTGATCGGAGGATCGATGCTCATGTGCAGAAACTCGGGATACCAGACTCTCCATGCCCTGTCCGAAGCCACAAGAATGACTTGGGCTTGGTTGTTCCTGATTCTCTTGAGAACTCTGAGCAGAAGTGGTATGGGCGGTAAGGCATACAGGAGGTCTGAGCTCCACTCAGAACGATAACCATCTCCAAGCCAGAGCAGTCTTGGAAACTCTGGCGCTCAAAACTGCTGACATTGCACGTTCTTGCCAGAGGCGAACAGATCTAATAAAGGTTGTGTCCACTGCTGAAAGAGACCTTGTTCCACCTCTAGTTGGAGACGCCATATGTGATTTGCAGGTATCTATGGCTGAGTTTGTCTGCCCTAGCATTTAGGCAACATGCCAGGTGTTGACCCACCAGGGAAATGACTCGCTGTTCCAGCCATGTACATAAACGCAGGGCCTCCTGACAAAGGATCCATGACTCTACTCCGCTATGTTTCTTGCAGCACCACATGGTGGTGGTGTTGTCCATGAACACTTGTACCTGCCTTCCCTTGATGGAGGGTAGGAAGGCTTTCAATGCCAATCGGATCGCCCACAGCTCCAGCATGCTGATGTGGAGTCCTGATTCGGCAAGAGACCAGAGTTCTCTGATCTCCACCTCTCCCAGAAGGCAGACCCATACCAGGAGTGATGCATCTGTCACTGCTGTGTTATCTGGTTGGAGAAGGAAGAGGGGTCTGCCTCTGATATAATCACAGTTCGTTAGCAACAACTGCAGGTCTTTTGCAGTTCTCTCTGAGATCTGCACTATATCACTATATTCCCCCTGGAACTTCAGGTCCCACTGCAGGTCCCACATATGCGAACTGGCATGTATCACTAGCAGGATGCAGCAGGCCATGAGGTCCAGCAGCCTCAGAGTCAGTCTCACTAAAAACCAGGACAGAGGCTGAAACATCGGTATCATAGACTGAATATTCTAGGCTTTCCGCTTGGGAGGATAAGCCTGAAACTTCACTGTGTCCAGAGCAGCTCCAATGAAAGGGAGCATCTGAGATGGAGTCAGGTTTTACTTCAGCAAGTTGATAGTGACCCCCAGCCAATGCAGGAGGCTCGTCATAGTCTGGAGAAGGCAGCCTGGGGCAAGCACGCATCAACTTGAGGGGGACAGCTAAAGGCAAAAAGAGAGCATGGTGAACTGTGAACTGAAAGCGCTTGTGGCCTACCATAAACTACAGGGAATGCCGATGGGCAGGTAGGACTGGGATGTGAGAATAGGCGTCCTGCAAGTCTAATGCTACCATGCAGTCTCCTGGGCCCAGGGCAGACAAGACCTGAGCTAAAGTGAGCATCTTGAATTTTTCCTTTTTGAGGAAGTAGTTGTGGGGCACCAGTGGCGTAACGAAACATGAGGGGGCCCCCCTGCAAACTACATGGAGGGGGCCCCCCTCCCATTCTCCGTGCCAGTCTGGAGCTCTCAGGGCAGCGACCCGCCATACTGCAGGGGATGCGGGGCTATTGTTATGCCACTGTCACCAATACAGCCGTTATAAGTAACACTGGATGGTGGAGTCAAAGGTTGGGCTTAGTCTGCCCGCAGGCTATCATAGGTGGTGGTCCATTCATTACAGGGTCCCTGCCATGAGTAGGCCGGGAAAGTTTGCCCAGTTTTAGGTGGGTTTCCTGATGCAGACTCCTGTCATGATATACAACATCGGGCCCACTCATCGTTTAGTTTTGATAAAAGTGCATCCACTGCTCCTTCTCGTTTCCGTTCTAAGACATTGGACAAAGCTTCAATGCAGTATTTCAAAAGCAGATGTAACCACAAAGAGCACATTTTGATAATACATTTTTATTTTTATTAGACAATAGCAATCTTAAGAGGCATTGCATAGCTTCATACACACTTTGACCCCAATTCCATCATAGTCTCTCTCTCTGTCAGTCAGTATCTCTCTTTCAGTCAGTCAGTCTATCTCTCTCTGTCATTCAGTCTCTCTTAGTCAGTCACTCTCTCTGTCAGTCAGTCAGTCAGTCAGTCTCTCTCTCTCTCTCTCTCTCTCTCTCTCTCTCTGTCAGTCTGTCAGCCAGTCAGTCTCTCTCTATCAGTCAGTCTCTCTGCCACTCAGTCTATCACTCGCTGTCATTCAGTCTCTCTCAGTCAGTCAGTCTCTCGCTCTCTCTCTGTCAGTCAGTCTCTCTCTGTCAGTCTCTCTTAGTCAGTCTCTCTCTCTGTCAGTCAGTCTCTCTCTCTGTCAGAGTCTCAGTCTCTCTCTCGGTCAGTCAGTCTCTCTGTGAGTCTCTCTATCAGTCAGTCTCTGTCAGTCAGTCTCTCTCTCAGTCAGTCAGTCAGTCTCTCTCTCAGTCAGTCAGTCAGTCTCTCTCTCAGTCAGTCAATCAGTCTCTCTCTCTCCCAGTCAGTCTCTCTCTCTCCCAGTCAGTCAGTCTCTCTCTCAGTCAGTCAGTCGCTCTCTCAGTCAGTCAATCAGTCTCTCTCTCTCCCAGTCAGTCTCTCTCTCTGTCAGTCTCTCTCTGTCAGTCTCTCTCTGTCAGTCTCACCCAGTCAGTCTCTCTCTCTGTCAGTCTCTCACCCAGTCAGTCTCTCACCCAGTCAGTCTCTCACCCAGTCAGTCTCTCATCCAGTCAGTCTCTCACCCAGTCAGTCTCTCACCCAGTCAGTCTCTCACGCAGTCAGTCTCTCACCCAGTCAGTCTCTCTCTCTGTCAGTCTCTCTCTCTGTCAGTCTCTCTCTCTGTCAGTCTCTCTCTCTGTCAGTCTCTCTCTCTGTCAGTCAGTCTGTCAGTCAGTCTCTCACTCAGTCAGTCTCTCACCCAGTCAGTCTCTCACCCAGTCAGTCTCTCACCCAGTCAGTCTCTCTCTCTGTCAGTCTCTCTCTCTGTCAGTCTCTCTCTCTGTCAGTCTCTCTCTCTGTCAGTCAGTCTCTCTCTCTGTCAGTCTCTCTCTCTGGCAGTCTCTCTCTCAGTCAGTCTCTCTCTCAGTCAGTCTCTCTCTCAGTCAGTCTCTCTCTCAGTCAGTCAGTCTCTCTTAGGCAGTCTCTCTCAGGCAGTCTCTCTCTGTCAGTCTCTCTCTGTCAGTCAGTCTCTCTCAGAGTCAATCAGTCTATTACTCTGTCAGTCAGTCTCTCTGCCTCTCTCTCTCAGTCTCTCTCTCAGTCAGTTTCTCTCTACCTCAGCCAGTCTCTGTCAGTCAGGCTCACTCTCAATCAGTCTCTCTCTCTCTCTGTCAGTCAGTCACTCTCTCTCTCAGTTAGTTTCTCAGTCAGTCAGTCTCTCGGTCAGTCAGTATTCAGTCTCTGAGTCAGTCAGTCAGTTTCTACTCTCTCTCCACTCCATTCGCTCTCTCAACTCTGTCCACTCTATCTCTACTGTCTCTCTCTCCACGGTCTCTCCTCTGTCTCTCTCTCCACTGTCTCCCTCCACTGTCTCCCTCCACTCACTCTCTCTCCACCCTCTCTCCCTCTCTCTACTCTCGCTCCACTCTCTCGCTCCACTCTCTCGCTCCACTCTCTCGCTCCACTCTCTCGCTCCACTCTCTCGCTCCACTCACTCTCTCTCCACTCACTCTCTCTCCACTCACTCTCTCTCCACTGTCTCCCTCCACTCTCTCTCTCTCCACCCTCTCTCCCTTCTCTCTCTCCACTCTCTCTCTCCACTCTCTCTCGCTCCACTCTCTCTCGCTCCACTCTCTCTCGCTCCACTCTCTCTCGCTCCACTCTCTCTCGCTCCACTCTCTCGCTCCACTCTCTCGCTCCACTCTCTCTCTCCACTCTCTCTCTCCACTCACTCACTCTCCACTCACTCACTCTCCACTCACTCACTCTCCACTGTCTCTCTCTCCACTGTCTCTCTCTCCACTGTCTCTCTCTCCACTGTCTCCCTCCACTCACTCTCTCTCCACTCACTCTCTCTCCACCCTCTCTCCCTTCTCTCTCTCTCTACTCTCTCCACTCTCTCTCTCTCCACTCTCTCTCTCCACTCTCTCTCGCTCCACTCTCTCTCGCTCCACTCTCTCGCTCCACTCTCTCGCTCCACTCTCTCGCTCCACTCTCTCGCTCCACTCTCTCGCTCCACTCTCTCGCTCCACTCTCTCTCTCCACTCACTCTCTCTCCACTCACTCTCTCTCCACTCACTCTCTCTCCACTCACTCTCTCTCCACTGTCTCTCTCCACTGTCTCTCGCTCTCCACTGTCTCTCTCTCCACTGTCTCTCTCTCCACTGTCTCTCTCTCCACTGTCTCTCTCTCCACTGTCTCTCTCTACTCTCCATTCTCTTTCCACTCTCTCTCTCTCCACTCTTTCTCTCTCTTTCCACTCTCTCTCTCTCTCCACTCTCTCTCTCTACTCGCTCTCTCTACTCTAACTCTCTCTCCACTCTAACCCTCTCTCCACTCTATCTCTCTCTCCACTCTCTCTCCACTCTCTCTCCACTCTCTCTCCACTCTCTCTCCACTCTCTCTCCACTCTCTCTCCACTCTCTCTCCACTCTCTCTCCACTCTCTCTCTCTCTCCACTCTCTCTCCACTCTCTCTCTCTCCACTTTCTCTCCACTCTCTCTCTCTCTCCACTCTCTCTCTCTCCACTGTCTCACCATGCTCTCTCCACTCTCTCTCCACTCTCGGTCTCTCCACTGTCTATCTCCACTCTCTCTCCACTCTCTCTCTCTCTCTACTCTCTCTCCACTCTCTCTCTCTCCATTCTTTCTCTCTCCACTCTCGGTCTCTCCACTCTCTCCAGTGTCTCTCCATGCTCTCTCCACTCTCGGTCTCTCCACTGTCTATCTCCACTCTCTCTCCACTGTCTCTCTCCACTCTCTCTCTCTCTCTAGCCACTCTCTCTCTCCACTGTTTCTCTCCACTGTTTCTCTCCACTCTCTCTCTCTCCACCCTCTCCCACTCTCCCTCACAAAGTAGTGTGCGTCCCATGGGTGTCCGCAGAAATGTTTCCAGGGGGGCACATTTTTAACTTCATCACCATCCCCCTTGCACCCTTCTCCCCTCTGCCTTGCACCCTTCTTGCCCTCCCTCTTGCACCCTTCTCCCCTTCCCCTTGTACCCTAGTCCACCTCCGCCTTGCACCCTTTTCTACCTTGCACCATTCTCCCCTCTGCCTTGCACCCTTCTCCCCTCTGCCTTGCACCCTTCTCCTCTCTGTCTTGCACCCTATTCCACCCCCGCCTTGCACCCTTCTCTAACTTTCATCCTTCTCCTCTCTGCCTTGCACCCCTTCCCCCCTCTGCCTTGCACCCTTCTCTACCTTGCACCCTTCTCTCTTCCTTGCACCATTCTCCCCTCTGCCCTGCACCCTTCTCCCCTCTGCCCTGCACCCTTCTCCCCTCTGCCTTGCACCCTTCTCCCCTCTGCCTTGCACCCTTCTCCCCCACCGCCTTGCACCCTTCTCCCCTCTGCCTTGCACCCTTCTCCCCTCTGCCTTGCACCCTTCTCCCCTCTGCCTTGCACCCTTCTCCCCTCTGCCTTGCACCCTTCTCCCCCTCCGCCTTGCACCCTTCTCCCCCTCCGCCTTGCACCCTTCTCCTCTCTGCCTTGCACCCTTCTCTACCTTGATTCCTTCCCCTCTCTGCCTTGCACCCTTCTCCCCCTCCGCCTTGCACCCTTCTCCCCCGCCGCCTTGCACCCTTCTCTACCCTGCATCCTTCTCCCCTCTGCCTTGCACCCTTTTCCCCTCTGCCTTGCACCCATCTCCCCTTTGCCTTGCACCCTTCTCCACTTTGCCTTGCACCCTTCTCCTCTCTGCCTTGCACCCTTCTCACGTTTGCCTTGCACCCTTCTCACCTCTGCCTTGCACCCTTCTCCCCCTCCGCCTTGCACCCTTCTCTACCTTGCACCCTTCTCCTCTCTTCCTTGCACCCTTCTCCCCCTCTGCCTTTCACCCGTCTCCCATCTGCCATGCACCCTTCTCCCCCCTCCGCCTTGCACCCTTCTCTACCTTGCACCCTTCTCCCCTCTGCCTTGCACCCTTCTCCCCTCTGCCTTGCACCCTTCTCCCCTCTGCCTTGCACCCTTCTCCCCTCTGCCTTGCACCCTTCTCCCCTCTGCCTTGTACCCTTCTCCCCTCTGCCTTGTACCCTTCTCCTCTCTGCCTTGCACCCTTCTCCTCTCTGCCTTGCACCCTTCTCCTCTCTGCCTTGCACCCTTCTCCTCTCTGCCTTGCACCCTTCTCCCCTCTGCCTTGCACCCTTCTCCCCTCCGCCTTGCACCCTTCGCCTCTCTACCTTGCACCCTTCTCCCCCTCTGCCTTGCACCCTTCTCTACCTTGCACCCTTCTCCTCTCTCCCTTGCACACTTCTCCCCTCTGCCTTGCACACTTCTCCCCTCTGCCTTGCACCCTTCTCCCCTCTGCCTTGCACCCTTCTCCCCTCTACCTTGCACCCTTCTCCCCTCTACCTTGCACCCTTCTCCCCTCTGCCTTTCACCCTTCTCCCATCTGCCATGCACCCTTCTCCCCCTCTGCCTTGCACCCTTCTCCACCTTGCACCCTTCTCCCCTCCGCCTTGCACCCTTCTCCTATCTGCCTTGCACCCTTCTCCCCTCCGCCTTGCACCTTCTCCCCTCCGCCTTGCACCTTCTCCCCTCCGCCTTGCACCCTTCTCCTCTCTACGTTGCACCCTTCTCCCCCTCCGCCTTGCACCCTTCTCTACCTTGCACCCTTCTCCTCTCTTCCTTGCACCCGTCTCCTCTTTGCCTTGCACCCTTCTCTTCTCTGCCTTGCACCCTTCTCCTCTCTGCCTTGCACCCTTCTCTACCTTGCACCCTTCTCCTCTCTTCCTTGCACCCTTCTCCTCTTTGCCTTGCACCCTTCTCCTCTTTGCCTTGCACCCTTCTCTGCCTTGCACCCTTCTCTTCTCTGCCTTGCACCCTTCTCCTCTTTGCCTTGCACCCTTCTCTTCTCTGCCTTGCACCCTTCTCCTCTTTGCCTTGCACCCTTCTCCTATCTGCCTTGCACCCTTCTCTCCTCCGCCTTGCACCCCTCTCCTATCTGCCTTGCACCCTTCTCCCCTCCGCCTTGCACCTTCTCCCCTCCGCCTTGCACCCTTCTCCACTCTACCTTGCACCCTTCTCCCCCTCCGCCTTGCACCCTTCTCTACCTTGCACCCTTCTCCTCTCTTCCTTGCACCCGTCTCCTCTTTGCCTTGCACCCTTCTCTTCTCTGCCTTGCACCCTTCTCCTCTCTGCCTTGCACCCTTCTCCCCTCTGCCTTGCACCCTTCGCCCCTCTGCCTTGCACCCTTCTCCTCTCTGCCTTGCACCCTTCTCCCCTCTGCCTTGCACCCTTCTCCCCTCTGCCTTGCACCCTTCTCTACCATGCATTCTTCTCCCCCTCTGCCTTGCACCTTTCTTGGCCCCCCTTTCCCTCTCCCTGCAGACGCCCATGGTGTGTTCTAACAAGGTGCTTACCTGAGGGCACCATTTTGCTGCCTTGTCCTTTCTCATGTGAGCTTTGCCCTGGAGAATACTCTGTCTGGGGGCCCCCACTCCCACCCTTGTCAGGGTCCCGAGCACTGCTCTGTGCTGTCTCCTGCTCTTGCTCTCTGAGGCCCCCACCCCATCCTTGTCCCTGTCTCTTCTCTTCTCTTGTGGGGTAGGCCCCCCACCCCATCCTTGTCCCTGTCTCTTCTTGTCCCTGTCTCTTCTCTTCTCTTGTGGGGTGGGCCCCCCACCCCATCCTTGTCTCTGTCTCTTCTCTTCTCTTGTGGGTGGGCCCCCCATCCCATCCTTGTCCCTGTCTCTTCCTGTCCCTGTCTCTTCTCTTCTCTTGTGGGGCCCCCACCCCATCCTTGTCCCTGTCTCTTCTCGGATGGGGGCCTGTCCCTTCTCTTCTCTTCTCTTGTGGGGTGGGGCCCCCACCCCACCCCATCCTTGTCCCTGTCTCTTCTCTTCTCTTGTGGGGTGGGCCCCCCACCCCATCCTTGTCCCTGTCTCTTCTCTTCTCTTGTGGGGTGAAGCCTCCACCCCATCCTTGTCCCTGTCTCTTCTCTTCTCCTGTGGGGTGAAGCCTCCACCCCATCCTTGTCCCCGTCTCTTCTCTTCTCCTGTGGGGTGGGCCCCCCACCCCATCCTTGTCCCTGTCTCTTCTCCTGTGGGGTGAAGCCTCCACCCCATCCTTGTCCCTGTCTCTTCTCTTCTCCTGTGGGGTGAAGCCTCCACCCCATCCTTGTCCCTGTCTCTTCTCTTCTCCTGTGGGGTGAAGCCTCCACCCCATATTTGTCCCTGTCTCTTCTCGGATGGGGGCCTGTCCCTTCTCTTCTCTTCTCTTGTGGGGTGGGGCCCCCACCCCACCCCATCCTTGTCCCTGTCTCTTCTCTTCTCTTGTGGGGTGGGCCCCCCACCCCATCCTTGTCCCTGTCTCTTCTCTTCTCTTGTGGGGTGAAGCCTCCACCCCATCCTTGTCCCTGTCTCTTCTCTTCTCCTGTGGGGTGGGCCCCCCACCCCATCCTTGTCCCTGTCTCTTCTCTTTTCTTGTGGGGTGGGCCCCCCACCCTCTCTTCTCTTCTCTTGTGGGGCCCCCACCCCATCCTTGTCCCTGTCTCTTCTCTTCTCTTGTGGGGTGGGCTTTGTTTATCAAGAGGAGAGAGTGGGGGGGGGAGGGGGCTCTGTGCTGCCTCAGAGGAGCAGTGGAGACTGCCGTCTCTGGGGCCCCCCTCCTCTTTCCGGGACTGCCTCTGGCTCTGACTGAAGTGAAACAATGTATATTGATACTTTGTTTCTCTTCATTCAGAGGGAGGGGGCGAGGGGCTCCGAGCAGGCTGCACCTGCTTCAGACGCAGAGGGAGAGAGGCTTGCTTCAGCGCAGGCCTCTCTCACAGCCCTCAGAAGAGCTGAGGGGGCCGAGGCCCCCTGGGGGCCCCTTCATTAACTGTAGAGAGTGAGGCCCCCCAGCACTGCGGGGTCTGCGGGGGCGTTTGTTACGCCCCTGTGGGGCACGAAGATCCAGGATAGAATACAGGACATTTTCCTTTTTTGGAACTACAAAATAGCGGGACTAGCAATCATAGCCTACTTCAGGCACCGGAACCCATTCTATGGTCCCCTAGCCAAGAGAGCCATGACTTTCTCCCATAGCAGAGACAGATGTTCCTCAATTATCCAGTCGTAAGATGGAGCATGGAGGGGTAGCCTTGAAGGGGAGGGAGTAGCCCTTTTAGAGGTTTTTCAGAACCCACCTGTCTGATTTCGGGGACTGCTAGTGATGTATGTGATGGCAGATCCTGCCACCAGCTGGATACCTTTGGCATACAAGGGCAAGACTAGGAGCGCTTCGAGGTTGCAGCTGCCGTGGGGGGGGGGGAGAAGGGTGAGGGTTTGGGAATTAGTGGTGTCCAGCTGATTCATGAGGTGAGAATAGTGCCCCGTCCACGCAGAGGCTGGAAAGCATGCACGGCTCGGTGGCTGGGATAGGGTTGGTGCGGCTGAAAGGACTTGGCCTTAGCCCACAAGTGCTTAAAGTGCTCCAGCATCATGCCTGCCTGATCTACGAAGAGAGGGGTGCCATCGAAGGGCATGTCTATGAGAGAACTCTGGACATCCCGGTCCCCAAAAAAGACAGATGTTCTCAGCCAGGCATGGAGTCTGAGTGCCAATGTCGACGGAACCGCTCATGTCCAAACCATAACGAATTGTGAACTATGCTGCATCTCTCCAGTCTGTAAATGACTGGGAGAGGATAGGCCGGGCCTCCTCCGGAACCTGTGGCAGCACTTGTGTAACCAAGTCCCACAGCGTGTGGAAATTGTGGCTCAATAAGCATGCGGTGTTCATGGACTGCAATGAAAGGCTGAAAAATGTTCTTTCCCAGGTTTTCCAGCCTTTTAGATTCCCTGTCCAGTGGAGCGAGCCATGGGAAGTGGATGCTTGGACTACTAAACTCACCGGGGTAGGGTATTGGGTGAGGAAGGTTGGGGCCCCGGAAGTTGGCGGCAGCGGCGGGCAAGCATCCTGTTCACAGGAGCCCCTGTGCTGGGTTTGGACCAGGTCCACAGAAAGACGTTGGTGAGGTCATCATTGAACGGAGTAAGGGTTCAGAGGAGAAGACTCCCGGATGCAGCATCCCTATCAAGATGTTAGTCTTGACCGCCACTGAGTGTAACTGAAGGTCGATGACCTCAGCCTCTCTCCGCACCACCACTGCATTTCAAACTCCCTCCTCCATAGCCACGTTAGGGGGAGAAAGAAGCCTGGTATCTGGAGATGTGTTTAGACCGTCATTTGATTCCTCGCCCTAAGTGCACCGGGTATGCCCAGACGTGGGTCCCGGGCTCACTGTGCTACTGGATTTAAGCTATCCTGGCTGATGAGGGGTGAAACCCCGAAACCTGTCCCAGGATGCTCATTTCCCGTTGCAGTTCGGCCTGGACTGTTCCCACGAGGCACAGGGTCAAGACTGATTTGAATTTGGCCAGGTCTAAACTGGGGTGGTATGGTGAGCAAAAGAATGATGGATTTAACCCAGGTCTCTTGACTGGGGGAAATGTTTTGATTTGTTCTGCTATCTGTCCATCAATTGTGTGTCTTTTGTGTTTAGATAGCGGCATCACCCAGTTCAACACACATGTCCAAATTTTAGTCATATTGATATTCTAAAGGGTCCAGTGACCTCCTCCCAGTCCCCCCCAGACCTAGCCCTCCAGAATAAGGCTCAGGATCCGGCCTAGGACACAAGGGCCCGCCGGCATGAGAACCGATGTCGGTTGACACAGCTCCGGATCATGTCATTTGGGATGAGAATGGGGCTGGTGCTACAGGTAGACACTGCTGATGGCGTCAGGAGCATCTGCGTTGGGCTAGCGCTTGGGAAGGTCATGGCACGACCAGCGCTGGTCCAGATTCATTATCGGTTCCATTGGAGCCTATTGGAGCTGAAGCCACCAGTGTGGAACCAGATGGGCCCTCTTCTGACCCTGCGGGGCCCGACGGCACACTAGAGGTGTCGGCCATTCAAAAAGTAGGTACATTTCCCCATAAAATTCCTTACGTTGAGCAGGGGTTGCTTCCGGAAAGCTTGGAAGGCTTGGAGTCGGCCTAGGCGCAGGTTCTGAAGAACCAGCCTCAAAAGCAGATACTCCTTCGTTGCATCAGGCGACGAACGAGGAGAAGTCCTTTGACTTCTTGTGCTTTTTGGACTCTTAGCCAAAAGTCTCGAGGACTTGGAGTGGGACAAAGAGGACTTTGTAGTCCTGGTACGATCCTGTTACCTTCCTCTTGAACGAGATTGCGACTTCTTCTGAGTCGCATGCCAGGCCGCCAGCAACTTCAGGGACCACTTCCTGAAAGCCTTCGGTGCCATGACCCGACAATCAGATCACGACTTGGGAGTCACCATTGCACTCCACGCACCACTTCAGGTCCGTCACCGACAGGGCGCAGTGACAGGTGCCGCAGGGTTTGAAACCTGCCTTACGGGATGGCATCCTCAACACTAGGAGTCATAAGACTCAAAAAAAGCTTCAAAAGAACATCAAAAAAAGCCTGTCAAAAACTCACAGAGGGGTAGCTCTTCTCAACGATCTGCGCTGGTTTGCGCGGAAAATAAAGAACTAATTTCAGCGCCAAGGAGGCGTCGATCTAGGTGACTTAGACGTTTCTTCGGGCCCGGACGATGCCAGCAACGCCAAGTGGTGCCGACTGACGCCACCTACCGGCACGCAGGGGCACTGCCCACAAAACATTTTCTGGATTCAGCCTGACGCCTCGGGAAATTCAAATGTAAGGAATTTGAGGCTAGGTGGCTCTAAAGATAATAACTACAGAACCCCACCCCACCTGGATCATTCCCCAAAAAGAGGAAAATGGAAAAGTAAAAAAATGCATTTAATCCAGCAAAAATTAAAACAGGAATTAAAGGGAGGTGGTTGTAAACACAAGAGTGAGAAACAGGAATCACTTGTGTAGATGGAATCCAAACACTTCCAAGTGACTACATTGGAGCTTTAAGGAGGATGAAAACAGTGTGTGGGCTTTGGGGGAGCAGGGTCCTCTAAAAGGGGCGTGGACTATGTAATTAAGGGAGTGGCTTAAACATGTGAACTACATTCCTGTGAATCCCATAGTGTGCCACCTGGCCTGCATTTTGGTCCCTTTCTGAGTTGCTATTATTACATCCAGATATGTAACTATACAATGGGCATATACCAAAACCTAGCAAGGACTGTTGACTTTGTCAGAGGTAGTTAGCTGTTTAACATAAATGAGTAACAACAATGATTTTTCCATTAAATAATTAACATTGAAAATGATTCAATTCTGAAGTTCTGAGACTGTGAATTTAACATTGCTGAGGCCCGTGGAGGGGTAGTGGTCTTCACATTGTCTCAATCACTCCTGTTATGTTCACTTTATGTTACACATTTACACCTGTTTCCACACCGCATCTCTTCTATCTCTGTATCGTACACCTCATCTCTTTCCTGTTCAGTACCACTTTTCACTCTCTCCTGAATGCACTTTCTTGCATCTGCCTCACTCTACCACCACCAAGCACACAACGCAATGACTCGCCTTTAAGCAAAGCATTTTCTTTTATTTTCGCCTTGTCAGTATTTTGACAACTGTGTACCTCTGTCACACACATTTACAAATAATTACAACTGCAATTGGAATACTTGACCACTGATGTGTTCTCCCTGCAAGATGGCCAAGGATTGGATGACCATGTATTCTGAATACTTTTTTTGACTCATTAACAGGCACTGTGAGGAACACTGCCTTCAGCCTCACGTTCAGAGTTGTCAATCGTGGCCCGTTACAAACACCTAGAGGCTATTTACTTTAAAGTGTGCATTATACAAGAGTAATATACTTCACAATAAAATAAATTAAAAATACAGAAAGACAGTATTCTGGAAGTAGCTAACAGTATTAGGGAATTCAAGATTAAGTAAAACGTGTGAACTATGAAAAAGGTACCTAAATCGTGGACATGGAATACTTTAACATTTTTTACAATCATTGTTCAAAAATTGATTAATGATTTTGTGCATAAAATTATGGACATGAATATAGGGCCTGATAGGGACCAGTTTCAACCTTCTTTTCCAATTACTACCAGGTCTGAGACCCGGAGGAACCTGGTCCACTTGAACCCTGCACCACACTCATTTCAAATTAACTTTTTCAATTTCTGCCCTCTGGTGCAGACTCTTTCCAACTATTGGGAAAAAGGGAGGGCGGACATTACCACTCTTTTCCATCTGATTGGAGAACTGTTTGTTAGTATGCTTTGAGTAGCGTGAAATGCTATATCAAAGATTTATACGCCAACCGTTCAAAAGGAATCGGCCTAAAATTTCAGCCTCTTCTGCATTTGGAGAAAGACAAAATTATCTGCGTAGGACCCTTCCTCGCATTGGCAGAAAAAGTTAAAATGGCGCACATTACCTCAATATTGCCATTGCCACATTCATTTGTTTTATACAACACTCGACGTGCATGCTTAATAGCCATTTAAGGGTGTTTTTATGCACACAACTAAAATAACAGTTTAATAAGGGGTGTGCGAATCTCGAACAATTTGCTGTAGCAAAATTATGCAAATTACTTACTGCAAAATTATGCATAATTTTGCAAAATACATCTTGCATTAAAAAAATTACTTGAACTGTCCATTTGCGTAAAAATTCAACTCGAAAATGTAATTCCGAGTTTACATTAAAAACACTGCCGCTTGCATGCGGTGTTAAAGTTTTGTGCCAAAAAATTACCCAAACAGTCCACACAGGTAAAAAGTCTACCTGAATTGTTTGATAGTCCACGTAGGGAACAGTTGCCTGCATTCAAAACACTGCTATTGGGGTTCAGAGTTTAGTTTCACACTCAAAAACTACCTGAACGTTCCCGTCTAGGTTAAAAAAATCCATCTGAAGTGCCGCTCACAATAACAAATTACCTAAACTGTATATCTGGATTAAAATTTCTCACAAAACTATGTTATTTGGCGTAATAGCGTAATCTTAGTAATTTTGCGTAAATTTCATGATACGAAATTACCAAAAGTATGCCAACTATGCCTGCGTGATTAAAATGTTCACCCAAACCTTGTTAGCATATAAAGGAGGCGAAGAAATATGATATGAGGGAGCACTAGGATTAAAGTAGAAGAGGTGAGCATGACTTTGATAACGAAAAAAAAGACAGTCTTGTATGCAGTTGGTAGCTGCACTTTGAACAAGACTTTGCCTACCTCCACCAGCTAGATTTTTAGGTGTTTCTGAAGGGCTGTGGTTTTGCTCTGCACTTCAGAACTGGTTAAAACATCAAAAGCCTTGGGCCTTGTAGTATGAGGGAACTGCTTTTGTTTTTAAGTCTTGAGTGTCAATGAACTGTTGAAGATCATTATCTGGTCAATTGTGAGTCACAGATTTCTGCTGGTGTCCTGGACCTTGGATTTAGAGGACCATCTTTTGCACAATTCAGAGGACTTTGAAATTAATCCTAAACGCCATAGAATGAGAATCAAGTGTTATATGGGTGAATTTCTGTGCTCTTTTTAGTGGTCAAGCTGAGACTGACAGGCTGGCTATGAACTTGTAGATCAACAGTTTTGGAGAACCCATGTTGACCATTCTTTAGATTAGGAAATCACTGATCTCCAATGGGTGTCTGGCTCATAGAAAAGAAGAACTTTCACAATATAGTTAGTTACTGGATTCCTTGACCAACACACTTAGACAACTATGGTGTACATTGGATCTATGACAAAGATTACCCTCCTGTTGTGCTAGAAAGTGGTGCTGGTCTTGCAAGTTTAATGATCAATTACCAGCTAATTCAAAGGAACAGCTGGAGTGCCTTGTTAGCTAGAAAGAATTCAAGTTCACTGCACATCTTATAACAAATACCTGTTGCGCCTAGGGACTCCAGCTTCAAATTGTTCAAGGCTCTAGTCCAATTACTTTCTTATGCCAGTAGTGTTACATCTTGCTTTTCCACCGACAGGCCCAAAGATATTAGAGAGAGCATAAGCTTTCGTGAACTTAAGCAGTGAATCTGGATATGGTTTCTAGTGTTTAATGTATAATCTAAAGTCAAGTCGCTGTATGTTTTTAGGTCTCGCCTGAGTCAGCGCATGTGCTACTCTGCGAGACATTTAGGAGTGGAGTTTTAAAAGTCTGACCACAGCTCTGTGTGGCATACAGTTTGCGGTTACGCGCACAGGCACGAGCAGAGGCACCATATGGCTTTCCTCTCGCTCGGCCAAGCACGCGCACCTCGCTTCAATGCCCTTCACCACCACAGAGCGCGTCTCGCAGCTTGTTTTTTATTTACTTTGAGTGCGAGGCACGAGCGCTTGTTATTTGCAGGACTTCCTGCAGACAAATGCATCCAGTGGCAGCTGGCGTCCATGGAAAGTCTTACCCAGGTACGTTGTGTGCATCTGACGCAATATTTACAATAGCAACAATATGTAAAGTCACTTGCTCGACTGAATGTCCGATTAGAAATGGATGGTGATTTGTTAATAGCAAGTTTTTGCGACCGATGAGGAATCGCAACAGGTCAGCAGTACCAAAGTTTGGACTAGTCCCCTCCACCCTCTAACTACAACAGATGTTTTATCACAATGACTTATCAGTAAAATGTGGCTCTCTAGAATTCATGTTTTGCACACATTTTTACACTAGGCGACTCATAAACTTTGCACACATCTCTGCATGAGGTGTATTAGTTTACTGAGCTATTTCGTTGGGCTTGAAATGCGTGATCTGCAGGCTACTCAGATCTCTGCAGCAGATGCACGATTCCATTGAACTATCCAACTCAGAATATATGCCGTGCCGAGTGCACACAGGCCTTTGCAGTTGGTCCTCAAACTACTAATTTTTTTTGTGAAATTAAAACATGGTGCAGCGGTTTCTACACTGCCATCTCTATCACGTGTTGTAATTATGTTATGCCCAGGGTCAAACTGCAGGTTGCACGCATCTGAGAACCTATGGCCTGCACGTTGTAGTAAGATATCTGCCGCCAGCTCTCAACCCCCTTAGCTATTCCACTTCCTGATAACTAGAACGTTCGGCAAGCTCGTACCTGAAGTCAAACTTTTGAGAATTTAGCTCTGCCAGCAGTGCTGCAGATAGTATACGGGCATTGGGAACATAAGGGACTCCCCAATAACATATCCTTTCGTCTGGAAAGACCGCGTTGTATAAAACCCCTGAGTAGTATTTCTTTTAATCTGCACTAAAAGGTGCTGGCTGCCTTTTTATTGTCTATTGATTTCAGCCTTCATTATTAATAATTATGATTTACAGGTGTTTTTTGGTTGCATGTGTTTTAGATTGGCTCCTTTATTAGCAAACCTGTCAGCAGGCCGAGGGGAGGTACATCCAAGGGTCGGTCACCTGTAGACCAGAAGTGAGCGAGAGGTGTGGGGAATGCGGGGCTGGGGGCTTGTTTCCGATGTTAAGTGCTCTCACGAACAGAAATAACATTTAATCCGAAACTATGCTGTGAGTAAGATTTGATCCAGTCAGGGTGGGGGCGGCAGAGCATCACTCAGGGACACAACAATATCACTGAGCGCAACCACAGCATCAATCGGCACCACCACATTGTCACTCAACACCACCACAACATCACTCAGGGCCAGCACAGCATCAATCAGCACCACCACAGCATCATTCAGCACCACCACAGCATCACTCAAGGCCACCACAGCATCACTCTCCTTCACCACAACATCAGCCAGCATCACTTAGAAACACCACAGCATCACTCAGTACCACCAAAGCATCACTCAGTACCACCACAGCATCATCACTCAGTACCACCACAGCATCACTCTGCAACGCCACAGCATCAATAAGCATCACCACAGCATCAGTCAGCACCACAACACCATCACTCAGGGCCAGCACAGCACCAGACGGCCCAACCACATCGTCACTCAGCACCACCGCCGCATCAATCAGGGCCACCCCAGCTTCACTTGGCACCACCACAGCATCAGTCAGCACCACCACATCATCACTCAACACCACCACAGCATCACTCAAGGCTACCACAGCATCACTCACTTTCACCACAGCATCACTCAGCAACACAACAGCATCACTCAGGTACACAACAGCATCACTCGGGAACACAACAGCATCACTCGGGAACACAACAGCATCACTCGGGAACACCTGCTCAGGAACACCACAGCATCACTATACGCTACAACAGCATCACTCTGCAGCACCACAGCATCACAACAGCATCAGTCAGCACCACTACAACATCACTCAGGGCCACCGCAGCATCACTCACGGCCAGCACAGCATCACTCAACGCCACCACAGCATAACTCAGGGCCAACACAGCATCACTCAATAACACCACAGCAACACTCAGTGCTTCTTACACTTTTTAATTACAACTTCTCAGCATGCTGCACAGCAGCCACACTTCTCTACAGCACAGCTTAGAAACATTGGCAAACTCAATAGCTCTATCGAAACACTTATAAGTGCCCCCCAATGCATAGCCAATAAGTGTCGCCTTTGGGATATTTTAAGTGTTTAGTTATGCAGCACAATATCCTTGATTAAACAACATCAAGTGTTGAATGGCTAAACACTTATAAGGTCCCAAAAGCTAGACCTATTGGCCATGCCAATGCTTGTTTCTTTAGCCTCCGAGCGCAAGTCTTAGCGGAGGAGTCAGAAAAACACCCTTAACATTAACATTTGCATTGGACCTCAGGAGTTTAATTATATCTGACTGGGAAACTACGAAACCCAATTGCTAGATTTTCAGACTCAGGAAAGGCTTCATGACTTAGTTTGGGCTCAGACTTTTCCTCCTGTAAAAATTATTTAAAACATCAATACCCCTTGAGGGTATTACAGAGGAAAAAAGATGTCAAGTAACAAAGAGCATCTTTACTCTAGGGATCAAGGTCAAGTGATGTCTTGAAATCAAAGCTGCAAGAAAAAATATAGTGGATTTATTACAATACGAGGTGTGTAGGGTGGCTTTTGTCTTTTTCAACCCTTTTAATGCTTGACGTGAAGGCTGAGCTCCAAATAGGGTTACTTTCCATCAGTGGGAATTAAAGTTTTTGAAGAAAGAAACATCAAGAGTTGAACAGCAAATGTCTCTCCCAAGAAAGCAGTGTAGAAGCTGAATTGTCATAGTTTGTGGTTTTCTAACCATGAGTGGGTTACCATTTTGACCGACACTGAATGGACTATGATTCTATCTCTTTAGAAGAAAGTGTTCTCAGACTAATATTCTGTTTCATCCTGAAGGAAGAATGAGAGAGAGGCATATTGGCAGACTCAAACTCATATTCTTTATGTTCAGCTTAGAACCAATCAAAAGTAGCAGAACAATGACTTGAAATTTTAAGTCCAAGAAAGAAGGGGTTACTTTAATTGATCAGCCTTGTTCAGTTACACGGTTCATAAAAATCAGAATTCTGGGGAAGCTCTTCAATAAAAAAAAAATAAAAAAAAATGTATGTAACATCTTCTGTTTGTCATTCATTTACTTTTTATGTAACATCTTCTGTTTGCCATTAATTTACTTTTATTGACAAACTACTTGGTAATATGATAGAGGACAAACTGTGTTAGTGACCTCCATTTTGTGAGCTGTAGTTTCCTTGTGCCCCAGATTGCATTTAACCAAGGACCAGGAGTGGCGCAAAGGAATGTTAGAGAGCAGAGGGCGGAGTGAGTCAAGGAGCGGAGTGGACGACCGCCTTGAGCTCCTCTGCTCCTGCCCGATCTGCCCGTAGGCTACAACCTGAGCCCCGTGTAGTGGGCACGACCTGCTGCGGGTCCATGAGGCTGCTCTATTACCTCCCACACCCACAGCATTATTCTGCGGGGACTAACCCACGGACGAGTCAGTAGTTAGAAGGTGGCTGCAGAGAGAGGGCCACAGGCAGACCGGTGGAGGTGTCCAGACCAAGTTCAGTGTGCCTGCAGCTTTGCCCGGGGACACCTCCACTCGTCCAGGCAACTGTAATACTGGTGAAGAGCTGAAGCCATTGCGTTTTCAGTGCACAGCAGGATAAGCAACGGTGTTAACCAGTGCTGAGACTACTGAGCAAGTTCAGCAGAAGTGGGGAACAGCAGGCGAGGACTGCCGGACTACGACAGCAGCGGAGGTTGGGGCGAGCAATCAAGCAAAGCAAAGTGAGGGTGCATGGCGGCAGCGCCACTAAGTGCAGCAGCCGTAGCGGGCTGCTGCTGAGAGTGAGCCCAAGTCCCTGCAGAGAGGGCACAGCCAAGACTGGGTGCTGCTTTAAGGATAGCCTGGTGAGCTCCCGCTTGGTTTGTCGCTCCTGCCAAGCCCACAGACTTTTTTGTATTTGATTAACTGCCCTGCTTTGCACTGCCTTCACTTTGCGCGGCTGCTGTCAACTGTCACCCCCTATCACTGTCTCATTACCGTCTCACCAATGCCTCTACCTGCGGTGACTCAGCTACCAACACTGGAAGTGGGCCGCCCATAAGCACTGCTGTCTACTACTTATTCTATCTCCTGGACCCGTCCAACAACTCCAGGTGCATGCCACTAGTCATCGGTCTCCAACCATCAGCTCCAGGTAAGTGCCTCTGTGGAGAGGTCGTGAGACAATTCTTAACACTCTCCTCTCAGCTACCATTATCCAGCTCTCATTACCCACAGTAAACAAATATACAAAAAAAAAAAGCTTAAAGCACATACAACAAGTGGCGTAAAATGAACCACTGAACATCAACAGCGCTAAAAACAGTGGACCAACCAACCAGACCAGGCTGACTCAACTGACTCAGCACATCAATAGTGGCGCAGTAGAGGTGCAGCCCAGCACAGCCCCAAACAAGCAATAATTAATATAAGTCACATAAGTATTCAAGGAGGTACAAACCTCAGGAGAGTAACAATTTGAGATCTGGGAGGGAGAGACAGACGGCCACCTCGATAATCAACAAAAGGAAAAGAAAGAGCAACGGACTTAATGAAATTGTCAACAAGAAAAATCTAACAATGGAAGAGAATGGCACACGCCATCGCTTGACTCTGGTAGATGTAGTTCCTATCTCACCCACTAAAGCAAAAATAATGGCTTTCAGTCAAAGATCTGCACAAACTTCTCATTTGTGAGGGATGAGGGGGCTGAAATATGCTCAAGTAACAAAAGCCTCAATAACCTCCCCTTCCCCCTGTTTCCAGTGGTTGTAGACCAACCAATCTTTGCAGCTGACAAGTCAGTCAGTAACTGAAGAGAACACAAACATGGCAAAAGACCTACTAGGCACAAGTGGTTACCAAGGAGCGATAGGCCAAAAAACGGGGAGATTCTGATTTAACAAAGAAAAATCCTAATGCACTTTGCTGTGCACATTCTACAACAGAAGCATCTACTGTAAACCTGAAAATATCAAGTGACAAATGCAAAGGAAACGTACTCTTTGCTTTGACAGAGGTCGGCAGGGGTTTAGGTGTTCCGCTCGAACCAATAATCATAATCTCGTCAATGACTACCTCTTCGATTTCTTCATCTAAAACTAAGGAGGCACCCACCAATGCCCCCAGTAAGCCGTGCACATGGCTCGGTTCTGAAATACAACAGATTCTCTGACAAAGGGAAACAAGAAAGAACCACCAACGAGGCTCCCCAGCCACAGGAGACAAAGGATTCACTACACAGTTGCCTGGCGACAGATCAGAAAGAACTGTACACCTAAATCTGTCCCGGTCGGCCCAAAGCAACAACAACATGGAACCACAGCGCGACAAGCCAGGCACAGTCAATTGCTCTAGTTCAAGTGACTTGAACATAGCATCTCATCAATTTACAAATCACCCTGCAATTACCAACAACGACCAAGGAATGAAAAGTATAGGACTCAAATGGCGAAGCAATTAATATTTTATTCCACACAACGCAAGAATGGGACCGGGTGGACACCTTATACACCCCCACTCCGGCCCCCTGCAGGTGGTCCTCAACAACACTTATCAAAACTGCAGCAATGAAGAGAAGCAAATGGGCCTAGAAAAATGATGGTCATCTTTATCAAATACTATGCAATATTAATACAAGATGGATATGCAAGTATCTATCCTTAACTCCCTGGCTACTCATGTTTCAAACATTGACAAAAGATGATCGGACATGAATAGCTTGGTTTAAAGCGCCCAGACAGAAACATAATCAATACAATCACACTGCACCTGTGTCGCTATAGTGGATACGTTCTCAACCCTTCCAGCTGCAATGAGGGAATCTCTTAGCAGAAATAAAGAAAGTAATGAATACAGCAAGGAGAGTATATCAAGATAACCAAGGATAAGTAATACAAGGAATTAAAATAAAGCTCTATTAAAAACCAGGATATCCAGATCCCCGGTTACCAACCAGACACGAGCAGGCAACCCATGCATTTCATATTCTGATAGGCAGACTCAATCCGTACTGAAAGGGGCCCAGAGCACGGATGCATTGCACACAGATTTAAAAGACTGACATCCAGCCCCTAGAACTGGTGATTGGACCTGGCTAGCTAGGACAATAAATTCATATGGTAAAAATACTTGACTCAGAACAAAACAATATCCAGTAGATAACCATCAGCTACAACTCTGCTCCTAGAATATAAATGGCCTGGGAAACAAAACAACGGACAGACTGCGCCTGGTTTTTAGGTCTCGCCTCCCAATGCGCATGCGCATTGAGCGGAGCGAGACTATAGGGGCTTAAACAGACTATAACTAGACTGGCGATTTGATGAAGTGCATGTGCGCTTTTAGCTCAATGCGCAAGCGCAATGAGTTAAAATGCGCGTGCACAGCATCAAATTGCCAGTCTTCGCCATCTGTTCCCCCTCCCCAGCCGCCAGCACCTCCCCTCACTCTCACGGCCGCCAGGCCGTGTTATTTTGCTCGCATTTCACAAAGCCTTGCTCGCATTTCTCCTCCTCCTCCCCGGCCGCCAGCACCTCCCCTCTCTCTCACGGCCGCCAGGCCGTGTTATTATTTCAGCCTCCCCCTTTTTTTTTCATTTCATTTCTCTCCTAGTTTCGCCCATTTTTTATTTCTCTCTCTATATCTCCACACAACCCCTCTCGTGCTGTTTCTCCGTCTGTGAGCATTTGTTTTCTCCCTCGTCTCTCTTTTATTTCTCTCGATTTCTTTTCCCCTCTCTCCATCTCTCATCTTTCTATCCTTCCTCCTCCTCTCGCCCCTTCTCTCTTTCTTTGTTTCGTCCCCCCACTTCTTCCACTATGCCCACTCGTCGCTCGCTCTCTCCCGCACTTACCGTTCCCAGACAAACCTGACTGTCCGCCCCCGGGGGCCCAGGAGCCCCCGGGCTCTGGAGAGCTTAGGAGCCAGCTGTAGTCATTTTATGCAAAGGCTCTGCTGAGAATATGATAGCAGCTTATGGCCCCCGCTAAGCTCCCTCGGGCGCTGGCCATTATTTCCTTAACTTGCATGTTTATCTATATGTAAAAAGAACTTTCTAAATCAAATACAGTATTCCATTTTCTTATGAATCCAGCGATGTTGGTGTTTTTGTCGACTTTTTATAAAAGATGAGTCTTTTTTCATTCGAAGTAGGGACACGTTTATGGAGACGGTGCAAAAAGCAGCAAATAAGCAAATTAGACATAATGTGGCCAAAGTCAGGTTTAAGTTGCTGGGCTCAGTGCAAACTGAGTGGAGCAGCAACTGTGGAATTGTTGGATTCCGTTGTACATAGCAAAAAGGGTGTGTGATCCTAGCAGACGTGTTTTGGGAAGTACAGTACAGGCTTGTGGCATGTGGACAAGCGCGCGCGAGAGCAGATGCATCTCTATAGCTGTAACATAAAAACACATTTTATCAGCACAAAGTCGCAGCTGATCAGGAGCCCGTCACGAGATATCTTCCATTCTCTAGCCTCCCCACTTGACCCCCCCCCCACCACTCTCCCACTTCGTCCGTCCACCACTTCTTACAGGTGCCAAAATATGTAAATATGTATCCGGGTAACCCTGCACATTTCACCCGGGGGTCTCCAACTTGTAGGCCACCGGTGAACCCCGTGAGGCGGGAGGTGGTTATATACCTATGCTCAGCTCTAAATGTAAACAGGGACCCTCCCACACACACACACACACACCACCGCCACAGTGCCCGAACCTCCAATGCTCGCAGCCTCCATGGTCCAAACACACCAAGCAAATCTAGAGGAGGGAGGTTTTAGTTTGAATGACTAAGTGCTGTGGCAGCACCCTCTCTTCAGTGTTGCATTCCAAATGCTATAGGTGTCACATTCGCGAAAGTTATAACAATTGGCATTGTAAATGACAAAGCTATCAATTTGGCGGTTTTAAAAACCAACAAATAAATAAAATATTTGTCATTTACAAGACCAATAGCTCCAACTTTTCTAATGTGAGACCTATTGCATTTCCAATGCTTGTTTCCAAAGCTTCTACCTTATTCTACTACAAGACACCTGGCTAGACCAACCTTTCCATTTACATGGCTTCAAAACTCACCATTTACCAGCAGTAAAAGGTGCCAAATGTGGGGGCCTGAAGGGTGGACTAACAATCTACTTGTCAATCAAGAGCATTAAGGTGACTATGGATGTGGAGGCCAAAACAACTCCAATAAGTGCAAAAAAAGCACTCAGAGTGGATATAGGTGGTGGGCACTAAAAACAACAATTAACTGTATTTACCCCTTTAAGTGCTGCCGTCGGCCAACGGTCGTCGCGAGCACTACCTTGCCAGTGCTGCGCACGATCGTTGGCCGACGGGCCAGCACCCGTTACTCGAACGTTCAGTACTGGGCGCTGAACGTTCAACGCTCTTAAGGAGTTAATATATGCCTCAACCCACGTAAAAAAATCAACAAAGTCAAACTCTTGGGATCAGAAATAACAAGACTACTTTCAGATGAATCAACATCTAGCTTTCTGGTAACAGGCAACTTCCTTATGCACCTACTGGGGCCCCGAGAAAGGGACGAACTACTGTATGCACTTAATGGGCGTTTTCCGGGAGACCAACCCCCGGCGGCAACATTTCATAATGCAACAGTCTGCACGTTAATAGATTACACCTTTGTAACCCTATCCCTGATCAGCAAAACTGCAGAATTTCAGATAGGTAAACAAGATCAAAGTGACCGTCTACCACAAGAAATCACTATGAACATATTGAGCTCAATACCAGCCAGTGGAGGACCCTAGCTCTATTTATACAGTGACCTATAGGAAGATAAAATGCAAAATGAACCAACCAGAAAAATTGCTGGCTTCGGCCAAGTCACTTTGGTACGATTTGAGGGATGCAGATACAAATGTGTTAACATACTGGGAATTTTTCACTTAAAAAGTAAGGGGAAATACATTCAGCAAGGGAAGGGCCTCGTTCATCATCAAGGGAAACTCTTCAAAAATGGATCTCCCCTCAACCACTAGACAGAGCAGACTGCTGAGCAGCGTGACCCAGGAGAGTGAGCTGCAGCGCGAGGCGTGGTGAAAGGTCGCAGTGCCGATTCCGCTATCCCGCCGTCCCGTATCAAGCGGGAGACAGCGGGAGATCTGCGGGGGGGGGCATCGAACCAGCGGGCAGCTGAACTCCTCCCCCCCCACTCTCACACCGACATCCGCACTCGAGCCGCAGTGGACGGGCGGCAGATTTTCGGCGGAATTCGGCAGATCGCCCTTCACCCTTCACTGGCTTGCCGACAGGTGAGGGGGTTCTTTCTCCCGGTGACTCCCGGTGACTCTTTACACCCTTAAGCCCATTTGATCAGGCTCACCATCATACAGCCAAGGGGGCAGGGGTTAGAAACTTCTGCTCGCTTGCCCGTGACCCTTTACGCCCTTAAGCCCATAAGCCCATTTGATCGGGTATACCATCGTACAGCCAAGGGGGAAGGGTTAGAAACTTCTGCTCGCTTGCCCCTAATTCCACCTGCTCAATATCTGCTCAATATCCTGCGGCATTGCTGGCGTTCTTGGCATTCTTGGCGCTGCAGGCGCTGCCGGCTGTGATTACCCCAGGAGAGGAGCAGGAGTGGGAGCAGGTGCCAAACGGCGACACACAGTGCCACAAGAGGGTCATTGGTCACTGTGCACTCGCGAGCGCGGCTGCCGATAGAGGCAGCCGCTGAGTAAGAGCCTGGGGGGTGGCCGGAAGGCAGCCCGACTAAGTCGTACTGACCTGTGTTCCTCCCCACGTGCACCGCTCGCTACCGTAGCACCTTCCCTGTGACCCCGTGACCCTGTGACCCTTCGGCGCCCCAATATGCCTTACATCTTTCAGCCAGTCTGAAGACAGCTATCAGTCTTCAGCTATCAGCCATCCAGCAAGTCACTAGCTACCAGTCACAGCTAGCTTCCAGTCACAACCAGCCATAACTGTGGTTAACCCAGGATATCACCTCCAACAGCATCAATTGGATTTCTCAAGGAGAAGGGAAGGAGGAATCCCAATTCTCCTACAACAGTCCCCCTCAGGGCTTTAACAGAGGACGGAACTACTCCACTGGTGCACAATCATAACTGGGACTACAACAAGGAAAAAACAGAGAGGTGTCAAAACAAGTAGAGCAATGAGATCAGGTAGAGTTAGGCTACAACTAAAGCCTAAATCCATCGCCAAGCCCAAAACACGGAAACGGAAACTGGGAAACCCAGAGCCAATATCTCCACTAAACCCTAACAACTCCCAGGACACTGGTCCACACACATACAATAAAATTATCAAAGGAGACTCAACTTTGACAGCTATGGAAACTCTGCCTTCAAATCAAATTTCAATCCTAAATGATCAGGCAAATAAAAATGATCTGGCAAACATCCCCCCGGCACCGCTTTGTCCAACAATTGCCCTCCAACATTCTCAATGGTCTGTACAAACTCTACCATCTCCAGCATCAAAGTCCCCACCAATAGTCCCGGACAATCTTGTAACCATCGACGGACTCCCAGCAAAGAAAAGGATATGCTCATATCAACCTAAGATTTACACAAAGTTTTTCTTCCTCAAAGACCTAGGGACAGTCATTTACTCCAAGACAGGGAACATTAGAGGCCTCCAAACTCCGCTTCTACAAGGTGAACCCGACTGGTGCCACATGACTAAGAGCCAAGTAGGCTCATCCCAACCAGACAGGGAACATTAGAGGCCTCCAAACTCCGCTTCTACAAGGCGAACTCGGCTGGTGCCACATGACTAAGAGCCAAGTAGGCCCATCCCAACCAGCCAATGTTTTCTTTCCATCTAGCAACGGGGCCGCCGCCGCTATATCAACATCGGCACCACCTGATCTAAGAAAAACAGGAGATTACACCTTCATAGCTGGCCAGGATTCTACTATCCTCAATTTCCCAGATAAGGGGTCTGATAGATCAATTTCCCCAAGAGATCGGACCCTACCAACCAAAGCCGTACCCCCCGAGCCAGCAACCGACCGACAATCAGTCAATCAGTGTGAGCCTCAACCCAGAAACCTCAGCCCATTACCCCTAGGAAGTCAAGTCGGGTTAACGGCCACTAAGGCCATGATCCATAGAGAGGAGGCAAGAGAAGATCTGCCTAATCTCCAACCAGTCAGCAGTTCCCCAATCTTATTGAAGGAAATCCAAGACGTATGCACGGAACCGCCATCGGACCTTAAAGGCCAAGGTAACGGGATCCTATCACCTCATCTGCCAGGCTCACCACTGACTCCAACTAAAACATCCCAACCGAACCTGAGCAGCATTAGTAAACAAACCACTCAAAACACTAGGCCAGCAGTGCCAACGGCATCCCAACGCTGCACCTTACTGCCGTTCAACGACTCCCAACCTATAAATAACTTTATAAACGATGACATGTCCTCCATAGCAGCACAGGAGTGGGAGGAATTAGTTGCCACTTATAACCTTAACCCATCTGAAGGGAAACCAACCACTAACGCCTCTACGAGATTAGAGGGGAGCAGCAATTTAAACAAACTAGCCCCCAAAACTGGACAACAATCCTAAATACCCTGCAATACTCACCTACTGCTCTGGACTTCCAGTCACAAATAATGGACTTACAGCTTTCTGTTTTGCAGTCAATGGCCAATTCTATTTCAGGGATCGATTGGAAAACATCGAAAATAAATGGTCTTATAAGGAGGGGCCAAGACGCCGTACTCGCAGCCCACCACCCCCATCACATTTTCTACCTTGTGACCCACTCTTAGACAAACTATCATCTTTACCATCGATGATAGGGGACTTGCTAAGCGACTTAAAATCAACAGCCCTTCAATCTTTGAAGCCAAAAACCTCCGACCCATTTCCTGTTCCTCCACCGATACCAACAGGCCCAGCGACTATCCAGCCGGGCGGCCAGAGCCCAGCAATTATTTTACCCTCAGCTCAAGCACCATCTCCCGGACTACCAGAAGCTGAGCCAACGACTAGCACTGCGATCACAGCTGAACATCCCCTCTCAATCCACTGCAAAGTCCCGTAGAAAGAACAAAAGGAAAGGAAGGAATCGGACGCTAATAGGCGCCAGACATAATACAGAAGTTCAACCGATCTCCTCCCCTTTACCAGCTACTCATGTCCGGAGTCTAACAATAAATGACCAACTATCTCCCCCGCACAAGGCTCCAGCCAGCACTCCATCAGTGTCCCCTCCACAGAGTGAAAAATCGACGGACAAGTCTATAAAGAAACTGACACCAAAAAAATTCAAACAGAAACTTTTACAATTTAAACCAATACAGACAGGCCAAAACTCTGCAAATATAAAAACTAAATCACCTAAAGACGCCTTAACAACAGGAAGACATGACACCCTCACGGTCATTGCCACAGGTATATTGCAACAGTCTGAATTGAAACCAATTAGCACACCCCGAAATACGAGGTTAGTCAATGCCCAAAGTGGGCATTTTCTCGACCCAGACTCAGCCTCCCCAAGTCACTCTCCTGAACAATTCCAACAGGACAACAAGAGTCCACCATCTGTTTCGACAAGAAAGCAGCATTTGAGTACCCAAACATCAATATTTTTTAACTCCCGAATATACATCTAGTCAAGTCACGTCAAGAAGATTTATATAGCGCGCTACATACCCATAGGGTCTCAAGGCGCTTGAGGAAGGGTGGGGAGTTACTTGTCGAATAACCACGTTTTGAGTTGTTTTCTGAATGCTAGGTGGTTCTGAGTAAGGCGAAGGTGAGTGGGAAGTGAGTTCCAGGTTTTAGCTGCCAGGTAGGAGAAGGATCTACCTCCCATGGTGGTTTTGTTGATGCGAGGTACAGTGGCAAGGGCTTGGTTGGAGGATCGTAGCTGGCGGGAGGGGGTGTTGAAGGAAAGTAGTGTGTTGAGGCATTCGGGTCCGATTTCGTAGAGTGCTTTGTGTGCGTGGGTTAGGAGCCGGAAAGTAATTCTCTTATTGATGGGGAGCCAGTGGAGGTTTTTCAGGTGACCAGAGATGTGTTCTTTACGCGGGATGTCTAATATGAGCCAGGCTGAGGCGTTCTGGATGCGTTGGAGTTTATTCTGGAGTTTTGCGGTGGTACCGGCGTAGAGGGTGTTTCCGTAGTCCAGTCGGCTCGTGACCAGAGTGTGGGTGACTGTTTTTCTAGTTTCGGTGGGGATCCAGCGAATTGTTTTTTTGAGCATGCGAAGGATGTTGAAGCAAGATGAAGAAACGGCGTTGACTTGTCTGTTCATCGAGAGTGAGGAATCCAGGATGACGCCCAGGTTCCGTGCGTGGTCCGTCGGAATGGGTGCTTTTCCGAGGGCCTCTGGCCACCAAGAGTCATCCCAGGCGGAGGGGGAGGTGCCTAGGATGAGGACTTCTGTTTTGTCTGAGTTCAGTTTCAGACGGCTGTGCTTCAGCCATTCGGCTACTTCTTTCATTCCTTCATGCAGGTTGGTTTTGGCGGTATTAGGGTCTCTGGTGAGTGATAGGATCAGTTGAGTGTCGTCGGCGTAGGAGATGATGTTGAGGTTGTGTTGGCGTGCGATGACCGCGAGGGGGCTCATGTATACGTTGAAGAGGGTGGGGCTGAGGGAAGATCCTTGTGGTACGCCGCAGATGACTTCAGTGGCTTCTGACTTGAATGGTGGAAGGCGGACTCTCTGGGTTCTTCCGGTGAGGAACGAGGTGACCCATTCCAGTGCTTTTCCTTGGATTCCGACGTTTCTGAGGCGTTGTAAAAGGGTGCTATGACAGACCGTGTCGAAGGCTGCGGAGAGGTCGAGGAGGATGAGGGCGACTGTGTCTCCATTGTCCAGTAGGGTTCGAATGTCGTCTGTTGCTGCGATGAGGGCGGTTTCAGTGCTGTGCTTGGCTCGGAAGCCGGATTGTGAGGAGTCGAGGGATTTGTTGGTTTCGAGGAATGCGGCGAGCTGGTTGTTGATCGCTTTCTCGATGACTTTGGCCGGGAATGGAAGGAGTGAGATAGGGCGGTAGTTTTTGAGTTCGGTGGGGTCAGCTGTGGGTTTCTTCAGGAGGCCGCTGAGTTCGGCATGTTTCCAGCTTTCCGGGATGGTTGCGGAGTTGAGGGAGCAGTTGATGACGTCTCGGAGGTGCGGTGCAATAATGGAGTCTGCTTTGTTAAAGATGTGGTGAGGGCATGGGTCTGTGGGGGATCCTGAGTGGATAGAGTTCATCAGACGGATGGTGTCCTCAGTGGAGATTGGCTTCCAGTCATTGAGGATGTTCAGGGGGGGTGGGGGTCCTGCGGGGGGTTGGGAGGGTTGGTCTTCGGGTCGGTTGTCGAAGCTGTTGTGGATGTCTGCAATTTTGTTGTGGAAGAATGAGGCTAGGGAGTCGAAGAGGGCTTGAGAGGGGGTGATGTCGTTGGAGTTGGCTGAAGGGTTGGTAAATTCCTTGACGATGTTGAATAATTCCTTGCTGTTGTGGGCGTTGTTATCCAGTCTGTCCTTGAAAGCGGCTTTCTTGGCATTACGAATTAGTTGGTGGTGTATGCAGGTGGCGTTTTTGAAGGCGTCCTTGGTGCTGGTGGTTGGGTCTTTTTTCCAGGCCTTCTCAAGGGAGCGACAGAGTTTCTTGGATTTCTTAAGATCATCGTTGAACCAGGAGGCCTTCTTGCTGCTTACTTTGATTTGTCGTTTTTTCAGTGGTGCTAGGATGTCGGCGCTGTTGGATAGCCATTGGGTGAAGTTGGTTGCTGCTTGGTCTGGGTTTGAGGAGTGGGCTGGGGCGTTTTGAAGAAGCGATGAGGAGATCTGGTCGATGGTGATTTTGTTCCAGTTTCTTTGCAGAGTAGGTTGAGGATGGTTGTTGGATGTGGGCTTGTTGTAGGTAAAGTGAACACAGCTGTGGTCAGTCCAAAGGAGAGCTGTGGTGTGGCTGAAGGAGATATGTTTGCTGGAGGTGAAGATGGGGTCGAGTGTGTGACCTGCGATGGGGGTGGGGGTAGTGACAAGCTGTTTAAGTCCGAGGTTGGCGAGGTTGTCCAAAAGGGTGGTGGTGTTACGGTCGTTGTTCTTTTCAAGGTGAAAGTTGAGGTCTCCCAAAAGGATGTAGTCCTTGGAGGGGAGCGCGTGTGGAGTGATGAAGTCTGTGATGTCTTCACTAAATTGTGGGCGGGGTCCTGGTGGCCTGTAGAGGAGGGTGCCTCTGAGTGTGGTCTTGGGGTCGATGTGGATTTGGAAGTGAAGGTGTTCAGAATTGGCGAGATTGATGTCTGAGCTGGTTGAGATACGGAGGGATTTCTTATGGACGATAGCGATGCCTCCTCCTGTGTGGCCTGTACGGTCCTTGCGAATGATTTTATATCCTTCCGGGATGGCAATGGTGATGGCTGGGGCTGATGCGGCGTTCATCCATGTTTCTGTTAGGAAGGCGACGTCCGGAGAGATGGTGTCTAGTAGATTCCAGAGGTCAATGGCGTGCCTGTGGACCGAACGGGTGTTGAGCAGGATGCATTGTAGGTTGTTGGGGTCGGCTATCTGTTGTGTGATCGTAGAAGAGGAGTTGTTCTTGGTGCCGTCGAACTTGCAGGAGTTACAGGAAAAGGGTCCATGGGTGTGTCCAGGGGCGGCTTGGAAGCAGGTGGAGGAACGGCTGGGGTTTAGGGCTAGGAGGGTGGTGGCATCGTAAGTAAACTAGAGGCAGGGACAATATACTGAACAGGGGAAACATACTAAGACTACTGCATTCATTACCAAATCTTACAAATATCAGCTCTACTGACCTCTTGCAAGTAGGGTTTCAGTCAAACACCGAGCCTCATCGCCCAGACATAACAAAAGCAACTTGGAACTCACTAGAGACAGCGCACAAAATCATGAATGAAGACGCAATGTTCCAGCAATGGGGGATTGACTTGAAACTCGAAAAGCAACCCTGTTATCTGACTCCTCTTTTACCCTCCATCAGACTTCAGCCTCAAAAAAACTCAAACTCAATATTAAAGGGAGCCAGGAGCAGCTCACCTGGGATGTTTCCGCGAAATTTAAAAATTCCTCGATCTGAACAACGCCAAAATCAAAGTAGTCATCTCTTGCTAACAACCGACCACAACTGGAAGTCAATTCAGCGTACAATCGTTACAACGACTGCTGACAACTGACAAAAAGGGCAAGTCCTTTCCAACCTCCCAGCGAGATGCAGGGATATAAGAATTTTCTCCTGGAACATCAATGGTCTAGCAAGCAAAAGGAATGACCCTGAATTTCTGCAATACCTAACCTCATTTGACCTTTTATTATTACAAGAAACCTGTGAAGACAAAGCTTTCGATCTCTAGGGGTTCACGTCTTGCTGTATTCCGGCAAACAAAAATTCAATCTTTGGACGTAGATCAGGAGGGCTGATGTTTCTCGCCTCTATACTGACAATAGGCGACATCGAGTCAATGGATTTCCACATACCTCCTCCAAGCGCCATCCAGGTGGTAAAGCTCTCACTCAGGCTAAAAAACCAGCCCCGGGAAGCAATTATAATTAAAACATACATCCACCCTAAACGGAAACAAAAATCGATGGACGAGTTGGCGAAAGTTCTAGAAAAAATAAGGGAAGCTTGGGTGTCTGACTTACTCATCCTGGCTAGTGACTTCAACACTCTCCTCATCAGCAAAGATCAAGATAGCGACCTCATCCAAGAACTGAATGCAGTATGGGGCGTGCTGCCACAAGGCCCAACAAAAAATAATAACTTAACGAAGCACTCCAAAAATGTACTTCGTCATCTGGAACAACTTAACCTTAGGGCACACGGCCGCTACGCCGAAGACGACCCTCCAGCAGCCACCTTTCACTCTAACACACACTCCTCGCATCTTGACTACATGTTCATGTCTCTGGATATGTTACGTTGGGTAACATCATTCAAAATAGATGCGAGTGACCTTAGTGATCATCTTCCCCTAGTGGCCGAAATAAGATCCAACTCGAAACTGGAAATTGAACCCCTTATTGGCCTAGACACAGAAGTCAGTTCAAACTTAAGGCGGCTACGATGCAACCCAGACAACATTGACTCTATTAGCTCCACTGCGAAAATCCTATTCTCCCAAGCCTCCGGCTCCTCAACCAAGCTGTCGGTCGTCTGGTAAAATTTAATCAACGCCATTAGGGAGAAAATGAGTAGTGCGGTGCATAACAACTCTCGCCAAGGGAAGGGGTCCTCAACTTGGAGACATTCATGCCCAGACATGAAAACACAAAAACGATTAATAAAACAAACCCTGAGACGTATGCGAAAGGACCAGGTAAACCACAGCCTCCAAGTGGTTCTGCGGGAAGCGAAAAAACAGCTCAAAAGGATGAAATGGGAAAGCCAGAAAGAAAGAAATGAAGATCTTTGGGTAAAACTTCTCTACGAAGGGAAGCAGAAAAACAGCTCTAGGTTCTGGCAAATGGTAAAAAGGATACAGAACCCTGACCACTTAGGACAAAATTCACATATATCAGAGGAAGTATGGACCAAATATTTATTGTCGCACTTCAATAATAATGACATCGCAGGAGACACTGCATTAATGTCTTACCCCAGCAGACATCAGACGGCAAATAACAAAGGGGAGACCCAACGGAGCACCAGGGCCGAATGGAATACCACTGCAGAACGGACGCTGCATTTGGGACCTTGCTGATTACCTTTCTTGCGGATCACCTTTCTCCTCCACCCCTCGCGGTACCCGCTCCGCGGGTCCCGCATCGCAAGGGGAGTTTGACCATCACCGGGGGCCACTGCAGAGGGACGTGCAAGGCGGAGTGGACTGAGCGAGGCGGGGCTGCGAGCGCGGGTGCTGGGACTCTGTTTCCCAGGAGCACCCGCCTGCCTGATTGTGACCACCTGGGCTGCTCTCCCCGACCCCTCCCCCCCCTAGTCAGTGATTACCATATCTGGAGGCCAGTTCTCCCGCGGCGCGGGAGGGCGCCGGGAGAAGCCCGGGACAAGCCCGGGACAAGGGCGGGACCGTCCTAGGCCGTCAGTGGCCGAAGGAGGCCGGGCTGGGCCCTCTCTCTTGATTCCTTCCCGCGCCATAACCAAGGAAATGCCCTCGCCTACACACCGGGAAACCCCCTCAAGGGATGGAGCCTCCAGCTCCGGGACTCTGGATAACTATTTCAAACCCAATAAAGGCGAGGCGGACATGGACGGTTCACTTGAGAAACGCAGGGCGGACCGCAGGCGCTCAATTGAATCTATAAAAAACAGGCCCTTGATCGACATCAGCCCCTTCCCCACCACCCAAGAGGGAGGCGTGCTACCCAGCAGTTTAAATATTTCGACACTAGAGGATTTCCCTGTCCTATTAAGGGAAATCCCCCCCACCCCAGGGATAGCGCTTGTACAAAACATAGAGCCTGTCCCCCCAGAGACCTCTCATTCTCCCGTCAACCTGGTAACCCAAATTCCACCTATCCAATTGGCCAATAAGAGCAAGCCCAAAATAAATGTAGTGGTGGAGTTACATAGGCCCCCACCCAGTAAACGTGCTCGGAAAACAACGGGGGGCGGGGGAAACCCAAAATATCCCATCTGGATTTTGGCAAGAAACGGCCAAATATTGCTCTATCGGGGAAGCATACGGAGATAGTGCCCCCTTCTAAGCTCTCAAACAACGGAACTACTGCCACCACCAAAGAACAAGAGGGTACTACGCCAAATCCAAATAATCCACTCTCTGCTAAGGGGAACATTGAATTCCTACTCCGCTCCCTTCTACAGCCCATCACCGACAGCTTAAAAAAGGTCGAGATTAGGCTTACCTTACTAGAAACTTCTCTTACCACCCTGAGCACTCTAGTAAGTAAGCAGACAAAGTTAGTGGAAATCCCTCCCCCGGCTGAGGAACCTTCCAAAGAAGATGCCGCAATTAATGCCAATAGAGCCCCCCCCCAGAAGCATGCCATCTGCTCCCCCTTTGCAACCCCTTATGGCCATTCAAATCCAGGCACGGCACAACAACCATAGCCCCAGACCTACTCATCATGCGGCTTTAACCCCACATAGCTCACAAATAGAGTCCTCTGGAACGCATCAAGGCCAGGTCAATGTTCCCCCACTCACGCCCGTTTGTCCAACTCTCAGACCCCGGAGGCCAGACCTTCCACCTGAGGCCAACAGATTAATGGTGGTTCTAGCGGGTGCCCCTCACTTAAGATCAGGGGAAAACGAGGATTACCAGTCACTCAAGAAAAAGGTAATCAAATGGCTCAATTGGAACCGACCTTTGCCTCCCCAGTATAATAACGAAATCATCATGGTGAGAAGGGTTCCATGGCTAGGGAAGACCAGGAAAACTATAGTGGGGGACTGTATCATGGTAACCTTTAAGGATCCAGGCACGGTTCGACATATTTGCAGAGGAATGAACCGTTCCCTGGATTCTACCATACAGACCCTCCCAGTATCTTTTTTCTTTCCCCCGATTCCTAAGCGTCAGGCCCCAATATACGATGACTGGACAAGGGTGGAACATAGACGTAATCGCAAAGGCTCTGTACAACCCCTGTATTTTCAACCACCGGATACACCTTTTTGCGATTTCAATCGCTTCAACTGTCTGGACGGCTTGGATGGGGTCGACTGACTTACTGCCTGTAAGACACCGTCAGGGGTTTTGGGTTCTCGTGGGTCGTTGGAGCATTTCACTTTGTCCTCCGGCCCAAGTTTTGGCCTATTGAATGACCCACCTGCCATAGATCACGGCGGATCCGAATTCTCTCACCTAGCCACTGATGGAGTAGTTGCTGCCGAGGGGATAACTCTGGTTCCCCTCCCTGTTGGCGAGGGGGAGAGGGGAGCCATGGTGCCATATGTAACTTATGCTGCTCTCGCTCCAGGCCTTGCAACACAAGAGGAGCCAGGACCTACCTCTTCCAACCCTTGTGTTTCGACACCTCCCACTTCTGAACATCTGAGGATAATATCCTGGAACATCGCGGGATTAGCAAACAAATTGGAAGAGCCGACCTGGGAAAAGTATATAGAAACTGGCGACATATGCATGTTCCAGGAAACCTGGGCTAGAGAGGACCATGGACACCAAGGCTACACATCATTCTTTATTCCAGCTAGGTGGGAAGGTAAAGGCCGCCCTTCAGGGGGCCTTGTGACATGGGTTGCTGTTCATCTGGGCTGTGTGGCATCACGGCTCCCATGTAACTCTGATGACATCCTGGTGGTCTCATTAACATGGCCAAACAAAGCAAACCTCTTGTTGGTTAACATCTATTCCAGGCCGATGGGAAAGGCAAAAGAATCACCGACTTTTAATGAACTCTCGAACTTTTTATCTGAACTGTCGACTGATTCATACTATGTGGTGGGTGGGGATTTTAATTCTCACTTTGAGCCACTCCCCGGCCTTCAGGAAGGGTTTTTATCAGATGAAGAAGCTAGGTGGGCAGTACCAGGGGTTGATGTTCCATCTCCGAAAGCTTGGACCCCATTAGCGTTGCAAATCATTGCCCTTACCTTAAGGTATGGAATTAGAGCGTGTAATGGGAGAGTTAAATCGGACATACCAGGTAAAAATACCTACAACCGCAGGGGAAGAGAGTCACACTTGGACTACATTCTGGTCCAACTAGCGAGGTGGTCAACTATACAGGATTTTAGGGTAATAGATAGGTTGGATAGTGACCACAATGCCCTTGAGTTAGATCTTGTTCATCCAGCACCTCAGGGCTTAGTGACCCAGGAAGAAGGGAACCACCCCACGCTCCTTATAGACAACAGTAGGAGAAGAATTAGGTGGGAGCATCTGGTCACAAAAAAGGACAAACTCCCACTGCTCTATGCAGAGATTACCCCTATCCTGGAAACTGTTGGGGACCTGGATAGTGTAGCAGGAAAAATAGATATAAGGAGCAAATTGTCTGATGCCCACAAGGAACTAATAAAAGTTGCGGCACCCCACTTCACATGTAAGGTACGAAAGCCAAGAGAGATGTGCCAAGGCAAAACACAATGGTACAATGTGGCCTGTAGACGGGCCAAAACAGAACTCCTCGGAGTAATAAAGGAGGGCAAAGGAGGGGAACGCCTTAAGCAATATAGGCAAGCCTATAAGAAACTTCTCGCCCAGGCTAAAATAGAATGGGAGGAAAACCAGTGGGAAGAACTCACTAAGGCCCTAGCAGTGCAAGATCAACGCCTGTTCTGGAGAATGGTGAACGGGGGATCAGGGAGTTTACATTCGGCAGTGGAGCCTAACATAGCTCCTGGAGTGTGGCAGGCCCACTTCCAGTCCTTATACAGCGCTGAGTCCGGAGAACTTCCTGTGTCAATTGAACCAGAAAGGCAGGGCTCTCAGGTGGACCAAATAACACTGAGTGAGGTCACTGCTGCCATTTCAGGCCTGGCTTCGGGGAAGGCCCCTGGGCTGGACGGGCTACCGGGAGACCTGTACAAGCAGGAGCCC
This sequence comes from Lissotriton vulgaris, assembly GCF_964263255.1. NCBI lineage: Eukaryota > Metazoa > Chordata > Amphibia > Caudata > Salamandridae > Lissotriton > Lissotriton vulgaris. Next base: position 1,487,722,393 of record NC_141696.1, read on the forward strand.
ACCGTCTGGGCGCCCTACCTCGCTGCTCTTTTTAATGGTATCCTCGGTGGGATGGAAATCCCTAGTACTTGGCTGGGGGCTGAGGTGGTCCCGATTTTCAAAAAGGGATCCCCCCTCCTCCCAGCCAACTACAGACCGATCAGCCTGATAGATGTAGCGCAGAAGTTGTTCGGCAGGGTTCTCCTGAATAGGCTTCAGGAATGGATCGAGGAGGCAGGCGCCCTCAGTCCATACCAGGCAGGCTTTAGGAAAGGGGTATCGACTGTGGACCAGGTCTTTAGATTGAACCTGGTGTTCTGGAAGACAGTGAGGTTCGAGGGTGGCAGTTTGTACACGATTTTCGTGGACCTACGAGCCGCCTTCGACCTCGTGCCCAGGGGAAAACTCTGGGTCATTCTGGCAGGGATGGGCGTACCACCAGACATCTTATTGACCTTGCAGAGGCTGCACCATAACAATTATGCCCAGGTGAGGTGTGGGAGGTCGGGGGAGCTGACTGACAGATTCCCCGTGGGCAGAGGGGTAAGACAGGGCTGTGTGCTGGCGACGACCCTGTTTTGCCTCTTTGTCAACGGGGTAATCGCTCATCTGAACGCCACCGACTACACAGATGCCCCCAAATTAAATGGCAACAGTGTGCCCGCAATAATGTTTGCGGACGACACACTGTTGGTATCTAAAACTCCCATGGGCATCCAAAGGATACTTGATGCCTTTGTGGCCTTCTGTCAGGACAGAGGACTGGAAATCAATGCCACAAAAACCAAATATATGGTATTGAATCCAAGCCCCAAACAGCGCCCGAATCCCCTGCTGGGAGCAGCACGGCTGGAAAGAGTAGCCACGTTTGAATATCTCGGCGTGACACTCAACGAAAATATGACCTGGGGGACCCATCAAACCAGGGCTAACCTTAAACTAGTACAAATTACCGGGGGTATCTCCCGGATGATGACCGGTTCGACCTATCGCCCATTGGGGGCCCTAATTCAGATATATAAAGCACAGGCCAGGGGGGCGATCCTGTATGGGGCTGAACTGTGGGGCCATACCCCATGTCAGAATCTGTCATCCACGGAAAACAGATTCATAAGACAAATTACCGCACTTCCTTCTAGCACCCCACTTCTCCCTTTGAGGCTTGATCTAGGGCTACGGCCTCTCGCCGACGAGATAAGTCTAAGACCCATTGCCTTCTGGCGCAGGCTTTGGAGCAGCGACGATCTCGCCGACTATAGGGCGGAACTGGTCGAACTATTAAAACACCCCAAGGCGCTCAGTATCCCCTGGGTCCAAAATATCCAGTCAACCTGCACAGATCTGGGGCTCCCCGAACTGTGGACTAAACCAGCAGATACAGCACCTAGAATCTCTAAGAGATTTCTGGCGAATCTGTATCATGAACACAAAAGGGTAAGGGCTTTAGCTACCCAGACAGAGGGATCCCTTTCTTCTAAATTCCTGCAAAATAAGGATCTCTATGCACTTGAAAAGGCTTTTGATCCCATATATCCCGTTCTCACTAGAAAGTTATTTCTCCAGTGGAGATATGGTACATTGCCTTTGCGCTCCTTTTCTAGCACCTGGTCGCAAGTCCCTTCCACTAAGTATTGCCCCCTTTGCGCTGACAAAGAGGAAAATGACTTACATGTGATCTTTTTCTGCCCAGCATATAAGGCAGCCAGAAAGTACTGGCTGCTGCCTTTGATTAAGAACTTGGGTGGCAGGGAATATATACCTATGTACAGGATTTTAAAATGTGATGTTTCCGGCCCAATCGTTTTTGCGCTTGCCAAATTTTTTACAAATGTATGGCATACGCGTAATCGTCTTTTAAAAAATGCTGGGTAGTCTGTAGATTGCTTTATTTTTAACATTGTTAATAATGGTTGAAGTGGATTTTTAAATCAGGCACTGATGTTTTATCAAATGTAACAGAATTTTTGCGATTTTAATGTATGTGCATCTTTTATGACCAAATGGTCGAAATAAAGATTGAAAAATGAAATGAATACCACCTATGCTGTATAAATCAGATGTAGACTTCTGGAGTGCATCTCTGGCATTAGTATTCAACAACACAAGGCTGGCCTTGTCTCTTCCTGACTCGTGGCACGGGTCAATCATCAGCCCGATCTATAACTATAGGAGAAAGAGTCATCCGAACAGTTATCGTCTCATTGCCTTGCTAGACGTAGAAGCAAAATACTTTGCAGGACTTATCCTGGAGGAATTATCGTTATAGGGCCTCTGAAAACGCCATCATCCCACTTAACCAAACGGGTTTCTGCAAAGGTCAAGGGACCACAACTAACATCATGGCACTGTCCCTCCAGATGGGTGCAGCAAAAGCAACCAAGTCATCTTTATTCCTCACGTTCATTGATTATACTGCTGCCTTCGACCATGTGGACCGCAACAGACTTTAGCAGAAACTATACCATTGGGGTATTCCGAAACGTCTCCTAGACGTCCTAATACTGCTCCACTCCAATACTTGGATTAAAATTAAACTTGGGTCAGGTACACATCTTTCGAAGCAGATAAGGACGACAAAAGGACTAAAGCAGGGGTGCTTATTAGCACCCATCCTATTCAACCTTTTTTAGCGGATTTACCCACAGAACTAGATAAATGCCGCAACCATGCACCCAAGCTAGGGAAAATCACCCTCTCAACCCTGTTATACGCTGACGACCTGGTGCTGATAAGTCGCTCGCCAACAGGTCTTCAGCACCTCTTGAAAGCAGCCTACGCCTTTTCAGCAAAGAATGCCCATCAAATAAATTTCAACAAGTCAAAAGGTCATGACGGTGAATTACAGCAAACAAAAGGAATCCCATCTGGCACGTGAAAGGGGAAAAGCTTGACCGCGTAGCCACATACAAGTATCTGGGTGTTCTCCAGGACTTAGATAATACGCTTAGGGCACAACTTCATTCCATCCGAGGGAAGGCCACAATGACTTATCTGGCATTAAAATCATTAAAGGCCAAACTCCCCGATCTCACTCTCAAACCCTTCCTTGAAGTCCTGCATGCGAAATTACAACCAAGGCTCACATACAGGAGTGAATCTCTTCACGGGAAGGACGCTGCACTGCTGGACACAGCCAACTCCTATAGGGCTATTTTTAATCTTCCTAAATATGTCTCTCCTGGCCAGATCCGTTTAGAATTTGGCCTCTTCAAATAAACACTAGAAAGACGGAGTGCGTACGTAGCCAGTTGGCGCAAGATTCGCAATGCAGAAGCAGACTCCCTAAATGCCAACATTTGGGACGAGTTACCCTGGCATTGTAATTTGTTGCATAGACTACTTATTCGAATCAATTAAAGTTCTAGGTTTGACTGACACATGGGAAACGGCTATAGACCTCCTGTCCTTCAAAAAAATTGGCAAAAAAAATCAGCACGTATTATCTCAGTGATTGAAGACAAGAAGGACTTAGCAAACAGAGCACATGGATGGACAACCCTGGGCGACTATGGTAAAATACAGCCACAAGCATACCTCAATACCGGGATGAAAATAACAGCCAAAGAAAAGTTCTTAAAACTACGCCTGGGGGTAATCCCGATACTGCCACACCTCCCCCCGTGGGAGAGAACACACTCTTCCCAACAGTGTCGTCTGTGAAAGTCCGGTAAGGAGGACATTGTTCTTGTGATTTGTATATGCCCCAGACTAAGGGATTTGAGGTCTAACCTTTTGCTACCATCTTTTAAATCACAAGCTGTTCGGACCTGCATGCAGGCAGTCAAACTATGCTTTAACGCCAGTAACATCAAACTGAACTGCCAGGTTGTGAAGTTCTTTGACTTAATAAGAAAAAGACTTAATAGTGTTTGAAGTCCTTAGGACAACATTGAATTGACCCCAGTAAATCTTGTACTTTTTAAGTTTAATTACATATTGTTTTTAATGTTCCTACTGGAGTTTTATATTTTTGTAAAGATTTTAGTTAATCATGTACAAAATAAAACATTACTTACTACTTACTATTACACTAGACATGCTTCCCGATCAACTTTCCAGCCTGCAAAACTCTAACTTAATGTAGCTCAAGAAAGCAATATATAGAACACTACGGAGGCTCTGGAGAACAGGCACAGACTCCCACCATCCAGAAGGAGGTAACAACTAAAAACAAACAAGAAAAAGGTAACCTGGCAGGCAAAAAGGGAAGTGGAGGACAAGTTGTGGGCCAAGCTACTAGATGACTCAAAGAAAAAGAACAGCGCGATATTCTGGCGTATAATAAATAGCTTACAGAATCCAAATGTACTTAGAGTTAATTCACATTTAACAGAAGCAGCCTGGGAAAATCACCTTTGGCAACACTTTAATACAGAGCCTGAAGGATTTACGATTGGGAATCCTAGACCCAGGTATATTTCCGGGGATACATTGCCTGATCAAACCAAATCACTAGCAACTGATTCTTTCACATTTTCAACCAAGAAGATTAAGAACAGGATAACAAAAGGCAGACAGCCGCTACAGACCCCAACGGGATTCCAACAAACCTGTTTAAAAAAGACCTGTACTGTTGGGTGGCTGCATTATTACAACTGTTTGAACAGATCTCCGGGGGAGAAAGCATACTGACTTATTGGAGGGCGTCCATCATACCCCCAAATATACAAGAGAGGCAGTAGGAACAAAGCAAAAAGCTACAAGCTGGTAGCATTAATAGATAATAATTATAAATACTACGCCAGATGATCTCAAAGATAGGGTAATTGAAAAATCAGCCATCCCATCAACCAGACGGGTTTCTGTAAGGGCATGGGAACTACCACGAACGTATTTGCACTCTCCCTTTTAACAGACGCTGTTAAAGCTGCAAATGTACCACTTTACATGTGTTTCATCGACTACTCAGAGACTTTCGATAATATAGACCGGAAGAAACTTTGGGTTAAACTCAATAAAAGAAATATACCACCTGGTCTCTTAAACCACCTGATCCTCTTACATATTGAGACCTAGGTCCAAGGGAAGCTTGGAGTTGGTGACTGCCTGTCCAGAAAAATACCAACCACAAAGAGCCTGAAACAAGGGTGCGTGCTGGCCCGACTCTCTTCAATCTTTTTATGGCAGATTTATCCACAGAGCTGGATAAAAGCAAATCACACTCCCAAGGATGGACAGGCTTTTACTTTCCAACTTATTTCAACATCTATTAAATGTTACCGAAAGTTTCTCTGCTAACAATGGTCTAAGTGCAAAAAAACGATGGATTTAGGCCCAGATCTCTGTACTGGGGTGAATGTATGACATTGTTCTGCATTCTGTCCATCAACTGTTGTTTTGCATTTGTCATCCCAAGTGGGATGGGTATGCTCAGACGTGAGTCCCATGCTCTCCAAACCACTGGAGTCAAGCTATCCTGGCTGAAGACGGCTGATAGCCAGAAACCGGTCCTAGGATGCTTGATTCCGGTCCAGGAAAGTCATGGCTTGGCAGTTCGGGCTGGACTGTTCCCATGAGGCACAGGGTCAAGGCTGATCTGCATATGGCCATGTCTGACCTGGGGTGGTGTGGAGTGCAAAAAAACGATGGATTTAGGCCCAGATCTCTGTACTGGGGTGATTGTATGACATGGTTCTGCATTCTGTCCATCAATTGTCGTTTAGGTTTCGCCTATTATCATTCGCTTGCGAATGTAATAGGCGAAAATTCAAGGGCTCGATCGACTCGTCAAACCACTGCAGTTTCTTCACAGTGCATGTGAGTCACGTGACCACAAAAGCGGGTCACGTGACCACACAAGCATGAGCATCTCCCTAATCCGCAAACAGCACACAGAAAACCCCGCCCCCATCCGGCTTCCCTCTGCGCATCTGCCTGCCACACTACTCCTCCCCTCGCTGGCATTCCCACCCCCCCCACCAGGCTCTCCCGCCCCCATCCGGCTTCCCTCCATGCATCTCCCTAACCAGTGCTTGTTTTTAAAGGCAGGTTAAATGATCTGCCCAGGACCACAGGGTGTGGAACTGACGCCAAGACGCTTGCCAATTGCCGTTGGCATGCACAGCTGGCAGCGTCCGATTGCTGTGGCATGACATGTCTGCACTCACCCCCTTACTGGCCGTGCGTGAATCATGCTTCTACACAGTTCCAGCTATGATCACTGCACATATGTGGACCATTTCAATTTTTCAATGCCCTTGGTTCTGTCTCTTAAGCATGGCAGCGTCCGATTGCTGTGGCATGAATGCCTGCACTCACCCCCTTACTGGCCGTGCCTGAATCATGCTTCTACACAGTTCCAGCTATGATCACTGCACATACGTGTACCTTTTCAATTCTTCAATGCCCTGGGTTCTGTCTCTTAAGCCCTGGCCTCTTATACGTCCCTCTGCCCTCACATGTGGCCCTGGACTGACTGTCTCTGAATTCCCTGACTCCAGACTTCACACGCTGACTGCTCTTCAGTTTCACGTTGCAATGTTGAAATTCGCGGCTTCCTGCGACGGCTCCGGGCTGCATATGGAAAGCCCCTGATTGATTTTTACGCATGTGTTTTGTTTGCCCCCTCACCTCGCCCGCCGCAGCAACCCCCCCCCCCCCCTCAAGACACACGAGAGGGGCAGAAGTGCCCAGGAATACACATCTGAGCGCTCCAGTGTTTGAGGAGTAAATACGGCGTCCCCAGGTAGAGGCAGATATGCCAGGGCTATCTGTTAGCACAGGGTCATAACGTTTCAATTTACTGCATGGTTGCGGGACTCAAGTGTGCAAACACCACACCGGTTACACTTCCGGTTACATTCTACCGTGGGCGCACATAGTGCTGGGATGTAAAGCCAGCTGCATGCCAGCGTGACTCCGCACACAAGGCAGGAACGCTCAGGTGGGCTGCAGTTTATGGGGCGCGAGACCGCATCGAGGCGCTATCTTATTTCCATAATGCAAGATGCGGTTGGATGCAGTGAATGCATTCCTAGAAATTAGTTTGGTACCTTCTAAGAGCCACTCTGCAGCTAAGGGTTACCAAGCCATGACACAAAATGGCGCAATTCCAGCACTGTGTGAGCAGCATTATTGGTCAGGGATTTTCTGACACACCTCTAACAGTTTCACTTCAATGTGAATGGTTTGTAGTGATATTGGAGGACGGGCAATTTAATTGACTGGAGATTGCACTATTACTTTACGGAACGCGAGGAAGGATTTCGGGACGGGTGACCCCCACTGAAGTGAATGGGAGACATTTCTATTTTGTTGGAGGGTAACAATGAGTCGAAGCACGCCAACACCCTCGGGTGAGTGGAGAGTTACGGTTGCCACCTCCTGCCATGCCAGACGGGCACAATGATCGCAGACATTAGATAACATTTGACAGTCTAATGTCTTCTCGGAGTTTGAGTTTGGTTTGCTGCGACTGGAAACAAATAATGTACACACCTTAAAATGGTGATTTGTAACATAACAGGACAGGAGTCTAGAAATGGTTCCTCGTCAAATGAACTAGGTGGCAAATCTTCTGGGCAGCTTCATAATATGTATTTCTCTTCTAGATAGCGCTATATGTCTGCTTAGCCATGCGATAAACCATGTAGGCACAGGCGAAAGAAAAATACAATGCATGTATATGCCTGCTTTCTCGAATCTAGGCATCCAAGCATGGATCTATGCTAGGCAGGCCTAGAAGAACATTTAACACTCTTTTTAAAATCTTTTTATCTGTCCTTGTACTCGCATTCAGGGGTGCAAACTCAAAATGAAACCTTGTGAGTATCGAACAGCTTGCCTAAGAGGACCTTCCATTGGGGGACCGGCAGGTATGCATGAAGGACACGCTGAGCGTCCAACTGCTCCTGGCGGTGAGGGGCAGACCCTCAATTCGGGCTCCAACAGCGTTTATCGGAGGCCCTCCCTTTTCAATTGTCTTGCAAAAAGACTTCATTTGCCCATTGCATTCAAAATGGAGGCTAATGACTCCAGGCGACTTCAACACCAGCGGGTACACACTAGACTATTTGCTTTGAATGAAGACACTCTCTCGTTCTGCCTCTTTCTATCAAAGAGGCATGGTTTGCTTTTGTTAAAAACAAATGCGTCGAAGGGTCATCTCCCTGTGTGCTCTTCAAGGCCCCTCCACAAATTATAGGTCGAAGGAGATGCTCCTGGCTGCCTCCTTTCTAGCATTCTCATTTCCCTGGACCTACAAGTTCCTGTTATTGGATCCCATCCCCTGGTTTGGAAGAAAACACAGCTGCTCTTAGAGTGGAGTAGCCCCCCCCCCCACTCCGCACTTCCTGAGCTGTTGATAGCTGAGCCCCATGTCCCGGGTCAGAATGAGTGCTGCGTCCAGTCATCATAGGTACCATTAAATGTGGGCAATATAACACATTAGTTGGGGTGTACTTTGAGAAGCTGCCCAGAAGTGGCTCGTCCACATAGATGATCACTCAGGGCATCAAGATAAGCAGTGCAGACATTTTGAGATTTTTTAAAACTTTTTTAGGTGAATTAAAAATGTAAAAAAATGTATAAAAGAAACGGTGGAGGCATTGATAACTTGGTTCTCCCAGGGTGCCAGTTACTAGCAGCTAGTGTACAGCCACCCAGGAGGGGCTCGGTATTATCAGACACAACCTTTCTATATTGAAATGAGCTCAGGGGCATGATGCAAACCCCTGCAGACCCTATGGAACCACGGATGCTGACTCTTATGTGGCGGTAGGGTGGGGAGGGATGTGTAGCAAAAAAAAAAAAAACAAGCACTGGCGTTGCCAATAGGTTTCGCATTTGGAAAGTTGGAGCTATTGGTTTTGTAAATGACATAAAAATATTTATATATTGTTATTGACAATGCCAATAACGATATATAAATATAAAATGTAATTTACAAAACCAATAGCTCCAACTTTCCAACTTGCTTGTTTTGCATTTGTCACCCCGAGTGGGATGGGTATGCTCAGACGTGAGTCCCGTGCTCTCCACACCACTAGAGTCAAGCTATCCTGGCTGAAGACGGCTGATAGCCAGAAACCGGTCCTAGGATGCTTGATTCCGGTCCAGGAAAGATATTGCTTGGCAGTTCGGGCTGGACTGTTCCCATGAGGCACAGGGTCACGGCTGATTTGCATATGGCCATGTCTGACCTGGGGTGGTGTGGAGTGCAAAAGAACAAAGGATTTAGGCCCAGATCTCTGTACTGGGGTGAATGTATGACATTGTCCTGCATTCTGTCCATCAATTGTTGTTTTTGCAGGTGCAGAAAGCGTACCATGGTTGAAGGTGGTTAAAAAAACTCCTGCAAAAGCAATGGGGTGGGAAGAAGTAATTACTTTTGGGACCAAACCTTTTACCAAATTGTCAGATCCAACCAAAGGTCAATAGCCTTCCTCAACAGGCTGAATCCTAGGAAGGTCCCCACTGGTCACCTCCGATGGACAAGTTACGTCATTGAATGTGTGCCTCTATTAACACGTCTCTACAGAGCAATACAAATACATGTATGTATAGAAGGCCCTTTATTAGGGTCAACAAAAAATATAATTAAAGAGTTTTTATATGGTAGAAAAACGTAGATTGTGATGACCTAGAGATGAGGCAGTTCATGTATGCCACTTAACGGAATCTTAAATGAATCTCACTAATGTTCCTAAACTCTCTTTACACGAAGGAGAGTTGTGCCTGCCAAAGTGGCATGGGGATGACATTGTGTAAAAAGCTAAACAATGCCACAATTCCTGATCACCTGAAAGTAATATATATATTTTTTTTACATTATGTTAACACATTCTGCTAGCCCAGTTACTTGAATCACAGTTTTCACAAAAAAAAGTGACTTACAGGTTCGGCTTTCCCTGAATGTTGCCGGCTCTGACTGATGCATCATAACTTGAATGAAGCAATGTTTTAATGGACCACTGCTATATAGACTGGAGGGAAATGGCACGGTTTATGCTGTGAAAGACAACGTTTCTGCCTGTTTTAAAAAAAGGTTTCTCATAGAAAGAACTCTGAGTCTTCTTAGAGGCAGACAGGCTTGCTTGCTTCACTCGCTGCATTTCAGATCAGGTATTACACCAAGCTATGGGTGGTGTCCATGCAGACAATGGGAGGAGCCAGTGGTGGAAGAATGGCCATGTAAGTGGTGGAAATGGGAGGCACCTTCCTAAAGACAATTTAGGGTCTATGCAAATGCATTAAAACATGTTTTTTCATAAATGAAGCATTGTACATACCGGGTTAATGGTTCCAGAGAGGATTATGCGGGTGCACAGAGGACTCTGAGGGTCGTACTTCTCTTTCTTGCAGTAATTGGTCTGTGCCAAGGACATAGTCAAGGAGGCAGCTGGGTTCGCCTGGAAGAAGTAAGAGCAACGATATTGGATAGGATTTTTACAAAGCCATTTTGCACTTGAAAACTCCATAGGGAGCAATAACCTGCTTTAGGAGTGCAAAACAAGATTTATAACTCTGAACTCTGCAACATTATGGCTCTGCATCGCAAGCAGGAAAGACATCTCTTCTTCGCGCATTGTAATGACGTGTTAATGCTTTCCGCCCTCTGCTGTGGTCACAAGCCATTGCATACCAATACCTCACAGGAAGTGATATCCCTTCACATAGAAGGAGGTGTCCATGAGAGACAGCTTTCATTTTGTTTAGGGCATCAGGGGAGCAGACAGCGGTCGTGGGAATCAGTCCATGCTACGCCCAAGGTCCACTGCGTCATGCTGTTTTACTTTTCAATTGCAGACCCATGTCCCAGTGACTGACAAGTGCTACAATGTCGGTATTTTTAGGTCGAGCCTAACAGCGCACATGCGCTGCCTGCAAGACCTGCTGTAATCAATAAAACCACTCAATTCCCCCTCCTACTTACCATTGGTGCACTCCAGCATCCTTCTTTTTTGCTGCCTCCAGTCTCGTTCCCGCTTCCCTTCGAGGCGGCAGCACACCAGTAAAGTACAGTGTACATACTCTTATTTAGTATGTTCCTTACTGTTCACTCTTTGTTTGCTTTCCCTCACTTCATTTATTAGCACGCACCTGCTTCTCCGACATCACGCTTCATGTTTAGTGCAGTACGGTTTTAACAGTGGTACTCCATTTGTTGAAGCGCACACCGCCCCTGAAGTAGTCCGCCTCACTCCTGCGGCACCCTGCTTCTCCGGCACTGCACTTTAAGCTTTGTACAGCAGGGTGATAGTAATTAATACATGTTTGTTTTAGAAAAACTGCGCTTAAATAAACATATATTGTTAGCACCGAGTGGTCCAAAACATGAAGTGCGGTAAACTCCAACACCAGGCTGCATGTTTTGGACACACGGTGCTAACGATGCTTGTTTTTTAGTGGATGCGGTGTCAACTTCATGTAGTTTTCAGTTTTTTTCCCTCTCCATACTGGGCCAACCCTCGCCCTCCCTTACTCCATCCGCTGTGCCTCTGCGGCACACGTGGCGCTCCCTCTCGTCCAGTTGTAGTTAGTGCTCCTGAAGCTGCCCAACATCAGCCTTGACCACTTTCAGGCCCACAGCCTGGCCATGAATGAGAGGGGAGGAGGAAGAGCAAGGATCCGTGAACCTCCTCAAGGCGCGGGTCAGGACCAGATTAAACAAAAATTTAGACAAATGGAAGAGTAAATTACCCGCATGGAAGAGTTTTGTGGCTATATCAGGTGTTGTTTTTATTTATATTGAATACATTAACATTTTAAAGAATTTTTTTGATTATTTGAGGCCATTTCATATGGTAAATACCCCACCTCCCCCCCCCACTGCTTGAACCCAGACTGAAGCGGGAACTGTGTTAATTAAACAAATGTGTGGATGCTTATTCCATTGTTCCACCTCACGCCCCCATCCATGCCATTTGTGTGGTTTATTTTTTTAAGCTGGGTCTCTGAACAAGCCGACGGTAGTTAAAACAGGTGAAGCAGCTCGTTCTGTGTGGATCCCTGAATTTTTTATAATTGTGTCACACTATTTTTCAATCTCATAACGCTTCAACTTCCACTAAGGTACACTCGTCCACCAACTCTTGCCTCAACCCCACAGCACTCCCTCCATGACTCGGAAGACAGAAGACCTCCAGTCATTAACTAGGAGGCGGCACACATCGGTCATCTAAAGTCCACATCACCAAAGGCCTCAAGCAAGGGTGTGTGCTTTCCCCAATATTGTTTAATTTGTATATGGCGGATCTACCAGGCATATTAAACACTTGCAATTCCCATTCCCCGAGGCTGGGAGGGAAACCCCTGAGCAACCTTTTGTACGCAGATGATGTTGTGCTACTGAGCCATACCTACATCGGCCTCAAGCAATTATGAATTCAAATGCATAGTTATGCCACGGAAAACAAACTAAAAATAAATTTGAGCAAAACTCGCACTATGTCAATAAACATACACAAAAAGCCTCAGAAGATTTGGACACTGGGCGGCCAAAACATTGAGTCAGCTTCGGAATACAAATACTTGGGAGTCATCTTCGACCAAGACGGTTCATTCTCACAGCAAAAGCTGGAAGCAAAAAGGAGAGCGTCTTGTATTGCCACCACATTAAAAAGCAAAGCTAACCAATTAATGGGACCAATTCTGACTCCTTATCTGAAAATCATCCAAACTAAGCTACTACCTTCCATCTGCTATGGCAGTGAGGCTCTACGTGGGAGAGATGCCAAGAATCTGGAATTAGCCTACCAAACAATGTTTTCGCTCCCGTCCCATACATCGCCCGCCCAACTCAGGCTGGAATTTGGATTACAAAAACAAGCTCTTGCAAGACAGGGAGCTTATATTATCTGCTGCCACAAACTTCGTTCTGCTACTACTAACACTTTAAATGTGCTGCTATGGCAAGACATACAAAGCAGGGACATACCTCAGGCAAGATCTTATCTGAAGACCGCCTTGGGGGCTACTAAACTAACCGCGATCTGGGATATGCAACTCGGCCACAAAGCGTTCAAAAAACTGGTTTGGAAAACTGTCAAAACTCTTTCACTACTAGAGAATAAAGAGTCATTTACTAAAAGAAATCATGCATGGATGACCATAAACTCATATAAATCCCTGACACCACAACCATACTTCAGCCAGGGTTATTCCAAGACAATAAAACTGAAGTTTTTGAAATACAGACTAGGGGTCTTGCCTACTAGAGAGCATTTTCCACCATGGCTCAGGAGCAATGGCCACACAGCCTGCACCTTCTGCAATACAGAGAAGGGCGATATACTTCATATGACTTGCCTCTGCCAAGAGTTTAGGCCAGCACGCCAACAGTTCTTAAAGGACCAGCTTAAACAGGTAGGAACTCGCACCAGAAGGCAAGCAGTGCTGGCTTGTCTAAACCCTGCAAACACAAAACTGAACTGCAGGTATGTAAAGTTCCTTGCGCTAATTGAGCAGAAACCGCCAAAAAACATTACACAGTAAACATATAGACGCTAATCAGAACTCAATGATACCTGCTCCTACCTAAAAGTAATGCATCTGGACATTAGATTGGGCTTTTACTGTTTGCTCTTTTAATGACGTTTTAAAGAAACAACTTTTCTTATGATATTTTAATCTGTTTTGTAAAATGTTTGCACTGGTTTTAATTAACTATGCACAATAAAAATTACCTTACCTTACATTACCAGTCATTAACTGAGGATTCAAACGTTATGTACCCTGTTGGCGATTAAATTATGTTCCCTTCTGGCACATCCACTTTCCCTTCTGCTTAGTGGCTTTGTCTACACAATCCTTGTAAGTATGCAACCCCCAATTCTCAATTGTGGCATTGTCCCTATCAGGAGTTCAACAAGCCAGGTTTTGTTGATCCAGTGCGCATTTGATATTGGGACTGAGAAAAGGAAAAACTTCAGTGCTGGATGGAGCCTCAATTAAACAGGTCAACCGGAGCAGAGACAGAGTCCAAAGGTGCCACTGTCTGCTCTGGATTCGGTAAAACTTTGTGCTCCTACTCTCTGTGGCTTCCCTTTTAACTTCTCCCTTTGTCTGCATAGCCCAGGATTGTTTACATTTTTGATTCTATGATTCATGGTCGTTCAGTAAGTCCATATCCTATATGCTCCACTTTCAGTTTAACAGTTTTAAGTATATCCGGTATACACTCTGATATCACATTTACTTTTCTCTCAAAGGCAATACTTTCTGTATGCAATAAAATCATGGATAAGCACACTAAGCATTGTAAATGGCAATGCCTTTTATTTATGTGTTTTCAAAACCTACAAGTGGTGTTTACGCACTGCTTGCAGGTTTTCGAAACACATAAATAAAAGGCATTGCCACTTACAACACCAATAGCTCAAACTCTTGCAAATGCGAGTCTTATTGCATTGCAAACACACGTTTGAAAAGCAGGAATGGAGGTATGCTAGCAAGCATTCGAAGGGATTTAAAAACTGAATCTTTGCCTCATTAATATTAATGGTCCAGAGATCTTGCCGAGTGTTACTAATATCAATTTTTACGCAGTGACGGTTTAGTCAGGACAAAAAAACGCTTCATGATACATCATACATGCAGTGCAAAAACTACAACTACAATGACACTCGAGAATGGTACACCAATCTCCTAAATACTATGACCTCCACCAACACATCAGATGGATATAGAAACAAGCATTAGACGAGAGAATAGGTTTGGCTTAAAAGCACTGCTATTTTATGAACACACACAGACCTGCACACTCACAGAATGCAACTCTCACAAATACGCCTGTATGCATGCACCCACCACAATCAAACGTCCTTAACCAAATACCAATTGTATGACAAGATTGTTTTTTTCTGAATTTAAATAAATACTACCTATAAAGAAAAAAGGAAAAAAAGCATTGGAGAAAAAAACTCGAGATTATAGGTACCTGGCAAAGGATCAGAGCAGAGGCAGTGATTAAGGTAAGTGCTGCATGTGGAAAGTAACTAGCAAAATTTCCAGAAATTATCAAAGTTGTTTATTAAGAAGCAACATTCACAGACCGGCCAGCTACCAAGTGGAACGATGTTAAATGACCCTAAGCAGATCTCTCATTTCCAGAGCTTCCAAGGTTTCAGATTGATATGTGTGACATTTTAAAAATGTCAGTGTAATTATGAGTGACATGTCTACGACAATGAGTGACACGGTCTTGTGAGCAAAACCAGCCTAGCTCTACCCAGTACACTAGAACCTTGTTCCCAATATGAACCAACCTGCCCCACCCAGTGCATTCAAACACCACATCGCCATTAGAACTAACTCCATTCATATCCACCAGAACCAACGTCCCCCTTTCCAGTTCATCTTAACTCTAGTCACATCTGTGGTGTTCCGCTCACCTGAGTGAGCCAAGGAAGACTCAGGCCCGGGCTAGAGGCCAGCGGTGCTGCTTTGCCGATTATTGCAGGAGAGGCCGGGCCTGGCCTGGCATTTCAGGACTGGCCTCAGATGGTGCTGTGGTACTCCGTTATGTCTGTTGCATGCAGCCTTTGGGTCTGTGGCAGCAGAGAGGTCCTGCTGTTGCCTGTGTGTCCTAGGGGCTGCACTGCTCCGACTCCTTAGGCAAGTTGCACTGGGTAGTGCTTTGGGTATCAGCTTGCTGTGTCCCCTGGGCCGTCATGGTGCCAGTCCAGTGTAACTGTGTCACGTGACTGAAAGAGGACATGTGGTGAAAGGTTTATCAGTCAACAACTGAACAACATTCTGCTAATAACCTGTTTGGGAGGCTGCAGGGGACTGGGAAAATGAGCAGTTCAGGTTTTAGTTAAAATATCTCATATCGCCACTTGATGGTCACTTGATGGGCTGGGGGGACGGAGGGGCGGTGGCAGGAGAAATTAAAGGATATTTTCCTAGGCTGTTCCTAGAAGGTACTACACTCCAGGCTGTGTACCACAGACAGCACCAGGTGCAACCTTTACTGGCCTGAAAAGAGGGTTGCGCTGCAGAACCTCTTAACAACTCCATGTGCAGAATGTCGAACCAGTGACAGATGCCATCATCCGATCCTGTATTTAAAAACTATTTTACCAACTTTTGCAAAGTTTAATCAAATGTTAACATATTCACTATACTTTAACATGGGGAGCTCTCGGCGATCAGGGTTTTATTCTAAGCCCCATACCCATTGTTTTCTATGGGAGGGTGCTGAGGTACCAGTGGTTAGTCATGTGTGGAGCTGGTCATACTTTAGCCCTGAATTGGAGACACTTACTACTGGTTTGGGTCCTTTTTTGGCTGCAGTAAATTTACAAGTATGTTTGAAGCAAGAACAGGGTACTTAGCTGAAGGGAAAGATTGCGCACCACAGGATATTGGTTTGGTTTTCAGGAATGGTTATGTGAAGTGGTGCTATACGGAAAGGGGTGACCCTCACAACCCCTTGACAATGTAATACTTAAGCATACATTTACAAATTGTAGGACAAAATACCTATGCACACACAACCTAGATACAGATATTTGATAATTTTTTTGGTCTTATTTCAAAACAACAACGAGGGGCAGTTGGTGTATGTAGCAATTGCATTTATTGTGCCAGCCGACACGTGTTTCATTGGAGTGGGGTACACTCCAAATCTTCAGGGCTAGATCCTAATGGAAAAGAAGGGTAATCCCCCACGACTGGTGATCATTCCAACCCAGTCCGGGTATCGGATATTCCGGTGAGACACGCCAAAGGGGTCTAGGCGCACTTAGTCAGAAGTCGAAAGAAATGGTCTTGCGCTGATAATGGGCCAGGACAGGTAAGAATTAAAAGTTCTTTGTGAGCCAATGTTCAAATATTCCACAATTAATACTGTAACAGTGTCCCAAGATAATGTTCAAAACCGGTGATCCAGGCGGAAAGATGCTGCCACAATGGGCGCTCAGTTCCAGCAACAACCCTCTAGCGATGTCCCGCAACTCCTCTCAGCGTCCTCCGCGTGCTGATCGGTGCATCAACGATCAATATCCACAGATACCCGGACTGGGTTGGAATTATCACCAGTCGTGGGGGATTATCCTTCTTTTCAACTAGCCCTGAAGATTTGGAGTGTACCCCACTCCAATGAAACACGTGTCGGCTGGCGCAATAAATGCAATTGCTACATACACCAACTGCCCCTCGTTGTTGTTTTGAAATAAGACCAAAAAAATTATCAAATATCTGTCTCTAGGTTGTGTGTGCATAGGTATTTTGTCCTAAAATTTACAAGTATGGTTTGTGAATAGCAAAGGGCTCACTCTTTTGTGGGTGGGTGCACGTCAACCTATTTGTTTTAGTAAGTATGCCCCATTTTTCAGCCACTCCCCTTGGTCTCTCCCACATTTATTATGAAGGGTCTGATTATGGGTCGCTCATAATAATCCGACCCATGTGTAAACTTCTGTTTACGCATGGGTCGGAATTAGTTTGAAGGTATTGAACGCATCCGAATATTATTGGATGAGTTAAATAGCTCATAATTCATTCAATTTCAGCAAGTTATACTTGTCAATATTCAACAGGGGGAAGTATACAGTATTTACCGTATCATGCAGATTTTAGTGCATTAAAAACCAAATTCTGCAGTTATTCCCTATGTATTCGTAATATATATTAGAACATTGGAACGTTGGAAGCTCTATTGAAAAAAATGGAGTGCTCCGGGGTTATAATGGCTGGTATATGCCCGGAGCTCCAACATTCCAATGCTTCTTTGTGGCTGTGAACAAAGGCTTCAGGGAGTCTGAGGGGATTTCATTCCCTTCGCGCTCCCTGAAGCCTTTGTTTAATTTGTTAGAACATTCTGCCCTCTAGTGGTAGAATGTTTGAATAGCCTTCGGCTCAGGCCTTTAACGCTGCAGCTGGCCTTTAATAGCCGGTATAGCCCGCTAGGGCGGGCTAGAAGGCTATATTATTTTTCGCATCCAAAAACAAATGTTACCACTGAAAAGATAGTCAACCTACCATACTATCAATGACTACTGTTTCTGATGAGCACTCGTCCTTCTGCTCAGTCATGACCAATTGCATCTAAAACAGAGCCTCAGAACTTGTGTCTCAGTGACAAGATCACACTCAAAACACATTATGTATATAATATAGGACTTTTTGGAAGAGATGATGGTTACGTTTGGCATAATCCTCTATTCTTTTGTGAGACTGGTGGCCCTAGGCTTGAGAACTTTCAC
This sequence comes from Lissotriton vulgaris, assembly GCF_964263255.1. Classification (NCBI taxonomy): domain Eukaryota; kingdom Metazoa; phylum Chordata; class Amphibia; order Caudata; family Salamandridae; genus Lissotriton; species Lissotriton vulgaris. The sequence continues at coordinate 1,487,740,521 of NC_141696.1, forward strand.
CAAAGAGACATTTCACTCACAGACCTAGCAGCTTCCCATTGGGCTTATTTTTATTTTTAACTCTGTCTATACGGAATCTCTCCTGTACTTATCCAAAAAGATCCCTCTCAGACAGCTTCTCTGCCAAGCGACATTTGAGTCAGTGCAATGGTCGGCATAACGTGTTGGTCTCAAAATCTACACTAACATAGGTTGTATTGACCATGTCCTTATCAGTTAGTTCTGTACCACAAAGAAGATACCCAACTCTACATTCCATCTTCATTCTTAGTAAATGCTACTGTCAGAACCCCTTTTTCGAGGGCCACGTGGCAAGCGGGATTTACTGGGCTCAACCGTGGAGGTTGAGGTCTTTTACTCCCGATGTCCTGGGGCCTGACCTACTATGGGTCCTGAGTAACTGGTCCAAGTACTGCCCTTTTCAGCACTTGACTCTCAGTGGTAGCATGGGTCAAGCATTCAAAGGCTCTGCGAGTGGGACATGAGAAATGTACTTGCAGTAAAAGCAATAATCTTTAATATTTGAATGTGGTCGCACAGTGCTTGCATGGCAGTTCACTCCACACACCGCGCGGCTCCCCCCCATGAGTGCCCAGGACCCCTGACCCCTCCGCTGCTGCCGTGAGCCCTCAGCCGCTGTCTCGCTCCAGAGCGGCGCTGATCGCCCCTGTGCTCGTGTCTCCCGCACTCTCGCCAGCTGAGTGCCTGTTTGCCAGTATCTGCTGTTGTTTGCTTTGTGACCAGTAATTTAGTGCCAGTATCTTTGTTTTTGTTGACCCCTGTAATTTTGCCGTTCCGTGTTGCCCGTGACTGTTCCAGCCGCATCTCACTCCCCGCCGCGGCTCCCCTGCGGCCCACCCCTTTTTTCTTCTGTACCCCTCCCTCGTCCGCCCATTGACCACCCTGCTCCCGCCTCCCAGCTGCTCCTCCCTCCCACTTCACCATTTATGGAGGTCGCCACATGGAAGCGCAGCGGACGTGCGCAGCGGGCGCGCCTATTATGCGCTGAAGGTGCGCCAAAGGCAAGCCCGTCTACGCCCGTCCACCCCTGGACCGCGCCCAGCGCCAGAACCCCCGGACCCCGCCGGAGCCAGCCCACCCGACAGTGCTATGATGCCACCACCCTCCTCGCACTCAACACCGGCCGACAGGCAGCCTGCTACCGAGCCACCCCGAAACGCACCCACGGAGCATTCACCTGCCGCACCTGCAAGTTCACCTGCCTCCGGACCAGCACCGCACCCACCAGGCCAGGCACCAGCAATAATCACCTCAAGTGCATCCTGCTCAACACCCGCTCCGTCCACAAACACGCCACCGAACTCTGGGACCTCCTTTACTCCGCAGCGCCGGACGTCGCCTTCCTCACGGAAACCTGGATGAATGCCTCCTCAGCCCCCGACATCGCCATAGCCATCCCGGACGGCTACAAGATCATCCGGAAGGACCGCGCCAACTAAACCGGAGGGGGCATCGCCATTGTCCACAGGAACACCATCTGCATCACGACCGACAACAACGACACCATCACCACAGCCGAGCACCTTCACTTCAAGATACACACCGACCCCAAGACCACCCTCAGAGGTACCCTCATCTACAGACCCCCGAGACCACGCACCCACTTCAGCGAAGCCATCGCAGACTTCATCAGCCCGCTCGCTCTCGCCTCCACCGACTACATCCTCCTAGGGGACCTCAACTTCCACCTGGAGAACAACAAGGACAACAACACCATCTCCCTGCTAGACAACCACGCCAACCTCGGGCTCAAGCAACTGGTCAACACCCCCACCGACCGAGCCAACCACACGCTCGACCCAGTCTTCTCCTCCAGCAACCACGTATCCTTCAACCCCGCCACCAAACTCCACTGGACCGATCACAGCTGCGTCCATTTCACCTTCAGGAAAACAACCACCCACCACCGACCGCTACAAGCCCCCCGAAGATGCTGGAGCAAGATCACCACAGACCAGCTCACCACCTCCCTGAGCCGAAACCCACCCACCAACACCACGGACCCCAACGAAGCCGGCCGCTACCTCACACAGTGGATCACTGACTGTGCCAATGTCCTCGCACCACTGAAGAACCCCCCCAGCAACCCCAACAGCAAAAAAGCCTCCTGGTTCACCAACGACCTCAAAGACTCCAAGAAATCCTGCAGTGCCCTCGAGAAAGCCTGGCGCCACAACCAATCAGCGGAAAACATGACATCCCTCAAGAACACCATCCGCCAACACCACCAGCTGATCCGCTCCACCAAAAGGTCATCCTTTAAAGAACGGCTGGACAACAACGCCCACAACAGCAAAGAACTCTTCAACATCGTGAAAGAGCTCTCCAACCCCAACGCCAGCAACAACGACATCACGCCATCACAAGACCTCTGCAACTCCCTCGCCACGTTCCTCCACCACAAGATCGCCAATATACACGACAGCTTCAGCCCTCAGACCACAGACCCTACCACCGAACCAGCACCCCCACCACCACCCTCCGCACCTGGACCCCCGTCAGCACGGAAGACACCACCCACACGATGAACACCATCCACTCCGGCTCCCCAACCGACCCCTGCCCGCACCACATCTTCAACAAAGCGGACTCCATCATCGCACCCCAACTCTGGGACATCATCAACAACTCCTTCGCATCCGCCACCTTTCCGGTGAGCTGGAAGCACGCGGAGATCAACACCCTCCTGAAGAAACCCACCGCAGACCCCACCGACCTCAAGAACTTCCGACCCATCTCGCTCCTCCCCTTCCCCGCAAAAGTCATCGAGAAAACCGTCAACAAGCAGCTGACCGCCTTCCTCGAGACAAACGGCTCCCTTGACCCATCACAGTCCGGATTCCGAGCGTACCACAGCACCGGGACCGCCCTCATCGCAGCCACAGATGACATCAGGACCCTGCTGGACAACGGGGAAACTGCCGCCCTCATCCTCCTCGACCTATCGGCTGCTTTCAACATGGTCTTTCACCGCATCCTGACAACCCGCCTCCACCACGCCGGAATTCAAGGAAAGGCCCTGGAATGGATCACCTCCTTCCTCTCCGGCAGAACCCAAAGAGTCAGTCTCCCGCCCTTCCGCGCAGCAGCCACCGAGATCATCTGCAGCGTACCCCAAGGCTCCTCGCTCAGCCCCACCCTCTTCCATGTCTACATGAGCCCCCTCGCAGCCATCGCACGCAAGCACAACCTCAACATCATCTCCTAAGCCGACGATACCCAACTGACCCTCTCCCTCACCAACGACCCCGCCACTGCCAAGGCCAGCTTCCAGGAAGGAATGAAAGACGTCGCAGAATGGATGAAGCTCAGCCGGCTGAAACTAAACTCATACAAGACGGAAGTCCTCATCCTCGGCCCATCCATCTCTGCCTGGGACGACTCCTGGTGGCCCCCGGCTCTGGGCACCCCCCCCAGCCCCCCACCAAGCCCACAGACCACGCACGCAACCTGGGCTTCATCCTCGACTCCTCCCTCACGATGACCACGCAAGTCAACGTCGTCACCTCCTCATGCTTCAACACCCTCCACATGCTCCGAAAGATCTTCCGGTGGATCCCCACTGGAACCAGGAAGACTGTCACCCAGGCCCTCGTCACCACCCGGCTGGACTACGGGAACGCTCTCTACGCAGGTACCACTGCCAAACTTTAGAAAAAACTCCAGCGCACACAGAACACATCCGCACGACTCATCCTGGACATCCCCTGACACCGCCACATCTCCGCCCACCTGAGTGACCTGCACTGGCTCCCCGTCAACAAGAGGATCACATTCAGACTCCTCACCCACGCACACAAAACTCTCCACAACATGGGTCCCGAATAACTCAACAACCGCCTCACGTTCTACACACCGACCCGCCAGCTCCGCTCCGCCAGCCTCGCCCTCGCCGCCGTTCCACGTTTCCGCAGAACCACCACCGGAGGAAGATCCTTCACCTACCTAGCGGCCAAGACGTGGAACACCCTGCCCACCCACCTACGACAGACCCAGGACCATCTCGCCTTCAGGAGACACCTCAAGACCTGGCTCTTCGAGCAGTAGCGCCCCCCCCACCCCCTCCCAGTGCCTTGAGACCCTCCTGGGTGAGTAGTGCGCTCTACAAATTTCGTGATTGATTGATTTAAGTGTACAATAAATGCACTAGATAATCCCCGCAGCCTCTTAAGGTCAGTGAGCTAAGCCATCCTCTGTAGAATCCTAGAGTCCCTCTGTTCAGTCTAGTGATGTAGGTTATTTCCTATTCTATAGTGGGGAGACTCCCAGATGCATCCCATGCTAACAGATTTTTGGTGCCAAGTGTATGTAAGTGCCCAGCAGGCGTGCTGGTCTGAAACACTTACCTCACCCGATGGCTGCCGGCAATCACAGAAGGACAAGGGCGCTCATATGCAAGTTCTAGTCTCCCAAGACATCTGGAGGTCTTTCCCCGATGATGCGTTGGCCTCCTCAGTCCTCGGAAGGACAGTGTTGCTTTCAGATACGCTCAACCTGCTCCTACGGCAATTAATAATTGTTCCTCCTGGCATCTCGAGCACAACAACCAAAGGTAACAGCCCTGACTCATAGTGGCCCTCTTTCTTGATGACACAGGGGTCACCGACCACAGAACTCAGACAGGCAATGCCTACAGTTCACAGTGGCCTCATCCCCTCCTGGTCACTCGGAGGTCACCAGCGCTGGCAACATTGGGTGAGCAGCAGTGCTGAGTGTACCGGGCATCTCACACTTCGCTTATTGGCATCTACTCACCAGGATTGCCGCTAGGCTTCCCTCCCGCCATGCCTTCTCCTCCTTACAGGGTCCACTGGTCTTGATGGGCATGTAAAAGGCTGGTGCTTCAGGCTCAGGGCCAGCGGTCTTGACTTCCAGGTGATGCCCCTCACACAGCAGGGAGACTAGCAGGCCTTTGTCCCTGGTCCTACTTCTTGCAATTAGAAGTCTTAGCAATCTTCTTTCTCCTGATGAACACTGCTGTTGAGCAACCTGTGGGTCTTATAGTCCCACCTTTATAGTCCAGCTCAGACACAAATGTGATTTTGTGAATGAACCTTAAAAATTCAGGCAGAAAGTGTCAGCTCCATTGAAGTGCTCTCACCTTTGCATTGCACTTTGTCAAAGGGACAGCTTGCCACTGCAGGAGCGGCTCTAATTCGGACTGAGTGACAACACAAGGGAGTCACCAGGAGAACACCTGGCTGTCAGTCTCTACTGACATATGCCTCACTTTAAATTCAAAGGCCTAACCCTTCCTTTCTATCAAAATTCACTTTTCCATAGTGCCACCCTTTATCAGCCCCACCATCACCCCGACAATGAGTTCAGGCCCCACTGACCAGTTATTCTTTTAGGAATTAAAGAGGAATTTGCTGTGCTACAGAGGAGGCTCTTAGCCCCTTTTTACCCATATGTTCCCACTAAGGAATACTGGCAATGCACATAATCGGTTTGGGGGTTGCAATTCTCACCTGTCCTAGTTTCTCCAGGTCCTATGCTTCTAAAATGGAACCTATAGACCTGCATGTTATGCACCATACACAGGCACATACATACACCACCTATCATGCCCTGTCCTCTGCAGCACACAATCTAATCAGGAAAAGGGTAAGTCAAGTGCACGGCCAGGGAAATTTACATGAGCGGGCCAGTAGTCACCACTCCAATGATACCGGTATAAAGGGTCATCACCCCATTGTGCTCGTATCACTTAACTCCTGGTAAGGGTTGTAGCCCTCTACTATTATGAGTGTAGTGCTTGGTGTGCCCCTCCCGGGCCAACAAGACTGCATTATTATTAGACAGGCCTAGGTTGTAGTGCACAAGCATGATCTGATTCCGCCCACGATCAAAAAGTATCTGGTGTCCAGATATCTATGCAGCTGGGGCACTCTGGGCAGGAGTGCACATCCGTAATAAGAAGGTTACATTTTCATCCCAATTCAGGCCAAATCCGAATAACTCATATTTTATGTTATTATCAATTTCTGGACATTTTTGCAATATTCTCAGTTAGTCAAAAGTTCCATTCCCGTTTGGGATTCTGGTTTAAAAGTTCAAAAAAGATGCACACTGAAAAGGTGAAAAGGACTTCCTGCCTCAAGTTAAGTCACTGAAAACAATATGTTGCTTGCAGAGACAGAAAGCAAATATAACCCTTTGTTTTAAGCTTTTGCCAAAATGGTTAATTTAAGAAAGAATACACAGCTCCGCATGTAAGGGCCTTTTAATAATTGCCAACTAGCCCACTGGATAACTGATCTCATTCAGTCTTGGTTTTACTGTAACCTGTACCAGGCAGTGTGGAACGTGGTGTTCTATGCTTGCATATACTTAGCAATCTTAACATGGGAAAAGATCTTGGTTTAATATCCGGAACTGTCTGAATCAGTCTAATATATATACATAGGCCACTTATGTTAGTTACCCTTTAATTTTAGAGGAAATGAGTCGGTGAAAAGTCACTGTCCTGTAGAGTTTGCACTCTCTGTGGCACACTGAGAATGAGTCTCGGCGGCGGTCTGTGCGGGGAGCTGCAGGTTTCAAAGGCAGTTACTTTACCTTGACAAATGTTTGACTACAGGAGGGAGCCTACTACCAGATGCACAGGGCTCCTGAACCATCCCTAATCAAGGTGAGAGCCATAGGCCTCATTTCTATGGAGGGTATGATTGCTTAGACAGGCAGAGACGCTAACAGCCCTGATGAAGGGCTTAGACCCATTTGGACTTTAAATGTGGGCCAAAACATATTGGCTTCTAAAGGGCTAATTGAGACATTGATACTCAAATAGACCCACAATCTATTTGTATTCATGTCTAGGGTGCCCAATTATTAAAGGCAATTTCCTGGGGTACACTCCAAAATATTTTTTTTCTTGTGTCTTATGGATCCCTGCTAAAAAATCCAGTCACGATTGATTTGTGGTGCCACCCTACTAGGATTAGCTGAGGCGCAGACGAAGTATGCCACTATTTAGTGGGTGAGGATTCTATTCCAAAATCTTTTGATTCTCTCCAGGACCTCTTTTGGAACATTTAGCCTAATTGCCTATATGTGGATTACATTGAGAATGAGCCCTTTATGTAGGCGCTGCTGTCCAACCGGAGCTCTTGCTGATGCCTTCTCCACCATGGCATCTTTTAAATCTATTTATCTTCAAGTCAGGGCAAGCATCTGAAAAGTAGAGCAAGTGTCTGGAAGTCCCGTCGGGCTTCGCTACAGTCAGTTTTAGCATTTTGACTGAAGTTATGGGATAGGGAAAAAAGGAACAAAGTGCATTCACTGTTGATTTGAGAAGTTAGACATTTTGAATTGTGCATTTGCATTTATGGAGGGTATAAATGAAAAAAAAGTGGTCCCTTTCCATGATCACACTACTGAACTTCCCCAGCACAAATGCTGGTCATGTTTCTCCAACAAAGCTTATTGCACATCTTACAGCAGTAATCACACCTACAACAACAGCAAGGACCATAGAAGCAACAACTGTCACTACAGAAGCAACCATCACTACAGTGATCACAGCAGCGACCAAGGCTGCCCCCACGGCTGGGACCATAAAGAGACAGGGAACGCAGGAATCCATTTTTTCATCTTTAATGAGTGCTAATATGTGTCCCATAATAGTTTTATTATTTTTACTATAGGTACTGCAACTGCATATACATTAAAAACATTCGATCTGAAAATTGCCATAGCATAATCAACAAGAATTTTAGTCACATATAATACTGTAGCATATCCTAGCGATTTGTGTGCCTTGTTCTCCTATTAACTCGGTCTGCCTCCCCTACTCTTCTACAATATCTTGTGGTTTAGATTGATTTGCCCCCTGTGTTCACTCCCCCGGGAGTCCGTAGTGCAGTATCCAGTGGTTCGAAATGTTCTTAAACTTTTTTGGACATCCACGGGCCTTATACGTAATTTTTTTCAACAGACATGTATAAGTCCATGCCACCTCTACTCGTGCAGCACAGGCGGCATTGCCTTTCCCCAGTTACGTGCCAAATCTCGTTTTGCAACCACTAGGCCTAAATTCGCAAATTTTTAGCTTCGTTCTAGGGAGATCAACTTCCATAGATTTGCCCAGTAACGCAAACCTGGGGTCCATGGGTGTCATTTTGCCTAGTATTTCCCCCAAGCTCTTCCGTTATGATTTCCCAGGATCCGTGCATCACTGAACATTCCCAAATTGTGTGTATATATGTGCCTTCCTTTTGACTGCATCTGTGGCAGCCGGAGCATCAGCACTTTCCATTTTGCAGTCGGAATCTGTCATAATAGGTCCTATCTAATATCTTAAATTGGATAAGGCGGAGACGGGATTTAATAGCGACCTCACGTGGGTGCATCAACGCGGTCTCCCAGACAAGGTCTTCCATGGTTCTCAATTCTAATCCCCACTTTGCCCTCAGTTTTATGAGATTATCTGGTTTATTGTTTATTAAGGTTTTACAGGGCCATGAGACCGCTTTCTCACTAATTTCTCCCATGAGAAGGCTTCCTTCTAGCGGGGCGTAGTCGGGGATGTTCTCCATGTCTACTCTTTGAGCTCTCCAGTCGTGCACCATTTTCATATATTTATAATGTTGTTTCTGGTGCAACTCGTATTTGTTTTGCAGATATGGAAAGGTGTATAGTTTCTTTTTTGTTTTGTTTTTTGTTTATTGGTTTTACAAATAAAATAAACAACGAGGACTAGCCCACTGAGTTGAAGAGATGGAATCTGGTTAGTATCCAGCCGGGCCACGGAGGGATACGTAATAGGATTCCAGCGGAGCATTCTTAAGACACAAATAGTGACAGGAGTGACTCCCCCCTGTGCCCCGATTCTCCGGATCTTCGTATATAGCGATGATTTTTTCGCTCCAACGAAGGCACCTGTAACTGGCTGACACGCCTTCCACCACCTTTTTCCACACACCTTAGCGCGTGTGTTGGAGATTAAAACACGTGGCCCTCTTTTTTGCCACTCACTTATTCTGGTCCTGAAGAAAGTCCCGTCCAGATTCTACGGGGACTGAAACACGTAGACCGCGACCTAAAGTCAACTGAGTAATCATAATTTTTTTACTACTAGTTGCAACACATAGTTTTTAAATCGACACCCTGGGCCGCCACGAATAAATAATAAGGCAAGGATCCCCAGAGGTGTATTTTACCATTCACCTTCATCCACTTCACACTATTGCACGACACCCGTTCCGCTGTAGCCAGGTGTTGAAGCACAACCAGGCGGCACTCTGCTGCCTGGTTGGACCCCGATGATGAAGCATGACACCAACTAGGTTGGTGTGTGAGGGGTTTTTAAACAAAGACTGTTTGTGCCCAGCTGATATAGCTACATTTACAGGTGACATGGGCACTAACCAGATTCCATCTCTTCAACTCAGTGGGCTAGTCCTCGTTGTTTATTTGATTATACCTCAGGGGTAAGGACTCGCCCCTTCAAACCCTTGCTCTCCATTTTTGGTTACTCTACTATTGGTTTTACAGACATGAGAAAACCCACATATCAATGAAAAAAAAGAAGACATACAAAGGGAAAAAGAAAGAAGAAGCAGTCAGTGTCCATGTACATAAATTCAGAAGCTGTACTGGATACTGGATATGTACTGGATACAGTACATAAAGGACAATACCCTAGGGATCGACATTGTCACATTATAAACATCATATTGCAATGTATGAGTTGTCATAAAGTGCGATTGTCATATTATCAGATAAGATCCATGCAAAGATGTTAACCTCGATACAGTTTGAAGACAAATTCTATTAGATGGTTACCCATTTTAGCACCTCGAGAGACCCATCTACAGCAGTAATATAAACCCCTGCAACCAATCAACCAATATCAGAAAGAAATAGGACCCGGTTAATTCACGCTGAACCAGCTAGAAAGGTGTGATATAGGCTCCAGAAATCTTTAGGTTGGCTCCAGGGAGGGAGCGGTTCCCTATGCAATTCAGACTGCGTGTTGTAGAACATCATAACTTTTGACATTTGAGCCATAATGGGGGGAGGGGGGCGGGAGGAGGTTGGGGGGGACCCCACGCCCACGCATTGCCACTCCCCGCTTTGCTATCAGTAGTCCCATATCAACCAGTCTCCTTACATCTTTTCGCAGCCGCTTAGAGAACCCAAGTAGAGTCAATAAGGGGTCTGGCGTCAAGGGCTCTGCGATTATGGTGCTAAGTTTTTGAAAGATTAATGACCAAAAATTAGCTAAAGGCGGGTACAGCCATGCCAAATGTAGAAAACCTGCTGGTTCCTCCCCACATTTCTCGCATCTCGCTGTATCCCGTAGTGTCTGTGTAATCTTGATGGTGCGTAGTACACTCTGTTAAGAAATTTAAATTGAATGAGTCGGTGCCTTCCATTGACAAGGCAACCCATTGCTGCGTGTAATCTGCTCTGCTGAAAGCGCTGTGATTTTTAAATTTCCCGTTTTCTATTTGATTTATCATAATTTAATTGTAACCTCGTTTTTAAACTGCCTCTCCACACACTTGCACCTTAAATTGTGCCCTCACCGCGGTTTAGCGGGTCTCCTGCGCGCTCCTCGTTACCCTCCACGCCATCTTAGGGGTCAGAAAGGGACGCTGGAGGCCATTGCAGATTAGCGCTCCAGCAGTCAGGTTGACTGGTCTGAGGCAAGCGCGAAGTGCATTTAAGGGCTGAACAAAGGGAAGGTCAGCCTTGACAAGGCAACCCATCGCTGCGTGTAATCTGCTCTGCTGAAAGCGCTGTGATTTTTAAATTTCCCGTTTTCTATTTGATTTATTTTAATTTAATTGTAACCTCGTTTTTAAACTGCCTCTCCACACACTTGCACCTTAAATTGTGCCCTCACTGCGGTTTAGCGGGTCTCCTGCGCGCTCCTCGTTACCCTCCATGCCATCTTAGGGGCAGAAAGGGACGCTGGAGGCCATTGCAGGTTAGCGCTCCAGCAGTCAGGTTGACTGGTCTGAGCCCTACTTCAACACGAGGATGCTAGCGCATGGCGCATGCGCACGGCGTATGTGCCGCAGTAACGCCAGAGTCACGCCAGAGTCCAGCCAGTCTGCGCCCGTCCGCGCTAAGGACGAGCTGGACGAGGGGACGCTAAATGGTAACGAGAGCGGTCTCAGACGATTTAGGTATTCCTATCAGGTCTTGCTAGATTTGAAACCTGCCCGACTATCCTGCCACCACACGCTCACCCCTGAGGCTCTGCATCCGTCTCCCACCTGTAGATGCTTTAGGTCCCATGGCCCTGCTGCTCTGCTTTCTCCACGGTCTTCTAACGTAATTCCTTTAGTAAATCCCTCACAACACACAAGTAGAGAGCATGGCTATCTGATAAATGCCAGATCTTTAATTAAGAATAATGTTTCCGGGGGCGTGGCCAAGATGGCGGCGGAGTAGGACGCCTTTCCGTGCCTCTCCGGCGCTGATCCAGCAAAGCATCTAAAAGCACGAACTTGGGGGCGCTCACACGCCCCAAAAGCGGCGGGGAAGACCGCCTGACGGAGCGGCAGGCTTTGGTGGGGTCGCCGAGGCGGTGTGACCCCGGGAGCGCCTCTGAGATCGAACGCACCCCGCGGCCTATGAGACCCCGGGCTCTCCGGACATCGAGGCCCGGCACGGTCGGAGGGCGGGGCCCTGGATCTGTCCTGCAGGCGTTGGGGTAGACGGAAGGCTGGAAGGAGCTGCAATTGGGCGACGGGTGTCCCGACGGCGGGACCCAGATAGTACCCCACTGCCCCTGGGGGGGGGTGAGGCGCCGGTCCCTGGCACTGCTGTGGCACTCGGACGAGCAGCAATATTCTACTATCTGCACCGCCCGTCACTACCCTCACGGGGCCAGGCTCGGCTGGCGTCTGCAGCCTGGTCGGAATCTCGAGGCTCGCCATTACGCCTATCCACGAGGCGCGGGGCCTGGGCGCTGTGCAAGGCCGTGACTGCTACGAGGCAAAGGAGTGGTTCCCCCGCTGGCTGGTGGCGCAACACGTGTTGGGTGGAGGCCCGGAGGGTAAAGGCATACATACACCGGCTCTGGGCTTTCCCGTCTTGGGCACCGGAGAATCCCACGGATCGAGTAGCTGTGTGTGGGGGGCTGGACATACTTGGTGACACCCGTGAGCGCCCTCCCGAGCACTTGGCCCCGCTACTTTCCACAGCCACGTGGCGCCGGCTCAGGGCGCTGTGAGCCGCCATGTCTACTATGCCGCGCAAACGGGGCCAGGGGAAGGACAATGCCCCGAAATCCTCTCAACAACCGGCCTCCCCTGGAGCGAGTGGGTCGTCGAAGCACTCGGATGAAGACGCCCCAGCGACGAAGGCTTTCATGTCGGAGTTGTTTGCCTCAATCAAGGAGGACATATCCGAGCTCAGGGCGCAACTCGCCTCTGACTTGAGGGAGGTGCGGAGGGACGTAGACGGCATAGGCGAAAGGGTGGCAACCCTGGAAGACAGAGATCTGAGTGTGGCTACCGACGTCCATATGCTTCAACAAGACATCATCCGCCTCACCGAGCAAAATTTGGACCTACAGCTACATACGGAAGACCTTGAAAACCGCTCGCGTAGAAACAACATCCGAATACGGGCGGTGCCGTGGGACGGTGAGGCTGGGGACCTGCGGGGGTACGTCCAGGAGCTGTTCCTCCAGGTCCTCGATGAGGCAGACACGAAGGAGATACAGATGGACAGGGTACACCGGGTGGGATTGCCACGGCGCGGGGGGGGGACCCCCCCCTGACATTCTGGTGTGTGTCCACGATTTCCAGCTTAAGGAAAGGATTCTCCGAAAGGCCCGGACCATCGAGTTGCTGCAATTCCGGGGTCATCGACCACAGCTGTATCAGGACTTGGCTGCATCTACCTTGCAGAAGCGGAGGGAATTCCGACCGGTTACATCGTTTCTGAGAGAAAGGGGCATCGCTTACTCCTGGGGACACCCTTTCAGGATCATCTTCAGGTGGCAGAATCGCCTAGCTCAAATCCGCACGCTTGAGGCGGCAAAAGAGCTTTTGGGAATGGAGGATGTGCCGTCTTCGCAGGCCGCAGCGGCCTCCCCGTCTCGGCGGCGCCGCCGTTCGAACTCATGGCACAGGGTTGGGGGTTCCGCCATCGGTTCCCCTGCCAGACAACGCCCAGACCTTTCTGCCAGCCTGCAAGAACGGGGAGCAGCAGTCGCCTCGGTGGCAACGGCCACGTTGGCCGACTCACAGCAAAGCTCTGGGGCGGCGTGATCCCCGAGGAGTGGCGGATCGGCGCCGGAGAGGCTCGGGCCTTCTGGTCGAGGGCTCTGAAAGTACTCTTGTAGGAGACGACCTCGATTGTGGCCAATGGGAATAGTGTCTTCATTCCCCCGGCCTGTCTCTTGAGTGGGGGCCTCCTACGGACTTCAGCCTACTGATCTCGATGAGTATGGTTACTGCACTTTTTTTTCTGATTTTGCACAATGTTGAGTTTACATATCGTTTAGGGGGGGTTTGGTTGGGGGTTCTTGGGGTTGGGGGGGGGGGACCCGTGACGGGAGGCCATTGGGGGTGACTGTGGGGTGTATGTGGATGAGTGCGTACTTTGCTACAGAGGGTGTGGTTCAGCGACTATTCTGGAAACGCTGGGGTGTGTTCTGCCGGGGGGAGGGGAGGAAGGCGGGATGGGGGCCAATTGCATTACTGACAGCGGGGTCTGTGGTTTGTGTTTGCCATGCCAATTAGTATAGGGACATGGAATGTCAAGGGCATGAACTCTCCTCAGAAGCGACAGAAGGTCCTGAAATATGTGGTAGACCATCACCTTGATGTGGTAGGGTTGCAAGAAACTCACTTGGCGCGAAAGGATGAGATGCGGCTCCGCCATAGGGCGTACCCCATTGTATACAGGTCCTCAGCTATCACGAAGCATCGGGGGGTGGCATTACTGTTCAGGGTGGCGTTGCACTTTCAACCGGTGGGGGTCCGCAGCGACAAGGAGGGACGGTGGCTGATGGTCAAGGGGCACATTCAGGGTAGGTTGTGTACATTTGTTGTGCTCTACTTGCCCAATACAGGTCAGAACAAGTTCCTGCAGGACTTACTGCGTAAGGTGGGGGACTTTGCAGAAGGTCTCGTGTCCCTGCTGGGCGATTATAATTTGATTTGGGACAGAGATATGGACAGCTCGGGGGGGCGGCGGGCGGACACAGGGGTCTTTTCTGATGCTACGCAGCGTGGGGTGGAGGAGCTGGGTCTAATTGATGGATGGCGGTTTTTTCACCCTAATGTGAAGGACTATACGTTCTTTTCCCATGTGCACCACTCCTACTCCCGTTTGGATCACATCTTCCTTAGTCAATCCCTTAGAGGGGACATTCTAGATGCCGCCATTCTCCCGATATCTGTGTCGGACCACAGCCTCATGGTGCTCACGCTCCGTTGGTCGCCACCTGACACCGCAAACCGGAAGTGGTACTTCCCTGCATCGGTGGTCAGGGACGAAGTATCCAATCAAGCCTTACGTTTGGCTATACGGGAATTTTTCGATTGCAATCCCCCATCGGACACTTCTCTGATGACCACGTGGGACGCCTTCAAGGCGACGATCAGGGGGACATCCCTAGGCCTCAATTCGCAATTGAACGCTCTACGTAGGAAGGAGAGGGAGGCGCTAGAGGCCGAGGTGCTCACGCTTGAGAGGGCACACAAAGCTAACCCCTCGAGGATCACCCTGCGTCCCCTGACAGCAGTTAGGGGCAAGCTGAAGGCACACTATACAAATAGGGCCGAGCTCACCCTTCTACGGCTGGGACGGCACTCCTACTCCAGTAGTAACAAGATTGGCAAACACTTGGCCCGCCAATTGAGGGACAAGAGGGAGCGTGAGTACATAGGTGGGATTAGAGACTCCACGGGAGCGCTCCACCATTGTGACGGGGCGAAGACGGACGTCTTTGGCCGCTTCTATGCCGCTTTATACAGGGGAGAGGAGCTGGATATTGCTAAGCAGCGGGAGTTCCTGCAGTGCTTATCGCTTCCGCAGGTCTCCGGGGCCTGGAATGACTTACTCGACGCTCCGATCACGAGAGAGGAGGTCCTCTCCGCCATCAAAAACTTGAAATTGCACAAAGCCCCCGGGCCCGATGGCTTCACTGCAGTCTTCTACCAGACCTATGCGACTGAGGTGTGTGACTTCCTGGTCGCCCTCATTAATGACATGGTTGGACCTGGGGTGAATTCCGGGACCCTCGCGGAGGCAGTGATTACAGTCCTGCCGAAGCCGGGGAAGGATCCGGAGCAGTGTGCCTCGTACCGCCCCATAGCCTTACTCAATATCGACGCGAAGCTATACTCGGCGATTTTGGCGAGCCGCCTCCAGGATCTGCTACCGACGATAATCCATGCAGATCAGTCCGGCTTCATCAAAGGCCGCCAGACGCACGACAATACTCGGAGGGTGATCCACCTTATTGAGAAAGCGGACAAGTTCCGCATCCCGGCGGTCTTGGTGGGTCTGGACGCGGAGAAGGCTTTCGACCGAGTGGACTGGGGCTTTCTATTCCACACATTACAGGCGTTTGGTTTCTCCGACAGATTCATCGCTATGGTGAGAGCCAACTTCTGCAGCCCACGCTCGAGGGTGGCAGTGAACGGCCACCTGTCGGCCTTCTTCCGGCACTCGCGGGGCACCAGACAGGGGTGCCCCCTCTCACCCTTGTTGTTTGCGCTCAGCATTGAGCCTCTGGCGATGGCGGTCCGGGAGCATGAGGGGGTAAAGGGCATTCCATTCACGGGGGAACAGCACAAGATTTCCCTCTTTGCAGATGATGTTTTGCTTTCAGTGGCCGACCCTGCTAACTCTCTTCCGTGTGTTAGAGATATCTTGCTGGAATTTGAAGCAGTGGCCAGCTTCAAAGTTAATTACGGCAAGTCTTATGTCCTGAACCTGACTCTGTCTCAGGCCGAGGTGGCACAGGTGAGAGCGACGACGCCTCTGGCCTGGGCCTCGGGCTCCATTCTATACTTGGGAGTTCACCTCACCCCTACGGTGGGCGGTTTATTCGCGGCCAACTTCCCGCCCCTCTTGGCCAAGTCGCGGGCAGAACTGGAGAAATGGAAACCAAAATTCCTATCCTGGTTGGGTCGGGTGCACGCTATCAAAATGGTCCTTCTCCCCAAGTATCTGTACCTGTTCCAGGCCCTGCCGATCCCACTGAGCTCTTCCTTTTTTAGCCACCTTAAATCGATGATTTTGAAATTTGTCTGGCAGGGTGGTCGGGCGCGACTTTCATTTGCACTCCTGCGACGGCTGCGGACTGACGGGGGGGATCGGCCTTCCGGATTTCCACCTCTATTACAAAGCGGCCCAACTTAGAGTCATGGTGGAATGGTCACAGCAATTCTCCGACAAACACTGGCTGCACATGGACCGGAGTGTGGCGGGCCGGTCCATCTGGGATCTGGCTTGGAAGCCGAAGCGGGACCGCCCAGCGAACGCGTATATTAGTAACCCCACGGGGACTACGCTGAAAGTCTGGGATACCCTGGCGGGTGATGAGAGATGGACGACCTTTCCGTCCCCGTTCACTCCATTGCATTTCAATCCGGAGTTTCCGCCGGCGCTCACCGAGGGCCCCTTTGACGCCTGGAGGGAGGGGGGGTGCCGGGCGCTACTCCACCTGTTCCACGGCCCTGACCCCCTGACGTTCGGGAACTGCATGCGGGACTACCAAGTGCAGCCGGTGGAACAATACAGGCATTTACAACTGCTCCACTGGGCCACGTCGCCGGGCGTGCGGGAGGCTGCGACGAGACCTCCGTCCGCCTTTGAGGCCTTCCTCCTGTGGAAAATAAATACAAACTTGGTGAACATTATCGGCGCCATCTTGCCCCTTTCCAAACCCATTCGTGCGCGTAAGCGGCAGCCATTTTGAGCACTATGGCCTCCCTGCCCCTCGCTGATAGCCAGCGCGTCTCTCTCTCTCTCTCTTAACCTCGCAAGCATTCCCCCGCACGCCGACAACCCCCGCTCTCTCATGCCTTGGGTCATAAACCCCTCTTCAGCGCAGCTTCACCACGGAATCCCATCCTGTTCCCAGCGCGACACCTCCCCTCATTCCTTTCATGGCCTCAGATCCTTTTGATGCAAACCCCTTTTGCCTGTGTCCCCGTTTGTCTTCCTTGTTCCCAGGCCGCCACCTGGCTCTGCGGATACTGTTTATTACCCCGTACAGTAGGAAGCTTCCCCTCCCCATCAAAAGACCCCCGAACCGATCAAAGCCCCCACCCCATGAGATCCGATCAAACCCCATGCATTCCGTGAATCGGCGGAATGCCCTGCTGTGCGACAACCATCACCTGTTGTGACCGGGGTGGGGAATCCAACTGTAAATGTATGTGGGAACGGGCCTAAAGGGGAGATTCCGAGGATGTTCTTTCAACTATTAACGTATTGCGAGAATGTGTTATGTGCAATAAAGGTCATAAACCCTAGTATAAGAGGCCAGGCCTCAGTGATGTGGTTAGAGCACCTCGTGACGATACTTGCTGTCTGAATTGATGTGTTCTCCTCCGGAGAGAATAAAATCCTCGTTTCCTGCCTTCCAGTCTCCAGCGCCTGCTTCTTCATTGATTAACATTGGTGGGTCACAGAGGCGATACCGCCGGGCAACATAAAAGGGTCTTTGGTTACTGGTTGTCTTTGGAACCCTTTTTAACAATTGGCGTCCCAAACGTGGGGCCCATCAGCGACTCGTGGATCCAGTGGGAGAGGTCCTGACGACAGAGTGAACGACTGCAACGATCGGAAGGTACCCTGTCCGATAGACCCTCGTCTGACAGCCGATCATCCGAACTTCACTGGTTCCGAACAGACCTCTCTCGAGTGATCTGCGGTCCTGACTGGGAACCATCAGGAGTGCCACGAGAAGTACGAAGAGAAGAGGACGATCGGGCGCTGGATTCGGAAGACAAGAAACTGTCCATGCGGTCCGGGTAAGGTCGTGTAAACACGACGAATTGCGAAAGTGATAGATAATTGAAAGTGATTGATAATTGTTGAGAAAATACTAGTATTACTTTTCGTTAATTTATTGGAGATTCGCTGTATGCAAACGGAGAAACAACAGGCTCTCCCTTTATAAACAGCGAAGGATAGGTACGCATCCGTCGGACCTATCTTTCTCCCCCATTGAACAATTGCCCCCTCCCCCTACATTGATTAACTGTTATAGATTGTTTTCTGGAGATTCTCTGTCTGCAAACAGGGAAGAATAGGTCCCCTCTTTGCAGATAGTGAAAGGGTAGGTGACGCGAACCTTTGCGAGCCTACTTATTCTTCCCATTGACCATATTGATTTTTTATTTTTGACCTAACATTGATTGCTCGAAATTGGTTCATGAGGTATTCACTACGTGCAAATAACGTAGAATAGAAATATTCTGTCTAGTCTTTGCACGCAGCGATAAGATAGGTAGTGCTGACTATTATCCCATTGTGATCCGTCATGCCTGTCTTCTCCCCACTGGTTAGTAGCCTGTTTAGCCCGGACCGCTTATTAGAGATGAACCATCCGGCTCCACTGGAAGGCACCCCTAATAAGGACATGTTCATGAAGCATGGATTGATCGCTATAGCCTATAGTGAGCTGTGGCATAAATATACGAAAAAGGATCAAGAAAGACAGTGGCCACTGAGAGGATCCTTTGATCTCGACAAAATAGAAACGGTAGAAATAGCCCTTCGTAGGAATGAAACAACACCTATTATGCTCGATAGTCTCGGTATGTGGCGCAAAGAAGCCACACGACGAAGGGAAGGCGACGAATTTAGAAAAGGTGAAGGGACACGACGGACAAACCTCCAAACGTCTAGTAGGCAAAGGGAAGGGCCAGCGATGGCACAGTCCCGAGGAGTAGACATGAAAAGAGAACGGTGTAAAGGGATGTGCCAACAAGTCAACCCCGGGACACAACGACCCGAAGGTAATCCCCCGACACTGCGCACAGGACGAATAGATTTAAAACAGGACCAATGTGCTTTCTGTAAATGTCTCGGGCACTGGAAAGCCCAATGCCCGACTCTGCAAAGCATAGGTAAGAACGGAGGGTTGACAGAACGGAGGGTTGACAGAAAGGACAGGCCGACAGAAAGGAAAAAGGCGCGAGATAAAAGCCAATCAGACTAGTGCAGACAGAACAGACAGGACCACCCCGTTTGATTATGCTCGATGGCACAGATTTCGTCAGACCAATTTTAACGACATGTTAGAGTTCTGGGACTGATTGCTCTCTGTTGCTCCCCCACTCTGAAAAACAAACACAACTACAGGCCAGTGTAAACAACCCCCCGTTAGAGAAAAGACTCAAGGAAACCAAGCGCCTATTATATAACTTAGGATTTAATTACG
Organism: Lissotriton vulgaris; assembly: GCF_964263255.1. Taxonomy (NCBI): domain Eukaryota; kingdom Metazoa; phylum Chordata; class Amphibia; order Caudata; family Salamandridae; genus Lissotriton; species Lissotriton vulgaris. Next base: position 1,487,759,920 of record NC_141696.1, read on the forward strand.
GTAAGGAAAACACACAACCAACGGTAAATAGAATAACTAGTAGAACTCTCTCTCAAACAAACTTTACTAATAGGAAAAATACAAAACATATTATGCTCACTCCGGAAGTCCTCCAAATGTAACAGTTCGATGGTCCCGCCCATCCGAAACACATAGCACGTGTGGGGCGGGGCCTGCCAGCAGCCATGGGCCAAGAGAGATCGCCGGCGAGAAGGCACTGGAGACTCCACACAGCAGGCAATGAAATGGTCTTCCCATACTACCCTTCCAGGGATGGCGTCCCCCGGGCCGCGAGTAGGGAGGGGGCGGATGCAAATGACCCCCTCCCTCGTATCTCCTGGTCCGGCCATCACGAATTCCTCCATCGAACGGATGCAGGGTGGGCAGGGAGGAAGAGGCGACGCGGACGAGCCTCTTCCACCTCCACAGGTAGGAGGCTTCCCTGCCCTGGTCCAGCGCCGATGTCCTCCAGCCGGGCGACGGCCATATACCTACGCTGCACAGGACACATAATGCCCGACTGGTATATTTCCTTAGCACAGGACATACAATGCCCGGCTGGTATACTTGCGTAGTACAGGACATACAATGTCCGACGGGCATATTTACGGAGCACCGGATGTACAGTGGTCCCCCAAGAGTCGGAATCAGGGGTGTAGGGTGGTCATCATGTGCGCCCCTGATTCAAAGGGACGGTGTAGGCTGCGCCGGGAGAGGGAGACGGCACGAGTGAGCCTCCCTCACCTCCCCAGATGAAGGCTCCTCTGCTGCACCCTGGCGCCCCGAACCAAAATGTCCTGCTCCAGCAGCATGATGCTCTGTCCTTCGCCATCACAAGAAGTTTCTTCCACTCCTGTTGGATACGACAAAGGTGGCTGCCGCAGGGTCTCAAAATGGCGTCTGGGCCCTCGAAAGGCGGGTCTAGGCCGCTGGAGTAACTTTGTCCGAAATTGCAACTCGGGCACTTGCCCACCTGGGCGCAAGCCCCCACCATCGACAAACATCCCCTCGACTTTGAAGATTCTACCAAAGTCCCAAGAGCCCTCGGCCCCTTCAGGCTTCCGGTGAGGAACAGCTGCATTGATCTCAACTGAAATAACCACGGCACAGCAACAAGATGGCGGTGCTCTCGTGTCTGCATCAGCTTCCGTCTGAACCACCCAGGAACATTATGGGCTAACGAACTTGAGTAAGTTCCGGCTGAGCATCAACATGACCCGGTAAGAAAGACTCTATCCCCCTCCCTCTCTTGATTGACGGTCCACACCACCAGCCCCTCTGCTAGCACAGTTTTTTGAACTGCCGAAAGGGACTCTGGTCCAACCGCCAATCGTCGGGGACATTTTTCCCTCTGATGCTACTTCCGGACTAAACCGGCCTCGCCCAAAAATGGCGCCGGTGTCAATAGGAACTAACGGATGCCTCGTGGTGTTCCTTAGCTAATGAAACTTGGTGTACTAAGATATATATATATATACGAACCATTGCGCACTCGATGTTAAAGGGAGGAGGGTTCACTTGGCGAACATTTGAGAAGGGTTCCGTAAAATGTTGATTTCAATGAACAATTTATTTCTGATATTTGTTGTAACTGATACATAACGTCGCTTATGATGCACACCCGCGGTTTACATCTAGGAAATGTGATTACGATGAACTTGACTGGGTTTCCATTTATGAACTGAAATGCCCCTGATTCCTTCGTCACGCAATGAAATGTTTTTAGTTACTTGCAAATAATTAATTAGGCCTTTTTTTTTACATGTTCTTGTGCTACAAAATAACCCCCTACTGTATGTGCTTCCATCGACGACATGTCAGGCCAAAATATGAATTGCGCTCTCACATTCTACGTACTGAATAATCCTACAAATAAAGGTCTTAAAAAGCTATGGATAGGCATCGCCTACTTTTGTAAATACGGGTATCGGTGGGAGGGTTTTTCTGTGCGCAACTGTTCTGCTCTTTCTTTAAGGTTATCTAAAAAAAAAATGGTTGTTCGGCCTTGGGTTGATGATCGAATCAAAGGTATGATACGCTGCCTCCAAGACATGCGACTAAGCTCAGGAACTAACGTATGAAGAAGGACCTCGACTTCTGAGAATGGGTAAAGTAAAGCGGTGTGATTGATAAAATGTTATAAGGATATGGTGGTCGAAGGTACTAAGGTACAGGGTTGAACGAAGAACTGATATGCCTTAGAACATCACAGCTTTGGGAATGATTTAGGGATCCCGATGGCCGGATACATCTACAAAACCGGGTACCTCACGCTAGGCACCTCTGATTCCTCTTTTTAGCGTTTTCCCTACACACGATCCTTAATGCCATCCTTGAACCTCCCCATGATCCACCTATCACGTTGCCCGCCCCCATGACTTTAGGAAACCAAAACCCTAAGGGATTATATCCCGAAGAGATAAGTACGAGTATGTGGTAAGTAAAGGACTTTCGTGCCCATACATTTGATGTGTTCGAATGTTGTCCCCCCACCTTCCCCTTTTTCCTCCTTTTTCCCTCTGCAGGTTACATCAGAATCCCGATTAGAGTATCGTAAGGGATCTGGAACCACGTCACGCCCGATACATGAAAACGGACTAGCGCTGCAAAACGGCACAACAAGGACGCTCTACCCAATGCACGACCTTTTTACCTGATCTAATGCTCTTCTGTCCCAAAACTGCATGCTTTCTACATCCTAACACAAACCCGAAACGTCTAACGTTGGGCAACGCACTGAATAGCCCGAACAATACACGGTCATTCTCCATGTCCCACGTGTACTGTTTGGCCTATTCTCTCTCTCTCTCTCTCTCTCTCTCTCTCTCTCTCTCTCTCTCTCTCTCTCACTCACTCTTTCACCCCTCCACGCTTTCCCTTTTCCTAACGACTGGCACCTAATTGACGAACCTGGTGCACCTCCTGATTGGCCCCAAATACCACAAGTATTTGCACTAAATTTGTCCTACATAAAATTGTATCGGTACCACGTTACTACCTCTCCTTTTCTGCTAAATATGGATGAAATTTAAATTGGCCAAAAGGAAAGGGACAGGTAAGACGACTAAGGTTCCCTAAAATTTGACCCACGGTCAGGGAACCATTTGTCAGTGGCTTCTATGGGAAAATATGTCTGTGGTAATGCGACCATCCCCATTCCAAATTGTCTCCATACCCCAAGCTGTAAGAAATGATCGAGACACCCCCATCTTCCCAAAATGCTCCCAGTTTGGTATCAGCTGCCCTGAACGAGAACTTGAAAAACGCCCCTTGCTCCGATTCGCTGTGTTCCTAATCGTTTTCCATAAGATCCCACCTTCCCCGAGGATAAGTTTAATAATTATCGCAAATCTCCCCCCCCCCCCGAGTTTTTATAGCAACCAGGTTGCGAGGATTTATATAGAAAGTTAGAAGGATGTGTGCAAAGTTAAAAATTAGATCGAAAATCGAAAGAACCCGTTACAGTAAGCCTTGCTGAAAATAAGATGTTTTGATGTAATGAAGACTTGTTTAGCCTATGTTCATCCCTCAGAAGGATGCCTATCAGACTATGGTGAATAGCACGTTGCACTTTTTGTAAAATACAAGGCCCTGAAGACCAGCCTAGCCTTGCAAGACACGTACTAGGGAAATGGGTCTCAGCCAGAAGAACTGACATCTACTATAATAGACATATGCAATGAATGAGTAGCAGACCTCGTACCTATTACAAATGAACGTAATAACTAGCCAACAAAAGGAGGTTGTAAGGAATCCAGCAAACCCATCATCAATTGTTTATACGTTAGCCGCAAAAATCTCAAATGTAGCGAGTGCTTACCCCAGTTGCTTGGTGTTGGGAGAGAAAATAGATTTATGTAATTACCTTCTTCTGCAAAATCTCTAAAGACTGTCTTTTCAACACTCATTTAAGGGTATCACTGTCGGAGGAGAAAGAGACCGGATGTGGGAGCACGCGGCCTGACTGCGGATTGTGGAACATCAGCGACGGAGGCCGAGGCGAGACCACAGCAGTAAGGAGACACAGGACGGGGCACTGTTTCAGACGAAGCTAAGGAAAAGGGCTGACCTGAAGCCCCTGCTCTATGTTCAACGTGTGCCAAAAAGTCCCCGCTCTCTGAACATGGTTACGGACTCGCCTGTCGAAAACTCTCCGCCCCCCCCCGATCTGTTCCCGACTTGGCCTTGCTCCATCCCCTCCTCCTCCGACCTACCATAAGGACTGTTCACACCCGCACCTTTCCACCCGAACTCCCAAGTTCCACCAAATCCTACTGAGCTACCCAGAGAAGAGTACTCCCTGCGTCAGAAGGGAGGGAGCTCCGACTAAGTAGACCACGAACTATGTTAATCTTAGAACGGTGACCTAGAACTCCACCAAGGGTCGCCTCTAAAGAGAAGATGAACGAAGTATGTGGTTCTGCCCACTGCTGAACGCCTTGAAGATGATGGAAGCGACTGGAAATGTTCACCACACAGACTCAAGAAACAAACAGATCCCACAATTCTGGAACAATTGCATTTTCCATTGCAAATCTATGCTCTGCATTACGGAAGAAGAGGCACCTGCTCCAAAACCGCAACGCATTGCTCCTATGAGGTCTGGCGAGACAAGACAAAATGTACCCCTGCCTGCAGACCTCCAACAACTCAATCCACATGAACATCTCTGTTGATAGGTAATCCAGGTGCTCGACAGTGCCCACAGAAGATGGCATAGACACTGAGAACTCTGATTTTTATTTTTTATTATATCTCATTTCTCTCCCAACCACCATTGGACTGACTATGCTCACCAGTTCTTATTCCAAATGACTATAAGCATCTATGATCTGTACCCAACGCCCTCGCTACGTAATTCTAGTCTGATATTGCATTACGATGACTTTTTCTGCAACCAACTTAACGATGAACCCGCCTACTAAATGATGAGATTTTTCAATATGATGTTTATAATGTGATGTTTATGTACAGTTCTTTCGCCTAAGCCCCCTCTCCCTTACTTATGATCGCTGCATATAGGTGTAGATAGGAAATAGGCCGGCAAGATGTCTTGGAAATGTTAAAGGGAGGACTGTGGAAAATAAATACAAACTTGGTGAACATTATCGGCGCCATCTTGCCCCTTTCCAAACCCATTCGTGCGCGTAAGCGGCAGCCATTTTGAGCACTATGGCCTCCCTGCCCCTCGCTGATAGCCAGCGCGTCTCTCTCTCTCTCTCTTAACCTCGCAAGCATTCCCCCGCACGCCGACAACCCCCGCTCTCTCATGCCTTGGGTCATAAACCCCTCTTCAGCGCAGCTTCACCACGGAATCCCATCCTGTTCCCAGCGCGACACCTCCCCTCATTCCTTTCATGGCCTCAGATCCTTTTGATGCAAACCCCTTTTGCCTGTGTCCCCGTTTGTCTTCCTTGTTCCCAGGCCGCCACCTGGCTCTGCGGATACTGTTTATTACCCCGTACAGTAGGAAGCTTCCCCTCCCCATCAAAAGACCCCCGAACCGATCAAAGCCCCCACCCCATGAGATCCGATCAAACCCCATGCATTCCGTGAATCGGCGGAATGCCCTGCTGTGCGACAACCATCACCTGTTGTGACCGGGGTGGGGAATCCAACTGTAAATGTATGTGGGAACGGGCCTAAAGGGGAGATTCCGAGGATGTTCTTTCAACTATTAACGTATTGCGAGAATGTGTTATGTGCAATAAAGGTCATAAACCCTAGTATAAGAGGCCAGGCCTCAGTGATGTGGTTAGAGCACCTCGTGACGATACTTGCTGTCTGAATTGATGTGTTCTCCTCCGGAGAGAATAAAATCCTCGTTTCCTGCCTTCCAGTCTCCAGCGCCTGCTTCTTCATTGATTAACATTGGTGGGTCACAGAGGCGATACCGCCGGGCAACATAAAAGGGTCTTTGGTTACTGGTTGTCTTTGGAACCCTTTTTAACACTCCTGAAGACATCCACCATGAAGGGGGCCATCTCCTTTCTCTACCAACTGCTGCTTCGTTCTGCCCTTTCCCCTAGACCGCGCTACATGGAGCAATGGGAGGAGATGGTGGGGAGGGATATCACCGACGGCGAATGGTCGGCGCTTTGGAAGGACATGACGCAATTTAATCACTCCATACTCCTGAGGGAGGCGCATTTAAAAACCCTTACGCAATGGTACATGGTCCCGGCTCGACTTCATCGCATTTACCCGGCTGTCACGGATAGATGCTGGAGGGGCTGCGGCCTCCTGGGGGACTTCCGCCACATTTGGTGGGACTGCCCGATCATCAAACCCTTCTGGGTCGAGATCTTATCCCATATTAAAGACATCCTGAAGTACCCTGTCGACGACTCCCTAGAGTTCGTGTTACTGGGTTTGAGAGACCCTGGCCTTGAGCACCAGACACGAGCTGACAAAAAGATCCTTTGGCTGTGTCTCGGCGCGGCCAAACTCATGTTGGCATCAGCCTGGAAGCGGAAAGAGGCCCCGGCGATCTCCCTTTGGCACGCTAGACTGTGGAGGCTCCTGAGTCTCGAGAGAATGGCGGACATATTCCTAGGCAAATACAAAAACTTCAAACACGTGTGGGGCCCCTTGGTGTCCTTTCTCTCTACTGGTCTGCCCTCAGCAGTTTGCCCGGCGTCATTGAGGAATCTACATTTATTTCAGCTCTAAAGTATGCCTGTCGGTTGTATGGGGGATGAGTGCGGCACCGTCACGGGAGGGGGGGGGGGGGGGGGGGGGGAGTTGTGGGGGGTTATGGTTGGGTGCTACTTTGGGACAGTTATGTCGATAAGACGAGGCTCACCTCGAGGGCATGGCGATTCTGGACTCCCTATCGGCTGCACCAACTGAGCAACCCCATATTGGGGGATACGAGCAGGACTGCCGATGCTTACGGCTGGCGAAGCCTCTTGTTCACTGACTTTCTTGTATTGCAGCATTGCCTCGTCTTACACTAACGCTTTCCCACTGTGTGGGATCATCTGTGCGCCCTGTGTGGCACCTTTTGTTTGATGTGTTATTCTTTCTGTCTGCAAAATAAAAAAATTTACAAAAAAAAAAAGAATAATGTTTCCTTTAAGGACTTTGTTGTGGTAAACAAACCCTCCTGGGTCTTCATAACGGAAACATGGGCCAAAGATTCTTCTGGGCCAGATCTTGTGGAGGCAGTCCCAGATGGTTATACTTTAGTCAGGCTAGATAGAGTGGGTCGTACTGGTGGAGGGCTTGGTATTTTGTACAGGGACTCTCACTCGTGTCATACAACACCTCTATCAGCTCCACATGAAGCCATCCAGGCCCTGCATTTCTCTATTAATGCATCCTATACCGTCCCGTTCACGGGCGTGCTTATATACAGACCTCCAGGACCCAGAGTGGATTTTAGTCAGCACCTGCTTAGCATTTTAGAACCCTTTTTTGGCCTGGAGTCCGTTACAGTTCTGGGAGACATGAACTTTCATTTAGAAAACTCAGAGGCAAAAGACACTCTCTGTCTCTTAGACACCCTATCTGCATGCGGCTTGCAGCAATTAGTTAAAGGTGTTACCCATCAGGCGGGCCATAAACTAGATGGGGTCTTTACGAACAATAGGCGTCTGTCAGTTGATGCCCCCGTGCCGCTCTCCTGGTCAGATCACTTTGCTATCCCGCTGCAATTGGACACCACTCCCAGTAAAATGGAACTCAGGCGGAATCTGAGGAAGGTTACCAATGATCTACTGGCTTCATTAATTTCCACCTTGGCAATCTCGATGGATGAGGACGTAGATTCGGCGGTACGGAGGTTTGAAGATGTCACCTCTGCCGCCGTGGATGAGCTTGCACCTCCTTCTTTGTGTTACACTGCTAGAAAAAGGCCGTCGGCCCCCTGGTATGCCGAGTCCTTAAGGCTATTAAGACAAGCCTGTAGAAAGCAGGAACGTCGCTGGAGATCTAGTGGGAACACTCAGGACAGGATAACTCATAAATCCCTCTTGAGGGAATATAGGGCGGAGGTTAAAAGAACTAAGCAGGAATACTTCTCAAACCTCACCGGGGCTCTCACTTTGCCGAAAGAGCTCTTTAACATCCTCGACTCTCTGATTACCCTGAAGACCCCTGATCCTGTCATCTGTTCGCAACAGCTATGCGATAACATAGCCAAATTCTTCCATGACAAAATTGCTGGAATTGTCTCTGGCCTTGAGCTCCAAAGGCTTCCTGCATCTTCCCCTACCTCTCCTAGCTCTCAGATCCCTTCCCTCATAGGGTCTGTTAGACCTGCTAATTCGACCATGCTGTCTAGCTTTCCCCCGCTCTCCTTACAGGAACTGGAAGTCCTTTTAGCCAAGACCAAGTCTGGTTCACATCTTGATCCCTGTCCTCTCCATCTCCTCAAACAATGTAAGGAAACTCTTTTGTCCCCGCTACTTCAGATCATGAATAGGGCCCTGAGGGACGGCATTTTTCCTTCCCAATGGAAGAAAGCAGTGGTGAAGCCGCTCTTGAAGAAGCCGTCGTCGGACCCGGAGGTGCTTAAAAATTTCCGCCCCATTTCTCTGCTCCCAGGTATTGAGTGAGTAACACACGGGGCGGATGTAACCAAAGCACCACTTGTAGCAACAGTACAACAGACCCGTAACTGTGCCATCAGGGCATATATAGTACATCCATACAGACATTATAGCACAACGTTTACCTTGATGGCAGCTAGACCCTTATAGCCCATGTATTAACAAATATAACCCTTATAGTAATCTGCTGAACTCTATCACACAGGACAACCCTCACCACAATAATGTCAGAGTAGTATTAACAATATTTGCCAGCAGTAGACTGCCCCATTTCTCATTGGTGAAGTAGTGTATGCGGAGAACCGCAAGTACATCCCCAAGGAGGCACACCCATTTCTCATTGGGGCAGCCATCGTAGTTCAGCCTGAGTACCATATCTAGCGATACCCAATGGCTAGAAAACAATCTGAGCAAGAGACACTTCAGTGACACAAGTTTGGTGGTCCTGATGACACCAGGTGAAGCCCACCTCAATCCTGCTCATCCAGACCAGCACCAGCTACTTTGTCGTGATCCTCCGCCTCTTTATTCCGCTCTCCCGTCTCGGTGCAGTCTTTTAAAGCTTTTTGCAGGGATTTCGGGTCCAAGAAAATCCTTGACTTGCCGTTCATGACAACTCTGAGACAAGCAGGATAGAGCATGGCGTACTCCATTTTTGTGCACAAAGTTGGAGATTCAATGGGGCAAAACGACGTCTGGCTTCCTGAACATTCATGGTAAAGTCCAGGAACAAAGATATTGTAGAGCCTTCATATTCCAGGGCTCTTTTTTCCCTAGCTTGTTTTAGGGGTGCATCCCCATCCCTGTAGTTCAACAGTTTAGCTATCACAGGACGCGGGGGGACCCGGGGGAGGTTTAGGGCCAAGCGAGCAGTGGGTGCGTTCCACTATAAACCTATCTGAGAAGGTCTCATGCCCTAGGAGCGCGATGAGGAGGCTCTCAATGAATACTTCCATGTTGCCCATCACAGTGGATTCTAGCAGGCCTGTAATACGCATGTTGCTCCTCCTAGATCTAGCCTCTAAGTCTTCAGTCTTGTCTTGCAATGCAGTGAGAGCTTTCGCAAGCTGTTTTTGTGCGGCGGCGGTCTCTGATTGCGCCTCCTCCACTTCCGACACATGCCTTTCGGTCATGTCAATTCGCTCAGTGTTTTTGTCAAGCCGTGCTGACATTCTGTCCATGCGATACGCTAGTGTGTCTATGTTCCCATCTTTTGTTGAGAGGCTCTTTTGCATTGCTGATAGGATTTGCTTGATATCCACAGTCTCCTCTGTCACTTCAGTTTGCTCCTCGGAGGAGCGGGCCCCCTCCGTCACTCTGCTCCTTGATTTTCTTTGGTCAAAAAGCAACTCGGTTTGGGTCTTATCTACTTTGCCCATATTTGAAGCATGGAAATCCACGAACGCCTCGCATCACAGGCCACCGGCTACAACTGGCAGCAAATGTAGGATCAGGAAGGTTTTAGCTTCTCACACTATGTCAGGTTGGGACCGGTGTCAAAGCTCCAAATTTCGCGTGAACAGAACAGACTATAGTTCACTGCCCTGTAATTAGAAGAAGAGCCGCCGTAGAACACAGGAAGTATGCTAAACTCTGCTAGCTCTCACAAAGCACTATGACCTCTCACTGCAATGCAGGTCTTGAGTGTTCCATGCAACGCCAATCGAATGTCTCTTCGAGAGGTCATGTGAGTCTCCGCCCTCGCTTTCTCAACAATGGAGGGCTTAAATCCCCAAGTGCTTTACCAAGCAGTAAATATAGCAGACGCACTATGTCATGGAGCCAACAATGTCTATGAGTCTCTGCAGGAGTGATCACTGTGTCTTTATCCGGCCCAGATACCCCCGTCTTCACTAATGGCCACAGAGGGGAGGCCCACCGAGTGCGAGGCTGAAGTGTAAGGAGCAGCCCCACTGCAGTTACATCAACGACCACTCAGCTGGACAAAGGCCTACATTACTAGGAGGCACTCCGATTGAGTGCAGTAGAGGCCGCAGGTCAAATAGTTAGCAAGGGACCCCGCCGCTATTACTGCTGGAGCTCGTGTCCTCACCTCTATGCATCAGCTGATATCCGCACGGGGGACAGAGTATTCTGCATCGGGCTGTTTTGGCAGGCTGCAAATGTCCGCCCCGGCAGCCGCCTTCATCCAAGTTCTTGGCGGGAGATCAACCATGCAGGCTCATTCTTCCAGGCCCGGGTACTCCGCGCTCATCTGCCCTCACTATCTATGCTTCGTACACCCAGTCCGGCGCCGCCGGGAGCCAGCCTTCACAACGAGCCCCCTCTGAGAAGACGAGACAAACATGTCCCGGTGTCATCCTCAGACACCGGGACATGTTCAGCACGTTAAGTCATGAGGCCATTAGCATATTGTCAGTCCCCCCACTTATTTTTATAGGACTTGTGCCCTGGTACACAGGCCACTGATTATTCATACAAGATAGCTATCCAGTGTCTGAACTTGGAACCAAATCTGAATTTCTCGAGGGTCGCCATAAGAAATGGCCAATGGAACTGTGTTGAAGGCTTTCTCAGCATCCAACAATAATAAATGTGGATCGGTCCTGTCACTTGTGACCTCTAGCCAGTAATGTAGTCGGCGCAGGTTCAGTCTAGTTGCCCTTTTGGGCATAAAACCAGATTGGTCAAGGTGAATAAGGTTGGGTATGATAGCAGTTAATCTAAGAGTTAATGAGGACTAACATTTTGATTTCCGTACTCAGTAGTGAAATAGGCCTATATGAACCGCACCTCTCATGAGCTTTAACTGTTTTATGTATTACCGCGATTATAGCGTTTTGGAGGTCTCATGGAAGGATGCCCACCTGTTGCGCGTCTAGAAACATGTTAAGGAGGTGGGGGCTCAATAGGTCTGCCTTCTGCTTATATAATTTCGGTAGTATTCCATTGGGGTCTGGAGCTTTCCTGGGTTTCAGAGAGCCATTGGCTTCTCTAATTTCTGTAAGCGTTATTTCTTTCTCTAGTGTTTGGGCCTCTTCTTGATCTCACGTTGGGAGGTCAATTTCAGCGAGGCTTCTTTCTATTGGTGGTGTCTCTGCTAGGGGGCATTTAGCATAAAAGGCCTCATAGTATTGGGCAAAGGCGTTTGCTATGTCTATGGATGTATTATATATTTGACCTTGGTCCGAGTCTATCTAGGTTACCCATCTTGCCTCCAACTCTTTTTTGCTAAGCCATGCCAGTAGCCATCCTGCTTTATCTCCGGCGTCATATAGGCGTCAGTGCATGGCTTGGATTGCTGCTTGCGTGTCTCTCTGAGTTAGGACAAAGTACTCCTTGCAGGGAACTGGAGTAGTTCGCAGTAGAGAAGTGTCATTACTGGTAGGGGTTTGTTTTTCAATTTGAAGGAGTTTCGCTTCGATTTCTTCCATTTCCTCCCTCTCTTTTTTGTGTGCAATTATGTTCTGGGCTCTGTACGCCTCCCAGAGTGTCATGGCAGACTTTACGGATCCTTAATGAAGTATAATTCTGTGTCCGTTCTTATTTCCTGGGCTACTTTGGAGTCTTTGAGTACCCAGGCATTACGTTTCCAGCCATTCATGACAGGGTTGTTTTCCTTACCTACTGTAAGCCATAAAGGCAAGTGGTCAGAGAGGCCTCTAGCCACATATTCTGCTTTATGAATCTCAGTTACTTCTCCGGCCGGGGCAAAAATATAGTCAATACATATATATACAACTACGCAGATGATTTACAACTTATTTTTTCCCTGAGCTCTCCTGATGCAGTTGTAGAATTCCAAGCCACTTTGACCCACATCCAAAGCTGGATGACTTTGAACCATCTTAAGCTCAACCCGGGCAAGACAGAACTTGTCTTGCCCGGGAAAAGTGAAATCAGCTGGGGCCCCCATTTTTGGCCCTTAGACTTGGGAAATCCCCCCAGCAAATCTCACTCCGTCAAGAGTCTGGGGGTAACCATCAGCAAGGATCTCTCACTGAAAAGCCAGATAGGAACAGTAGTCTCTTCTGGATTTTTCCAGTTGAGAAAGATAAGGAAAATCGCCCATCTTTTAACCCACTCGGCTCTGATTCAGGCAGTCATCGCCTTGGTCTTATCCCGCCTTGATTTTTCGAACAGTCTTTATCTGGGTCTTCCAGTTGGTCAGCTTAAAAGACTGCAGTATCTGCAGAATCAGGCAGCCAGGCTTATTTATAAACAACCTAAGTGGCAGTCCATCAGGCCAGGCTTAGAAGAACTACACTGGCTGCCTGTGGCGCAGAGAGCCGCATTCAAGGCTGGATGTATTATTTTTAAAGCTTTGCAAAATAAGGGTGCGAAATTTATAAGGCAGCTGATATGTAAATATATCCCTTCACGCACCCTTCGTTCAGCCCATAAAGATTTACTTTTGGTACCCCAGTATAAGAAAAAATGTCAGGGAGGCAGCAGCTTTCACCATCTTGCAGCCTCCCTTTGGAACTCCTTGCCACAATCCGTGCGACAAACTGAAGACCTTCTTTCTTTTAGACATGCTTTCAAGACCTGGCTTTTTAAACAGGCATACTCTAAATAGATGACTGCCGAAAATGCCTTGCTGTGTTATGTCTTCAAACCCACTGTTCAATAGCGCCATGAAGCCCATGGGCGTACGTGCGCTGAATAAATAAACAATTAACATAACATAACATACTGGAAAAGACTATGTGCCCCTGAATAGAATGAGAACGCCTTGGTGTGAGGGTGTTTTCTGCGCCAGAAGTCTGTTAGTCCTAGTGTTTCAGTGAACTGTTTGAGTTGCGTATCCTTAGGATTACCGACGATTAACGTGGTGCAATCCATCTGAGGCTCTATGACATCATTAAAGTCTCCCCCTATTAAGTGAACATTTGAACCCATCTGTAGGAGTAGGTCTGTGAGCTTTCTAGCTTTTGTTTCTGTAATTGTGGGGGATCATACACACTGATTAGCGTTATGTCTTTCTTGTCCTAGATCCCTTTTCCCGCCACGTCTGTTCCATTGGGGTCTAGCCATGTACATTCCACTCTGAATGGTGGGGATTTCCCAATAAGAATTGTGACCCCTCTTGCGCCTATAGAGAAGCCCGCGTGTGCTAGGAATTTATATGCTCCATACCCAGGAATCCACTCTGTGTACCTTTCATATGTGTTTCTTGGAGGAATATGACCTCTGGCTTTAATATTTTGACGTATGCTGCTACGAGGCCCCTTTCAACCGTACTTCCCAACCCATTCACGTTCCAGGACAAGACAGAGTAAGTGTTGTTACGGTGTGTCGCAAGGTTGCTCTTGTGTAGGTCGACCGGCATTTGTTGTAATTTTCCTTGTGTGTCCTACGTTCTTGCTGCCAGGAATGCTCTTTTAATCAGAAGCTACGGCTGGTTATCCTGGGGCACATCGTACCAACTATAGCACGTTTGAAGAAAAAAAAAAGAAAAAAAAATGAGAAGCTCATTTAAAAGTGGAAAAAGCGAAGCGTTAAAAAGCCTTCTGTTTGGAGCACTCAACCCCTGTTGCATCATGGGAACAGGTCAGCCTGTTATTTCATTGGAGGAGCTGACAGAAGACAAACTTTCTAAATCTTTATGTTGGGGAAGCTCAAAATGGGATTCAATTTAAATCTTTCCCTAGCTACCTTTTTAATAAATGGTTACGACAGGCAAGAAATGACCATGCAATATGTATACAGACGATCCTTTCTACCTCCTGTTATTCAGTGGGAGCGGTCATGTTAGATGATGGGTCCCAGGAGCGCAAGCGCGATGGCATGCCACCACAAATAGTCGCCATCTTGGGAGGGGAGAATTTTAGAGACATAAGGAACATTAAAAAGAAGTTCCACCTTTATGCACATAAATGTCTCAGCCATCTTACACATATAGATTTATTGAATCCAATACACATGAAGAAACAAGCCCTCTAATGAACCATTTATTTTTGACAAAACATGTTTTCCTGTTGTTTAGTATACTTTTTACATGAGAATTGAATACGTAGATTTGAATTAAAAAAATTAAATTACTCCTTTAGATATCAAGCACCAATTGACAACACCACATTTAAAAAAAAATTGTATTTGTGCTAGTTAGCATCCTTGGTTTTCAGGCACACCTTTCTTTCAGGTGAAAGGAAAATCTTTCCAGTCAGAGATAGTCACTAGGTTCAGTAAGAAGTATTACCTTGGAAAATATGCGCAGCAAAATAAGTTGATGAAAACAGATTAAATGTTTCACAGCGTTCTAGGTCTATTAAGTCCAGGGTACACCTTCTCTCTAAGGATGGCTTTTAGGCATGTGCTTCTGAGCTGTGCTATTTTATTAGTAACACCTTCTATCCGTCTTTACTAGTGTCACTCAAGTTCTTGTAAAGCGTGAACCTGTTAGGTTCTCAAAGCACTGAGTGGAAGGGGGGGGGGGTGCTGTGTGAAATCTGCAGTTCAGTCGAAGAGCCGGGTCTTGAGGTCCTTTCTGAATTGCGGCAGCGATGGTGATTGCCTGAGGTGTGGTGCCAAAGTAGTTTACAACTTCTGAAGACGCCAAGGTATTGAACACTGGCCGTATAACAATATATGAGAAAATGACTAATTCGCCTTGACCACTACAGGCTCCTGTTATAGGTTCCTTCTGGATTCCATCTTCAACATGGGGTAGAGACTACTTATCTGAGGTATGTCATTGTAGGGTAAAATGTATATGCTGATCTTCTGCGACCCTGAAGACCGCACAATTCCAAACTGTCATTTATTTAAAGGCTTGAATGTATGTTGGTCACCTTTGAGATGATGTTAATTGTTTCTGCAAGACACAGCTGATGCTTCACTGGAGTTTTGAATCTTGTTCTAAATGAACTGCATATTCGCCAATCCTGAGCAACAGTAATATTGTCTCTGTGCTCTAGAAAGGGAGACTGTTTTTTTGTTTTGTTTTTGTCTTTGTAGTACTATTAGGAAGAAACAATTGTACATGTCTTAAAAGGAAATGTCATATTCTTATAACATGCCTTTGTGGCAAGCGCTATATTGGTAGGACTAAAATAAAAGTAGAACTAAGAATCTTTGAGCACCAGAAGACGCAAGGCTAGTAGAAAACCTCACAGAACATGGCCATGATGGGAGACACCAACATTGTATCTCAAATAAAAGTGCTCAGGTGAACAGAGACTTGGGTAACCCATACCAAAGTCCAACAAATGTGGGACCAAAGGTGTATTTAGAGGTTTTGAAATGCTGGTGAGACCTCAAAGATGGTATTGCTTGGCAGCAGATATATCTTAGTGGGCCTTCGTCAGTATCAAGATACGGGCACAGCGCTTTGCATCAGAAGCAGTCGATATCCTTGGAATATCCCCTGTCCCACCTATAAATTATCTTTGTTTGGTGCAGACACACTGTGAATGAGATCATACTCCAGTCCATCTTTTATGTTGGAATGACACAAGAGCAAACCAAGTCCACATACTAGGAAATATAATGCTCTTTTAATTCATTCAGCAGGTGGTGGCATTTTTAACATAGAAAAGTGTATGGACTGCGCAGAGAAGAAAACGCTCTTACCATTGACAGGTGCTGAGGACCCCAGAGGGATCCACATATAATATCAGAATGGGGCCCATGTAAGAGTTTATTCAATAGGGCTAAGACACCCGATTCACAACATGAAAAATAGAATAAATAGCTGATGTAATGAGCTGTACTTTTAGAAGGGGTCCCTCACACTGAGCTATTAAGAACATAGAAATTGAGCATACATGGGAAAGAAAAAGATGCCAACCCCATGCTGGATATAATATCCTATCGGACTACGTCCTCTGTATCTTGTTGCTTTTGAAAACAGTAGCCTTTGCAGCGCCTGGTTGGAAAAGTGAGCAATGACCTAAGGAAGTTAATGATAGTTCATCCAATTATCTTAATCTGAAATGAACAAGAAATTCTAGAGAGTTATTGTGGTTTGGATAAAACATGAACAACTGTGGTTCAGACAAAAAGTATACCAAATTATACTAAATATGCACTTTAAACTAGGGTTCTCATTGGGGTTTTCCAGTTAGTGTCAAAACACGGGGTGTCTTCTGCAGTGCATCAAGAGGTCTAAAGAATTGAAATAACGAGCGGCCGCCAACGTGATGCGGTGAGGTGCTGTGTGCTTCAGACAGTTGTGGATAAGGCATATGACGACAAATTAATGTTTTGAGATGCTGAAACTTGTTGACAGCCCTTTCCCCTGACTGTACACCAGCCAGTACTGAGCCATTCTCTGTGTAAACAACAGATGGCACATTGAATCCTTTTGATTCCTAGAAATCCTATATCGGACAAGTACACACTCCCAAATGATGTTATTCTGCAGACTGTGACTGTTGGTTGTAGTTAATGACACACTCTAAAAAATCCTTTGCAGAAACAAATAACAGAAAATATCCAATTTCACAGTCATTTTCTCCAATTTGGAAAATTTAATGCTCAGCAGGCGTGTTAGATATCAAAGCTGTGCTGCTATGGGTGGAGAAATTATTCCATCCACTGCGCTTCCTTATTGACTGGTACAGCTTTCATTCAAGACAGTGACTTATTTTTCCATACTGAAAGAGAGCCATCTGGGTGTTTTGCTCTTTTACTGTAAACAAATGGGAGAGAAAGGGTAGTAAGACCTTTAGAGGTCTAGTGGGAACTCCTGGTCCCCTTGGAATTACTAGTTTAAACAAAAGAAGGAGTAACCACTGAGGGTATATAATACCTGCACATTTACTGCGGTATTGAGGTGCATGCCCTGCAACCCAATTTGGGACAATCCTTTGTCCTTAGAAGACCCCTCACTCACCAACCTGGTTGGTGACATGCTTCATCATCGGGGTCCCACCCGGATAGCCGAATGCCATCCAGGTGTGCTTCGACACCTGATTACAGTGGAGCTGGTTATTTTCTTTATGTGTGATATTAAAAAAGGTAGGGTGGTCTACACACCTTAGCGTGTGTAGACCACCCTTCCTGTTACACACTGGTCCTGACGAAAACCTCTACAATCATACGAAGGTTGAAACATGTAGACCTACCTCTTTTAATTACACCCAAGTCTTATTTCCGACACCACAGCCTACCTAATTAGGCAATGGTGCCACATATAACTACTATTGTATATATTCTTTTTATTGTTGTCCAACCACTCCAGAATAAAGTCTTTGAGTGGGTAGTGTTGAGACAACTTTTAAACACACCCCCATTTTTTAATATCACACATAAAGAAAATAACCAGCTCCACTGTAATCAGGTGTCGAAAAACATCTGGATGGCATTCGGCTATCCGGGTGGGACCCCGATGATGAAGCATGTCACCAACCAGGTTGGTGAGCAAGGGGTCTTCTAAGGACAAAGGATTGTCCCAAATTGGGTTGCAGGGCATGCACCTCAATACCGCAGTAAATGTGCAGGTATTAAATACCCTCAGTGTTTTGCTCTTTTGCCACAGAAACAAAACAGCCACATGCAAACCCTTTAAATCCCATAAAGCTGACCGGCACACAGAAAGCTTTTACGCAATCTCTTTAATGCTAACAGATAAAGAACATGCCACCAAGCCTTGCTGTTCTGCTTGCAAGGTCGGAGCCGCCAAGTAATAGCAGTCGCGTCCGGCATGACTCGCGAGTAGGTACGGGTTAGCGGGTGGGGTCCCACAGACCACTGCCTGCTCTTTAAAAATGAAAAGAAAAAGTTTCTTTTTTTTTGTATTATACGCATCCCGTTTTCCTTTAAGGAAAAGGGGCTGCATAAAGAAAAAAAGGAGATAATTGCTGTATTTAAAAGCAATCACAGACATGGTGGTCTGATAAGTCCAGCAGGTCAGAATCCCTGTGATTTTTGCGATTCCTAGGGGGTCGCAAATAATGACCTACCTCATTAATATTCATGAGGTAGGTCATTTGCGATCCCCTATTATTTGCTAAAAGTGTTAAACAGACTTTCATGCATCCGGTTTTGCGATTTTCTAATTGTAAATCACAAGGGTTCGTAATTAGGAAATCACAAAACAAGGCCTTCATTCATCTTGCCCCTTATGTTTTCCTATGTGATAATTCTTTTAACTGATTGTGTACCCTTTAATACTGTGTAATGGCTTTAATTAACTAAATCATGATTAATAAACTAGATTTACGCCAGAAAGCTGTGTGCTGCTTTATAGTAGCAAAACTTGTTCCCCGATGGAGAAATACCGACAGAGCCTCAAAACACACACCTATTTATTCGCAGCATCCTTGGCTTGACTGATCGGAAACCAGGGTCGGATTGGGATCACAATTCGGCCCGGGCACTGACGAAAAAAGTGGCCCACATTCAAGGGGCGTGGCCCATATTTAAGGGGCGTGACCCACATTCAAGGGGCGTGCCCTTTCATGAAACACCATTTGCACAGACAAGGAATGAAAGTGGGAGGATACTGTTCTTGCACACGACACAGGGCCAAGGTGACAAACAATGGCCTACATGCTGAGCAACTAAAAAAAATAGCAAGGCCCCTTTTTGTCACAAAATTATTCCAGCCCTCCAGCACAGGAGCACCTGAAAAGCAGGGAGGCCCCTGCTATTACTAACCTACTCAGCCCACCCCAGACCTTTAGCTCAGGAACACATGAACAGAGGTAAGGCCCCTGCAATTAGTAAATTAATCAACCCTCCAGGCCTTGGGAAAATGTCCTGGCAGGGGAGCACAAAACACAGCTTTCTGGGTCACCCAAGGTAGCCAGGTAGCCAGGGGGGAGGCTGAGGTGAAGCTGGTGCATGGGAAGTGCCTTCCCAGTGTGTTCTGGCAGTTTGAGTATTTACCATTTACTGTAGTATTACCCGTGTACCTGTGTATGGTACCCTTTTGTAACTTGCACAAGTCACTTTTCTCTTGTAACACACTGTTTGCTACCTCTCACTTTTGTTTGCTTTAGATACTTGCACAAGTGCCACCATTGAGTACGTAACGTTTGTTCTTGTGCTGGAGTTTCTGCCATTAATTGCAGTATTAAACCTCTACTTGTATTTTGTACGCTTTTGTAACCTGCACACATATCTCTTTTTCCTCCTGTAATGTATCGTTTGCTCCTCTTGTATTTTGGTTGCTCACTATTGTCACTTTTGATTCATGTAACTTAACGTTTGCTTTTGTAATTTGTCCACTTATAATTTTCTCCTCATGTATTATTACTGTTCCTAGTGTGAAGCGCTCTGACACCTTCGGGTAAAGTCTGCGCTATATAAAATCGCATAAATAAATAAATAAAACAAAAAAAATCCAAACATCACCAGGTCCCCACAGCAAGACCCATTCTTCCTCGTCCACTATGTCCTGAATGTGAAGGGCTGTGGGCGAGGTGTTAAGACTAACACCGTTTCTGGGCTGCATGGGCGCCAGGGGGCCGAGGTGCAAATGGCTCAAAGGCCCGAGAAGCACCTGGCCCCCAGGGAGGCCGATTATTGCAAACAATCACCCTTCCCCAGCCCAGCCTCAGCTTGATTGCTTGGCAGGGCAGGGGTGAGGAGAGGCCACAGCTGACAATCGCTGTCCTGCCGCACAGCGAGGCTGCTTTCATTTTCTCAGTCTCTGTCTCTGTGCACTCTGTGGGCCGTTTTTTTTTTCTCCCCTTTCCTAGTCCACTCTCTGTGGACTGGGACAGGGGAGAAAAAAACGGCCCACAGAGGGCACTGAGGCACCGGCCCTTCGGCCCATTCCCGAATGCCCGCCTTGCCAATCCGCCCCTGTCGGAAACCCCAGAGCACGATCCAGGCACGGAGACAATTAATGTTCCAACTTTCCCTCTCAAAACGGAGGCAAATACATGGCCAATTCACACTGACGTTAACACTCACTTAAACAAGATTAAATAATCACCTGCGAACTTGTAATGAACATTCAGCAGCATTGCATGCATCATTTACATACAGCGACTGGGTTTATTAAAATTACAGCCTTGGGGTTAGTTCCTCTTGCATTCTGCCTCGAACAGCACATCAACAGCACTTCCTTAAACCTCAAGATTCATTTACAGAAGGGAGTCGAATAAAAAGCTTAGTTCAGCATGGGAAAACAAACAAGTTGTGAAACAGCTGTCAGCAGTAGCATGGCTCGTTTTGCTGAGTCACTCTGCAATAACATCAGCTCTGCACAAAAAGAGCAACCTCATCGTGCGCTCGAGTTATCACACGGCAGCAGGCCGACGTGTGACCTGTCCAAGCCTCCTGCCCAGAGTGGCACGATGGTGGATCTACTGCAGGTCACCCAGCGAGCAGTCGAAGCCTCGTGCCCAGGAGTGGAGCGAGGGGCGAAGAAGACAATACATTTCAAGATGGAGTGGGGAATTATGCGATTGTGCGGTTGCAGCAATTTTCGCATAGGTATAGACTTGCGACATAATACACCATCTGCCACGTAATCTGCAAATTTTATCCGAATACAATTTGTTTCTAGCTGAAGTGGTTCAAAAGTGAGTAAAAATGCAGTCCACGTGCTGCCGCGCAGTGGAACGCCCATTGCAAAGCTGGATTGAACACCTTTCTGTTGCTTAGTGCTATATTTGGGTATTAAACTGGTACTAAAAAGGTGCAACCAATGTCCAGATAAGGTTACCAAGTTTAACAAGCATTTGCAATGCAAATTGGTGCATTTGTGAGAGTTAGGGCTACTGGTGTTATAAAATCAATAAAAGAATGTACATTGAGGTACACAAGTTGTTCACATACCCTAAACCCAATGTTATGGTAGGCAAGAGGAAGGGAGCTGGGTGAGATGTTGACAGTCTCTTTTGGAAATGTGCGCTTCATATTTTGAAGGAACACACATACAATCTGTGGTGCCTATGTGTTTTAACCTTTTAGTAAAGTTATACGTATTGCTTTTGGGTTTTTTCTTTAAGAGGGATGGTTTGGCTGATTAGGCAAATCCTGGTTTAGTCCGTGGTAAAAGTTGAGTCTCACCAGGGTTGCCTTTGTCGTTAATGCTTCTGAAGATGATACAAGTGCAATCGAGATGAGAAAATGCAGCTTAGCAGGTCTAAATCGGCAAAATCAGTTGCAGTTAGAGGTTAGGGTCATTGCCTGCACACAACAATACGGACACAGAAAACACGTTAGGCAGACACAGTCTACACACCGGACAATGACAAAGGTTAGGTTGGAAGGTTCACCCTCTCCCTTTACAAAAGACCTATGTGAAGGAAATACATTGTGCGAGAATCTTGGATTGCAACTGTAGGAGGACGTCTGCACAAATAGCCAAAAGGCTAAGTAATTAGTGCATTCTATACCACAGAGTCAGAGAGTCAGAGATTTATTTATATAGCGCGCTACATACCCGGAGGGTCTCAAGGCGCTTGAAGAGGGGTGGGGAGTTACTTGTCGAATATCCAAGTTTTAAGT
Organism: Lissotriton vulgaris; assembly: GCF_964263255.1. Taxonomy (NCBI): domain Eukaryota; kingdom Metazoa; phylum Chordata; class Amphibia; order Caudata; family Salamandridae; genus Lissotriton; species Lissotriton vulgaris. The sequence goes on from NC_141696.1 coordinate 1,487,781,849, forward strand.
TGTTTTCTGAATGCTAGATGGTTCTGAGTGAGACGAAGGTGAGTGGGGAGTGAGTTCCAGGTTTTAGCTGCGAGGTAGGGGAAGGATCTACCTCCCATGGTGGTTTTATTGATGCGAGGTACGGTAGCAAGGGCTTGGTTGGAGGATCGTAGCTGGCGGGAGGGGGTGTAGAAGGAAAGTCGTGTGTTGAGGCATTCGGGTCCAAGTTCGTAAAGTGCTTTGTGTGCGTGGGTTAGGAGGCGGAAAGTAATCCTCTTATTGACGGGGAGACAGTGGAGGTTTTTCAGGTGACTAGAGATGTGGTCTTTACGCGGGATGTCTAGTATGAGTCTGGCTGATGCGTTCTGGATGCGTTGGAGTTTTTTCTGGAGTTTTGCGGTGATACCGGCGTATAGGGTGTTTCCGTAGTCCAGGCGGCTTGTAACTAGAGCATGGGTGACCGTTTTTCTGGTGTCGGTGGGGATCCAGCGAAATGTTTTTTTGAGCATGCGAAGAATGTTGAAGCAGGATGATGAAACGGCGTTGACTTGTCTGTTCATAGAGAGTGAGGAGTCCAGGATGACGCCCAGGTTCCGTGCGTGGTCCGTCGAGATGGGTGCTTTTCCGAGGGCCTCTGGCCACCAAGAGTCATCCCAGGCGGAGGGGGAGGTACCTAAGATAAGGACTTCTGTTTTGTCTGAGTTCAGTTTCAGACGGCTGTGCTTCATCCACTCGGCTACTTCTTTTATTCCTTCATGTAGGTTGGTTTTGGCGGTGTTAGGGTCTTTGGTGAGTGATAGGATCAGTTGAGTGTCATCCGCGTAGGAGAGGATGTTGAGGTTGTGTTGGCGTGCGATGGCCGCGAGGGGGCTCATGTATAAGTTGAAGAGGGTGGGACTGAGTGAGGACCCTTGGGATACGCCGCAGATGACTTCAGTGGCCTCTGAGTTGAATGGTGGGAGGCGGACTCTCTGGGTTCTTCCGGTGAGGAACAAGGTGATCCATTCCAGTGCTTTTCCTTGGATTCCGATGTTGCTTAGGCGTTGTATGAGGGTGCTATGGCAGACTGTGTCGAAGGCTGCGGAGAGGTCGAGGAGGATGAGGGCGACTGTGTCTCCATTGTCCAATAGAGTTCGAATGTCGTCTGTTGCTGCGATGAGGGCGGTCTCCGTGCTGTGTTTGGCTCGGAAGCCGGACTGAGAGGAGTCGAGGGATTTGTTGGTTTCGAGGAAGGTGGCGAGCTGGTTGTTGACGGCTTTCTCGATGACTTTGTCCGGGAATGGAAGGAGCGAGATGGGGCGGTAGTTTTTGAGTTCGGTGGGGTCCGCTGTGGGTTTTTTCAGAAGGGCGCTAAGTTCTGCATGTTTCCAGCTTTTTGGGAAGGTGGGGGAGTTGAGGGAGCAGTTGATGACGTCTCGGAGGTGTGGTGCTATGATGGAGTCTGCTTTGTTGAAGATGTGGTGGGGGCAGGGGTCTTTGGGGGATCCTGAGTGGATGGAGTGGCTAGAAGCTGTTCAATGGCGAATATCCAGATTATTTCAATAAAATTTTGTGACTTTTAAGAAGTAGGGACAAGTTAAACAAAGTACCCATATAAAAGGGACAATTCTATGGGGTGAATGATATTACACATTGTAGAAGTGTGGCTCACTGGTTAGAGCAGGCAGACCCTGAAGCAGAGGTCAGACCTGGGACCAGGGTTCAATTCCCGACGCGGCAGGGTCTTGAGCTCAAATGTCCACGGACTCGATAATTCTCGCTTCGGTGCCTGACCTAATCATGGGTTCACACTCTGCAACACTGGGCATTAAGCTTGCTTAATCTTCACAACCGCCCCCGCGGCGGGATGCCTGGCTTTCACCTTGGGGATGCCCTGTAGGGGCTATCTCACAGGGAAAAGCCAGGACGGGTTCCCAAGGCAAGCGCTTAGAGACCCCTGGGTGATAAGCGCTATATAAATCCAATATACAATACAATACAATACAATACAATACAATACAATACACCCAAGAAGAGAGAAGGCCACACCGTACCTACAGTGCTCAGTCTCAGATGCCTGCTCAGGGTAGAGATGCCATGTCTTTTGTTTAAGCCAAACATACATACACTGTGTGTTCCATCAAAGATGGTACAATATCAGCATTTGCGAAAAGTCTGTCTTTGTCAGAACATATGCAAAAGAAACAAGTGATGGACGGAATGCTGGAAAATGCAAACATTCACCCCAGTCACAAAGTTCTGGGTTTAATACATCGTTCATTTGCTCACCACCCCACCCAAGTTTTGACCCAGCCAATTGCAAACCAGTCTTGACTCTGTTCCTTATAGTAACAGTCCTGCCCGAACTACCAAGCCAGGTCCTCCCTGGACTGGAAACAAGCATCCTGGGACCGGTTTCAGGGCATCACCCTTCATCAGCCAGGCTAGCTTGAATCCAGTGGTGTGGTGAGCATGGGACCTACGTCTGGGCATTTTAATAACATTCAACAATTACTATTTTCTCTTCCGCTGGTATTACGTTTTTCAATTCTGAGGCAATGTTTGGATTCATATCATTTGTCAGTTTCTCTGTTCATCCCCTTGTGACACCAGATCTAGAGCGCTTTGGTTTCTTTCTGATCGGGAGCTTCTTAAAAGCTTTTTTGTGTACACACCTGAACTCTTCAGAAACCGCAGTAAACAAAAAAAGTGTAGCGCATGCACAAAAAAAGCATACTAGAAGCAATGCATGCAGCTGTAAATAGGGCTTGGTTTACCAGACAGCAAGGGTTTTAGAGAAAGAGAAGCACAGGTCTGGTAGAAAACACAAAATGGGCGTACAGGGAGGGCACGGGGTGGGGGGTAAGGGGAGTACAATTCATGGCTGTGGGTCCGTCTCCAGCTGGCTCCACATTACCCACTGCAGTGTCAGGAATTTGGGGGGGTAGGGAAGTGATGCAGTAGCTTTTAGCGGGGTGGCGAAAAGAAGTCTCCATTCTGGGCAGTAGTGTTAGGGCCTCCCGGGCTTTGCCGTCAACTTGGTGCATGTGTGCAGTATGTACCCACCTTCCTTTGTTCTCAATATTTACAGTTACGTCAAACCATGTAACTGAGAAGCAACTATAAAATTGAAGAAACCTACTTCTATCTGGATTAACGTGACATGTCTGCCAGGGAATGGTCGATGTGCCTCTCAGGCTACACCGTCATCCTGGAGCGGTCCCAGCTGGTTTCAACTGCTTTTGAGAATAAGGCTTAGGGCTAGGGATAGTTTTTGATGACATGGATGACACCCAATTTTGAGAGTGAGTATGTTCTGAGATGTGGACTTCCAGGAAATCCCTATCATGCTACAGAGCTCCTGAATCTGCAAAGATCTGATGTAAAACAGCGAGACTTTAAACATAAAGCATTTAAAATAGCATTAGTTCTTGACATTCGTACCGTTAAACACTGCTGGGGAAAGTTAATTATATTTGGAGCCTTAAGAGAGTTAGCACATAGAAAGAGAAAAAGGAACATAAGCTGGGATATAACACTCCACGTCACCTTCAACGCATGCATGCGCCCGCAGCAGGAGGAATAACCGTAACTGCTGCAGAGAGTAGGCTGCGATGTCACCTCAGTTGTGGAGTTTGTTTGAGGCACTGATGGACGTGCTTCATGGCGAAGAGGCAGGGAGTGGGTGCCACCCACCAGGAACCAAGTAGTGCGCGATGCTAACCTATATGGCTCATCGTGCACTAATGAATGTAACCGGGCCAGTCTCCAAGGCGTGACTAAACCAGCAGAAGGAGGGACAAATGTAAGCTGTAAATCAATGAAAATAAAGGACTTTTAAAAAGCACACGAAGAAGCCAATCAAAAGCGATGGGTGTGCTGAATCTCCATACACTGGATACACCATGCCTTACAGAGGGACCACCGGATGTGCGCTGCTCTAGGCACGACCTGAAAATTGTGAAAATAATAAAGTAATGCTATTAAAAAAATGTGTTGTATTTTGCTGCATATTTCGCTTTTTCTTGCAAAATAATTTACTCAACCCCAACGCATACGGTGGCCCTTTCCTGCCGCATACTTCCAGTGGCTCTGCTTATAAACCCGCGCATAGCTGGGTGAACCCGCACACCGATCTTCCATGCTCCATTTCCCTGCTCTGTCTCCAAGGAGATTCTGAATAGAGGAGTATCTCCCAGCACCCTGCTCAGCGGCCTGTGCTTGAGGTCACACGCCCCTTATATAAGATACCATGGAATGTTCCATTAGTGCACTGATTGGTGGCTGTGTCTGTTGTTTCTATTAGATGTAGGGCTTAGGGTGTGGTTCTGATTGGTGGGTTGGTTTAGGGCTTCCAATTGGTTCCTGTGGTTAGGGGTTTTTTTGCACATAGTGTTTAGGATTAAATGCCTGACTGGCTGCTGGGACTGAGGCTGGGATTAGGGTACATCAGCACCTCCTTTCACAACTCCTCAAAAATAAAACATAACACACACACACACACATCAGCACAACACAATCTCTCACACACACTTCATAATATTTTCCATCAAAAACTACCCACTCCTACCTTTCTGAATTCACAAACGATACACATCATGAACAAACACCAATACCAAGCTTTCTCTCTTCTCCCACACCTAACACATACACAGCAACTATTTTAACTGCCTTGCATCCATTGGACAACTCACTCAAATCAGGTTATTTGCCTACCCAGATGAAAGAAGCCAGGGTCTCCCCACTCTTAAAGAAAGCAGGAACGGACACGACGGCCTAAAAAAATTATAGGCCCATTTCGCAGTTGCCTTTTCTCAGTAAGATCTTAGAAAAGCACGTTCTCAGCACTCTAGCCGGCCACCTGGAAGAATATCATCTTCTCCACACCAGGCAGGCTGGGTTCCGGCCCCAACACAGCACAGAACTGGTCATGGCCTCGGTCGCCGATGAGCTGCGAGTCAGGGCAGATAACAAGCAGCCGTGCGCCCTGATTCTATTAGACCTATCGGCGGCCTTCGACACGGTCTGCCATACTATTCTGCTGGACCGTGTCGCGAAGTTGGGGATCACAGGCCAGGTGCTAAATGTGAGAAGTTGGCCCGATATGCAGTGCTCACTATTCTAGTGATCACTATGCATCGGTCCAAACGACCCTTATGGTGATTGGTTGTAAGTCAACCTTAGACCAGCTATCCTAGTAGCGTGGATACGAGCAGTCTTCGGGCTAAACTCTAGAGGGAATGTTAAGCCAGCTGTTATACCATCACATACCCCTTGAACACCAAGTGAAAGGACACCACACAAGTGTTATGAAAATAAACAGTGTATTTATTAGAATCACAACAGCCCTGTACTCTTTATGAGGACAGGGTACTAAGCACACAACGAAACTCTTAGGAAAATACTTCAAGTGCACAATCAATACAAGTGCCCGAGGGCACGGAAACTTTAGTGGTCTCGGGCGGACCCGATAAGGCAAGTCGGAAGCGATAGGGACTAAATCATTCCCCAGTAGGCAATCTACAGGCAAGTTTGGTGACACTGCCACCCTCTTGTGACCAGTGACACCTCCCCAGCTGAGATTTACCACTGCTATGGGATGATCTCTCTGCACTCCATCAATGTTCACTACCTGGTATGTGGCACCAGGCATAAGTTGCCTTGAGGGGACTAGGCTCTCAGCCACCATGGTGATGCTAGCCCCTGTGTCTCTGTAGGCCTCAACTTTTGAACCATTGATGAGGGGCGCCTGTCTGTACCTGCCCAAAGTGTTGGGACAGGCTGTGAAGTTGGCAAACCCCATGCCAGTCTCACAGACAAGAGTATCTAAGTCAGGGGACCTGGTTAGGCCAGAGTCCCCAGGCACTCCCAAAGAAAATGCACCCAGATTCTTGGGGGCACTCCCACCACCTGGGGGATTACTACTAGTAGTAACAGGAGGCTGGGAAGCTTTATTTGGGGGTATGTTCTCCTTATTGTTGTTGGCCTTGGGACAACTGTTGTCACTTTTGTAATGGCCTACCTGTTTGCAGGTATGACAATAAGATTTCTTTTGGGTTTTGGGAGAAGTTGGGGACCCACCCTTTTCAGAGGAATTTTGGGGCCCTGTGGTTTGATCAGAAGATTTATTCCCACCCTTCTCTTGAGGCTTGGTTGATTCCTTCTTTTGGTCACCACCCTGGTTCTTCGGCCTGACCCTGGTTCTTACCCATTTGTCTGCCCTCTTACCCAATTCTTGTGGAGAGGTCAGATCAAAGTCTACCAGGTGTTGGTGTAATAACTGGTTCTGACAATTACTTAAGATTTGCTCTCTCATAATTAGATTGTACAATCCTTTAAAATCAGTAACCTTACTTACCAGTAGCCAGCCTTCAAAAGCCTTAGTGGCACAATCGAAAAAATCAGACCAGTCCTGAGACTGAGTTTTCTGGGTATCCCTGAACAGCAACCTGTACTGCTCAGTGGTTAGGCCGAACCCATCAATCAGTGTGTTCTTCAGGACCTGGTAATCGTTAGCGTCCTCAGCTCTAGTAGTGAGGAGCTTATCTCTACCTTTACCTTCAAAGGAGAGCCACAAGATAGCTGCCCACTGACTCTGGGGGACACACTGTACAGTGCAGGCCCTCTCCAAAGCAGTAATCCATTTGTGGATGTCGTCCCTTTGCTTAAAGGGGGGCACTATCTTACTCAGGTGTCTAGTGTCTAAACTCCTGTTTTCCCGTGGGGGAATGCTGCCACCAGTGGGATTTGTCCCACTCAATTCTTGCTCTCTAGCAAAGGCGAGTCTCTCTTTGGCTAGGGCAAGTTCTTCCCTTTCGATCCTCAGATTGACTTCCCGCACTTTAGCTTCGTACACTCTCCTCTGAGGGGATGTCATCCCTCTTTGAGAAGATCCTCGAGAGCCATTGGTTCGAACAGATCTATTAGAGCCTCTCGACAGAGACCTAACTCGTCCATTCCCAATGTTAAGCTGGCCTGAGAGGGGCCCCAGGGGTCTCCTAGTACCATTCTCGTGCCGGCTTAAGTTGTCCCTAGTTAGCTGGCTAACTACTACTGGACCTTTGTCTGCCTCGTCCTCAGATGGCTCCAGATCCTCATCCTCCTCTTCACCTTCTGCGGAGAGATGGATAAGGTCGGGGTCACGTAAGGTTTCCTCGAGGGGGGGCATATTCCCTTCTGGATGAGAAGGTCTGTGTTACCAGCCCTCCTAGCATCATAAGTCTCCAAGAGACCAATCAGAAACGGAATGGTAGGGTTTGCACCCTGTTTTAGCTTCCGAGATGTACAGATTTGTCGCATCTCTTGGAAGCTAAGTGCAGCATATCTGGAAGTGACCTGTGGAAGGTCGACTGACACAAGGGGAGACTCAGTGTTTCCTCCTTTGTCTGACATGCTGCTTCTAGTGTGGTGTAAGTGATGCACCTACCTACACTATATGTTTACCTACTGATCCCTTGCTAAGAGTTGCAGCCAAGGTGTGCTAAGCCTTGAGGAGCTACAACAGCTGGTTCAGTAGAACTCAGAGTATTCTAAGCTAAGTTATATGTACCTGGAGTACTTATGCGATCTTTCACAAGATATTCTTAGGATACGCGTGGTAAAACAACAGCAAGCTCAAATCCCAACCGCTGCTCACCAATGTGAGAAGTTGGCCCGATATGCAGTGCTCACTATTCTAGTGATCACTATGCATCGGTCCAAATGACCCTTATGGTGATTGGTTGTAAGTCAACCTTAGACCAGCTATCCTAGTAGCGGGATACGAGCAGTCTTCGGGCTAAACTCTAGAGGGCGTGTTAAGCCAGCTGTTATACCATCACATACCCCTTGAACACCAAGTGAAAGGACACCACACAAGTGTTATGAAAATAAACAGTGTATTTATTAGAATCACAACAGCCCTGTACTCTTTATGAGGACAGGGTACTAAGCACACAACGAAACTCTTAGGAAAATACTTCAAGTGCACAATCAATACAAGTGCCCGAGGGCACGGAAACTTTAGTGGTCTCGGGCGGACCCGATAAGGCAAGTCGGAAGCGATAGGGACTCGGGACCCTTAAATAAGGAGGCTATGCGGGCACCGAAATGCCGAAGTTACCTAGCCCAAGGGCTGCGGCTGCACAAGTCTTTACAGACGTCGGGAGTCCCCGCTGACGAGCCAGGAGCCGGAAGGAAGGAGTTGCTGGCCGGCGACCAGTGGAGATAGTTTGTAGAGATCCAAGCCTGGATCAGAGATGGATGACACCTGAAAGCAGAGGGGACCAAGTTCGTAACTACTAGCCAGTAGTCAGAGGGTACCAGGAGGGCACCGGATGATCGTCACCTCGACTAGGTGAGTGGGCGACGCTAGGCTTTGCAGTCTCACGGACCAGGAGGCGTTGTCGGCGACCAGGATGGAGGTGCGAGCTGTCCCACGAAGGTTGATGCTGTCGGCGTCGCTGGGCCCGGGATTGGGGCAACAAGCCTTGGCAAATTTCAGGGCCACGTGGTGGGCCTAAAATGGCGTCTTGAGTGGACCAGGAGGGTCCGGGGTGCTCCTCTCTCAGAAGGGAGCAAAGGCCAGTCTGGAGCAACCAGACCAGCAGCGTTGGTTGTCGGGCGTCGTCAAGAAGGCCACAAGCCAGCGGCTAGTAACCAGACGTGTTGAACAGCAAAGAGCAGAAGGGCCACACGCAGATCGTGGAGATGCTGGGAGGCTGCACTTCGGTGCTGGAGCTGCTCAGGGTCGGGGCTTCTCGGACCCAAGAGCACTCACCAGAGGATCCCTCGGTGGTCGTGCTGGTTAAGTAATCGTGCAGGTCTGGTGATGGCCGGTCCCTCGAGGTCTCGTCGCACCCACAGATCTCAGCTGAGCTGACGATGTGGGTAGAGGTCAGAGGTGCCAGGGAAGCCGGTTCTCGTCGAGCTGGGCAGTCGGATTCCTGAGGAAGGACTTGCAGCAAACCGCAGAGTTCTTAGATGGTGCCTGCGGATGCAGGGTGACTACTCCTTAGCCACAAGGGAGAAATCTTGAGAAGAGTCGAGAGTTCCTTTCGTAGATAGTATTCTTGATTCAAAGATTATCTAAATTTGGAAGGGTCCCCGCTCCTGCCTTTATCCTAAAGAAAGGGGTGGCACGCGACTAGGTCCTGCCCTAGGGGTGGGACCAGGAAGGGGGGTGATTACACCCCTCTCCCATGCCGGACTTTCCCCAGGTCAGGGGCTGGGGTGCCCCTGGAACTGGTTCTAGCCGGCAGATGCGTAGTGAGCACCGGGGTGCCACTCCGCAGTCACCTTCCTGTAAAGCCCTGCCTACCCAGGATACACAAAACCCTGTCTGGGATGGTGCTAGCACCGCCCCTGACAGGAAACCCTTTGTCCAAGCTCTCCTCGCTGGAAGGACTCCCAGCAGCGGGAGGTCAGACTCGTGTCTGTGGTGGCAGCATCCATTTTGTGGAGCTGAGGCTTCGTTTAACTTTAACCGGGGTTCACAGTTACATACATGCCGTGTCCCTCTAGAAGGGTGGAATGCTAACCCCGTCGCCAGAATTGGCGAGGGGTTAGTATTCCAATTCGTATGACACCTTACTCGACATGTTTTGATAACACAATACCAAAGATAGCATTTAACCGCGAGGATTATAATGCACTTAAGAGTATATGGTATGCGTTATCATGGAACAGCTATTAGGACTTGGTTCCGCAAGCTGCAAACGGGCTCAGCTCATGCCAGAGCACCATTTCACACGATTCCAAGCACTCTGCCTTCAGGATTGTCAAGGCCTGCCATAGGAGTGACTGATAGGAATCCGGGTGTCCATTTTTAGGGTTAGATATAGGTATACTATATCTAAAGCAAAGGGTGATTACACCACCTTGCCCCAGCTGTCGTGCAGCCAGTTGTGTCAGATTTAGATGGCCATCCAGGGGTGGCATAATACATGCTGCAGCCCCTGGTAGGCCCTGGGTACACCTATGCCCTGAGTTACAGGGTCTGATAAGGTGGCCCAGTACCAATTGGAAATGTACCTAAGGTACATGGAATCCATTTTACAGAGAGAGCAGTAGGCCTGGGGTCCTGATTGGCAGGGCCCCAGGCCAACTAAGTTGGAGGTAACCATAGTCAGGTATCCACCTTCCTACACTAAAGTGGCTAGAATCCTTCCTGTCAGGCCGTACCCAGAGAGTGCAACTAGGACACCAACTGTCTGAGACCTGCGAAGTGACCTGGGGGGTGCCTGAGGGGTCGGCCTTATCCCCCCTGCTTTTCAATATCCATCTACAACCTCTAGTGGAGGAGCTTATGAGTATGAACTGCGAGATTTTTAATTACGCAGATGATACACAGCTCTTAGTCCGGCTAGACAACACCATTGAGGCCCAGGAATCAGTGAGGAACTTGCTCTCATTCACATTCAACTGGATGACTAACAATCTGTTGAAAGTGAATGCTGATAAAACAGAGGTGCTGGTGATCAGCAACAAAGAGGATCCCTGGAGTGACCTGTATTGGCCCCCTGAGCTGGGAACCACCCTGTCTCCTGGCACCGTAGTAAAAAGCTTGGAGCTAAGGATTGATGCAGACCTCTCAATGGCCCCTCAAGTCTCTGCTGTCGTCGGTTCCTGCATTGGTGTGTTGAGGCAATTGTGCAAGCTAGTTCCCATCTTATCTGCCTCCACCCTACAATCGATCGTATCCGCCACAGTCATTTCGAGACTCGATTATGGCAACGCCTTATACCTGGGCTTACCACACAAGCTGTTGAGGAAGCTGCAGGTAATACAGAATGACGCAGCTAGGCTCATCTATTCTGTGCCTAGAAACTCGCACGCATCCCCCCTTCTTCAGAAGCTGCACTGGCTTCCAGTGAAATTCCGAGTCCAGTTCAAATGTCTCTGTGTGGCCCATAAGGCACTTTTTGGGAAAGCCCCAGAGTACATTTAACAACGTCTGAAGAGGTACATTCCTGGGAGACCTTTGCGCTCAGTAACAACCTCCAACCTGATTCAACCTAGGTTCAAATTAAAGACCAAAGGGGGCAGGGCCCTGTCTGTGCTTCTTCCACAGTTGTGGAATGAGCTCCCGCCCACTTTGAAAGAGGAATCACAGCTTCTACCCTTCAGAAAGAAATTAAAAACCTATCTTTTCAGAAGGGCTTTCATGACATTATAGGAGGTGGAACAACTGAGGTTCTAGGAGCATTAGTGTTATGTTTTTTGTTCTGGTAAGCGCTTAGAGACCGGCGGTGATAGGCGCTATAAAAATACTCCCTAAAAAAAATTTAAAAAAATAAAAAATTTGACAATTTTGAGACTTACAACATGACCCACATGCTGCACCACCACCCCTAACTCATACACCTTCCACCCTAAATGGACGCAAACAAAATAAGCAACATGCCACTGCTCACAATTTCGTTTCTACGTGTCTACTGCACAACAAGGCTTCACTACAAAAACACAGCCCACCAACTGACTCTCAACCACCATATACACCTTCTACACCTGCAGACCCATCAAAATGCCTTCTTAGTATTCTGGACGAGGAACACGATATAGAACAGCTACACTATTGCTCTCCTCAAACAGCTAATACCAGCACTAAGGAAACACCTGTTGCAAGCCCACAAAATACTACTCAATCATCTACAAAACAATGCCACACAATGCGATACAGAGCCAGACTGGCAGGCCTGGTGGCCGATTAACATGTTTCCTCCGTCTTGTTCTTCCCAAGTTGCCAAGAATTTGGGGGTCAAGATGGACACGGGGTTAACACTGAAATCCCAGATCCTCGGGGTGTCGGGCACGTGCTTCGGCATCCTTAGGATGCTGCGGAGGTTTCTTCCCCTGCTGTCTGAGGAGCATAGGAAACTTACAGTGCAAGCTCTGATCGGGTCCAGGTTGGATTATGCCAACATTCTTTACCTGGGCCTGCCAGAGTATTTGCTGCAGCGGCTCCAAGTGGTGCAGAACGCTGCCGCGAGAGCAATCTTTGGATTAAACAGACGGGCCGGTGCTTTGGGCCTGTTGAAAACCTTGCACTGGCTTCCCATCCAGAAACGGATCGCCTTTAAGGCTTTGACCCTGGCCTATAAAGCTCTCCACGTGGTGGGAGCAAAGTATCTTCAAAAGAGATTGGTTTTCTACCAACCGACCCGGTCTTTGAGGTCGGAATCACTGTTTTTGGCGGTCGTCCCGCGTGTGAAGAGAGCTCGCCTGGGAGGCCGCTCTTTTGGTCTACTGGCGCCACAGTTGTGGAACTCTCTGCCGCTCACTCTGCGGGGAGCTACTAGCCTACTAGCTTTTAGAAAAGGCCTTAAGACCTGGCTGTTTACCCAGTAGCCAGTTTTTTCTGTATGCATTTGTTGGGCCTTCTGTCCTTTTCTTTTTAAATGGTGTTATGTTATTGTGTTGCAGCCCTCCTTCTCCATAAAGCGCCGGGACACTCTTTTTGAGTAGCCGTGCGCTATACAAAAGAATAAATAACATAACATAACATAACACCTATCACAAAAGCACATTCTCTAAACTGCCTACTAATAAATGCTCGATCGCTCTCTCAAAATAAGTATCACATCTATGACCTTCTCACTGACACAAAACCTGACATACTCTTCATAACTGAATCAAGGTGTGGAGATAATATTTGCTCCAATCTTGCATGAAGACGTTCCTATAGGCTATCAAACTATCACCCAAAATCGTATAGGCAAAAGAGGTAGTGGCCTGGCTGTTGTGCTCAGGCAAACATTACATAGCGCCCTGAGACCTGCAGGTGACTTGGCGCTATATAAACCCGCAATACCAAATAACAAATAACAAATAACATATCAATAAAACTGACTGCATCTTGTGAGGCCCTCTTCACGAAATGCAACGATACACCATCTTCTTCCTGTAACTTCCTGCTCCTTTACATACCTCCACCTAGCAATGCTACATCACCAGACGCACTTCTAGACATGGTTTCAAACCTAATAGCACTGCACTCCAACTTAAGCGTTCTGGGTGACCTCAACATTTGGTTCGACGAACCAAATATGCCCCCATCACAAAACAATCATCCCTGGCCTAAAATCACTTAACCTGCATTAGATCGCCCACAAACCCACACATTGCTGGATACATCATAGATGCAATTTTTGGAAAATACAGAATAAGTTAACTTTTGAACAGTGACTCCACCATTTGCTTGCTTTCTTAACAAACAACAGCACACCTAAAACCACCTTGAGTGCATCCACCTATTGACCATGGAACATACTCAATTTTGAACACTTAGAAACACAATTAACATCCAGTAGAGATCTAGACACAATAAACTCAGTTCAAAAACTATAGGAGTGGCGACATGAAGCTTTGATATCCTCAAACCACTAATAACAACACAACAGAACAAAAGAAAACAGGCACCTTGGAGAAATACAGAGCTAAAAAAGAGATAAAACAGCAAATTAGAAAACAGCAACCTGCATGGCTCAAAACAAACACCAATCAAAACAAACGTCACTTACAAAAACCTTAACAGAATATACAACAAATTTCACAAAATGAATGTATGGACCTTGTCAAAGCATGCAGGCCTGCCGGGCCCTTCTGATCCTCTGTCTAGCAGAAACCTTCAAGAAAATTCTTCAAACAACCTCTGCTGCCGCTCCAGTAAGAAGAATCATCAACAATTCCTTAACCACTGAAATATTTCCAGAAGAACTAAAAAAAAGCCATACATACGCCCAGTTCTGTAGAAAATAAAGATGGACCCGCTGAACCACGACAACTACAGACGGATTACAAATGGACCTTTCCTGGGCAAACTGATAGAAAGAGCAGCATTGTCCAGATGTCAAAATTCAATTAAAATAATGCCATACACTCAGACTTCCAAACGGGACTCCATCCAGGAAGAGACACAGACTCTGCCCTCGTTGGCATCTGGGATGACCTTAAGAACACATTTGACCAGAACGGGGTTGCTGCGCTGCTTCTCTTGGACCTCTCAGCTGCCTTTGACGCAGTTGACCATGACACACTGATACGAAGACTCTACGAAGCCAGCATACAGGAACTGCTATCGACTGCATCACATCCTACCTTCACAACAGAACTAATGTCATTCATTTTCTTCTGAACCGTACTTCACAAAAGCAGGGGTCCCTCGAGGCTCTATTATCTCAACCATGTTTTTCAACATCTACAATAAGTTATTACTGGCACTGATCAATCAATTTCACCTGATGTGCTATAACTATGCAGATGACACCCAAATACTCCTTCAACTGGAATGCCCCAAAGACATTGGAAACTCACCAATTTTCAGTTGTTTCAGAGCCATGGATCAGTGGATGACATGGAGCCATCTCAAATTCAATGCTTCCTAAACAGATATATTCATGTGTGGCAATTGGAAAAATTATGATCCTCTTGTCGCATGGCCTGTTGATCTGGGATCACCGCCTAAAGTATAAAAGGAAGTAAGAAACCTCTAAATGACCATGGACTCAAAGCTATCAATAAATGCCCAAGTGGACAAACTAGCAAGATCAGGCTTTGTTACTATAAAAAATCTGAGACGCATCTTCCCCCACTAGGGATTCCAACACAAGGTCCAGGCTACCATCTCTCTTGTTCAAGCTAAACTCGATTACACCAATAGCCTCTACCACAAATCACCTTTAACAACTGTGAAAAGACTACAAAGGATTCAGAATTCTGCTGCCAGACTACTCTTACATATAAAACCGCAAGCCCACATCTCCCCTGCCTTAAAAGCCCGACATTGGTTACCGGTTCCAGAAGATCTATGTTCAAGTGGCTTTGTATCACCCACAAAGCGATACATGAAACAGCACCGCTTTTCAACAGGAATAAAATCACAAAATACATTCAACATAGGAGCCTCCACTCTAGGGTGCCACCTTGCCTCAAAATCCTACTGTACAAGAAAAAAAAGGCCCAAGCATAAGATCCATGGATAACCACCTTAACTTCAGAAGACTACTCAAGAAGCGTCTCCCCCCCACATAAACACCACTCAAACATAAATATACAGCATATCCCACTGCACACAACATGTATAATAATTATGTTTTTAAAGATATAGATATTCGTAAGTTCTGTCATACAAGTCTTTCTAAACCCTTCCTTGTGACACTTCCCCCTCCACTTACCATTTTCTCATCTCAAACACTCTCCTACTGCTATGAACTAAAAAAAAAAGTATGAAAAAATATATAATTCCTCGACCCTTCCTTCTTCTATCCCTCCACTATTCCTTTTGCAATCTAAATAACAAACAAACATGTCACCCG
Source organism: Lissotriton vulgaris (assembly GCF_964263255.1). Taxonomy (NCBI): domain Eukaryota; kingdom Metazoa; phylum Chordata; class Amphibia; order Caudata; family Salamandridae; genus Lissotriton; species Lissotriton vulgaris. The sequence goes on from NC_141696.1 coordinate 1,487,797,100, forward strand.
CTCAAATCAAATTAATTTCATATTTCCTAACACTAATTCATCACTAATCCTGTTTTGGGTTCCAGAGCAGCCTGTTACTTGCCAAAAAGTGCTACAACACCTAATCAGGGAAACAAGAGCTATATAAATGCAAATCCTTCCCTCCTCCATCCCTCACTATCCTTTCGATCCAAATAACAGACTAACATGTCGACCGGTCAAATTAATTTCATATTTGCCTAGACTAATGCACCACTAATCCTTTTCTGGTTCACGAGTAGCGTGCTACTCACCGAAAGTCAGACGTGGCAAGCGAATGTCAGGCTGAATAGGTAATTATTTTCAGTTTCGGAGGGGTGGGGTGGGTGTGCAGAGGGTGCTGGGAATAGGATGTATGAATCCAGGCATTCACTTTTTTAATTTAGGGGAGGAGGAAGGTATCTCAAAAGGTGGAGGGGATGGATTGCAGGAGGACATTTTTTAAACTTTTTTTCCCTTTTAATACATGTGGTATACGGCACCCCCATTAGTCCTCTGCCTTTCATGTTGGAAGTAGGGGCAGGTCATGTTGGGGAAGCGGGTGCATATATGACATAACATTACAGGTGGATAAAATGGGATTATCACTGAATGCCTTTTCCTTGTATAGCCACTGTCCTGCGGTCTGTCTTCAGTCTATATGAAATACTCCAGGGGTATGTCGTGGAGGAAGCATCTGGATGCCTTATGCAATCAACAAGGAGCACTTGGGCAACCAGACGACATGTAGGTGCTCTTGGCCAGTATTGCTATATTTTCAGAGTTGCAGGAAGTGGAAAGCTAATAGGTATAAGACTTCCAGGTTTCACTGTGACATAAACATCTAATAATTTATATCTGCCAAATATTACATACCATGTGACTCTTAAGCAAATTTGTTTTATCCATGTATTAACACAGGGCCGTAAATTGCTTATACATTGCTGATTTCACTACTACCGCTGTGTAAATGAGAGCAAACACAGTGCACTGAACAGGCCAGACTGATGCTCCTCAGCACCAATCCTGGACTATGTCGGTGGAGCAGTCTCTCGATGTAGTGAGCACAGGCGCAAACTGCCATCTCTATGGAGATCCTGATTAGTTAGGTCTGCCAGTGGATATTAAAGTCTATATAAATCCTTCACAGAAAACTCAGTGGGTACCAATGCAAGCAGTAATGTGTCTTTCCACCCAGTCACACAGCAAACCCCAAAAAACTTTAAAACTTAAAGTCGCTCAGTCCATGGCACAAACACGGGGGAAGAGATACAAGCCCTGCTCCGCACAGCAATGAAGCACCACCAGTAATTAACAAGAGGGTAATACATCACATACAGTAGGCAAGATCCTCAAAAGGCAAAACGTATTTCTGGCTACCCAAGGCCTTTGCATCATAAATAATGGGTTATTCCAGGTGTTAATGTTTTACACAAAGTCTCTTGGCGCATGAAAAAGTATTGCTCTATCTTTCACACATAAAGACGCAGAATGCAAGGAACCATTTGGGCCCTGTGCCACCTACTTACCTGCAAAACTTAGATCTTCGTGGGCGTCTGATGCAGGTAGGGCACCGTCTCCCCCCACACCCCACTTTACCTCCTGCTGCTGGACCCTTTAGGTTCCACTCTTTTCCATCTGAACACAGGGTACTCTTAAGGGTTTCCCTCTTGCCCATACAAGCTCACTTTCGACTTTTGCAGGTCTTGCACAGAGATCTCCAAAGCCCGGCGGTACAGGTGGGGCAACCACGCCTCCTGCTCTGTGTAAATGTGAACTCCCTCACACCAAGACCCTGCTGTGGGTTACCTTTTGGTCCCTCACGCATAGATGGTCATGCGACTCCTATGAGGACTAGTGGCTTACTACCATACATGCCTGCAGATTCTGCCCAGAAATCTCCAAGGACATCAGGTAGGGGTTGGCCACCCCCTGCTCGAAGTGATGAGGCAGGGTTTATTAAATTAGTGGTTCTTAACCTGTGGTCCGAGGACACCCTAGGGATCCGCAAACCCTTCTCAGGGAGTCTGACTGCTTGGTCATAATATTAACAGATTGATAAAGGGACAACCAAAAAAGAACCAAAATGTGATCTTGAAAATATTAAAACATTCTATACATTTGAAGGAATTTGAAATTGGATGCTAAAAACGAAGGTAGTATCCTCAGATAAATGCATTAGTACTGCAAGTGCATCAAACCAAATATAGTATGGCGATGAGTGTCCTCAATTAAATTTAGAAAAGCTCCAACCTTCTAGTTTAAACTTCGATTTTTTTTTACATTTATTAATTTCTCAGCTCAAATTATCAGAAATGTTTAGGCTAGGGCTCGGCTTCAAGAAAATTACTCAGTGGGTGTCACCGGATTCCATTGTTGATTCAGTGTGGGTCCTTGTGTTCCAGTAATGATTAAGATTAAAAGGGTCCACAGAAGTCAAAAGGTTTAGAACCGCTGGAGTAAATTAAGCAACAAGAAAAGGCAAAATATGCAGAGCAATACAGCACAATATTTGGTAGTATTACTTCATTATTTTGTAATTTGCAAAAATGGTAATACTGTCTGGGCAGATAGTCACCTCATTAATACCTGCTTAAAAACTAAATACAGATAAGCAACTGAAAGATGACCAGTTAACCTTCACAAAGGGCCTTTCACTCCCACACACACAGCGCAATGCTTTCAGTAACTTTAGATCCAATTGGGTTAAAAACAATTTCTTTTGTTTCAAAAAATGCCGTTTATGCAGCATATGATGGATTATATGTAAAATCCATAATTATGCGAAAAAAAGAAGCAGCATTGCATAATTCCAGTGTCTCTAATAATACTGCAGCCCGATTCTGGGTATCCTCTGTGACCTCTATCGCCACCCTCTGCCCTCATCACCACTGCATTGCAGCGCCTTAACTGCAGGTCCTTCACTGAGATCACTAAAGACCTTTGATACAGGTAGGACACATTCTGCTCTTGACCTCTCTGAGTTCTGAATAAATGCACTTTAATTTGAGAGGGTACCATCACTTTTTAAAACTGGTGCAACACTTAAATTGGAAGAACGCTGACACTTCTCATTAGGAAACAGATAAGCAACAACAAAGGGTCTCCAACCTTTATGTTAAGCGAAAATCATCCCAAATTACTTTTATTAGTTTTGTAACAGTATCCACATCAGTCAAGATTATATTAGGGACCACCACATGCAGGATTACCAGAAGTGATCACCTCAATTCATCAGTCAGTCGTCAGTAATGTAAAAAAGGCTTTGTCAAAGTGGAATGCCTCTACGTGAGTATTATTTATACCAGACACTGCTGTAATGTCCCTGCCACTATATTAGTAATAAGCCATCCCCAATGCTGCGTAATTTATCACCCAATATTGGCTTTGAATATATTTTGGAAATGTAACCCTTTTTCTCCAAACATCAGCTTAGGAGTTTTAAAAGTACATGGATTTCCATCTGAAATTCATGCCATGCAATTTTGGCATACATATATTAATATAACTACATAAAAGCTTCTAATTTAGTAGGCTGGGCGGTATATATGAGAAATGCGTACAGGTAGCTGGAGAGTTACCACAGCTTATGAGCTATTCATTGGAGAAGCTTTAGCTAGGAAATTGTGTACTTGCATATTTCTATTTCAATAACAAATACTACTCATAGGAATTTGTAACCTATAGCTCTGGGCCATTCCTGTGCTTTCTTTATCTCTGTCCTTTCAGTCCCCCAGTCACAGGTGCCAGAAGTCTATGGGTGTCAAGTACAGGTGAATCGGGTCTGCCACCACAATGCAGCCGCTCTCTGGGCACCCATTCGGCTCCGTCTCTAGCCCCTGTCTTTTCACCACCCAACCTCACTCACAATACGGACCCTCACATGCAGGTCCTACACGGAGATCTCTAAGGCCCTTTGATAGAGGCAGGTCCAGTGCTTTAAATGGTAATATAGAAGTGCAGGGCCTCGATATTTAGATAACCAGTTTGCTCCAGAGAATCGCCGTACTTTTCCATTAAACGTATTGCAGCAGTATTGAGAAGTGCAGACACTTTCCCATTAAAAGTATTGCACCAGTGCTTAGAAGTGCATGTAATCTCGAGTTAAAGGTATTGCACCCCTGCTGAGAAGTGCAGGTACTCCCATTAAAAGTACTGCACCAGTGCTTAGAATTGCAGGTACTCTTCCATTAAAAGTTCTGCACCAGTGCTGAGAAGTGCAGGTACTCTCCCATTAAAAGTACTGCACCAGTGCTAGGAAGTGCAGGTACTCTCCCATTAAAAGTACTGCACCAGTACTGAGAAGTGCAGGTACTCTCCCATCAAAAGTATTGCAGCAGTTCTCCTCCTCCAGAGGCACCTCCAAAAGTAATTCACGTCCTCTTGTTATTTGGAGGAAGACTTCCCACTACTGATAAATTCTACTTTCCATGACCATGGAAGTGCCTTCCCAGTGTATTCCTGGGGTTGGAGTGTCTGCCTTTTTGCAGTATTTTCCATGTACTTGTGTTTGGTGCCCTTTTGTAACATGTACACACCACTTTGCCCTTGTAACGCACGGTTTGCTACCTCTCACATGTGTTTACCTTTGATACTTGCACAAGTGCCACCTTTGCCTACGTAACGCTTGTTCTTGTGCCCGAGTTATTATATACTTATTGCAGTATTATACCTCAAATTATACTTTTGTTTTCTCTTGTAACTGCACACTTGTCACTTTTTCCTCTTGTGCACTTTTTACTACCTCATGTATTTTGTTTGCTCACAATTGTCACTATTACCTTTACTACCTCATGTATTTTTGGTTACTCACAATTTTTACTACCTCATGTATTTTGTTTGCTCACAATTGTCACTTTACCTTATGTAACGTAACATATGCTTTTGTAGTCTGTTCTTTTGTAATGTTTCTCATTATGTTTCATTTCTATTCCTTTTGTGAAGCGCTCTGACACCTTCGGGTAAAGTCTGCGCTATATAAAAATGCATAAATAAATAAATAAATAAATAAATAAATAAATAAGTACTGAGGAGTGCAGACACTTTCCCATTAAAAGTATTGTGTCAGTGCTTAGAAGGGCATGTCATTTCTTGTTAAAGGCATTGCACCCCTGCTGAGAAGTGCAGGTACTCTCCCATTAAAAGTACTACACCAGTGCTGAGAAGTGCAGGTACTCTCCCATTAAAAGTACTACACCAGTGCTGAGAAGTGCAGGTACTCTCCGAACTGCAGGCACTTTCCTAATTAAAAATGGAACCTGTGCAGCGAAGTGCAGGTGTTCCTCCTTTCCAATTATAAAAGTGGATGTACTCATGGACACTACGACTAGTCTACCTGCCCATTTAAAGCCCTGGATGCTCTGGGTCACCTCTAGGACACCGCGCCCCTTCCCTCCCGGCCCCTTCGCCCCCTCACCTTCAGGTCCTGCACGGAGACCTCCATGGCCGTCAGGTACAGGTAGGGCACCCCGGTGCCATGCTTCACCGGCCCGTCGCTGATGGAGAACACGTTGGCGAAGGGCTTCCCCTTGACGGCCTTCTGCGTGGACACGGTGGCCACGGCGCCCCAGTCACAGCGGTGCGCCACGGTGCGCGCCACCCGGGCCGTGTCGTTATGCGGCGGCATGGACGAGAAATCGCCTGTCGTGCTCAGGCACAGCCGCAGCCCGGCGAGGAAGGCCAGGGCAGAGTAGAACGAAGGCATGGCTGCGTCAACACCGGGGAAGAGACTTGAACCGGCGGCGGGGACGAGGCTTCTGACAGGCCAGAGGCGCAGCCCCGGCCGGCGAGGGGCAAGGGGCGGAGCTAGAGCCGAACTGTCACTACCAGTGCTTCCCCATTGGTAGGAGGATACGTGAAGGTCACGCCTTATTGTCTTCCATTGGCTGCGAAACGGGCCCAATCCCGCCTCAACCTGGTTGGTACGTAATTGAGAGAGGATTGGCGGTTTCTATTTCACCGATCAGCCAATAGCGGTGGTCTGCGCCAGCATCTACCAATGCAAGGTCGTTCTCAGGTCAAAACAGGCGTGGCCCAGCTGCAGAAGTTTATCAACAACTCTCACGCTGCACGCTCAGGCGCATGTTGCTCTGGATATGGTGTATGCGGCCAAAATGAATAGTGTCAAAGGGAATTTTGGAGGCGGCGGCCCACCTTTATATAACACTCAAAGTGCATATTGGTAACAGTGATAACAGTTTTGGAGGAATGGTCTATGTAAATGTGCTGTGCTGGAAATGAAAAAACAAGTACGTATGATGCAATAGGTCTCGAATTTGTAAAAGTTAGAGCTATTGGCGTTGTAAATGACAAGGACTTTTTAGCTATGTTGTAATGTTCTAGACTTATATGGAATGTTGTTTCATCGTGTTCTGTTATTCTTTCATTAGGGTATTTAAAGTAAAAAACAACGTTTTTAATCTGGACATTTATTTAAGAAGGAAAAATAACTATTTTCATGTCAACTTGAATGGTATTACATGGGAGTTTGTAGTGACAATGTCAGATGTTTAAAACATTTTTTTTTAAATTCTCAGAAAATCTATTGTAATAACAAACATGCAAGCTGTTACTCCTCCTCCCCCTTTCCTTGAAGTGGCAGGTGAACCACCAATTGTTTGGAAAAAATGGTACAATCAGTTCTGCCAAGTATCACGCATCAGACGTGACACTAACGCATTTCAGTGTAGTGGTCCGCATCACCGCACTGAAATGCATTGTCACACATAATCGTTATAGTGCCTCGGTTGCCAAGCCATAAGTGCTGCTTTACTAACTGGAGTGGTTGTTAGCGCTGCTCACGGCACTGTGCTTGGGGTGTCTATGAATGCTACAATGTATAAAAAGAAACGTTAGCTCCCCTCCTCTACGCTGTTTTACATTCTGAATGTCGACGTCATAAGCGCTGCGCGTCATTACGTCCTGCTGCCTGAGTTTAGTTTGGGAGGCATCAGGCATCACAGCCATGGCGGTAAATTAAAACGATTCATGATCGTGCCAGATTTAGAAGCCCACGGAACCGCCAGCGCACATGGAGCCCACTGTCTGTGCAGCAGCACTGCCTGATCATGCTGAGCCTCAGTGAGAGTCCAATTAATACCAAGAGCGGGCCGGCGCACCGTGCACCGCGTTTGCTGAGGAGCAGTGTGACTGTCTGCGGAGACGGGCGGCAGCTGTGTGAGAAAAATCCTAGGACGTCTAGGTATATGAGTGTACAGATAAGACAGGCCAGTTATCAAGAAGGAATAGTTCGTTTTAGGATACACCAAGGTAACCTTAATTAAAAACCATTTGATAACTAGTTAATATAGCCAATACTACACGGATGTGTAGAGTAATATCTCAATATGCTACTAATTTCCGGACGTACAAATATAATACTTACAAATCTGAAATTCGTTTTTTTAGAGCCTGTTAAACTTCCAACGAGACAAGGTGCCATCAACAGCGACCTTGTTTCAAGCGTCAAGTCTACCATCTAATGTAGGCCCTAGCTATAGGTAATTACTATATCTTCCCCTTTGTTTCATGCATTCATTTCGAGACCAGTGCAGTTACCATTGCAGTGACCATGGTCATAATATATGAGGAATGAGTATATTCTGTTTTCCTCTTTTTTTACACATAGTGTTTTTACGGTACCTGTTGTCTGGGACACCTCGAACATGGTTATCAAGTGTTTATTTAATGAATAACTTCGTCAGCAATATGTATCCTTCGTTCATGGAATCATAAGGTACACAGTTGACACTACCATGTCTTTTGCTTTATGGCGCCATTATATTACTTAACAGTGCTATCTAGTCAATACCTGTCCTTTTCTCCTTTACTATCGCTCTTTTTTACCTGGTAATAAATAGATCGCACCTGAAATTTTGTTGTAACCACCGGAGAGGCTATCTCTACTTGTGATACGATTAGGACTATAGGACAGAGGCATCTAGTGGGTTCCATAAGTATGAATAGGTACAATACTTTGTTTCACCGTCATGAGAAAAATAAATCCTGTAGTGCCTTCCACATGCCAAGAGCAATTTCTTATGCCAAATGTGTTTGTTACTAAGAAGAATAAGTTTATACGACCACCTTTTAACAATGTGAATTTCATCACTAGGAATCCCACTACTATTACCCATTCCATATACACATCACGTTTGTATGAAGACCCCCCTTGGGTGTTTTTGCTGCATGGATAGAAGTCCACCTTTGTGAGTATACCCTGTTGTTTGAGCATTGTTGCTTTAGATCAGTAATGTTGTTCCTTTCAACAAACAGTTATTCTGAAACATCAAGTAATGAAATTACCTCATGCTGTGAACTACAAAGATTGATTCCGATATATAAAAAACTAGAAGTGATTCTACTTTACCATCTTAGAATGTGTCCTAAGGCTATGTCCCTTTATTATAAGGGGATGTCTTTATAAACCAAGGTATGGGAGCCTTGAATGAGTCAGATACTGTACAATTGGTAAAATATATTGCCCATTAAAGGCCTTGAGTGTACATAACAATAGTCAAGGTCAGTGCCCAAGTTAGGAATGCAGGTTTTTAAATGTATGTTAATGATACTTGTATATGTTGTCACTACAAACCTTATGGATGTCTAGATAATACAGATATTCTTTTAAATTGTATTTCAGGAATTAAAATTGTGTCTCCTGAAGAAGGCGGTCCCCTGCCGAAACGCGCGTCGAGTTCTTATGCTTGTTTTATTTTTGATGTGATTATTTGTATGCTTTTGTTAAAATATTCCATTATTTTATGTACTATGAATTTTATGTTTATTCATTGTGACTATTGTATGTAATTTTGACAAAGCGATTTTAAAACCCGTCATATTGGTTTGACCCCCTGTCATTTCTAATATGATTTTTAAATATACAAAATAAAAATATACGTTTTATATAACTCCTCTAATTTTTCCCTACTATTCCTTCTTGATAACTGGCCTGTCTTATCTGTACACTCATATACCTAGACGTCCTAGGATTTTTCTCACATATGTTACTACCCTGCCCTAGGAGTCTATAGATTGTTACTACCCAGGGGGTCCTTGCTATTCACAGTTGACGGGCGGCAGCTGGCCTGTAAGTGCTGTGGCAAGTCTAACAAGTCAGTGAGAGTGACTGTGTAACTGTGAGACAGTGCAGCAGAGTGTTAATCCAATTGTCCACAATTTAACTTTTTAGCGCGATAAGCTGCCTGCAGTTCCTCGGTGTCTGGAATGAAGTCTCATTTCTTTTTTACAAGGTTCATGCAAAACAGTAAATGAGACTCCAGTCCAGACACCGACCTGCAAGCAGCCAGCTGATCGCGCTCGCTAAAAAGCTAATTTGCGTTATGTAGGCCAGAAGTCACCCTGAGGCCGGCTCTTCTGTTTCTCACCAGGTCAATATGGCTTTATGCAGATTAGTATTGCCTCTTCCGCAGGTTGGTCTGGGTGTTCTCCGTTGTGGAAGCAAGTTCCCGAGCTGGAAAATTGTCCAACTTCATTTACTCATAGGATGCAAGCATACATACAGGACGTACACTTTACCTCGGGATGATTTCATTTAAGTCCAGCGTGACAGGAAAACAAGGGTCGGTAAATGTTGACACCTAAACAGTCACTCAAATGTTCTGCGCTTTTACTACGCTTAAGATGATAAAACCTTTATGTATTTTTAATATTCTAATAATATTGCTCGTTTTTGTAGGTTAGTTGATCTCTGTTGCACTACTATGAAGGTTACTGACAACCAGTAACACAAATACAGAATCTGCCAAATTTGAAGAGTGGGGAATCACTATCAAAGAAGAAGTAAAACCGGGTTATCCATCCCCCTTCCTCAGGAAGCACAGCAAAAGAGAAGACCATTCACGGGCAATTCGACCAGTATATTCTGTCCTGCAAGGTGCCAAGGGGGCTGAAGTTAATAATAATGAACAACAGAATAGACAGAAACAACGTTTTAATGATGACTGAACCTATAGTCGGGTCGGAAAAACTGAAGGAAAGTCAATAAAACTTCTCTCTTGGAACATTGCAGGTGCAAAATGCATCTTAAATGATAGTAGGAAAACAGACTCTTGGGATATGTACGACATCATAGCGCTACAGGAAACTTGGTTAATGGATCCAATTGATGTACCAGGCAGATTATCATTTCACGTTAGTGCGACCCGCACTCAGCGTCATGGCCTTGCAAAAGGGGGACTGTCGGTCTACATAGCCACTTCATTAAACATTAAGGTCTGCCAATTGGCCACACCGGCGCCAGACATGCAAATCATCAAATTGGAAAGGGTAACAGAGACCAACACTGGAACCATTATTTTAATCAACATATACGCTCATCCGAACACCACAGTTAAAAAAGACCTCTTCAAACTCATCTGCAGCGTCGTATCGAATTTCCGTCTTGAACAACCAGCATGGGAGATCATCCTTACAGGTGATTTCAACACAAATCTTCTACATCGCCCGGAAGAAGAGGACAATATCGTCACAGCTAATGAATTTTGGGGCGTCAAAACCCAAGAGATTCCACCCACAAAGAAAACAGACAAAGTGGGTAGGCAGTTGATGTGGGACCTCGAGCACTTAGGACTACGGGTGATAAATGGAAGAACTAGCCAGGACAAACCCCCTTCTACCACCTACATTGGCCCTAACACAAGCACAATTCTGGATTATACCATAGTCTCATTAGCTCTATTAAGATTAATAAAGAATTTCCGAATATTATGCTCTTTAGACAGTGACCACTCGATGCAGCACGTTGAAATGACACTGGCTCCACAAAGACATCTACAAGCACCAATGACAGCCGGTGAAATTTCATCAATCAACTTGAAGAGATTAAGGTGGACGAGCAATACTCTACCACAAATAGCCCAGGACGCCAAGAAGCTATTCCAAACACTAACCCAAGATAATGATCTGTGCCCAGAAATCTGGTCTGATTTCCTAAGCAAACTACCTAGGACAGGTGTCAACCAAAAAACAAAGATCCATCAAACGAGTGGGACCGATTTTACAAAGACTACACTGTCCCTAAGAAGACGCCTGCGGAAGCTCACTAGGCAAGCACAAGGCCACAATGCAAATTCAAACACTTGGCAAGCAGTCCGATCAACAAGGAAGCACTATAAGACCTTGATTTGGACCGAAAAGAAAAAACAAGTCAGCGACTTTTGGGCCAAAATGCTTCATAATCTAAAAAAATCTGACTCCAGGGCGTTCTGGCTGCAAGTCAATTCTTTGAACAGACCACGACAAACCATAAGCATGACCTGCATCACTGAAAAGGTATGGGTCCCGTACCTGGTTGACACATTCTCGATAATAATACAGTAACCGCCGATAACAACTGCTTCAAGAGCGCCTAGAGCACCAAAAAGTCCGGCTGTGAAGGGCCCTGCCTGTGTTTGGTCAAATGTCCCGGGGAACCAACAGGAGGTTTCAGATCAACCACCGTGGACAGATGATGCACTCCAAATACTACAAATAATAAAGAAAAGTAGACAAGACAGTGCACCAGGACCTAACGGCATCCCCCAGGCAATTTATAAGGAGGATCCCCACTACTGGGCCTGTAACTTCAACCTCCTATTCAGGGCAATAAACAACACTAGTCGGCTCCCTGAAAGCTGGAGAGGGGCGATCATCAATCCAATCTATAAAGGCGGAGATCGTAAGAATCCAGCCAACTACCGCCTTATAGCACTTATCGATGCGGAAGCGAAATATTACGCATCTCTGGTATTAGCTGATCTTGCTCAATGGTCCGAAGACAATAATAAAATTCCAATAAATCAGACAGGATTTCGCCGTGGCATGGGTACCGCAGTAAATACAATGGCGCTAAGCTTATTAGCGGAAAAAAGCCTTCAAAATCATTAGGCACTCTACACCTGCTTCATAGACTTTAAGGCGGCGTTTGGCCGGGTTAGTAGGCAACTACTCTGGTCAAAACTGAAGCAGCAGGGCCTGCCGGATTCAATCCTAACTCCTATAATGGATCTGTACACTAACACCTGGATGCAGATAAAGATTGACAACGGAAAGCAGCTAACTCGGAAGATCAGCACTTATGATGGACTCAAACAAGGCTGCGTTCTGGCCCCACATCTTTTCAACTTATTCATGGCTGACATGTCAAAAAGGCTAGACAAGATCAATGCTCACCCACCGCGGCTAGGAAACCTACGTTTAACACACTTATCCTATGCAGACGATGTGGTCCTACTTAGCCAGACTAAAATAGGTCTACAGCGTCTCCTACATGAACTGACCGGTTACACAAAACAGAACCTGCTAGAAATAAACAATAAAAAAACAAAGCTCATGGTAATAACAAGATGCCGCAAGCCTCCACCTATCCTGGAAATAGATAGCAACAAATTAGAAGTAGTGGAAAGCTATAAGTACTTGGGGATCCCACTGGACAAGCGCCTCAATTTCTCCACACATCTCAATGCCATCGAAAAGAAGGGCACCGCCTTGTTGCACGCCTTTAGTACCCTAGCCATCAAACTTAAAGGCCCTCTATTTAACCCTCTATTAACCGCAATGAAAGCCAAGCTACTTCCAACTATAGCGTACGGAAGCGTGTTACACCACGGAAAGAGCGCACACCTAATAGACAATATTCAAACAAAAGTCTACAAGCGCGTATTTGGTCTACCACACAACGCATCACCTGGGCAAGTGCGACTCGAATTCGGCCTTCAGTCTCAAGTACTGCTGAAAAAATATGAGACTGTTAAATTCTGGTATGGCATCTGGATGAACCTAGACAATGAGATCTACCGTGCAATGTGGGAAGCAATTCATAACAGCCCGAATTCCCAGTATGCCAAATACCTACAACAATCCATTGAAACCACTGAACTAGCAGCACTCTGGGAAACCAAGCTTCCTGTACCAACGTTCAAACAGGCAGTAAAGAAGGCAGCCAACAGGCACTCATTGCTTAATGACAAGCTAGCCCTGAGCCATCGCTCACATGCCTGGATGACCATACAATCATATAAAAAGTCCATGCCAGCAGCCTACCTGGAACTCGCATTCTCATCACATATCAAACATAAATACCTTTGCCTAAGGATGGGGAATCTGCCAACCAATGCCGATCAACCCAATTGGAGAACCCCAGTGATCAAGGAGTGCGACCTATGTGGCGCAGCAAAACAAGATTTCATTCACTTGATCTGCATTTGTCCCGCACTGGACCAGGAACGCAGGAACAGGCTAAAAGCGAAGTTTGTACAATATGGTATTCGCACTTGTCGTTCCGCGATCATACAAGTCCTGTGTTCCAGGGACCCACAGTTGATCTGCAGAGCAGTTAAATTCATCACCATCTTTGAGGAAAAGAGAGGAACTTTGGTAAAGACACAATCCATACCCTGAACATATAATACTTGTGTAACTATTCCCTCTGTAACTGTCTCCTGAACTTCAAACGTCACCTTTTTTTACTTGATTTTAACTTCTAATTCTGTATGTACCTCCAGTTTAGTTTTATTATTCCTTGTTCTTAATATTACGGCATTTTATCTTTTGTAATGGTTTTTACTAACTACACAAATAAAGAAATTCAGTAACACAAATAACTTTTCTCTGTAATTAAATGTGCGGGTTGGCGTTTTGTCACTGTTTTCCCTTCCGGTTTTTTATCATCACATTGGACGACATGTGGCTGTTATACTGCAATTATGTGATTTAATAATTAAAGGTGCTACAGCTCATGTGCCGCCACATCTAGTAAAGTCACATTGGACTTCTTTATGCAAGTAGCTGCTTCACTCTCTTACAGCAGTAGACCATTGCCTCAGGGAAAGCACAGGTTGTTGTGGCCACAAGTGTTGGTGTATTCAGTGATGGTGCCACACACATGCACCTGCACATTGCAGGTATAGATGGAACTTGTACCGTTCTCTCTTGTGCCCCTGCTCACTTGCCGGTTTCCCATTCTATACTTCTATTTTATTCTATACTTCTTGGTGCTACCATCTCCCCCAACCTCTCTCTCCACCCATCTGCCTGTATTTTGTTATGATTTTTCTCCCTTTCTCTCCTGGTGCTTTCTCCTTGTCCTGCTCTTCCTCATTCCATGCCTTTGTCCCAATCTTCTTCCAAAGTGATAAGCTGTCCTAACAGAGCTAGATGCTCTACTGATGTCAGGAGTTACTATAGGTTGCTACAGGTGAGTGAAGCAGGCTAATGAGGGGTATAGTGAAGCATGAGCTACAACATGATGGGAGGTGTTCATTCCAGCTGTATAATGCGTAACATTTTACCGTCTTGTTTAGCAGGTGACATATAAAAACAGAAAGCAGATACACACAGTGCTGAACATCAAATTAAAGGTCCATTACCAATAATTGGCTCCTCTTTACTTCAAGTGCAGCATAAACCCTATGATCACCATTTGCTTACGTGAGGGTTTCTCACAAAAGTGCCTCCTCCAGCCACTGTCACATTGCCTCTGACTCTTCCCACCCCCTCTACTCATCCCAAACCTGCTGCTGTAATCTCCAAATCCCTCCACTAACCTTTTCAATGCAACTAAAAAACTCACATCTCCACCGCTCAAATTAATTTCATATCGCCCTATACTAATTCACTACTAATCCTGTTTGGGTTCCGGAGTAACGTGCTACTCCTCGAAAAGCACTTGGATACGTCATCAGGGATTTTGTATGAAGGCGTTTCTACTTAACCTGCGCTGCGCCATGTTTATTTTGGTGCAGTTTCTATGCCCTGCGGGTGTGCATCTTCAAAGGATGGTGGGGCTTAGAAATGGCCCGTTGTCCTCTGCGGAAGGGAAGGATATACACCCAGCACATAACCATCTACTATACAATGAGAGGCTATATCGTGCCATGACTGAGTGCCCTTTCTTTTCTGGTGCTTTGCAGCTTTGTGCCATTTTTGGTGTTTTAAGATCTAAGATTTTCTTGCCGCTCAATTGGATGTAATTTCTGATGTTTGTATGTTTCAATCGTCTTCATTTTGCTCGCAAGAAAGTGTCACTCATAGTCAATGAAATGTCACTCATAATTACACTGAAATTATAAAAATGTCACACATGGCAATCTGAAACCTTGGCAGCTATGTACGATGCTTTTACTACCTATCTGGGAACAATAGGGGCTTCGCGTTACAGAGCTGAGAGAAAAAAAATCTTTTATTACATGCACTTGGGTTTGAAGGACGTTCTATTTTCAAACGCTTACCACCTTTAGTGTGTGCTCCAGAAGAAGAAGCCATTGATGAGTGCGTTGAAACAGTGAAATAGTTAGAATTGCGTTTTGACATTCAACCGAGCTTGGTTGTAGTTAGGCACAAGTTTTTTAAGCGAGGGCAGAGACATGGGGAAAAAGTTGAAGATTTCATTTCTGCTTTGCGAATGCTGAGTGTGGAGTGTCAGTTTGAGACATTTAGAGATCAAATGATAAGAGATCAATATATTTGTAAATGTACAGACACAAGTATCCAGCAGAAACTCTTATCCTTAGGTAATCCTACGCTTGAGGAAACCGTACGTGTTGCTAAAAGCATTGAGTTTTTTAAATTATCTGTTAAAGAACTAGAAGAAAAGTTACCTTCAACAACAATTAAAGATGATTGTGTGCATGTTGTGAAGGTTAAAGAAGGTAAAAATAACACGATTACACGTACAGAAAATAAAAATTTCAAGCAAACTAATATCTGCTATAAATGTGGCAATTATCCATATTTTAGATCGGGACGTCCGTTTCCTGCTAAAAATGTCACTTGCAGAGTGTGTGGGAAGTTAGGACACTTTGCCAAAGTGTGTCAGAATGTGAAGCGTAATATAACGCATTTACAAGACAACAAACAAAATGGGACTTCTTCTTCTGTTGCTAATGTGTGTGTGTCTGAATATAAGCAAGATGATTTGAGTAATATTCAAGATGACCTAAAAGACATGGTGGTTGTTGTTGGAGATTTGTGCAGAGGTTCTGAATTGTCTACAGAATGTGTTGATCCATACATTGAAATTGGAATTGGTGATAACATTGTGTGTTTGTTAGTTGACTCTGGCGCGAGGATAACTATGTTAACTCAAGAACTATTTGTAGCAAATAAAAGTCCTTAAATCCAGTAAGTATAAATAGGTATGATTTATTGTAGCGTAATTCCAGGTTAAGTTAATAATACAGATATAAGTAGATGTAAATATAAACCCCACCAGGAGCAGTTCTTCTGCCGCTCAGCCTGCCTGCCATCAACTGCCTCTCCACCCACCAGTCAGGTACCAAACATTCTAAGGTGTCATCAGACATTCTATCGCATACAGTGGCTAAGCAATGGGGAAATCTAAGCAAGGGAAATGCAAGAAATAAGCAAGATGTAACACATCCCCCTTCCTTAGAAAACAACAAACTGAAGTTAAGAAAATATATATACAAATCAGAAAAACACTACGCAATATGAAAGGAACACATTACATTGCATTCTTAATATATGACAATTGCATTCTGAAATATAATAACAATTGCATTTTCAAATATATTCACAATTGCATCCTCAAATATAATTGCATTCTCAAATATGACAACCTGACAATTGCATTCTCAAATAAATCAACAATTGCATTCTCAAATATAATGACACCATCCCCCTCCCTAGGGGAAAATTAAACATGTTCCTATAAGCCACAACTGGGACATACAGGTCCCTAAACTTTTTAAAATGAATTGGAGAACACTGCTCCCTTAACCTCTACATTCCTATGATCAAGAACTGAGACACACTGGTCCAAAAACCTCTTAAATTGAATTAGAGTACACAGCTCCCACAACTTCCATATCCAAAATAAATACAATATGAACTCCTCTAAAACATTAGAGCACTTGCGTGGTTCATATCAGCCAAGTAGAGTAACTTGCGGCTCTTCATAACATAAAACAATTGAACTCCTCAGAGTTCATATCAAGAAAATTGAGCAACCTCCGGCTCTTCACAACATTAAACAATTGAACTCCTCAGAGTTCATTTCAAGAAAATTGAGCAACCTACGGCTCTTCAAAACCTAAAACTAGAAAAATGGAGCTCCTCAAAAATGAGCACCGAAGTGGCTCCACCAAAAGTACATATTCAATATGTCCAAACACAGGAACAACTAATCATCAGAAAATTCAAAATAGAAATGAACACCTCAAAAACTATTTGAGCACAAATGTGGTTCGGACATATATATCAGTATCAACACTTCTGCAAATAATCATGAGAAATAAACAAATTGAGCACCCCAACAAAAGTTGAGCACGTAAGTGGCTCAATCCAATAAAAGTAAACCAACACAACACATCGCTTAATTAAAAAACTGATTAAGATACATAAATCCCCAAGGAATAACAATACCATTCATCAGAAACAAGTAGATATACGAAAAAGTAACATAAACAGCACAAAGTTGGTACATATGAATAGTCAAGCATATTACACAGATTTTTTTAAAATAAGAAATTAAAACAACAAAAGTAGTCACCGTAGTCTGAGTGTTGAAATGACAGCAAAGCATCCTGGTGAATTAAGACTGTAGATAATGACACCGAGTTCCCGAGATGTCGAATGCTTTCTACTCCGATCAATTAGTCCAGGAATGTCACACACAACGGTAGAAAGCTTGTGCTCTCAGACGATTTTAATGAAGATGTAAATGTCTCCAAAAGTAAATTTCATCTGTTCAGTCATCAGTGAGTTTTTTCCAAATCTAACTCAATTGACATTCCGAAGTGTGAACAGCCGGCATCTCCGCCGCTTTCCTATTAACTTTATTGACATCCAGAAGCGTGAACAGCAGGCATCTTCACAGCAGTGAAAACTTAACTCTCTAAAATGGCGTCACGTCTACTGACGCAAGGTCGGGTGGCTCTCAGTACGTTCACACAGCAGAGCGTGTATCAGTAGTTCAAAGAATGCTGTGACATCAGTAAGAATCCACGAGACTTCGCCACTGGGCTCTCGAGGACAGGTAAACATGCGCTTTTCATTTTTGAAATTCATGTATTACAGTTAAACTGACAAGTTGCGTGTAAAATCCAAAGACAGGCCAAAAATATATTAATGCATAAAATCTCAATGTTCGCCATACGCTGTTTTTTTTTAATTTAAACATTTCACTAGAGGTTCACTGTTTAATTTTAAATGTTCCGCATATGTCTGAGGTTGAAATAACGAACAGCAAACTCTGAAAACTCCACGTTAATAGCTCAAATTAATTCAGATTGTCACTGGATACATGAGAAAAGGCAAATAAATCATGGTTTTCTTTCAGTAGATAGTTCATAGCAATCATGACCTTCGTGAAAATACACAGCTGGCAATGTGAAAGACTTAGCTGACAGAGTTTCCATGCCTCCATAAATCAAATTCACGAGCACCTCCGATGTGCTCAGTTCATTAATGCAAGCGCAGGGCCTCAAGAAAAATAAACTGACTCTTCTTTTTCTCATGCTGCACATTCAGTACCTATAACTGATGGTAGACACGGTTTTCTCTTTAAATTTTGAACACAGTAAAGTGGATCAAAGTATACTGGTATTCACACCACACAATCTTTGGGGTGAGCATAGTTCTTCATAGGCAAATTACATATTTGTATGTAGGTCTCTTTAAATCTAACGTTGCGAAGCAAAACTTTCACTCTCAAAAAATGTAGCCAATATGTAAAAGTTCACTCTCCAAATATCAAAATTCTGGCCAAAATAGTGTAAATCATGCAGCAAAAACTCAAACGCCCTGGGATAGCAGGCTGTCCAGATGACAGGGGACACTGGTGGGGCTAACCAGGGTGTTTCTGTTAATTTACCTTTTCCTTTCCAGCTTAAAGTAGTTCCTTAGTTGCAGTAGTAATTCATTAAATCAGTCTTCTTTTCACGCATAGGTTCTGTTCTGTACCTCGTCGCCAATTGTAGCAAATAAAAGTCCTTAAATCCAGTATGTATAAATAGGTATGATTTATTGTAGCTTAATTGCAGGTTAAGTTAATAATACAGATATAAGTAGATGTAAATATAAACCCCGCCAGGAGCAGTTCTTCTGTCACTCAGCCTGCCTGCCATCAACTGCCTCTCCACCCACCAGTCAGGTACCAAACATTCTAAGGTGTCATCAGACATTCTACCGCATACAGTGGCTAAGCAATGGGGAAATCTAAGCAAGGGAAATGCAAGAAATAAGCAAGATGTAACACTATTTAATGAAGTTTGGGGAGACTGTGAATTACAACCACCAGATAGATCTCCTGTGTCATATGAGGGTAGGAAAATTGAGCTTGCAGGATATTTTGAGGACACACTGGAGTTTAGAGGGAGAAAGATTTTTGGTAAAATCTATGTGTCCATCAAAGGGTTAAATATTCTTGGATGGTTTCATCAAGGTTTGTTTAAGATGGTACTTAGGCCAGGCACTAAAGATCCTGTTTCTGTTGTCCATACAGATGATTTGTGGACAAATTAGTGGAACGTTTTCCGTCTGTATTTGGTGATGAACTTGGATAGGTGAAAGGATTTAAGCATACCATCAGAGTTAAAGACAACGCTATACCAGTCAAACACAGATTGAGAAACGTACCTTTTACGTACCTTTTACGTTTTTTTACGTGGGGTGACCCACTTGTGGGACACCCCCGCGCCGCACGGCCACCAGCTGCTGCGTGTGCCCCTCAGCCTTGTCCCTGCCGCGCTGCCTGCCTCGCCGCCGGCTGACTCCGTTGCCGTTTGTTTTGTTTTTGTTTTGTCCGACATTTGTGCTTGTCCAACTGTATTCTTGCCCGTGTTAGCGTTTTTTCTTTGTTTTGTCTCCCATTAGTGCCTGTTTGTTTATTTCTTAGCTTGCGTCCTTCCTGCTTGCCCGCCTACCTCACCGCCCTCCGTCTTCCCTCCCCGCTCCCCGCTTCCCGCCACCACCGCAGACCCCGCCCCTTTTTTCCTTCTGTTCCCTCCCCGCTCCCGCCTCCCAGCTGCTCCGCCCACCCGCGCACTTCGCCTTTATATGGCGACCGTGCGAACGTGCAGCGGTCACGCGCACGGGCGCGCCGTTTGTGCGCCGAAGGCGCGCCAAAGGTAAGCCCGTCTGCGCCCGTCCGCGACCGGATCGCGACCAGCGCCAGGACCCCTGGCCCCCGAAGACCCCGACCGACCCTCCTGACGTACTCCGCCGCCACCCTCATCGCTCTCAACTCCAGCCGACTCCCAGAATGCCATCAAGCCACACCACGACGCACCCACGGACCTTTCAGCTGCCACGCCTGCAAATTCACCTGCATCCGGACCTGCCTCGCACCAGCACCCGCCAAGTCGAACACCAGAAGCACCCACCTCAAGTGCATCCTGCTCAACACCCGCTCCGTCCACAGACATGCCATCGAAATCTGGAACCTCCTAGACGCCACAGCCCCTGACGTTGCCTTCCTCACGGAGACCTGGATGAACGCCTCTTCAGCTCCCGACATCGCCATCGCTATCCCAGAGGGCTACAAGATCGTCCGGAGGGACCGCAACGCCAACCAGATGGGAGGAGGCATCGCCATCATCCACAAGAACACCATCCGTCTCACGACCAGCACCGACAACACCCTGACCACCGCCGAACACCTGCATTTCCAGATCCACACCACCCCGAACACCACCCTCAGAGGCACCCTGATCTACCGACCCCCTGGACCACGCACGCAATTCAGCAAGGACATCGCCGACTTCGTCAGCCCGCATGCCCTCCCCTCCGCTGACTACATCCTCCTGGGGGACCTCAACTTCCACCTGGAGAACAATAACGACCGCAACACCACCACCCTGCTGGACAACCTCGCCAACCTGGGACTCAAGCAACTGGTGTCCACCCCCACCCACCTCGCCGGACACACACTCGACGCAGTCTTCTCTTCCAGCACAGACATCGACTTCAGCCACGCCACAGAGCTCCAATGGACGGACCACAGCTGCGTCCACTTCACCTTCAAGAGAACGACGTCCCACCACCACCAGCAACAGGCCGCCCGCAGAAGCTGGAACAAGATCACAGCAGACCAGCTCGCCACCTCCCTGAGCCAGCACCCTCCTGCCAGCTCAGCGAACCCCAGCCAGGCCGCCGACAACCTCACGAAGTGGATCAGCATCTGCGCGGACGAGCTCGCCCCGCTGAGGACCCCGCCCAGCAGACCCGGAAGCAAGAAAGCCCTATGGTTCACCGACGAACTCAAGAGCTCCAAGAAGAACTGCCGAGCCCTCGAGAAAGTCTGGAGAAGGGAACCCACACCGGACAACAGGACCTCCTTCAAGCTTGCCACCCGGAAGCACCACCAGCTGATCCGCGCCGCCAAGAAAACAGCATTCAAGGAACGGTTGGACAACAACGCACACAACTGCAAGGAACTCTTCAACATCGTGAAAGAGCTTTCCAACCCCAGCGCAGGAAACAACGACATCACCCCATCGCAAGACCTCTGCAACTCCCTCGCTTCATACTTCCACAACAAGATCGCGGACATACACAACAGCTTCAACAACCAACCAACGCACACCATGACCGAACAACCACCCCCCACCACCACCCTTCACGCCTGGACCCCGATCAGCACCGAAGACACCATCCGCACGATGAACTCCATTCACTCCGGATCACCGACCGACCCCTGCCCTCACCACGTCTTCAACAAGGCCGACGCTGTCATCGCACCCCACCTGCGAGACATCATCAACACATCATTCGACACCGCCACCTTCCCAGAGAGCTGGAAACACGCCGAACTCAGCGCCCTGCTCAAGAAACCAACAGCGGACCCCACCGAACTCAAGAACTACCGCCCCATCTCGCTCCTCCCGTTTCCAGCCAAAGTCATCGAGAAGACCGTCAACAAGCAGATGGCCGCCTTCCTCGAGACGAACGGATCCCTCGACCCCTCACAGTCTGGCTTCCGAGCCAACCACAGCACCGAGACCGCCCTCATCGCCGCCACCGATGACATCCGAGCCCTGATGGACAATGGAGAAACAGCGGCCCTCATCCTCCTAGACCTCTCCGCGGCATTCGACACGGTCTGCCACCGCACCCTAGTACAGCGCCTCAGCAACATCGGAATCCAGGACAAAGCGCTGGAATGGATCATCTCCTTCCTCGACGGAAGAACACAGAGAGTCCGCCTACCACCGTACAAGTCAGAGGCCTCCGAAGTCATCTGCGGCGTCCCTCAAGGATCATCTCTGAGCCCCACCCTCTTCAACGTCTACATGAGCCCCCTCGCGGCCATCGTACGCAAACACAACCTCAGCATAATCTCCTACGCCGACGACACCCAGCTGATCCTCTCCCTGACCAACGACCCCGCCTTCGCCAGAGCCAACCTGCACGAAGGGATGAAAGAGGTAGCCGAGTGGATGACGACCAGCCGCCTGAAACTGAACTCTGACAAGACGGAGGTCCTCATCCTGGGCACTTCCCCCTCCGCCTGGGACGACTCCTGGTGGCCTCCCGCCCTGGGCACCGCACCCAAACCGACAGACCATGCACGCAACCTGGGATTCATCCTGGACTCCTCCCTCTCCATGACCAGGCAAGTCAACAACGTCTCCTCGGCGTGCTTCAACATCCTACGCATGCTACGGAAGATCTTCCGGTGGATCCCCACCGAGACCAGGAAGACCGTCACCCAGGCCCTCGTCACCAGCCGACTGGACTACGGCAACGCCCTCTACGCCGGTACCACCGCCAAGCTCCAGAAGAGACTCCAGCGGATCCAGAACGCCTCAGCCAGACTCATCCTCGACATCCCACGAACCAGCCACATCACCGGACATCTGAGAGACCTTCACTGGCTCCCCGTCAACAAAAGAATCACCTTCCGCCTCCTCACCCACGCACACAAAGCCCTACACGACCAAGGCCCGAGCTACCTCAACAGCCGGATCAACTTCTACGCTCCCAAACGCCACCTCCAATCAGCCAACCACGCCCTCGCCGCCGTCCCCCGCATCCGAAGAGCGACTACAGGAGGAAGGTCCTTCTCCTACCTGGCCGCCAAGACCTGGAACTCCCTCCCGACCGACCTGCGCCTGACCCAAGACCACCTCTCCTTCAGGAAGAAGCTGAAGACCTGGCTGTTCGAGCAGTAGCGGCCTTGCATTAAGTGCAGCTGTATGGCTTTCGTGAATTTACAAGAATTTATAGGAGTAGGGCAAGAAATGTACTCCCGGAAAATATTTGTGAACTGCAGTTAATCATTAGCTAATATTCATGTGTAGATTTGCTCATGCGAAAATCCGAGTGTTTGCAAAGTCATTTTCCCATCAACCACTTTTTTTCCCAACCCTGGAAGAAAGTTTACGCCTGGCATTGCCAGGAGTAAATTTCCAACATTTCTCAGTATGGGAAAAGATTAGAGAAGAGTTGTTGAAAACCCACAAAACATGCAAGTTAGTAGATTTGCACAGACTTAAATGTGCATTCCAACCCTGGAACTATTGCTTACCACTATCTTCAGTCCCAGTATGTAGATCTGCAGAAATGTGGCAACATAAAGGGATTAATAGTATTCAAAAACTACAAAGGTATGAGCCCCGGCATAATCAGAGAGGCTATATAAGAGCTCTTATATAATGAGATTGCTGCCATAATGTGTTGCCGAACCCCATTGCACCAAAGGGACAAGTGGATTTTGTTACAGGACAAGTAGATTTATGAAGCAACTTGCCCGAAGGACAAGTAGATATTTTAATAAATTCCACACCCCTGGAAAGGGATAATTGAGCCAATTGAATCTTCCCTTTGTCGTTCTCCCTTGGTCGTTGCCAAGAAGAAAAATGGCGATTTTCGTGTATGCATCGATTTACTCTGTCTTAATAAGAATATTTGGGTGGATTCGCACCCTCTTCCAAAAATACCTGATATGTTGTCCCTGATAAATGGCTCTAAATGGTTTAGCAAGCTGGACTTAGCTTCGGTTTATCATCAGGTCGTCTTGGATCCATCATCCAGGCACCTTCCTTCTTTTGTATCTCCCATCGGTTCTTTTCAATACTGTCGCATGCCATTTGGATTGGCCTCTGCGACAACAGTCTTTTAGAGAATCATGTCCAATCTTTTAAAAAACATAAAAGGTGTGGTTGTTTTTCAGGAGGACGTATTAGCCCATGGTCATACATGTGAATCACATGACAACACTATGTTTAGAGTACTGGAAGCTTTGCGGGATGGTGGTGTAGTTTTGAAGAAAGAAAAGTGTGTTTGCAGGACTCAGAAAGTGGAATATCTGGGTTATGTTTTGTCAGAACAAGGTGTAGAACCAAGACCAGGATTAGTTAAGGCGATAGTGGATAGTTTTCCTCCCAAAGACAAAGTTGGTCTGAAGTCTTTTATTGGCTTGTGTGAATTTTATTCAGGGTTTATACCTGACTATGCATCGAGACTACAACCTCTTTCAAATATGCTCAAAAGGGAAGTTCCTTTTGTTTGGGATGTACACTGTGATTCAGTTTTTACATGGATTAAGCAGCAGCTAATAGGCACAAGAATACTCAAACCTTTTGATCCCAATGCTATGTGCACTATTACAGTGGATGCCAGTGGGGTAGGCTTGGGAGCTGTTCTCACTCAGAATAATGATGGTTTAGAAAAGACTTTAGGCTATTCCTCTAGAGTTCTGTGTGGAACAGAATTCAATGTCATAGTTATTGAGAGAGAACTTTTAGTGTGCTGGTGGGCCATAAGAAAATTCAGTCCTTACATTTGGGGTAAACATTTTCAGTTAAGAACTGATCATAGCCCGTTAGTTTCAATTCTCTCCGGAGATAAATTGAAAGAACATACCCCAAGAATTGCTCGTCTTTCTACTAAGTTGTTACAGTATGATTTCGAAATAATGTATATTCCAGGAAACAAAAATGTTAGGGCAGATTATTTCTCTAGACATCCTGTGGTGTCTGATTGTGAGAATGATGGTGAAGAAGAGTACGATGATGAAGAGTGTTTTG
Source organism: Lissotriton vulgaris (assembly GCF_964263255.1). Classification (NCBI taxonomy): domain Eukaryota; kingdom Metazoa; phylum Chordata; class Amphibia; order Caudata; family Salamandridae; genus Lissotriton; species Lissotriton vulgaris. The sequence continues at coordinate 1,487,822,086 of NC_141696.1, forward strand.
TTGCTTTTCTTGGTTTGGATGATATGTGTTCTATTAGTGAAGCTGAGTGGAGAGAACAACTTTCAAATGATGTTCTTCTTGGTGAGGTCATTAAATGTGTGAGGATTGGTTGGCCAAGAGAGAAAAATGTTAATTATTCTTTGCAAACCTTTGTGAAAGTAGGTCATTAACTTTCTGTTTAGGGAGGACTCTTAGTACGTGGTGACAGATTAATACCTATAAACAAGAAGAGAGGTAGGGAAAGTAGATTGACACTCTTATTCCCCGGTTATGATCAATCAACAAGTAAAGAGTGTCCTATGGTTACACTGAACCACATATAGGGAGCACAAAGGGGGAGGGAAACGACCTGATTTAGGACGTTTTTAGAAAGCCCTCACTCACCTCCTGGTGATGACATGCTTCATCATTGACGATACAGAAAAGGGGGTGGTGATAAACAGAGTGTCTGAATTAAGCAGACCACTCTTACCCAGTCCAAAGATCAGGGCTTGATCCATCACCGTTATTTATCTCACTGCCCCATCCCAGCTCAGAACCTGGCTATATGCAAATCAGTCTGTCCCTGGCCCAGTGCATCATGGGAACAGGGCAGACTAAACTACCAAGCCAATTCTTCACCAGAAAGGAGACAAGCTACCGGGGACCGGTTTCTGGCATTTCAGCCGTCTTCGGCCCGGCTTGTTTGAATCCTGATGGAGCAGTGAGAAAGGGACTCATGTCTGAGTATACCCTGCCACACCTATAGTGGCCGAAAACGATACAGAAAAGGGGGTGGTGATGAACAGAGTGTCTGAATTAAGCAGACCACTCTTACCCAGTCCAAAGATCAGGGCTTGATCCATCACCGTTATTTATCTCACTGCCCCATCCCAGCTCAGAACCTGGCTATATGCAAATCAGTCTGTCCCTGGCCCAGTGCATCATGGGAACAGGGCAGACTAAACTACCAAGCCAATTCTTCACCAGAAAGGAGACAAGCTACCGGGGACCGGTTTCTGGCATTTCAGCCGTCTTCGGCCCGGCTTGTTTGAATCCTGATGGAGCAGTGAGAAAGGGACTCATGTCTGAGTATACCCTGCCACACCTATAGTGGCCGAAAACGATACAGAAAAGGGGGTGGTGATGAACAGAGTGTCTGAATTAAGCAGACCACTCTTACCCAGTCCAAAGATCAGGGCTTGATCCATCACCGTTATTTATCTCACTGCCCCATCCCAGCTCAGAACCTGGCTATATGCAAATCAGTCTGTCCCTGGCCCAGTGCATCATGGGAACAGGGCAGACTAAACTACCAAGCCAATTCTTCACCAGAAAGGAGACAAGCTACTGGGGACCGGTTTCTGGCATTTCAGCCGTCTTCGGCCCGGCTTGTTTGAATCCTGATGGAGCAGTGAGAAAGGGACTCATGTCTGAGTATACCCTGCCACACCTATAGTGGCCGAAAACGATACAGAAAAGGGGGTGGTGATGAACAGAGTGTCTGAATTAAGCAGACCACTCTTACCCAGTCCAAAGATCAGGGCTTGATCCATCACCGTTATTTATCTCACTGCCCCATCCCAGCTCAGAACCTGGCTATATGCAAATCAGTCTGTCCCTGGCCCAGTGCATCATGGGAACAGGGCAGACTAAACTACCAAGCCAATTCTTCACCAGAAAGGAGACAAGCTACCGGGGACCGGTTTCTGGCATTTCAGCCGTCTTCGGCCCGGCTTGTTTGAATCCTGATGGAGCAGTGAGAAAGGGACTCATGTCTGAGTATACCCTGCCACACCTATAGTGGCCGAAAACGATACAGAAAAGGGGGTGGTGATGAACAGAGTGTCTGAATTAAGCAGACCACTCTTACCCAGTCCAAAGATCAGGGCTTGATCCATCACCGTTATTTATCTCACTGCCCCATCCAAGCTCAGAACCTGGCTATATGCAAATCAGTCTGTCCCTGGCCCAGTGCATCATGGGAACAGGGCAGACTAAACTACCAAGCCAATTCTTCACCAGAAAGGAGACAAGCTACCGGGGACCGGTTTCTGGCATTTCAGCCGTCTTCGGCCCGGCTTGTTTGAATCCTGATGGAGCAGTGAGAAAGGGACTCATGTCTGAGTATACCCTGCCACACCTGGATGCTTGTTTCCTTCCCAGTGTAAGAATTGGCTTTTGTAGTTTGGTTTGCCCTGTTCCCATCATGCACTGGGACAGGAACAGACTAATTTGCATACAGCCAGGTTCTGAAACTGGGATGGTGCAGTGAGCTAAAAAACGGTGTTGGATCTAGCCCTGATCTCTTGACTGGGTGAGAGCTTTCTGCTTAATTCAGAGACTCTGTCCCTCACCACCCCTTGTTGTAAATATTTTTGTCCACCCTAAGCGTGGAAGGGTATTCTCAGATGTGAGACCCTTGCTCATTGCACCATCAGGATTCAAGCAAACCGGGCCGAAGACGGCTGTAATGCCAGAAACCGGTCCCCGGGAGCTTGTTTCCTTCCCAGTGTAAGAATTGGCTTTTGTAGTTTGGTTTGCCCTGTTCCCATCATGCACTGGGACAGGAACAGACTAATTTGCATACAGCCAGGTTCTGAAACTGGGATGGTGCAGTGAGCTAAAAAACGGTGTTGGATCTAGCCCTGATCTCTTGACTGGGTGAGAGCTTTCTGCTTAATTCAGAGACTCTGTCCCTCACCACCCCTTGTTGTAAATATTTTTGTCCACCCTAAGTGTGGAAGGGTATTCTCAGATGTGAGACCCTTGCTCATTGCACCATCAGGATTCAAGCAAACCGGGCCGAAGACGGCTGTAATGCCAGAAACCGGTCCCCGGGAGCTTGTTTCCTTCCCAGTGTAAGAATTGGCTTTTGTAGTTTGGTTTGCCCTGTTCCCATCATGCACTGGGACAGGAACAGACTAATTTGCATACAGCCAGGTTCTGAAACTGGGATGGTGCAGTGAGCTAAAAAACGGTGTTGGATCTAGCCCTGATCTCTTGACTGGGTGAGAGCTTTCTGCTTAATTCAGAGACTCTGTCCCTCACCACCCCTTGTTGTAAATATGCTTCATCATTGGGCTCCACCAAAGAGACCGAGTGTCTCTTTGGTGTGCTACAACGCCAGATCTACTGCGGAGCAGGTTGGTGAGAATTAGGGCGATATGGTGCAAACTAAGCTAATGAGTGGTGAGGGTATTAAAATAGTCTGTAGTGTATCAAAAGGAACTTTATTCTATGATCACTAAAGACATTATTTAAAAGCTATGTGTATGGAAGCAGTCCACATTTAGTAGAGTGGTAGTTTCCTAAGTATCAGTCGACATGTTTCTTGCCACGAAACGGTGTGAATTTACAGGGCAATTCTTCAGGACTAAAAAGTGTATTAAACCCTGGTGGTATGGACGTGCTAAGGCCCACCCTTACCTAGGGACGTGAAAGTGAAAATTAATAAAACGTGCGAAAAATTAGGAAGAAAAGAAAGTCTTCCTAATCACTCCTGGTTTAGGAGGAGGCTTTAACTTAACGGTTTCTGCACTTTATTGGTGTTGTGAATGAACACCATGGGTCACAGGAGGGGTGTGGGAACGTAATTGGCACACCGCCCTCGACGCTCGGCACCCTCAGTGTACCTGCATCACCCTCTACTGGAGTCCAGTAGAGGGTGATGCAGGTACCATTAAGTTGAAGCCTCCTAAACCAGGAGTGATTAGGAAGACTTTCTTTTCTTCCTAATTTTTCGCACTTTTTCACCGTTTTGTTAATTTTCACTTTCACGTCCCTAGGTAAGGGTGGGCCTTAGCGCGTCCATACCACCAGGGTTTAATACACTTTTTAGTCCTGAAGAATTGCCCTGTAAATTCACACCGTTTCGTGGCAAGAAACATGTCGACTGATACTTAGGAAACTACCACTCTACTAAATGTGGACTGCTTCCATACACATAGCTTTTAAATAATGTCTTTAGTGATCATAGAATAAAGTACTTTTTGATACACTACAGACTATTTTAATACCCTCACCACTTATTAGCTTAGTTTACACCAACACGCCCTAATTCTCACCAACCTGCTCCGCAGTAGATCTGGAGTTGTAGCACACCAAAGAGACACTAGGTCTCTTTGGTGGAGCCCAATGATGAAGCATGTCATCACCAGGTGGTGAGTGAGGGCTTCCTAAAAACGTCCTAAATCAGGCCGTTTCCCTCCCCCTTTGTGCTCCCTATATGTGGTTAAGTGTAACCACAGGACACTCTTTACTTGTTGATTGACAGAGTAATAACTCCAGATGTGCTTAGAGTTAGAATCGTGAAGGGAGCTCATGAAGGTCATTTGGCTAAAACCCTTACTAAGAGAAGGGTTCGTGAACATTTCTGGTGGCCACAAATGGACAAAGATATTGATATGGTTGTAGAGGAATGTGTGGTGTGTTCAAGTGCTGAGAAGAGTCTTAAAATACGCTCACCACCTCTTCAACCTATTGTTCTTCCTGACAGACCCAGGGAGATAATTGGGATTGATTTGGTTGGACCATTTTATCTGCTGCCTTCCACCTCTAGGTATGCTATAGTCGCTATTGATTATTATTCTAAATGGCCAGAGGTACGTTTCATAAGTGAGCCTCATTCAAAAAATGTTATTGATTTTTTGAAAGATCGATTTTTATGTGAAGGTTTCCTTTCTACAATTGTGAGTGACAACGAGGTGCAATTTGTCAGTCAAGAATTTAACTTGTTTTTAGTCACTCCAAATGTGCTCTTTATCACCCACAAACGAACGGTTTAGTGGAGCGCATGAATAGAGTGTTAAACAACTGTGTGCAATGGGCACTGTCTCAGAACTGTAATGTGCAAAACGCTGTTAGATCCATGTTATGGTTCTATCGTACCAAGCCACATTCCTCCACAAAAGTGTCTCCTTATGAACTGCTGCGAGGAAGGAAGCCTTGTTCAAAGCTTTGTCCTGGATGGATGTCACAATGGGTGAAATTAAATTCTTTGGGAAATGTGGATGAGGTAGTGAGACACAATGTGACACATGCTCAAGCTAAACAAAAATTGGTTTTTGATTCGAGAAAAAGAGCCATTACTCAAGGTTTTGTTGTTGGTGACAAAGTTCGCATTAAAATACCTGTTCATAGAAGCAAAGGAGGTTTTAAATTCTCTGAACTTTTAACGATAGACAAAGTTTGTGGAAATGCAACAATAGTTAATTTCAAGAACTGGTGGAATGTTGCAAGAGTTGTTAAAGTTACCAAACAACCCAGTCATACTTCTACTTCTGATGTAGTTTGTGGAAAAGATTCTTATTGTTCTTCTGATGCCTGTGAAGGAAATGATACATCCAATTCTTCTCTCTCTAATGAGGATTTACGTTGTATTCCTGCTAGATATTGTTATTATTTCTATTTCCATATTTCATTATATTTTTATGTACTTTTCTATTTTTAGAATTTACATTTATGCGCATTTTAGATCTTGTTCTTTTCTTTTTGTTTTTCTTTCTGTTTCTTTTTCTTTTTATTTGTTTTTCTTGTTTTGATTTTATTGTAGAGAAGAGGATAATGTAATGTTCTAGGGCCCGATGTAGGTAAGTTAATTTTACCACTTCTTAAATACCGAATCATACCGATTCGGTATTTAAGAAGTGGTAAAATGGAGGGGGGGAGGGGGATGTAGGTATTTCAGATTCGGTAAATACCGAATCGTTAAGATTCAGTATTTACCGATTCTGTAAATACCGAATCAGTAAAGCCCATTGATTCCTATGGGCATTGAAGCCCATAGGAATCAGTGGTCATTACCGAATCGGTATTTACCGATTCGGTAATTATCGATTTTTGCAAGGGTGGAGGGGGTGTCACTTTGGCACCCTCTAGCACCCCGATTCTGGACTTGTGTACCATGTGGCACACAGACATGCCCTAAGGGCATGTCTGTGTGTCACATTGCACAAGTGTGCATGCACAGATGTGCATGCACACCTGTATTCAGTATTTTACCACCCAATTGAATTGGGTGGTAAAATACCGAATCTTAAAGCCCTGTGGCACTCTGACATGTGCCAGCTACATCTGCATTTACAGAATCGGTATTTTACCCAGTCTGTATTTACCGATTCGGTAATTTTACCGATTCGGTAAATACAGAATCGGTAAAATACAGATTCTGTAAATGCATGCCCTACATCTAAAAACCCTAATACCGGTCGGAAACGGCCGAATTCGGCCGTTTCCGACCGGTATTAGGGCACCTACATCGGGCCCTTAGTCTTTTATGGAATGTTGTTTCATCATGTTCTGTTATTGTGTTCTAAAAAGAACTTAGTTTTGAAATGCCAGAAGTCAGTTATCGAGCTGTGAAGTTGGCTGCTGCGCAGCACCTGTACCACATTAAAACTTTTCTTCTACAACTTATACTTGTGTTGTGAACTCTATTACTACAAATGGCATACATGCCAACCTTTTACACGGGGAAAGTGGGAGATTTAAAAAATAAATAAATAATGAATTTTCTTCATTTACTTCTATTGAAGGAGAGACAATTTCAGGGGGGAGACAGTTTAAAAGAAGCCAATTTTGGCTGTAAAAATCGGGAGTGTTCTGCCTGAATCGGATCTACTGGCATGTATGTTATGTGTTTTGGTTTCTAAGAATTTTACACTGCTGTTCTATAACTTCCATGTGGTTATGTGCAGGGCTTTAAGTGCATACCAGACAAGGGTTCAGATCGCTATGTGTGACATTTTCATAATTTTAGTGAAATTATGAGTGATATTTCAATGACAATGAGTGATACTTTCTAGCGGGCAAAATCAAGCAATGAAAAGAGGGAAACATAAAGAAATTAAACCCATTTGAGCAATGTGACTGTGCCACCAAAAGCAATTTTCCATAGTACAGCAAGTCAGTGCAACAGTAGGAGATCAGGACGTACACCATAGCGTACACATTTTCAGGTTGTCCTCATATGCTATATACGTGTTTTGCATGTCAGATTCTGTCCATTTAAGCTTACTGCAGGATTTTTTTTCTTCAGAAAAATCAGCAGTGCAGACCAGCCCTAGCCTGATAAGCCCGCAAACAGACAAAAAAACACCCTACACACTGACCCGACCATCTCGAGATCGAACTTCACTGGTGGCAAAACAACGACGAAAGAGATAGCTGCAATCTCATCTCAGGGGGTAGATCGCCAGGGTCTCAGCTATTCTCTGTGTGCGCTGACAAAAAGCTCAAGGCCAGTTTAGGCTTCATTGAGCCAATTGATTGCAGTGATCAAGATATACACAGCCAAATGGCTGATTAGATATCTATAGCTGTGTTCGTGGTGGACGTGAAACCATAGATTGTTTGATTTGTTGACAGGTGTGACAAGAAAGCACATAATTACCGTTTTGTCTATATAAACCACGCCACCAATAACCTTGCTGTAAAATATAAACAGTCGCATACCCTCCGACATGTGCAGAAGCCATGCCCTTGTTTGTGGCTATGATCAAAGGAAGCCTGCGGTCCATGGGAATCTGCCGATCCCCAACTGACGGTATTGTAGCATAAGGCACTTATTCGGGTGATAAATAATAAGAATACTTAGAAGGGAAGCCTTGAGGGAAATCAGTTCCATCCTTCGTAGCAGCTATAGCTGCCAGTATTTCATTATCTATTTTAGTCATGGACCTTGTACCTGCTGCAACTGAATATGGCTACTGCAGATTTAGCTGCCTCATCAGCCAAAGAATTAACAACAGCATGTGCTCCCACACACTGATGGCCAAGTGTATGTATAGCGTGTGTGAGTGGCAGAATTTCCTTAAGTTCCGCCACTCGGACCCAAAGCATTTTATGCTTTATTGCGCCGCCTTTAGAGTCTTGATAATCATTCTGAGACCAAAAGAATAAGTTGTCATTAAAAGATTGGACACAGTAGTAAAGATCGCACACAATAAGAGTGCTCACACTAGGATCAACGAACTCTAGAGCTAACACAAGAGCACACAGCTCGGCCAATTGCGGTGTATAGTCCCCCAGTGCCTGTATATGCACAACGGAAGACTGAAATTCGCCATTTACAATTGAACCAGCCACAATAGTGCAAGCTGCTAAATAAGCATGTTTAGACCCGATGGCCGGTTGAACTGAGCCATCGGAATAAACAATACATTTGTACTGATCCATGGAAGTAGCGACAACAGGGGAGGATGAACATGTTCATACCGTAAAAACTCCTGTGTCTGCAGAGCAGGATCAAAGATAAACGTGACATCAGCAGATGTCAAAGAAGTAGCCCATTGTATCCAACATAGATGTAAAGCTTTAGAATTCGGCACACTTGCCTTAGTCACTGCTTCTAAAGCAGGTATAGGTGAAACCACAAGAATGTGTTTCCCCTGCGCCAGTGATTGTTCTTTCAGAATCGCCATTTGGACCGCAGTGAAAAAATTCAACATTGGAAAACCGCATTTCTGCTGATGTGTACAAATGTGATTTGTGTGCAATTGGTACTGTGTCTCCTTCATTAAAGGTTAAGTAAGTGAAACCTACCGTCTCCAGCACAATGCGTATTACCAGGTTCGTAGTATTATCACTTGTTAATAAGAAGTTGGTCGCAAGTAGATCAGACAGCAAAGACTGAAGAATAGAGGTATGTCCTGGAAGCCAGCTGGCAGAAGAATACAAAGGTTGTATCAATGCATAAAGTGGTTTGATATGCCGGGTAAGATCAGCAATGTATTTCCTCCCAAAATTAAAAATCCCAGCAAAGATTTAAGTTTTTTTCAGAGTAGATGGAGGTTGCAATTGGGCACATTTCTCCAGAAAGTGGGGGGCAACCCCCTACCTTTATTATTGAGCTCGTAGCCCAAGAAAACCACCGCTAAACAAGCGATGTGTGATTTAGTAAAGTTTAACTTATAACCAAAGTCGGCAAACAACAGGATGATTTGATCCATGTGGACTAGGTGCAGAATCAGTTTATCGACATATGAGAACGCATCAGGGTCAACGCTGGATAACAAAGACACAACTTGTGCAGCAAATGCCCCAGGGCTGTTCTTATAGCCCATAGGCAAACACGCAAATCTTCTTCGGTTGTCGACCCTGCTAAATGTGGCCAAATCCCGGCTCTCTCTAGCCAAATTGTGACTGTAAAAACCATTGGAAATATCCAATGTTGTTTTTTTTTGCGTACAATGTTATGTACTAACGCTGAGCTGTGTGTGTTCTGTACTACAAATGTACCATCTGGTTTCGATATCGGAAAAAGAACACTAATCATGGGTGATACACACGGTTCAATTACAGCTTGATATCCAATTGGGGAAAAATGTCAAAGATGGAAGCTTTAGCCTCTCATCTGAACGGATATTGTGGGTGGGGCTGCGGCGTAGATCGCAAAAGAATCTCATGTGCCGACGAATCTCTATCCCAGCCCACTTGATTAAGATACACCGCCAGAGCCAGGGCCAATGCCCACTCTATTGCGCAAGCCTGTTTAGCTTCCTCAGGGACGTAAAGCAAAAAACTCGGATGTATCACCTCCTCCCCACTAGAAGAAGCCAGAACAAATGGCGGAGGCAAAATGTCATACGAGGAAGAGAGATTTTCCCAGAAAACCGCAGTAATTGTACGCTGTATATCACCTTCAATCTGGAGGACTATTTCATACAGCCTATCTGGGGGTGCAACTTGTGTATCTGCTGTTTCTACTGTAATAAATGTATCAGTTGCTATCGCCTCCAGACAGGAACGCAGTTCCTCCCGCACTATGGTAACTTCGGCAGCCCTGTAGCGGAGTGTCACTGCCCATGTCCAATCTGGGAATAGTGTTCTCACCATCTGAGGCATACTTCGCTGTTAAAGCGACAACTATCTTCTTTTGATAAGGGGGTCGAAAACGAGGCAGTCCCTCATTTTTGGCTTTTACGTCAAACTGGCGAGGTTGATCTCGTCCCTGCTGACCAGTGGCGCCTTTGCTGCGATCCTGGCTCTCTCCACCACGGACTTGAGAGTCCAACGTGTCCTGCAAAGAATGAGGAGAGCAGTGATCAGGGAATTGAAATCTGTCTGGAGTCTTAAGTTTCGTCCGGTCACCAAAATCATAAGTACACTCAGTAGAATCAGGTGTCGCTGAACCAGCACGCAAACCTTGCTTCTGGTTTTGCTGACTCTGTTTTTAATTCCAGTTTGTTAGGAAAGAATGGGCGCCCATCATTCTCAGTTTGGGCTTTTTGTTGAAGTTGAGTTTGAGTAAAAGGCTTAATTCCCAGAGTATTGAGCCTTAAAGGTTTTATAAGCTTTAGCAATGATCTTTGGTAATTCACGCTGTTTGTCTGCGTCAGCAACAGCCTTCAAGCACTGAGCCACTTGTAAGCTTGCAGCTTCACCCTTCACATTAGCAAGGATCATATCGCAAACAATGTCGAACACTACCACCAGTTTTATTCCCAACTCCAGGGCCCCTTCGGCCCATGCTTATCCTGAACACGTTTTATCACGGAAGGGAGAACGGTCATTGAGGGGCTGCCAAAATACATAGAATATACCAGTGCAAACACTCTGCCCCAAGTGTTACAATCAGCTAACTCAGGAAAACAAGGCCTTTAGGTAAGCTCATAGTCAAGATCCTGTGTTTCTCAACAGGAGTGATATTTGGAAAAACAGTTTCGAGTTGCCCACATTTTCAGCAAGGCAATAAAAAAGTTAATCCTTATTTTGCAGATGTTTGCCCATCACTAAATTAATCATGAGGGGACTTATAACCAAACCACCGTGTCCCAGCGGATTGCAGCAACTCCAGGTGGTGCCGCCTGTATGTTGGGCGACATGAACTGTATTACAGCCCTATGTACACGTATCAACGATGTATGCAAAACGCATAGCTCAGCGAAAGTAACATTAAGATAATTTGAATGTGGGGTATACCCAGCCAAATCGGGCCATGTGGCCCGTCAATTGATAAGGGGCTCAACAGACCACTGTCAAAGGGTGAGGAAGGGTGCCATAAACCAAATGGTATGTTGTCAAGCCGTTAACGGAACTTCAAGAGATCTATAAGGTCAATAATTCTGTGGCAGCGCAGTGGCAGTATATTTGTGAAAGAAATTATAATTTCTATCCACTGCCGGAAAGGTGACCCAAGAATAGAATACCTCAAAGCAGTATGATGCATCCAATTCAACAACAAAAATAAGAGCAGCACCAGCATTAGGGACTCCATTTTGAGTCAAATAAGCTGTGACTGGAGCATGGTTTTGAGCCGTTACAGCAACCCTCATAATAAAAAGAAGATTAACGCCAACCTATGAGTGGCAGTGCAATAATGGGTAATATAGAAAGAGAGACCTTTTAAAATTCAAGCTTGAAAAACCTATAATATCTCAAATATAGGAGGCTACACAGTCACATCCGTCTCCGGAAACAGAAGTGAGGGGATTGTGGACAAGCACAAGCACTACTCAGGAGTCTCGCAGGTAAGTACCAGACCACGTTGGTGGCGCTATGTTGCAGGGATTCTGCACATACACAGAACTATGCACAGGAATATGGTACCTTGGTGTATACAGGTTAAGCCTTCCTACCGCCTTGTACTCACAATCCCAGGACCGACTAGCTATAGTGTTTTACTCGCTCTCCTAATCAATCCCAAAGACGCAAATGATTAGACACCCCAGACCACAACACTCCCGACTCTCTCAGGAAGAGGGTTGACATGCCCTTTCGCTCACTCACTCGTACGTCTCCACAATAAGAATTGACAGAGACAGTGTTTCAGTTTAAAATGTTTATTTTAACTATTGTGCTCTATAAAGCAGTATACGAGCCACTACCAGCAGCAAAACACATACACCTAAAACAGCATTGTAGCAAGTCCATATATTATAAAGGGAGATGTCATCATATACAGACAGTGGATAAAGGACTATGAGGCCTAACCACCCTCCCCTTGCTAAGAAGAAATATTATTAAATAATAGAAGATCTCTGGGCATGTCAGCAGACCCCATACCTTAGTGCCTAGATGGTATATCTACATCATAGGCACAGCATAGCTCTTCTACCTGAAAAGGTCCCTCTCCAAGTGTGTGTTAACCAAACATGAATTCCCATAATATCAAAGCACGAGTCTTCAGCAGCCACAGTTGTGTTAGCGTGTTTTGTCTAGGTGCTAGGGACTGACCAGAACAGAATAAAAAAGACATTTTTATTGACCTTGCTCACCGTCTTCAGACTAAACTCCAGGAACAGACAGAGAACGCACAAAGCAGACGGTTCTCATGTGAAAGGCATAAACAGTCTTGCAAAAATGAAGTCATGTAGTAACACGCACAAAAGCGGCATCATGGTAGCAGAGCTCATACTAACTTAGCGATATCAACAATGTTCCTATCGGCCATATGACAAGGTAACCAACACAGCTGTTGCAAGTGAGAAGAGATAGAGGACCTTCTGTTTAGTCCTAAAATGAGATGCTGCATCTTGTACAACTTGTAGTCTGTGCAATAGTTTGGCGGGTCCACTAACAAAGAATTACAGTAGTCTACTTTAGAAGTATTAAACAGTTGCACCAGGTATTTCCTGAAACAAGCCAGAAGAAATGAAAGAACTTTCATGACAATACTTAAGAGACAAAAACATGTGCTAGAGAGAGTCTTGATATGATGTACAAAAGTGACCACCAGGTGTCTGGCACACTGCAAATGGAGGGAAGAGTTCCAAGAACTTCTGGCCACCATCCTATGGTCCATAACTTGGGGTTGCCAAAAATGACACCCTCAGTTTTATCCCCATTTCAGAGCAAGGTTAGATGTGCAGGACATCTAACCTGGGCTTCTGTTGGAATTCTATAACGCATATTAGCAAGCCCATTGTCGCCGTTTTAGCGGCAGTTCCCTGCTGCTAAAACGGCGATAATTTTAATGAGGTTCTTGCTAATAGGCCCCCAGTTTCTTCTACTGTATTGTGCGGTGGTGATTTCAATGTGGTCCTTGATCCTCAAATAGACAAATCTCATTCGAACTGGCATCCGCATCCACGGCTGCCACTTACCTGCTGTCATTCATAGTTGATCAAGGCTTGTGGATTTTTGGTGCACTAGACAGCCTCACAACAGGGAGGGAACGTGTGTCACCCCCCGATGGGTGTGTGGTCACACATTGATTACTGGCTGCTCACCAGAGATATGTGCTCCCATACAAACAACAGTGGACATTGCACCCATAAACTGTTAGACCATGCACGTGTGGTCCTAACGCTTGCTGCGATCGGGGTACCAAGCCGAGTCTTTAAGTTGTGACTGCTCCCTAAAATACTCAGAGGCTCACTTTTTACAGTGAAGCTTGGCAACGCTGTCATGTAGTTCCTATATAACCTATACAGGATCTGACTGTGTGGGTAACATAAACTGTGGAATTGCTGGCAGACTGATTCTGTACACCCCCACTGGATATGTTAGCCTGTCTGTATCAGCTAGCTCACAGTGCCACTATAATCTCCTCTTATCTGGGAGAGAATAGTTCTTGGCAACCTCAGAACATGACAACCCTGATCCCTCAAAATCATGGAAACAACATACTACGTTTCTCTCAGTCACTCGTGCTCACATAGTTTGTCTCAGAGATACACAGAATAAACATACCAGGCGTTTGTCAATAAGGATTTATTAAACAGTTGTTATTCTAGTGTAGAATAGATGAGCTGCAACAACCATTAGACAGTAGCAGGGATATATGATTAGAATTACTGTGAAAGTAAAAGGATGGTACAGTTCTACCATTTTGCAGTAATCATGACTATATACACGTGCATAACATACATGATGAAAAGTGCGTACTCCTACGAAGCCTCCCTAACTAGATGTACCTTAAATGTACCTAGCAGCTGTGTAGGTGTTGTGCCAAGAATCCCTTTAGGATCTAGTCAACCCCATTACCTGAGAATGAGAGAATATGGGACCCCATTATGGTCTCGAGTTAGACACCCCGCCAGGGATGTTAGACCACTGCGAGCTGGAGTGTCTGCATGCAGGAACCTCACCGTCTCTGGTCAGTGTGTCAGCTGGGAAGTCTCGGTCTCCTCTGTCCCTTTAAGCAATATGTGATGTATATTTACCCATAGGTCTCCCCAGGGCTCCTACCTTGCTGAGTTACTGTGTCGGCCTAAAGGATGACGTCGGGCCTGAACTTTATACAGAGATATTATACAGGAGATGGAAGTCCTGCTGTGCTTCCAAGAAACTTCATGCATAATGTATGAAATTTGAACTAGGGAAAAACCCGCGTTCTGAATGCAGTGTTGTATCTAGGTAAAAGGTCAGTCCCTAAGAACTGTTATGTATGTAATGGAGGGGAGAATATTGGTGAAAGGTTGCAATGTTACCTGCGCCTCTATAGGGTACCTATATGGAATATAACACCCACTCCTCTTCTGACTGGATGAAATATGTAACTTATTACCATACTACTAGCCTACCTAGATACAGTTAAGCTCAAAGTTCATAAAACAATCATTTTGCTAAAATGTTTTTAAAACTTCTAGAAAATAATTCTAAAAAACTTAAAAATGTAATAAGAAATGTTTTACACGCCATAGCTCTAAAGTGTCTGCAGTTCTAGTCCGAACCACTACAAGCATTAGAAAGCCATATATGCCCAAAAAATGAAAGGAATGTCCATTTTGTTTTTGAGCTTGTTTAAAAAAGGACTAATTTCTTCCAGCACACTATAAGCCATATGAGTCAATTGTTTATGTGTCCTGGGTGGTAGACGCAACATTTTCGTTGCTTGCTTCCACAGTAGACGGCCCCTGTAGCACCTCGCAGAGTATGTCAATTGAGCACAGATGATGTTCCACACTGTCCGCAGCCGGTGCTGGGGCAGTCTGTGCACCTTCCAAAGCTTGGGTGTCAGTGGAGGAGCCGGTGTCATACCAACAGGTGCAGTTACTAACTGTGGTGGCTCAAGGAATGCCTCCATCAGCATTGGAATACGTTGAGGACACTGCAGAACATGGGGCATTTTCGGGTCCAGTAGAGCATTCACGTCCTGTTGTGTACATGACAGGAGTGTCAAACAAAGGTCTAATACTCATTCTTCTCCACAAAACAGGCGTTTGAGGACAGGTAAGATGCAGTCCATCCAGGCTGGTTGAAATGACAAGAATCAAGATGCACTTAGTTCTCTTAGGTGCGGCGTGCCTAGATGTTGTACCATGCGGTCACGATATTTGCGCTCCAGGAGTGCTTTTTACATCTCCTTGGTGACTGGGACGTCCATTGCGTAGCAGACAGAAAACAATCAGGATACCTGCTATTAGGAACAGGATTAGCGGAAGTCCTCCAAAGATGCCTCCGAATACGGAGTGTATGAAGTTTGGTACAACTCCAAGTACCATCTGAAAGGTGCCTAGAAGTCCAGAACCAATGGTCTTAAATAGGTGGACTATCAGACATGTTAAAGATACGATTTACTATTTCTGCGATATGGAAAGGACAGTTTGTATGGATAAGTGCCTGTATCTCTGCCGAACACCTTCCTACCTGGAGATCAAAAGACTCTCATGCGGATGTTAAGGGCACAGACTTCTGTAAAAGCATATCTTTCATTCTGCTTAGAGTATCAAACCGTATTAAAGAAACATTCAGTGAAGGCCATAACGGTGCCTCCCTGACTGTATGTGTCAGTGGAAACAATACTTGCATACAACAAGTAACCCTGGAGCTCACTGTTACTTGATATGCGATGCCTGGCTGCATTCTGCAGCAGCCTTGAATGTTCAGCATCAACTCCCATTTGAAAATGTAGTATGAATACTGGAGTAATTACTGCAGCTGGAGCACCCCTCAGATGACAGGACAAGTTCGCTACAGAACCATTACAATCCCAGTGCAGCATTATATCCTGACATTGAGTGATCCACTTGAAGCGTTCTCACAGTTTGTAGCGCTTAGAAACACTTTTCGATCCCCAGTCCGGCATCAAAATCTGTATGGTGAATTCCCATGATTGCTTTATGTACTACTTACCTTTTTTCATATCTGCCTGCCTGCTTTTTTTCAAGGCAATACTGAAACTGAAAAGTAGTGACCGGTAGAGTTATATGTCAATGGATTAGCCTTTCTGTGGATGGTGATTCGGCCACTGTAAATGGTAATCTATCCAGTTTTTCGATACGCAGCATTGTATATTTTGCTCCCCTTGGTGCCATTTCTATCTGTTTATCTGTTAGATTGTATTCAGGGAACAGAGACATGCTGTTGATAAAACGCCAGGGTACATAGCCTGAACGCAAAGATTGTAGCGTCCAGCTTAACAACATAATAGAACGTAATTGAGAATGCCTATGTTGTAATATGGCCAAATATTGTTTAAGTATGTCTATTGCAGAAGATACAATGTTGCCTAAGGAATATATCCTGGAGGTCAATGTAGTTAACCCATTATCTGCCACTGCTAGAGATTTTTCCAGATTGATACGGTCTATCTTCCGTATTCTCTCTGCGGCCTCTTGTTGGGATATTTTTAATTTTTTATTGTAGACCGCATAAGTGCCAGCATAAATTAAACGTTCCTGACGTGGCTTCCTGGGGCCTAGTAAAAATTCTTAAGATCCACATCCTGTGACAGTAAGGATAAGTGTTTCACCTGAGTGAGTGTTGGGGTTTTTAGCCAATCAAGGCACAACTTCCCAACACTGTAGGATGTCACTACCCATGGATGTTCTCGCTGTACATAACTTGGGTCTGGCCTATGGATAGTGAACCCTTCAGTTTTACCCATGAATCTCGCCTGACAACTATACGTGTCTGTGGGCCAAATCAACCATTTTTTCGAATCGGGATCTGATCTGTTGTATTGTGAAATGTCATTCCACGTAATCTCTTTCTGTGATGTTATGTTACCCTCTGTGTGTGATGGAGATGGCAGCCGAGGTGTGTTCAAGTCTTTGTTCTTGGCTAGTTCAAGGAAAGACGTCTGTTGCACTGTCTCATTCAAAAATGTCTGTTGAGGTATAAGGCATGCGCTAAACAAAGTTTCCGTACCCTGAACTTTCCATTCTCTAGTACCCAAGACCGATTTTAAGTCTATGGTGTCTTTCCATAAGTCAAAACCTTGTTCAGACAACTGGGCAATAAAGGAAGCAGAGTAAATCTGTTTGGTGTTTGTCAACATATTCTTCTGTGCTGATGTTGGTGCAAACTTGTAATAATATGAGGCTCGGTTCGCCATATTAAACCCTGATAAATATGGAAACTTTTGTGTAAAGGTTCTTGGAATGTCTTTCGGCGGTGTTGGACAATGTTCCCACTGGTTGTATGTGAACACATTTCTAGGATTAGCAGATACATGCAGAAAGTGATTACCCTAATTTTGATAACAATACATTGTTTTGAAATCTGGTGTGCTTTCCAATGTTTCACTATTAGAAAATGCAGCAGATTTTTCCAAATCAGACAACATGTTATTTACAGTCTCAAAATCCCAATAATCGGGGGGCGTGGCTAAGGCGGCTACAATGGCGGACGCGGCTTAGTAAAGCTCCGTCCCGCCGCTCCGTTTCTCCGTCAGTTATCCTGTCTTCCCCCCCTGCCTGTGCCCATCCCGCGGCAGTGAGGGGCGGCAAAGGGTGTTCGACGGGCTTTGCCTGACTCCTGGCCGCGTTGGAACCCGGGATCGAGCGCAGTTGGCCCCGGAGGTGATGCGGCCTATCCCGGCGGTTGGAGCCGGGACCTAAATTAGCAGGTGGCGCCCGAGGAGTGCGTGGGCTGCTGGCAGACGGCAAGAGGAGGCGACGGGGCGGCCCGACCCCCTCCCACAACACTGATACCGGCGAGGGACTGCAGGCGGAGTGGGCTGCCTGACCTGGGACTACTCCTGGAGGACCGGGCGGCCGCTGAGGAGCTGCAGGCGGCGCAGCACTACCCGACTAGCTGCTGGAGGCGGCGGACATCCTGGGAGAGGCCTGTGACGCGACCCCGGTGGTGAGTTCACACTGGGGGCGCGCAGCGGCTGGTGCCAGAGGTGGAAGGGAGAGAGTGGTAGATCCGGCGGTCAGGTCGGACCGCAGCTGTCCGGATCCCTGGGGCGTGAGCACGTTGTCCTTGACCCGAGGAGTGTTGGTTGGTGCCCAAATCAGCCGCGGCTGCGGCCTACGACTTGGCGGCAGTGTCGGGCCGCGGCGTGTGTGCCCCCCACACCCCTGGGTTGCCCCCTCGCAACAGGACAGAGATCCAGGGCACTGGGTGCGTGGGGCGGTACACCACCCACGGCGTTGACCAATATTGACTGTGTGGGGCTGCCCGAGGCGGAGCGGGGCCTGGTGGTTGCACTGCTGTACCCTGACCGTGGGCTGGTGGAGCTGCGCAGAGGCCCGGGGTGAGCCGTGAAGATCTCCTGGCCCCGCATGCTACTGCGGAGGACTGCTGCTTGGCCCGGTGCATCGTGCTGCGGATTGCCTGGCCGTCTCTGCCCGGTACAACACGGGGATTTAACCAGTGGGCCTGCCGGCGGGTGGCTGGCGAGGGGCCACTTGGGCCGCGATGGAGAGATCTTGTGGGTAACAAGAGGAACTTTTTTACCAGGCGGACCCCACTGGCTGTTGATCATGACTAGAGGTAGCGGAAGCAGCGGATCCTCGAAACAAGGCACCCTCGACAAGTTTACGGGTGCGGGTGGAACGGCCAGACAACGCTGCACTTTTGGCGGCGATCACCCAGGCTAGAGACACCCTGGATGCCAAGATAGGGGCGGTCGGAGCCGATGTCACGCTGCTGGGTCAGGACCTGCGAAACGCGGTGGCACGTATCTCCGAGGCCGAAACGAGGATCACCGGGGTAGAAGATGACGTAGCAACCTTAAAAAAGAAAGTGGCCGCCATAGAAGGGATCCAAAAAGGCCAGGCGCTCCGGGTGGAGGATGCCGAAGGACGGGCCTGATGCAACAACCTGCGGTTCGTTGGCTTCCCGGAGGATTGCGAAAAGGGGAATATGGAGGCCTTTCTTACTCAGTGGCTGGAGGGGTGGTTGCCGCAGGAGTCCCTTTCTCGCTGCTTTTTCATAGAGCTGGTGCACAGGGCGCTCGCTCCGAAGCCGCCGGTTGGAGAGCGCCCGCGGCCGGCGATAGCTAAACTGCTTAACTACCATAATAGAGACACTATCCTGAAGCAAACGCGGCTGAAAGAACCCCTGATGTACGACAATCACCGGATCATGATTTTTCCGGACTACACCAAGCTACTACAGAGACAACGGCAATCCTTTACAGAGGCCAAGGCTCGCCTAAGGGGACTCTAAATCCAGTACGCCCTCCTTTACCCGGCCCGCCTGCGAGTGATCTATCAATCCCGGACCCTGACCTTCAATTCTCCGGAGGAAGTATTTACATGGACTGATGAGACGGTCCGGGTTCGGCCGCACACCACGCTGGCTCGAGACTCCGATTCATCTTCCTCGACGGCGCCGCGGCAGACCCACCGGCGCTCTCGTAGCAGGAGTAACTGGCGGTCCCGCTCCACTAAGAGGTCCCCCGCCAAGAAGGGCGCTGCGGAGGAACCGGCTCCTCCGGACTCTCAGGATACTGATTCTTGAAAAGTGAAGGGACATGAGGTACCTAATGCTGTTGGGTCGCGGAGTGAACTATGAAAGTGACTGGGGTGGCCCAGCCTGAGGGGTCGGACGATGGCCGCTACGCCGCTGACCTATACTATGGACTTGATTAAGAAGTTATGAGATGCGGGGTGGGGCAGGGTGGGGGGGAGATGACAAGGCGGGCTACTGCCCCAGAGTAGCGGCAGTCTAGTCGCCCGCAGGCGTTCATTCCCCCCCTTTAGTGGGGTTGGTTGGGGGTTGAGGGTGTGGTTGTTGGGGATCCATTGGAGTAGGTGGCCGCTGACCTCCCGTGGGGGTTGGGGCCGTCCTGCACCGCAACAGGTACTTCAATGTTGTTGAGGTATAGGGGTGGGGGGGGCAGTTTTCCGGGTGTTGGGTTGGGGCGGGATTCCGGGGCGGGGGGTGAGGGGATGCACGAAGTTTGGGTCCACAGGGTAGCTCATTAGTGCACGATGGTCCACCAGGCTCGATTCATGTTCTTAGGACAGTTGCACTCACCCGCATCCAGGCGATTACTGACCTTCCCAGTCGATGGCGGATAGAGGTTCAGGTTCGGGGCTCCCCAGGGCGTTGCTGCAAATTGTGAGCTGGAATGTGCGGGGCATGCTAGATGAAATCAAACGAGGCGCGGTGCTGTGACAAGGGAAAAAGGAGAGGGCAGATGTCCTGCTGTTGCGGGAGACTCATCTCCTGGGCACCAAAACTCTTAGTTTACAGTGCTATGGTTATCATCAGGTGTTCCATGCTGACTTTGTCCAGGGGTCCCGGGGTGTGGCGATTATGATTCACCGCAGAGTATCGTATGTGCATTCTGCCCAATGGATAGACGCCCAGGGCAGATATGTCTTTGTTAAAGGAACGATTGATGGGGAACCAGTATTTTTGGCAGTGTCTATGCCCCCCCGTTGCAATGGTCTTTGGTGGAGAGGCTGTTCACTGTATGGGCTGAGATTCCGGATGCGCTGGCTGTGATTGGGGTTGATTGGAATGACGTTATGGATGGAACTGTGGATCGCTACAAACCGAATGGCGGTCAGGTGGCGGTGGCCCCTACGAGATTGAATGATATGGTGAAAGGCATGGGTTGGATGGATGCCTGGCGCTATCAACACACGCACAATCGAGAATATACATATGTTTCGGCGGTCCATCGTTCCTTCTCACGGTTAGACTACTTGTTCGTCCCCTGCGCCAAGATGGGAAGAGTGGCTTTGATGGCTATACTGCCGCGTGGGCTCTCTGACCACTCCCCCATAGCGATAGATATCCTTCTTGACAGGAGGCGGCAGCCTTTTCGATGGCGCCTCTCTACCTGGCACCTGCAACAGGACGACTATCAATCCCATATGCGGGAGGCCATAGCCCACTACTGGGAGGACAATGAGAGGTCGGGCTCAGATGTGGTGACCCTCTGGGAGGCCATGAAGCCTACACTCAGGGGAGTAGACATCGCCTGGTGCCCGAAGGCCCGTAGGACATGGGGAGAGGATCTGGAGAAGGCGGCGGGACGGGTCCGCACCCTAGAGGCACGTTCCGCCGACACCGGGGTGGAGGAGGATATACGACGGCTGCTGCAAGCGCAGGGGGATGCGGCTTCCCTGCAACTTGAGGAGTCTCGCCACATATGGCTCGCAACGCAGAGTAGAATTTACCAATGGGGGGACAAATCCAGCTCAATGCTATATCGACTGTGCCAGGGCCCGTTCCAGGCGCAGACGTTGCCGGCGCTAAGGGATGAGGCCGGAAATTCCTTCTCTGATCCATAGGCCATTGCCGACAGCTTTGCGCATTACTACGAATCACAATACGCCCCTAGGGATTCTCTCCCTGCGGAAGACGTGGATAAATTCTTAGCGGATCTCCCGCCTCTGGGGATTTCTGATGAGGAGCGAGATCGTCTCGAGACTCCGCTGTCCGCGGAGGAATTAGGTAAGGCACTCGGTGAACTAAATGCAGGGAAGGCCCCCGGGCCGAACGGCTTCCCGTGCGAGTTCTTTAGGAAATATCATCTCCAGCTAGGGCCACATTTCAAGAAGGCACTGGATGCTGCCAGAGAGCTGGGTCATCTGCCACCTGATTGGAGACACGCCGAGATTGTGGTGTTCTGCAAGCCGGGTAGGCCACCGGACATACATGAATCGTATCGCCCTATTTCACTTCTGAATATCGAGGCAAAGATCCAGGCGAAGGCACTCGCCAACCGTCTCCTTCCATTGATCACCACTCTGGTCCACCCGGACCAGGCCGGATTCATGTCACACAGGGCCACCAGACACAATATCAGGCGGGCCCAGGTGGCCCTGGAAATGAAGCGAGCCACTGGCTCTCAGGCGGCGCTCTTCTTAGCCGATATTGATAGAGCCTTTGATTCGCTAAGCTGGGCCTACCTGCAGGCGCTCCTACCTCGTCTGAATCTCGGCCCTCATTTCCTTTCGTATATACGACTGCTCTATACTGACTTGACTGCGTCTGTGCGGGTGCCTGGTGCGATTTCGGGCGCCTTCCCCATTGGGCGGGGTACCCGACAGGGGTGCCCACTATCGCCGTACTTATTCGCTCTTGCGATGGAACCTCTCGCGGCATGTGTGCGTATAGACGCGCAACTGAAGGGGTTTGAGTGGGAGGCGGGGCCGTCAGACAGGATCGCGCTTTACGCGGACGATGTGCTCTTCTTTCTTACAGATCTTAATAGATCGGGCCCAAGAGTTCTTGACATCATGAGGATATTTGGTGTAGTCTCGGGGCTTAACCTCAATGTAAGGAAGTCCACCTTGTGGACCCTGGGCAGCGGAGTGGCTCTTGGCAATTGGGCGTCCGCCCTGCAAGAAGCGACAGGAGGCATTAAATATCTTGGAGTACTCATAACAGACATCCCTAGCGTCTCGTGGGAGCGTAATATTGTTCCGGTCTGGGACAGGGTCCGTTCAGATATGAAACTTGGTCCCCCATGCCCGTGAACTTGTATGGCCGGTCGGCCATCTTTAAGATGGTGGCTCTCCCTCGTCTGCTTTACCAACTGCAGAACCACCCCTATCCTATCATGCCGCAATGGTTCCGCCAGGTTAACTTGGCGCTGGGCCGCTTTCTCTGGGCAGGGGGGGCTGTACGCGTGGCCCTTCTCACCTGTTTACTTTCAACGTACTGTGGTGGCCTAGCATCCTCAGACATCCTATCCTACTATCAAGCGTCCCATTTACTAACACTCAACGAATGCTGGTATGGGGATCGGGGCGACCCGGCGTACGCCCTGGAGCGCTATTTAATGGAGCCAGATACTTTGCACATGCTATTGTATTCGGCGGGAAAGAGGAGGAGGCTCCCAGTGGTCATGAAGGTGGTCTTCCAGGTTTGGCGTCGGGCCCTCAGGCGTATGGGATGGTGTAATAGGCTGACCGGGGAGACCCCGCTATGGCAGAATGGCCGCCTGCCGTCCCTGTCGACTTTGCAGGGATTTCGCGGCTGGGACGCGATAGGGATCTCGGCGCTGGGGCATGTCATGAGGGGCACAACCCTTAAATCCTTTCAGGAGACGAATACGATATGCCGCATACCCAGTTCTTCCGATACCTGCAATTCCGCCACGCTATCTCAGTTCAGTCCGTTGAAGCCAAGATATTTATGGGAGAATTGACAGAAAAGAAAATATCCTGCATCTACCAGTCACTGGTTATCCACTGTTCCTCCTCCCTAGATGGATTGCGGTCTACCTGGGAGCCGGATGTTGGAGAAATCGACGAGGAGGGATGGAGGGAGGCCCTCGCTGACCCGAGGGAGGCGGCCATAGCCGTACGGCTGCGCTTTATCCAGTTTAAATACCTGCACAGGGCTTACTACACGAGAGAGAGGCTGTGGCGAGCCGGATTGATTGCCTCCCCTGATTGTCTGAGGTGTGGCAGGGAAGTGGGCACGTTCCTTCATACTGTGTGGTCTTGTGGGGGCACTGGAGAGGTACTGGAGGCGTGTATGGGACTGCCTGGATGAGGTACTGGGTTGGCGGCTCCCGCGTACGTCGCAGCTGGGCCTCCTGCATGTCCTGGAACAGGTGGGTGGTAACATATACAAAAGACACATATTACTCCTGGGTCTTACGGTGGCCAAGAGAGATGTGGCCCGCGCCTGGAAGGACCCTTGGGCTCCCCCGATAGAATTATGGAAATGGGGGTTGGACTACTACATGGGGCTGGAGCGTCCAGTGTTAGAAGCTCGAGGCTGCCCTAGAAAGCACTATAAAATCTGGAAGAGGTGGGCGGACTACAGGGGGCTGTGGCTGGAGCCGCCGCCGCGACAGGATGCAACTGAAGACATATTGTCCTGAGAACCAGGGTGAGGGTGCGAGTGTACTATAACGTTTGCATTTACTACTTAGCTTGGATCAAGGTGACCGTCGTGAACAGGGCTAGGGTGGGACCCGGGAGGGGGTGGCGTTCAGGGGTTGGGGGGATATGGGTAGTTTAAAGTACAACGCTGATCCTGCTTACTGTATTGATTGCTATGTTTTTCTTTCTTATTTTATGCTCACAGCCCCTCCGGTGTTCGGAGTACTGTGGATATCTTGCAATCATATTTGACTTATCAATAAAAACTGGTTCTGAAAAAAAAAGAAATCCCAATGATCGGAAAATATACTTGAAGTAATGATATCACCTAATGATATTTTAAATAAATGTAGAATTCTTAAAAGTTTGGTCGGACCAAATATATCGAAATCAACCTTGTCCCAAACTATACCATCAGGTATAGGAACTGCTGTTATGTTCACTGATGACAAGTCTCTTAGTTCTCGATGAGATGATTAGTGAGGCTTTAAAATTAAATTCACCTTTTGGGCTGCAGAGCTTTGTCGAAGGTATTTTCCATTAACAAGCATGCCAAAAACTTTTACTAAGCCTAATCAGAAAAGAAAGAAAAGTATCCCTGTAATTACCTATAATTCTAACCAAGGAGATAGCAGGTAAGTCCTTTTAAGAAAGTTCAGAAAGTCTTTAACTTGCTGCTTGCATGATTGTTGGGCTGGCATTGTTTCAGATTCACTTGGATCCAAAGAAAACGTATCAAAGTTTATGAAGTAGCCAGAAGGAGTTCGATCAATTGTTGGTATTGCATCAGGATTTGTGGAAATCATAGTTTGCTCTTGTTGAGGCATGTTGATGTAGACATCTGTATTTGGTGGAATTGAAATTTATCTTTCATTTTGATTCTGAATTTGAACTTCAGGTTCAAGAGGAATGAGTTCCATAGCATTATTGTATAGTCCATCATTCCGTACAGGAGACTCTTCGAATGTGATGAGTCTTTCTGTGTGACCTTTTTGAATGTAGCAACAGGAGGGTCCACGTGGCCTACTACTCAGTATCGGCCACATAGTGTGGTTTGATTAAGTCGATTGAGATGAATCTTTTCTCCCTTTTCCCGGCAAGAGGCGGTAGAAGTACAGTTCTTGTTCCTTCGACTGCTAGGACCTGTACAGGTTTTCTGTAGGATAGCCCGAATTCTTTCTTGTCCGCTATTTTCTCTCTGACCAGATCCCCGACTTTTGGGACCCAGACAGGTCTTGCTGTCACTGATTTGACTTCCCCAGTGGCGGTCTGCTTCAAGTGGACATTACTTTGTTGTGTCCTGGATTCATTTAGATCCTGTAAAATAGCCAAACAATCATGTATGTCAAAATGTTTTTCATCCACCACTGCACCTTCACAATCAAGATCAGGTACCCACAATCTTTTCCCAAATAGGAACTTCTTGGCATGTTGTTCAGAGCTCACTGTACTCAATACAGATGTTTTACCCAGCTTTCACCCATGCCTATTACTCTAGATGCTAAAGACTGCTTAAAGTCTCAGTTTTTCCTCTCCATGACCAAATTTCCCTCGGGATGGTACAGAGAGGAGTACAGCAATGCTACACCCAATCCTCGCATGACCTCCTTGTAAGCCAGAGAGCTAAACGCAGGGCCCTGGTCAGAATGTAATGTGTCAATTGCGTATGTCCCTATAAAGACTCACAAATCTTTCATAACAGTTTGAGCGTTAGTGGAGCGCTGGGGCCACACCAATAGGAATCTTGAGCAGGAAGCGACTGCAACCATGAGATACCTGTAAGCCCCAAATTTTTGTAAGGAGCTGCAGTGGTCCAAGTAAACACAGGCTAGTGGTTTGTCAGATATTAATAATAGTGTCTGTGCTGGACGTGTTACGGTGGAACCTTTCATCTGCTGGGAGATATCCCATTTCGAGACATAGTCTTTAGTTTGCTTTGTTTATTCAGGCCACCAATAGTGTTGTTTCGATAAAGAAGCAATCGCCGTTACTCCTGCATGTGCAGAACCTATTCCTTCATGTGCTGCTAGAATTAAACCTAACCTACGATTCATGTTTGGAATTACTCTGTCCCCCACTCCATGAATCTGAGCAAATTTAATGTTATTGGCATCTAACTTGTAGGTGTACTTGAGTGGAAATCTTTTTGGTACTGCTTTGCTGTTTTTGCGTGAAACAATGACAGCCACCATAATCTCACTGTCTATTCTCGTTTTAGAACAAGGGATTGCAGCTACGGATGCTGTACGTACAGCCCCCTTTGCGGATTCGTCACCCAATGAATTCCCTTCAACGTGAACGGCACACCATCATGCTGATGACTCAGTGTATGTATCACATGAGCTCTCAGTAGTTCGGTTTTCAACTCCACTACCTGTTTCCATAGCATTTTGTGCTTAATTGTGCCACCTTTTGCAACTTTGAACCCGTTTTGAACCCAGTACTGCAAATATTCATTATATGACTGCCCACAGTAAAAGGAATCGCACACAATTAGTGTGGGGACTTCTCGGTCCGTATTTAACTCTGCCAACTGTGCCCTGCAGTCTCCTAGAGATTGTGCTTTCGTGCAACTTGGATGGAACTTTCCATTCCGCATGCGACCTTTAACGATTGTACATGACACGCTATATTGTTTCTTACTTCCTACGGCCAGTTGAAGGAGATCCGTTAGTGTAAATTATATATTCATACTGATGTAGAGGCATTATTTCATTTGGTAGAGGATATTCTTGTTCGTATTGTAGAAATGCTTGTGTCTTTAAATATTGTTCGTACCTGTATTGTATATCTGTTGCAGTGAGAGAATTAGCCCATTGTATCCATCTTGGATGTAAGGCTTTAGCATTAGGAACGCTTGCTATTGTCGCAGCCTCTAAGGCTGGAACTGGAGTCACTACTATTATTTGTTTCCCCTGTGCCAAAGCTCTTTCTCTTACTACAGCAGATTTGTATTGCTGTCAGAATCTTTTCTGTAGATGCGAAGCACATCTAAGCATTTGAGTACAAATGTGATTTATATGCAATTGGTACTGTTTCACCTTCATTATATGTTAGATGGATGTACCCAGATTAACCCGCAACTGTACAGATCACCAGGTTACGTATGTTTACACAGGCCTGCAAGTCTTTGGAAGCTATCATGTCAGGTTTTATTAAATTGTAAAATGGTTTTACTCTTTCTGCGTAATCCATAATGTGTGTTCTACCAAAATTTAGGAATCCCAGGATTGATTGTACATTTTCCAATCATTTTGGAGGTTGGAGCAGCGCACATTTTTCTAAAGAAATTGGCTACTAGGCTTTTCCCTTCACTTGAAAGCTCATATCCTAAAAACGGGACACTGAGGTGGGCAATTTTGGAATTTTTAAAGTTGAATTTGGTTTGGCGTGGAATTATGTGGGTTGTATTGGAATTATCAGTTGTGGTGTGATGTGCAAATCTGTGGTGTTTAGGAGGTACGTGGTATGTTTTGGAATTGTGTTGTGTATTTGAAATATGTGGTTTTGGGTGGAATTATGTGATGTGTTTTGTAAATTTGTGGAGTTGAATTGTGTGGTGTTGAGCACAATTATCCGTATTGGAATTATGTGTTATGGTGTGGAGTGCATTTATGCAAATCGCTGGTATGTGGTATAGAGTGTATTTAAGTGGAGTGTATTTATGTTCTATTGTGTAGAGTGTAATTGTCTGTGGAGTAATTATGTGGCAGTAAGTGGTATTATGTAGAATATAATTATGTTGTGTGGCGCAGAACTTTATGGCATGGAATTGTGATGTGTGGAATTATGTGGCATGATTTGTAGTGGTACTGTGTGGCATGGTGTGGAGTACTTTTTTATGGTGTGGAATTATGTGGTTGAACTGGGATCTCTAGTGGCATATCTTTGAGATTGGCTTAATTTCTCACACCAGCATCACTAAGCCGTGTGCGGGGAGGGTTGGGAGTGAATGGGATCCATCCATCGTCACCAGTGTTTCTCTCTTCAAGAAGATTCTGGGGTCAATAGAAGACAAAGAATTCAACAAGTAGAGTTCCCCTACGCTGGTCCATGTGTTTCAGGTTTCAGGTGCTGATGTTGCCAGCCATCCTTAAACGCAGTCACAAACATCTGTAAAAGAACTGTTTCCTTTGGTTCCTTCCTAGCTCTACCTCCCACATGAAGATCCTCTGCTGAGAATAAAAGTAGGCCTTCAATGTTCATGACTTCAAGGAGCACCATGGGTTGGCTCCTGCGAAAGCTTACTGATCAGGTGTCTTCTCTGCTGAGCCCCAGCAGTAGCATCAGATAGCTCTGTGCGAGCAGGCAGATGTGGTCATGTACCTGGAAGTACCCAAGCTGTGGGTGCATCTGAGGACGTGTGAAGATGGAGATGTGCTGGGCGCAGGTCACAATACAGCACCCAGAAGAGCATAAATAACAATTTACAACACTATTGCCATCTCTGAAATAACCCCTCCAACGCTCATGACGAGCTCAGCTCGTCATGAGGCACAGTGAAGCTGTGCTCATGACGAGCTGAGCTCGTCATAACAGCAGCGGAACGCCCAACCGGGGCTAATTCCCCTCCTGTGTGGGGCGTTCCATTGAGTGGGGGGAGTTGTGAGCTCAGCTCGTCATGAGCATAGCTCCACTGTGCAGTATAACGAGCTGAGCTCGTCACGAGCACCGCGGCGCCGCACGCGCCCCCCCACCACCCCCACCGCGGGGGAATTAGCCCCGCGTGGAAG
Source organism: Lissotriton vulgaris (assembly GCF_964263255.1). Classification (NCBI taxonomy): domain Eukaryota; kingdom Metazoa; phylum Chordata; class Amphibia; order Caudata; family Salamandridae; genus Lissotriton; species Lissotriton vulgaris. The sequence continues at coordinate 1,487,850,716 of NC_141696.1, forward strand.
GGGTTAAAGCGACTGAAAGTGTTTTTGGTAAGAGTGTAGATTTTCCTATGCGTTGCTACCCAGAGCCTCACACCCGGCTGCTGCATTTCTTAGCTTAGGATGAGCCCTGTTTACGCTACTTTCATCACCTTCCAACTATAACATCGGTAAACACCTCCGACCTACAATAGAGGCTCAAATTCTGTAGCCTAATACTGCCTTGAACAGTGTGTGCACATAAGAGAACATCGAAACAAACGTAATTTGGCTATGGTCCTAAAATTACTCGACAGGTATACTTGGGACCAGCCCTGAGGTGGTGATTTAGAGGACAGCCATTGGAATTATGAGGCAGGGGAGGACCAAATTATATGGCAGGGATGACTAAATTATGTGGAAGAAAAGGCAAAAAATGTGACATAATGCAGCACTTTTGGTGATTGAGTTACCTCATAATTTTGTCATTTTTACACGTTAACACTATCTGGAGAAAGGGTTTACTCCGTTAGTACCCATCTGACATCCAAACACTGCAATTTGCAAAAGAAAGATTTACAATCAACCTTTGAGAAGGGCCTTCCACTGTGCCACACCACATGTTGCTGCTTTTATTAGTAACTTTTGATCTGTTTGAGCTAAAAACATTGTTAAAATCTGCAGATTATGCAACAAATGATGGATTATGTGGCAAATGTGGAAAATCCATAATTATGAGGAAACATCGAGGGTGCAAAATTGCATAATTCCAGCGGCCCATCAAGAGTGACTGCATCTGAGGTGAAATGAATCCTTATTAAACTCTTATTTTATTTGACAGTATAGGGTTAAGTAGAGTCTAGATTTCAGCTGTTAAATCCAGAAGTTGGCATTACACCACAATAGACCAAAGGGCAGGCAGAATCGCAACGTGTGCCCAGTCACCTGAGCATGAGGATGTGGCCCTGCAAATAAGATAGAAGCAGCAGAAGGCAACTGGCAGTTCTTTTGAAATCTAGTTTTTACGCAAGTTCAATTTTGTGCACAACCTTGGGGATGGCTTCTGGTGAGAATAGCTGAAGGGGCAGATCTGGTGGGACCTGCTTATCTTCAAGACTCAAAAACAACAGGTCGCATGTCAGACTACAGCCATCACTTGCATTTACTTGCATGCCCTGGGGAGTACCATGAATACACCAACACAAAGATAGACTTAAGAGAACAAACACTGGCAAAAACAACTAGGTCTGTCCTTTGCAATTATGATGTCGTTTTTGTTGACCTATTTTGCAGACCTGCAATATGGAAAAACAGTGGAAAAAAATACAAAATAAAGGAGCAGACCAGAGCCCCAACACACCAGCACATGCACTGAAGTGTACTCCTTCTCATGCTCCAGTGCACATGTGATCAAGCAAAATGCTCTGACTCACAGTGCGGACAGCCAGTGAATAGAGAGGGTTGACCTGCAGTCAAGGGGCAGTAGATGAGCTGTACAGAGGATGGGAGATATGCAACTCTACTTAGCAGAGCCCTTGCTCAACTCTCAAATGACAAAAATCAAGGAACAGCTCCAGTGGGATTGCTAATGGTAGATAAAGGAAGTAGGGCAAAAATGAACAGCTTGTCCATCCATTTGAAAACTTATGCACGCACAGAATGAAGTGGGCATCTCCCGGTTTGCACACTGAAAGTGTTCAGCCCTCAAGCGGGTTAAATGTGTGGCTCTTAAGGTGGTGAGGGAGGGCAGAATGAGGTTTTGTGAGCAACTCCTAATCAGCAAAATACATTTTTACAGGCACGTAAACTGGTACTGGAGATTAGAGAACATTGAAGGAGGTTTAAAAGGGAAGCCAAGGAAGGTGGAACTACTACTACTCACAGCTCAGATCTTTTGGCTCGACTCTCGGTTTGAAAAGGAAAGGGCTGTGGATTATGTCTGGGAATTCTAGTTGAGTTGATCACTGTACAGGCTAATGAGCTCCTTTTAGTCCATTCTGTCGTACAAAATATACTTTAAGAGTTGGGGGTGGGGTGATGGGTGTTCTTCCCAGAGTGTGTGCATGCATTACACCAACACTTCAACAATCACATCTAGCCTACCCATTGGCTGCAGGGAAAGCACACATCACTTCCTGTTGCAGACACCTTTAAGCAGCCCTCACGCAAGTGGCAACAGGGTGTTTGATCTTCCACTTCACATGGGTAATACTCTACATTCCATTATAACAGAACTGAAGAGCTGCTCGACCCTCCCATGCATCAGACAGACAAGTTCATGTTTGCCCTGGGATTCAGACAGGAAGTATTAGCAGCACAGCTTGTAAATGTCTCAGAGACCCACTGATAGTGGGCTTGATAGTAGACAGAGGGTGGTGAGGAGGGCACCGCCCCCTTAATCCCCCCTCTGGAAGTTTTCGTGTGTCAGAAACGCAATGCCATTTGAACCAGACAGCAAGCATTATTTTGACTCAGAACGTCCTTTTTAGGTCTCGCTTGGCGTTGGAGCGCGCATGCGCTCCTCGCCCTGCGAGGGCTATAGTAAACACTCTAAGAAGGGAAACTTTAATCCACCCTCCTGTGTCTCGACCATTTCCAATTGGCTCGCGTTGTGATGAATGTTTTTTTCGCGCTTTCCATTTGCTCTGCATCAAATTCGTTATCGCCCTTGCAGTTTTTGCAGTCCGCTCATCGGGACAAGCGCACGGCATCTTTGTTTATCACGCTACCTTCATGCCACATTCGCATGCAGCAGTTGTCTGTGATTCGTTGGCGCCTGGCAGATAACCTCTGTGATTGGTGGACCTTGCTTTTGCAATGGCAATCAACAAAGCACAAGGACAATCGCTGCAAGTGTGTGGACTACATTTGGAGAATCCCTGCTTCTCACATGGACAACTGTATGTGGCCAGCTCACACGTCGGAAAACCTTCTGATTTATTCCTGTACGCACCAGACGGAAAAACAAAAAATACAGTGTATCCACAAGCACTCGAATAAATAAACAGAATTAAAACAACACTTTAAAATGTTTTCCATATTAAAATGAATAAGTTTCAATAAAAATGACACAATGTAAAATTAATGTTATCATAAGAAGTTTCCTTAAATTTCCTTTCTTCTGAGATCGCAGCAACGCGTGACGGGTAAGCTAGTGTTATTATAAACCCTCAATCAATTTTCTTTTTACCTTACGGGAGGGATGCCACTTAAAATGGAAAATTAAGGGTTTCATGCGTAAGTCATAGTAGTCTCAACTGTGCTCGGAACTGTCTGAATTCAGAGGTTAAGGGGGTGGGGAAAGGGTAAGGGCTAAGACGCAAAGGGTCAACACTTCTTAGATTGTTTTGCATTCTTTTTTGCCATTTTTTTTACACAAAGTGGAAAGTACAGTGGATATCAGAGGATGAGAAAAATATATATACACAATAACTAACAGCAATTGATGAGTGACTCCTTTACATTATCAAGAGTGTGCCTAAATACGTGGTAAAAATCATGACATTGTCAAGAACTTCTAGGTGGTCCTATTGCCTTGATATGAGGAGGGACAACAGACTTACTTCCATGTACTACCCTCCAGAATAAAGGATATTTGGCAGACATTTTTCAGCATATGATGTCCTTGAGGAGGTGGAAATGTTAGTACACAATTATAGGAAGGGTCAGGCCCATCAGAATGGTGGTGTGAGCCATTATTCCCCAGGAGCCACACTTAATTTGATCTGCCTTTACTCTTGGGCATCACCCACATATTTTGGGGTCCAGAATTTAGTTTCTGGAATTGCACACAATAACTTTGAAAGTGCCTCCATTCCTATTTATTTATTTCTATTAAACACACAAGGCCAAGAATGGTGTGCAGTTAGTCCAACATCATCCTAATACCATTGGCTGATTTTCTTAGCTGGGTGGGCCTTGCACATGCACGCGTCTCCATGTGCCCACCTGTGCCTACGTCAACACATTCAGATCCTCCTTTTGCCTGTTTCGGTAAGCCGTTATCGAAAGGTGAATGGCCGGAAGAACTGAAAACAGAAACGGACCAGAGACATATACAACCTGCAGCACAGTGCTTAATTTGTAACATATTAATTGCCAGGCCCCTCCTCGGAACGCCATTGCAGCTTGTTCTACCTATATCCTGTCAGCACTGCCAATAGCAAATCCAACATAACATGTAACCATTGCATTCTTACAAGTGTGAGAATTTAGACTATTTCAGGCCACACAAAGCTATAATAATGGCATGAGAGGCTGGCATTATTTATTTTCAATGTATATTGACTTAATAAACATGCTTGTTGTTCTCATCTCAAAATTAAAGAGACAGCGCCACCATGTGGTGGGGGACTATCACTAGAGCTAGTGTTAACTATTAAGTGCTGGTGCCGCGCACCGGAAATCACAGGCACAAATTAAGCACTGCTGCAGCACCATTTCTATCTTCTACATTTTGTAATCTCTAACTATGAAGAAAAGCAGGAACTTCAAAGCAGAGACAAAACGCTTTCAACTGCAGTGTGAGTCCTTTGAACTGCACAAGTCTGCAATGCTCCTTCCTTTAATGCTTCACATTAACACCAAGAATCAAACCAGGCCCTAAATCTTCCGGACTTTGCTTCAGTTTGCTTATTCAGGCCCCACAAAAACATCTGACATGGCCGGGACCGATAAAACACAGAGTGGAGGTGCTGTGTTAGCACTGTTTAGGCAAGAATACTACACAAGAAGAAGCCGTGCCCTGCACATAGCCCTGCTCAGAAACAGTAGCCCACTTCTGTTGTGCTAGCAGTTTGTTCACTCCATGTACCATCTTAGTTGGGACTGGGAACTATGTCCAACCATTTGGCACTCATTCCACCTAAGAATTTGGCAAACATGAGGCACAACAAATTGTTTAAACGAATGTTCCTCAAAATCTCATCCACAATTTCCACTGCTTCCACTGTTATTCAAACTCTTTGTCAGTAAGTGAACCTGCAGTATACAGCTAGATTGGGCAGCCTGGAATGGAATGAAGTGATGCAGCACACATCTCCAAATCACATCTAGACAGCAACATTATTTTTATTTTCCAATACTCATCTTGAATTTTTTTTTTACATTTTCCAATAGGCACCGCAACAGCAAAGTTATTTATTTGTGGTGCATGCTTGTGCAGGAAGCAGCCAATTTATTTTCAGAGGAGAGCTCTGTCACCTGGAAATGAAAAAGATATATGCACCTATATATACATTTCAGTTAAGGTTAATGAAAATGATAAACAGTTTTGCATTTTTAGATAACTTGATCTCAAAATATAAGCTAATAATCATGCACCAAATAGCAATAGTGATTCATTAACTACATTGAACAATTATATCTATACTACTATTATAAAGAGAGAACTTGCACCTTTTGGCCAGGTAAACTCGGGAACCACAGCACCAATCACAACACCCAATACAGCGTTGGAAAGGGCAGTTGCAGCAGAAGGACATAGGCTATGCAGACGCCCACCATATACATTTAAAATGTAAAAGAACCGTGCCAGCAAAGTAGTCCCTTGTGGGCGTGTCTGCATTGTGCTGTGGGTGTGTGCTGGGGGCGTGACAATCGCTGGGGGCATTCTGTCACAAGTGTTGTTTTTTCTTCCCAGGTCTATACATTCCTGCTCCCTTTAAATAGTAATTCAGTGGAGGTCCCATTCTCTTAGAACCACCCCAAGCACAGTTATGGGCAAAAATACAACTAAAAGGCCGTGCAAAGCATTATGGGATAAGCTTAGCATAATTTTTAGCATTCATGAAAGGGTTTCAATGTTTTGGAATTTTACTCATCAGGGACATCTTGGGACGACGAGGTGAACTGCAGCTTGATGTATAATATTTTAAATGCTATTGCATTTGCCTCATCAGGGACATCTAGGGACGGCGAGGTGAACTGCAGCTTGATATATAATATTTTAAATGCTATTGCATTTGCATCATCAGGGACATCTAGGGACATGAGGTGAACTGCAGCTTGATGTGTAATATTTTAAATGCTATTGCATTTGCCTCATCAGGGACATCTAGGGACCATGAGGTGAACTGCAGCTTGATGTATAATATTTTAAATGCTATTGCATTTGCCTCTTGGGGACAACTGGGGAGAACGAGGTGAACTGCAGCTCTTTGTAGAATTGTTTGGATATGATAATATTCACTTCCCACTGCTAATCTTGTCCCATAATGGTTTGCAGGGGCTTCATCTCAAAATCATCACCTCTCTCACTGCTTGCTGGAAGCTAATTTCACTTTTGTGAAATGACTATATGCATTTTAGCATGTAGAAATGCTTGTTATTTTACCTTGAATATATGAGGCTTCTTTTTTAATAATTGGAAATATGACGGAACAAAATATTGCGGATTTATTGTACCAAGTTCGCGCCAATTCCACCCACCCCTACTTTAAATACCCCTGCACCCCATAATCATAACCCACCCTTACTCTATAAAATACCCCAACACCCTTAAACACTAATCCATCTTAACCCTATAAATATACCCTGTACCCCAAAACCCAAACCTATCCCTAAACCCTAAACATACCCCTGTACCCCAAAACCAAAACCTAGCCCTGAACCCTATAAATACCCCTGTACCTCAAAACCCAAACATACCGCTGAACCCTAAAAATACCCCTGTACACCAAAACCCAAACCTACCCCTGAACCCTAAAATACGCCTGTACCCCAAAACCCAAACCTAGCCCATAATCCTTAAAATACCCCTGTACCCCAAAACCCAAACCTACCCCTGAACCACTAAAAATACCCCTGTACCCAAAAACCCAACCCTACCCCTGAGCCCTAAAAATACCCCTATACCCCAAAACCCAAACCTAGCCCTGAACCCTAAAAATACCCCTGTACCCCATAACCTAAAACTATATCTGAACCATTAAAATACCCAAACACCCCAAAACATATACCTCAGTACCCCAAAACATATACCCCTATACCCATACTTGCCTTATCCAAACATTTTAAAAAAACATGCTTTTACCATTCATGCATTTACAACGAATTTCGTTGTAAATGTATGCGTGGTAAAAGCATATAAGATGTAATGCCATGCGTTATAATGGCATTGCGGAGGCATGGTACTTTGGTAATGAAAGTATGCAGAGTGATGGTATGCAGAAAGAAATTTGCGGAATAATGGGTGTTTACCCTCCCCCGTAAGTACATTGGTGGCACGGCGGCCCACATCTCCAGCAACATACTCATATTTTTTCACCACCAATTGGAAAAATGCACAGGTCTCTCTCATTGATGGCCAGCACCGACATACACTTTTAGACACACCTTCCGCCACAAGTTCTAGAATTGCGAACTTTAGAGATGGGGAGCTACGTTAGAATCTCGGCATCAGCTCAACATCCTGTGATTACAGGCAAATCGCTTTGTCTCCCCGTGCCTACCACAAATCAATGTGTTCTTCTGTAATGTAAATTGTGCTCATGCCATGTTGTCGAGTTTGCGCTATATAATATTGCAAGGAAAATAAAGTAGGGAAACTCGAGTTCACACACTACTGAACGCGCACTCTTAAGTGCATCAGCAGTGCACTGTAAATCGGAGCGTTTCACAGGCCTGTCACAGATAAGAAATGCTATCAAAAGGAAATCCTACGAAACAATATACTACTGGCCGGCAGCAATTCATACCCGGACAACGTCGGGACGGGCTGCTAGTTGCCTATATTTCAGTTTGCACACGCTCTAGTGATTAATTTGTCTTCTGGTACACTTCCTTCACCTTTTTCAAAAGCAAGTTATAGAATAAATATGCACATTTTACGTTGATTATTATTATCATTATGGAATGCTCTGTTGACCAATACTCACCTCAGGACCAAAGGTTATAGTACTGGAGTGCAGACTCAGGAAAACAGAGCCTACAGGCTTTCCTGCTTTCCAAGTGCGACTAACATCTCTAATCTGGGTTTACATTCTGGATATTCTAGTCCTGTTAGGTGTATCAAATGAGGACTACAAGTCCCAGAATTCAAAGGAAAAAACTCCTTAGCCTGGAGTAGCTACTCGATTCTAAACCAGGGAATGCTGATAGCTATAAGGAAACAGCACAGTGAAAAGGGCATAAGAAGCCTAGAGGGGTGGAGAAACCCAATCTCAGACTTCAGCAGCTTGTCTTTCCAATCTCATAAAGTGTTCAAGACCCCCAGACATAACACAAAAGTTTTCACCGGTGCAAAAAAATAAATCCAGGGCAAAATGTTGCTTCTTCAGATTTGGCGGATGACATTTGCACCTGGAGAAAACATTGTGCAAACTGATTCAAGGCTATTTTTCTGTTTGTGTTAAATGAGGGCATGCATTCTGACAAGTTTTCAAATGTAAAACATGGGAGCCGGTATGAGACAAAGTCATGTTGTTTGGTGGTTTATTGCAGGATTATCAAAAATAGTGCAGGAATAGTTTAATTTTTCAAAAAGGCCATTTGTGGATTAAGATCAACTAAGCTTTCAATTACACTGCTAAATGATGTATAAACAATACCTATATAAAATGTGATTTCACAATGCATCTGTAATGTGATCACTGCATCAGCATACACCGGCAAAGTCAATAAGTCTGGCTATATTGTTATTAGATGGGAAAAAACTTTAAAAAAAGTTACTTCTGACAGGTGAGAACTACTTTCGAAGACATTGGTCCTGACATTACTTTTCTGTCTATATGATGTCAGTGATTTGCGAGTATAGTTGTGTTTGTTTCATCCTTTCTTGCTGATCCAGTTAAAGTGGTTTGTATGATATGATCTTGGAGCTAGTGCTGGAGTTACACAGGACAAGGGAAAATGTTGAATGGATGTCTATGTGGGATGATATCCAAATGGGTCAGACATTGCATTGGGTGGCATGTTATATGATAAGTATTTCAGCTTGGCCTGGCCCCTGTCAATCTCATTTAGGTTGCACTTCTCCATATGAGGTAGGTTGGATGAATATATGACACTATTCCGAATGTTATTTTCCCGCATACCATTAGAACGCATTTGATATTCCGCAGATACCATTACTCCGCATTTTTTTTCTAACGATACCATCACAACTAAAATACGTTTTAGAAACGAAAAAGTACAATTATAACGAATGTAATTAGCACGAATGCTTTGGCAACGAAATTAAATTACTTTAAATTGCTTTTTTTATATGAAAATCATTAATATACTGACACTGAAACCTTCATTTAAAAATATACAGTCTAATAAATTATAAGAAACTTACATATTTGATTTTATTCCTGCATCCGATCCCTACGAAGTCACGCTGCAAAGTATACCTATTTTTTAAAACGGATTAACGCTTTCGTCAAATGTAGTGGTAAACATAAAAGAAAGACATTACACAACACACACCTTTCAAACTGCTTCACCCTTACGAATACTCTACTGCCACTCCACATCTTTTTTTACTCACTTCATCCATTTTAATTATTATGTTTTACTTCCCACATATTTATTTTTAACAAAAGAATGATTTTCATTTAGAAGGATGTGCGCCGTGAGTAGGAACCGACCAATTCATACTTCATAAATTTGGTAAGTTTCATTATCAATTTAAATTAATTATATATCTTTTTTTTTATCAACTCAAAACACTTTACATTTTCTTCGTGTAAAAGTAATATTTAATTAAAAACTATAGTAACATTTACTTCAAACCACGAGTAACATTTAAAACATGCAGCTATTTCCAAAAAAAAAGCGAGTTCGCAAGGAAGATTTTTTAACATGCATCTATATCCTTAAAAAGGGCGAGTTAGCAAATAACCATGCGGAGTATTTGTATTGCAGAGTAAGTGTATTAGAAGTGAATGTATGTGCGGAATGAAAGAATGACTTTGCGGAGTACTTCATCTAGATTTGTGCCACGTGCTGTTAGTGCTGTGTTTGCTTTCATAAGTTGCACTTACCCATTGCCTACACATGCATGGCACTTGGTTAAGCGATTGGTTGTTCCTGATAAACGTCCGTTCCCGGGTCTAGTGAACATTGAGTTTGTCAGACATGTGCAAAGTGTACTGTGCCCCAGGGCCCCAGCCTTTCAGGGTTCCCTCCGATAGAGGTATAGCTATCCTGCAGAGAACTTTTCCATTGTGCCCTTAGAATAGTTCTTGCACTGATTCTATGTAATCCCGTTGGCTGACATTGCCTTTGCATGTGGGCGATGTGTGTGAGTCCAATACAGAGTTGTAGCAGAGAAGGTGTGTTCTATAAATAGAGATGCGTCTTTGACATCACAACAGGACCTGGGATGTGTGCAATGTGAGTGTGTCACATTCACTATAGCATCTTGGTTATAGTTGGAGTAAGAGGGCCTCATGATAGGTGAAGTCACTTGAAACCCACTCTACCAACACGTGAGAAATGCTAAGCTACATGAACAGTGACTATCAGCAGTAACATGGCAGACAAGTGATAAAGGGCAACATATATATGTGACAGAGATTAATAGGTGTGATATTGATGAGGAGGTGCTGTTGTGAAATACATACTAATACACACATTAGTATCACTGTATATAATTTGCAAACACATGTCCATTTTTGTACAGCGTGCCTGTGCTTTACCAGTATTTTGGACTACAAGGGCATGCAACAGATGTATTTTTGATTATTCTTATGAAGCAATCTCAGACAGGGTCCCTATCAACGTGTATATTACTAAGGACCCCAACTCCCTTGCCTGGTCCATGGCGGGCATCGTTTTGCTGAGAAGTTTATGGAAGCTGGTAGTTGTATGATGTACCGTTGATTTAATCCACTATGGTTTAAAGCATTTTTATTGAGACAAAACAAAACATGGGGGAAAGGGGTAGGAGGTTAGGGTTACACACAATACAATAAAAGAAAAAGGGGTGCAACCCAGGAACGTTGGCGAAGAACAGTTCGGTGGTCCAGAGGAAAAGCATAGCAAATGAAAGGCAAAAAATGCAATCTGTGTAACCCCTGCGTGCCTATCCAACACCCCAAATCTGAACAAAGGAAGCCATTAGCAATCCAACAAGGCACAATCCAACCCCCCCCGTCCCCCATCCCCCCAAGAAAAGAAAAAGGGAAGGAAACAATACCCCAACTCCCCCGTCCAATGGCCCCGCACTAGGATTATCCGCCCCTAAAAGCCCGCCCCCCCCCCCCCCCCCCCCAGGATCCCGTCCCTCATTTGGTCTAGTCCGCCGGGATCACCGGTGGCGTCAGCCTAAGAAGTCTAAGGTACCTCGGGCAGGTGAGCTCCCGAAATTCGGTGGACAGCAGTGCTAGGAAGGGTTGCCACAGCTCTTCAAATTGGTCTATCTCCCCCGCCACCATAAGCGACAACTTCTCCATTCCCAACACATGCCAGAGCCTATGCAACCAACCCGTAATGGAAGGGACAGTGGCGGTGCGCCAGTGGATAAGGATGTTCTGGACCGCAGACCCCAGCGCAATTGCGATCTGCCTACCCCTGCGGGACTTCAATGGGTACATCAGGTCATTGGGGGGGCCCAGCAGGACATACGCCGGAAAGCGCGGCAGCTCTATCTCAAAGTGCTTATCCACCTCGTCCAAAACCTCCTTCCAATAAGCGGTCAACACGGGGCAATCCCAAAGAATGTGTGAGAGGGTACCCTCCTGCCCGCAGCCCCGCCAGCACCCCTTGTCAGTGTGTCTATGCATCTCATACAGTCTCTCCGGGGTGTAGTACCAATAAGTGGACACCTTAGTAAAGGTCTCCGTAAGGCCCGTATGATATGCAGAGTGCCGCGCCCGATACGCAATTTTGTCCCATTCCTTGTGGCTGTGTCCTACCCAATTCCCTGTGCCAGCGCTCCCTCCCTGGGTTATAATAGTGAAACGGCGGGGGTTGTAGGAACTTGTACAAGTCGGTAATCAGCTTAGCATCGGAGGTCCGGGTAACCAACCACCTCTCATACGGTGTAATTTGCCGAGCAGCGGTGTCACGCACCTGGGGTTGGAGGGCCCAATGCCGAACCTGCATATAGCGCAATCTGTCCAGCTCCGTCAGGCCGAAATCCTGCCGAAGTTGCTGAAAGGGAATCACGCCCTCCGGTCCGTAGATCTGGAAGAGCACCCTGCAGCCCGCAGTCACCCAATGGGAAAAAGCTCCCGGCTCCATCCCCGGGGAGAAGTCCGGGTTATCCACTATGGGTGTGAACGGCGAAGGGAAGGTGGTAAGGCCCTGAACCTTGCAGACTGCATCCCGCACCCTCAGGGGGACTCGTGTGACAAAAGAGGCGTAAAGGTTAGGGGGGCGATGCGCGTGACGCAAGAATGGAACCTCTTGTAAGGTGCGGCCCGCCACCGCCTGGTCTTGAAAAAGCCAGTGTTTGTCGGACTCCCACCTGCTCCACTCCACCAGGTATCGCAGCTGCGCCGCCTGAAAGTACTTACGGAGGTCCGGGATGCCAAGACCCCCCGCCTCCGGGGCAAGCGTGGAGAGGACCCTCTTCATCCGCAGTTTGCGGCCCTGCCAGACAAAGCGGGAGATGTCAGCCTGCGTTTGTCGTATCCAGCCCACCGGGGGTTGGAGAGGCAGGGCGCGAAAAAGATACAGTATCTGGGGCAACACCGTCATCTTAACCGCCGCGATTCGTCCCAGCCAGGACAGCAGGCCCTTGCTCCAGCGGCCAAGCTCCTCCTTGATCTTCCTGCTGAGGGAGGTGTAATTGGCCGCAACCATCTCCGGTAATGTGGGCGCTAGCAGAATCCCCAGGTATGGCACCGTGGACGAGGACCACTGCATGGGGAAGAGTCGCTGAAGGTCCCTCCTGGTATCCGCAGCCAGGGACACATCTAACGCCACCGACTTGCTCATATTCATTTTGAAGCCGGCCACACGTGCAAAGGTGTCCAACTCCTGGATACAAGCAGGCAGCGACCTCCTAGGGTCGTCCAAGGTCAACAGGACATCGTCCGCATAGAGGCTAACCGTGTGGACATACTGGCCCATCTTGACCCCAATAGCATCCGGGTTGTTGCGAATCCTCTGAGCAAACGGCTCCATGTAGAGGGCAAACAGAAGCGGCGAGAGGGGGCAGCCCTGCCTCGTGCCGCGTTCGATAGCGAATCCACGAGAGCTACACCCATTGACCCGCACCGACGCTGAAGGATGCTTATAACAGTTGAATACCATGGTGCAGAACTTATCACCGATTCCCAGTTTCCTGAGAACCAGCTCGAGATACGGCCAATGAACTCTGTCGAAGGCCTTCTCCGCATCAACTGACAACAGCATCCGCTCCCCCGGGATCCGCAAGGCCTTCTCCAGAACATGCGACACCCGCTTGGTATTGTCAACCGTCTGTCTGCCAGGTACGAAGCCAGCCTGGTCCGCCTCCACCAGTCCGGGGAGGTGCGGGCCCAGCCTGGACGCTAGAATCCCCGTATACAACTTGAGGTCGACATTTAAAAGCGAAATGGGTCGATACGAACCGCATAGGGCCCGGTCTTTCCCAGGTTTCGGGATTACCGAGACCGTAGCACTCAGGAGATCCGGTGGGATGGCTCCCGGCTCGGAGAAGGAATTAAATAGCCGAGCAAGGACAGGGGCCACAGCTGTGCAAAAGGTCTTATAAAACAGAGACGTGTACCCATCAGGGCCCGGGGCCTTACCATGCTTCAGCCGCGCTATAGCGGAAATCACCTCCTCAACATGGATATCCCGCTCCAGATGGTCCGCCTGAGCAGGATCCAGCACCGGAAGGGCCACCGACTCCAAATAGTCTTCGGCGTCCCGCGGCGAGGAGGGCTCCTCAGCATACAGCGCCTCGTAAAAGCTGCGGAAGGATTCCGCTACCTCTGCGTCCCCGGAAACGACCACCCCGTCCGTACCCACCAGTTCCTTCACGACGCTACGCTGTTGCGCGACCCGGAGCCGGTGTGCCAGGAGCTTACCACATTTGTCCCCCCCTGTGTAGAAGGCATGCTTCAAGCGCAAGGCGGCATACTCTGCCCTATCAAGATCCAGTGCCGACAGGAGTTTCCTCGCAGCCTTCAACTGCCTCCACACCCTTGGAGCCCCCGTGCGGCGGTGGACCTGTTCAAGCTCCCGGACCTGAACGGTCAGCTCGTCCCTTTTCCGTTGCCGCTCCCTATTTTCGGCTGAGGAGATGGAAATAAATTCCCCCCGGAGGACCGCCTTCAATGCCGCCCACTGTGTCGCTTGTGAAGTGTCGGTGTTGCTATTGTGAGTCAAATAATCCTGTATGACTTCCCCAATGCGTTTCACTACAGACTTTTTGTGTAAAAGGGTATCTCGAAGGCGCCACACCCCCCTAGAGGGAGAGGCCGCCGGCCACTTTAAAACGCCGGCGAATGGCGCATGGTCAGACAGGGTCAGGACCCCAATGTCCGCCGCTGTGGCGGCAGCGCGCATCGGTCCACTCACCAGGAGATAGTCCAGCCGTGAGTAGGTTCGGTGTGCGTGTGAAATGTAAGAGTAGTCCCTATCAGTGGGGTGCATGGATCGCCAAAGGTCGTGTAAGTCCATTTCCGCAATCCGGGCCTTCACCGCCTGGGATAGTTCCCCCGTCTGCGGGGAGCGCTGCGCCGACCTGTCCATCACAGAATCGAAGACAATATTAAAGTTTCCCCCCAAGATGACATGGCGGTCGGGAGAGGCAGTGACGTCCACCAACACGGAGTCCAAGAAACGTTCTTGGTGATCATTTGGGCTGTAAACGGAGCCAACCGTGAACGCTGTGCCTCCTAAGCGCATGCGATAAGCAAGAAGCCTCCCCTTCTGTTCAGCATACTTATACAAAACCTCGCCCCTAAAGGAGCTCGCTAGAAGAATGGCTACCCCCGCAGTCTTGTTCGCCGCCGAGGAGAAGAACTGGGTGGGGAACTTAGCGGAGCGCAGCCTATGGCAATCCCGGGACAATAAGTGGGTCTCCTGCAAGAGGCAAATGTCCGCCTGCGACCCCTCCAGCAACGATAAGATCGCTCTGCGCTTCACAGGGTTATTCAGACCCTTAACGTTAAGGGTCACTACCTTTAGGGACGACATTCCTCCTGGGGATCAGGAACGCTGCGCAATGGGCAAGGGATCAGCGGGTGGGGCGCGCAGGGCAGTTGCGCGGGACAAGCCAAAACAGACCAAGCGTGAGCACGGACAACATCGGACGGGACTTCCCCAACCCCAGAACAACCCTTACACCCACCCAAAACACAACCATGGCAACTAGCCAAATACAAACTTAAACACCCCATTGTCCCAGTCAAGCCCCAAAACGGGCAAGTCCGTAGAAAATAGCAAAGTGGACGTTCAGCCACTCACCTCCATCCGCTCCCCCCCGACCCCCCCGCCCCAAACCCAGCATCAAAGAAGCTGAGAGCATCTCCCCCCGGAGTGAGTGTTAGGCCGTCATGGCCACGCCGGTGGAGCAGGCCGAGTCCCTGGCTGCTGCCCTCAAAGCGTCGGCCATGTCCGCCCTGATAGTAGGGGAGTCAGGACGCCCTGCGCTGGCCGCCGATTGTCTCCTCATCGACCTCCGCCGGCTCCGTCTCTATGAGCGCCCCCACGACGGTGTAGCTCCTTCCTCCTCCGCCG
The DNA here is from genome assembly GCF_964263255.1 of Lissotriton vulgaris. Taxonomy (NCBI): domain Eukaryota; kingdom Metazoa; phylum Chordata; class Amphibia; order Caudata; family Salamandridae; genus Lissotriton; species Lissotriton vulgaris. The sequence continues at coordinate 1,487,866,277 of NC_141696.1, forward strand.
CCGTAAGCCCCAGGACTCCACAAATGTCCTGCAAGGAGCGTAGCTGATGCAGCACCCCATTCCACCGGAAGATCAGGCGGAAGGGATGTCCCCAAGAGTATGGCGTCTCGTGTTCGTGCAGAAAGTCAGTGGCAATCCTGAAGGATCTGCGTTTCTGCAGCGTGATGGCGGAGAGGTCCTGATAAAGTGCCACAGGCCGCTCCCAGAAAGTCAGGGGTTGTTTCCTGCGGGCCTCAGTCATGATGCGTTCCTTCAGCGGGAAGTCGGGCAGGAAAGCCAAGATGTCCGGTGGGGGTGCCGATGACTGGCGCTATCGGCCGACCCTGTGTGCCCTATCGCTGTGAATAGGGAAGTCCGCAGCTTCCCCCAGGATCTCCCGGAACAGGTCTTGCAGATAGCCCACCAAGTCAGCCCCTTCGTCCGCGGACGGCACACCACGCACTCGGATGTTATTCCTCCGTGACCTGTTCTCAAGGTCCTCAGAGTGGGCCTGGAGCTCGACACACTGCTCCCGGAGGCGGAGAACGTCCTGTTGAAGATGGACTATCTCTTCGTCCCGGCGCTGGGCCGCCATCTCCACCGTCTCAACGCGCTCACCGAGGCCCTCCACTTCCCTGCGCACTTCCCGGACCTCACTGGCCACTTCCCGTTTCAGCGTCTGGAAGTCCTCTTTGAGGGAGCTAAACAGTTCTTCCATAAAGGACCTCGTGACCGGTGGCTCCCCCCAGTCGCATCCGCCGAGGCCCGGGAAGACCCCGGTGACGGCTGTGTTCTGTCTCGCAGTTGCTGGGCCCTGCCAAGCATGTCCGGCAGGGTGCGGTCCCCCTTCTTCGAACCACCTCTTCCAGTCATCGCAATCGGTGCAGTCGATGAGCACAGGTTCAGCCGCCTCAGGGATGCCCAGCCACCGGCAAGCGCTCAATGTGGGGATCTCTCTGCAAGCAGAGGCGCTGCGTCACAAGCGACAAAATGGCGGATCAGTCCGGGCACCGCCGGCCGCGGGCGCCCAGCCGAGACGGCAATGGAGAGCTATAGTAGGGGGCCCCCCCATCAGCACATCTCCCAGGGAGTGAGCCCGGCAGCGGTGGCGGGCACGTACATCCGCCAGCAAAGGGCTCCGGTGGAGGCCAACAACACTGATCCCTCGGGGACAAAATGGCGGCAGAACGGCCAGGCCCGGCGACACCACCGGGGCCCCTTAGAAACACAGCTATCTGAGAAGTTCCACAGCCAGTTGCACTCTAACATACAAAAGGGCCTTAAGGTCCGACCCCAGCATTGAGTCCGCTGTACTTCGCCCTCGGGACCGGGGCCCACACAGTGCGGGGTGTCGCCGACACAAATCTGGGCGCCAAAGCACACGTCCAAAGTCCTCCGTGCCGCCGGGACCCAGCCCGCAAGGCTCCTTTATCCTCCGTCGAACGACGGGTCAGACTTCCTCCAGATCATCAGCTTTCAGCACCAGGCCCAGCCGGGGCGCCTGGACAGCACTCCGATTCGCTCCGCCTCCCAGGCTCTCCGTCGCTCCTCGAACTTAGATCAGACTTTTGAGGTACTTTCCCCTTAGGCGATTCGGGCCAAAGCGACATCAACGTGCGCGCCAGGTGCTCCGCCACACTCCTCTCACACGCTGAGCATCAGCGGGGGGAGAAAAGCGTAAGAAAAGGGCTTGAGCTTAGTCGGGCCGGAGGAGCTGCTGGAGGAAGCGTCCGCTCACCCCGCCATCTTGGCCACGCCTGATTTAATCCACTATGGAGTGGATTTTGGCTGTGATCAAACAGGTACAGCAGCGGCAGCACACGTCCAAAGTCCTCCGTGCCGCCGGGACCCAGCCCGCAAGGCTCCTTTATCCTCCGTCGAACGACGGGTCAGACTTCCTCCAGATCGTCAGCTTTCAGCACCAGGCCCAGCCGGGGCGCCTGGACTGCACTCCGATTCGCTCCGCCTCCCAGGCTCTCCGTCGCTCCTCGAACTTAGATCGGACTTTTGAGGTACTTTCCCCTTAGGCGATTCGGGCCAAAGCGACATCAACGTGCGCGCCAGGTGCTCCGCCACACTCCTCTCACACGCTGAGCATCAGCGGGGGGAGAAAAGCGTAAGAAAAGGGCTTGAGCTTAGTCGGGCGGGGGGAAGCGTCCGCTCACCCCGCCATCTTGGCCACGCCCGATTTAATCCACTATGGAGTGGATTTTGGCTGTGATCGAACAGGTACAGCAGCGGCAGGACATGTCCGATGGGCTCCATGATGGCAAAAGACGTGTAGCGGTGATTAGAGGTGAGTATTGCATTATATCTCTCACTTTCTACTGTCTCATATGAAATGAATGAATGAAATGAATGAAACTTATATAGCGCACGACTTACCCTGGGGCATCTCAGCGCTTGCTTAGGGAACCCGTCCTGGTATTCCCCTGTGAGATAACCCTGGCAGGGTATCCACAAGGTGAAAGCCAGGCATCCCGCCGCGAGGGGCCGTTGTGGAGATTAAGCAAGCTATTGCCCAGAGTCGCAGAGTGTGAACCCGTGAGTCGAGGAGGCACCGGAGCGAGAATTAACGAGTCCGTGGAATTTTGAGCCCAAGACCCGCCGAGGCGGGGAATTGAACCCTGGTCCCGGGCCGAATTCAAGCTCCAGGTCTGCCGCCTCTAACCCCTGAGCCACACTTCTCCACGAAGTGTGGAGAATATGTGGTGGCCGCCACAGTCACACCAGCTATAAAGCAACTCGTAGTTGGACTGGTGTTTCACTGGCAGTCCGAGCCTCCCACAGCCTCATTTGACCATTCCGCGGCCGCTGCAGTTGAGTCGCTGGCGGTGTCAGCGGTCTTTGCAAATGCAATCAGACCATCTCGTAATATGGGGGTCGAACAGCCGAGCTTGCTGCCGTCAGACCGCGTGTATGGCGGTCCACAGACCGCTGAACTCGTGATAAGGCCCTAAAACTATTTTCATCCAAAGACATGTTTCTCAATAAGACTCCTCTCCAAGTTCCCCACCAGGCAATAGCTCTCACATTTAATGACATGATCTGACAGGTACATGACACTCCCAAGAGCTATTACTACCTTTCCACTTCAACTCTGTATATATGTAATATATATTTATGTAACCCTAATCGCTTTAACTTTCTTAAATATATGTAATTTGTAATGAATGTGTAATTTGTAAATACGTAACCCTCACCATGAGCAACCGTAGTAGCTCTACGTATTCTCACCTACTACCATGTTACTGTAAACTCCCCGGGCCTGATTCACAGAACTAACTTAAGACACAATCCTAAACTTACTACTTTTGGTATTCACAGACGTTAGGATTTTGTCTTAAGTTTGTCTTAAGACAAACTTAAGACAAAATCCTAACGTCTGTGAATACCAAAAGTAGTAAGTTTAGGATTTTGTCTTAAGTTAGTTCTGTGAATCGGCCCCCCCATGTAAGGTTCTTTCACTCTATTGTAAAGCGCTCCGACACCTCTGGGGATTGTCCGTCCTATATAAAAACACTTACATCATTACACAAAAAATACATAAATAAACTAATTGGGTTTATTGCCACACCAGGCATGCTCAGACAGGAAGCGAACACATTCTTGCTTTTAAGGGAGAGGTCCCTACACACAACTTCGAGAGACAGAGTGACAAACGTGAAATGTTCTGAAAAGCAGTGCTGCAGGTCTCACCACTAGATGGCATTAGAAGACTAGGAAAAGAAACAGATTCAAGATGCTCGGCATGCAAGCCGTGTTCAACTTGTATATGGTGAAGCGTTTCCTGGATCTCAACTTGTTTTGCATAATTCTCACTCTGAAAGAATGCAGGCAGGATTTTGTCAAATTGGCAATGATTTTAATTTCATCACTAAACATTTTTTCTGACCTGCATTTTCAAAGGTGTCCTGCAACAACAGAAACACTGCCACATACAAAAATACTTATTTATTTTCTTAAATGTCGTTTTTTTTCTTCTATAAAGCGGAGTGGTTCCGGAAATTTGTCAGAGCATTTTCCATCAGGAGAACAAGACAGAACAGCATTTTTGTCGGATGTGTTCAGTGAGATTGAGGAGAGGGATAACCTCAAATGTCTCTCTTAAAAAGCAGTGGGCTGCAGGGTGATGGGAAGTGACCGAGTTTCATGGGCCCAAAAGTGACTGAGTGAAATCTTGTAGATTTCACTCAGCCACTTTTAGGAGGCGTTCCTGTGCCGGAACGCCCCTACCTACGCAGGAACGCCTCCTTCTGGCGCAGGGCTTTACAACGTGACGCATCTCCGAGATGCGTCATGTTGTAAGTATCCCGCACCATGGCGCATCTTTTGAGCTGCCGCTGCGTCACAAAAGTGACACAACGGCGGCATAAAAGGGGTGCAAGGGGCTTGTAAATATGCACCACAGTTTTTTCGTGAACCAGTCAATATATATATTTAAGTTTCCACTCCAAACAATGAACAAGTTTAAAGCACTTAGTGAAATAAAAAATGACAAGAAAAAACAACACATTCATAGCAAACCTGACTCGGCTCACCCAGACCCAACTACCATGTCAAGAATGCATTTTGGGGGGTAGCTTGAGGAGTACCCCTATTGTACCAGCAAAGCTATTTTTTTTTATTAATTCTTTTTATTAAACAATAGCATTCGCAAAAATCACATTGCAGAGGACACTGTCATGTAGCAAATAATACATCAGGGGTACAAGGGTAAATGAAATCACTAATTAAAGGGAACTTCACAGGGAGGAGGGGTCATCTAAAACAGCATGTCTCGGTGGCGTACAAATTTCTCCTCTGTACCGATTCCAGGGTCCCCACACCAGTGACCACTTTCAAGGCCGTCCCCTCGCGAGGTATGTCATTTTTTCCCTAAACATACACCAATCTAAGTTGTTTTCCCACATTTCCAGAGTGGGAGGCTGTTCGGCTCCCCACAGCTGGGCCATATTTCTTTCCGCTAACATGAAGCCCAAAGTAGACCATTGCGTTTGTGAGGTGTTGAGGTCGGTAGGCTCCCATATGTTTGGGAGGCATCTCCTCGCCTCGGGTATCAAAGAGACCCTAAGACCCTACGCATAGTGTCATGTATTTTGCCCCAGTGTGTGGTGATGTGTTCACATTCCCAGATAATGTGTAGAAATGTACCAGTAAGGCCACACTGCCGTCTACACAGTCCCTCATCAGACAGTCCCATGTGTACAAGTCTGGGTCCCGTGACATAGACCCTGTGCAGTACCTTAAGCTGGACCAGCCTTAGTCTAGTCGGAATGGCGACCTCCCGCGGGGAAGAGGCTGCTGTCTGCCAGTCTTCGTCATCTAGTTCTATCCCATCTTGCACCCACTTGCCTCCCAGCACCTCAAGGGGATCAGCCCTGTGATTAATCAGCTTCTTGTAAATCAAGGAGATCGTTTTTTTGGGGAGGTGACCGTCAAGAATTCTATCCTGCAGAGGTGAGGCCTGCAGGGGATCCGCATCACCAGGGAGTGCCGCATGGAGCGAATGGCGGACCTGTGCATAACGGAAATATTCAGCCTTTGATAGTGTGTATTCTGTCTGCATGTCTTCAAATGATTTAATCCTCCCCTTACCCCAAATATCTTTAATGGTGGAGATTCTGAGAAGGACCCACTTATCGAACCCCTTTGTCCTCCACAGCTTTCCTAGCTTCTCTGAATCCCAGAGCGGGGTGGCCAAGGTCAATTTATCTTTCCAACCTAGGGAACTCGTGGCGTCATGCCAGATACGAACGGCATGCTTGGTCGGCCCCGTCAAGTCCAATTTCGTCGGTTTTGAGTACAAGGCCTGCTATTTGGGAAAGTGGTTCAGTATACAGCAAACGTGCCCAACCAATAAAGTCGGGGCCGAATCCGAACTTGGCCAAGACCGCCCACAGATAGGGCCATTCAATAGTGTCAAAAGCCATGGTTGCATCAAGTGAAGCAATTACCGCTGGTTCTCGTAGAGTTTGGGCTCTGGCTATCACCCCATGTAATCTGCGCAGGTTTAAAGCCGTGTTTCTGTGGGGCATGAAGCCCGACTGGTCTGGGTGGATCAGACCACTTACAACCTTCACCAGTCTGTTCGACAGGAGCTTGGCCAGTATCTTAGGTTCAGCATTTAATAAAGAAATCGGCCTACATGAGGCACAGTTAGTTTTAACCTTAACCTCCTTATGAATAACGACCACCATAGTCACTGTTTGGTCCCTAGGCAGAGCCCCCTTGTCTCTAGACTCGACATACATTTCTTTTAAGTAAGGAGACAACTTATCAGGCTTGAGCTTATAGATTTCAATAGGGAGCCCGTTGGGGCCTCGTGCCTTCCCTGAGTTCAAGGAACGGATGTCTTAGGCGATCTCGTCCGTTGTTAATGCACTGTCCATAAATTCCCGATCCTCAGTAGAAAGCCATGGAAGCTGAAGTTCTCAGAGTAGCAGCTGATAGTCAGCTTCCGAACAAGGAGAGATCGAAGTATAAATTGACTGAAAGTGGTCCGCAAACCTGTCCACTATGTCTTGTGGGTCAGTGAGCGACAATCCCTCCTCAGTAAGGAGCGCAGGGACCAGGTGGCAAGCCCAGTCTCTTTAGTCTAGCCATGCAATAAGCCTCCCTGCCTTATCCCCAAGATCATAGAGCCTGCCTTGCTGTTCTCTGCCAAGAGCCTTGGCCCTTTCAGTTACTAGTGCTTTATAGTCATGCTGTTTGAGGCTCAAGAGATGAAGTTTGGCCTGTGTCACTCCCTGTTCCAACTCTCCCTCTAGCACACCAATTTCAGTCTCCAGGTCAACCACTTCCCTATTTTTCTCTTTCTTTGAGCCCGCTATCAATGACAGCGCCTGACCCCTGATGACCTTTTTGAAAGCCTCCCACAGGGACCGGGAAGAGGACACCGACCCCTCATTATTATTGAAATAATAATCTCGCGTCTTAATGAGGTCTTTGCAAATTTTGGGATTACATAGATGCCACGGATTGATGAGGGCCACCTTTCCCGCCGAACCCCGAGTTATGATCACGTGGACCCAAAGAGGAGAGTGGTCTGAGATGCCCCTGGCCAAGTGTGTGACTTCAGTTACATAGGATGCTTGTGCGGCGGGGACTAAACAGTAATCCAACCTGGAAAGGCTATTGTGTGCCCCGGAGTGGAATGTGTATTGTTTTTGATCATGGTGGAGCAATCTCCAGCCATCGACCATCCCTATTGCGTCCATAAAATCAGGAATCCAAAGCATCTCCCACCCCAAGTCCCGCGGGGGGGGGGGGGGGAGGGGGGGAGGGGGGGAGTCTGTCCCCCATTCCAGAAACAACTGCGTTAAAGTCACCACCCAGGATTAAGGGTCCCTCAGGAAGATTAAGTAAGAGCTTCCTCAAGTCTGCAAATTTCATGCCCTGCAACCCCGGAGGAACATAGACTCATAGGAAGATGATGTTGTGTCCCTCCCAAAGGCCCGTGACTCCAATATATCTACCCCCACCATCCTCCCACGTGGAAACAATTGCCAAAGGAAACGCCTTGCGGATCAAAATGCCCACGCCTTTGGAGCCCGACGTGAAACCTGAGTGTGCGACCAGCTTGTATCCCATTCTGTGCAGAGCTTTGCATGAATTCCCAACAAGATGTGTCTCTTGAAGTAAAGCCACGTCTGGAGCTTGCCTTTTGAGATATTGAAGGAACACACTCCACTTGATTTTATCCCCCAGCCCATTAACGTTCCAGCTCAAAATCTTCACCTCCCTACCCCCATCATCTACATAGTAGAATTGACAATCCTCCGCATGCTGCATGACCATGAGATGTATTGTGCTGATGCAAACAACAAACCACCCAACAGGTGAAACAAACTGCCCTCCCCAAAACCCCCCCACTCCGCCCACTGGGCTTCAAACTGCCCACTGAAAAATGCAGAGTGCCTGTCGCCCTGAAAATTCAAAAGAACGTATATAAAAACACTTAGGGGGTAACAGTCTGTGAGCCCTGGTCTGTGTCCCATCTTTTGTAATAGTTGGTCCTGAGGAATGTCAATTACAAAAGGAAGTGAGTCCCGGGTACGCCAAGAGCACTAGCAGAGATGTTCCACCCCCCAACCCCCAACCCCCAACCCCAACGTGCCACTCCCTTCAAAGAGGTCAAGCATTCAACTGGCTCTGTTTCAGGAAGGTTGAGTATCCCCTTTGCCGTCTTCTCCTCTGTCCGCAGGGGCCTGCGTTCCCCGGTATTCGAGCCACTCCATCACCGCCTCAGGTTGTTAAAAAAACCATGCTCGGCCCTCCGCTTCGACCCTGAGATGCGCCGGGAACAACATTGAGTATTTCATGCCTCTTTCCCTTAGATCTCGCTTCACTGACAGAAAGGATCTCCTTTGCTGCACTCTCTGCGTGAAGTCTGGTAAAAAGGAGATGATAGCATTTTCATACTTGAGTGGGGCATTGGCCCTCGAGCTCTGGAGGATAGCGTCTCTGTCTTGGTAGTTAAGGACTCGGGCCAACATCGGCCGCAGGGGAGCATCTGGTCTGGGACGGCCGCCCAGGACCCTGTGTGCCCGTTCTATGACAAAGAACTTACTGAGGCCCTTCGGTTTTAGATGCTTGAGGATGAGGTCTTCAACAAATAGGTCTGGGGCTTGCCCCTCTGACTTTTCGGGCACAACTAAGATGCTTAGATTGTTGCGGCGGAAACGGCCTTCATAATCATCCAGCTTGAGGTCGACGGATTCGCTGGATTCTTGTAGCTCTCAGACCTCTCTTTGTAGTTGTGAGATGTCCTCCACCAGGCTGGAAGCTGTGAGCTCAACTTGCTTCAACTTTTCATTAAGTTTCCCCTTATCTGCCCTGATCAAATTAATATCAATGGCCATGGAGTCCATTTTGTGCTCCAGCGAGGTTTTGACCCCTGTGATTGCATCCAATACGTCTTTCAAGGAGAGCTCAGGTTCCTCCCCAGTCGGGATTCCTTTCACCGTCTCTTCAGAGAGCCTTCCCAGTTGTGTATCTTTGATGATCGTATAACGATCCAGTTTATTGTCCTGGTCCGTTACGGGCCCTTGGCCCCAGGGCCTTTCCCTCGTTCCATATCACAAGCAGCAGTCTTTAGATGAGGGCCAGGAGAGGTTCCACCGCGAATGCACCCTCCGGGACACACCCAGTATTGGGCCGGCGGTACGGCTCCGCACCCCGGGCAGTCACTGGGGTTTAATAGTAACAGGTTTGTTCTTAATCCGCCATACAGGAGCGAACTGTAACGGTCCCAGCCCTCCACAATGTACCGCTAAGCCAGGGGACCTCCACAGGCGCCCCGCCAGAGGACTCGGACCGTTCCGCTGCGAATCCGGTAGTGTGAGGGGCTGCCGCCAGTACACCGCCCCTGCCCCCCAGCACACCGCCACTCCCAACCGACAATCGTAAGAGCACCCGGAGAGCAGGTCCACACCGCCGACCGGGCACACCCCCAGGCCAGGAGAGCAGAAAGCAGGAGGGCGGGAGAGCTCCACACACCTCAGACGTCAAGGCTGATATCGATGTTATGCCCCACTTGGGTCCAGCGCCATGATTCCATGCAGACGCGCTGCACTACTCCTCAGCAGGAGGGCAAGTCTTAGCTGTGCATGCCACTCGCACCAACGTAGACCCCAGCCTTGCCACCAACCGATCAGCGGGTCTCCTCTGGGGCTGAAGCAGGAGGGGGGAAGTCAACAGCGCCACGTGATGGGCTCCCCACCGCCTCCCGGAATCCGGCAATCGTCACCGTCGAGAGTGGTGGCACATCGGCAGCCGCCGCAGCTACAGCGCCGCCGCCACAGCTACAGCGCCGCCGCCACCTCCTACGCACCCCTCTGTATCTTGCTGTCTGAGCGCTGCAACGTCCAGCCCTGATGCGGGCCCTCCAAACCGCCGCACACCGGAATCGCACCGGCCGCAGACCCTCCGAAGGGGCGGACCGGAAGTGGTCGACTCCCGGCCGGAACCGGCACTCGACCACTCGGCCCCGGCTTCACGGCCTAAAATGGGTCCGCCTCAAACAGCAGCCTCTGTTCCGCAACGCCAGCCGCCACAGACACGGGGGCGGGCGGCCCGGTCTCTGCAACCCTCCAGGCAAAGGAGGTTGCGATTAGGACTTCAGGATGGTCCTTCAGGATAGTTGAACGGGCTCACCGACGGCGGAGCTCAGTCACTACATGGCCATTCCAGAACGCGCTTGGCCACGCCCACCAGCAAAGCTATTTTTGATCACACACAACAGGCACAGCAGGGGCAATAACAATGCAACCTTCCTTCAGATGCACACAACAGGCAAAGCACATGGACAAGGTTGTTCTGAAGACCTTGCTCCAGCTGCTGCAGTGGGGAGTGCCAGCGAGTCTGCCAGGATGGCAGTTGTAGGGTGCATCGTCTTAAATCTTTTATTTTAGACATAGGTCTCTTAGAAGAAGATTATAAATAACACTGAAATAGATAAGCACTATGGACCTGAAGAGTGGAGCCCAGAGCATAATTTGAAAAACAAACTGATGGTCTCAAAAATGGTTATTTCAAGCCACCCCTTGGCAAACCACTTCCTTTATGGGCATACCCAGCTTCCTGACTTGCTCTGCCCACTTCCTCCACTATGCATGGCATTAGTGATAGACCTGACTAGAAGGCACTGATGGCTGATGAAACCTTAAAGTGCTGGAGCATATGTCCAATATAAATATATGCGGCCGAAGTAAGTACAGAGGCGGGTCCCTGACTTTGATGAAAGTGTTACTATAGATCGGGCCCCCACACGTAACTCATGGGGCACTTTCCAGAAATTCTCTGAGAATGCGCCGCTAGAGGAAACCATCCTCTACCCCATAACGTAGCTTAGCGTGTGCGCCACAGAGATGGTCTTCAATACACTATTTTTTAGACCATCACTTTAATATTAACTCGCATAAGGTCCTGATGAAAGCCAGCCCAATAAAGAGAGCCTGGCTGAAACATGTTGACCAGTAAAGATATCGGAGTTACTAAAGACCCCCACTGATATCTGCCTCTCATTTTTAACCACTGTCAAGGGCCCAAACATTAAAATAGTCCCTTTTGTTACCTGGGTCCCTTCTGACAGTTTTTTAATTCTCACTTCACTTTCACTGCACACTCATTGCTCAAAACCTGCTGCGCTGTATCAAGGCGTTGAAGCACACCCAAGGTACACTCGGTGCCTTGCACCTTCCTTATAGCTAGTTCTCCTTGATATATACATACATACGCGGGGAAGTGAAATGGCCTCAGTACTTTTCCTCTCTCTCCACCTTGATATTTGTTTTCAACCAAACAAGATAGCCATAGAGGGAGGCAGTGATTTAACTTCACATAACATACATTTGTAAAGCGCACGTTCACCCAGGGGTATGTTGCAGCTGAATAACAGATATTTATTGTTACCCAACTCAATGGTACTCATTTTATCAACCTCAGAAGGATGAAAGGCTGAGTGGAGCCACTGGGCTTTGAATCTGTGGCCATGAGGTCAAACACAGGCCGTGACACAGCGCTCATCCAGGGGCTGTAGGGGTGGGTATGTTCTCTATGCAGGCTGTAATGCAGCCCGCATGAAGACCAGGGAACCACTTCTCCCCTGCTCCCAGAGCAGAGCTGCGCTGCGCACCCGCCTGCAACGCAGACAAACACGAACAATAAAATGATAATGACTAAGTTATTATCAATTTATCTTTCGAAAGTTGGCACTGCTATGAAGTAATGGGGCGACGCTGCCCGAATCCTGAAATACTCCAAGACATGAAGCACTTTCAATTCAATTCAATTCAAAGAGACTTTATTTGATTGCTTTTTGAGACAATCATAAAAAGTACATATAAACAATTCATTCAATAAAACTATAAAATATTATAAACAGTACATAATCACATTAAAATCTTGGCTTACAAACAATCATAGTAGTCTCCACGATTATAAAATGATAGATTTCCTGTGGCTAAGTACTTTTTTGAAAAACATGCCTATCCTCCAGACTCTGAGTACATTGTCCAGGAGCTGCAGCACAAGCAATACAGGATGGGATTGTTTCAGGCCAAGCTCCTTCAGGATCAGGATAATCCAAACTTTCCTCAGGTTACTGTAGAATTTACAGAATAAAAAGACATGTATTGTAGATTGATCCGAAAAGTTGTCACACGGGCACAATCCTAATGTTCACGACCAATCATTCATAGCTCAAAAGCTAACTAACCGGTGGAAAATATTACATCTAACATGGGTTATTAAGAACCTGTCATAGCCACCAGGTACAAACAATAAATAAGACTGAATACTGAAAGAGGGTAAAATCAATTGATTGCACTGGACGGTAGGCTTTAAACTCTCAGTTGCCAATCTAATAGAGTCCAGATGAAGCAGTCCCTGTTTTTTTAATTCCTTTCTACTAATCGACTGCATGGAGCTCGGGTTATTGTAATATTCCAAGTGGCCGAGATCAAACATAACATTTCTAATAAACCTCAGCCACGGGATCAATAACGCTCCTTCAAGTTTTATGCTACCTGCTAAAACATCCTGGTTTAACTTGGTTTCAGGTTTCGTCCATATTCTGGCCATAGGAGAATTGGCTCCATTTTTATCAAGTCTGAAATAAAAGACAGACCTAGCTCTGAGTGACAAACATATGCGGATGTGCTACTAGGAACAGCTAGAATATATCTCAGGAAGATGTTCTCCACCGTTTGGAGCGACTGAGTCTCCACAAAACTCCAAACTGCCGCTCCATACATGGCTGCAGAGATGCATTATGCTTTGTAAATCTGTATAAGTTCCCGCGGGGGTCTTTTCCCTAGTTTCCTCGCAACGTTTACAAGGGCCATTGTGGATGAAGCACTTCTAGACAGGATTGATTGCAAATTCTGTTAATTGAGGATTGAATTCATCTCGGAACTGCGTGTACCAGTGGGGTAATTAAGCGAGTGAGTTCCTACATACAAGGGATTAATTTTCAAAAAAATAAGTTGCAGGGCGCTTGTTACGGGGTCACTGCAGCTTGCTCCACCCATTGCCCCTGCCAGTGATGCCAGTGACAGCAACAACACAACTACTAACCATCACACTCCTATGAGTTTTACAGCCCCTAAAGCTAGAAGAATGGCTTGGGTGGCAGGTATTAGTTGTTTTCAATGTGTACTAAATTAATAAACAACTGCTGTTGTGCTCATCTCTAAAATAGACAGACAGTGCCACCTTGTGGCAACTGTCATAAGCCCTGGTGTTGACAAATAAGTGCGGGCACCAGAAACCACCAGCTCAAATTAAGCACTGCTACACAAACTATTCCAGAACAGACACACTCCTACCCACATTAGCCCCATTCAGCATCCACAGGCCCACATGGTAAAAGATCACCATAAAGGCATAAAGGATTTTGAAGAATACTACTGACAGCAATACTCCAAACACGCAAACCTAGAAACAACCAAACTGAAAGGTTTTTTTGTGGTACCTGTTGGTAAGGTGCCTGTTGTCATCCAAAAGGGATCTCTTCAAGGAGGAGATAGATATGGAGGAACAGACTGCAGAATTGAAAGACCTTCAGATTGGTAAAACATCTGAATCCAACAGTCTCTAGGTATAATGTTTCAAATATCTAGTTTCAGCCATGATACCACCCATTGCGGCAATGCCAACAGAGGATAAGAGTGACGGGGCACATGGCCTAGACTTCCAAATAGCAGACATAGCAGTCATACACACATTGGTTTGACCACAAACGCTGCATTTGTGTCAAGGCTTACATCACTGCCATGGTGATGGCTACCAGCCTTCTAAGATTGACCGAATCGCTGGTGCTGAGCTACTCCACGCATCAAAATATTCAGCACCTGCACAATGCCCCAGCCTTGTTGAACCATCTGGAATGCTCCCGTCTTTTGTTGCTGGATCTTGAGAAGGCCTTTGACTCACTGTAAAGTGACTACTTAACATTGGGCTTAGGTTATGTTCGACTTCTATACACAGACTTGGTGACTAGCGTCTGTGGTGTGGTTGTGAGGTCTGAGGCCTTCCCGTAATTGAGACTTTGGTGGAATGGGTCTGCATCGACGCTCTCATATGGGGTTTTTAATGGGTGCCTGCAGTAGAGCGTAGGGTCTTTTTATAGGTAGACAATTTGCTGTTATTCCTTCAGAGGCCGGGAGAGTCTGAGCCTAGGGATTCTAACATTCAGAAAATATACTGCCCTATGCCTGAACCTGGTAAAAACTATGGTGTACCCATTGGGCCTGGAGGCACCTAACCTCCAGAGGGCTTAAGCAAGTTTCCAATATTTGGGTGTTACACTACCAGGTAGGAGGCTTGCGCAGGGAAACGGCTGGCTCCCATGATTGTGCGGCTGCAGAGTGACCTTGCCTTCTGGTTCCCACTTCCACTATTATTGATGCGGTGCGCTGTCATCTTTAACATATTCTCATTACCAAGGCTTCTATAACAGTTACAGAATTACCTATGTGGTATTCAGCGCCACTTATTTACCCGTATCAACACACTGTTCTCTTCTTTTCTGTGGACTATCTGAAGGCTACCAGTCTCATTATGACGGTGGCATAGGGGCGGCAGATGTCTCAACATATGCAGATCATCTGATAATTGTAAACTAATGGCTGTGCCACAATCAGAAGGTTCCTACAATTGTCACTGAAACATGGAGGATGGGAGTTACCCACTACACCTCTATACAGCAAAGGGAGGACGCTGCACCTGCAGCCATGGCCGGGGACGCTGAGGGATATATGGTGGCATGGCTGTCTCCCCAGCAAGACACCTGTTTAGGTGGGCACCTCCCTCAGAGATGTCTGTGCCTTTTGGAGTTTTCATATTTGGGATGCTATTGGCATTAGCTATTCGCATATATTAGTTGGGGGATGTCATGACCTGCAATGCAACATGCTCCTTTGCACACCTTCAAGTTGCATACTGCATGCACAAACAAGAATTCTACCACAATAACAAATTATCATATGCTCTCCTCCCACACATCAGTAACCTCCCTGACTTTGACCAGCTGGAGGCTAAGTAAAAATACCAAGAACCCAGATATCGAACTTTTTTGCATAAAACAAAAAACACAAATATCATCAAAAATCTGAAAGAAAGAAATACAAAATATCTCCAACACAAAAATATAAATGAAACATGACCCAAGCTATGAAAACAAAAACTATTGTAAGATTAAATATCACTAACATTCAATATAAAACAATATATGTACATATATTAATTGTGAACATATTAAACAAATATTAATTAAACATTTACAAATACCAACAAAAAGCATAATTAGCATTTGTCACATAAGGTTCCTAGAATTAAAAAAAAATACTGTTACTAACCCTGCAACTAATTAAAATGAAAACAGTTACCAAATTAAAACACGTTCCCAAAAAAAAGGAAACAAAAAAGTGAAACAAATTACATAAGAAAAAGCCACCACTGCTGGAAAGTGTCACTCTCCCAGACTGAAACTATAGCCAAAGAGGCTGCAACATTCTTAAAAAAACATAAAACTAATAGAATTACAAAGAAAGTACGTATTACTTCGTACTAAAACATAACTGAATAGTTTATACAATAATAATTTGTTTTTTATTATACACAAAAAAACTAACAATTATTTGAAAAAGCCATCTTCAAAACCAGACTGCAAAAAATAGCACAAAAGAACACAAAAAGAAGGCCAACCCCCAAAATTGTAGACAATCATATTGCAACATAAATGAAATGAAATGTAAATATAATAAATACAAATTAAAAATGAAGTATCACCTCTAAAATAAATTAATGCCAAACGTTTTTTAATATAAAAATAGCCAATTTAAAACACAGAAAAAAATGTAATGCAATGTAAAATGCTAAAACACTTCTACTTCTCAATAGTAACATTAAAAAAAGAAGAGTAACAAAAAAAGAAAAAGAACAACCCTCCAACAACCACAAAATCTGCCAATTCAGATAAGCAAGAAATACCAAAAATGTAAGTCAATTATGTGAAACATGTTATAAAAATAGTAATTTTAATGATTTACACATAAAAATACAATATTTTAATAACTGTGTAATCCACAGATTTAATGTCAGAAACTGCAATATATCAGTTCACAAAAGAGGAAGCTGCTATTAAGATACAGGGGATACACCCATAGTAAAGAAAGCACTTCTAGTGAAAAAATGCATTAAAAGAAAATATTGCTCCAGTATGGGCTATGATATTGTTACAAGTGTAAGGGAACACAATCACTGTCCTAATGTGACAGAAATTCAAGATAGGCACATCCTACCGGACTGAAGAGAAGCAAGTACAAGTTTACAAGTTCCTGAAGAAGAAACAGGTCAAGTCACTGCACTTTCACAATACAACAGATGGATAATGGATCATACATTTAAATCATGCCCACCACCATTCACAAAAATATACACTATCCATAGACAATATCATATTACAAATGTTCCTCTAATATATGCCAACCTATAACAATTCTGTAACACCAATCAAACGAAAAAACATATTTACAACCCCATAAAAAATTATGATTGATTTTGAACAATTCTAAAAGTGGCCCACACTCAGCAATACAATCGTGCTACTACAATTTTAAGCAAAGTATATCAGGACACCTACAAAAATCAAAATTGAGTACATAATGTGCCATAAATGCAGAATTTGTATATGATGTAAAAAAAATTATAGCATTAGCCTATGTCACTGTCACAGAAATAAACAAACACTATGACATTTTGATAGACTGCCCCAGGCCCTGATGGCATCCCTGTGGACCTTTTCAAACATAATATTACTTTCTGCGGACCCATTTTAACGAAAGTCATTATTGCCTGTATCTCCACAAGCTTAGTCCTAACTGGAGTGAATTGATTCTGGTTACGATTTTTAAAAGGGGGATAGGCAAAACCAGTGTGTTACCGGTCTATCTCACTTTTAGACTCTACGGTGAAAATAATTGGAAGAGTATTCCTTTTTAGATTGCAGGACTGGACAGATAATTATTCTATTATCAGTAATTTACAATATGGGTTCCGTAAGGGCTTGGGCACTATAGATCAGTGCCTAAATTTAGAATTAACTATTGCCAAATATACTAAGGCAAAAAAGGGCCCTCTCTACCTGGCCTTTGTGGATTTGTTCGCGGCCTTTGACTGTGTCATCCATAAAAAATGATGGCCGATTTTGGAGAGGTTGGGCATGGAACCATCCCTGGTCTCATTAATGAGACAATTTTATAACGGGGCAAGGGGTCAGTGCACTGATTCCTTTACTGTCGGCAGAAGTGTAAGGCAGGTCTGCATCCTGACACCCTTTCTTTTTACCTTGTATATTAATAATTGGTTCTGAGAGACGAGTGCCAGGACCTCCCGGCGGTAGGGAAGCGCTCACTTCCTGTGCCCATGTATGCGGATGATGCAGTGTTTATGGCCCAGACTCCGAGTAGTCTCCAGAAGGTATTATCTAGTTTTGTGAACTTTATGTCCAACTTGGGCCCTACAGTAAACGCCTACAAAACACTCAGTTTAAAATATGGACCGGAGAGCAAAAAGTGTTGCCCGTTCTTCTTAGAGAAGAATTGTCTAGACTATGCTAATACCTTTTCATACTTGGGGGTCTTATTTGATCTTACTGGCACGTGGACACAGGCTGTTAATCTAAGGAGACTGTTATTCTCAAAGTCACTGGCTGCCCTGGTTAATTTTAGCAAGAAATTGGGCAGACGCCCTCCCTCAGAACTACTTCAAATTTACAAGGC
The DNA here is from genome assembly GCF_964263255.1 of Lissotriton vulgaris. NCBI lineage: Eukaryota > Metazoa > Chordata > Amphibia > Caudata > Salamandridae > Lissotriton > Lissotriton vulgaris. The sequence continues at coordinate 1,487,884,042 of NC_141696.1, forward strand.
TAAATGTGTGGCAACAGCGACCTATGGAGCGGGTATTTGGGGACATGTAGATGTGAGATCTTTACAGAGGGCCAAAACAGATTTCTTAGATGCTTGCTTGCTGTCCTGGTTAGTGTCTCTACTTTCAATTGCCACTCGGAGCTAGGTATATCTTGTATAGTGGAGGTCATTGCCAATCAACCAATTCTCCTCTGGCATCATATTTGGGCTTAGAGAAGACCATTTTAAATCGTCAAATGATTACTGATTGCTGTGGGTTTAGATGGGGTATCACATATAATTTGGATCAGGTATGTCAAGGAATTCTTTTGTAAATTAGGACATCAAGAACATTTTGATAACCCCAATACCTTGACTATAGAAAATAGGAAAGTTTTTAAATGTAGCTGTTTGCAGTATCTAGAAAATATTAGATTAAATACAGAGATATCAAAAATCTCTGTTCTGGCTCACCAAAACATCCTGACTACTTTTAAGATGCAGTCATATTTAACTTTTGTATCCTCTGACTTTGAAAGATTTTTATTAACACGTTTCAGGATGGTCATTGTCCATAGGTCGCTTAGTTTTCCAGCAATTAATGATTGGTCTAGGCAGCTGTCTAATTGCCCATGCGATGATTTGTCAGCACAATCCACCATGCATGTTTTATTCTTTTGTAAATTTTATGCAGTCCAGAGGAAAAGGTAGATTCTTCCGCTTCTTAGAACACTAGGCCTGCAGCAATGCCGTCCTGCATTCATAGTCATGCAATCCCTTGGGGAAGAAATTGTAATTTTATCTGTTTCGTTGTTTTAAAAGTCTTTTTTAAGCATAGAAAAACTATCCTGATGTAAGATTTTTCACTGTATAACTTATCCTAAAATTTTGTGGTTTCTTATCTTTCAGTAACATGTGATTTTATTGTTTTAGAAATATGCTTTTATGATTATTTTATAATTAAATAAAGCTTAACTGACTGACTGATAGACTCCCCATACTACGAAAGAAACTAAAACAAACTCTCACCACTAATGGACTATTTTGAAGACACTTGGGTTGGAACCCCCCATCGATCAGGGCGCAGGTGCCAATTTAGCCCCCAGGCCATATTTCTCCCTCCATTTAAGTCTAATATAGGCCTTTAACATGGTGGGATGTCTATGACAGCACCATCTCATAAGTAGCAAAACTAAGGGTGGCATAATTCTTTCCAAGTAACACTTGGAGGAAGCCAACCTATGCTATATCAAATTCTAGAAATACTCAAAAATGCACAAAGCTACCAGAGCTAAGACTAAAACAATTCCTAACAGCTTGAACTAAAGAGATCCAAACAACCTAAACAAATACACAAAATGCTAGCAAGCAAAGTGCATATGTTTATCAATCCCAAAGACCTACCCTACCTAGAAACAATAGCTAGAACATTCCTGTAAAAATATCACAAGAAAATATCTCAAAATAAAACATGTCTTAAAAAATGTAAATAACAACAATCTAAATAATCAAATATGGCTTCATATTTATCTCTCTGAAAAACAAAATATTGCAAATTAGAATTGAATAATACAGAATTATCAAATCAAACTATAATAATTATTTATAAAAAATAATTTCCCAACCTAAACCAATAACCATATGATAATATACAGCACACATAGGTCAAAGCAATACATAATATAAAAATATAAAATAACACATAATTATGGAATAGCAAAATATGTATAAACATAACACATTAATTCAATCCCACCTCACAAATAAATATTATATAAAAAAACAATTTTGTAACTGTCATTTTCTGACTGAAATTTTCCATACATAATATGACATCCCTAAAATACATATTCCATTATAACTGTGTTCAAAATATTGCAGACAAATGCAAAATTACAGATACAGTACTAGCCAAATAGTGCCACATGTCATATAATGCAGGCGGCCAAGAAAACTGCAACATGATTTAACCAGGGCAACTTTGGTTTCTGGAATGTTTAAAGCTAGCAACTGTTAAGAGACACTTAATCTAGAATGGTGCATTTACCTGGGAAAACGTTCACCAACTTTGAAGGAAAGATTAAACACAATGAATACATGGGGAGTTTCTTCAACAGAAGTCTGCGTATTAAATGACTGAGAGACTCTTGTGAGTAAATATTTTGAGTGGGGATGTACAGGTCTGGAGAACATTGTGGATAGATAAACAAGAATTGCCGAATGTTCATCAACAATCATGCTTTCCATGCTCTTTTAAGAGTGGTTGACTGTTGTTATCGAACTGAAGCCATTGTAGAAAAAAAAATGTTTTTAAATATCTTTTTATTATAATAACACAAAGAGAAATATTTGCATTGGGTATACAATAGCTGACATAATTGTAAGGGTTTTAGTTGTCATTCATAGAAATCATCAATTACCAATCATACGGAACTTGGGATCACGCGGATTCCGGTGATTCTACGTCCCTCTGTAGCCTCGGGGGTGTACACAGGTCGCCTCGATAACTATTCCATGCTCCCCATACCTTCCCCACCTTTAGCAAAATATTTAAAGGGATATCTACTCAACAGCCGGGAGCAGAGGAGTAAAGACCACCAAGTGTCTTGCCCAGAAGAACTATGTGCTGTTTTTATTGCCAGACCAATGGTCACTCTGCTTCTTCAAAACTTTTTAAGGTTTCTTAGATTTACGATAACCAATGACTGTGGTATGTCAGGAAGCAAAACAACATTCTAATGAAAAATCATATGTCTTCAAGTGGAAGAGGTTTTGCATTTGGTGCATTTAAAATGACTTTCAGCTTTCCACATGTCAAGAAAATGTGGTAATTTCTTACTTACTTCACTTAGCAAGTTCTGGCCTTCAGTTTTCTTCCATTAATATACACCTTGCTGATCTAACTGATTATAGGAAATCTCCTTCACAAACCTCCTTCTTTAGAAATGCCTGTGGCTGAAGATTTCTTAGAAGATATCAAGAAACTATTCTCTCCTATTAATTATCTTTTCCACCTTGGGAACGTAACATTGTACTATCTAAATGAATGGATCGCACCCTTTGAACCCAAACACAAAGCTTCCTTACAACACCTTACTTGGAAAGACGTCTTATTAGTTCCTATTACATATACATGCAGACAGCAACATTCAAGCCTTATGCACTACTGAACCGTAGGCCAGATCTACAACGCATTTTACCGGTCACAAACAGCCCTAGGGGCCGTTTTCGACCGGTAAAATGCATTTTCCTACGTACCAACCCTATTTTGAGAGTCAGTAACCGATAATCAACTCGCAAAATAGGGTTTGCAATTCGCTATTAGGAAGGGGCATGTAAAGGGCGTCCTTCCTAATAGCGAGTCGCACTGGTCTGTACGAATTTTTGCGACTGGGAATGCAGTCACAAAACAATTGCAGATTACCACCAATTTCAAATTTGTGGTAAGCCATTCGGAAACGGAAAGGGGTTCCCAAGGGAGGCCTTTCCCTTTGTGAATGGGGGCGCCAACATTTTTTCAGAGCAGGCAGTGGTACCACGTACCCCTGCCCACTCTAAAAAAAGGAAACAAAACTTCATTTTCATTTCTGAAATGCATCCCATTTTCCTATAAGGAAAACAGGCTGCAGTTTTTTTAAACTGTTTAATTTAAAAAGCAGTCACAGTAATTGTAGTCTGCTGACCTCAGCTGGCCACCATCCCTGCGAGTGCCGGCAATTCCCAATGGGTCACAAATTGTGACCTGCCTCATGAATATTAATAAGGCAGGTCCCTTGCAACCCATTTGGGAATCGCAAACAGTGTCTGAGACACTGTTGTACATCACGTTTTGCGATCGTGCACGCAGCCCCACATATGGTATTCTACATTGATAGAGTAATAAATCCATCGACTCCAGCTGCAAAAATCCCATCTCTGCCCTCAGTAGTTTTTAAAGGAGTTTTAAATTAAAAAACAAAGGGAGTAAGACAGTTAGGTAGTCCTTTTATAAATTATGGTCTAGTAAGGGCAGGTTCGCCATTAACAAAACAGTTAATTTCTAAATGGATAGTTTCTTACAGATTACTTTTCTATCAGTTAGCTAGAAAGCCCCTACCTAGTAGCCCAAAAGCACATTCCAGATGGGGTAAACAGCTAGTAAAGCCCTTCTCAGAAAGTTCCTATCTTAGAGATTTAAAAGGCCGAGACCTGGAAGCCTTCACTAGACATTACTGTTTAGTTTCAGACTCAAGAACATATACTCATGTAGGGCAGGCTTATTTGAAGACTCTTTTTGAGTCACTGTGAGAGCTTTTCTAATTCTCGTCCCCATTAATTGTGAGATGGGCTTGCTATTTGATTCCATGTTTAGGACTACTGATGAGGATCCCCTGGAAAATAGAGAAACATTACTCACTTGTAATCCTAGTTCTTTTCCAGTGAAATACTCATGATAGTTATAAACAACCCTCCTGTCTCCCTTGACAAGAAATATTATAGCTATCATCAATCTTCACCCAGGATTCTCTGTAAAAATGACATGACCTACCTGTCACTGAAGAGGCATGATGAGATACAGGGTGTACTGTGAGGCAGTTAAAGGCACAGCACCAGTTCTTCTCCCCTATGTTTGCATTGCAGCCTGTGGGCTAACACTGTTTTTTTTCAAGAGGTTTGTTAAAGATTTTGAATGGTCATTTATTCTATTAATGACTATATTTTATGTAATTGTCTTCTTTTCCAAAATAAAAATTAAATTTGGTCATTTTTAGCCTTTTTATAGACAGCAAACATATATTTAATGTACGATGCTGCAAAAGTATTTATACATACATTAAAAGTGGTGTGGTGTGGGATTCGTGTGCATGGGCGGAACTATTCAGTGCTTACAAGTATTGACGAGGATCCCCTGAAAGAGAAATTAATGTTTTCCAAGATGGGTGAAATAAGGTTGTGACAGTATGTGCCTGTGATGAGTTGTGCTGACATTTTGAAAAAAATTGCAGCTATATCAGAAGAATTTTTGCATTCAAGATGAGATTGCTCTGAGTTTGGGGGTCCATTGGACCGCCACCCCCATTGTGGCAGTTCACCCGCCTTATTAGGAATACGGAGGTGCGACCACCACAGGACCACTGCTACCACTGGTATCCTTGATCCTGTGGTAGTGGTGCAGTGGCCAGAGGCCATAATATGTTGGCAGTGCAGCTGCTGCATCGGCAAACAAGTTATGAGTTTCCTCACCGTCACAGTTCTCATGCCGGTGAGCCCGCCATAAAAAATGGAGCAATGAGGATACAAAGGAGGTCCTACAGGGCCCCCTGGTGCCTAAAAGCCGTGGGAATGTGTTCAGGGGGGGCATATGGTGTGCCCCCTTGTCTGCCTGCACGCCACATTCGTGCACAGCCCTAATAGTCGTGCAGGAACTTGCTTTGGCGCTCCCATTGTGGTACCTTTCTAAGGCTCACTGCCTGGGACTGCCAAGCAATGCCTGCCAGACCAGAAGAAAACTCCTAATCTGGCAGGCGGTGTCAGTACGGCTTTGGTGGTGTGGCAGCGGGGCAGTGGAGTGGCGGCCCACTCCCACACTGCCAAACTTGTAAGGCGGCCCTAAGACTACTGGAATGTGGTGATCAGAGTCAGAGCCTACCAGAATTTTCCTTAGCAGTTTTAGGTGCCAGAAGCAGACACAGTTTACTCTGGACACCAAGAGTTTAAGGGAGAGATTGGAGTCTGGGTAGACACCCAGATTGCATACCACTTTGGAAGCAGTTGGGGGCGGGTACTTTCCAATCACTTCTTGTCAAGTAGAGGGATTCCAATTGGTTTGATTTGATTTGCAAGATGATGTCCTTTTTGGTGATGAGGAACTACGTTTTTGCCGAGTTAAGATTTAGAAACGGTGTAGCCATCAGTGATGAACGGTGATAAAAACACAGAAAAGGGAATTCTTTTCTGGGCTTGACTGAGAGGTTTGTGTAGTGGAAAGCGAGCATATCGACTGCGCGGCATCCACGTAAATGTAAAGAAGGACGCCCATTGAGTGGCGGAGATGGCCCAATGGTGTCATCAAGATATTACATAAAAGAGTTGAGAGGTTTGAGCCCTGTGGGACACCATATCAGACTTAAATGAAGGGAGAAAGGTGACCAGGGGGCTGAGCGGTGACGAAGAACCAAATCCATGTAAGAGACAGGTGGTCACGCGGAAGATCCTTGACCTGGGTGGGGAGAAGGGAATGGTTCATGGTTCGAAGGCCACTATCATGTCGAGAAGGACTAATAAGCCAGTGCGCCCTCTGTGGACCAGTCGTTGTTGCTCGTTGAATAAAGACGTTACAACTAGTTGTGCGCTTTGCTCTTGTGTTAATGATTAACCAGAAAAAATGACCTCGCGTGTGGATCGTTTAAAGATTACCTTAATAAAATGACCTCGACATATTGATTAATTGATAATTTTTTTCCATATCAATATACAAATTAGCAAATTTAACATAGGTAAAATCAATGTAAGAGCAAGTAGCAACATACACACAAAAGCAATACAACTATGTCCAGGTCAGGACATTGGCATACGTGAGAACAGTGAAACGTGTACCAACATCCTTTGTAATGAAAAGTTGTCAAATCATTATCTTTCAGGCACATTCGAGAGATAAGTCCCAGTTCCTACTTTTTTAGCAGCTGTAATACGGTTACATTCTTTCATACCATGGACCATATGTGTTTCTTACCATCAAACTCACAGGATAAATGGCTGAAAGACACAGACGCCTTCCTGCTGCCCAGAGGCCGAGACCGAATAAAATTGAGCCATGTTTATCGATTTGCCTACAAAAACCTGTCTCTTGAAAGAAATCAATTCCCCTCTCGGGGACTGGCCCCTGCCATACTGACTGTTTCACCCACTTAACAAGGATGAGGCCAGTGCTTAATTTGAGTTGGTGGTTTCCAGTGCTCTGCACTGGCACTTAATTGCCAGCACCTGCACTTATGACAGTTTGCTACATGGTGGCGCTGTTTGTCTGATTTAGAGTGAGCATGACAACAGTTGTTTACTAATTCAATTTTTTTTTTAAATGACTATTACCTGCTGTCCATGCTAATCGTATAGCTTTGGGGTCCTAAAATACTCTGAATTGTCAGGGGTTTGATGGTTAGTAGCTGGTTTGGTTCTGTCATTGGCAGCGCTGGCAGGGGCAAAGGATAGTGCAAGTTTCAGTGGGCTCCTGATGAGGGCCAGGCACTTATTTTTATAAATTGAGCACTGGATGAGGCTTTAATTGGCTTTTATGTTCTGTTCTTCTATAACAAGCCATTGCCAGACCCATACATGCCGCCAACATTTTAGAAGAGTAAAGAGGCCATTAAAAAAAATTACTCTCTTTGACTTCTACTGGAGCAGAGGCAGGTTCAGGCGAGAGACAGACAAAATAAAGTCATTTTTAACTTAAAGAAATCTAAAGTTAACCGTCTAAATCAGGTCTATTGGCGAGTCTTCCCTACACATGTGTTTTCTTCAAACTATCCTTAAACAGGATGATAATCATGTCTGTAAAAAATATGTGCACCATCATTTTTCTACGCTCGGCCCAAAAGATTCAATGTAAAAACTTTTTCTTATCTTTCTACAGCCAAACAAATATGTTTTTTCTTTGTTTCCATTGCTTAATAACACCCACAAAAAACCATGGTTCTTATTGGGTTGTTTTGAAATTGCTGCAGCCACCAGCTACTCCTTTCTGTTCCTCATCAGCCTTCTGAGAGACAGAGAGTTGTGAAACCTCCACAAACCGATGCAACTTCTGACCACAAAGCCCTTAGAGTAGGCTGTTCGCAGAAAGAGAAATGCACATTTAGCAGAATACCTCTGCATAAAGAGAAAGGCACATTTAGCACTATACCTCTGCATAAAGAGAAAGGCAAATTTAGCCGTATACCTTTCCAGAAAGAGAAATGCACATTTAGCAGTATACCTCTGCAGAAAGAGAAATGCACATTTAGCAGTATACCGCTGTATAAAGAGAAATGGGCATTTAGCAATACACCTCTGTATAAAGAGAAATGTGTATTTAGCAGTATACCTCTGCAAGAAGAGAAAGGCACATTTAGCAGTATACCTTTGCAGAAAGAGAAATGCACATTTAGCAGTATACTTTTGCATAAAGAGAAATGCTTGTTTAGTATACCTTTACAGACAGAGAAATGCACGTTTAGCAGTATACCTTTGCAGAAAGAGAAATGCACATTTAGCAGTATACTTTTGCATAAAGAGAAATGCTTGTTTAGTATACCTTTACAGACAGAGAAATGCACGTTTAGCAGTATACCTTTGCAGAAAGCGAAATGCACATTTAGCAGTATACCTCTGCATACAGAGAAATGTGCATTTAGAAGTACACCTCTGCAGAAAGAGAAATGCACATGTAGCAGTATACCTCTGTAAAAAGAGAAATGTGCATTTAGCAATACACCTCTGTATTAAGAGAAATGTGTATTTAGCAGTATACCTCTGCAAAAAGAGAAAGGCACATTTAGCAGTATACCTTTGCAGAAAGAGAAATGCACATTTAGCAGTATACCTCTGCAGAAAGAGAAATGCACATTTAGCAGTATACCGCTGTATAAAGAGAAATGGGCATTTAGCAATACAGCTCTGTATAAAGAGAAATGTGGATTTAGCAGTATACCTCTGCAAAAAGAGAAAGGCACATTTAGCAGTATACCTTTGCAGAAAGAGAAATGCACATTTAGCCGTATACCTTTCCAGAAAGAGAAATGCACATTTAGCAGTATACCTCTGCAGAAAGAGAAATGCACATTTAGCAGTATACCGCTGTATAAAGAGAAATGTGCATTTAGCAATACACCTCTGCAGAAAAAGAAATGCGCATTTAGCAGTATACCTCTGCAGAAAGAGAAATGCGCATTTAGCAGTATACCTCTGTATAAGAGAAATGTGCATTTAGCAATATACCTCTGTATAAAGAGAAATGCGCATTTAGCAGTATACCTTTCCAGAAAGAGAAATGCACATTTAGCAGTATACCGCTGTATAAATAGAAATGTGCATTTAGCAATACACCTCTGTATAAAGAGAAGTGCGTATTTAGCAGTATACCACTGCAGAAAGAGAAATGCGCATTTAGCAGTATACATCTGCAGAAAGAGAAATGCGCATTTAGCAGTATACCTCTGTATAAAGAGAAATGTGCATTTAGCAATATACCTTTGTATAAAGAGAAATGCGCATTTAGCAGTATACCTCTGTATAAAGAGATTCCAACCGTGTAGTAATTGCTATTAGGAAATCACAAATAGGAAATGCTATTGCATTCCCACCTATGGGCCAAATAGGAAATGGTTTGCATTTCCTTAATTGCGAATATGACATCATAATTTAGGAAATATAAACCCAAGGATGCCTCTGGGCTTAAGGCCCCTGAATGCACCCTCAAATTCGTGGTGCACATGTAAGTGCACAAATGCTCAATTTTGCACATGGTTACCATTGACTTTGAGTCAATGGTAATAGCATTTCCTATATACTATCCACAGAGAGATGCTGACTCACGATGCGGTAACTGATGCTTATCAAGGTGTCCACGCTTTCTTGACTCAAATGGCCCTATAAGGACTTCCAAGCAGCCCAGGAAATATAAGGGCCCAATAAGATATAGCGACGTACCACCAACCGGGAAACTGTATGGTTGGAGATGATGATGGGTGATATACTGGAGAAAACAACACGATAAATCATTACTCCCTGATGAAGTCCACAGGCAGTGGACGAAATGCGTTGGCTGTTTTAATGGAATTCCTGTGAAAAATATAGAATATATTGGATACAATATGGTTGGAATGTACTAATTGACTGTGGAAACTTGTATTTGCAGTGCATTTGTGAATGACATTTCCTATATGCCCAATTTGCATTTAGGAAATGCTTTGTACGTGTGATTTAGGACTCACAAATAGGTGCTCCCTATTTGCGTTTACTAAATCGCAGTCAAAATTTGTCATTTCTACTTGGTAGAAATCGCAAATCGCGACCAGTTTTTGCCCTTTGTACATACGTAAAGGCTGTTTTGCATTTCTTAATGCGACAAAATTGGGATTCAGCCTGTTCAGAAATGCAAACAGCTTTCATACAACTTGCCCTTAATGCCTAAGTCCCATCTCTTTCCAAGCAAATGTTTGCCTAGGGATAGGAATCCGCAATCGCAGGATAAGTGTCACACCTTCACACTTTTCCTCTGACATGTTTTTGCAGGTCAAACCTGATGACATTTATTGGGGAGACAAGGTCTGGAAAAATGAAAAACATGCAGAATTTGGTGTGTAACTTCATGTTATGCCTAATTTACAACCTGGAAACTCAGAATAGGAGGACCTGTAAAAACTTCAACCCGGGGCACAGGTATTTACCAGGTATGGTAAATCTATTCCTCACAACTTTTTTTATCAGGGCCTCAACTGGCTAAAACTGTTTATTTGATGTAGATCCCATTAAACAAAACCAAAACATTTGAGAGAAAATTATTCTTATGTGTCATGTACACACGCACCATAAAGAAATAAGTAGGAATAAAAAGATAGTAAGTACTGACTGAAAGCATGCCCTTATCCCCACCACCTTGCAATACCGAACCCTTCATCAACATAGACAGAAGAATCACAGATACACAAAAAAAACCTTATTTAGAGGTCGGTAAAAGGACAGTTGCCAACAATTGCCAGCCTTCTTCTCCACCTTCCTCCTAGTTTACCACCTCATTCACAAATGCATGGGGCACAGTTTTCAAAGGATTTGGCCACTGAGGCTTCACTATTGGGAACACCCTTGTAAGGGGCTCAGTGCTGGTGGCCAGAATGGGGGCGGCCATGTTTTCAGCAGCCATTCCAAGCCCTTTCCTCGGGCATCCTCCCTGCCAACATCAACTATGTAACCCACAGCAGTACTCAGAGTGGGACTGGCATAAAGGGCAGTCAGGCAGTGCCCGGTGGGCTGGTCAGACAGGTCAGTGTGTGGGTCGGTTTTGTGGCTGTTTGTGAGCCGGTTTTATAGTCTTCTGGGCTGTTTTTTACTGCATTGCAAACTCAAAATCCATGCAGTTTTCCATACCTTGCAAAACACCTGTACAGCGTGTCTTTATAAGTGCAAAACTGACTTAATTTGCAAACATGGGACATTTTTAGCTATCTACTTTGCTAATGAGGGCTACTGTTATTTTGGTGCCCAGGTGGCAGGGAAAAGTCCAGCAATGACGTCCCCGTACTCCCAGATTATGAGGGACATTAGTTCTCTTATTTCGAAAGATGGCCCAGCCCTCTATTTTTTAACATAAAATGATTTAGCTAAAGGCAGATGTTGTAAGTGTGCACACAGATGAGGAAGTGGACTTAGTCCTCGTGCACTTTGATTCATTAAATGTGGTTCCGGATCCATCTTAATGAACTGCTGACATCCTCATCCTGTCAGACTATTCTTCTGAAAGGAGTTACCAAAGAACAACAGAGCCTTTTCGGGACAGAGGTCGGATGCAGTGTGATTCCTCTTCTGCTGGTGCAGCCTCCACTCACACAAAGGTGTCAACAAGGAGCTTGATGAAGAGACGCCCAGTTACAGAGGATCAGAGCATGAAAACTTTACACAAAGTTCCTCAGTTTCTTCATGCACTCAGCCGACCAGAGTATGAGCTACAATTTATTTGGGCACCATGGAAAACAAGCATTGGCAATGCCAGTATGTGTGTCTTATAAATGAAATTGCCTCCTCAGTCATTGATGAGTTCAGGCACTCAATAGGTCACCCTTGCACTCATGCAGTCATTCATTCACCCTCGGACTCGTTCTTGCATTCATCCACTTACACAACCACAACAAAACACACAGACAAACTCAGCAACATATGCATGGTGGGTATATTGATATTGAAATTGCATTTATATAGCGCTTAAAAAGGCACTGACGTGCTTTACAGCGAGTAGCATGCTACCAGGGAACCCAAAGTTAGTGGTCAGTACATTGGTTACTGAGGTTAGTCGTGCATGGTAAAGGAAACCATTCCATGCATGTACTCCAGTTTCTTTGTGGTACATTAGTGTCTTACAAGGGGTGCTATGTGATGTGAGAAGCAGTGCTTGCTGGAATAAATAGATATTGTTATTGTTTTGAAAAGAGAGCTTATAACAGACTGACATGAGATTCAGAGTAGTTTATAGCGAAGCCACGGAGGAAATTAGGAAGTATTTGGATGGTGGAGGTGCGCGGTGCTCATTCTACTGGACCTGTCTGCGGCCTTCGACACGGTCGATCACTCTATCCTGATCGACCGTGTCGAATCGACGGGCATCACGGGTTCAGCGAAGGATCTCATTGCCTCATTTCTCACCAATCGTGTTCAATCTGTTACCTTCGGCAACTTCAATTCACCTTCCTTCATTCTTCCTTGTGGTGTACCCCAGGGATCCTCGCTAAGTCCAACATTATTCAACATCTATGTGTCGGACTTGGCGAGGACCATAAAAATCCATCACCTGGCGGTTACATCCTATGCCGACGATACCCAGATTGTCCTAGCCATAAATAATAACAAAGACGAAGTGGCCTCCAACTTCAATCTGGGAATGCTGGCAATAAGTAATTGGATGACACGAAACTGTCTGAAGTTGAATTCCGATAAAACGGAGGTGATGTTATTCGGCAATCTTTCCCCTGCCTGGTCTCCCACATGGTGGCCTGACGCCTTGGGACCTCCCCCCCTCCCCGTAACCAAAGCCAGGAATTTGGGAGTTATACTGGACACCAAGCTCACCCTCATGCATCACGTCAACGGGGTAGTATCCTCCTCATTTTACACTCTGAGGATGATAAAAAAACTTCTACCTTACCTTCCGATGATTATGAGAAAAACTGTAATCAGCGCACTCATCATGGCCCGCATTGACTATTGCAACGGACTGCTAGTCAACGCTCAAGAAGGTGTCCTAAAGAAATTACAACTGGTGCAGAACGCGGCGGCCAGATTGATTACTGGATGCCCCAAGTACGCCTCTATCTCCGGAACACTCCGAGAGCTCCACTGGCTGCCAGTGAAGAAGAGAGCCAAGTTCAAGGCTCTCTGCATTGCCTAAAAGGCAATTCATGGTCAAGGACCAACGTATTTGAAAGACTCCTTTCGTCCTTACGAACCTACCAGATCCCTACGATCCTCAACTGCTGGACTACTGCAAGTCTCTAGGACTAAGAAAGTCTCCTGGGGAGATAGATCCTTCATAGTCACCACCATTAAACTTTGGAATAGTCTTCCATCCTTTATCAAAACCTCCATATCTCTGCTCTCCTTCCGCAGACAGATAAAGACCTGGCTGTTTAAGCAATAACTCCTCATGAACTAGTTCTCTCACTCAGCGCCGAGACACCCAGAGGTAGTTGAGCGCTCTACAAATCGCTTAAAATAAAATAAAATAATATATGCAGAAGAGGAATGCAGAAGGCAGAAGGGAGGCAGAGGTGTCTTCAAAATAAATAAGGGAGGGCAGAAGTGAATGTTTATTTCAAAGTCAAGAAATAGGGATAAGATACTCGGGAGGACCCATGCACACAAAAGGAAGGCCCCCCCCCTCTCTGAACTGCGTAAGAGGCAGCACCCAATAAGTCTCCTTCTTTCACCTGGCCTGGGCCTGACCACAAATACAAGAGGGGGGGGGGACTGAAGAAGGTCTGGTGCAGGTGATAGGTAGGCCCGTTACAAGAACTGCTAAGAGCTACGTCCTGAATACCTGGCGCAACGACGACCTACCAAATACTCCAGCCTGGAGAATGCTCTAAAGGCTGAAGTGGACTCACTCATCCCCCTATACTCGATGATGCTGCAGTGCATGGAAGCAGAGTGACACTTACATAGACCAATGGCAGAAGAGGGATGACCCTATACCACTCTATATGTGTGCATTTTGTTCAATTAAATCTCACGGATTACCTTTGTAGACATGGATTTTGACGTCATTACCCCCTTTGCAAAACACCAAGAAAAGAAGATTTGTACTATAATATTTCTTGCTAGAATCTCTTCAGAAGGTCCAACAGGCAAAAATAAAGAAAGAAAGAAATGAATGGGGAAAGTTCTGGCCCACAGACTCAACCGTAAATCATTATTGACTTTAACATATGTTTTTCAAAATAAATATGTCAGGCCTACTGTTTTTATCATAACTTTGCATAATAAACAGATCAGACCTATAGCATTGATCATTAGCTTCCAGCATCACCAGCTCTGTCCTGTTGTATTGACTTTGCATTTATTTTTTAGTAGAAGATAGCTTTGTAAAATTTCCTTCCTGTGAATGTTCCTTGCCGAAGACCCCCTTCTCTACCAGCTGATCACCATACCTGTGGAATCAAATGCTTCGCCCAATCAGGCATACCAGGATTGTGGGGTAGTGACCATACAGTATCGATGCTTAACCATGTATGACAAGCCAAGCAGAAACTGTGGTCATAGTCTTCACACAAGCAAAATTCATATGCTTTTAGTTATGCAAAAGCCACAGTTGATGAACAGAATGCAGAACAATGTCATACATTCACCCCAGTACAGAGATCTGGGCCTAAATCCATCGTTTTTTTGCACTCCACACCACCCCAGTTCAGACATGGCCATATGCAAATCAGTCTGACCCTGTGCCTCATGGGAACAGTCCAGCCCGAACTGCCAAGCCATGCCTTCCTGGACCGGAAACAAGCTTCCGAGGACCGGTTTCTGGCATTCCAGCCATCTTCAGCCCGGCTTGCTTGAATCCAGTGGTGTGGAGTGCATGGGACTCACGTCTGAGCATACCCATCCCACTCGGGGTGACAAATGCAAAAACCACAGATGATGGACAGAATGCAGAACAATGTCATACATTCACCCCAGTACAGAGATCTGGGCCTAAATCCATCCCATGAGGCTTTACTACTACTACTAAACTGAGAAAAATCCTAATTTTAATACTTTCGGTATTCACAGAAGGCATTTAGGAGTCCTAAAGTTAGGAGTCCTAACGTTACTACTACTAAATTGAGAAAAATCCTAATTTTAAGACTTTCGGTATTCACAGAAGGCATTTAGGAGTCCTAAAGTTAGGACTCCTAACTTCTGTGAATACCAAAATGAGTAAGTGTCTTCTGTGAATACGAAAATGGTAGTAAGTTTAGGATTTTGTCTTAAGTTAGTTCTGTGAATCGGGCCCATAATTAATATATTGTGTAATAGTCTGTTCGGGCTTGTACACTGGACCCCGTTGAAAAAGCCCCTTTAGGTTCCTCCCTTTGTTTAAACTTCAAATAAATGATCCTTAAATTGCAATTAGATGTTACACTACACTTTAGGGCACAACGAATTTCCCAATCTGCTAGTGTTAGTGGGTCATCTCAGAGGGTGTTCCACCTATCAAGTGCAGTGGTCATATCTACTGTTCTATCATTCTGGAAGGCATTGCACAGTCTGGTAATGAGACTCTTCCGCTTATTGCAGATGAGTAGCGCCTGTAGTGCCCCTATTTGGGAACTGTGGGTACAAGGCCTTCATGGCTGCAGAGAATCAATAATACATTAAAGTCAAGAGTAGGGTCTGCCTCTGTGTGTTCAAGAAGTCCTCGAATGCTGTGAAGCTCCCTCTGGGGTAGGCATCAACCTTCGTCGCCATCCCTGCCTTCTCTAGTATGGACAATGCCTTGGGTTCCTGCGTGGCCGAAAGTGCCGGATGGTATAATTGCAGCAGGTGTACGTTGTTACAATGCATGCTTTTACCACGCATTCCTTTACAACGCAGGTTTTTCAACGCAAGTCGTTACAACGACTTGCGTTGGGGGGTGCTGGATAGTGAATAGTTTAATTTACTATTCCAACTCCAGTTCCCGTGGATAGTAGGGAAGGTGTTGGATAGTAAATTAAACTATTACCTATCCTAGAGCGCCCCCCAGCGCAAGTCGTTGTAATGACTTGTGTTGAAAAACCTGCGTTGTAAAGGTACTGCGTGGTAAAAGTTGCGTCGTAAAGGATGTTTCCCAATTGCAGCATCGCTGGTACATACAACCAGGATTTGCCCATCCGAATTCTAAGGGCCTTATTTATGAGGTCGTGCGTCACTTTTACGCCATCGGCCCGTCACTTTTTGTGACGCACCAGCGGCGTAAAAAATGTGCCTTGTTGCACCATATTTACAAAGTGACGCATCTAGGTAGATGCGTCACTTTGTAAACCCCTGTGCTACATTATACCTGCGCCAGGTATAATGTATGCAGGGGGGGCATTCTGACATAAGAAAGGGTCAAAGAAGTGACGCAGTGAAATCTATAAGATTTCACTGAGCCACTTCTAGGACGCAAATGGGTCAATAACCTATGCCTGCCTCACAGCAGGCGTAAGACTGACGCAGGCCCTTTCACATGGGGCTTGCCCCATGTGAAAGGACACATTGCTGGAGTTGCGTCACTTTTGTGACACACTCCAGCAATGCGTCACTTTTGCGCCATACAGATACGTCAGAAATACTGACGTATCTGTAACTCTATGTGACATGATGCGTCTTACAGTAAATATGACGCATCAATCATATCGCAAGGAGGGCGCACTGAGAAGTGACGCATCGCTGCTTTCACGCAGCGATGCCTCACTTCTCATAAATGAGGCCCTAAGTGTTTGCCAGGCCTTCATGGTGCTTTGTATGTTGTCTATTTCTGCTGATGGCACATCTGTGCACATATGGGGTAATATTGCATTGATGAGTATAGGATATGTATCTTCACTCTCGATCGTTCTTTGCGGTGTATATCTAAGGGGTAGTATCAACAGTGCACAAATTGCGCTTGCACACAGAGGAAATAAAGGTGTGGATCTGGGACTCCTAGACCCCCTGCACATAAGGACGAGTGAGTCTGCTCCAGCGAATTCTAGGCTGTTTCCCTTTCCAGGTGAGGGTTATCATGTAGGATCTGAGGGTTTCAAAGAAGGCTTGCATCAGATTAAGAGGGATATTGATGAACATGTATAGGAACTTGGGTCGTACGACCATCTTTATAATTGCTTCTCTATCAGCGAGCGACAAGGGTAGCCGTGTCCAACGGGACACTTGGTCCTCCAGCTTCAAGATTCAGTGCCATAGTTTTACCGTATAACTATTTCCAGGTCCCTATGTACCCATATATACAGATATTTAATAGGGTACGTACACCATTCCAGCGGAAAATCCAATGCATGTGGCTCAATGCTCGTGGTCAAGAGAAAAATAGTCAACTTGGTCCAATTGATACTCAGCCCAGAGCACTACTCATATTTAATGTATTCACGGTAACCGGCACCAGATTTACAGCTGGGTCGCATACTTAGAGCACCATGTCCTATGCGTACAGAGATATGGCTAATGGACACTAGCGAAATTGCAGGGCAGCGTCAGTGTGCCGCTGTGGTATCACACAGGCCAAGGGTTCTAATGCCAAGGCAAATACAATTGGCGATAGTGGGCACCCCTGTATATTTTAAGTGTGTCTGATGTGTTACCATTGATTTGTACACACACCGCCGGATCTGTGTATAGCAAGCAGATCCATCGCAGAAACGTCCTGTGGTATACCCATACGGTGCAGGACACAAACATGTAAGGCCAATGCATAGAATCAAACGCCCCTGTGGTGTCTGTGGGACTGGGAACCAAAACCGGCCTTGGCAAAGTGCTCGACCGCCCCCCTGGGGTGTTGGGGGTGTGGCCGAGCTATTTGTGAGGGCCGGTTTCGGACAACTTTGTTACAGGGGCCGATATTGCACCTATGCTGCAAAAACATCCCTGTAACAAAAACAGCCCCCCAGGGGCCCAAAAACGGCCCCCACCCTGGTGGCCCACCCGGGAAATACCCAGTGCCGGCTATGGCCAGTCCAGCCCTGTGTTTGCGTCCAACAGTACCACAGCTGCTCGGATCGAAGGGTCCAACTGGTGGAGTACAGTAAAGAGTCAGTGCAAATTCTGCTCATTGGAGCGGGTAAGGACAAATCCTGACTGGTCCAACAGGATCAGCGTGAAAACAAATAAGCCGTTAAAGGTGGTTTATCACTAAACTCTATTTAAGGCTGAAGACAGATATTTTGCTATATGGAATTTTAGAGATTATTGTAGTAGTATGCAAGGGTTTTGCCATTAGCAAACCCTGCTGAAAAGGCATTTGGAGTAGAAAGTTGCAGCGTGTTAATCCTTATTGGGCCTTTTTCAGAGGGGGTTTATATTGGTTTGCCAATTCTAATTTTGTATATACATGTACATTTGTGATTGTGTGGATGATGGTTACCAGCGATGCGCATACAGGAGGGCTCATTTGGTTAAGGCGATAAGCCAATGTTGAAGACTATAGGCTTGATCAGCTCATTAGTTTCACTGGGAAAAGTTACGTCAGATGCCCTACGACTGATCTATGTATTAGGAAAAGTTACAGCAGAGGTAGTAGACCTGATTTACTAATTGTAAAATACATTTAATTAAGCTAACAGACATTTAATTTAGGGTGGATTGTTACTACAGTAGTGAATGCTCTAGACATTTTGTCAGGTGGAATCTCACAGATAAATTTACAAAGTATAGGTTTTGGGGATGGCTACTCCCTCAGATGCTACTAGGGCAGAACATTTGCTCTGTTGTAGTCCTTGCTAGCCCTTCTTGAAAGGGAGGTTTATTGTCACTAGGCCTGTAAGGGGGGGCTGTCATTACAATGAGTTAAAGATAGTAAACAGGTTATCCTCTGTGACAAACCCTGGGGCAGATTTGAGCTTTGAGAAACCTTGTGTTGCTGTTTCATGGGGTGGGTGTATATTGTGTTGCCAGCTGTAATGTTGTACATATTTACAGTTTTATGGCTGCATAATGATAGTTGCATTGTGGCAAACCTTGCATCATGTTGGCTCTCTTGGATTAGTACAGCAGTGATGCACTATACAATATAGCATTCAAAGATGTCTGCCCATTGTGAATAGTGCATCATTGGATTTGTTCACTCAAAGATGGCCAATATGGTGTTTTTAAATGTGGCAGAACTTTAAAACAACTACACACTATGTACAAGACATACACTTGCTGCTCAGTTTAAACTTATTTTAGTATTGCAAACATGTGCCCACCTAGTTTCGGTGGTGGTATGGTTTTGTTTTCACTTTTTCTACCTTTATTCTTATCATTTATCTTCCATATATTTGTTTGGCTTGATTCACGAATGTAAAATTAGACCGAAAGTCTAAATTAGACCAAAAGTCTAACTTTACAACTTGTGCTCATGTCATTAGGTATTTTAGTATAGAGGGCTACAATGAAATGCGATTCCAGTTGACGCAAACTTTTTTCTCGGTTCCCTCCCAGTCCGGAGATGGGAATGGCACCCAAAACAGAATATGTCTGATCTTTCAATTTATTCTGGTGAACCAATTTGAAGTGCCTGGCAACTGGATAATTTGAGTCAGAATTCACAATAGCCCTGACATGCTGTAAGATCCGTTTATACACAGGGAGCTTAGTGCTCCCTATGTACTCAAGGCCGCAAGTGCACCGTAGGATGTAAATAGCAAATTCGGTGCGACAAGTAAGATATTCCATAATTTCTATTTTCTTGCCGCTAAATGCCATCACATAGGGGCCGATTCCGATTCGGGAAAAAACGCTCCGAATAGCCGTTCGGAGCATTTTCCCCATACGAATCGTACCCTGCAATGTCCCCCGTACGTACGACGTAGTACGATTCGTACCAGGAGCCGTACTCCGTACGAGTCATACAGAGACCGTACGACTCTAATCTCCGTACGATTCTCCCTCGGAACCTGCTGTATGCAACATCTGTACGGTTCTCAGCTGGTTTTTATGACCCAGCAAGTACGATACGTGTCGGGTACGCACCGTACGACCCTTTTTCTATGGGAGCTGAAAACAGCCGTAAAAGAAGAGTTCGCGACGAAACAGGTACGGAACGGCCCCCTGGGTACGGTGCGTACCCCCTATGATCGCAGGGGTACGCACCGTACCCCTACGATCATAGGGTGTACGAGCCGTACCCCATGTACGATGGGTGTACAAGCCGTACCCCATGTACGATGGGTGTACCCATCGAACATGGGGTACGGCTCATACACCCATCGTACATGGGGTACGGCTCGTACACCCATCGTACATGGGGTACGGCTCGTACACCCCATGATCGCAGGGGTACGGTGCGTACCCCTGCGATCATGGAGTGTACAGACCGTACGGTGTGTATGTGTTTGTATGCTTTTCCGTACGACTCGCCCTTACCTGACGTGGACCGTATGAATCGCGTCCTCATACCCCGGTCCGGATTGTACTCGTCTCGTCGTATGGCATGTGTACGAGTCGTACGGCATGTGTACGAGTCATACGGTTCACGGTTTCAGCCTTGCAATACGTACGGATCGCGACGATTCGGACGGATTCACGGAATACGGATCGTACTACGCGACTCGGACGGACGGGTACGATTCGTACGGAGAGGGCTCTGGATACAAATCGTACGGACGTTTTTTTCCTGAATCGGAATCGACCCCATAGTGTCTTATATTGGCTGCAAAAGTGCAAGCCAGGCATGAGGTGCACTTATGGAAACCCCTTTTGATAAGCCATGTACCTTTGGGTTTATTTTCAGGGTTTGATGTAAATTTTTCAATGCCAAAGTCAGCAGGGACATCTTATACCCTCGATCTAGGAATCTAGTGGGGGCCTCTTGTTGACAGACTTGTGCATCTGTGTCACTACTGCAAATTCGGTGGATAAGCACACATTTGCCATAGGGTATGCTTTTAATCAGATGGCGAGGATGCCAGCTTTCTGCATGTAAAATAGAATTACAGTTAGTTTGTTTACGGTGGAGCTTAATGTGGATTCTGTTCTCATTGATATATACAAGGACATCTAAGAATTCTACACTCTTGTCATCAATTGTGGCAGTGAATTTCAGGTTTTGCTCATTCACGTTAATAGCATTGACAAACTCAAATGCGGTTTCTTTTGTTCCATCCCAAATTAGACAAATATCGTCTATATAGCGCCAGACATCATAATCAGGCCCTAATATATATATTTAAAACATTTTAAATAACTGTTTAAATCAGAAAATAAAACATACACTATTCCCACTCCAGCCTCTGCAACAGTAGGGAAAGAGCTGGACCTTGGAATGGTAAAATTTACTATTCCCACTCCAGTCTGTGCAACAGTAGGGAAAGAGTTGGAATTCAAAGGGGCAAAATGTACTATTACCCCCCTCCCAGTTTGTACAACAGTAGGAAAAGCGTTGAACATCAGAGAGGTTAGATTTAATATTCTCATTCCAGTCTGTGCAACAGTAGGAAAAGCATTGGACTTTGGAGTGGTTACATTTACTATTCTCACTACAGCCTGTGCAACAGTAGGAAAAGCGTTGAACATCAGGCGGGTTAAATTGACTATTCCCACTCCAGTCTGTCCAAGAGTAGGAAAACCGTTGCAGTATGGAGAAGTAGCATTTATTATTCCAACTCCCTTTTGTGCAATAGTAAGGAAAGAATTAACTTTGGAGAGGTTAAATTTACTATCTCTACTCCAGTCTGTGCAACATTAGGAAAAGTGTTGGACTCTAGAGAGGTAATATTCACTATCCCCATTCCACTCTGTGCAGCAGTAGGGAATGTACTTCACTTTAACCACATGGCATATTTTAATAACCCTATTAGTTGACCAGAAATATAAAACACTTAATATAAAAATATTTTTATAAAATAAAAACAATTAAACCATGTACATGATTATTAAACATTTAATAATTATTTTTTAATAAACATGCTAATAATGTAATATTTAATAAAGTTCCCACACTATACTTCCACAAACCTAGCAGCCCACATTTAAAATATAACAAAAATAAAGAAGTATAACTCAATTAACATATTTAATAATCAATAAAAAAATTATAAATGAATTAGTAATTGTTAATTAATTATTACTTCATATTTTCCCATCCTACGCCCCTCCGAACACAACAGCCCACAGCTAATATATAATGTAAAAAATAGTAATTATGTACATTGTTTAATAATTATAATCAACTAAATATTTTATCATGAATTATTAATGAATTATTAAAAAATTATAACTCTTCTTCCCACCTTACACCCCTGCATACCCAACAACCTGCACCCAAATTATAACTTAAAAAATATAATAATTACACAAATTACATATTTGACAATCATTAAATGAGTATTAGGAAACTAATAATTAATTATTAATCAATTAATACCTAATACACTTCCCATCATATACCCCTACAAACCAAACAGCCCTGAGCTAAAATATAACTCAAAAAATGTAATAATTACACAATTTACATAATTAACAATAACTGAAATACATAAAAACAAATTAATTAATTCTTACACAATTATTAATTACTTAATTAACTTCTCACCAATACCCCTACAAACCCAACAACCTGCACCTAAAATATAACTTACAAAACATATTACATAATTTACATAATTATCACTTAAATAATTATATGACATTTAAAATTAATTTTACTTAATTAACTTCCCACCCTATACCCCTGTGTGAGTGGCGTTGGCTGTGTGAGTGGCGTTGCGTGTGTGAGTTGCGTTGCATGTGTGAGTGGCGTTGGCTGTGTGAGTGGCGGTGCATGTGTGAGTTGCGTTGCATGTGTGAGTGGCGTTGCATGTGTGAGTGGCGTTGCGTGTGTGAGTGGCGTTGCGTGTGTGAGTGGCGTTGCGTGTCGTGTGTGAGTGGCGTTGCGTGTGTGAGTGGCGTTGCGTGTGTGAGTGGCATTGCGTTTGTGAGTGGCGTTGCGTGTGTGAGTGGCGTTGCGTGTGTGAGTGGCGTTGCGTGTGTGAGTGGCGTTGCGTGTGTGAGTGGCGTTGCATGTTTGAGTGGCATTGCATGTGTGAGTGGCGTTGCGTGTGTGAGTGGTGTTGCGTGTGTGAGTGGCGTTGCGTGTGTGAGTGGTGTTGCGTTGTAAGTGGCGTTGCGTGTGTGAGTGGCGTTGCGTGTGTGAGTGGCGTTGCATGTGTGAGTGACGTTGCGTTGTTGATTTGCGTTGCGTTGTTGAGTGATGTTGCGTTGTTGAGTGACGTTGCGTGGTTGAGTGGCGTTGCATGTGTGAGTGGCGTTGCGTGGATGAGTGGTGTTGCATGGGTGAGTGGCGTTGCGTGGGTGAGTGGCGCTGCGTGGGTGAGTGGCGTTGCGTGGGTGAGTGGCGTTGTTTGTGTGAGTGGCGTTGTTTGTGTGAGTGGCGTTGCGTGTGTGAGTGGCATTGCGTGTGTGAGTGGCGTTGCGTGTGTGTGTGGCGTTGCGTGTGTGAGTGGGGTTGCGTGTGTGAGTGGCGTTGCGTGTGTGAGTGGCCTTGCCTGTGTGAGTGCGGTTGCGTGTGTGAGTGGCGTTGCGTGTGTGAGTGGCGTTACGTGTGTGAGTGGCGTTGCGTGTGTGAGTGGCGTTGCGTGTGTGAGTGGCGTTGTGTGTGTGAGTGGCGTTGCGTGTGATATTGGCGTTGCCTGTGTGAGTGGCGTTGCCTGTGTGAGTGGCGTTGCGTGTGTGTGTGGCGTTGCCTGTGTGAGTGGCGTTGTGTGTGTGAGTGGCGTTGCGTGTGTGAGTGGTGTTGCGTGTGTGAGTGGTGTTGCGTGTGTGAGTGGCGTTGCGTGTGTGAGTGGTATTGCGTGTGTGAGTGGCGCTGTTGTGTGAGTGGCGTTGCGTGTGTGAGTGGCGTTGTGTGTGTGAGTGGCATTGTTTGTGTGAGTGGCGTTGCGTGTGTGAGTGGTGTTGCGTGCGTGAGTGGTGTTGCGTGTGTGAGTGGTGTTGCGTGTGTGAGTGGCGTTGCGTGTGTGAGTGGCGTTGCGTGTGTGATTGGCATTGCGTGTGTGAGTGGCGTTACGTGGGTGAGTGGCGTTGCGTGGCTGAGTGGCGTTGCGTGGGTGAGTGGCGTTGCGTGGTTGAGTGGCATTGCGTGGGTGAGTGGCGTTGTGTGTGTGAGTGGCATTGTTTGTATGAGTGGCGTTGTTATTGTGAGTGTCGTTGCGTGTGTGAGTGGCATTGCGTGTGTGAGTGGAGTTGCGTGTGTGAGTGGCGTTGCGTGGGTGAGTGGCGCTGTTGTTTGAGTGGCGTTGCGTGTGTGAGTGGCGTTGCATGTGTGAGTGGCGTTGCGTGGATGAGTGGCGTTGCCTGTGTGAGTGGCGTTGCGTGTGTGAGTGGCGCTGCCTGTGTGAGTGGCGTTGCGTGTGTGATTGGCGTTGCGTGGCTGAGTGGCGTTGCGTGGCTGAGTGGCGTTGCGTGGCTGAGTGGCGTTGCGTGGGTGAGTGGCGTTGCGTGGGTGAGTGGCGTTGCGTGGTTGAGTGGCGTTGCGTGTGTGAGTGGCGTTGCGTGGTTGAGTGGCATTGCGTGGTTGAGTGGCGTTGCGTGGTTGAGTGGCGTTGCGTGGTTGAGTGGCGTTTCGTGGTTGAGTGGCGTTGCATGTGTGAGTGGCGTTGCATGTGTGAGTGGCGTTGCATGTGTGAGTGGCGTTGCATGTGTGTGTTGCGTTGCATGTGTGTGTTGCGTTGCATGTGTGAGTGGTGTTGCATGTGTGAGTGGCGTTGCATGTGTGTGTGGCGTTGCATGTGTGTGTGGCGTTGCATGTGTGAGTGGCGTTGCATGTGTGAGTGGCGTTGCATGTGTGAGTGGCGTTGCATGTGTGATTGGCATATGTGAGTGTTTTGCATGTGTTAATTTATATTTTTAATGTAATGTGTGTGTGTATTCGTGTATTTGTATTGGGATTATAAGTGTTTAGTGAATGTTTTTAAAGTGTGTTTTATTTTTATTATGTAAAAATGTCGTACGCTATGTATTCCCTTTACGTTTGTTACGTAAGGGAGATTAGCGTTCTAGTCTTTTTTTTATTTTGATGTAATGTTTAGTGTGACGTAATTTCTAGCCAATCGCAGCGCTACGTTTCAGTGAGATAAATAACGGTGATGGATCAAGCCCTGATCTTTGGACTGGGTAAGAGTGGTCTGCTTAATTCAGACACTCTGTTCATCACCACCCCCTTTTCTGTATCGACGTTTTGTGACGTAGCGTTGCGTTTGACGTGCGTCAACGGGGAAATTCCCAGATCTTCGAGAACAGTCACGTGTGAAAGGCGCGTTGTGCTTCTTGTGTTGTTGCTGCGTCGTTTGACAGGTAAGTTTGAATTTTAATATTATTAATGTTTTGTATTGTTTATGACGTTTGCGTATTCAGACTGTATTTAGTTTTGCGTATGTACTTAGTGTATAGTTATGTGACGTTTAAAAATGTTGATGTGCTATGTATAAATGTTGATTTTAATGAATATATTGCAAATGTCTTAATTTTATGGGACGTAGTTCCGACATATTCCAACTGAATTTGACTTTTTGTATGCTGTTTGTGTACAGCTATTGAACGTTTGCAAATTTTGATCTGCTATGTATTAATGTTGTTTGTAATGAATATATGGCAATGTTGGAATTTTTTGTGATGTACGTACGACATATTCCGACTGAATTTGACTTTTCTTTTGCACATCGTGTCTAGCTATTGAACGTTTCAAAATTTTTATGTGCTATGTATAAATGTTGTTTTTAGTAAATATCTTGCGATGTAATTATTTTATGTACTGTACTTCAGACATTTTTTGGGAAATATTTTTTTTGTTGACAATGTGCGATTGTGATTGTACTGTTGTATTGTAATCACAGTGTCTTTCTTTTGCAGTATTATTCTTTTGTGTTGTGAATGATTTTGATTAATATTTAAGGCTGAGATGAATTTAGACACTATTGGTATGCAACAACCTTCAACGTTTAAACTAGTGTTACTTGGTGTTTGCAGTAAATATGTTTTTGTACTTGCAGTTTATTTTGATTTAGCATGTGATCGTTTGTGAAGTGTTTTGGCTCGCTTTTTTTTCAAATAGTCTATGTTTTTTCCAATATGGACGAAAATGTTTTCATGTGCATTGGTTTGATTTACAAAGGTGTTTTTAAGACTTATGCATTGCCAGATGAATCTTGAAAGTAATCGGCGGAAGAAACGCCGGAACGATATTTACGTGATCAGCTCGTGGATGATATGTTCACATGTGCTGTCAATGACGTCAATCATTACTTTCCATTTTATTTTATCACGTCGCAGCCCCACTTTTGAATTTCCCTATTAATAAAGCATATTCTTGTTTTAACCCTCCCTTGCTTCGTTAGTTTTGCTGTTATATATAGCGCTGTTCGTAAAAGGTGTGTCTGTTGATCACTCAGTGGTACTCCGTGTATCCACCTCAGAAGGATGAAGGTCGGATTCAGTCCTGACGGGGTTTACATTTATGGCCTGAAGGTTGTACATCGATGTCAGAGCTCAGTACTTATCTAAAGAATTCTAACTAGTGTGTCAGTTACGGACTTACGGTTTCTTTTCATCTGCAAAATAGTTAATAACTTAATGGCCATATAATTCCAATCCTCATTTTTAAGAATACATTTTCAATGGCCATGTTTATTGTAAATTCATTGTTCCTTGATGGCAAAACGAGACTAACTTTCTGGCCTGGTTTGAGCATGGTTTTATTGGCAGTATGCCTATTGGATGGTTTTGTGCCAAGTATCTTTGTTTGTGTTAATGAAGATTTAATAGTTGGAGTCACTTGAGGTTTGCATGTGAGTGAACCCAAGGAGTCCAATTGTAGTATATATTTTTTTGCGAATAAAGTCCAATTTGTTTTCTATATTGGAAAGCTGCATGCACATATTCGGCTTGTGTGTGAGTGGCGTTGCGTGTGTGAGTGGCGTTGCGTGTGTGAGTGGCGTTGCGTGTGTGAGTGGCGTTGCTTTGAGTGAGTGGCGTTGCGTGGGTGAGTGGCGTTGCATGTGTGAGTGTTGTTGCGTGGGTGAGTGGCGTTGCGTGGGTGAGTGGCGTTGCGTGGGTGATAGTGGGCTTGCGTGGGTGTGAGTGGCGTTGCGTGTTAGTGGATGCTCTGATATTGTTGGTGTGACCTTAGAGGAAATGGCAT
Source organism: Lissotriton vulgaris (assembly GCF_964263255.1). NCBI lineage: Eukaryota > Metazoa > Chordata > Amphibia > Caudata > Salamandridae > Lissotriton > Lissotriton vulgaris. The sequence continues at coordinate 1,487,911,073 of NC_141696.1, forward strand.
GACATCCAGTGCTTGATTTTGCCAATGGATGAATCGTACAATCAACAGCAGCAAAGACGATGGATCCATTGCACTAAGAAGTTGCTCTGACTTACTCTTGCCGTACTTCTGGCTTGGAAGTCAGGTGTAAGCTAGGAGTACTCCAAGAGTGAGTCTCACATACAGCAACAATGTTTGAATTGGGTTGAATGTATCTGAATTTTGTAAATGTGACTGCGAAAGCCAAAATACATTGCGTCACATACTGAATGATTTTGCAAGTACTGAAAGGACACAGATTTACCCAACCCATAAATGTACTGGGTAATGGTCAATGGAAGCAGGCACTTGGGTGGTGAAGAAGGGGCTTAACTGTCAAATAATGAAAGGGGCATGGTACTCCAGTAGCAAAACTGCATTGCACAGTGCTCTGGGTGACGCACAGTAACTATTCCTGCTAGGTAAAATAAAATAACACTGTAAGGAAACGTGAAGGTGCTGTGGTGGGTAAGGTGGAGCGGGCACAGCACTAGTTGTAACGGAGAGGGGGTATAGTACTGCAGTAGCAAACATTGAAGAGAATCCAGTACTCTGCTAGGAAGGTGAAACAGGCACTGAAGAGGGTAATGTGTGAGCCCATCCCTTTGCTAGCAAAGATGAGGAGGTACAGTAGTCTGGGAGAGAAGGTGAAGCTATTGGAGCAAAAGTGAAAATGGCAGACAACGTTGGTGGCAAAGATGGTACAATCGTGATTATCCACATCACTGTATGAGCACAGGTGGTGAGGCAAGGTCCACTGTGAGTAAAGGTGAATAAGGGACAATACTGTGTAAACAAGGTGATGGGCAGAAGATTCTAGAAGCAAAGACAGGGGTGTCACTGCCAGCGGTGAAGGTGACTGTTTTTGGAAGAAGTGATGAACAGGTCACAGCGCTATGGTGTCTAGTTAAACGGGGTACAGTACTAGAGTAAAGAAGGGGGGTGATGCACAGTGCTTGCCTTCATTCAGAAGACATTACACAGTACCTGATGGAACATGCAAAAGCAGTTCAGCTTGACTGAGATGTGATTATATTAGCTCCTTTCCTTAAGTGCTTCAAAATTGGAAATCTTTGTTAATGGCTATAAATGCTGTTTTACTATTAGGATTCCTAATTTTCGTGACCGTTCTAGAAGCAAGTAACTATAGTTTAGAATGGGGCCTTTCATGCACCTAACTCTAAACAGTTGGGGCTCCCTGTGACTCTCTTGTCAAACATTGGGATGGGATGAGATGATATATACTGATTCTTCAGCACTCTGGTAAGCTGAACACTAAATACTCGACCTGTACACGTTGCAATATTCTGTTCTGAAGACTGCAGGGACTCCGTGCACTTTGACTAGGCCCCCCTCCCCCCGCTGATACCCAGCAGGGCAGGGGTGTAACTTGATCTGCGGAGGGGAAACGAAGACCAACCTTGCGACTTCATTTCCTTTGTGAGTTTCACCAGCTTGTCCCCTGCTGACGCCTGCTGCCTCTCCAGTCTGTGGATCGGTTTCTTGGGTCCGGTTTACAGCCCCCACATTCCTCTTTTGGCGACCCTCTCTTTGTCTCCTCCTGATCAGCTTGCCTTTAATTTCTCATCGAAACCTTTCCTCAACAAGTTTGTTTACAATTTAGCTAAAATGCCTGTGATTTATGTATCCCCAATGACGCCTACGGCAAAAGGAGAAACAAAAGAACATTTGCATTGGCTTTTTGCAAGTATTAAGTTTTGTTGTTGTCTTGCATGGTGACCTGAAACAAAGTCGCTCCTCTCCCAGCCCAATCTCCTTTCCAGAAGGAAAAAACGTTGTCTGCATCTTTGTGATACTGCAGCAGCAACTGTATCAATGTGTGTAAAAACGCTACACGTATCAGTAAAAGGGACAGGAACACAGCTTTGGCGCAAAATGTAATATACATTTGTAGTCACTTAAAAAACAAGCACTTCCTGATGATTCACCACAGAAGTAAACAAACTAACAAGAACATCGCTGAAGGAAGCTTTTAGGGGCGGGGAAGCCTGTTAATGAGGGGAAAGAGAAGGTCTGATGCTCCGATGCGAGGCACAGCAAATGGTGGTGTGTGACATGGCTGGTAAGCAATTAGGGGGGAGAAGTGAGGCCAGCGCTGAGTGCAGCAGGGGGCGGAGCGGATCGCTTTGAAGCAGCTCACGGCCTGTCGACCGTGAAAAAAAAGCAATTAGGGGGGAGGAGGAGGGAGCTGGGGGAAGCTGTGGGAGGGAGGCTTACTGGGAGGTGCTGGTGTGGGAGGAGTGCTGCTACGGCAAGGCTGTGTGAGAGGGGAGGTGCTGGTGTGGGAGGGGGGAGTTGCTGGTGTCGGAGGAGTGCTGCTACGGCAAGGCTGTGTTTGTTTGGAGAGAGAGGGGAGGTGCGGGTGTGGGAGGGGGGAGTTGCTGGTGTGGGAGGAGTGCTGCTACGGCAAGGCTGTGTTTGTTTGGAGAGAGAGGGGAGGTGCTGGTGTGGGAGGGGGGAGTTGCTGGTGTGGGAAGAGTGCTGCTACGGCAAGGCTGTGTTTGTTTGGAGAGAGAGGGGAGGTGCTGGTGTAGGAGGGGGGAGTTGCTGGTGTGGGAGGAGTGCTGCTACGGCAAGGCTGTGTTTGTTTGGAGAGAGAGGGGAGGTGCTGGTGTGGGAGGGGGGAGTTGCTGGTGTGGGAGGAGTGCTGCTAGGGGAGGAGAAGCCCTGGCCGTGAATGCTCATGCATGTTTGCTCACGTGATTCACGTGAACTGCAAGAAAACCGCGGCTAAAAGCCCTTAGTTTGAAGAGAAAATTGCCGACTTGAATTCTCCCCATTTCCCATTCCTGCGGAATGGTAAAGGCGAGACCTAAATAGACTTACTCAACTTGTTTCACACTCTGATATAGGTTCCGTTTTGATCTCTGACCATGCTCCAGTATATGTAGACTTAGGGCCTGATAACAAATTTAGCGATCCCACCGCCATGTCCTCTACAACACCACTGTGCCTGTGATCTACCGGCTGCCATATTAAGAGTTGTGCTGTCTGAAACTCTGACCGCGGACATGGTAATCTTCTTGCTCGGGACCTCAACAGTCTGCAATGGTGGTGTTGCGTCCACCGACGCAGTCAGTTCCGCGGTCCACCCGCCGAGCGTATTACAACTACACGGTCATACTCGCAGTCTCCCAGAAGTGGATAACAAATGCCAGTGACTCAATGGCAGTAGACGACCATGGTGCGCGTGAAAAAAACACCACAACAGTGAAGATTGAAGGGATTTAAAACTACACAACTGATATCCTTTGGCAAAATGTGTAAATTAACGCACCCAGGCAAAACAAGCTACCTGTTGGCACATTTAAGATGGCAAACGAACCACAATTAATAAAGATAAACAACTGTTTTAGCACATAGAGTACATTTTAATTCCATACAAAAAATAATATTTGATAAAATCAGTAGATCATTGATGAGACTTGATAAAAGATTTTAGCATTGTAGCATATGCATTCATTAATAAGAAACGAGCTATAATATAAAAAGATGATTGGTTTCACACTATAAAACACACCCCATCCCTGCAGCCCACAAGACATGCAGCCCTTTTCTCAGCTATTCATTTACATCTTCCCAATTCCTGTAATTTTTGTTTTGCAACTTTTTCCCTGTATCACTTGTTTTTTTTCATTTCATAAACTCACTCACATTTATTTTTCTCATCATGCCTGTCAAAAAAAAAACACGTTTCACTGAGCAAGAGTTGACAGTCATGGTGGATGAAATCATTAGATTAGAGCCAAACATATTTTGTTTGTAAGTCCAGCATGCTCCTATCAGTAGGAAAACTGAAATGTGGGACAGGATAATCAGAGTGAATGCTCTTGGTACCACACTGCGCACAAAGGCCAACATTAGGTGGAGGTGGACTGACCTCAGGTTGAGGGTGCGTACCAGGTACAGCAATCACCAGCTGGAGGCTCAGAGGACTGGCGGTGGCCCTCACAGCACCCCATGACAATTCTTTCCATGGGAGGAGATTGTCTTGAGGGCTTGACAGGAGTAGCTTGGGGAGTGGACTCTGATAAGTTACACTTCAATAACTGGCATAATATCACAATGTCCTATTTACTCCCAAACCTGCTTTTGCTATTGTGGTCTCTATCTACTTTCCTAACATGCAATACTCAAAGCATCTGAGATGTTGGTTTGTCTGTGTCAATGTGTATTGGTGCAGATAAGACTCCATGTATTGAATTGAATTGAATTGAATAGGGAACTTATAAAGCGCATACTGTCACTCCGAAAGGAGCATCCTGGAGCTATCCAGTTAAGGTCAAGCATACTGAGGAAGGAGGGACCTATATAAGAGAGTGACAGACTTTGTCTGGTATGACAAAGATCCAGGTCTTTAAAGCCTTCCTGAACTGTTTTTCTGTTTTGAGGCATCTGAGTTTGTCTGGTAGAAGGTTCCATGCTCTGGTTTCTAAGACCGTAACCAATTTTCCTCCCCTGGTTTTGCATCTGTAACTGGGGGTTTTAAGAAGATGACCTGAGGACCCTAGTTGTGTTATAAGGGGTGAAGCTTGCTGACAGGAAAGTTGGGCCCTGTATGTGTGCTGCTCTAAGATTTTTTGCGACGTCAACTGTAGCCGGGGTAACTATGACATCATCCGTCCACCAGTCCCTGGGTTGAAAAGGGTTATCTTTCCCCATCAGAAGAATCTCTGTCTTGTCCGTATTGCACCGAAGATGATTATCTTTCAACCACTGGATGGCTGCTGAGATGCAGAGCTTGCAGTTTGCTGCCGCCGACGTAGAATCTTTGTCCAGAGATAGAATCAACTGGGTATCGTTGGCATAAGATGTAACTTCAATCCCAAAGGATGAAATGAGAGAGATAATGGGAGACATGTATATATTGAATAGGAGCGGGCTAAGGGAAGAGCACTGGGGGACTCCAGCTGTGATGGACCGTTGAGGGGAAAGGAAGGTGCCCAATAAGATCAATTGCCTGTGGTTGGTCAGTTAGGACTTGATCCAAGTCAGGACGGTATTTGAAATGCCGCTGGATTTTATTCGGGCCCGAAGTATCCCATTAGAACTGGTGTCAAATGCCGCAGACAAATCGAGCAGGATCAGTACTGCTTTCCTGCCTTTGTCTACGATAAATTTTAGTGTGTCTGATATTTCTAATAGGGCGGACTCTGTGGAATGGTATGGACGAAATCCTGATTGGCATGGATGGAATAACATAGAGGTTTCGCAGAATTTCGAAAGCTCTTTGTTGACGAATCTTTCCGTAATCTTCCCCAGAATTGGTAACAGAGATATCGGACGGAGATTCAATAGGTTAGAGATATCTACATTCTGCTTTTTATTAAGGGTTTCACTATAGCAAGTTTCCATTTCTCAGGGACTGAAACAGTGAGTAGGGATGAATTTACGATGTGGGTAATCACTGGGTTGAAAATGTGTAACATTTGGTGTAAAATCCTTGGAGGAAAGGTGTCCAATGGTGAGCCTGATTTACAGGCTGCGATTGCTGACCATTTGTCCTCCAATGAGAGTGGTTGGAAATTTTGGATGTTAGGCCTACTATCCACAGGGTCCAGTTCCTGATCTATGTATGATTCTGGTATCATAACTGTTCCAAAATCCTTTTGAATGGTCTTTATCTTGCGATTTCATTGCATAGGGTCTGAGAGGGGGGAATTTCCCCCCCTTCGAGACATTCCATGGTTTGCAATGCTGTCTGTAAGTGCATTTCTATAAAAAATATCGATCCAGGACCCATGATTTGTGAGAATATGTAAAAGTATATTCCATCCCACGCGCATGTTGCCATCAGGTATGAACATTTATCGAGTATTGGTAAAGTGAGATTGAAGGGACTGCAACTACCATGAGGCCCTTTTACAGCAACTCTAACCAAGATGCTAGACTCCTTTTGTCCTTTCTCACTTGTCTGCTATGTTGCAACTGATCTTCACTCATCATGGACTGTGCAATGTAGAGACAATGCTCCACTCAGATATTTGTCTGAATACTTTGTGTGATGGTGGCCTGGTCCCATCAACTGAAACTATTGATGGCATGAGCGCAACCATAACAATGGTGTACCATTGATATATGTGATCCATGAAGGAAACTCCGTGGATTAGCAGTGGCAGGTGACCCCTTGACTCTGCACTTCTCACATGATGAACAATGCTAAATAAATAACCAAGCAGTGTGATTGCCTGTATTAGACACAACTAGGCCTTGGAATGAATAAATACACATTATGACTACACTGTGTTTGTAGCAGAGTTTTGGAGGCGTCATGTCTATCCCTAAAGCCCAATGCCACATATCTGCACATCTAAGGAGCTGATAAAATCTACTAAATCTATTGAATGGGACCTAGTTTAGGACACCCCCGCGCCGCACGGCCACCAGCTGCTGCGTGTGCCTCCCTGCCTGACTGCCTCGCTGCCCCGGCTGCCGCCGCGTGACCACGCCCCCTGCCACCGAGCGGCGTGGTCCGTGCTCGCCTGACCTGCAGGCTCCTGGGCCCCGCTTCTTGCCCTGTGCCCCTGTATTTATTGTATTGTAGTGTTATTTTGCATTTCTGTAGTGCCTGTTTGCCTGTTTTCTTGTTGCCCCCGTCTCTTCCCTCCCCGCCACCGCCGCTAACCACGCCCCTTTTCTCCTTCTGTACCCTCTCCGCTCCCGCCTCCCAGCTGCTCCGCCCCCCCTCATACTTCGCCATATATGGCGACCGTGCGAACGCGCAGCGGGCGCGCCGATTGTGCGTCGAAGGCGCGCCAAAGGTAAGCCCGTCTGCGCCCGTCCGCGCCTGGACCGCGCCCAGTGCCAGGACCCCTGGCCCTCGAGGACCCTTGCCCACCCGCCTGACGTACACCGCCGCCACCCTCAACGCGCTCCACACCGGCCGAATCCCAGAATGCTACCAAGCCACCCCGAGACGCACCCACGGACCCTTCAGCTGCCACGCCTGCAAGTTCACCTGCATCCGGACCTGCCTCGCACCAGCACCCGCCAAGCCGAACACCAGCAGCAACCACCTCAAGTGCATCCTGCTCAACACCCGCTCCGTCCACAGACACGCCATCGAACTCTGGAACCTCCTCGACACCACAGCCCCTGACGTTGCCTTCCTCACGGAAACCTGGATGAACGACTCTTCAGCGCCCGACATCGCCATCGCCATCCCAGAGGGCTACAAGATCACCCGGAGGGACCGCACCGCCAACCAGATGGGAGGAGGCATCGCCATCATCCACAGGGACACCATCCGCATCACGACCAACACCGACGACACCCTGACCACCGCCGAACACCTGCACTTCCAGATCCACACCGACCCGAAGACCACCCTCAGAGGCACCCTGATCTACCGACCCCCGGGACCACGCACACAATTCAGCGAGGACATCGCCGACTTCGTCAGCCCGCATGCCCTCCCCTCCGCTGACTACATCCTCCTGGGGGACCTCAACTTCCACCTGGAGAACAACAGCGACCATCACCCTGCTCGACAACCTCGCCAACCTCGGACTCAGGCAGCTGGTGTCCACCCCCACCCACCTCGCCGGACACACACTCGACACCGTCTTCTCATCCAGCAAAGACATCGCCTTCAGCCACGCCACAGGACTCAACTGGACGGACCACAGCTGCGTCCACTTCACCTTCAGAAGAACGACGATCCACCACCATCAGCAACAGGTTGCCCGAAGAAGCTGGAACAAGATCACAGCCGACCAGCTCGCCGCTTCCCTGAGCCAGCACCCTCCTGCCAGCTCAGCGAACCCCAGCCAGGCCGCCGACAACCTCACGAAGTGGATCAGCAACTGCGCGGACGAACTCGCCCCTCTGAGGACCCCGCCCAGCAGACCCGGCAGCAAGAAAGCCCCATGGTTCACCGACGAACTCAAGAGCTCCAAGAAGAACTGCCGAGCCCTCGAGAAAGTCTGGAGAAGGGAACCAACACCGGACAACATGACCACCCTCAAGCTTGCCACCCGGAAGCACCACCAACTGATCCGCGCCACCAAGAAAACTGCATTCAAGGACCGGCTGGACAACAACGCACACAACTGCAAGGAACTCTTCAACATCGTGAAAGAGCTCTCCAACCCCAACGCCGGAAACAACGACATCACCCCATCGCAAGACCTCTGCAACTCCCTCGCCTCCTACTTCCACAACAAGATCGCGGACATACACAACAGCTTCAGCATTCAACCGACGCACGCCACGACCGCAGCAACGCCGCCCACCACCACCCTCCGCGCCTGGACTCCGATCAGCACCGAAGACACTGTCCGCATGATGAACTCCATCCACTCCAGATCTCCGACCGACCCCTGCCCTCACCACGTCTTCAACAAGGCCGACGCTGTCATCGCACCCCACCTGCGGGACATCATCAACACCTCCTTCGACACCGCCACCTTCCCGGAGAGCTGGAAACACGCCGAACTCAGCGCTCTACTCAAGAAACAAACAGCGGACACCACCGAACTCAAGAATTACCGCCCCATCTCGCTCCTCCCGTTTCCAGCCAAAGTCATCGAGAAGACCGTCAACAAACAGCTGGCCGCCTTCCTCAAGACGAATGGATCCCTCGACCCCTCACAGTCTGGCTTCCGAGCCAACCACAGCACCGAGACCGCCCTCATCGCTGCCACCGATGACATCCGAGCCCTGATGGACAACGGAGAAACAGCGGCCCTCATCCTCCTAGACCTCTCCGCGGCATTCGACACTGTCTGCCACCGCACCCTAGTGCAGCGCCTCAGCAACGTCGGAATCCAGGAGAAGGCACTGGAATGGATCATCTCCTTCCTCGACGGAAGAACACAGAGAGTCCGCCTACCACCGTACAAGTCAGAGGCCACCGAAGTCATCTGCGGCGTCCCTCAAGGATCCTCGCTGAGCCCCACCCTCTTCAATGTCTACATGAGCCTCCTCGCGGCCATCGCACGCCAACACAACCTCAACATCATCTCCTACGCCGACGACACCCAGCTGATCCTCTCCCTCACCAACGACCCCGCCGCCGCCAGAGCCAACCTTCACGAAGGGATGAAAGATGTAGCCGAGTGGATGACGACCAGCCGCCTGAAACTGAACTCAGACAAGACGGAGGTCCTCATCCTGGGTTCCTCGCCCTCCGCCTGGGACGACTCCTGGTGGCCCCCCGCCCTGGGCACCGCACCCAAACCGACGGACCACGCACGCAACCTGGGCTTCATCCTGGACTCCTCCCTCTCCATGACCAGACAAGTCAACGCCGTCTCCTCGTCGTGCTTCAACATCCTGCGCATGCTACGGAAGATCTTCCGGTGGATCCCCACCGAGACCAGGAAGACTGTCACCCAGGCCCTCGTCACCAGCCGACTGGACTACGGCAATGCCCTCTATGCCGGAACCACCGCCAAGCTCCAGAAGAGACTCCATCGGATCCAGAACGCCTCAGCCAGACTCATCCTCGACATCCCACGAAACAGCCACATCTCCGGACATCTGAGAGACCTGCATTGGCTCCCCATCAACAAAAGAATCACCTTCCGTCTCCTCACCCACGCACACAAAGCCCTACACGATCAAGGCCCGAGCTACCTCAACAACCGCATCAACTTCTAAGCTCCCAAACGCCACCTCCGATCAGCCATCCACGCCCTCGCCGCCGTCCCCCGCATCCGAAGAGCGACAACAGGAGGAAGGTCCTTCTCCTACCTGGCCGCCAAGACCTGGAACTCCCTCCCTCCCGACCTGCGCCTGACCCAAGACCACCTCTCCTTCAGGAAGAAGCTCAAGACCTGGCTGTTCGAGCAGTAACGGCACCTCCCCCCCCGCCCCCCCCCCCCAAGCGCCTTGAGACCCTACGGGTAAGTAGTGCGCTCTATAAATGTCTTTGATTGATTGATTGATTGACATGTCTAGTAACCAACTTCAACTCCACGCAAATAGATGACAGTATTAATCTCTACATACCTCACTTACACCATTAATAATGTTCTCTATTTCTCAATAGAACGATCAGCCACTGCATCTGCACAGAGTTTAGAAACTAAACACAGTTCCTCTTCACCCCCAGATAAAGCTCTCAGTGACGACAATCCTCCTTAAGAGGTGGACGACAGTCCTGGTCCATCTGGTCAGCCATTGGCAGACGTCAAAGGCGGGGCTCACTGTGCCCACAACAACACCTCCCACCTCAGCTGCAACAACACAGCCAACCACTGCCCCCAAACCTGTGCACCTGCCAAAGTCAGTACCATTGGTGGGGATTTTCCTCTCTCATTTTCTACTGCATTCCCTCACACACAAGAAAGTATACCACTCTCCTCAGTCTACTCTAACCGCATTGAGGCCTCTATGATTAAAGTAAACGTTCCTTGTAATTCCATTAACATCTATGTCCACAACTCAGAGTTGAGATAAACTACAGATGAGTCTTGTCCCATCTATAGAAGGGGTGATTCTAGAAATATCCAGATACATCCATTTGCTACTCAATAAGGATCAAATCCCCACCCAAATGCGCAGTTTCAATGGAGAAACAAAATTTGGACACAATAGAATTGAATTCAGTTAAAGTTCAAATTATTGTATTAGAGATTCAAAATGAATCCACTCCAGTCAATGACACTCCACTGTATAATACTCAGATCTACTGTTCAACATGCCACTACAGTGTACAACATGCCGCTCCACTCTACGATACTCCACGATACGACACACCACACCACGCCACGCCACTCCAGTACATTAGACTTTAGTCCACTGTACGCTACTTCACTCCACTCGACTCCACTTTATCCCATTTTAAAATACTCCACTCTATGACACTAAACTCTACAACACTCTCCTTCACTGTACTGTACTACACTCCACTTTATGACAATCCAATCAATTACACCCCACACTGCGATTTGATACACATTTTTATCAAAAAATAAAATCCATTAACATACAAAGAAAAACACAAACGTCAAGGATAAGTAATAGTTAGAAATACCTTATGTATTGTTTCAATACCAACCCAACTTAAAATACACAAACATTAAAAATGTTAAAGTTATAATTATAACTTCAATTAATAATTTTCACACCACCTTCAAACTACTATAGGTTGCACACCTCTGAACACAGTCATGTCACCTAACTTGCCACACTACATTAACTGTAACTCATGACTTTTTGATGCAATATTTATACCCTTGCATACTACATCACTTATAGCATGTGAAATCATAGCATTCGTAACACATAACTTCTCAAATTACATCATTTGTCACAACACAATGCATGGTAGAGCAGCGAGTTATAGTTAGTGTTGTCTGCTTAGCAAGCTGAAAAGAGTGTGTAATAAAGCCTGCTACTTATAATAATTTGAATATGGTGGATAAATTCTATGAAAGTTTGAACTATAACTTTTGAATTTTTAAAGTTTACATAGTTTAAACTTGGTTTGTATTGGGAAAATAAGTTTTCCTCACTATAAATACGTTTTGTTCCCTTGTTTTTTTGTTGTTATATATATATATATATATATATATATATATATATATATATATATATATATATATATATATATATATATATATATATATATATATATATATATATATTCATACACACATATACACACACATCTTATTGATATTTGTGTAACAATTAGACATACATGTGCACATGCCAAACGTCTTCATTTTGAGGCACTTAAAGCTCAGCAGTCTCAACTCCGCCAGGAATTCCTGTAATGCCTACAGTGAGGAGTATGGACAACCCCTTTCGTTCCCAGGACATGAGAGTGAGGGGCGTGGGAGAACCTCCACCAGTTGTCAGAGCTTCTGTGCGCCCTGGGAGCCAGGGAATGTACCCTCCCCTGCAAGTCATTGCAGAGCTTGCAAATGTTCTGCTGTGAGCGCCTGCTGTTAGACCTTGACCTTATCCACTATTCTGTCCCACATTTGCCTTCTCTGACTCATGTTTGCACCAGGGTTCCTAATAACTGTGGGTCTGCCCTTACTATTTCAACCACCATAATTGCTAGTTAATTTTCAGAAATTATTGAGGGTCTTCTCCTTGGCATTTTAATAAATAAATAAAATAAGTTAGAGTAAAGAAAATGAAGCTGATCCTGCTGATGGTGTGAGTGAAGAAAAAGTAAAGGGTATTGGGGGTAGAACCTTGCATTTTATATTACTGTTGATTTATGTAAAGTCATGACATTCAGCTAGCTATGTGTTAACGGAAATAGACAACAACCATTTTGATGTACGAGTCAGTCACTTTAATGGATGTGTTTTCCATTTTGACAGACTAGTACACCGAACATACACTCTACTGACCTTGATATACTACGTCTTGCTGGTCCATCTGTCCTACTGTGACAGTGTACAACTCTAAATAGGGTAGAAGGATATCTGCTAGTTCAACATCGACAGAATGGTGACGAACGAGGGACTAATCTCAGCTGACAAAGACAACTCCGGCATGACGATATAACATCAGCCTGGCAGACAGATTAAGTACCAAGTTAAAAAAAAAAGGTTCCCTTTGGATGGGATACAACTTAAAACATTCAAAATACTGTCACACTTAACTTTCACACATACTCTACTAGCAAGAGATATTGAGGCACTTATAAATCCACCATGTTGTTATAAAAATATTGCTCTATTTTATTTCATAAAAAGGAGAGGTTTCCTTACACATACATATTATACACCAATTGCAAGGGCCATGAAAATGTCAATACATTAAAAACAATTAAAAAAACAATTGAGAAAAAGGAGAAACTATAAAGACAATTCACTGGGTCATTTCAGGTGTTAATTAAGCTAAACATGTAGACCGCATAGAGCATGGATCTAAATCCCCTGTCTCTAACTTTATGCTGACTCTTGCCCAATTTAACACCACTTTGTTTATGGGCGTCGACGCGTTTCGGGGGCACATTCACAATCCAACCACCTTCTTTAGGACATTAACTTTCTTTTCTCCTTACATGTTAAAAAACCTTAATCAGAGATCGGTGCCAACTGCACTCAGTTTATTTAGGCTAAAAGTTAAGATTTTTGATGATCCTCGTGGTGTCTTTAATATCCAGTGATACCTGGTACAGTTTGGGGGCAGGAAACAGAAAGTGTAACTCAAAGGTACAATGCACAGCTGCATTCACCTTGCCTCCTAGTACATGTTGTTGTGATGTTATCGGCCCAACGGTTTCTTCCCTTTACAAAATGCAAGCAACTTCCGCTTTCTGGCTTATGAAAAAAAGAAAAGCGTACCCACAAAGCACGAAGTAAAATCTGGAACTGGCAATGCAAGAGGCACGAAAGAAAAAAGAAAGGGTTTTGATGAGTGTCCCATGTTTCATGTGTGTTATGTTAAGAGCCCAGAGCTTTATTTTGTGTGAGACTTTTGTCTTGTCCTCTTTGCGCCAGAATTTATAGTGAGTGTAACTCCTTTAGGCCTTTTAGGTAGCAATCTTGTGAAAACACTGAATTCCACAGAGCAGGATTACCTTAACTGTCTCGGTGGTAATCATTTGCACCAATGTGCTATTTAGCACCTTGGAACATATTGTTAGCATGAAATGTGTCTCCTTGTGTTTTTGCAGGCAGTGCATGAACAGATTTACATCAAATCAGAACAAGCATTGGCATAGCCAATAGGTCTCGCCTTTTGGACCTTATAAGTGTTTAGCCATGCAGTACATTATGCTGGGTGCTGTGCCACCAGTGATTGCAGGGGACAGGGCACACACCAGCATTGAGCAGGGTGCACAAAACAGGGAGCAGGATACATAAAACAGGGAGGACAGCACACAAAGCAGAGAGCAACCACACAAAGCAGGGAGCAGGACACACAAGACAGGCAGCAGGACATACAAAGAAGGGAGCGGGGCACAGAAAACAGGGGGCGGGGCACAGAATACAGTGGGGGCACAAACCTGCAGGGAGCGGGCACACACCAGCATGTAGGAGGGTGCACAAAGCAGAGAGCAGGGCACACAGAGCAGGGAGTGGTGCACACAAAGCAGAGAGCAAGCACACAAAGCAGTGAGCAGGACACACAAGGAAGGGAGCAGGGTACACAAAGCAGGGAGCGGTGCACAGAAAATAGGGGGCGGGGCACAGAAAAAAGGGGGCGGGGCACACACCAGCATGGAGCAGGGTGCACAAAACATGGAGCAGGGTACACAAAACAGGCAGCAGGACACACAAGGGAGGGAGCGGGGCACACACCAGCAGGGAGCGGGGCAAACACCAGCAGGGAGCTGGCACACACCAGCATGTAGGAGGGTACACAAAGCAGGGAGCAGAGCACACAGAACAGGGAGTGGTGCACACACCAGCAGGGAGCAGAGCACATGCCAACATGGAGCAGGGTGCACAAAGCAGGGAGCAGTGTACAAAAAACAGGGAACGGGACACACACCAGCAGGGAGCAGAGCACCTGCCTGCTGGGAGCAAGGAATACAAAGCAGGGCAAACAAAACAGGAAGCAGGGCACCCACCAGCATGGCACACAATGCAGGGAGCATAGCACACAAAGCGCGGAGCGAGACTCACACCAGCTGGGTGCAGAGAACACAAAGCAGAAAGTAGAGCACCCAAAGCAGGGAACAGGGCACACGAGGCAGGGAGCAGGCCACATGTCAGCGGAGAGAAGTACAGGGCGGCAGGGAGAAATACACACACCAGCAGGGAGCAGGGCACACACCAGCAGTGCACACAAAGCAGGGAGCAGGGCACATCACTGCAAGAAGCGGGGCGCTCAACATTAGGGAGCATGGCACACAGCAGGAAGCATAGGTACACACCAGCAGGGTACAGGGCACATGCCAGCAGGGAGATGGGAATACACCAGCAAGGAGCAGGGCACCCTCCGGCAAGGAGCAATCACACAGCAGCAGGAACAAGGTACACCTCAGTAGGGCACACATCAACAGGGCACCCATCTGCAGGGAGCAGGACACATGCCAGCAGTGAGCATAGCACACATCAGCAGGGCGCACAGCTGTCTGCAGCCTCACTGCACCTCCCCTCTGTGTGTGCCAACATCGCATTCCTCAAACTTTGTGAAACTGTCTTGGAACCCCTTTCACCCGTGCTCACACGCACACGGCAAAGCATGTGCCTGTTCGTAAGTTCCCAGCTCATTCATGACACGTTAGAAGCGGTTTTCCTTACCTGATCTGAACACGACGATGCAGCAAACCAGGGCGCTTCTGAGGTACAGTCCCGGCTCTATGGTGTCTGGGGAGTGGTGGGGTTCTGCTCTGGCCCAGGGAGAGAAACAGCGATGGCAGGTCTGGGATCCTGTGAGGTGCGCCACTGCCTTCTCATGGGGCTATGCCCACAGAGGCCAGCCGGGCTGGGGTTCCTGTGTGACATGGCATCGGTGTGGCTGCAGCTGCTTGAGAGATCCTGTCAGGGCTGGGGCTCCTGTGAGGTGCACCACTTCCTTGTCATGAGGTTGGGTGCGATAGGTTGTCCGGGCTAGGTGTTCTGGCATGTGGGGCTTCCCTACGCCCACAAAGAAGATCAGAGCGCGCCCAGGACAGGAGAGCGCCGCTGGAAAGGAAGCTGTTTCGCTGAAGGAGCAGCGCGGTCTATGCACGCGCAAGTGAACAGCCCGACGCCATCTTTGTCTCTCTGTACGCATGAAAGCGAAAGCACGCCGTCATGCGTGCGCGTCTGGATATCATACGCGAAGAGTTGCCATGACAATGGAAAGCTTAGCACAAGATGGCATCAGACTGTCCACAGTCCCACGGACACACGCATGCTGTTTGCTTCGGACAAATGGCGAGAGCAGCCATCTTTGTCCATGCAAACGCGTGCATGAAAGCCCTTGGCAGAATTGATTGCAAAAGGTCCTCTCCATGGTGAGGGCAGCGCATGCGCTGCTTTCACGAGGCGAGACCTAAAAAGCACACTTTCTGGATAAACATCTAGCTTTTTGACATATTTGGTATAATTCTGTTCACCTGTTTTTTATGTTTTCTCGTCAAATTTTCCCAAGTGAAACTGCATGAGGAAAAAAGTGTTTTGGATCTCTCTTTTTCTTCACCCAAACTTTTCTGGAAGGAGCAGGTTTGGAACAAGTTTATTTTAAAAGTTTCCTAAAAGGCGTTAAAGTTATTAGCAAAACAGAAAATGATCTTCCAATGGAAAATCTGATTCACTTGTGTATAACTAAACCCGGGTGCATTCTTCCTCTCTCTCTCTCTCTCTCTCTCTCTCTCTCCCTATATGACTGCCTTACCGGAGACCCGGAGTGCCGAGTTTCGAGACACTTCCCAGTGCCTGCCAGATGACTTCAGCCAATCCCAGAGAAGCAAACTGGTTTAAAGGTGGACATTTGTGAGCATTCATGATTTGAAGGCATTTGAAAAAGTTTTATCACGAAACGCGTCATGCCCTGAAAGCCGATTAAAAGTGTGCTGGACCTGCTGTACCTGTGTGGCTCGTTCTTCTTCCTCCTGAAGGGAACCTGGATATATATATATATATATTTCCACAGGCAGTCTCCCTTTTGGCAAGTTAGACTATGGGGCATGCCGGATTCAAAGCAAAATTCTTTATCGTTCAAGGATCGGCATGAGGCGTTTCAGCATGTAGCTTTCATCAGATGCACTCCCTTGTTGATTGCCTCTGCCACTGCGGTCCGACGTTTTAAAGTGTTTTGGCATCTAAAGTAGATTGTTTGCACACCTGTTATTCATTTTGGGAGGAGCCGCTTCGGTGATCCAACATGTGAAACTGCAATTCAGGAGTTCACAGTGTTTTTCTGGGCTCTGAGGTTTTTGAATCCGTACTTCCCGCCTTCACATTACCGACAATTGCAGGTCCGGGACATCGCTGTAGTAGTGGTGTCTCTCCATGTTGTCATGGACTATCCGTGATAGCAGAGATGCTATGCCTTGGTGATGTGGGGCAGTCCAGGTGCTTGCCAGTCCCACCGGACACTTCACACCGGACACTTCAGAAGGTGCCTCCCTTGCACGGTATCGCTCCGCGCTAATATTTCTACAGGCAGTCTGTCAGGTTCCAGAACGTGAAGCGCCTGCCTAGAACTACAATCCCCATGTTTCTAGGGAGTAGAACTACTGGTCCCATGATCCTTTGCGACGCTTGGATAAGGCGGGGCAGGACCAGGAAACAGTGCTTGCGATTTTGAAGGATATTCGGGGAGTCTGTTATGTTCCGGACGTGTCCGCGTTGGATCCTTGTCACGCCAGTCCTAGGATTTCGTGGGGAAGACTCTCAATCCGGTAACGTGTTCGCGCTGGCTGCGCTACTGTTACTACTGCTCCGCTCCCGATGTTCGTGGCAGTCGGAGTAGTCTTCAATCCTTTGCGGCTGCAAGGGGTTCTTTTCTCCGCATGTGTTTGTTTAGTGCGGTACTGCCTAGAGACAATTCCACCTCCGGAAGGGGGTCATTTCGTATCCGACAAGTGACGGATTGCAGGGGGAGGAGGTTCTCCGCAATACCGGCACGAATGGTAAAGTTTGTGGCATATTTGACAATAGACTGTAAATGCCTAAGCGGATGTTGGTAGTGATAAGAACTACAACATACCGTGTTAGGTGGTTTGATTAGCACTGATTTTCGTAATGGATTATAAATGCCTAAGCGGATGTTGGTAGTGATAAGAACTACAACATACCGTGTTAGGTGGTTTGATTAGCGCTGATTCCCTAACGGATTACAATTGCCTAAGCGGATGTTGGTAGTGATAAGAACTACAACATACCGTGTTAGGTTCTTCTGGTGACTATATTTATTTCGAACTTGTTTGGTATCTTCAAGCTGCAGTGCCTTGCCTGTTGAAGGGGGTTCTTAGTACTGTTGCTCCTTCCATGCCTCCATAAGGTGTTCTGCTTATGACAGCACAGCATTACAGAATACAGGGTTATTCTTAAGGCTTTATTTATTCTACTGTGTGGGTAGGTATCAAGAGTAGTGTATATATTTAGAAGGTCAGGGTACTTGTTCTGTATGCTGATGTTTATGCTTTTTGTGTTATGCAGGTAGGAGGGGCTCATGAAGACAGCTGTGTGAAGAGGCTAGGAAAGAGTGTAACTCAGGTGAACTTAAGATATGTTTCTTTAGCGAGAATTAAATGAGAGTAGCCTTTAGATATATATTAATGCTTGTGTGCTTTGTATTTACAGCTTCTTGTCCCCCGCTGACCCTTTCCCTTCTATCTTTTCTTTTGGGTTTTTCCCCTTTTGGGGTTTTTTCCCTCACCGTATCTCCTGAATACCCTGTGATATTATTTCGGGGTGTTTGGGGGGTCCGGAGGTGGAGCATTTCTTCTGCATACGGATCCTGCGGAGTGTGATCTTGACAGAATCGCAAGCCCACGAATTTCACTCTGCCCGATCCGTGTGTGGGAGTAATGGCGTCCATGGAGGATGTACTACATGCCTTAGTACTGGTACAACAGGAGCTGGCTGCCTCTAAGGCAGAAACGGCTGCTTTGAGGGAAAAGGTGGATAGGTTGGGGAGTAATCCATTTAATGCTTCTGCCCCAGCTTCCAATGTACAGGTCACCGTACCTCCTCCCATCCCTTTGGCTAATCCTGAAAGGTTTTCTGGTGACCCCCGAAAGGTACAGGTGTTCCTGACCCAGGTTCTTATGCATTTTTCATGTAAGCCGTCTGCGTTCCCTACCAACCATTCTAGGGTGGCGTTCACTATTTCTTATCTGGTTGGAGACGCTGCTAACTGGGCAGTGCCACTAGTAAAAAAAGATGACCCTATATTGTCGGATTGGTCCGCTTTTAGAACCGAATTCGAGAGGGTTTTTGATCGGAGGGCTACTTCATGTAGTGCCGATAGGGAACTTTTGGAACTACGACAGGGTAAGGGAGAACTTGTTCCATATTTGACAGCATTTAACCGGTTGGTGGCTGAAGCTGAATGGCCAGAGGAGAAAAGAATGTCCCTCTTTTATTTAGGGTTGAAAGAGGAATTGAAAGATGTGGTGGCACAGGTGGATCCACAACCCACCTCTTATGTGGACATGGTGAATTTAGCATTGAGGTTGGATAGCCGTCTCACTGAGAGAGGGGGTGGTAGGAGACGTTGGGATAAAGGAACTTATAGCTACGACAGAACACCTCGCAGAAGTGTAGGCGGAGCAGAATCCGCACCTGAGCCCATGGAGATTGGTGCTGTTAGGGCTCCCTTGTCAAGAGAAGAGAGGGAGACTAGACGAGTACAAGGCTTGTGTATGTACTGCGGAAAGAAGGGACACTACGTTAGGGAGTGTCCCTCCAAACCCAAAACCTCTGGTAGTTTTAACAGGTTTAAGAGGGTGGCTGTTTCATCTAATATGTCAGATTTAACAACAAACGATGACAGCAAAACCAAGAAGGACGGAGGGCAGGAATGGAAACTCACCTCTTTGTCCTCTGCAGGACCAGAGGAAAATGAATCACATCTTGTAGTTGTTATGACTATTGAAAGCAATCATGTACAACATCAGGTGATGGTGATGGTGGATTCTGGAGCCACAGGCAATTTCATTGATGAAGGCTTAGTAACACGTTTAGCTTTAAGTCGTGTCATAAGAGAAAGTCCTGAAGATGTGTTGGCAGTTGATGGTAAGCCTTTAACTTCAGGCCAGATAACTGAAAGAACCAGCGAAATAGATTTGTCATTGGTGTTGCATGGTTATGTGCATTCAGAGTTAATATCTTTGAACATCATCGCTGCCCCTCAATATGAGGTTATCCTGGGCATGCCTTGGTTGCATAGACACAATCCTGTGGTGGATTGGAAAACAAAGACATTCCGTTTTGTACCCGAATTTTGTCAGGATCATTTAGTGCCATGTGTTCCTGCTCATGTCGCTGTGTTAACAACCCCGTTTTTAGCTGCCACAGCGGCTGAAAAAGACGTACAATTACCCAATGAATACAGGGAGTATAGTGATGTTTTCTGTGAAAAGAAGGCTGAAACCCTACCCCCACACAGGGAGTATGATTGCCGCATAGACCTGGTAGAGGGAGCCACGATACCAACCTGTAGGGTTTATGCTCTGTCTGTACCTGAAACCACCCATTTGAGGGAGTACATAGATCATTACGAACGTTTGGGGTTCATTAGGCCTTCCCGTTCTCCCGCGGCTTCTCCTCTTTTTTTTTATAGCGAAAGCTAATGGGGATTTGAGAGCGTGTGTAGATTACAGAGTACTGAATAAGAACACCATACGCAATCGTTACCCTCTTCCCCTTATCTCGGTATTACTCGACCAGGTGAGAGAGGCCAAAATCTACACCCGCTTGGACCTGCGTGGGGCTTACCACCTGGTTCGAGTAAGAGAGGGGGACTAGTGGAAAACAGCGTTCAAGACAAGATTCGGACTTTACGAATACTTGGTGATGCCGTTCGGGCTTTGTAATGCCCCAGCGGCTTTTCAATTTTTTATAAACGATGTGTTGAAGGAGTATGTAGACAAGTTTGTAGTCATGTATATTGACGACATTTTGATATACTCTCAGGATGTCTCATGTCATACAGCCCAGGTGTGTAAGGTTTTGGACAAATTGAGAGAACACAGTCTATTCGTCAAGTTGAGCAAATGCGAGTTTGGGGTTCAGGAAGTGGAATTTCTGGGAGTAAACCTTAGCCCGTATGGTCTACAAATGTCAGAGAGAAAAGTTAAGGCAGTCCAGGAATGGCCAGCCCCAAGAAACGTGAGAGAGGTACAGAGCTTCCTAGGTTTTGCGAATTACTATCGCAGATTCATACTGCACTTCTCTCAAACTGCGGTTCCCATCACGAGATTGTTAAGAAAGGGGTCATCTTTTGTATGGACTCCTGAGGCAAACGAAGCTTTTCGGGTATTGAAAAGAGCCTTTACAACTGCTCCGGTGTTGGCACATCCTGTACTGGAGGCGCCTTTCATAGTTGAAGCTGATGCTTCTGATGAAGCCATAGGGGCAATACTATCTCAGAGAGACGCGGACAATGGACAGCTCCATCCTGTCGCATTTTTGTCAAGAAAATTAAGCCCTGCGGAGGTTAATTATACTGTTGCCGAGAAAGAACTACTGGCTATTAAGAGAGCATTCCAAGAATGGAGGCCCTACCTCTGGGGGTCTAGTCAAGCGGTGACAGTATACACCGATCACCGGAATCTCCAGTATATGACCTCTGCAAGACACCTAACACAGAGACAAATGAGGTGGATGTTGTTCTTTTCCGAATATAACTTTGTGGTGACTTTCCATCCTGGTGTAGAGAACAGAAAGGCAGATGCTCTGTCTAGGCAGGACACAGGTACGGAACGTTCGGAAGAGGTACAACACTCCATTCTCCCTCATGATAAAGTAGTGTGTGTGGTCCGCGCTGAGAAGTTTTTGGGGGAGATCAAAGGAGCCAGGTCTTTGGGTTCTTGGGAACGTTGGGTGGCGAAGAAGCCAGGAAGGAAGGTGAGACAGGGACTGCCTTTTCAGGGAGAGAGTTTGTTTTTACCGACGGAGGAACTACGGATGAAAGCTTACAGCTGGTGTCATGAAGTACCATCGGCAGGACATCCAGGGGTTACCAAAACTGTGAGACTGCTTAGAAGGCATTTCTGGTGGGAATCTTTGGCTTTGGATGTGACCAGATGGGTAGGGAAGTGTGACAGCTGCGCCAGAGCCAAAGGAGAGAACACCATAAAGAAAGGTCTGTTAATGCCTATGCCAACACCCGCTCGCCCTTGGCAGAATATAAGTCTGGACTTCATAACAGGGTTACCTTTGGATCAGGGGAAGTCAGCAGTGTTGGTGGTAGTTGACAATTTGACAAAGATGGGACATTTCATCCCTTGTGTAAACCTACCTACTGCAGGTCAGACCGCTCAATTGCTGGCATCACAGGTCATAAGATTACATGGTATTCCGAGAGTAATTGTATCCGACAGAGGACCACAGTTCATAGCTCGCTTTTGGCAAACGTGGTGCAAGGCTTTGGGCATAGAGGCGGCTCTATCCACAAGCTTCCATCCTCAAACCGATGGACAAACTGAGCGCCTAAATCAGACATTGAAGAAATACATGCGCTGTTACTCCGAGGCGGCCCATGAATCCTGGGTGGACCTACTATGGATGGCTGAGTTGTCGTACAACAACACATGGCATAGTTCAACGGGCATGTCTCCTTTTAAGGCTAATTTTGGATATGACGCGAACACTTTGCCAGTAAACATCCCCTCAGAATTGAACAATCAACCCACCGTGAGAGAACGGGTGGTGACACTAAGAAAGGTGCATAGGTGGGTCCAGAAACATCTCTTGAAAGCCAAGGAAGCGTATAAAAGATGGGAGGACACACACCGTTCTCAGGGTCCTGTATTTCAGGTGGGAGACAGGGTGTGGTTGTCCACATGGTACATCCGGTTCAAGATGAGGAGTATCTTTCATCCACGGTTCATTGGTCCGTACACCATAGTGAGACAAGTGAATCCTGTGGCTTATAAGTTGAAGCTGCCTGCGTCATTGAGAATACATCCAGTGTTCCATGTACAGCTGTTAAAAAAGGCAGTTTCCGCACGCCGGAAGGCACCTCCCCCAGTACTTTGTGACGGTGGTCTGGAGTACGAGGTAAAATCTATCCGTGACTCCGAATACCGTAGAAGGGTGCTCTGGTATCTGGTCTCATGGAAGGGATATACGGCAGAGGATGATTCCTGGGAACCTTGGAACAACGTCCATGCCCCCAGGGCGGTCAAGTCTTTTCATACACCGTTTCCTGGCAAGCCCGGTCCTAGGAGGCGCTTGTGAGGAGGGCGTACTGTCAGGTTCCAGAACGTGAAGCGCCTGCCTAGAACTACAATCCCCATGTTTCTAGGGAGTAGAACTACTGGTCCCATGATCCTTTGCGACGCTTGGATAAGGCGGGGCAGGACCAGGAAACAGTGCTTGCGATTTTGAAGGATATTCGGGGAGTCTGTTATGTTCCGGACGTGTCCGCGTTGGATCCTTGTCACGCCAGTCCTAGGATTTCGTGGGGAAGACTCTCAATCCGGTAACGTGTTCGCGCTGGCTGCGCTACTGTTACTACTGCTCCGCTCCCGATGTTCGTGGCAGTCGGAGTAGTCTTCAATCCTTTGCGGCTGCAAGGGGTTCTTTTCTCCGCATGTGTTTGTTTAGTGCGGTACTGCCTAGAGACAATTCCACCTCCGGAAGGGGGTCATTTCGTATCCGACAAGTGACGGATTGCAGGGGGAGGAGGTTCTCCGCAATACCGGCACGAATGGTAAAGTTTGTGGCATATTTGACAATAGACTGTAAATGCCTAAGCGGATGTTGGTAGTGATAAGAACTACAACATACCGTGTTAGGTGGTTTGATTAGCGCTGATTCCCTAACGGATTACAATTGCCTAAGCGGATGTTGGTAGTGATAAGAACTACCACATACCGTGTTAGGTTCTTCTGGTGACTATATTTATTTCGAACTTGTTTGGTATCTTCAAGCTGCAGTGCCTTGCCTGTTGAAGGGGGTTCTTAGTACTGTTGCTCCTTCCATGCCTCCATAAGGTGTTCTGCTTATGACAGCACAGCATTCAGAATACAGGGTTATTCTTAAAGCTTTATTATTCTACTGTGTGGGTAGGTATCAAGAGTAGTGTATATAATTAGAAGGACAGGGTACTTGTTCTGTATGCTGATGTGTATGCTTTTTGTGTTATGCAGGTTGGAGGGGCTCATGAAGACAGCTGTGTGAAGAGGCTAGGAAAGAGTGTAACTCAGGTGAACTTAAGATATGTTTCTTTAGCGAGAATTAAATGAGAGTAGCCTTTAGATATATATTAATGCTTGTGTGCTTTGTATTTACAGCTTCTTGTCCCCCGCTGACCCTTTCCCTTCTATCTTTTCTTTTGTTTTTTTCCCCTTTTGGGGTTTTTTCCCTCACCGTATCTCCTGAATACCCTGTGATATTATTTCGGGGTGTTTGGGGGGTCCGGAGGTGGAGCATTTCTTCTGCATACGGATCCTGCGGAGTGTGATCATGACACAGTCCCCCTTTTGGCAAGTTAGACTAGGGGGCACGCCGGATTCAAAGCAAAATTCTTTATTGTTCAAGGATCGGCATGACATGTTTCAGCATGTAGCTTTCATCAGATGCACTCCCTTGTTGATTGCCTCGGCCACTGCAGTCCGACGTTTTAAAGTGTTTTGGCATCTCAAGTAGATTGTTTGCACACCTGTTATTCATTTTGGGAGGAGCCACTTCGGTGATCCAACACGTGGAACTGCAACTCCCAGAGTGCAGTTCATTTCCACCAACGTGCTGTGATTTGCGGTCCAAACAGCCAGATTCCCTTGGTACCTCATGGTTGAGGCTAGCTGCAAATGAAGTCAGGTAGGAGTTCACAGTGTTTTTCTGGGGTCTCTGAAGTTTTTGAATCCGTACTTCCCGCCTTCACATTACCGATAATTGCAGGTCCGGGACATCGCTGTAGTAGTGGTGTCTCTCCATGTTGTCATGAACTATCCATGATAGCAGAGATGCTATGCCTTGGTGATGTGTGGCATATAGCAGCCCGTCCCGACGTTGTCCGGGTATGAATTGCTGCCGGCCAGTAGTATATGGTTTTGTAGGATTTCGTTTTGATAGATGTCGTGCCCAGGACAGGGGCACTAGGACCCTGGGACACAGGACATAAGCCAAGGGATACCGGACACCACATCCGGTCAGGGGAGGGGAAAGGGGTAACTCGGAAGCAGGACCTCGAGGTGAGAGGTCGGGGTAGCAGCACGCTGTACAACATCAGTAATAAAGTGGTACACGATCAACCCCACCGTTTCCTGTGTGTTTCCTGGGTCGGGGGACACGACAACTGGCGACGAAGGATGGATCCGGTCCCTGCGTGCAGAAATTGCGATTTGAAACCAGGAGCCCACCCTGGATCGCGTCGTGGCCAAAAGGAAGAGGGAAGAGTGAAGCGCCATCCAGAAATCAGCAGCGACGTGGGAGCCCACCCTGACCGCCGCAAAAGAAAAAGCAACAAAGCCGGTAATAGCCAGCAACAGGAGCGCGAAGTTCGAAGAGCTGAAAGCCAGCGCGAGCTCTCGCGAGAGTCTCGGCGGCCATTTTGAGGCCAGGCGGGAGAGCCAATAGAAACGAAGAATAAGCGCGGCGGCCATTTTAAAGTCAGGCGGCACTGCAATTGGTCGTGAAGTCCCGCGAGAAGACGGCGGCCATCTTAGGGTCAGGTGTCTAAGCCAATAGGAACAAAGAACGAGCGCGGCGGCCATTTTGAGGCCAGGCACAGCGCGAAATAGTAGAAAAGTGCAGAAAAAGTGCTGAACAACACAAGAAAAAACAAAGACAGCAAGAAAAAGCTGGATAAAAAGAAAAAAGTAGAAAAGAAGAAAGAAGATAAAGAGATAAGAAGAAAATAAAGAGGAAAGAAAAGATAAAGAGAAAGGAAGAAAGAAAAGAGGAAAACAAAGAGAAAAGAGAAAAGAGGATAAAGAGAAAGGAAAAAAGGAAAGCAGAAAAGAAAAAGAAATGAACAAAGAATAAAGAGGAAAGAAAAGAGAAAGAGAAAGGAAGAAAGAAAAGAGGAAAATAAAGAGAAAAGAGTATAAAGAGAAAGGAAAAAAAAAAAAGGAAAAGCAGAAAAGAAGAAGAAAAGAAGGAAGAATAAGGACCGACTAGAGGACGGACGTGATGAAGACCGGTCCTGTGTAACTAATAAAACGAAGATTATAACAACTAACCTGTGTCCAGTGGTTGGTGTGTATTGCCGCCACGACGGACACGACATCTGCACAGGCCAGGCAAAGGAAAGAGGACAAAAGAAAAAGACAATAGAAGAAAGAACAAAAGAGTGCCAGGAAGAGCACAGAGAATAGACGCGTGCCGGAAGAGCACGGAGAATAGAAGAGTGCCAGGAAGAGCACAGCAAACAGAAGAGTGCCAGAAAGAGCACAGGAAACAACAAAAGAGTACCAGGAAGAGCACACGAAAGAGTGTCAAGAAGAGCACAGAAAAGAAGAAATGACAGACCCCAAGGCAGAAAGACAAAGTGCACAAGACAGAAAACCACCACCATTCAACTTGTCGGAGCCACAAGTAGGAATAAGGTGGGAGAATTGGATCAGACATCTGGAGAGATACATGGAAGAGACTGATGTGACAGAGGCAAAGAAACTGGGTCTATTAATACATTTTGCAGGCGACGACATTGAGGACCTCCTAGTGACGATACCAACAAAGGAAACAACTACTTATAAAAAACTAAAGAAATGTTTAACAACGAAATTTGACCAGCAAAGAAATATCGATCTTGAACGATACACTTTCGCAACTGCGTCTCAACAAATGGATGAAACACCAGATGACTATGCGACCAGACTGAGGAAACTTGTAACAAATTGTGAATTTGACAAATTTGACAACACACAAGCAATAAGACTACGAATAATAGAAGGCTGCCGTGACACGGGGTTCCGTGCAAAAATACTAAAAGAGCCAACATCACTAGAAAACATCCTGGCCCTAGCAAGAGCGGAGGCTAGAGCGACAGCAGACGCAAAAGAAAAGGAGCGAGAAAAGTTCACAGAAGAAACAGCGCCGTGCCTGTTGAGCAACATCACAACGCAAATGATGGGTCTCATGGCAACTGAAAGACTGGAAGAAGATGATGCTGCCACAAGCACCACACGGAGGGGGCTAACAAACAAAGGGAAACGTTTCACATGGACCGAAGAGCACCACAAAGAATTGAAAGAGATCAGATTTGCTATGATGGCCGAGGATGACACAGCACATGCTGACCGGAGGCTGCGCAGAGAGCCAAATTCAGATGACAACGAAATAGAACTGGTAGCAAAGGTGACACAACATAAACAAGAAAAAAATAACCGAAGACAGGTGGTGGAACAAGAAAGCAGAAATGGAACGGCGATGAGAGAATCAAGAAGAGTGAATCTATCACACACAAGAAGGGAAAGAAGAGTGGAACAAGAAGACACTGCTGCAAGAGCTCAAAAAGCAAACGCCACAACAAAGGCTCATCAAAAGAAAGGAAGACAGGCGACAAAACGAAAAAGAAAAAAAAAGAGGCATCGCGATGGTCAAAGAAGGACAAGCGAGGAAATGGAGCAACGAAATCCCCGGAGGCAAGTTGAAGATGACAAAACCAAAAGAACGGATGGCAAAGGCAGCAGTTTGGCCAGTGTCACGTCACAGGGCATCTTTCGCGTGTAAGCAAGGCAGAAGTAAGAGAAGCGGGAAGGTCAAAGCAAGAACTATAGAAATACACACAAAAGGAAGAAGCTCAAGCAGATATCTGAAAACAGCGATCAAGAAGGAAACACATGGAACCAAAGAGACTATTTGAGGAGGTGTAGATGAAGAGGCCTATGGGCCATCGAACAACATCTCTCTCTCTCTCTCTCTCTCTCTCTCTCCCTCTCTCTCTCTGACCACAGGCCGCATTAAAAAAAAAATATATATATGTTTGTTTTGCAACAAGGGGGGAGATGTCGTGCCCAGGACAGGGGCACTAGTACCCTGGGACACAGGACATAAGCCAAGGGACACCGGACACCACATCCGGTCAGGGGAGGGGACAGGGGTAACTCGGAAGCAGGACCTCGAGGTGAGAGGTCGGGGTAGCAGCACGCTGTACAACATCAGTAATAAAGTGGTACCTGATCAACCCCACCGTTTCCTGTGTGTTTCCTGGGTCAGGGGACATGACAATAGCTGTGCACTGTGAACGTTCTGCTGATGCACTTAAGAGTGCGCATTCAGTATTGTGTGAACTTGAGTTTCCCTACTTTATTTTTCCTTGCAATATTATATAGCGCGAACTCGACAACATGACATGAGCACAATTTACATTACAGAAGAACACATTCATTTGTGGTAGGCACGGGGAGACAACGCGATTTGCCTGGAATCACAGAATGTTGAGCTGATGCAGAGATTCGAACGTAGCTCCCCAGCTCTAAAGTTCACAATTCTAGAACTTGTGGCGGGAGGTGTATCTAAAAGTGTATGTCGGTGCTGGCCATCAATGAGAGAGACCTGTGCATTTTTCAAATCGGTGGTGAAAAAATATGAGTATGTTGCTGGAGATGTGGGCCGCCGTGCCACCAATGTACTTACCGGGGAGGGTAAACACCCATTATTCCGCAACTTTCTTTCCGCCAACCATCACTCCACATACTTTCATTACGAAAGTAACATGACTCCGCAATGCCATTATAACGCATGGCATTACATTTTATATGCTTTTACCACGCATACATTTACAACGAAATTCGTTGTGAATGCATGAATGGTGAAAGCATGTTTTTTTTTTAATGTTTGGATAAGGTAAGTATGGGTATAGGGGTATATGTTTTGGGGTACTGAGGTATATGTTTTGGGGTGTTTGGGTATTTTAAGGGTTCAGATATAGTTTTGGGTTATGGGGTACACGGGTAGTTTTAGGGTTTAGGGATTGGTATGGGTTTTGGGGTGCTGGGGTATTTTTAGGGTTCAGGGCTAGGTTTGGGTTTTGGGGTACAGGGGTATTTTAAGGGTTCAGGGCTAGGTTTGGGTTTTGGGGTACAGGGGTATTTTTAGGGTTCAGGGCTAGGTTTGGGTTTTGGGGTACAGGGGTATTTTAGGGTTATGGGGTAGGTTTGGATTTTGGGGTTCAGGGTTATTTTTATGGTTCAGGGCTAGCTTTGGGTTTTGGGGTACAGTGGTATTTTTAGGGTTCAGGGGTAGGTTTGGGTTTTGGGGTACAGGGGTATGTTAAGGGTTCAGGGCTAGGTTTGGGTTTTGGGGTACAGGGGTATTTTAAGGTTCAGGGGTAGGTTTGGGTTTTGGGGTACAGGGGTATTTTTAGGGTTCAGGGCTAGGTTTGGGTTTTTGGGGTACAAGGGTGTTTTTAGGTTTCAGGGGTAGGTTTGGGTTTTGAGGTACAGGGGTATTTATAGGGTTCAGGGCTAGGTTTGGGTTTTGGGGTACAGGGGTATTTTTAGGGTTTAGGGATAGGTTTGGGTTTTGGGGTACAGGGTATATTTATAGGGTTAAGATGGGTTAGTGTTTAAGGGTGTTGGAGTATTTAAAGGAGTAAGGGTGGGTTATGATTATGGGGTGCTGGGGTATTTAAAGGGAGCAGGGTGGACACCCGGAGCTGGAATGTATAGAATCTGGGAAGAAAACACACAACGCTCGCTTTTTTCCCCCGTAATCCCGCCCCCTGCACACGCCCACACCCCCAGCACACACCCACAGCACACGATATGAGACATGGCATGAAGGGCGGAACGTACCACACGCCCCCAGTGTTTGTCACGCCTCCAGCACACGCCCACTGCACAACGCAGACACGCCCACAAGGGACTACTTTGCTGGCACAGTTCTTTAACCTTTTAAATGTATATGGCGGGCGTCTGCATAGCCTATGTCCTTCTGCTGCAACTGCCCTTTCCAACGCTTTATTGGGTGTTGTGATTGGTGCTGTGGTTCCTGAGATTACCCGCCTCAAAGGTTTGGGCTCTCTCTTTATTTTATTAGTACTAGCAGCCCGCCCCAGCGTTGCCTGGGGCTGAAAGGGGCTGGGGGCAGTACACCCGCTCCCGCCTCGACCCCCTCCCGCACCGACTCCCTCCCGCCCTGACTCACTCGTGCCCCCCTCCCGCCCTGACTCCCTCACGCCTCCCTCCTGCCCCGACTCAATCGCGCCCCCCTCCCACCCCGACTCACTCGCGCTCAGACATTTTCATTTACTGCTGCCTCCTTCTTGCCTCCCCCTGCACCCCACACTCTCACTTTCCCTTTCCTTACCTGTGCCGCCGCTCCTCACTGCACAGCCGCTCGTCACTGCACCGCCCTCCTCCTTCGTCATCACGCACGTCGCGTAGCGGCCAGCGCTACTTTCAGGGGACTACTTTGTTTACAAACTTAATTTTTTTAATGTACTTATTTTTTTTAATTTATATAGCCTATGTCCATCTACACACCCTGACATTTTCATAGATGTATCGGGTGGTTCCCGAGTTTACCTGGCCAAAAGGTGCAAGTTCTCTCTTTATAATAGTAGTATAGATATATATATATATATATATACACACACAAATTGCTCCATTTTACCAGGGCCTCCAACCCTGAAGGGCGGGCTCACAAGCAGGAATGGAGAATCCTGTTACCAGCACAGACGAAAACAAAACAGAGCCCACAGCTTCGGCACCCTTGCTCACTGACGCTTTTATTGGTCTGAATGTAGTGTCAGCTTTACACAACTCTTATATCCTTACGCGTTTCGGCGACAAGCGCCTTGTTCACAGGTGAGTTGATTTGAGTTTCTAGAGTCCAAGTGGTCACATGGTCCTTAATTGAGACCACAGCACCCAGAATGCATCACTATTCAAATTAACAGCTTGGCTCACGTCACTTTGTGTTTTGCTGAATAGCATTAATGTTCGCCAAAGTCTATGTTGTCTTTACGATGCAAACATGGGAAAATTAAAAAGCACAGTGCACTTTGCTGCCACTTCAAAGAAATACTTGCTTGCAAGAAGAGCACGAAGTCCGCCAGAAAGAGGGCAGCCCCTCCTTCGTCTCCCTTTCTCATGACACACACCAAAATATTCACGGAAGTCCAGTGAATGGTGTGGTAAAGAGCGAGTCATGCCCCCTCCATTAGTACACACAAATTGCTCCATTTTACCTGGGGGCCTCCAACCATGAAGGGCGGGCTCACAAGCAGGAATGGAGAATCCTGTTAGCAGCACAGACGAAAACAAAACAGAGCCAGGTCCCGGCCGGCGCTACTTACAGGGGACTACTTTGTTTACAAACTTAATTTTTTTAATTTACTTATTTTTTTTAGTTTATATAGCCTATGTCCATCTACACACCCTGACATTTTCATAGATGTATCGGGTGTGTAGATTGGCGCTGTGGTTCCCGAGTTTACCTGGCCAAAAGGTGCAAGTTCTCTCTTTATAATAGTAGTATAGATGGATATATATATATGAATTTTGGGAAAATAAATATTTGTAGCACTGATACCGGGTCTCCCGGGGGGATGGTGCAGTGAGCTAAAAAACGGTGATGGATCAAGCCCTGATCTTTGGACTGGGTAAGAGTGGTCTGCTTAATTCAGACACTCTGTTCATCACCACCCCCTTTTCTGAATCACTTTTGTCCACCATAAGCGTGGAAGGGTATACTCAGATGTGAGTCCCTAGCTCATTGCACCATCAGGATTCAAGCAAGCCGGGCCGAAGACGGCTGAAATGCCAGAAACCGGTCCCCGGTAGCTTGTTTCCTTCCCAGTATAAGAATTGGCTAGGTAGTTTGGTCTGCCCTATTCCCATGATGCACTGGGCCAGGGTCAGACTAATTTGCATATAGCCAAGTTCATATAGCCAATTCAGACACTCTGTTCATCACCACCCCCTTTTCTGAATCATTTTTGTCCACCATAAGCGTGGAAGGGTATACTCAGATGTGAGTCCCTAGCTCATTGCACCATCAGGATTCAAGCAAGCCGGGCCGAAGACGGCTGAAATGCCAGAAACCGGCCCCCGGTAGCTTGTTTCCTTCCCAGTATAAGAATTGGCTAGGTAGTTTGGTCTGCCCCTTTCCCATGATGCACTGGGCCAGGGTCAGGCTAATTTGCATATAGCCAAGTTCTGAGCTGGGATGGTGCAGTGAGCTAAAAAACGGTGATGGATCAAGCCCTGATCTTTGGACTGGGTAAGAGTGGTCTGCTTAATTCAGACACTCTGTTCATCACCACCCCCTTTTCTGAATCATTTTTGTCCACCATAAGCGTGGAAGGGTATACTCAGATGTGAGTCCCTAGCTCATTGCACCATCAGGATTCAAGCAAGCCGGGCCGAAGACGGCTGAAATGCCAGAAACCGGTCCCCGGTAGCTTGTTTCCTTCCCAGTATAAGAATTGGCTAGGTAGTTTGGTCTGCCCTGTTCCCATGATGCACTGGGCCAGGGTCAGACTAATTTGCATATAGCCAAGTTCTGAGCTGGGATGGTGCAGTGAGCTAAAAAACGGTGATGGATCAAGCCCTGATCTTTGGACTGGGTAAGAGTGGTCTGCTTAATTCAGACACTCTGTTCATCACCACCCCCTTTTCTGAATCATTTTTGTCCACCATAAGCGTGGAAGGGTATACTCAGATGTGAGTCCCTAGCTCATTGCACCATCAGGATTCAAGCAAGCCGGGCCGAAGACGGCTGAAATGCCAGAAACCGGTCCCCGGTAGCTTGTTTCCTTCCCAGTATAAGAATTGGCTAGGTAGTTTGGTCTTGCCTGTTCCCATGATGCACTGGGCCAGGGTCAGACTAATTTGCATATAGCCAAGTTCTGAGCTGGGATGGTGCAGTGAGCTAAAAAACGGTGATGGATCAAGCCCTGATCTTTGGACTGGGTAAGAGTGGTCTGCTTAATTCAGACACTCTGTTCATCACCACCCCCTTTTCTGAATCATCTACACACCCTGACATTTTCATAGATGTATCGGGTGTGTAGATTGGCGCTGTGGTTCCCGAGTTTACCTGGCCAAAAGGTGCAAGTTCTCTCTTTATAATAGTAGTATAGATGGATATATATATATGACTTTTAGGAAAATAAATATTTGTAGCACTGATACCGGGTCTGTGTCCTGTTTGCTGGCAGCGCGTGAATGATGACGTGGCGGCTTTCCCGACAGGACTCTCTAATATATATATATATTTCAAATGCAAAACGCGGCGCCCTCCCTGCGGTTCTGAGGCAATTGGGACCAAAGGGGAGAGAGTAGGCAACATTGTTTGCCTGATAAGGGGACAACGACGAGACTGAACCTTTTCAGGTAATTTCGACTGTTCGTGGGAAACAGAATCCAATGGAAATTGGGGCATCACTTGATGTTAAGAGAACCTATCACTGTATATGGCCTCTAAATTCGGACTCCCGTGACCAGCATGCACCTGCAAGATCTAACAGCGCAAGAGTAGTTGCAATCTTAGGAAGAGGAGGAGCAAGTGACCACCTGACTGGGAGTGGTCTTAACACCGGCTTAACAACGCTCCACTCTCAGGAATATTGAGAAGCACATGAAACCAGCACTGATGAGGCCAAATGGATGGCTGAAACGCGTCTGCCAAAGCCTTTCGTGACTTCACTCACCTTGCGAGTTTAAAGGAATAAAAGCCTGGTTTTTCCTCGGAGTTGTGTCGCGCTTTTTTCCTATGGTGGGAGAGAGCATTGGACTTTATATATATATATATATATATATACACGAAGACTCCACACACCACTTCCGAGTCAGAGCAAAGGTCAGGTCGGCGCAGGAACAGAGGAGACGGACCAACGGATGCGCTTCACAGGTTCTTTTATTGCATAATAGTCGGTAGCAAGAGGGCACTACGCGTTTCGGGTTTCAAGAGCCCTTGTTCAAATATATATATAATTTTTTTTATTTTTTTTTCAGATCAAGCTCCTCATCAAAGAAGACGCCGCGCGCCACTTCATAGTTGGTTTGTGTGCTTTATTTTTCTGTAGGTTTCTCCCACCTACGCGTTTCGGACTTTACCAGTCCCTGATCACGGTATACAATGTATATATATTTTTTTTTTTCACAAGTATTGCCCAGCAATTGAAATCTCACTCCGCTACAGATAGATTTAAACCTTTTAATTCAGACAAGCAGCCAGTTTCCCATCCTGGATTGAAGTCCCTGGGCCTGACGCCTTTCAGAGTAATCTGTTCTCCTTCATCAAAGGCCAGCGTTGGTAACCAGAAATTGCGTGCCTGCATTCTCCCCTGCGTGTTACTCAAATTAATTGGCCTCAGGGGTGCCTTTTGTAATGAATCACTTTCACAGTGCACACTGGGATCTGTTGTTTTTGCACCATTGCTAGGCAATATTTGTGAAAACATATATATGTGTGTATATATATATATATATATATATATATATATATATATATATATATATATATATATATATATATATATATATATATATATATATGTGTGTGTGTGTGTGTGAACATAAATGTGGAATTAAGAATATTAACTATACTTTCCTAAATTAACTTACTGCTGCAATATTTTTCTCTTCCATATTTTGACCATAATATTAAGGTATAACAATATTTCCTACTTCATATTCTTCAGGCTACAACTGGTATCAACTGCTTTCACCTGCTGTTTTAATTAACCAATAGATCTGAGCCAGCTGGATTCGATAGAAACATTGGTAACTGGCCAACTGGTGTTTGCACTACTGAAAAATACATACAAAAAGATTATGGGGCCTAGTGATAAAGCCATTTTGCAGTAGGTAAAGAGTATGTAAAAGAGTACTTTCATAGTACTACTTCCTGTAATCAGGAATCATTTTGTGAATCGGTCCCAGTGTAATTGTGAGTGCATTTATGTAGCGCTTACTACTCCTGATGAGGCGTCGAAGTGCTTTTCGGCGAGTAGCACGCTACTCCGGAACACAAAAAGAATTAGTGGTGAATTTGTACAGGGAAATATAAAATTAATTTGAGCACTGGGCATGCGAGTCTGTTATTTGAGTTGAAAGGATTGTGGAGGGATAGAAGAGGGAGGGCATTTGCATTTATATAGCGCTTGATGCCCCTGATGAGGCATCAAAAGCGCTTTTCGAGGAGTAAGAAATGCTGGTCATTTCCTGTTTGTTTGGTACTGCATGGTTGCCTGGCGGTGCAGTGCAGCAGGGGTGTGCCTGCCTGTCTCTGATGTTCTAGTGACATCCTTTGCTCACCTCTCTCTGCTCGAAGCACCCACCCCACATGTGGCTTTCTGAGGACCCACCTGCATCCGGCTGGCCCCGAGCGCCCCACGACCTTGTTTTTAACCCAATATGAAGCGCCTTGAGTTCGTGGCGCTCGCCATGAATTCCTTAAATAAGAGAAGAGGCAGGGGCGGGGGAGGGTGCGAGATAGCGGAAGAGCACACCCTGCGCCCCATGTTTGGGCTGCGCCGCTACCCTCCTGCGCACTCTGTCTCTCTGCCGGGATCCCTGCGTGCGTGCTCTCTGGAGAGCAGGGTATCTGTTTAGATTCGAGCTCTAAATTTAGCCCTGATTGCCTGTTGTACCTCCCTCCCACATCCTCCTGCTGTTGTGCCGTTTGTTCGGTCACTCCCTGGCCTGTGTTCTGTTGTTGATCTCAGCTGGGGCTGGACTGTCCCACTGCGGCCTCTTGTGCGCAGGAGGGTAGGGGGCTGTGGGTGGGAGGTCAAGGAGGGGTGCAAGGACTGCTCTGGCTCCTGGACGACGACCCTCACCTGCTGCCAAGATGGAGGTAAAGTGCATTTTCCTCTTAAAAATGTATAATTTTTATATGGTGCATTTTTATGATGTCGGCCCTTAACTTAAAGCATGCGTCCTGGTGTCACAGTGCAGATCTGCAATACTTGAGTTTCTTTCGTCGACACAAACTCGTCTTTGAGAAAAGTTTGCATCTCGAACTTATTCAAGTTATCAACATTCGAAGGATGAAAGGCTGAGCCAGCGCTACTGAGATTTACACAGAACCTGAGCTAATTGCAAGTTACTTTTGAGTGAGGAAAGCGTCTATAGTGCCTACCACAAACGGATTGAACTCTGCGCGCTGAAGTGCATCAGCGGACGCGTGAAAGGATGTGGGCGGGTGGGGGTAGGGTCACCACATGGCCCTATCGCCTCAATTTTCATTTCCTGGGCTTTGCTTTTACATGCCATTGTTATCTGGGGTGCTGGTGGTGCTGGTCCCGTTAAAATGAACCAAGACTACAACTACCAGGATGCACTGGTAAAAGTAAAGGCCACGAATGGGAAAGTGATCTTCTGGTGACATGGAACTATCTTGGGTGTGAGGGCAAGGGTGGCACTTTACTGGGCACGGAAGAAGACCTCACCGCGGTTGCAGGAGTTCAGATGGTTTCTAAGCGCTAAGGGTTTGACATCGGGGGATTGGGTGGCAGTTGTGTTTATGTAGCACGGCCAATGAAGCGCTTTGCGCAGAGCAGAGGGTACTCGAGGCCCATTTACAAGAGCTCGCGGGGTACAGTAGTGCTGTTAATAGAGAAATGCGAACATTTCACAGCAGAGCAGCGACCAGGGGGTGGGAGATGAAGGGGTCGCACTCGCTTGATTTCTCTTCTGAATGTCATGTTAAAGGGATAATAGTCTTGGGCACAGAAACAAATTATGGTGATGACAGTGACGCGATTAGATCATTATTCTGGCTCCTAAGTAAACATCCAAACTTCTGGTGCAACTTTTCAAGGAATGTTCAGTGGGCTCAGTGCCTGCTGCGGAGATTGGTGTGTATGTTGAGGGACTGAGGTCTGAACTTCATAAGGCCTACTCAGCCGTTCATCCTTCTAAGGTTGATAAAGTGTGCACTACCGGGATGTACAATTACAGCAGGTATTATGTAAACTCCAATCAGCAATCAGTGTGACGTAATTCGTCACGAGCTTTGCAAATGGCCAGCTTTGTACACCGAGTGTAATAGCTGCATGGAGCACACTTGTATGCTTGAGATTGTGAGGGTTTGGGTAACAGAAGCACGTGATTTGCCCAGGATCACATGATGTGCTCAAGGGGGAAGCAGAAGTCCTCCTTGTGTAACATTTGGTCTCCAAAGGTGGTAGTGGCAGTGACCACAACCCCACGTGACTCAACCTCCAGTTTCTCCCTCATTGCTTATCTTCAAATAATCTTTGGAACATTATATACTCTTTGAAAAAATAAAAAATAAATAAAAATACACTTCTGGTTGTTTTGCAAAGGTGTGTGGATGTCACGAAAAATCAATTATTTTTTCAATATCCTCCCAAGATGGCTTTGTAGCCTGTAAAGCTGCCTCCTTCGCAACACGTCAGCTGGACTGTTTCAGATTATGTTAATACTTCAGTTTTTCCGAGTTTTCATAGCAGGGTGTTCAATGTTCATGCCTGTTGTCACTCACTGAGTGTTTGCATGCTGCTTCATCTAGTTTTTAAATAAGAAAAAAAAAGTTTGAAAAACTTCAATATCCTATTAGGGTCAGAGGTCAAGCAATGCCACTCCCCGTCATGTCATCAGTGCAGGTGGAATGTGTTATATTTACACCACTTCGTGCATGATTTGGTCGATTGAACCCGCTGTCAACAAGTAGTTGGGAATATAACAAACACGAGAGTCGTACCCGGTCACACTATGCCACCTGTGCCATGGCTTACCGGCGACCTTCATACCGAGCGCGCGGTAATGATACTCTCAGCCGGGGACATATTCGAAGAGCTGGGACCCTTCGGTGGAGTGTTTCCGGGTCCCTTTGAGGCGGTAGGGGGGCCCTGCCTGAATCAATACGGGGTTTATCACCCTCCCCAAGACATGGGCGCGCAGCACGCGCGTGCAGCTGAGCAGGGACGCTGGGCTCTTGCTAGCAGGCAGTGCCCAGGGCTGCCACCGCTTCCGGAATACCCAGAGCTTTAGGCGGCTGGGGCACAGACAGGGCTGCAACTAAAAACGGGCATTGACACTGTGCCCCTAGCGGGTCCTATATTCGTCGCCTTAACTTTAATACTCTGAAGACCACCACCGATTCAGCAGGCTCCGCAATGTTTACATTCACAGTCTTACAATGTCAGAACTAAAACATTAGGAATCCTAACTTTACTACTACTAAATGCCTTCTGTGAATACCAAGAGTAGTACGTTTAGGATTCTATCTCAGATTAGTTCTGTGAATCGGCCCCAACATTTCCAAATATGTTGTCTATAAAGAATGCACTTCTTATCAGGAGCTGGCAAAACATTTCTCAGTGGAAACAACCTACATGCATGCCTAAAGGTTCATTTCCTGCCTGATGGAAACATTTGCAAAACAGGCAAATAGAATACATTGTGTCTCAGACCAAGCAGTAATCGCATACAAAGGGAAACATTCTGGTGTCAAATATTGTGGCACGAATGCCCATCACATCTCTTGTGACACAAAACAAATAGTCCTCAACATTTCTTTGCAATACAATTACATACCATCAGAGTTTATACTCTTGTGTGCCAAGGCCCTGGCATCCTACTTTCAATTGCCCAAATATTCTACAGTGTCGCCTGTTATGTTTGTGTTCTGCCAAATAATCCAGAGGCTTCAGGAATGATACCCACTGTGCCAGCCTGGCAGAGATGATCACGGATGCCCAAACAGAATCCTGTTCAGGTTGCCAGCCCAGGTTCAAGCAGGGACCTTCTATTTTAAGTCAGATTTTGCCATAATGCTCACAAATGTAAAATACATACTGCTATGCCAGGAATATACATGGGCCCAACATGTGTAGCGCCACCACCACTCCAGTATTGTTAATTGCCCCTATCCTGTACAGTACCATTGCCCTACCAGTAATCCACATACTGCCCAAAATCTAAAGTGCCCCCACCATTCCAGGATTCCTAATGGCCCCAATCATGCACAGTACCATTGCCATATCAGTAATCCACATACTGCCCAACATCTGAAGTGCCCCCACCATTCCAGGATTCCTAATGGCCCCAATCATGCACAGTACCATTGCCATATCAGTAATCCACATACTGCCCAACATCTGAAGTGCCCCCACCATTCCAGGATTCCTAATGGCCCCAATCATGTACAGTACAATTGCCATACCAGTAATTCACATACCACCACCATTCCAGTGGCCACAATAACCCTAACATGTACCTTCGCCGTGCCATTAATTCAACAAGTCCCAACATGTAAAGCACTATCGTCACCATGGCAGTAATCTTCATATCTACCAGTATGTAATGTATCATAGTCATTCTAGTATTTCACAACAGTGTCTACCACCGGCAAGGATTGCCACTTACATGGAAAGAATCAGTACTTACCAATAGCACGTAAAGCATAACAACTATTCCCGGAATTCGCATTGGCCCTGGCTTGTAAAGAACCATCATTATGAGTTGGCCCTTTGTTGAAAGTACTGTCACCATACAAGTAGTTTACAGTGGCACAAGCAAGTAAAGGAGCGCCATTTTGTGTCAGCAGCAGATAGTTACCACAAGCATGGAGTACCATCGCAATAAACAGTATTCAGAAATTGTTCCCAGCAATGACGTCATCATTTCATTAATCCACAACTGCCAATTACTTGTCTCTTTCTCCTCCATACACTTTACGCTTACCACCTGCCGCCCTGCGTTGGTGTCACACAAGACCAGCCATGGCCATCTGTAACTCTTGAGAGACATGCCCTGGAAGCTTGATTCGCGCATGCGTACACTTGCACAAAACTGACAGAGAAATGCAAGCCAAAGAAATGGCAAAGCCAATAGGGCGGAGTCTTGCACTTGAACACTGACCAAGGAATGCAAAAGTGGCGCTGTTTTAAGCGTAAAACAAAACAAAATGCTTTTTATACAATTTATGGATACATTTAGGGATTAAATGTGTGATGAAATAGTGTACTTTTCAGACATAAAAAATAGTCCCTCGTGCATTCTTAGGAGAAGCTGAAGGATACGCCCAAACAGCCAATAGAAAGAAGGTAGATTAAAATACTCCTGTCAGCTGATCTTGGATTTGATGGACTGTCTCAAGTCAGTAGGTGAAGGCTCCTGAACCAAAGAAGCCAAAAGCTGAAGGCGGCTGAACCCGAGCCTCTCAGAGTGAACGTTGATTACACTATGTTCACCATGAATGGTCCATGTCCCATCGCAGGTCAAACCTAAGAAACGGGCAGGAAAACTGGTGTGGAAAAGCATTGGGCCATTCTTTTTTTTAGATTGTGGTGTTGCAGTTGCATTCCAGGTCCTTCTCTGCACTATCTACCACTCCTCAACACCAGTCCGAGGTCTGGCCACGTCCACCCCCCCCAAAACAACAAATAAGGATTGTTTTTACCCTTGATAATGTGCAGACGAGCTGAATAGCTGCTTGGTGTTGAAGACGCAACAAAGGTGACCTCACCTGGATGAATAGATGAAGGAAGCAACATGGACGAATGAGGTGGGTGGACTGGAGATGCAAAGAGCATTGAGCCCCCCAGTTATCGGAGTTTATGCCATTTTCTAGCTCTTTTTATTCTCCCTCTTTCATACAACTACCTCTCACAAGTGAACTATCAACTGGATCAGACCACAGTGAGGACATCTAGCATAGAGAACAAGACCTCCACCAGTGCTTAATTTGAGCCAGTGTTTTCCGGTGCTCATCACCAGCACTTAATCACCAACACCAGCGCTTTTTATGAGCACCAGATAAGGACACATTCAGTTACTGGGAGATTGAGTGATTTGCCTAGAATCACAGGATGTTGAGCCGAAGCCGATACTCAAATCTGGTTCCCCAGCTCCGAAGTCGGCAGCTTTGGCCATTGCGCGCCATCCTCTCCCCACTTTCATGGTTAGCAGTTGGTTCTATTTTATGCAGCGCTAACAGGAGAAATGGGCTGGTGCAAGCTGCCTCCTGACGAGAGCCCCATCACTTTTTACAAATTAACCACAGATCTCCACGCTACGCCATAATTTTGTCTAAGCCGCAGAGGTCCTTTCTGAAGGCAGCAAGGACTGGAGGACAGCGATGGGTGGCACTAGAGGTGAAGCTCTTGGAACATGACACACATAAGACCAAACAGCCATAACGTGGCTGTTTTCCAAGTAGTCAAGGAGTCAGATGTTCTGGCAGAGGTGCAGATTGTGGCAGGCATGCAGAGGTGGGGTATTTGCCTGGTACTGTGTGTCAATCATAAGACCTGGAGGTTGATCCAGGCACTAACAAAGTTCCATTGCAGGATGAGCAGTGGCAGGGTGTCTTTTGTTAGCATTTGTAAGAACAGTTGAGCAAATCCTCTACCGCAACGAATTTAGAGACAACATAAACGTCTCCAGCGTTAGAGTTGAGGCATAGATGCTTTGATTCCAGGAATGGCTTAGAGAAGTGAAACTTCCTGGCTCTGCAGAGCATAGCATTCTTGCTTAATGTGTGAGATAAACCAAACTGCCAGACACTCCAAAAATAGAAATAAGCATGAAGGGTAGAGAGGAAGGTGGGTGAATGTCAAATCATGTTTTCTTGCTGTTCCTCCTTATGCCTTTATGTTTTCTAAGAGCAGGGCAGTGCTTAAGTTGTAAAAGAACAAACTTTTGCAATGCAAAAAGGGGTAGCTTCTAAATGAGCGTGCCTGTGCCATTGATGGGATTAGTCACTCATTAAGTCTTCACTCATTGTTTGCACTCATGCATCCATTCATCCATCCACTGACTCATTCTTCTATTCATTCTCTGACACAACCACAGTAAGCCACAAACAAACTCACCAACATATGCAAGATAAATTAAAAGAATACAAGAAGAAAAAGAAAACATGCCGCCATCTAAACATGGAGGGCCTCTGCTTGCAATAACAAAACTAAACATATCAGCAGGTGTCTGCCTTGCACAGGTATTTACATAGTCGTTTGTTCTTTTAGATTTCCAGCATGGCCGCCACATTTAGGATCAATATGTTGCCCATCTTGGAATAGTAAAACAAGGATACACTTTGTGAACAACAACATTCCATATTGGTCTCCTGGTTTAGAGGAAGTGGCCACATGGGATATGAACTGAGCTGCAATTGACCCATTAGCACTGCCTGGAGAGTTATACTATTCACTTAAGGAACATCAATTTAAGAGGAGTAGAAGCAAAGATATTAAAGGGGAACTAAAAGGAGAACATTGAAAATGAAAGGACGGCCAACCAGCCCTAACATTGAAGCACACTTCTTTTTGGGTGGATGTACAGGTGACCAGAAGATGACCATCATTCACAGGACAAGAGAGCCACTGACTAATGTGGACTTAACCAATAACCCAAATTGTACCTGTCAGCGATGGAAGCAGGGTGTGAATGAAAACCAGACTAGCCAATGGCAGAAAAGAGCTGACCCAAAGGCCCTTTATCATAGCCTTTCATAATAAAGAGAACAGGCCTCTAGCCATCGTCATTGGCTTGTCACCATATAACCAATTCAGTCCTGCTTTGCCACAAGCAAAAAAGTGCAATAAAAGTAGTTTTTTTAGTAGAAGCTCACACATTCCTCCCAATTGAATCCTGGAATTCAGGGAGGAGCCTTTGCCAGTGTCTCATTAGGACTCTGAAAGCTTTTTTTGCCGATCACATAAGCTCAGGCAGCAGTTGCACTGTAAAGCCAGACCTAAAAATTCATGTAGAATAATGTAGTCATGGGTATCTGATACTGCTCTCAAACACACAAATGCATTGAAATCTAAAATTGATGATGGAAAGGGGAAGTAATCTTTGCTGCTGCCAGAGAAACAACAGAAACCATCAATTATATGGTTAGCTAAGACACTGAGTATTAGTATCATGTGTGTACCCCTGCAAGTTCAATCTCATGCAGCCGTACTGCTGCGGCAGCTGGATAAATAAACAAAATGACAGCGGCTTGGAGGAGAAGCCCTTTTTTCTGTGGAAGCACACAATGTCTATCCAATCAAAACATGTACCCCTGGCTACCAACATGCGGGTGGAGCCAAAGCCCCTCTGTGTAGTACTCCTAAAAGCTCCTTTTAGGTTGATAACATTATGTATGGCGACAGCTGCACTGTCAAGCCGGACCTAAAAATAGTGTCACAAAGTTTTTCTCCGATGCCAAGACTTTCAAGGCTTGATTCCATCTCATGCCTCTTTCTTCCACCGCTGTCTCTTTAGTTCACTCTTGGCTGCTTGCAGGCTCTGTTCATGCATGTGTTCTCCCTTTCTCACTGTTTTCCTATCCTTCTCTTCCTCATCCTTTCTCCCTATTCTGCTTCTTATCTCTTGCTCTTGGTCAAAGTCCGATGTGATGATAAATAAGTCATAGTGCCCAATAAATAAGCCTCCGTATCCACCACCTGCAATTAGCGCAAACTAGTCCTGTAGATATCAGGTATCAGAGCGCTTTACATGAGCATCAGTTTTGTTACAGATGGACACATCCATTTTTGTTAGGCACGGGGAGATTAAGTGATTTGCCCAGAATCGCAGGATATTGAGCGTCATTGCGATACTCAAAACAAGTTCCCCAGCTCCGAAGTCGACCGCTTTAGCCGTAAGAAATGGAACAGTGAACCAAGGAAAGTAAGGGCAGTGCCAGTGGTACAAACTACAGCACCAGGGGTAACAGCTACTACCTCTTATTGCTACCCCTGGCGCATCCTTATCCCTACAAAAACTAACCCCCCCACCATCTGTCCTTGATGAGTCCACCCCCATGTGTGTTTTCAATAGCTTGTTTTATTTTCTTTAAGGGAGACCTCCAGCAAGGAGGGGCTGATAAGGAAATTATTATTTAACAGTTTTTTTAAATTGGACCTTTCCTTTAACAATATTATGCTAAACTAACACACCTGACAGCACAGCTTTCAATGTTAGTAGAGAACAGATCCAAGGACTTGCAGTTTCTGTTTCTCAAACGTTGAATTGACAACCCCAGCATTCTAAAAAGTTGCAGTGGTAACTTTCTCTTTTAATTAGCTGAATGTTTGAATCTGTTTTAACCCCTTCGGCGCGGGCCTAATTCCCCCGCGGTGCGGGGGGAGGGGGCCGCGCGCGATGCCGCAGTGCTTGTGACGAGCTCGGCTCATCACGCAGCACGGTGGCGCTGTGCTCATGACGAGCTGAGCTCTTCATGGCCATGCCCGTTTCCATGGAACACTCAGCACAGCAGGGGAATTAGACCTGCGTGGGCGTTCCGTGGCGGTCATGACGAGCTCAGCTCGTCATGAGCACAGCGCCACAGTGCTTCATGACAAGCTCAGCTCATCATGAGCACCCAAAGTGTTAGGAAAAGCCCTATCGAATAGAAAACAATATGATAAAATAGGTATGTGTTTCCTTATGTTGTTGGCTTGTGTATAGTGCACAGTCTGGCATTAGTACGACCATCATGGTGTTGCACACGAGACAGTTAAACACCATGAACTGCTGTTTTTATAAAACATAGCTGAATAATGTTTTTTGTTGATTTAAACTTTATTTCCTTTTCCCTTGCCTTGCTCACTGCCACAAATGTTAACAAGCATTTGCAATGCAATCGGTCTCGCCTTTGGGACCTTATATATATTTAGCTATGCAGCACATTAGCCTGGATGATGAAACTTCTACTGTTCTTTAACATGGAGGGAAAGCAAGCACCAAACTGCGTGACACGCCAGGTATGGGAACACATGGAGAAAAATATTGCCTGTCACCGGGAAATGGTATAGTACAAAGCTCTGTTTTTAATATAAAATCAAGGCCTTCAGTGGTCACATCACTGAAAATACAAGATTTGAAAAAATATTATTGTCTACGAGTGCACGTGGAAGACAATTTCTATGGACTGGAATCTAGTCATTCTAGTATTTTACTAACCTCTGCTGGTCGTTTTCTATTAAGAAAGTTAAATTGAGGCAGTTGAACAGAAAAAAAAGTCCCTAAGCAGAAAAGTCCTAGGACTGATCTCCAGTGCCCACAAAGTACATACACATATAGGTATATACTAAAGTATATACAAGAGGTCTTGAATGCTCGACCTAAAAAGCAGAAAGGGGTTCCTCTCTTCTCTTAAGTTTCCGGCCCCATCTCGTTTTTTTAAGGGGGCGGTTCCTAATTCTAGACAAAACTTCTGAAACTTTTCATGAAGTTGTTGAGCATGGTTAATGGCATCCAGAAAATCTGAG
The DNA here is from genome assembly GCF_964263255.1 of Lissotriton vulgaris. Taxonomy (NCBI): domain Eukaryota; kingdom Metazoa; phylum Chordata; class Amphibia; order Caudata; family Salamandridae; genus Lissotriton; species Lissotriton vulgaris. The sequence goes on from NC_141696.1 coordinate 1,487,955,773, forward strand.
TTCATTATTTGAAATGTTTCTCAATGTTTCATTATTTGAAAGGCTTTCAAAATAGGCTTGACACCTGGCAAAAAAAACTGAGAAATAACAGAGACCGAACTGAGTTCCTCAGCCCACGCCCACTGTGTTATATGTAAGTATGTACGTTTATTGTATTTCTATAGTGCAAACTTAGCCCAAATTCACTGGCGCTCTGAACAGTCAAAGACAAGCTAAAAGCCTATGAGTAATAGGAGAGGCAGGAGGGTTGTGTGTGTTAATGCATTGTGATGCTGTGTTCTTTAAAGAGGTCAGTCATCAACTCATTCCTAAATCGGAGCAACTTTGGGGGAGTCCTGATGCAGGGTGGCTCCTCCACTAGGGCGATGGAGCGTTGCCCCACTGCTTTCTCGTAGTGCGAGAAAGCCAAAACATAAATGGTAATAACTTCTATTTATAACCATTTTATGTTTGCTTTTCATTGCGGGTGGGCGGGGCTGCTCTGCTCTTTGAGCAGGGCAGGGGAGGAGTGGTTTGCCCACTCCTGAGTGCACACAGACGGTTGGGTCGGCCCTCTCAGGCCTCCCAAACCAGTCATGCGCACTCTGCCCTTCTCCACAGCCTGCATGGAGAACATGGCCCCCCCATTATCCCCTGACTGGGCGCCGTCCTGACCAATCACAATGCTGCTTGCTGTGTTATGATTGGCTTAGGGGAGAGAGCCTGGCTGCCTGCTTCCTGTTCCTGTCGGAGGCAGGAGAGCAGGAGCTGTGAAGACGTGGGACCCGGCGGAAAGGTAGTTAAAAAAAATGGTTCCCCTGCATAAACCCCCTCCGCAGCCCCCCGCAAGTCACCCCCCCACCCTTGCCCCCGACCGGTGCTACTGTCCTGATGTATACAGGGATATTCTTCCCGATCCTGGGTGCATAGATGGGAACGTTTCTCTTCTACAATGCCAGATATATGCCCATCCTATCCATCAGGCTGGACTCTAACTCTTGCTTTCAGAACTATCATGGGGTTGTCCTTCTTTTTTCTCCAGTGCTGTGAAGTGGCACTGCTGACCTGCAGCGCTTAAAAATAATTAAAACGCCAAAATAAATACATTAAATAGGACTTTAAGAGCTGAGATGATGACTGCAGAACTTTGCAGGAGAGCTCGCTGTGAGCACACTTTGGGCCTCATTTACAGGGATGTGGTGCAGAGCAGTGCAGGAAGTCACCTTGCTGTGCTGCCGGACGTCAAAGTGAAAGAGCAGGAATGCACCGTATTTATCTAATGCAGTGCATTCCTATGCTTTCCCCCCGCACTGGCGCTGTTTCTGCAGCCTAGCGCCAACGCAGGTGCCCTTGCGCCCACGCAGGCGCTCTTGCACCATGGTGCAAGGGTGCCTGTGTTGTCGGCATGATTGTTTTTGTGCAGGAAGGGGCATCTCCCTGCACAAAAACAACCCTGGGAGGCAGGGCCGGACTGGGAACAGAAACCGGCCCTGGCAAACTGCTCAGCCGCTAAAGGGGGCCGATATTGCCGACCCCCTGTAACAAAAAAAACAGCCCCCCAGGGGCTCAAAACCAGCCCCCACCTAGCGGCCTACCGGGGAAACGCCCGGTGCCCGCTATGGCCAGTCCGGGCCTGCTGGGAGGCTTTTTCCTCTTACTATATGTGCTGCAAAATGCATCGGACATGGAAAGAGGACAAAGGGAGAAATACAGTAATTTCTCCTGTTTGCGCCTCCCCTGTGGTGGCTTAAGGTTTGGTCACATCGCCAAGTTTACATGGTTTTGTGAATCTGGGGAAGCATCGAAATGCATGGGTGTTGCAATGCCCATAGAACGCCTCCTTAAGACAATAAGGCAACGCAACGATTTGTGCTGCCTTGCCATACTCCATATCTATGAGGCCATTCAAACCCACTCAAAGTGGATTTACGTGACCTCGTGAATATGGTTTTGTGGGATGCTACGGTGGTGCAAGGGACTCCTAAATGTGCCCCTTACTGTATAATGTTTCTCGTCCTAGCACATTGGTGAACTTGCGCACATGCAGCGTCATGTATTGCTTCCGGGTTTATGCAGCAACTAATCTGCTGGGGACTCTTACATCGTCCCGCCTGGGTTTTGCATACGTTGATTTGAGTACATTTAACTGTAGAAGTCTGGTGAGAGATGTAAGTAGTTCATACTCACACAAAACAAATGTATAAAGTAAATAATTAAGTTTCATTCAAGTTCAACAAGATAAATGACACTTTCTATACTGCATACATATTTTTATTTAATAATAATGAGAGTAGTTTGAGTGGCTAGATCTTGAAGCACTGATAACACACTACTATCCCTGAGATCTTTGGAGTATATTTTATTGTTGGCGTACAGTTGAAAGACAGGGGTTGTCCCTATGGGTTCAATTCAGTTCTTGGTAGCAGGCACTTCAACCGACTAAGGGCCAGATGTAGGTGGCTAAATACTGGTCGGTAATGCCGAAATTCTATCAATTTCAGCGTTACCAACAGGTATTTAGCCATTCCTAATGTAGGCAAGGAATCGGTAAATACCGATTCCTTAATACCGATTCCTTATTGCTCTTGCATTTAAGGAATCGGTAATACCGATTCCTTTAAAGCAATGTAGGAAGCACATTAAAGAGTGCTTTTGAGCCTTAAGAAATCGGTAATTAACACCAACTTCAAGTTGGTGGTAATTACCGATTTCCTTTAAAAAAGCACGTTTTTGCTTTTTTAAAAGTGCCATGTGGCACACATCCATGCCCTTAGGGCATGTATGTGCGCCACATGTGCACACATGCACATTTCAGGGGTGCAACAGGGTGTCCTTTGGACACCATGGCACCCTTGAAAAACCTCCCGGTATTACCGATTCTGTAATATCGAATCGCTAATACTGAATGTCCTCACATTCATTCCTATGGGCCTCCAAGCCCATAGAAATGAATGGGTAGGTATTCCTTATTACCGAATCTCAATTACTGATTCGGTAATAAGAAATATTAAGGATTCAGTATTTTTTTACCGAATCTTTACCTACATAGGAAATACCGATTTCTTAATACCGAATCCGTAAAATTCGGTATTAAGAAATCGGTATTTCATATTTACCTACATCTGGCCCTAAGCTATCTAACTGGCTTCTATTTTTTTTCTTTGAGTTTTATATAGCGCTGGTTAGATCCAAAGGTATCAGAGCCCTTCACATGAGAATAAGCTTACAAGAAGTGTGTGACGAAAGTCAAGTGAGATTAACAAACAGTCATATAGAAAAATATAGGATAATAGAGCGGTAAAGTAGACCACAATAAGGATACAGTGATATAGAACAATAAAGCAACTGGGTAATGGGGAAGGGGACAGCTTGGAGTCTGCGTAGTCGATTAGTCAGGGGACCTTCCCGACGGAAATTGTCAAAGAGGGCTGAGAATTTGGTAGAAGTAAATCCTCTTGTGTTGAAGTAGTTGTTGAGTAGTAGAGATCTGAGGTCCCATTTGAAGCAAAAAAAGGAGGTGTTGTGGCGTAAGTCCTTAGGGAGTGAGTTCCAAATCTTGGGGTCATTACTGGAGAAGGAGCGTGCCTGACATGATTTGTTTTTCAATTTGGGAGGTTTGAGACAAAGAATTGGAGCTTCTCAGAGCCTGGCCTTTTCCTGCTCGCGATACTTTCGTTTCTAGATATTTGGGGGGTTTTGTATGTAGGGCTTTGTGGGTGATACATGCTGTCTTGTAGATGCATCTTCCTTCAATAGGACGCCAAGTGAGGCTTTGAGGGCTGGTGGGATGTGGTCAAACCATTTGATTGCAATAACAAGCCTTGCAGCCGCATTGATAATCGTTCTTTGGGGTGCAAGGTGTCTTTTGGGGGTTCCTGTCAGGACGGCATTGCCGTAGTCAAGTTTCAGGAGGACTAGGGATTGTACTACCATCTTAAGATCGTCAGGGGATTAAACGGTTAGATTTTCTTGAGATGTTTTAGTGTGTAGAGCGCTCCTTTGGCTGTTTTTTTAGTGTCTTCTTTCACTGACAAGTTTTTCTAGTGTGATACCCAAGAATTTAGCGCAGTTGGACAGTGTGGTAGGGCAGTGTAGGGTGTCCAACTGTTCGAGCCATTCTTGGATGGGTAGGAGTTTGTTATTTGGGGGAAGGAGAATAAGTTCAGAATTGTTGGGGTTCAGCTTAAGGTGGTTGATGATCGTTATGTTATGTTTAGTTATATTTCATTTATAGAGCACACGGCTACTCGAAGTGTCCCAGCGCTTGCTCCAGAAAGTTAATCAGCACCCAGATCAGAAGTTAAAAAAGCAGAGTTTTTAGTTTTTTCTTAAAAAGCAGTGGGTCTTGAATGTCCTGGAGAGCCAACGGTAGCATATTCCAAGCCAAGCCAGCTTTACAAACAAAAGAGCTCCCACCAAGCCTTTGGCGATTAAACCGAGAGGTCTTGATCAGTAACTGGTCAGACGAACGTAGTTGTCTAGTGGGTTTATTGAAGGTAAATCTCTTCTGAAGATAGATAGGGCCTAGCCCGAAAAGGGCTCGATGAGCAATGGACAGCATTTTGAATTTTAGCCGAGATTCGACTGGGAGCCAGTGCAAGTTACACAAATGGTTACGAACACTCTGTCTGGATGAAAGTCCCAGTAGCAGTCTGGCTGCTGAATTTTGGACTACTTGCAGTTTCTTTGCCAGGTAGTCTGGACTGCCAACCAAGAGAGCGTTGGCGTAGTCCAATCGGGACAAGATCAGGGCCCGGACCACAGTCTGGCACTAGCCGGCAGAAGAGGAAGACATTTCCTCAAAATGTTCAGAGTGCCCAAGCAGGTCCCCGTCAGCTTCTTCACTTGTGTCGAGGTTCAAGTTTTCATCGATGCCCTTTCCCACGGTGGGATGGGGGAATTCGGGAGGCAACAGCCTTTCTCTGAAGTCCATTGGGAACGAGCTATACAGGAGCACTTCAGATTTTCCTTCATTGGACTTCAACTGTGCATTCGCCAGCCAATGAAACACAGAGAACAAACAATGCTGAGCTGGCCCGACAGAGTCGTCGCCCCCTCTTCCAGGAAAACAGGGGCTGAGGGTCATCCGCATAGGCCATCACTTCAGCCCCCAGTGACTCCGCAAGGTAAACCAGCGGAGTCACATAGATGTTAAAAAGGAGAGGGCTAAGCGATAACCCGTGTGGAAGCCCAGTTGTCAACTGCATAGGCGCAGAGGCACAAGGAGGAAGCCAGACCAGCTGCGACCTATCTGTCAAGAAGGACCTGATCCAACTCAATGCCGATCCCGAAATACCAATTTCCACAAGGTGATTAGCGAAGTTTGTATCTTAGTTAGTGCGACATTAAGATGTCGGATGTTGCTGGGTGATTTTATTCTGTAGTAGAGTGTCGTTGGCATAATGGTGATACTTGATACCAGCTTGTTTCAGGATACTTTTGAGGGGTTCCATAAAGTGGTTGAATAGGGCTGGCGAGAGGATGGAGCCCTGGGGTACTCCTTGTGGTACTGGCGCGGGCTTGGAGACAGAGTTGTTTGTTTTTATTTGTTGGATCAATGTAACAGTAGTGACATTTCTGTAAAGTGGCCTTAACTCCGGGAGAGGTGTGAGCAGTGGCCAAAGCGGCTGAATCCAGAGTACAATGCTCACAGTTCAATCGCCGGTGCCGGCGACAGCTCAGCATCATGTGACTCTTGGCAATAGCTCACTTAATCTCCCCAATGGCCCCCCAGCGCCTGGATACCCTTAGGGGTGATAAATTGGCGCTTTACAAATGTGGAATTATCATCACCTATCACACATCCTTACTTTACTAAAACACCAAGGGATTCCTCCTCTGCGCATTCAGAACTGTCCATACGGACCTCTGTAAGATGCCTGTGGGCGGGGCCTAGCTGAGGGGACGCCTCAGGGTGCAGGGAGCTGTGTGTGTCACTGGGCGCGCATGCGCATATACCATAGTCCTTTTCCCCTTCATGTTTGCGCCTCTGAAGCCTCCTCGGCTTGGTGAGCACTGAAGAAGAAGCTGCAGTAAGTAGGACTTTAAAACAGTGATATTCAAAGTACGGCCCGCGGGCCGCACGCGGCCCTCCTAACCTTTACCTGCAGCCCCATATGCAGCAGCGAAAAGGGGAAACAAGGGAACCCTACTCACAGCGGAACCAGGGCAAAGTGTATATCCAAAGAACAATGGTTCCTGTGGCATACGAATTTATAGAATATACAATACTTGACAGCTTAAATAAGCAATATTCACTTGTAACAGAGAAGGATTTGGCAGAAAAAGAAACACACCTATGCAAAATTTTACAAGAAAGACTTCTTATATTTCATCTCATGAAAAGTGTCCATATTTACAACAGCAACACAAATACAAAAGATTGTATGTACAGTGAAAGGTGCAGTGCGTTCCAAGTGATTTTGTGAACAAAAAACCAAAACAAACACAAATAATAAAGGGTCTATACAGTTTTGCGTTATGGGTATTTACACAGGGAAATGACCAAGCAATATGATACAATAATTGCTGACAGTGACTATATGAAATCACAAATCACTGTGCTGAATGGGTTCCTTCCCTATAGCGTCGACGGCGTTTCGACCTGTTAGATGGAGGTCTCGTCAGGACTAGGCAATGGGGGACATCTAGGGAAAAGGTGAGAGTGAGTGTTAATAGGTGTGGTTGCTGTATTCTACAGTGTTGTGTGGACTTAGAATTAGGGGATTGTAATACCTCGTAGTGTCTTGACGTAGCACAACCCATGCGTGATAAAATAATTTAAATCGGACTTACAGTGTACCCAGCCGGGCACTGTTGAGGAAAAAGGTAAAACAATAGTTAAGATTCACGAGCGCTTGTGGGACAAAGTTACCATTGGCGCCAGTCATGGTATACTAAAGCCACTTACCACTGTGGTTGCTTGTGGTAATTGATTCTGTTGGCACTAAGGTTGCGGTTGGCGAACAGGATAATACCTGGTGAGAAAGGACCATGTGGTAAAAATGTGGTAAAATAACGGGAGAGGGTGGTGTGGGACAAGGTGTCAACAGGGCTTACCTGTTCTATAGACGCGGAGTCGCTCGATCGCACTTTCCCGGTCGGCTGTTTAGTAAACAGTGGAGTTCCGGGTTCTGTGCGTCAGCGCGTTTATAACGTAAAAAGTGCGCGCGCATCTAGGAGGACGGGAATAGTACTGGCGCGTCATTGTTGTCAACTAGCGTTTGGGACGGGTGCGCAAGATAGTGTGGTGTGTACGATATACAAAACAGCTAGCCACGCACTGAAAATAAAGTGTGGCTTTAAATAAAATTGTTTTATCGTAATTACATAAATTATATCCACATGAAAATAAAAGATTACCACTTCATTTATCTTCTCCAGATACAACAGTCATTATCGCTTGTTGGTAAAATAAAGCTGCACAAAACGGTTGTAACAGTGATATGTGCTACCACATTCACAAGCTATTTTAAGCATGATTAAGTCAGCATAATATGTAAAGTTAAAATTATACCAATCATGTTAATGTACTCGTCACAGAACAATGATTATCCCATGCATACAGTAAACCACCCTACGTTATATAGTTATACCTCAGGTTAGTACAGGGAAGTATAGCTAGAAAAATTGTCACACTTAATTAGTCAAGCTGGAGACAAAACCTCTCCATTCGTCAGCAGAATTGAGCCCCTTGTTAATGGAATTGACTCTGTCAATCCAGTGACATTCACGACGTTGTAATATTAGTGAAATGTCACCACCTCTCTCAGGTACAGTAGCAATATCTATGACTTGCCATTTTAACTGGTCTGCAGAGTGATTTTTTTCTTGAAAGTGGCATACCAATGGAGCTGTCAGAACTGCCTTTCGTATGCGACTTCGGTGCTGTCCTATTCTTGCCTTTTTTGACCGAAAGTCGTATGCGTAACGACTTTCGGTACTCATACCAACAAAATCCGGAATAGTATTACGAAAAATTGGGATATCATACAAAGTATTGATCCCACAATTGAGGTGCCCTTGTTTACGTACAAAAGAGGGAAAAATTTGAAAGATCACTTAGTTAGATCTTCCAATGAAAAGACCACTAAGACAGGGAGCACATTAGACACACTGTGGAATCTTCCACCAATTCTAGGCCACCATCCCTGTGGAAACTGTGTGATCTGTCGATTGACAGCAAAGACAAACACCTTCAAATTTGGAAACTCTGAACATACACTAAAGTTCTTTTCCAATTGCAATACACGCAATGTTGTATATTGCATTTGGTGCCCCTGTGGTCTGCCCTACATTGGACAGACGCAACAACCGGTTAAGGCAAGAATAGGACAGCACCGAAGTCGCATACGAAAGGCAGTTCTGACAGCTCCATTGGTATGCCACTTTCAAGAAAAAAATCACTCTGCAGACCAGTTAAAATGGCAAGTCATAGATATTGCTACTGTACCTGAGAGAGGTGGTGACATTTCACTAATATTACAACGTCGTGAATGTCACTGGATTGACAGAGTCAATTCCATTAACAAGGGGCTCAATTCTGCTGACGAATGGAGAGGTTTTGTCTCCAGCTTGACTAATTAAGTGTGACAATTTTTCTAGCTATACTTCCCTGTACTAACCTGAGGTATAACTATATAACGTAGGGTGGTTTACTGTATGCATGGGATAATCATTGTTCTGTGACGAGTACATTAACATGATTGGTATAATTTTAACTTTACATATTATGCTGACTTAATCATGCTTAAAATAGCTTGTGAATGTGGTAGCACATATCACTGTTACAACCGTTTTGTGCAGCTTTATTTTACCAACAAGCGATAATGACTGTTGTATCTGGAGAAGATAAATGAAGTGGTAATCTTTTATTTTCATGTGGATATAATTTATGTAATTACGATAAAACAATTTTATTTAAAGCCACACTTTATTTTCAGTGCGTGGCTAGCTGTTTTGTATATCGTACACACCACACTATCTTGCGCACCCGTCCCAAACGCTAGTTGACAACAATGACGCGCCAGTACTATTCCCGTCCTCCTAGATGCGCGCGCACTTTTTACGTTATAAACGCGCTGACGCACAGAACCCGGAACTCCACTGTTTACTAAACAGCCGACCGGGAAAGTGCGATCGAGCGACTCCGCGTCTATAGAACAGGTAAGCCCTGTTGACACCTTGTCCCACACCACCCTCTCCCGTTATTTTACCACATTTTTACCACATGGTCCTTTCTCACCAGGTATTATCCTGTTCGCCAACCGCAACCTTAGTGCCAACAGAATCAATTACCACAAGCAACCACAGTGGTAAGTGGCTTTAGTATACCATGACTGGCGCCAATGGTAACTTTGTCCCACAAGCGCTCGTGAATCTTAACTATTGTTTTACCTTTTTCCTCAACAGTGCCCGGCTGGGTACACTGTAAGTCCGATTTAAATTATTTTATCACGCATGGGTTGTGCTACGTCAAGACACTACGAGGTATTACAATCCCCTAATTCTAAGTCCACACAACACTGTAGAATACAGCAACCACACCTATTAACACTCACTCTCACCTTTTCCCTAGATGTCCCCCATTGCCTAGTCCTGACGAGACCTCCATCTAACAGGTCGAAACGCCGTCGACGCTATAGGGAAGGAACCCATTCAGCACAGTGATTTGTGATTTCATATAGTCACTGTCAGCAATTATTGTATCATATTGCTTGGTCATTTCCCTGTGTAAATACCCATAACGCAAAACTGTATAGACCCTTTATTATTTGTGTTTGTTTTGGTTTTTTGTTCACAAAATCACTTGGGACGCACTGCACCTTTCACTGTACATACAATCTTTTGTATTTGTGTTGCTGTTGTAAATATGGACACTTTTCATGAGATGAAATATAAGAAGTCTTTCTTGTAAAATTTTGCATAGGTGTGTTTCTTTTTCTGCCAAATCCTTCTCTGTTACAAGTGAATATTGCTTATTTAAGCTGTCAAGTATTGTATATTCTATAAATTCGTATGCCACAGGAACCATTGTTCTTTGGATATACCATATGCAGCAGCAGCACTGGGCTGCCGTTTACTCGACTCAGCACTAACATGAAAAAAAAAAGTTTAGTATACACCAAACACTTATTTAAATGTTAATTGCAGTTAGGGAAAGGAAGTAACTCGGCCCTTAACTTTAGGAACACCTTCATTTGCAAAGACACCCACTAGATATACATGCTTTGCTTCCCCAACACCCACTTCATACCCCCTGCTGGCATCGATGCTGCCCTCGGTCACACCATAGACCAAATTTTGCAGCCCCCAAGAAAATGTTTGTGAGTACCAATTACTCACAACGTGGAGTGTTTACAAGTGGTTGCATCACAGGAAAACTAACATTTGTATTAATAAGAACAGTGAGTGAACAAATGGGGTTGAAAATGAGTTGGCGGGCCGTTAACCATTTTTTAAATTTAAGTTTTATAGGTGGGTATAACTTCGAGCATCAGTGCTGGTAAAGTGCAGGGCTGGGGTGAAGCGGAAGAGATGTGACCATCAACAGGACCGTGAAAGGAAACGGAAAGAGAGGCTGGCACTGGGGGAAGAAGGAGGCCCCACAAAACGGAACCAGAGGGATAAACTTGTCCATAACACAATAAGGAAGTGTGGCTCAATGATTAGGTGGAGAAGTGTGGCTCAATGATTAGAGCGGCAGACCCTGATGCAGAGGTTTAGCCCAGGACCAAGGGTTCAATTCCCCGCCTCCGCGGGTCTTGGGCTCAAAATTCCATGGACCTGATAATTCTCGCCAATCATGGAGTCCCACTCTGCAACTCTGGGCAATAGCTTGCTTAATCTCCACAACGTCCCCCACAACCCTAAGGATGACTGGCTCCACCTTGGGGGTGCCCAGGAGTGGGTTCCACAGCGGTATTCGTACAAGCGCCTTGAGACCCTTCCCGGTGAGTAGTGCGCTATACAAGTATCCATTTACATAACGTGTATTTGTAAACCGCACCTTGGTGCTGAATAACAGGTGTTTATTGTTACCCATCTCAATGGTACTCATTTTATCGACATTAGATGGAGGAAAGGCTGAGTCCTTGAGCCTGTGACAATGAGGTCAAGCACAGGCCCCTGCAGTGGACTCATCAGTCCACTGAGCCACTAGACCCAGCAAGGTCTGTATGGACGATGCTGGCGGTATGGGTGTTAAAATGCGTGAACCACGGGCAGTGACTGTGCTCTAGCCACAGTCTCTGCATTATTGTGGCCCTGCATTCACTGGTATGGCCCTAGCCCATTGGGCGAGCAGGAACGTGTGCCTTTGGAATGCCACTGGCATCCGAGCAATGCTTGGTAGCAATTAGGCCGGCCTGGCAGCTGTGGAATGCCCATCATTGAGCTGGAAGCTGAAGCACGCAGGAATGTTGGACCAGTTAAGCACCCGTAGAAATGATTGGAATAACCCAGCTCCTACCAAGGAGTGACGCGAAGGACGCAGGTTATTAGCAGTATCGCTGGTCCCAAGGAGCGTCCTGTACTTCCGTATTACAGAACGAGGGGAATCTAAAAGCACGGACACGTCGGCGGACATGTTGGAGAAGACGGGTGGCCTCAGGGGCGTCAGAGACGAGGACCCCGCAATTTAGAAACACAGAGAGCATTCACTTCTACAGCACGACACAGTATCGCAGATAATTGTGTTGCGAGCTAATTACTTCTAATTTCAGGGTGACGGACTAAATGACTGACCCTTCAGCACTCGAATGACGTGTGTCTCACCTGGGACAAGACAGAGCGATAAAGAGCTCACTTTAAGCCCAGGGCCGGCCTCTAGCATGGGCGAGCGAGGCCCAGGCCCAGGGCGCCAAAGTTCTGAGGGGCGCACGGAGCTGTGTGCATTAAGGGAATGCCAACAGCAGTACCCCTGTCTTGCACACGTCCCTGTGTTCTCGTTTCTGTCTGGTTTGCCAGTGAGTGGTTTTAATCCTTCATTATCATACCGTGGGCAGTGTTGTAAACGCCCTATTTCCCCTTTCCTTGCCCTCCCTTCACCCCTGCTGACACACACCAACCATCAGGAAAGGCAGCAAAGCGATCGGGGCAGATTTACAAGCCCCTTACGTCTCTTTTACGCCACCGTTACGTCACTTTTGTGTCGCAGCGGCGTGCAAAAGATGCGCCATGGTGCGGGGTATTTACAACGTGTTGCATCTGGGAGATGCGTCAAGTTGTAAAGCCCTGCGCCAGAAGTAGGCGTTCCTGCGCAGGTTGGGGTCGTTGCGCAGGTTGGGGTCGTTCTGGCGCAGGAACGCTTCCTGAAAGTGGCTGAGTGAAATCTACAAGATTTCAGTCAGTCACTTTGGGGCCCATGCTGCGTCAAAACCCTGCGCCTGCTTGAAGCAGGCGTAAGGATTGACTCAGCATTGCAAAGATAGGGCCCCCCAGAGCATTGCTGGAGCTGCGTCGCCCCTGCGAAGCAACTCCAGCAATGCGCCGCCTTTACGGCACAGATGCGTCACGCATCTGTGCCGTTTTTGCCCCATGGTGCGCCACATTGTAAATGCGGCGCACCCATGGTGGCAGAGGCATGGCGCACAATAAGTGGCACATCCCTGCTGATATGCAGGGATGCGCCTCTTATTGTAAATCTGCCCCTCAGTGATTTAGTTGAGCTGGGGGAGGTGTGTAGACGTTTCTGTTCAGGGGTCAGTCACTGCTCAGCCAGGGGCTGACCAGTGACCTAAAAAGGGGCCCACTGCTACCTCATTTCATTCGCTAGCATCAGCAGCAAGGGCGCTGCATTTCTCCCCCCTCAGGGCGCTATCTTAACAAATGCAGATTCTGATTAAGCCGTATGGGTTCTAGGCAGGCACAGACCTCGTACCCCATGCATATGCAGGAACTAGGTGGTTGTCTACGGTGCTAAGATGTCGGGAACCAAATTCAAGGGAAAAAATAAATTATTGGAAAATAAAATGAAAAAAATTGGGGCTGCACTCATTGCTGTTCAAGATGAGGTGAAGACTGGGATCTTGTATCTTGGATAGATTATTCACCCTCCAACCCAGGTCCTGATACCTGCTGGGATGCATCATTTTCTCTGTCTGATATTGTGAGGCCCAGTAAACTGGGGGCTTTTCTTAGACGAAGTTCCTGAATATTGACTTGGACGACGTGAATCTACAGCAGTGCTCCCACGCAACACCTTTGGATTTTGATGCTTCCCCAGATTTACAAAACCATGCTTTGTTGCCTTACTCTGCACGCGGGAGGCTGACCTGCTGCGCTGCCCTACACCAAACCCGCATAAATGAGGGCCTATGTTTGTGGTCGGTGTCTCTGAGGTCTGCAAAGTTATGCCACAGAGATATATAGTAATGTGCAGGGTAGACAGCTGTTTAAACAAGTGCTGAATTGTTGTGCCGCATGCAAATCACTCTGCTTACAAATCAGAAATGTTTCTCTCCTCTGCACTAAACACCACAGAATATGTATCAACAGTTGCAATGAAGCAAACTGTGAGGACGTCACCACATGAAAAACTACAATGACCATAATGCTTGGTGACGAGCACAAGTATCTTCGAATCATACACTTGAACTATACCAGATAACCTGTGAAATATACACGCATTGGGCTTATAATGCACTGGGAGCCAGGAAAGACGGAGTTGGCTGTGAAGCCATAGTACGTATGTGAATGGCACGTGTGGTAGTTTGCTGTAGTGTAGCCACCATAACAGACTTGCCTCTACTTCTGTGTTCTGTTGTACCGTGTAGGTATGTGTACCACATTTTCTAATTTGGACGTTGTTGGATTGTGAGTTTTCTTTGCTGTTTTGGTTTTTAATCTGCTAGTTTGGACAGTGTTGGTTTGTGCTCTTCATTTTCTCTCTTCAACAGTGTTGATTTGTGGTCTGCTCTTAACCCGTTCCGTGCACCCGTCAGCCAATGGCCAACGGAAGCACTACCTACCTGGTGCTACGAATGACCGTTGGCCGCCGCGGCACCACCCATTTCTTTGAACGTTCCGCACTGGCGCAAAACGTTCAAAGCAATTAACATGTTAAACTGTGTTGGTTTGGGTTTGCTCTTAGACTGTGTTGGCATGGGTCTGCTCCTTCAGATGGTGTTGGTTTGTGCCTGCTCTTAGACTGTTGCTTTGTGGTCGGCTCTTAGAATGTGTTGATTTGTGGTCTGCTCTTAAACTGTGTTGGTTTGGGTCTGCTCCTTCAGACTGTGTTGGTTTGGGTCTGCGCCTTCAGACGGTGTTCTTTCAGACTGTGTTGGTTTGGGTCTTCAGACGGGGTTGGTTTTGGTCTGCTCCTTCAGATGGTGTTGGTTTGAATCTGCGCCTTCAGACGGTGTTCTTTCAGACTGTGTTGGTTTGGGTCTGCTCCTTCCGACTGTGTTGGTTTCGGTCTGCTCCTTCAGATGGTGTTGGTTTAGGTCTGCTCCTTCAGATGGTGTTGGTTTGGGTCTGCTCTTCAGACTGTGTTGGTTAGGGTCTGCTCCTTCAGAATGTGTTGGTTTAGGTCTGCTCCTTCAGATGGTGTTGGTTTGGGTCTGCTCTTCAGACTGTGTTGGTTTGGGTCTGCTCCTTCAGACTGTGTTGGTTTGGGTCTGCGCCTTCAGACGGTGTTCTTTCAGACTGTGTTGGTTTGGGTCTGCTCCTTCAGACGGTGTTGGTTTTGGTCTGCTCCTTCAGATGGTGTTGGTTTGAATCTGTGCCTTTAGACGGTGTTCTTTCAGACTGTGTTGGTTTGGGTCTGCTCCTTCCGACTGTGTTGGTTTGGGTCTGCTCCTTCAGATGGTGTTGGTTTAGGTCTGCTCCTTCTGATGGTGTTGGTTTGGGTCTGCTCTTCAGACTGTGTTGGTTTGGGTCTGCTCCTTCAGATGGTCTTGGTTTGGGTCTGCTCCTTCAGATTGTGTTGGTTTGGGTCTGCTATTCAGATGGTGTTGGTTGAGTCTGCTTCTTCAGATGTTGTGGTTTGGGTCTGCCATTCAGATGGGGTTGTTTGGGTCCCCTCTTCAGATGGGTTTGGTTTGGGTCTGCTCTTCAGATGGGTTTGGTTTGGGTCTGCTCCTTCGGACTGTGTTGGCTTGGGTCTGCTCCTTCATATGGTGTTCGTTTGTGTCTGTTCTTAGACTGTTGATTTGTGGTCGGCTCTTAGAATGTGTTGATTTGTGGTCGGCTCTTAAACTGTGTTGGTTTGGTTCTGCTCCTTCAGACTGTGTTGGTTTGGATCTGCTCCTTCAGATGGTGTTAGTTTGGGTCTGCTCCTTCAGATGGAGTTGGTTTGAATCTGCTCCTTCAGACTGTGTTGGTTTGGGTATGCTCCTTCAGACGGTGTTGGTTTTGGTCTGCTCCTTCAGATGGTGTTGGTTTGAATCTGCTCCTTCAGACAGTGTAGGTTTGGGTCTTGTCCTTTAGACTGTGTAGGTTTGGGTCTGCTCCTCCAGACGGTGTTGGTTTGGGTCTGCTCCTTCAGACTGTGCTGGTTTGGGTCTGCTCCTTCAGACGGTGTACATTTGGGTCTGCTCCTTCAGACGGTGTTGGTTTCGGTCTGCTCCTTCAGACTGTGTTGGTTTGGGTCTGCTCCTACAGATGGTGTTGGTTTGGGTCTACTCCTTCAGACTGTGTCCATTTGGGTCTGCTCCTTCAGACGGTGTTGGTTTGGGTCTGCTCCTTCAGACTGTGTTGGTTTGGGTCTGCTCCTTCAGACTGTGTTGGTTTGGGTCTGCTCCTTCAGACGGTGTACATTTGGGTCTGCTCCTTCAGACTGTGTTGGTTTGGGTCTGCTCCTACAGACGGTGTTGGTTTGGGTCTACTCCTTCAGACTGTGTACATTTGGGTCTGCTCCTTCAGACGGTGTTGGTTTGGGTCTGCTCCTACAGACGGTGTTGGTTTGGATCTGCTCATTCAGACAGTGTTGGTTTGGGTCTGCTCCTTCAGACTGTATTGGTTTGGGTCTGCTCCTTCAGATGGTCTTGGTTTGGGTCTGCTCCTTCAGATTGTGTTAGTTTGGGTCTGCTCTTAAGACTGTATTGGGTTGGGTCTGCTCCTTCAGATGGTGTGGTTTGGGTCTGCCATTCAGAAGGGGTTGGTTTGGGTCCCCTCTTCAGATGGGTTTGGTTTGGGTCTGCTCTTCAGATGGTGTTGGTTTGGGTCTGCTCTTAAACTGTGTTGGTTTGGGTATGCTCCTTCAGATTGTGTTGGTTTGGGTCTGCTCCTTCAGATGGTGTTGGTTTAGGTCTGCCATTCAGATGGGGTTGGTTTGGGTCTGCTCTTATACTATGTTGATTTGTGGTCTTCTCTTACACTGTGTTGATTTGTGGTCTGCTCTTAAATTACCGGTTTGGGTCTGCTCTTAGACTGTGTTAGTTTGGCTCTGCTCCTTCAGATGGTGTTGGTTAAGGTCTGCTCTTAAACCGTGTTGGTTTGGGTCTGCTCCTAGACTGCTGGCTTGGGTCTGCTCTTAGACTGTGTTGGTTTGGGTCTGTTCCTAGACTGTGTTGGTTTGGGTCTGCTCTTAGACTGTGTTGTTTTGGGTCTGCTCCTTAAACTGTGTTGTTTTGGGTCTGCTCTTAGACTGCTGGTTTGGGTCTGCTCTTAGACTGTGTTGGTTTGGGTCAGCTCCTTCAGATGGTGTTGGTTTGGGTCTGCTCATTCAGACAGTGTTGGTTTGGGTCTGCTCCTTCAGATGGTGTTGGGTTGGGTCTGCTCATTCAGACAGTGTTGGTTTGGGTCTGCTCCTTCAGATGGTGTTGGGTTGGGTCTGCTCTTAGACTGTGTTGTTTTGGGTCTGCTCTTAGACTGCTGGTTTGGGTCTGCTCCTAGACTGTGTTGGTTTGGGTCAGCTCCTTCAGATGGTGTTGGTTTGGGTCTGCTCTTAGACTGTGTTGGTTTGGGTCTGCTCTTAGACTGCTGGTTTGGGTCTGCTCTTAGACTGTGTTGGTTTGGGTCAGCTCCTTCAGATGGTGTTGGTTTGGGTCTGCTCTTAGACTGTGTTGGTTTGGGTCTGCTCTTAGACTGCTGGTTTGGGTCTGCTCTTAGACGGTGTTGGTTTGGGTCTGCTCTTAGACTGTGTTGGTTTGGGTCTGCTCATTCAGACAGTGTTGGTTTGGGTCTGCTCCTTCAGATGGTGTTGGGTTGGGTCTGCTGCTCTTAGATAGTGTGGATTTGGGTCTGCTCCTTCCGACTGTGTTGGTTTGGGTCTGCTCTTTAAACTGTGTTGGTTTGGGTCTGCTCTTTTAAAACATCTTGTTATGTTCTTTGCGATTGCAGTCTTAGGTAGTGTTTTCGGTTGGCATGCCTCCCTTTTGAACAATTTTATTCTGTGTTTATCCCTCTTGAAGGATGCTTTGTTTTTTTAGCAGTATAAACAAGTGCTCTGCACTTTCGGACAGAGTTACTACTGTGTGTGCTTCTCTCTTGTGGTGTTATATGCTATGCTCTGAATGTGCAGGGTCGGACTAGCCAACAGGCAGCCTGGACTGGCCAACAGGGCAATCGGGCAGTGCCCAATAGGCTGGTCTGACTGGTCAGTGGATGTACGTTGTTACAACGCATGCTTTTACCACACATGCTGTAACAACGCAAGTTTTAAAACGCATTCCATTGCAACGCATTACACTGGGGGGTGCTGTATAGTGAATAGTTTAATTTACTATTCCAACACCAGCCCCCGTGGACACTAGGGAAGGTGTGGGATAGTAAATTAAAACTATTCCCTATCCTAGAGCGCCCCCCAGTGTAATGCGTTGTAATGGTTTTCGTTTTAAAGTCTGCGTTGTAATAGCACTGCGTGCTAAAAGTTGCGTTATAAAGGTTGTTCCCCCTGGTTAGTGTCTGGGCAGGCTTTTTGTCTGTTGGCTAGGGGCCTACTTTCAGTCCCAATCTGACCCCGTGAAATTGTATGTGCGCAGCGCTGTTGGAACATGTTGTAGGGACATTTCTTTCTTAGCATTAGTATGTACTCTTCCGTCATGAACATCATTAGTATGTGCTGTGCGCTATGGAACTACATTAGTATGTACTCTGCCCTCTTGTGAACCATAGGTATGGGCTCTGCCTTTTGGAACTACATTAGAGCCTAATTATGACTAAGGTGGTCCGATGGACCGTCGTTGCCACGGTGGCAGAGCGGGCACCTGCTGTCCGCCCTCCCTATTACAAGTTGGGTGGAGGGACTGCCGCAAACGCCAGGGATCCGAGATCGCTGGTGGTGTTGCGGCGGTCTTGAGCCACAATATGCTTGGCAGTGCCGTTTTTATCCCCACCGAGCAGGGAGGATTTTAAAAAGGCCAATCCACAATTGGTACTGCTTTGGCCTTTGGTCAATAGCTCAGAAAGCAATGGAGTGCTGGGCAATTCATTTTTCTGCTTCATGGACTTTCGCTCGGTGTTTGATCATGTACACCGCAGGATCTTGTGGCAAAAGCTAGAAAGCATGAAGATACCAAGGGGGATACAAATTGAATTAAAAGAGCTTCATAGTGGTAACTGGGCAAGGGTGGAATAAGATAGGAGTGATTCTTTGTCTTCTAAAATCCCAATAGAGACTGGGCTCTGCCAAGTGGGGGTGGTAGCACCCACTCGTTTTTGCTCTATATCTTGCAGACCTTCCAGTAGACTTACAGAACACTCAGTCCTCCAATGGGAGGTCAGTATGTGCCATGTTTATTGTATGCCAGTGGCTTTTCCTACTTGATATGGCACAAGTAAGGCTCCAAAGGAAATTGATGGAATTTAGTAAATACTGTGAGGTTAATCATTCAGTAATTTATATGGAGCAGAACAAAAATCCTGGTGATTGAAGAAGTGGGGGGTGGGGGGGTAAGCCTTATACAAGTTCAGTTGGCCCGTAACTGCTTGGGGAAGTTACTTTGTACAAATACCTCGGCAGGACTTTGACAGTAAACTAACAACATGGAAATTGCACCCAGACACTCTAAAAATCAGAGCTTTTAGTGCATTCGGAGTGTTAATGAAACTTGAAAGGGGCTTTGATGGCCCTTCGTTAACACCATTGTCAACAGCTTTTAATGCAATGGTCCTCCCAACGCGCTGTATGGCTAGAACTACTGTGCCTTGGGACTATAGTCAATAGGGACAAGTTGGAAGAGAGCTGTTTTAAGATTAGTCTTCGGCCACCGAACTGTTCAAGAAGTAAAGATGGAAGACCACTTGAAATCGTGGAATTGCATCACAAAGACACTCCCTACTCGGTTTTGGCATAGGCATTTAAAGGCCCAACCTTAAAAGTTGCTTGTTATTGTGTAACTGAAATCATTGTTTGTGAACTGAGGTTGGCAAGGTTATTAAGGGAACAGACAGATCACAAGTTATCTTAAATTGGACACTACACAAGGCTGCAATATGTATATTTACATTATGTGGGTTCTAGTCTTAGCTCATTACGTAACTCCTCAGCAGCAAACAGGAGAGTCATGAGGGGCTAAGAGTGGTTCAAGATACCACCAGAGGTCAAAGGGTTCATGGTGTTACTTCCCCTACCCTTGGCTCTTAGGTGAATCATGTAGTCACCCTAATGGCCCTGACACCCTAAATCAGGCTTAAGATTGTTTTTGTAGGAGTTCTGAAATAGTATCCCATAGTAGCATAGGCACACCATAGACACCTGCAGCGGTGGGATAACACTTTAGCTGTGGTTCTTGCAGAGATTTTACACCTTCCTATGCCTCCTAGACTTATTGTACTCGGCTAGCCATCTGCTGTGCTGTACCCTACCTGTGCCCCCCACGTCCACCATGCTCTGTGCTCTGTGCATGGTCCCTGTATCCTGAAATGTATTTTAAAAAACATATAAGGGGGAGGAGTGAGTACATCCTGACCCCTAAAGGCATGATGGGTGGTGCTCAAAAGGACCCCTCGGACCCCTCTTGATTGGCTGGCTACAATATTAACAACATGTGGCAGCCATTTCAGGACTTTGGGATATGGCCCACCTATTAAAATTTAATTCAGTGATAGGCTGTTTTTTAATGGTTACAAAAGAAGCATATATATATATATAGGGTGATGACAGATTGAATTCACAATATCAATCAATTGCTGGTGGTAACATAATAATTTTAGGAATTATGGTGTATTCTAAGGAGACTTTACTCTGTGTAAAATTCTGATTCTCTGCTGGATTGTAACATCTTTTGAGATGTCACCAGTGATGTCATTTAGCATGTCACGCGTGATGTGAGGTTATAAGCATTGCAAGGTGGGAACGCACGGTATAGTTCGCTCACTGAATTATACCTGGCAAATATCAGTAGTATTTTTGGGGGGTTTATAACCTTTAGTTTTTAGTTAATTTCAAAACCTCATTATAACATTACTTCAACCCTTGTATTTGTATATATATTAACTGAGAAAACAGACATTTTGTTTTTTATGTTTCCGTTATTTGTTTTTGATTGAAATAGACCTCAAACACCCCTCAATTTGTATATATATTATTTTGTTTTTATTTTTTATTCAGCCATGTTGTTTGTTTCAAATGTACATTTCTCTTGTATCTCTCTTTGTCTCTCATATATATATTATATATATATATATATATATATATATATATATATATATATATATATATATATTTGAATGCATTTATAAAAATTCCTAGTTATATGCATCTTATCTATTTATCCTTAAATGTCCATTTACCATTCCGAAATATTCATATGTTTTAAATTGATTACAAAGCATTGTCAAGTGAAAGTTAATACATTTTAATCTTTGAAAATGTATTGCAAAATTACAAATATATATCTTTAAGCTGAATTTAGGTTTTTTTGGGCTATAGAATGCAATGGTTATTTTGATCTAAGATGTTGTTGTAAAAATTGTGTTTGAAATTTATTTTTGTATGTGGTGTTTTGGAAAATGGTGCTGTCACATGCTACCATACAGAAAATCTGAAAAAGATGTGGCCTTCCTGGACCTGAGTGTACACCATCAGTCTATAGTAGCCATTACTCCCAGAGTGTAAATTTGCTTTTAAATAGGTTGTAGGTTTAAAAGGTTTAACTGGTGCTGAGTGGTAAAGTCTGGTAAGATGGAGACGGTTTAGGTTGGTTTGGGAACACTCTAGGGGAGTCTCTAGAGAAGAATGAGGATTCAATCACATAGTTTGGAAAAATGTTACACATAAAATGTGTATTATTCTCAGCGGATCCACAAATGTAGCTCGACCTACATATGAAGATCGACCTGCAAAGGATTTTGGAGCAGCATACTCTCTCGCCCAGTGCCATCCTTTCCCCCTCCCTTATGGTCTTCCCCTCTTGCCCATCTGGACTTCCTTCAAAACCTTTAACAAAGGCAAAATCCTAAAAATTCTTGCAGCATTGAAATCCGCTAATCACTTTGTTGACCTCTGCCCTCTAGTTTCTTCAATGAGATCAAATCATCAATATTACCCCTATGGTCCAAGATTGTTAATTCCTCTCTACTTCAAGGCTGTATGCCTGACTGTCTAAAATCAAGGTAGTTGTCCATCCTGAAAAAACCATCAGTGGCCCACACTGATTTAAACAACTACCGCTCGATCACTAATATTCCAGCTCTGGCGAAGCTTCTGGCAAAATGTGTGCACATCCAACTCTGCAACCACATCAAACAATTCTGCCTTTTGGACCATTTCCGCCCAGGGCACATTATCAAATCAGTTCTGACTCACATAGTGGATGATGCACTAAAAATGCTGCACCAAAATGAAGATTGCCTCCTAATCCTTCCTGACCCTTCATTGGCATTCGACACAGTTCAACACAATAACTTATTAGACCTCAGACAGAATGGGCCAATCAGAATCCGTCTGAAACTGGTTCACCTCATTCCTCCAAAATAGATCTCTACGTTTCAAGGTCAATCCTGCCCTTCCCTGTCACTCTAGGAGTCCTGTAGGTCTCCTCCCTCTCACCCACTCTTTTTAACCTGTTCATGGTGCCTCTCACTGAACGTCTGAGCTCATCCAACATTCATTATCATATGTATGCGGATGACACCCAACTGTACCTAAAAGTATCCTCCCCTGAAGACATCAGATCCCTTAATTTAATTCTACAAAATACCCAATCCTTGCTTGCAGTAAACCACCTCAAACTAAACACCCTCAAGACCGAATTCTTACTAATCGCTCCACCCAACTAGTCACCCATTTTTGAGGAATGCCTAGAACAAATAACCGCACTGAACTGCCAGCCCCAAGTTATAGACTCTGTGAAATCTCTGGAAATAATACTCAATATAAACCTTAAGCAGAAGCATATCCGTGCATCAACCAAAGGAGCTAACCCACAAATGAGCATCCCGAGGAAATTAAAACCCTACCTCCCCCCCATTACTCCAAATCTGAAGTACAAGCCCTATTAATCCCTTGGCTTAATTATGGTAGTGCAACCATTTTCGGTCTGCCCTGGTCTACAATGGCTCCTCTAAGAGCCTCCCTCAATTCCGCTGCTAGATCCCTCACAGGATCAAAAAGAAACTGCCACATATCCCCCGACCTTAAAATTCTCAACTGGCTCCCTTTGAAGCAAGAATTCGATTAAAAATCGCTTCCATGACCCATAAAGCCCTTCACTTCAATACTCCGAGATATATGACTTAGAAGTTGATGCTTTCAGGTGGCGACGGAGCTTCCAGAAGCTTGAGTACTCTACTGCTTAAACCACAGAGATTCACCAAAAAGAAAACTTGCAACCAAGCCTTTTCTGGGATCGCCTGAGCATCTGGAACTCACTGCCCCCGAAACCAGATTTAATCCTTCAACGGTCTCCTTCAAGAAAGAAGTGAAGTCTTTTCTCATGAGCAGATGTTTGCCCTAGATCCCAGGATCCCTGCCCCCCCGTGCTCCACCTGTTCTCTTCCATTAGTCGCATGACGATTGCTTGCTGTCATTGTTTTGATGACTGTTTTATTTATTGTTTTTATGATCTTATCTTTGTATCCATCTGTATTGGAGAACAATATCTATTTCCACTGCCTCTGTCCTCTGTACATGTTTAAAGCGTTCTGATACTCGCATGGGTCATGTTTGCGCTGTATAAAACTTCCTAAATAAATAAAAAATAGTTTATGCCTTACTGTTTTTCTACTATATTGAAACGTAAACATATTAAAGCAAAACTAGAGCACTAGGCATTGTGAACAGAGCACAAGTTGTTATATGCTTGGAAAATTGGAAAAACGGGCAATGCTTTGTTAGCCTGTACAGCGGTAACCATATAGAATACGGGATTGTAAATTGTTTCCAATATCTTGTGTCCTTGATCCACATCTATTTGCACTGGCATGACTGCATCTATAAAATATATACAGATGTGTAGAGTGTAGTATGCTATTACCATTGAGTGTGGTAAGGGGCTTCGCATCTCATGAGTCAGGATGCCCTTCCCTCAACAATGATGATAAATAGCACATTATACTTGGTACATCTACATTTATAGATTATAGCATAGCATTTGTTCTCTCGTTTTCGTGCTAACAAAAGGGATTCAATCAAACCCAGGATGCAGCGGGCTGAATTTGTGCTGCAAGATAAAGTTACATTGAATAGACTTTGTGCCTATTAGGGGAGCTGTTTTCCTGTGTAAAGTAATAGTTACATGCAAACTGTGAGGCAATAAAAAGTGTTTCACTCAATGTTGCTGTACTATGTTGATAAACTCAAATTTGAATTTTACACTGTATTAATAAGAGTGAATGTGTGTTCATTAGTACAGTGCCTCTAAAAAACACAGAGGCAGATTAACAAGGCCCTTGCGCCACTTTTGCGTCTTTTTTAACATGGGAAAAGTAACGCAAACTTAGCGCAAGGGGTTTATAAATAAGCCCCTGTGAGAAGTTGGCCCGATATGCAGCGTTCGCTATTCTAGCGACCGCTATGTATCGTTCCAAACGACCCTTATGGTGATTGGTTGTAAGTCAACCTATAGACCAGCTATCCTAGTAGCGTGGATACGAGAAGTCTAAGGCTAAAGACTCGAGAGGGCGTGTTAAGCCAGCTGTTATACCACATATACCCCTTGAACACCAAGTGAAAGGACACCACACAAGTGTTATGAAAATAAACAGTTATTTATTAAGAATCACAATAGCCCTGTACTCTTTATGAGGACAGGGTACTAAGCACAAACCAAATCTCTTAGGAAAATACTTCAAGTGCACAATTAAAACAAGTGTCCGAGGACACGGAAAGTTTAGTGGTCTCGGGCGGACCCGATAAGGCAAGTCGGAAGCGAGGGACTCAGGACCCTAGAGTAAGGAGGCTATGCAGGCACCGAAATGCTGAGTTACCTAGCCACGAGGGCTGCGGCTGCACAAGTCTTACAGGCGTCGGGGTCTTCGCTGACGAGCCAGGAGCCGGAAGAAAAGGAGTTGCTGGCCGGCGACCAGTGATGAATAGTTCGTAGAGATCCAAGCCTGGATCAGAGATCGATGACACCTGAAAGCAGAGGGGACCAAGTTCGTACTACTAGCCAGTAGTCAGAGGGTACCAGGAGGGCACCGGTTGGCCGTCACCTCGACCAGGTGAGTGGGCGACGCTAGGCTCTGCAGTCTCACGGACCAGGAGGCGTTGTCGGCGACCAGGATGGAGGTGCGAGCTGTCCCACGAAGGATGATGCTGTCGGCGTCGCTGGGCCCAGGATTGGGGCAACAAGCCTTGGCAGATCTCAGAGCCACGTGGTGGGCCTAAGATGGCGTCTTGAGTGGACCAGGAGGGTCCGGGATGCTTCTCGCAAAGATGGAAGCAAGGGCCAGTCTGGAGCAACCAGACCAGCAGTGTTGGTTGTCGGATGTCGTCAAGGAAGGGCACAAGCCAGCGGCTAGTGACCAGACAACGTGCTGAGCAGCGAGCAGAAGGGCCCCACGCAGATCGTGGAGATGCTGGGAGACTGCACTTCGGTGCTGGAGCTGCTCAGGGTCGGGGCTTCTCGGACCCCAGAGCACTCACCAGAGAATTGCTTCGATGGTCGTGCTGGTTAAGAAAGCGTGCAGGTTTTGATGATGGCCGGTCCCTCGAGGTCTCGTCGCACCCACAGATCACAGCTGAGCTGATGACGTGGGTAGAGGTCAGAGGTGCCAGGGAAGCCGGTTCTCGTCGAGCTGGGCCGTCGGATCCTTGAGGAAGGACTTGCAGCAAACCGCAGAGCTCTTAGATGGTGCCTGCGGATGCAGGGTGACTACTCCTTAGTCACAAGGGAGAAATCTTGAGAAGAGTCTCGAATGTCCTTTCGTAGAAAGTAGTTCTTGAGTCAAAGATGATCTAATTTGGAAGGGTCCCCGCTCCGGCCTTTATCCTAAAGAAAGGGGTGGGTACATGACTAGGTCCTGCCCTAAGGGTGGGACCAGGAAGGGGGGTAGTTACACCCCTCTCCCCTGCCGGACTTTCCCCAGGCCAGGGCTGTCGCCCCTGGAACTGGTTCTGACCGGCAGATGCGTAGTGAGCACCGGGGTGCCACTCCGCAGTCACCTTCTCGCAAAAGCCCTACCTACCCAGAATACACAAACCCTGTCTGGGACGGTGCGAACACCGCCCTCGACAGGAAACCCTTTGTCCAAGCGCTCCTCGCTGGAAGGACTCCCAGCAGCAGGAGGTCAGACTCGTGTCTGTGGTGGCAGCATCCATTTTGTGGAGCTGAGGCTTTAGTTAACTTTAACCGGGGTTCACAGTTACGTACATGTCGTGTCCCTCTAGAAGGGCGGAAGGCTAACCTCGTCGCCAGAATTGGTGAGGGGGCAGCATCCCGACTCGTATGACACCTTACTCGACATGTCTTGATAACGCGACACCGAAGTTACCGATGTGGTACGCGTTATCATGGAACAGCCATTGGGTCTTTGATCCGCAAGCTGCAACCGGGCTCGGCTCGGGCCAGAACACAGTTCACACGAGCCCACGCACTCTGCCTTCAGGATTGTCAAGGCCTGCCATAGGAGTGACTGTTAGGAACTCAGGTGTCCATTGTATGGTTAGATATAGAGCTACTATACCTAAAGCAAAGGGTGATTACACGACTTCGCCCCAGCTGTCATGCAGCCAGTTGTGTCAAATTTAGGAGGCCAGCCAGGGGTGGCATAATACATGCTGCAGCCCCTGGCGGCCCTCGGTACACCTATGCCCTGAGTTACAGGGTCTGATAAGGTGGCCCAGTACCAATTGGTAAATGCACCTAGGGTACATATCGTAATTTAGAAAGAGAACAGCCAGGCTGTGGGTCTGATTGGCAGGCCCACAGCCAGAGAAAGTCGTAAACCAGTGAAACAAAAGCAAAAAATCTGGGTGATCATAGGATTGCAGACCCTACTCTCCTACATGACCCCCCCCCAAACGTCGGAACAATAAACTAACCTTGACCAGGTGAGTCTTCTTGTTCTAAGTGGAAATATCTGGAGAGCCCATCGGCATTGCCATGATCAGTACCAGGTCTATGTTCCACTGTAAAGTCCATCCCCTGTAGGGAAATGGACCACCTAAGCAGTTTGGGGTTTTCGCCCTTCATCTGATTTAGCCACAAGAGGGGCTTATGGTCGGTCTGAATCTTGAAGTGAGTGCCAAACAAGTATGGCCTCCGCTTCTTCAGGGCCCAAACCACAGCAAAGGCCTCCCTCTCAATAGCTGACCAATTCTTCTCTCTAGGGGTCAGCCTTCTGCCTATAAAAGCAATGGGCTGGTCTTGACCATCAAAATTCAGTTGAGAAAGAACAGCTCCCACACCCAACTCAGAAGCATCTGTTTGGACAATGAATGGTTTGGAGTAGTCCGGACTCTTAAGGATAGGTGCCGTGCACATGGCCTGCTTTAGGTCATCGAATGCTTTTTGACAGCTCGCTGTCCACTGAACCTTTTTTGGCATTTTCTTGCTTGTCAGTTCGTTTAATGGTGTCACGATGGAACCATAGTTCCTGACAAACTTCCGGTAGTATCCAGTCAGGCCCAAGAAAGCTCGAACCTGAGTCTGGGTGGTTGGAGGAGCCCAGTCCCTGATTGACTGTATTTTGCTCTCCAGTGGCTGAACCTGGCCTCCACCTACAAGGTGGCCCAGGTATACAACCTGTGTCTGCCCTATCTGGCACTTGGTGGCCTTGATAGTGAGGCCTGCTGCTTGCAGAGCCTCTAACACTTTCCGCAGGTGGACCAGGTGATCCTCCCAGGTGGAGCTAAAGACAGCAATATCGTCTAGATATGCCGCACAGAAGTCATCCAGCCCAGTAAGGACTTGATTCACCAACCTTTGGAAGGTGGCAGGTGCATTTTTCAGACCAAAGGGTATCACCACAAACTGATAATGCCCACCAGGGGTAGAAAATGCGGTCTTGGGCTTGGCGTCCTCAGCTAACCTGATTTGCCAATACCCAGCTGTCAGGTCAAACGTACTTAAGTAGTTAGCCGAAGCCAACCTATCGATAAGCTCGTCTGCCCTTGGTATTGGGTGGGCGTCAGTCTTAGTGACTGCATTGAGACCCCTGTAGTCTACGCAGAACCTCATCTCTTTCTTACCGCCCTGGGTGTGAGGTTTCGGCACTAGAACTACGGGACTAGCCCAAGGGCTATCCGAGGGTTCAATGACTCCCAGCTCCAACATTTTCTGCACTTCATTCTTGATGCAGTCTCTAACGTGATCAGGCTGCCGGTAGATTTTACTCTTGACGGGCAAGCTGTCACCAGTGTCAACCTCATGGGTGCACCAATTGGTCTGACTGGGTGTTAGAGAGAACATATGTCTGAACGACTGAAGAACCTGTTTACAGTCGTTCTGTTGATGTTCGGAGAGGCTGCCACAAAAGACAACACCATCTACCGATCCATCGTCAGGATTCTGAGTGAGCAGGTCGGGGAGAGGGTCACTCTCCTCCTCCTGTCCCTCATCTAGGGCCATGAGCAAACTCATGTCCTTCCTGTCGACATATGCCTTGAGCCTGTTGACATGAAGCACCCTGTGGGGGCTCCGGGGAGTTCCCAGGTCGACCAGGTAGGTGACCTCTCCCTTTTTCTCCAGGATGGTGTGGGGCCCGGACCATTTGTCCTTGAGTGCTGCTGGGGCCACTGGCTCCAACACCCACACCTTCTGTCCGGGCTGGTAAACAGTCAAGACAGCCTTTTGGTCATGCCAAGCTTTCTGGAGTTCTTGGCTGGCCTTAAGGTTTTCAGATGCCTTCTCCATGTATTCAGCCATCCGCGAGCGGAGGCCAAGCACATAGTCCACTATGTTGGCTGCAGGCTTTTTGAGAGGTCTCTCCCATCCTTCCTTCACCAAACACAGGGTTCCTCTTACAGGATGCCCGTACAAAAGTTCAAAAGGGCTGTAGCCAACCCCCTTCTGTGGGACCTCTCTGTACGCGAACAAAAGGCAGGGGATCAGGACGTCCCATCTACGCCGAAGCTTTTCCGGTAGTCCATGAATCATCCCTTTCAGGGTCCTGTTGAATCTCTCAACAAGCCCATTGCATTGTGGATGATAGGGTGTAGTGAACTTGTAGTTGACACCACATTCCTTCCACATAGCAGTTAAGTAGCTCGACATAAAGTTTGCACCTCTGTCGGAGACGACCTCCTTAGGGAAGCCCACTCTGGAGAATACTCCAACTAGGGCTCTTGCCACAACAGGTGCTGTAGTGGTCCTAAGGGGAATAGCTTCAGGATACCTGGTGGCATGATCCACTACCACCAGTATAAACTTGTGCCCTGATGCTGTTGGTGGTTCCATGGGACCGACGATGTCAATCCCCACCCGTTCAAAGTGCACCCCCACCACAGGCATTGGTATAAGGGGGGCCTTTGTCGTGCCACCTGACTTACCACTGGCTTGGCAAGTGACACAGGAGCGGCAAAACTCCTTGGTATCTTCGTTCATATGAGGCCAGTGAAAGTGCGAGACAAGCCTGTCCCACGTCTTCGTCTGGCCTAAGTGACCTGCTAAGGGAATCTCGTGGGCCAAGGTAAGTAGGAAACCTCGCTGAGACAAGGGTACAACCAGCCTCCTGGTCATGCCAGGCTTGGGGTCTCTTGACTCAGTGTACAGGAGTCCATCTTCCCAGTATACCTTGTGGGTACCTGTGGCGTTCCCAGCAGCCTCAGCAGCAGCCTGCTGTCTGAGGGGTTCAAGAGAAGGGCAGTCTAACTGGTCCTTCCCCAGGTCTTCCCTTGAGGGTCCCCCTGAACCCAAGAATTCAACTTGATCAAGTTCGAACTCTCTAGGCTCAGTTTCCCTCAATTCTCGTAGGTCAGCCTCCTCTGAGACTTGATCCACGACCTGGGGCAAGGGGGAAGGCGCAGCCTTAACCCTACTGCTCTTTTTCTTGGAAGGTGTCTGGTCCGTTGTTCCAGGATCCAGCACCTGTTCAGTGGGGCATTTTCTGACCTGTGACCTGGTCACAGCGAACACATGTGCTGGCAAGCCTAACATTTCCATGTGAGTCCGGTGCTCCACTTCTGACCATTGTGATGACTCCAAATCATTGCCCAACAAACAATCCACTGGGAGGTCTGAACTAACTACAACCTTCTTTTGGCCAGTTACCCCTCCCCAGGAGAAAGCTACAATTGCCATACTGTGATTGGTAGTGACATTGCTTGCATTGGTCACCAGGAATTCTGTACCTGGCATGATCTGTCCAGGGTCCACAAAGTTAGGTGTCACCATGGTGACACTGGCACAAGTGTCCCTATAGGCCTGAGCCATTTTTCCATTTATGAAAGGTGTCTGTCTGTATTTGCCCAAAGTATTGGGGCTTACGTCAGGGGATATATCCACATCCCCTGTACTGACAAGGACAGCCTGAGTGAGTGTACCAACTAAGTTGTCACGCCCCTCAGAACCCAGGGTTAACCCTACTAAACCCTTGGGAGGTGCACTACCACTGCTGACTGTACTAGGGGGCACAGGTGCCTTAGGGGCTGCAGTGGCAGGAGTCTGCCCTCCTCCTTTCTTGGTGCACTCACTAAACCAGTGAGACTTACTTTTGCAGTATTGGCACCATCTTTTAGATTGGCCTTCTTTCTTCTTTTGGGGAGCCTGACCCCCACCCTCTTTGGGTTGTTGGGGACCTGTCGAAGACTTCTGGTCATTTTGTTCCCCCTTAGAATCTTTACCCTTCTGGTCTGCTTTCTTCTGACCACCTTGATTCTGGCCCTGGTTCTGTTTAACTCTTGTTCGAACCCATCTGTCTGCCTTCTTTCCCAATTCTTGGGGAGAGGTCAGATCCGAGTCGACAAGATGCTGATGCAACAACTGGTTCTGACAATTGTTTAAAATTTGTTCTCTCATCATCAAATTATACAATCCTTTGTAATCAGTAACCTTACTGCCCGAGGTCTCGTCGCACCCACAGATCACAGCTGAGCTGATGACGTGGGTAGAGGTCAGAGGTGCCAGGGAAGCCGGTTCTCGTCGAGCTGGGCCGTCGGATCCTTGAGGAAGGACTTGCAGCAAACCGCAGAGTTCTTAGATGGTGCCTGCGGATGCAGGGTGACTACTCCTTAGTCACAAGGGAGAAATCTTGAGAAGAGTCTCGAATGTCCTTTCGTAGAAAGTAGTTCTTGAGTCAAAGATGATCTAATTAGGAAGGGTCCCCGCTCCGGCCTTTATCCTAAAGAAAGGGGTGGGTACATGACTAGGTCCTGCCCTAAGGGTGGGACCAGGAAGGGGGGTAGTTACACCCCTCTCCCCTGCCGGACTTTCGCCAGGGCTGTCGCCCCTGGAACTGGTTCTGACCGGCAGATGCGTAGTGAGCACCGGGGTGCCACTCCGCAGTCACCTTCTCGCAAAAGCCCTACCTACCCAGAATACACAAACCCTGTCTGGGACGGTGCGAACACCGCCCTCGACAGGAAACCCTTTGTCCAAGCGCTCCTCGCTGGAAGGACTCCCAGCAGCAGGAGGTCAGACTCGTGTCTGTGGTGGCAGCATCCATTTTGTGGAGCTGAGGCTTTAGTTAACTTTAACCGGGGTTCACAGTTACGTACATGTCGTGTCCCTCTAGAAGGGCGGAAGGCTAACCTCGTCGCCAGAATTGGTGAGGGGGCAGCATCCCGACTAGTATGACACCTTACTCGACATGTCTTGATAACGCGACACCGAAGTTACCGATGTGGTACGCGTTATCATGGAACAGCCATTGGGTCTTTGATCCGCAAGCTGCTACCGGGCTCGGCTCGGGCCAGAACACAGTTCACACGAGCCCACGCACTCTGCCTTCAGGATTGTCAAGGCCTGCCATAGGAGTGACTGTTAGGAACTCGGGTATCCATTGTATGGTTAGATATAGAGCTACTATACCTAAAGCAAAGGGTGATTACACGACTTCGCCCCAGCTGTCATGCAGCCAGTTGTGTCAAATTTAGGAGGCCAGCCAGGGGTGGCATAATACATGCTGCAGCCCCTGGCGGCCCTGGGTACACCTATGCCCTGAGTTACAGGGTCTGATAAGGTGGCCCAGTACCAATTGGTAAATGCACCTAGGGTACATATCGTAATTTAGAAAGAGAACAGCCAGGCTGTGGGTCTGATTGGCAGGCCCACAGCCAGAGAAAGTCGTAAACCAGTGAAACAAAAGCAAAAAATCTGGGTGATCATAGGATTGCAGACCCTACTCTCCTACAGCCCCACAGTATCTATTAGGACACATTTACTTTCACTGGCATGGCACAAATATACATTGTACACATACACACTCACACATCTATATATATATATAGATATGTATGTGTGTGTATTTATAGATATATGTATATACAGACTCACAAACAAATGTGTGTATGTTTTAGATATATTGAGAGAGAGGGATTACTGGGCATAAGTATAAGGAACAACGAGTTATTTACAAATTCATAATGTCAGGACTTCTGTTTTGTGTTGCAATATAATTTTAGGAAAACGTTATAAAGGTATGAGGGAACGGAACGCTCTATTTAAAGAGGCGTATAATAAATCTCTGTATATTAATGTGTACCATATCACAATACACCAAACTGCCTGAACCGTGCCTGCAGGGAATATCCCTGTAGGGAACATGGAGGGTACGTAAGCACCAAACTGCGTGACACACCAGTTATGGGAATAGAGAGAGAAATATTGCCTTTCAACGGGAAATGGTTCAGCCCAAAGCTCCGTTGTTAATATAAAATCAGGGCCTTCGGTGGTCATATCACTGAAAATACAAGATTTGAAAAAAATATTATTGTCTACGGTGTTTGTGGAAGACAATTTCTATGGACTTGAATCTAGAGAATGCTAAAGTGATTCTGGTAATTTACCGACCTCTGCTGGTCGTTTTCTATCAAAGAAAGTTAAATAGAGGCAGTTGCCACAAAAATTAAAAAAAGAAAGTCCCTGAGCAGTAAGCAATTCTGGTATTTTACTGACCTCTAATGGTCATTTTTTATGAAGACAGTTAAATATAGGCAGTTGAGCAAGCGGAAAGCAATTCTGGTGTTTTACTGACCTCTACTGGTCATTTTCTATCAAGGCAGTTGCAAAGGGAAAAAAGTCCCTAAGCGGAAGAAGACAAGCCCTAAGGCTTATGTCCAGAGCCCACAAAGTTCATACACATAAAAGTATATCCTAAAGTAAATACAAGAGGTCTCGAATGCTCGACCTAAAAAGTCACAGACCCACCATTGGTTCTAAAAACCCATTAGCTGATATCTTTCGAAGAAGCGATTAACAAACTCATCCTTGTTAGGTTGTAGAAACCTTATCCCTCTGCTGAGCCAAATTCAATAATCCCTTGACTCTGTTAACGAGCGAGACAAATCGACTTGGATAATGGATTAAATGAAATCCCAACATGTGAACCGTACAGGGCTATATTTCTAAATAAGTGTTAAGCTAACCCAGCTACTAACGAAAGAGCTCAAATATTATCCCTAAAATAATATTACATTGAGAGCCAGATCGTATTCTAGTGTATGGCAGCACATTAGAAATATAACAATATGGGGTAAATTCAGAAAACTTTTGCACTTATAAATTGAGCTTGTGATTTCAATTCACAAATTCTTAATCAAAGAATGAGGATTTGCTGAGATTTCCAACCACAATTTTCACTTCCTACCCAGAAACACAATGCCGCGTTATTTTGCTGTTGCACGCGTACTGTTAGGGGTGGCATTTACCCATGAAAGGGGGTGTCCACAGAGGAGGCTGTGTACCCCACAAATGTTGGAACAGCGCGCATGTTCATAAACCTTTCCAGTGTCTTTTCCACTCCATTTGTCAAGGTACCTTTTCCCATAATATGGCTGTAGTAAGTGTGACCAGGAGCTGCAGGGACGCTCTCCTAACATCTTCTGTGCTTTCTGGGGTCACATCTGTGGGCTGTCCACCAGCAGACAGTCTTTCCACGTCTTCCTTCGCAGATCAGGCCTCTGGTTGTCCAGGCGACTATTCCTCGTCATCGCGTGGACTATTGTAATTCGCTATTCTTGGGCTGTTCACATGTTTTGCGGCAGCATCTACTACGGATTGAGAATGCTGCCTCTAGATTGGCTCTCCAGTCACTTCCTCTCTTCCGCGGCCTTCAGCACAGCCCATTGGCTACCGGTGGCTAAAATACGCAGTTGTGAGGTCATGCTTTCCATAAATTTGGTTCCCAATGCCTGCACCATAAGTTTATCACTACCAGCCTTCGTGAGAGCTTCGAGATAGGACTTCTCATTTCTTTGTTGACCCTCGTCTAAACACGCTTGAATTGGTGGTCGCGCTTTCTCTGTAATAGCGGCACAATTGTGGAATTTACTGTCTCACCATTTGCACGCTTTTGGGAAGGCTCTGAATATATCACTAATTACCCAGAAGGACAATACTTGCCCAGGTGTGAAGCGTATCTTATGCCAACCAACTTATCTTGCGCACGGACTATAGAAACCAGCTTACCTGATCACAAGGACGCCTATAGGCAACAGTGTGCTTTACAACTTCATATTATATTGCATTACAGGAGTAAGTCTTGGGAAGCAAGAGTAAGCCTGGAAGTCTACAAATCATAAGAAAGGTATCCAACCATAAGTGCTGTGGGTAGGAGAGGGCATGGAAAGCCAGCCTATTTCGAGAGGAAGGATTTGTTAACATGAAAAATATTTTCGATGTAGACAAAAAAAAGAGTACGACAAATAAGTGTGAAATCGCGCATTCACCTAAAAACCTACAACTGCAGATTGTCTCATCTGTGCACAGTCTGTTGTTGTAAGGCTGGCTCTGACTTGTATAAAAAGCACTTCAAAAGTTGTACATAAGTAGAGCTTCAAGAGCCGTGAGTCCCCAGGTTTACGCCTTTTGAATTGTATACCTCTCCCCCCAAAAAAATTGTAAAACTACACAAAACATATGCCTCGTTTAGTGTGGATATACACCACCTTTTGGAGAATTTGAAGTATGTTCAAGCTTTCAAACCAGGAAACCTTGGTTTGAATCTTCACTGTAAAGGAATGAATCCAAGCATGTACGTCTCTAATGGAGGAAGCCGTGGAGTTACAGAGTACTAAAGTAGAGGTCAAAGTTCAGCTTGATTCGTTCTGCAATATTTGCATCAAAGGGCTCCCCTACAAGAGGCACCTGCCGCCGCTGCTTGAACATCCCTTTCCGAGGCCTCCTTCAGAGGATGTGGCATGGGTGGAAACCGACTTCAAGCCAAAAAATAGAAACTAGCTCCGCCTCCGTTCCATCTCCCACAATGACCTGGTGCTGCCGAGCCTTGTTTTTTGATGACTTCACTTCCGTGCCCTCGGAGCAGATGCTTCCTGTCTGCGAGCGGAAGTGGCAGCTAGAGCCTGCTTCCCCTTCCACCGTCTCACTTCATTCACGTTACAGTGAATGGGTACTCGGATCTCAAAACTGTTTCATTTATTTTAGATTAAAAACTGCACAAAACAATCAATTTGCGGCCTCAAACACTTATTGCGGTCTGCACCTGTCTCCTGCAACTTAACTTTGGACTGGACTTTTTTGAACTTCTTAATGCTTTCTGGTTGTTTTAAGTTCTGCCCTTCCCTTTTTTCCTGGGAACTGTATTTGTTTGATCACACAGGCAAAACCGCCTCATGAGATAGCTTCTAAAAACATTAACTGCAAAAACATATTTAGCACAAAAAAAACTCCAAAAAGTAGGTGATCAAAATCTCAACTTTACCTAAATATCTCCTTATATCAAAATTGCAACCTACATCTGTTACCATTAAACAAGTACTTGCCCACAAATTTTCCCAGCTTGGAGGTAGCTTGTTTAACAAGATTTAGGAATCTGATACAGGACTTAATTTTAGTGGTAATATTTTTTTGTGAAGTCCAGGTGTTGGCAGCCTATATTATTTGGAGCTTTTGGGGGTTCTTTTGATTTTAGCAGGCCCGTACTTTGCTGTCCTGATGGATGTTTAGAGATCTCTGCCTTCACAGTAGCCGCTGCCAAGGCGACTCGTCCAAAGGCACTGAGAGTTTGAAAGGGGCCGCCATGTTTAATTTTGACTTGTGAGTTTTCTCCCAGTGTGTGCGGGTTAATTGTTTTTTTTTTTAATTCTGTTGAGACCACTAGACTTTTCTAAGGTACATACACTGATGGTCCAATGCCTGTCAGACCCTTAGTGTAAGATTTCCACCAGCAGAGCCAGTGGGGGCTCCACTGGTGGCAAAATTAGTTTGTTCGACCTTAAATGAAACAGGCGGACCATCTTCGGACTGGTTACTACTCCACCTTTGTGGCAGAATACCCTGCCTGCTGAACTTTAACTAACTCACTATGTTTTTGCAAAGAAGCTTTTGTTATCTGTGTGTTCACATGGAGCTGGCTTCTCATTGGACACCTCTAATAGTAGTATTTTATTATAGATTTGGAATCTCTCTTATTTCATGCCAAAATCCTGACCGACAACTAAGCCTGTCAGGAATACTGATTCAAGTAATGCTTGTTACAGTGCCATTGTTCTACCCCTATGGTTTGTCAGAGGGGGTCATCAACACCAAAATCCTTGCTTACAGGGGTAATATGTGATATTTGATATAACAAAATATGTACAGTGCAGTAACAATCCACCGTTAAAGGCCTATTGGCTTTGACATGTCCATTTCATAATAAATAAACCAGACTTACTGCCTTTCTTCTACTGTTGCATTTTTTTTAAACTACTTTTAACTATTGGTCTATGCTTTTGCCATTTTTTTTTATTTCTTACTCTATTCCTACTCTAAAATGTGTCTCATTATACAGTAAGAATACCGTGTTAAATAAAAAACATATGGAAAGTAAATAAATGAAGTAATCCTATGGTGATGTAAGTTATTAAAGTATAAACCCATAGTGGATTAATTCAAGGCCTGTTAAACTGAAATGAGTTTATTTTTATATGATTATTGGTTCGGAAGGAGTCAGAAAAAAGAACACAATTGCCCGCTGAAATGTATTTCAACTGTGTTTGGTTCACCGGACTACCATAAATGTAAGGCCCACACCACGAGACCACTACAGCTTGCACCACCCATCGCCCCTGTCATTGCTGCCAAAACTACTAACCATCCCTCTCGCCTGCTAATGCGACAGCTCAGATTATTCCAGGTCCTCAAAGCTAAAGGAATGGCTGGGGAGGCAGGCATTAGTAATTTGTAATGTATTTCTAAACAACCTTTGTTTACTTATCTCAAAATTAGATAAACAGAGCCACCCTGTGGCAGACTGTCATAAGTGTGGTGTTGAGAATTAAGTGCGGTGTTGAGCACCGGAAACCACCTGCTCAAATTAAGCACTGGTATAGGTACTGGAAGCGACTCTTGCATATCCACAGCAGAGTATCGGAAACACTGCATTACCAACATGTGGCTCCGCAAAGTCGGGCGAAGGGTTGGGCGAATCAACCCGAACAAGCATTCAAGTCCGATCACATGATCCGGTGATCAAGGCCTCTGTCTGAGTTTGATTTGCACCTGGGATCAACAGCGCTGCAGGCACGGGTGAGGCACACGTGGGCCCCATGCTCACTTTGCCACTGGATTCAAGCTAGCTTGGCTGATGAGGGGTGTTACCCCGAAACCGGTCCCAGGATGCTTGTTTCTGGTTCAGGGAAGACCTGACTTGGCAGGTGGGCTGGACTGTTCCCATGAGGCACAGGGTCAAGACTGATTTGCATATAGCTGTGTCTGAACTAGGTTGGCGAAGTGAGATGAAGAACAATGATGGATTCAACCCGGATCTGTGACTGGTGTTGAGTGTCTGAAAAGTTTCAGCGCTCCGTCCATCATCTCCTTGTGTTTGCTCAGGTCTTTAGATTCTAGCAGAACTCCATAAGTGAGGAGGAGGCTCTGATATGTTGAGGGAGGGCGTTCCATGTCTTGGGTGCGATGTAGGAGAATGAGCAACCTCCAGCTTTGCTTTTGCGGGTGTTGAGCTTGTGTACAATTTAGAGTGAGGCATAGGGTAGGTGTCTGGTGGGTTGGTGAGTGTATGCGGCTGTTCAGGTTTTCTGGTCCTGTGTTGTGTACAGTTCTTTGTGTGTGTGTGTGAGAAGTTTTACTTGGCTGTCCTTGTGAATGAGGAGCCAATAAGGTTCCTGAGGTGCGGTGTGAGAGGTTGAGTATGAGTCTTGCGGCTGCGTTCTGGATGATTTGGAGTCTGTGTAGGAGTGGTTTTGGGGATTACAGTGTAAAGAGTGTTGCCATTGTCCAGCCTGCTGATGATAAGTGCTTGTGGGACAGTCCATCTTGTGTTATGAAGCAATCATTTGAAGTTCTTTCTCAGCATGCATGGGATATGGAAGCCAAAGGTGCACACTGCGTTGACTTGAGCCGCCATGTTAAGTTTGCCATCTAGAAAAGATCCCAAGATTTCTTGTGTGGTCTGTGGGTGTTGGTCCTTGCTCTTACGGCCACCAGGTGGAACCCCATGGTGAGGTCTTGTTGCCAAAGACCAGTACTTCTGTCTTGTCGGAGTTGAGCTTCCTGCAGTTGTTTTGCATCCAGTGTGCTCCCATGGTCATGCAGTTGGTGAAGCTGGTTCTGGAAGTGTTTGTCTTGTCCGTTAGGGAGAGGATGAGTTGGGTGTCCTCAGCGTAGGAGATTACGGTGATGTCTTGTGATCCGATGATGATGTCGAGCGGTGTCATGTATACATTGAAAAGGGTGGGGCTGATGGGTGATCCCTGTGGGACACCGTATATCAGTTTCTTGGTCTCTGGTGTGAACGGTGGCCTTTGGGTTCTGCCCGTGAGGAAGGAACTGACCCATGTAAGAGCGGATCCTTGTATGCCAATCTCCTGAAGTCTTCTGATGAGGGTGTTGTGGTAAACCATGTCGGAGAGGTCGAGCCGGATGAGGGCCACTGATGCTCCTTAGTCCAGGATGTTTAGCATGTCATCGGTAGGTGCAATGAGTGTTTCGGAGCTGTAGTTCTTTCTGAATCCTGATTGTGTGCTCTCTAGGAGATGGTGAAGTTTGAGGTGCCTGTGAGTTGCTTTGTAACTGCCTTCTCAATCACTTTGGCTGGATAGGGGAGCAGGAAGATGGGCCTGAAGTTTTTCAGTGCCCCTGGGCTTTTTGAAAGATGATTTCTGCAAGTTTTCATTCATCTGGGAAAGTGGCAGGTGTGATGGAGGTGTTGATGTGGATCAGGGTGATGCTGATTGATTATGTTCTCAAGTTGGAGATGTGGTGGGGGCATGGGTCCCTTATGGCCCCTGAGTGGATGGTCCGCATGATTGCCTCCATGTCGTATCTGGTGAGGGTTGTTCTTTCGGTCATTCATTACGAAACTGTTTAAACTCGGTCAGGTTCCTTATGGAGTGTTTATGAAGAGCAACCTTCTAATGAGGCCACAAATTTTGAATTAGATTTCAGTCCAGGCTCTCACTGGTCCAGAGAGTTAGCCACATACTGTGCAGTTCCTTAGCCACTGCAGAGCAGCATTAGCTGTGTGCTTAGGGTTATTCAAAGGTGAAGCTACCTCTTAGTTTCAATCAGCCGTGGCCCATGAATGTCTGACATAATATCGACAGACAGAATATCGAAATACAAAAATATCGGCACAAAAATATCGACATCAAAAATATCGGAGTCATATCTTCATAAAGGTAAGTACAAAAATATCGAAAAAATAATATCGTAGTACAAAAATATCGAAATTAAAAATATCGTTTTTTAAAATGTATTAATAATAATGTAAAAATAATTTCAAAATACATATAATTTTACAAATATTAAATAAAAATATTAAAACAAAATTAAAACTAATACATATACATTTAAAATAAATAAAACACTTAATAATTTAATGTAATTTTTTTTCTTTAATTTCATTTAATTGATTTAATGTAAAAAAAAATTATTTTTACCCTGTACGCCTGTACCCCAAAAACCCAAAACTGACCCTGAACCCTAAAAATATCCCTGTACCATAAAAACCCAAAACTGACCCTGAACCCTAAAAATACCCCTTTACCCAAAAACTGAAAACTGACCCTGAACCCTAAAAATACCCCTTTACCCAAGAACTGAAAACTCACCCTGAACCCTAAAAATACCCCTTTACCCAAAAACTGAAAACTGACCCTGAACCCTAAAAATACCCCTTTACCCAAAAACTGAAATCTGACCCTGAACCCTAAAAATACCCCTTTACCCAAGAACTGAAAACTGACCCTGAACCCTAAAAACACCCCTTTACCCAAAAACTGAAAACTGACCCAGAACCCTAAAAATACTCCTTTACCCAAAATTAATTAATATTATTTAATTATCAATTAATTATTAATTAACAATAACAATAAAGTAAATATATTAGCACATTAGCTGTAATTAATGTAATTAACTAATTAATATTAATTAATTACCAACTAATTAATAATTAAAAATATGTACAAAATTATATTAATTAATTAACTAATTAATATACATCAATTACCAATTATTTATTAATTAAAATATGTACAAACATATATTAATTAATTAATTATTATTAAATTACTTCCCACCCTATTCCCCTATAAACCCATAACCCGCTACAGAACATATTTATCAATAATCAATTAATTAAAATTAATTAAAAATTAATTCTCAATTAATTATTTAATAATTCCTACTAATTAATAATTAATTTAACATAATTAAATTACTTCCCACCCTATTCCCCTATAAACCCACAACCCGCTACAGTAGTAAAAGACAATATTTATTTAAATTACATGAAAAATGAATAATAAAACATAATAAATACAATATAATATACACTAAATTTATTAAAAAATTGATATTAGTAACATCGAAGTTATTATTTCGATATTATTGACATCGATATTTAAAACTTCGATATTACTGATATCATACTAATATCGATATTAAGACTGTCGATATTACTTACCTTCAATATTTTGTCCCATCGATATTTAAACTTCGATATAATTGTATATCGATATTTAAAAATCGATATTTTGTCTGTGTACCGTGGCCCATACAGGTAAGAGCAGTGGGGCGGTGGGGCCGGGTGGGGGGATTTCGACAGACAATGACGAGGGAAATGTATTTATTTATTTAATTTTCCCTCGTCTATCGAAATTCCCCTTCCTCCCCCCACCCGGCCCCACTGCCCCACCGGTCTTACCTGCACGGGCCACGGCTGGTTTCAACTTTCTCTGATTGATGGTCTAAGACTCTTCTACACTTTGCCCCATGTGTATTCCCTTTTGTCATTACAATTGCCCCAGTCCTTGGAGACAAGATGGTGCCACCACCATGCTCCAGTGTAGGGGTGAGATCTTTAGCTGATATGCTGTATGAGGTGTGCGTCTGACATAACGCTTGAAATGTATGCCATAACATTTCATTTCTGTTTCACTGGATCAGAAAACATTTTGCCACAAATACAGAATGTTCTGATTAATATTTTGCATTCATCAAATGGAATTCATTTTGGACTTTCCCAACCTCGACCTTACATCCTTCTTATCACCCCTACCATTTCAATTGTCACGCATTTAGCTATTTTTTCAAAGCAACAATGGAAACCATCCAGCCGAGGACCCAGATTGACGACAGTTACAATGTTGCAATATAATTTAAAAACCTATTTAACAGCAACTTTGAAAAGGAAACCGGAAATAAATTTCCATCTAACCGGACACCTGGTGCCCGATTCACAGAATGAATTTAAGACTCATTCCTAAAGTTACTACTATTTTGGTATTGACAGAATGCACTTACTACTTTTGGCATTCACAGAATGAACTTACTACTTTTGGGTATTTACAGAAGTTAGGATTTTGTCTTAAGTTTGTCTTAAGACAAACTTAAGACAGACTTAAGACAGACTTAAGTTAGGATTTTGTGTTAAATCTGTCTTAAGTTTGTCATATGACAAACTTAAGACAAAATCCTAACTTCTGTGAATACCAAAAGTAGTAAATTCATTTTGCGAATGCCAAAAGTAGTAAGTACATTCTGTGAATACCAAAATAGTAGTAAGTTTAGGATTGAGTCTTAAGTTCATTCTGTGAATTGGGGCCCTAAAGTGCAGGCAAAATAAATACTCGTTTTTAAAGATATATACAAAAGTAAAATAAAAAAGGATACTTTGAAAGCGCTTTGTCACTGAAGAGATAACATTTATTTTTGACGGATGTGAACAACGTGCAGAAGCTTTGTGCTGTCATTCAAAGTGAAGGGAGCCAATGGGTAAAGTGGGCTGACCCCTCGCCCCATGTTGTATGCCGTTGTCGAGTTTG
Organism: Lissotriton vulgaris; assembly: GCF_964263255.1. NCBI lineage: Eukaryota > Metazoa > Chordata > Amphibia > Caudata > Salamandridae > Lissotriton > Lissotriton vulgaris. Next base: position 1,487,997,462 of record NC_141696.1, read on the forward strand.
CCCCAATGGTGTAGACTTTTGTCGGCTGAAGCAAATAAGAATGACAGTTCAACAGACCAATGGCTGCAGACGAAAAGCCCTCTGATCTGCTTATTATGTTTGAATTTTTGGATGCCAATAGGCTGTCGAGATAGCTAAAGTGATCTCAAACAAAGGCCAGACCTAAAACAACATTTGACTCCGTGCTTGAGTAAAATGTTCAGGTAAATGCGGTTTGTTAAGACAGGAGGTTGAACATGCCTGCTGGTAAGAGCTGCTGAACATGCATGTTCAAAACTTCCAATTCTAGAAGAGGCAACTAGGCTTCTCATCCTTTACAGATTGATAAGATGGAAATTATTGTTTTTTTTAAACATACTTTATTGATTTTACAAAGTGCCGCGTCATGCGCAGGCATGAATATGGTCGATACATAGACAATTCAGCAAGGAACGGGTTAGCATAGACACGGTGGAAACTATTGTTTTGACGTGTTATGAACTGCCTCAGTTCACTTTAAATGTGCTGCACCAATACGGCTGTTCTTCTCCATGCCGCAGGCAAAGGTACAAACTACTGCATGGGTGCAGGGCAGAGTATATCGCACTGCAGCAGAGGCTGGCTATGAGGGACCTCACGCAAGAGGAACGCACTATCAGATCGTGCTGGAACCACGTGCAACGCAAGTCGGGAATGAGCCACCCCTACGCCCCCGAAATCCCATTGGGAATGCTTACAGCATTACCACATGGTGGAGATTGGTCGCAATTACAAGTTTGGGAGGACGCGGGCATACAAGTTATCGGCGACCTACATGAGGATGGAGTGCTGTTGCCTTTCCAGGCAATCTTGGACCGCTTTGACGTCCCCCGGGGTGATTTCCTGCTACACGCGGCGGTCACGAGGGCACTTCAGACGCACTGGCAGAATGGTCTTGAAGAACCACAGACGTCTATGGCATGTCAGTATGTTATGATGGCAGCGGGAACGGTTAAAGCTGTAACGTGTTTATACTCCAGGATGGTTAACGAGAGGGTGCCTCCACTGGAGACACTCAAGGCCAATTGGGAGGCAGACATAGGGAGGGACATCCCGGAGACCACGTGGGCCCAGCTGATGCGCCGAGCTTGGAAGAGCACGCGCAACGCTCGGTTCCAATTGGTCCACTTTTATATATTACACCGAGCATACCTGAACCCGGAGAAGATACGAAAGTACTTCGCCTCAGACACTGCGGCCTGCCCTAGGTGCCGGACGATTGGAGCTGACCTAACCCACATGTTATGGTCCTGCCCCGCTTTGTCCTCCTACTGGTCATTCATAGGAGACACCCTCAATCAGGTTACAGAGCGGACCCTACAATTCGACATCGCAGTAGGGATCCTACATTGGTTTCCACATACCCCTAAAAACAAAGTTACCAGCAAATTCATTGACATGGGACTGTTCTTGGCGAAACAGGAAATAACACGACACTGGAAGGCACGAGTTGGTCCAACGGGCACTAAATGGCGCAACAAGTTTCTCAAATGGGCTGAGGGAGAGAGCACCCTGAGATATCAACTAGCGAGGCGGCAGCAGAATGAGAGGGCATTGGAATCAGCGCAAGCATGGGAAGCATTGGTGCAGGCCTTACGCGATCACAGTACACCTAGAGACACTGATAGTGATGCAAATGATCAGCCTGCGTCCCCGTAATGCAACAGGCTCACTGCATTTTCTCCAGACTGCGAAAAGTCTCTTGCCGAATGCTCTCTAATAATCTAACTATGCACCGATGGCGTGGGGGAAGGGGGAGGAGGATAGAGGGAGGAGGGAGCACTACAAGCTTCCTAATATACTCTTGGAATTTGGAACCTGTTGCTTGGACACTAGACCTCTGGGTGAGTTTTGTTGAGTTGGGGGGGAGGGGGGGTTTCTTTCTTTTAGAAAAGCAGATGTGAAATTTTATATTATAACTGGTCGCATTTGGGTGACCACAGGACCCACGCTCATCGTTTAATTACAAATTGCCGCCCGACCCCCGGGTTGTGGGCTGAATGGCCGTGTAACAGCACTACCTCACCATCGGTGTTACCATCACCGATTGCCTTATCGTTGACCGATGTACAACTGTAAATCTTATCCGCAATAAAAATATATTTTAAAAAAAAATGGGTGCAGGGCAGAGCTTCACAGAGATACTTCTTGCATGAGATCAACCTCCGAAGCTTGAGGCGTGTTGCATACAAGAGCGTCACGCATGTCGGGTCCATCTGAAACAAGAGCACATGCATCAGGGATGTGGTAAAGGCGGTTGGTAGGAATGCCTCATTTCACAATGAGAAAAATTAAACATTTTAGAAAATGTATTAGAAGTGAAAAACTGAAAGAGGTTGTTTGAGAAGTGTCCCCTCGTAATAGCAATCCTGAATTAAGTCAAGTGTGAACAATCCCGTTCACCATAGGTTTCCACTAGTGTCAACTTGGCCGCTTCGAAAGAGCTAAGGGCTTTAAGGACCCTGATCAGTGTGAGCGCACCCGACAAACGCTTGTGTGTGTGTTTTTATTTTTTTAAACATCATTAGTATAACAGCCACATCCATGAAATATGGTATCCACATGTATGTTAGTCGGACTTTTTTTTCTTTATTTGTATAACGTGTGTGTAATAAAAATCATTAAAACAAATTTCCACCAACATGCCAAGGCTGGACCTATTGGTTTTACCAATGGTAGTTAAAAATGGTCTGTTTGTCTCCGTACTGAGATTCTAGCACACAGTCATAAATGTTGCCCGAATAAAATATACTGTCATAAATAGAATTTACAAAAATAACAACCCATTGGAATTAATAATAGAAAATCTTCACCTAACACAGTAGTATTTTTTAAAACAATACATAGGCCACAATACTTTTGCCAGACTTTATCAAAGGCAAGAGTTTTTGAACACACAACCCCAAGGCTCTCCTCGCCCATTATTCATTTTCATTCGAACATTGTTCATATAAATTTAAACAAACATCTAAACAACAGTGACACATATGATCATCTCATTGTTATTTTTATTTTATCAAAACTTTCTTCTCATTTTTATTTTTTTCTTTGTATTCTTTATATGAGCAGGTTGTACATAGTTCATCTCAAGTTTGCATGATTATAAATACATTCCTATTGATCAGTAATTATTCAGATCAAAAAATTACATAAAAGAGCATAACAATTTTTTTTTTTAGAAAAAAACACACAATACCCCTGGTTTAAATTTAATAAATACAACCATACTACAATCACTCCTCAAACTCATCCACTTTCACACCAGCCACATACATCCAGTATCTGTACACAGTTGAGTATAATGTATGACAAAAAGAACCCCTGCCACGAATGGAACCACAGTACAAAGCACAAGGCTCAACACAGGGTTTTGGTGTCATCCGGTGGCTGACACGGAGGAACCTGTAAAGCTAGCTAAAGGGAAATGTGTAGAAAGCACTTAATTATTACGACAATTATTATACTCCAGATAAAAAAATTATCGATAAAAGATTGTCCTACGCTTAGAGGACATCTACCCGTACGCTTGCCTGTCACAAGTTACATGAGATGACTTCTTCAAATCGATAAATTAAAGATAATAACCTTGTATGTTATAACAATAAAATTACTAGAATACAGTTACTTCCAACTGGTGATCTGGATGGACTCCAGTTGTGGAACCCAAGATGACATTTTCTAAATTTGTATCTTGAACAAATATTGCCTTATATTTTTGTCCCCTGGTAACTGAAAGTTTGGTGTGGATATCTGGAAAGGTCCTGAGGAAGTGGTCCTAACATCTCAACTCCACCGAAACGCGCGTCGACCCTGTGTTGTGCCTCGTGCTTTGTACTGTGGTTCCATTCGTGGCAGGGGTTCTTTTTGTCATACATTATACTCAAATCAAATCAAATCAAATAAGCTTTATTCGATAATCACAAGGATATCATAAAAGCACACATTACAATAATCGAATTACAAATAAAAACCACATATAAGTCTATAAAATGCCAGAAAAACGTAGCTTCACAGGAAACAAAGGAGTTAACATTAACAGTAAAAGAAGTATTAAAAAATATATAAGACAATAAATAGTTATAGAAATTCATATATCATATCGAGTTCCTGAACCTTAGCAGCAATTTTAAAAACTTTTCCACAATAAATATCACATCCCTATTCTCCAATTGTTGTAAGCGAACATAAGCATCTTTACAAGACCGCAAACCCCAGGTCTTCAGTAGAGGTTTCAGTAAGGATTTTCTAGGTACTTGATAGTATTTACAGAAAGTTATGCAATGTATATTAGATTGGGATGCAATATCATCACAAGGGCAAGGGAGCAGGTTTCGGGACCAATCATTGCAGGAGGGGAAAGTAATTAGCCGAAAAAAGGAGCCCAATCTAAATCTGGAGAGGAGCATTCTTGAAAAGCAATTAATATCAGTTGCCAGGTATAGTTGAAGACCCTGAACCATAGTGATCCTTTGAAAAGCCAAAACAGTTTTATTGTCCTTTTGGGTAGACCATCTTTTGGCTTCTAAATGGTCCATTAAGAGCCTTCTCAAGGCTTTCCTCGATATTTGCTCCAAACTCGATGGGTCAATAAAAAACTCCGGACGGCCAATTTCAAGACACATCCTTTTAACGAAAGACATCCATTTTATATGTTTTGCCCCCTCCAATTTTTGGCAATCAGCTATTACTTCACGATTAAAGCCGTCTCTGTGGTAGTCCAAAGCTTATGCCATAAGAGAATGGGCTCAGTCTTAATTGTATCAGAAATAAACAGTAGCCCCAACTCTATGTGCGTCAAATAGGTGGACGTTGACTTCGGCAAACCTAGGAGGTATCTGAGGAACTTATTTTCATCCTTCTGGATTGATGTTATTGTATCGATCCCCCAGAGACCTGCCCCATAGATTGCCGTTGATACGCACTTTGCTTTGTAAATGGTAATAAACTGCTTGACTTACTAGCAAAATCTTGAAGTGCGCCAATGGCTCTAGAAAAAGCAAGCTTCCTGGCTTTTACAGCGGGCTGCCAGGACACCTTTCTATGAAAGCAAATACCCAAATATGGAAATTGTTCTACAGTGTCTATCTATTTTCCCTCGATGAATATCGGGCATGGGGTTTTCTTTATTCCCTTGCTACAGGCCAAGGAAAAGGTCTTAGCAATGTTTACCTTCAAACCCTTTTCTTTCATAAAGAGAGTAAATTTAGTGACTGCCCTTTGCAGCCCCAACCTTGTTTGAGACTAAATAGCCGCATCGTCTGCGTACAACAGGATTGGAACTGCATGACCGTCTACCTTAGGGTAATCACATTCAAAGCTCCGCATGAAAACACCAACGGCATTTATGTAGAGCGAGAAAAGCAGGGGGGCTAAGATGCACCCCTGCCTCACACCTCTGCCAATGGTGAATCTTGAGGAGCACTCCCCTCTCTGACCATACCGCACCCTGGCCCCTGCATCCCTATACAAAGCAATGATAAAATTAAGAATAGATAAGTTCAGTCCTAGGTGCTCCAAGACACTCCATAACTGGTTATGGTCAACACAGTCGAACGCTGAACTTAAATCTATAAATGTAACAAAAAGGTTCCCATTTTTAGCCTCGACATATTTAGAAATTAAAAAAATATAAGTTTAAACTCTGTTCGACCGTACCCCTACCTGTTCGGAAACCATATTGAAATCTAGAGAGGACATCTGCCTCCTCTGTCCAGTTATGCATACGTTTTAGGATAATGCGTCCCGCAACCTTCATTAGGGCATCAAGCAAAGAGATAGGACGATAACAAAAGGGTACATGCCTATCCCCTTTTTTGTATATAGGTACCACAATGGGGTCTGACCAGGTTGGGATTAGACCATAAACGTTTGCACAGTTCATAACAGAAGTTAATAATGGGGCCCAAAAATCTATTTCAGCCTGGAAGACATCCACTGGTATAGCATCTGGACCGGGGCCTTGCCAGATCGACTCTCCCTAATAGCAAGGATGACCTCATCACATGAAAAAACAATATCAGGAACACACTCTCTCGAGCCCACTGTTATACTCAACTGTGTACAGATAATGGATGTATGTGGCTGGTGTCAAAGTGGATGAGTTTGTGTGATTGTAGTATGTTTGTATTTATTAAATTCAAACCAGGGGTATTTTGTGTTTTAAAAATAAAAAAATTGTTATGCTCTTTTATGTAATTTTTTGTTTGATCTGAATAATTACTGATCAATAGGAATGTATTTATAATAATGCAAAATTGAGATGAACTATGTACAACATGTTCTTATAAAGAATACAAATAAAAAAAAGAAGTTAAAGTTTTGATAAAATACAAATAACAATGATATGATCATATGTGTCCCTGTTGTGTTTAGATGTTTGTTTAAATTTATATGAACAATGTTCGAATGAAAATGAATAATGGGCTATGAGGGAAATCCCCTCGCTTCCCTGGCCTGAAGCATTGTTAGAGGGGGGCCCCTTTTTTTCTTGCTTACCTACCACCCACCCATGATTTCAGCTGTGGCTTTCGGGCACAGCTAAACTGACTATCTTTAACTTCCTTAAGCTCAACATTGGTAAGACCAAAGTTATTTTGGAGAGCTCCACCTGGTCTGATTCTTGGTGAGGTACACCCATGGGGTCACCACTGGTCCCATCTGCTGCCGTACATCACCTCAGCATCATTTTTGTCTCTGCCTTATCTCACTTCATCTATTTCTACCCAACAACCGCAAAGAAGTTCCAATCCTATCTTCCTCAAAGCTGCTAGAAGTCGGAACTCCAGGCACCTATATCTTCCCGTCTGGGTTACTGCGGGGCTGCCTCCAGCTGGCAAGTGGGGAAGAGAGGGGTTCGAGCCCATAACCCCCAAAGGAATAGAACTTGCCTTGCCCTGCCCCCACCCACGGCAGCAGATCCTCCTATTGAATTTTAGGACCAGGGATACTGCCTAGAAGGGCAATTGCGCTTCCTTTGAGGGTTCCACACCTTATCCTCCCCACAATTCTTTCCAGCATACATTGTGAGGTAGCTGTCACACTTTACAAGTCTGTAGTAATTTGTTCATTCAATAATTCATTCATTCAAATGCTAAGTCTGTTTAGGATTCAAACGTTTGATGTGCAGCGTCATCATTTACCTGTGCAGCCGGCGCTCAAGCCACGGAGCAGCAGCACAGGGATCAGACCCTGTGTCTGGCTGGACAGCACTATTGGCTGCTACTTAACAGTGGAGGGTGAGTCGGGGGAGTACAGGGGGAGGGAATGGAAAGAAAAAAACACTTTCCTGTGTGCCGCTGTATTTCCGTCCCCTTCACCCGCTTCCAGGCCCGCTTCCGGAACAGGAAGTACCCAGGCTTCCAGACTCCCCTAGCCAATCACGACACTGCTGATAGCAGCATTATGATTGGTCTGAGCGCCATGGTTCGGCTCTCAGACAGGGGCTGGGAGCCTGGGCGTGTTCTGCACCCAGCATGCAAAGTGCGCATGACTGTTTGGCCGGTCTGAGACCGATGGCCAAACATTTGTGCGCACTTAGGCAAACACCATCACGCCTCCCCCTGTTACTCTGACCTAGGCCAGCTCCGCCCTGTCCCTAACCAGCTGGACAAAGACGGTAAAATAACATGATAATAACAATGCATTTTTATGGTTTTCTTTTTCCTTTTTCAACTGCCCACTGAGCAGTGGGGCGGCGCCCCTTCGCCTTATCGAAGGAGCCGCCCCTGAGTTATTGTATTGGGGGTGAAATCTGACCTGCAAGTTGCACACATACAAATCTCTGCAGCAGGTGCTCCCCTCACAGAGCTATCTTACCAGGACTGGTCTGTGCTCAGCATGCTTTACATAGGGGGCGCTCACACCTCCTGCGCTTTGTTACTAGGCTCGTGACCTTTCACCTTGAGATCACGGGACAGATATCTGCAGCAGGCACTCAACCCATGTATCTGTCTTGGGTGCAATAAATCACTGCGAACTAGTTGGAGAACGAACCCCCTCCCCCTCCCTGCTTTCCCCATCCCTTCATCCTCTTAGCCCCCTGTGGAGTAAGGCAAAGCATGGCAGGGTGCAGTAAGGAATTAGCGTGCGGCATGATGGGAAAGTGAGCCCATGCCAAGCGCCACGTGACGGATCAGCTGCTGGGCACGCGGGGCTGGTACCACCAGGGAAGGTGGTTATTAATATGCGTGGGAGGGCATTCTCTTCTGCCACACCGACCGCTGCGCCGGAGTGTGAGGTGGCCGGGTGTCCAGTGGTAGGCCCAGCGCCCGCTGCCCTGTGGTAGCGCCGCCACCTGCTCTCCCCGGGCGGCACCTGCTATCCTACTCTCGCCCGTTATCACCGGGCGGCTCCCAGCTGACCTCGTCTGCCCGGCTGCTTCTCTCTAATCTGCCCTGGAAGGTCAGCTGTCCCCCCAGCCCCTCCGGACGGACCCAGACGTCAACGACACTTAAACCTGTGAGTGCGACCTGCTTGAAGGGGTGACTGGTGAGGATAGGGCAGACTTTCTCTTTTTAATACAGGCCGTATCCATGCACTTCAGTGTTTGCAGATTAGGACATGGGACAAGGGATCGGTCCAGGATCACACGCTGTGCTAAAACTGGGATTAAAACCCAGCTCGCTTGGATACACAGTAGATAGTTTAGCTACTAGAGCACAGAAAGCAGTGTGTGTGCAGTGCCTAACGCCATGGGCTGTCAGCTTCTAAGCGCTTTAGGTAAACTCTGGTTTTAATGGGGCCAACGAGGATGAAAGGGTGAGTGAAAGTACTATAATTTGGGGCTCGCAGTAGATTGCAGATAAGGCTCGACTGCAGGCAGTTAGCCCACTGAGCTGCTTTACTACTGCAAACAGGAACGTGCAGCGGGAGAGAGAGATACTGGCACACAGATGTATTCCTGAACGTGTTCTCCTCCTAAATTCACTTTGGGAAATTGTTCTTTTCCCCGCCCTTAATCTTCAAGATATTTTATGAAAACAGGGCCTTGAAGAGTAATGAAATGGTTAATGATAACAAATCAGGGTAGATGATTTGCTGATAGATTCCGGTAGATTTGGATTGGGTTGAACATGTCTTCCCTGCTCCCAAGCCTTGTGAGGGTTTGTTACAATCATGAAACAAGGAAGATGGGGCCTTGTTGGTTATATAGATGTAGGTTTATTAGCTTAAACATAACATATGTATTTGTAAAGCGCACGTTCTCTCTAACGAGGTCTCTTGGCGCTGAATAACAGATGTTTGTTATCACCCAGCTCAATGGTACTCATTTTATAGACCTCAGATGCCATGCGGTCAAACAAAGACCCGTGCAGTGGATGCATTAGTCCACTGAGCCACCAGGCTTAGTTGTAGGTTTTAGATAAAGCCCCACCAGGAGCGGCCTCCTGCTGGTCCATCCAGTACACATGGGGCCATATGTATCAAGGAACCAATTTGCGATTGTGTAATAGCGATTTTTAAGAAATCGCTATTTCAGAATCGCAAAATAGTATGTATCAAGACAAACGCATTTTTTTAGCGATTTCTTGATATTTCTTAATTGTGAATTCGCAATTAAGTAATACTTTCCCATTCATTTCTATGGGCCAGGAGGCCCATAGGAAGAAATGGCAATTTTTTCTCAATTTGCGAATTCGCAATTTGCTAATCGCAAATTGAGAATAATTTCAAGGGTGCAGGGGTGTCCAAAGAACACCCTGTTGCACCCCTGAAATAAGCATAGGTGCACATGTGGTGCACATACATGGCTCTAAGGGCATGTATGTGCTTCACATGGCACTTTGAAAAAAGCAAAAATATGCATTTTTCAAGGAATTCGCAACTTACCACCAACTAGAAGTTGGTGGTAATTTGCGATTCCTTAAGGCCATTTATCAAATTTGTTTTGCCTTCTTACATTGCAATTAAGGATCGCAAAATTTGCTATTCCCTAAATGCAATCGCAAAATAAGGAATCGCAAATTATGTGATTCCTTATTTTGCATTGGATTTTCCTTCATACATATCATTTTGCGAATTCCCATTCTCTAAGGCTGTGCGAATGTGAATTTCAATGATACATATGGCCCATGATCTGGTGGCCTGGTGCGCCTGAGGGGCAGCCGGGCATCAGAGGTGGGTGGGATGTGTTGTTTCTGAGGGTCTCCGCCATAGAAGACGTATAAGGCCCTTTATGACGATTTGGCATAGTGCAGGTCGCCATTTTCATGGTCTCTGGGCGCTCTTGGGTGTCTTGGCAGGCAGGCTGTTGACTGCTAGGTGCAGTGAGAGGTCAGTGTTTCTGGCTCGTCCGGGGGTTTGGCCACCTCAGTAATGCACTTATTTGGTATTTAATGCGTTGAGTTGCTGCATTAGGTTTAACCTTCCTGAGCAGATGCCGAAAATCCATTCAACGATGGATACTTGTTAGATATTAGATGCAAGTTGGAGTTATGATCCTTCCATGTGGTGGCTAACAAGTTCAGTTTTTGTAAATTTCAGTTAATGATTCTCAGTTGTGCGCTTGTGTAGCCGACACATGTTTCGCTCTAGGCGTGAAGGCTAATTGTGGACTTTCCCCCTGGTAGACGCTCTGTAGTTGGGGCTATGTCCATCATTACATCTCTGATACTCCATGGAGCACACCAGGTGCTGCCTGATACAGACTTGGGTTAGTTGCATAACTAAGCCACATTAACAAGAGTGCTTATCACACTACAGAAAAGGGAATGTGTTTGTCTTCCATGAGCTGCAAACACATTTGTGTGTATTATTTGTTTGCATAAAATGATTGAAATTCAGCTGCAAGCCATGGTGTCTGTCCTTGTGTGCAAATGTAACATATCGCTGGCTTCCTCTGGTAATGTGCTTGTATTGCAACACTCAGGGCCGGTCCTAGCCATGGGCGGTATGGGCAGCTGCCCAGGGCCTCGCACTCAGGGGGGCCCGCTGCCAGCCCCACAGTTGCGGGAATAATAAATAATCATGGGGAAAAGCGCTGCGCAGTGCGCACAGCACTCTCGTCGCGCTCGCGCAGGGGCCGAGCCGCAGCAAGTAACTAAGGCTGGGAAAGAGTGGGGACTGAACACTGTCTGCACACACACGCAAACCTGACCGTGACGCCTGCACGCACCCCACCACCTAGCTTGGTGGTGGTGCCTTAGTGTGGTGGTGACGTGACGCCGGCCTTGCCATGATGCGGGTGACAGTGGGTCCCAGGGCCGTCAATCTTGTAGCTCGCAAAAGAGCTACCAATGACGGCCCTGGACATGATTTTATGGCCAGCCCCCGCTCAGTGTGACTCACTCAGCATGCGCCATACGTGAGGCAGCAGTCCGTCACTACCGTCTCGGATCGGGCCGTGTTGGCAGGGCTGCTGCAGGCAGGAGTCGGTCGTCGCGTTGTTGAGTTCTGTACTTTAAGGTAAGAGACCTGCGTCACCTGCTTGCTTCAATCCTATATATTATACGTGTGTGTATAAATGTAATCTTCACTGGCACTGCTGATGTGTGTATACATCTCAATTAAAGTCTCTGATTATGCCTCATGGTATCTGTAAGCATTACACTGCCCCAAATGTCTCAATGTTCTAGTGTCCGTGTTAGTATAGTTTCCAATGTTTCTGTTTTTTCGGTTTCATTGTTCGTTTGTCCCTGTATCTTCCTTGCCCAGGGCCCCATGGACCTGTGACAATTTCATTGTCTCTGTGCCTGTGTTTCCCCAGTCGTTTTGTGATCTCCACGCCCCTAGTGTTAGTGTTTCTCTGCACAAATGTTACGTATGTACAGTTTAGAGATATCCTTTGCTTTATGCAGATGCTGTCACTCACCCAGTGTTGGTGGCCCGGTCAGGGTGTCATTGACTGTGTCCGGTGTCAGCATCTCAGCTTCCTTTCCTTGAGATCATTTCAAGATCCAAAGCTGTAGCCTCTCTCTTCTCAAGCGAGCACTGAAAATACACTTCGTTCTTACACTCGTTTAAATAATGTGCTGCAAATCTATTTTTTCAGCCCACTTCAGATCCTTTTCGAAGAGGTTTCTGTGCCTAATGACCTCTTTGGGGAAAGAAAAAGAAATCGTGAATCCTAAACTTTGCTTTTTCAGGAGCTCGTCTGTAAGTGCAGTGCACAAAACAGAGGATTTTTTTCAGATTCTCTTACTATTTTTCAGTACTTTAAAATCACAATTCTCCCGAAAGCTACTGTGAAATAAACCAAAAAGACTTTATAAACTAACACAGGGATTTATTGGCATCTATGGTGACAATCAATGGACCAATAAAACAAAGTATGAAAAAACAACTTTTTTTATCTCTCTATTTTTAAGTAAAACCTCTCAGGTGCAGAGGGTGCTGTGCTAAGTAGACACTGTGGGATTCAGCAGCCCAGCTGTTCTGCGAATATCCTTTGTAAATCAGACTATATAGGCTGGTTCTGTTTTGGCAAATGAAATATCACTGTCAGCTCCTAAGTGGCCTAATCGATGCTGCAACGTGTATGGCCTAAATCTGACTGTTGCCCAGGATGGTTGGTTGTCTCATGTCCTAAACCCCAGAAGTATGTAGAGTAGGTCATGATGTATAGATTAGCATGATGTACCAACTGGGTGTTTCGAATGGTGTATCCTTTGCAGATGAAGTAGAGTAAGAGTTGACTGTGGAACATGATGAGTGCTAAGCAGGTGTCTCAAGGCCACTAATGTCATAAATACACCTCTTTGCTTGTAGCTTTAGCGGTGTGTGAGGAAAAAGATGACAGTGTGTGCCACGTGATGCTTGAGTATGTTGGTGATTTGCCGTACATTCTCACCAATTAATTTGCGAAGTCACTTTCTGTGATGTCATTTAGAGGGGCCTCACATCTTCCCTTTCGCCCAGGGCCTCAGAAGGCCTGGGACTGGCACTGGCAACACCACTGCAAGGCAAGGAGCTAAACCTATGACGTAATCAATGTGCAGAAGCAGATTTTTGTTGTCTTTTTGCAACATCAAAAACTTGGATTTCTTCTGTGCAACCAATACTGCATTTGATTCCCAATGAAAATAATGTGCAAGTATGTGTTATTTTGAATTTAATGTCATTGGTGCTGTACAAGTAGCACTCCAGTGCCATCTCTCTATGTAAAACCATGCTACGAATTTGTGTGTTTTCTTTCTTCTTCAGAACATTTTAAAAATCTTGTCTTTTGAAGAAGAGCCAGACATTCTGATATTTTGTTTTTAGACTGCAGCTTTTTTTTTGCTTTTTGTGTAGAGAGCGCTAGATGTTTGTGGTCCTTTCTGTATTTAGGCCTATTTACTAGTATTAATTTGATTGATTGCCCTACGTGTTGTGGCTTTCTAATTCCGTAAGGGCACGTGGCATTATTGCATGGCTCGTGATTGTGGGTTTATGCTAATTCCCTCGATTAATTACAGTTTGCTTTTTCTAATGATACAATATTTTGAATAAAGCAACATATATTGAGAGCTGGAAAAGCCTTGTTGTCCGGGTTTTCTTAAGGGTGTGAAGTGTGCGTTAAAGTTCAGGGTGTCCTTTTTCTGCCCACCGACCCTCCATAATTAAGTAACAGTGGAACATTGACAGTGACCAGGCAGTTTTTCAAACCACAACCCACAGACCTCAGAAGGCCTGCTCCAGACTGTCAAACTGCTCCTGTTTGTTTTTGATTCCTGGCAAGATCCCTGGGTTTCACCGTAGGTCCCCTCAGGCCGGGGCCTTCTTAGCTTTATAGGCCCCCTGGGCAAAGCAGTGCAGTGGTCCCTGCCTACACAACCACTCACAGGAAAAAAAATGCTAAACAGAAAATTAATGTTAAATTCTGGTCTGCATGGACCCCTATGCTTGTAGGGCCCCTGGGCCACTGCCCAGCGTGCCCATGCGTGAAGCCAGAAAACTACAAAGGGGTGGCTCTAATCAGTATGGCTGAGCCAGTATCTATAACAACAAGAAGGGGATGCCAGTACTGATACAAGTAACCATTTAGCAATTTAAGACACTCAACCTGAAGTAAAATTCAAGGCTTGGAGCTGATCAGTAGCTTTTATTATTTTGCTTAATGTTATCAAAGAACAATTGGTTCAAAATTAAACAGTATTACATGCTAGGTACAAAAAATGTGGGAAGGAAAAATCTATCATTCTATCAGGCATGTCACAAGCTTACAACAATCAATCATACAGGGACAGTGAGGGACATGGAAACTCATATATTACAGTGGACAGTATTTACAGTGAACAGACAAGCACAAGAATAGTGCAATAGGCCACAGTCTGCTAAATTTCTAAAAAGTTTAGTTATAGAATTATTTACATAAACTGTACATTCCTAACGCAAGTTTAAATAATCACAATTTTTGATGCAGTCAACCAAAAAGATGAACAAGGTAATGTACAACTAAGGGTGAAAAAGTGGCAAAACAATTCAGGTCAACTTGTCACCCAGGCAGACTTAAAGGTGGTGGAAGGCCTACGCGTTTCGAATCCTACAGGTGTACGAGGATTCTCATCAGGGCCTTTGGTTCTGGAGAAAGAAAAGAAAAAGAGTGATAGTAAGATCAAAGGGTTTGACCTCAAGTGTATTTAAAACGGATCATCATTAGAATCTACACTCAGTCCACACCCTCTCCTATACAGCTTACCAAAACACGGTGTTATAACATCCGAATGTAGTTTTTCACAGCATATATGCTGAAGAGGGTATTTTGTACCTGAAATGTCCGAAGCAGACTTGAATTACATAACGGACTTGGATGCGGTGGCAAAAAAAGGGGGTTAAGGGCTTTTAATATTACCTGCTACCGTGTTTACAGATGATGCTTTACCAGGTGCGGGGTCACTTTGGAAAGGCTGAAGGGTTCCTAAAAGATGGTGAACATGCGAGATTTTAGGGAGGGTTTGCTACAATTGTCACACCAACAGGTTATCGACAGGTGGCAATTCGCCTTACCTAATATTTTAAAATCTCTATTCTTATTTATAACCGATGTCGCTGTCCTTTGGGTCGCTGTCGCTTTATTTGAGACACTGTCGCCGTGGGAGTAGAAGTGAAGTTCAGTCAGAGGCCTGCGAAACAGGAGTAGGCAATGTTTTATTATTATAAGCAATTGCTTCAGGGATTAAACAGGGTCGACAGCGGCGCTGAAGCCTAATTCGGCAATTTGGATTTGTCAACTCAGAAGTTTAATGGACCTGTAAGAAAGCACACGCGGCGCTTAACATTACGGTTATGAAGTAGAGACAGCCACTAGTTGCGTGCAGGGGGAAAAAAAAAAAAAAAAAAAAAAAAAAAAAAAAAAGGACTCAGCGGCTTACCGTGTTTTAAATTACGGCGGGCGTGGTCCGCTAACCGTGGTTGCAAACGTTCAAACCATTCTACGATCCTGCAAAGATATGATATAACAGCGTATCAGCGGGCTATTTCGCCCGGATTACAACACGCGGTTTATATGGGGAAAGCGGAAAAAAGAATTTACCGTCAACATTACACAGCACGCTGCAGAAAGGTGATTTATTCCTGCCAAGAAAGCAGAAGTTTCTAGATTAGTTAAGCAACATAGGGCTTTTACTGGCTCCTAACGTGAAGAGAGTTACTTCGAATACTCACTTTCAAAGGTTCAGGCTGGCGACCTTAGCGACGGCGAACGCGAACAAAGTGGTAACCTTCAGGCAAGGGCGCCTAAGCAGACTGAGCTGCTAGGGAACACCCTTAAATGCCGGTCATTATCACGGCCACACCCACCAGGTGTGCTGGCCGGTTTAGAAAAAAGAGTGGGGGCAAGAATGAAAACCCGGACCGGAGTGGCCAATCCTTAGTCACTTTCAAAACTTAGTAATATACATGGAATCTGCAGTATAGAAAGAGGCAGGAGGAGAGAGTTAAAGCTTGAATATCTCACTTAATTCATTTAAACCAGACACCGCAGTGTCGAATTTCAGTATCAAAAGGGCTTCCCGTTTTGACAAGGCAAGGTTCTGGTCACCACCTCGCGGATTTTTTCCACTTTGGAAATTACAGTCCACTTCAAGTCACTAACAGTATGTTGCATACGTGTCCAGTGGAGCACCAGGGGTGCATTTTCAACCCGCTTTTTGACTCTTGATTTGTGCTGCGAGATCCTTTGCCGGATCTCTTGGTTGGTTTTGCCTATATAAAGTAGGCGGCATGGGCATATGATACCGTAGACAACAAACTTGCTCTTGCAGTTGCTGAATGATTCATGTTTCCAAAAAATTCCGTTGTGCTGGAACAATGAGCCCTCAATCGAGGATTCACAACAGAGGCAAGTGCCACACTTATGGTGTCCAAGAATCGGGGGCATCCCCATCATTTGGCGCAATGTAGCTGGTTTGGATGTTGGCATATCAGCCCGAACTACATAGTTGGCAATGTTGTTTTCCTTTTTAAAGGCAAATAAAGGGGTGTCTACTAGGCTGTTATCCAAGTCTTTCACTAAATGCCAGTTTTGTTTTATGACTTTCTTCAGTTGGTTGGCATTCGGGCAATATGTCGTAACACAAACCTGTCTTTTTAATTCAGGTTTGGTCTTGCGTACTAGAGTGGTCTCACGCGGTGTCCATTGTGCTCGCCTCATACAGCTCTTCACGAGTTTTTTGGGGTAACCTCTTTCGCATAATTTAGATGTTAATTTCTCTGAATGTTTTTGAAAATCCTCTTTGAATGTGCAATTCCTACTAACTCGCAGGAACTGCCCATATGGCAGGTTCTCTTTTAGGTTCCTCGGATGGTTACTAGAAAACATGAGTGATTTATTTCTATCCGTGGGCTTGCTGTATAGGGTCGTGGCCAATTTCCCTTCAGAAGGGAAGACTTCCACATCTAGAAACGCAATCCTTTTGGTTGAGCTGGAAATGCTGAATTTTATATCAGCAGTTCTATTATTCAACCATTGGTAGAACTGGTCGAGGGTGTTACTATCACCTGTCCATGTCATGAAGACGTCGTCAATAAACCGGAGCCAAGCTCCGATGTATTGAGTGAAAGGGTTGTTCTGGTAGATATAAGCCTCCTCGTACATAGCCATAAATAATACCGCCAATTCGGGCGCAAAGGGGCAGCCCATGGCTACTCCCTTGGTTTGGTAGTAGTACTCGCCATTAAAGCAGAAATAATTCTTCTTTAAGGTGAAAGCTGCCAGGTCGACAATGAATTTGGTGGGCACCTGCATGGGTCTTAGTCTGGAATCAAGGTAGTGTGTTAGAACTGCTATCGCCTCATCCTGAGGGATCTGGGTGTATAGAGCTGTTACGTCCAACGTAACAAGTATGTCTCTGTCTTCGCGAAACTCAATGTTTTCGAGTTTGTTAATGAAGTCAGTTGTGTCCTGGAGGTAGGACTTCACGCTGGTCATGAATTCTTTTAAGAAACAGTCTACATATTTGGCTGCCGGTTCTAATAACGAACCGCACCCGGCGACAATAGGTCTGCCGGGGGGTTGATGTGGGTCCTTGTGTACCTTGGGCAGTACATAAAACAACGGCACCTTGGGATGTAAATTTTTAAGGTATTCAAGCTCTTTAGGTCCGACAAAGCCAAGATCAAAACCTTCTTGTATGATGGAAAAAAGTTGGACTTGTAGTTCAGAGGTAGGATCTTTCTTTATTTTACGATAGCAGCTGTTGTCAGCCAGCTGTCTCATAACTTCGGTAGTATAGTCGTTGATGTCCCATACTACGATTGCTCCGCCTTTGTCGGCTTGTTTTATTATGACTGTACTGTCATTTTTAAGGTTGTTCAGAGCTGTCATTTGTGCCTTAGGGGTGTTAAATTTAACGTATTTTCTTTCTTTTTCCATAGCTGATATCGCTGACAATACGCTTTTTTCGAATGTCAGAAGGTTTTTTGGGACTTTACTTGCAGGAGGACAAAAGGAGGACACATCAACCCCCCGGCAGACCTATTGTCGCCGGGTGCGGTTCGTTATTAGAACCGGCAGCCAAATATGTAGACTGTTTCTTAAAAGAATTCATGACCAGCGTGAAGTCCTACCTCCAGGACACAACTGACTTCATTAACAAACTCGAAAACATTGAGTTTCGCGAAGACAGAGACATACTTGTTACGTTGGACGTAACTGCTCTATACACCCAGATCCCTGAGGATGAGGCGATAGCAGTTCTAACACACTACCTTGATTCCAGACTAAGACCCATGCAGGTGCCCACCAAATTCATTGTCGACCTGGCAGCTTTCGCCTTAAAGAAGAATTATTTCTGCTTTAATGGCGAGTACTACTACCAAACCAAGGGAGTAGCCATGGGCTGCCCCTTTGCGCCCGAATTGGCGGTATTATTTATGGCTATGTACGAGGAGGCTTATATCTACCAGAACAACCCTTTCACTCAATACATCGGAGCTTGGCTCCGGTTTATTGATGACGTCTTCATGACATGGACAGGTGATAGTAACACCCTCGACCAGTTCTACCAATGGTTGAATAATAGAACTGCTGATATAAAATTCAGCATTTCCAGCTCAACCAAAAGGATTGCGTTTCTAGATGTGGAAGTCTTCCCTTCTGAAGGGAAATTGGCCACGACCCTATACAGCAAGCCCACGGATAGAAATAAATCACTCATGTTTTCTAGTAACCATCCGAGGAACCTAAAAGAGAACCTGCCATATGGGCAGTTCCTGCGAGTTCGTAGGAATTGCACATTCAAAGAGGATTTTCAAAAACATTCAGAGAAATTAACATCTAAATTATGCGAAAGAGGTTACCCCAAAAAACTCGTGAAGAGCTGTATGAGGCGAGCACAATGGACACCGCGTGAGACCACTCTAGTACGCAAGACCAAACCTGAATTAAAAAGACAGGTTTGTGTTACGACATATTGCCCGAATGCCAACCAACTGAAGAAAGTCATAAAACAAAACTGGCATTTAGTGAAAGACTTGGATAACAGCCTAGTAGACACCCCTTTATTTGCCTTTAAAAAGGAAAACAACATTGCCAACTATGTAGTTCGGGCTGATATGCCAACATCCAAACCAGCTACATTGCGCCAAATGATGGGGATGCCCCCGATTCTTGGACACCATAAGTGTGGCACTTGCCTCTGTTGTGAATCCTCGATTGAGGGCTCATTGTTCCAGCACAACGGAATTTTTTGGAAACATGAATCATTCAGCAACTGCAAGAGCAAGTTTGTTGTCTACGGTATCATATGCCCATGCCGCCTACTTTATATAGGCAAAACCAACCAAGAGATCCGGCAAAGGATCTCGCAGCACAAATCAAGAGTCAAAAAGCGGGTTGAAAATGCACCCCTGGTGCTCCACTGGACACGTATGCAACATACTGTTAGTGACTTGAAATGGACTGTAATTTCCAAAGTGGAAAAAAATCCGCGAGGTGGTGACCAGAACCTTGCCTTGTCAAAACGGGAAGCCCTTTTGATACTGAAATTCGACACTGCGGTGTCTGGTTTAAATGAATTAAGTGAGATATTCAAGCTTTAACTCTCTCCTCCTGCCTCTTTCTATACTGCAGATTCCATGTATATTACTAAGTTTTGAAAGTGACTAAGGATTGGCCACTCCGGTCCGGGTTTTCATTCTTGCCCCCACTCTTTTTTCTAAACCGGCCAGCACACCTGGTGGGTGTGGCCGTGATAATGACCGGCATTTAAGGGTGTTCCCTAGCAGCTCAGTCTGCTTAGGCGCCCTTGCCTGAAGGTTACCACTTTGTTCGCGTTCGCCGTCGCTAAGGTCGCCAGCCTGAACCTTTGAAAGTGAGTATTTGAAGTAACTCTCTTCACGTTAGGAGCCAGTAAAAGCCCTATGTTGCCTAACTAATCTAGAAACTTCTGCTTTCTTGGCAGGAATAAATCACCTTTCTGCAGCGTGCTGTGTAATGTTGACGGTAAATTCTTTTTTCCGCTTTCCCCATATAAACCGCGTGTTGTAATCCGGGCGAAATAGCCCGCTGATACGCTGTTATATCATATCTTTGCAGGATCGTAGAATGGTTTGAACGTTTGCAACCACGGTTAGCGGACCACGCCCGCCGTAATTTAAAACACGGTAAGCCGCTGAGTCCTTTTTTTTTTTTTTTTTTTTTTTTTTTCCCCCTGCACGCAACTAGTGGCTGTCTCTACTTCATAACCGTAATGTTAAGCGCCGCGTGTGCTTTCTTACAGGTCCATTAAACTTCTGAGTTGACAAATCCAAATTGCCGAATTAGGCTTCAGCGCCGCTGTCGACCCTGTTTAATCCCTGAAGCAATTGCTTATAATAATAAAACATTGCCTACTCCTGTTTCGCAGGCCTCTGACTGAACTTCACTTCTACTCCCACGGCGACAGTGTCTCAAATAAAGCGACAGCGACCCAAAGGACAGCGACATCGGTTATAAATAAGAATAGAGATTTTAAAATATTAGGTAAGGCGAATTGCCACCTGTCGATAACCTGTTGGTGTGACAATTGTAGCAAACCCTCCCTAAAATCTCGCATGTTCACCATCTTTTAGGAACCCTTCAGCCTTTCCAAAGTGACCCCGCACCTGGTAAAGCATCATCTGTAAACACGGTAGCAGGTAATATTAAAAGCCCTTAACCCCCTGTTTTTTGCCACCGCATCCAAGTCCGTTATGTAATTCAAGTCTGCTTCGGACATTTCAGGTACAAAATACCCTCTTCAGCATATATGCTGTGAAAAACTACATTCGGATGTTATAACACCGTGTTTTGGTAAGCTGTATAGGAGAGGGTGTGGACTGAGTGTAGATTCTAATGATGATCCGTTTTAAATACACTTGAGGTCAAACCCTTTGATCTTACTATCACTCTTTTTCTTTTCTTTCTCCAGAACCAAAGGCCCTGATGAGAATCCTCGTACACCTGTAGGATTCGAAACGCGTAGGCCTTCCACCACCTTTAAGTCTGCCTGGGTGACAAGTTGACCTGAATTGTTTTGCCACTTTTTCACCCTTAGTTGTACATTACCTTGTTCATCTTTTTGGTTGACTGCATCAAAAATTGTGATTATTTAAACTTGCGTTAGGAATGTACAGTTTATGTAAATAATTCTATAACTAAACTTTTTAGAAATTTAGCAGACTGTGGCCTATTGCACTATTCTTGTGCTTGTCTGTTCACTGTAAATACTGTCCACTGTAATATGAGTTTCCATGTCCCTCACTGTCCCTGTATGATTGATTGTTGTAAGCTTGTGACATGCCTGATAGAATGATAGATTTTTCCTTCCCACATTTTTTGTACCTAGCATGTAATACTGTTTAATTTTGAACCAATTGTTCTTTGATAACATTAAGCAAAATAATAAAAGCTACTGATCAGCTCCAAGCCTTGAATTTTACTTCAGGTTGAGTGTCTTAAATTGCTAAATGGTTACTTGTATCAGTACTGGCATCCCATGCGTGAAGCCGGCACTGGCCCAGCCCACTCTGTTCCAGCGCGTCGTGCCAGTTTTGAGTCAAGTCAAGTCGAAGATTTATATAGCGCGCTACATACCCGGAGGGTCTCAAGGCACTTGAAGAAGGGTGGGGAATTACTTGTCGAATATCCAAGTTTTAAGTTGCTTTCTGAATGCTAGGTGGTTCTGAGTGAGACGAAGGTGAGTGGGGAGTGAGTTCCAGGTTTTAGCTGCGAGGTAGAAGGATCTACCTCCCATGGTGGTTTTATTGATGCCAGGTACGGTAGCAAGCGCTTGGTTGGAGGATCGTAGTTGGCGGGAGGGGGTGTAGAAGGAAAGTCATGTGTTGAGGCATTCGGGTCCAAGTTCGTAAAGTGCTTTGTGTGCGTGGGTTAGGAGGCGGAAAGTAATCCTCTTATTGACGGGGAGCCAGTGGAGGTTTTTCAGGTGACTAGAGATGTGGTCTTTACGTGTCTAGTATGAGTCTGGCTGATGCGTTCTGGATGCGTTGGAGTTTTTTCTGGAGTTTTGCAGTGATACCGGCGTATAGGGTGTTTCCGTAGTCCAGGCGGCTGGTGACCAGTGCATGGGTGACCGTTTTTCTGGTCTCGGTGGGGATCCAGCGAAATGTTTTTTTGAGCATGCGAAGAATGTTGAAGCAAGATGATGAAACGGCGTTGACTTGTCTGTTCATAGAGAGTGAGGAGTCCAGGATGACGCCCAGATTCCGTGCGTGGTCCGTCGGGATGGGTGCTTTTCCAAGGGCTTCTGGCCACCAAGAGTCATCCCAGGCGGAGGGGGAGGTACCTAAGATAAGGACTTCTGTTTTGTCTGAGTTAAGTTTCAGACGGCTGTGTTTCATCCACTCGGCTATATCTTTCATTCCTTCATGTAGGTTGGTTTTGGCGGTGTTAGGGTCTTTGGTGAGTGAAAGGATCAGTTGAGTGTCATCCGCGTAAGAGATGATGTTGAGGTTGTGTTGGCGTGCGATGGTCGCGAGGGGGCTCATGTATACGTTGAAGAGGGTGGGACTGAGTGAGGATCCTTGTGGTACGCCGTAGATGACTTCAGTGGCCTCTGAGTGGAATGGTGGAAGGCGGACTCTCTCGGGTTCTTCCGGTGAGGAACGAGGTGATCCATTCCAGTGCTTTCCCTTGGATTCCGATGTTTCTGAGGCGCTGTAGAAGGGTGCTATGGTAGACTGTGTCGAAGGCTGCGGAGAGGTCGAGGAGGATGAGGGCGACTGTGTCTCCATTGTCCAGTAGAGTTCGGATGTCGTCTGTTGCTGCGATGAGGGCGGTCTCTGTGCTGTGTTTGGCTCGGAAGCCGGACTGTGAGGAGTCGAGGGATTTGTTGGTTTCGAGGAAGGCGGCGAGCTGGTTGTTGACAGCTTTCTCGATGACTTTGGCCGGGAATGGGAGGAGCGAGATGGGGCGGTAGTTTTTGAGTTCGGTGGGGTCAGCTGTGGGTTTTTTCAGAAGGGCGCTGAGTTCGGCGTGTTTCCAGCTTTCTGGGAAGGTGCCGGATTTGAGGGAGCAGTTGATGACGTCTCGGAGGTGTGGTGCAATGATGGAGTCTGCTTTGTTGAAGATGTGGTGAGGGCAAGGGTCTGAGGGGGATCCTGAGTGGATGGAGTTCATCAGGCGAATGGTGTCCTCAGTGGAGATTGGGTTCCAGTCATTAAGGATGTTCAAGGGGGGTGCAGGTCCTGGAGAAGGTTGGGTGGGTTGGTCTCCGGGTCGGTTGTCGAAGCTGTTGTGGATGTCTGCGATTTTGTTGTGGAAGAACGAAGCTAGGGAGTCGCAGAGGGCTTGAGAGGGGGTGATGTCGTTGGAGTTGGCTGAGGGGTTGGTAAATTCTTTGACGATGTTGAATAATTCCTTGCTGTTGTGGGCGTTGTTGTCAAGTCGGTCTTTGAATGCAGCTTTCTTGGCAGATCGGATAAGTTGGTGGTGTATGCGGGTTGCGTTTTTGAAGGCATCCCTGGTGATGGTGTTAGGGTCTTTTTTCCAGGCCTTCTCGAGGGAGCGACAGAGTTTCTTTGATTTCTTAAGATCATCGTTGAACCAGGAGGCGTTATTGCTGCCTAGTTTGATTTGACGTTTTTTCAGCGGTGCTAGGATGTCGGCGCTGTTTGATAGCCATTGGGTGAGGTTAAAGGCTGCTTGGTCGGGGTTTGAGGAGAGGGCAGGAGGGTTTTGAAGAAGCGATGAGGAGATCTGGTCGATGGTGATTTTGTTCCAGTTTCTTCTCAGAGTAGGTTGAGGATGGTTGTGAGTTGTGGTCTTATTGTAGGTAAAGTGTACGCAGCTGTGGTCCGTCCAATGGAGAATAGTGGTGTGACTGAAGGAGACATGTTTGCTAGAGGTGAAGATGGGGTCGAGTGTGTGACCTGCAATGTGGGTGGGCGTAGTGACAAGTTGTTTGAGTCCGAGGTTGGCGAGATTGTCCAGAAGGGAGGTGGCGTAGCTGTCATTACTCTTTTCCAGGTGAAAGTTGAGGTCTCCCAGTAGAATGTATTCCTCGGAGGGGAGGGCGTGTGGGGTGATAAAGTCAGTGATAACGTCGCTGAATGGTGCACGGGGTCCTGGAGGTCGGTAGAGGAGGGTGCCTCTGAGTGTGGTCTTGGGGTCGGTGTGGATCTGGAAGTGGAGGTGTTCGGCGCTGGCAAGGTTGACGTCTGAGCTCGTTGAGATGCGGATGGAGTTCTTATGAACGATAGCGATGCCTCCTCCTGTTTGGTCGGTGCGGTCCTTACGGATGATCTTGTAGCCTTCCGGGATGGCAATGGTGATGTCTGGGGCAGAAGAGGCGTTCATCCATGTTTCTGTTAGGAAGGCGACGTCCGGAGAGATGGTGTCTAGTATGAAAGGGATCAACCAGTTGCTCTCTGACAAACATCAGGATACTGATCCAGGCTCTGGTGCTGTCCAAAGGTGACAGAAATGTCAATGTTCATCTCCAGTGAATTGATTCTTGATTTTTATTATTCAAAACGAGCAAACGAAAACCAGCCAACACGTGTTTCGTCGCCAATGGGAGTGATCCCGCGACTTCCTCAGGGCTGTAGGTGATGATACGAGTCTTTGTGTAAACGCTCTGCCGGTGATACGTCCAACCCGGCTGGTGAAGTCGTCTTTCACGAACAATTAGGTGAGATCAAGAATCAATTCGCTAGAAATGAACATTGATATCTCTTTCAGAATCCATTTTGTCATTGACTGGTACCTTGATTGAACACACAAGGTCACGTGTGCCCAGGGCTTGTTTCTATATTACATTGTGTAGGGTCCTGCCCTACACACACTTAGGGGTTTTAGGGAATATCCCCTTAGCTGGTAGCAACGTACATTAACCACATTTGCAACAACGATAAGTAGACGTTTACGTAGCAGAGCGCCTATTTTTCCTGAGTCACTAAAAACCCTTCAGACATAGTAAACCTTTTGCTTTCGATATGTGACCCACTTGACTACACTTATTTATTTATTCAGAAAGTTTTATACAGCGCAAACATGACCCATGCGGGTATCAGAAGGCTTTACCCATGTACAGAGGACAGAGGAAGTGGAAATAGATATTGTTCTCCGATACAGATAGATGCAAAGATAAGATCATAAAAACAATAAATGAAACAGTCATCAAAACAATGACAGCAAGCAATTGTTATGTGACTAATGGAATAGAACAGGTGAAGCACAGGGAGCAGAGATCCTAGGATCTAGGGCAAACATTTGCTCATGAGAAAAGACTTCACTTCTTTCTTGAAGGAGACCGTAGAAGGATTAAATCTGGTTTCTGGGGGCAGTGAGTTCCGAATGCCTGGGCAATCCCAGAAAAGGCTCGGTTGCACGTTTTCTCTTTGAAGACTCTCTGTGGTTTAACCCCTTGCCTGCGGTCAGAATTCCGCTCCTGTGTGGCACATTCCGATCGCGGGCGTGGTCGTGACGGCTCCCGGCCGTCATCAGCACACGAGCACTGTGTGCCATGACGGACGGGAGCCGTCACCAGCATGCAAGGGGTTAAACAGTAGAGTACTCAAGCTTCTGGAAGCTCTGTCTCCACCTGAAAGCACCAACTTCTGCGTCATATATCTCAGAGTATTGAAGTGAAGGGCTTTATGGGTCATGCAAGCGATTTTTAATTGAATTCTTGCTTCAAAGGGAGCAAGTTGAGAATTTTAAGGTCAGGGGATATGTGGCAGAGTTTTTTGATCCCGTGAGGAGTCTAGTCTTTGAAACTGTTCACTGTCCCTCTTACAACCTCTTTAATCTTCTTCTTTATGACAGTGACCCATTCTTTACAATCCAAGCTTCCCTTGGTGTCCTTCTTGATTTCCTTCACACACATCATGTTTTCAATCTGTTTAGCTACAACTAGAACCTCACTAAGTGGAGGGTGATCTTTAAACCATATTTCCTCTGCCACGCTTTCAATATTGCATATGAGAAGAAACAAGTCTCCTATGCGCTTGCCATGTAACCCGCCCAGATTTGCAGGTGCCTGCTAGTTTCCTTAGTGGCAAAATGAACTCCTGTATAGGTTCTCCCTCTTTTTCTGTTCTTCCTAAAATGGTACCTGTTACAATTGGAGCGGGTTGCGGCGCGGGAGACAAGGGCAACAAGCGAGCTCTGGGTAACTTCGGTTTTATTGAAGCAAGTAATTGATCGGTACAGCTTTGTCTGTTAGGAAACTTCCTCGGTGATCGGCTTCTGCTTCGTCGTCGACGGGTGTCCTTCTCCTTCTTCCGGTTCCCGTCCGGTCTTCGGGTAGGGCTTTCTTCATCCTCGGAGTCCGTCCCGACTTTTGGAGTAGCTCTCCAGCGGTCACCCAACCAGAAGAAAGAAAGAAAGAACAGTGTCAGGGGTCTGCTTCCAAGATCAACGACAGGTGGGGGTGGGGCAGTGAGGGGACTCCCGGTGCTCTATTTAACGCGTGAGCGGAGGTGACGAGTGCCAGAGTAGCCCCTTAAACTACACGTCCCTCGGTTGTGTACCTAGCGTACGTGTACCTCCGACCCAGCCCCTCAAACGGTCACGTACCTGGAGAAGCCACGCACCTCCCCTGGGTGAGTGGCTGGGCGGCTCGTGGAAACGTTGGCCTCCTGGCTTTCCTCCGTCCTGCGTAGACGCCGACTCTGCATGCAGTTCTCCGGCTGTTCGGCTCTCGGTGTTTCCGACGTCTTCTCGCTGTAGGTTCTTCCGCACCTCCGTTTTCCTCCGGTCGATATCTTCCTTCTCTTGACTCTCCGTCGGCTGCACTCTCTCTCCGTCCGTCCTCCAGGTGAACAAGCACACCTGTCGCTCATTAGGTTCTCCTTTTGTGGGGCAGGGCAGGTCAGTTGGCTCCTCCCACTCGTCTTGTCTCTCAGAGTTAAAGGGCCAGTCCAGGTCAGTCGATTCCGTCCAACTCGCTAGCGGGTTCTGTGAGTGAGACAGAGAGAGGGGAGGGGTGGGAACAAGAGTTAGCTCGGACCTCCCCTCGCACTCCCCCTTTTTACACTGTAGCCCCTCGCCGGGAGGCATGGAGTTCCGCTGGCTTGACACCTTTTTGTACACCCCGTTACACACCTCCCCCCTAGGACGCTCCCGATCGGGGAGGGGATGACGGGACAGGTAGTCCGCATTAACATTGTCAGTTCCCTTTTTATGATGCACCGTAAAGGAATACGGCTGCAGGGCCAAGAACCAGCGCATCACCCTAGCGTTATTCGATTTGTTCCTTGACATCCACAAGAGGGGAGCGTGGTCAGTGTACAGGTGGAATGGTCGACCCTCTAGATAGTACGCTAACTTCTCAATAGCCCACTTTACTGCTAAACACTCCTTCTCAATGGTGGCATATTTGAGTTCTCGTGGAAACAGCTTGCGGCTGACGTATACCACGGGGTGTTCCAGTCCGTCCTTACCAATCTGGGACAACACGGCACCTATTCCATACTCAGAAGCATCCGTATGTAGCAGAAACGGGACAGAGAAGTCAGGCGATGTGAGCACAGGGGTAGAGGTTATGATTCTCTTCAACTGACTGAAGGCATCGGCCATGGTCTCAGAGGGCTTGATGGAGGAGTTGGACTTACCGGGTTGGCGGAGTGCATCCGTAAGGGGTGCAGCTATATTGGCAAATTGAGGGATGAACCTCCTATAGTACCCGACCAACCCTAGGAAGGCCCTCATCTCTTTCCGGGTGGAGGGGAAAGGGGTGTCCATTATAGCCCTGACCTTCTCAATCTGTGGTTCTATCATGCCGTGTCCCAAGACGTACCCAAGGTACTTCACCTTCTGAAAGGCTATCCTCGATTTCTTGGAGTTCACTTTGAGTCCAGCTTTCTCAAGTACCTGAAACACCTGGTGTATATGTTGCAAATGTTCCTCCCATGTTTTGCTGTGAATGACGATGTCGTCCAGGTATGCTGAGGCCATAGATGAAACGGGGGCCAGTACTGAGTTCATAAGCCTCTGGAAGGTGGCAGGTGCTCCGTGGAGCCCGAACGGGAGGACGGTGAACTCATAATGTCCTTCATGTGTGCTGAAGGCGGTTTTCTTCTTGTCCACCTCCCGTAAGGGCACCTGCCAATAACCTTTGGTGAGGTCAAGAGTCGTTATGAACCGTGCTTCCCCGAGCCGTTCTATAAGTTCATCCACTCTGGGAATTGGGTATGCGTCAAATTCCGATATCTCATTGAGGGCTCTGAAGTCCATACAAAAGCGCCTACTCCCGTCCGGCTTAGGAATCATAACTATCGGACTGGACCATTGGCTGGTAGACGGCCTTATTACTCCTAGATCCAACATGTCTTGAACTTCTTTCTGTATGGCGGCGCGTCTGGCCTCAGGCACTCTGTAAGGTTTTATGTGGATAACTTTTCCAGGCGGAGTGTTGATTTGATGTTCTGCCATGTTAGTCAGCCCTGGCTGATCTGAGAATAGATCCTCGTGCTGTTTCAAGATGGTCTGTATGTCCTGTCTTTGCTCTTGCGTCAGCTCATCATTGATATTCAGCTGGTCTTGTGTAGAAGCTGTCAGAACGTTATTCGTCTCTGTTCCCGCATCATCGGTTGGTGGAGCTCCTAACCACTTCTTTAGTGAGTTTATATGGTAGGTTTGCGTCTTTCTGGGTCCGGTTTGTAGACAGTATGAGGTGTTCCCAATGGTTTTGCTAACTCGGAAAGGCCCCGTCCAACTTGCACGAAATTTCTGAGTGGAGGAGGGTAATAATACTAGGGCCCAATCCCCTACCCTCAACTGTCTCCACTTCTTGCCTTTGTCGTAGAAGTGTTTCTGCTTTTCTTGACTATTCTCCATATTGGTATATGCCAGGTCGCGTAGCTTCCCCAGTTTGGACTTGAGGTTCTGGGCATAGTCCAGGGTAGCTGAAGTTTCCTCTGGAATCTCGTTCTCCCAGGCTTCTTTTGTCATTTCCATCAACGAGCGGGGTTGCCGACCATACAACAGCTCAAATGATGAGACGCCCAAACTGCTTTGTCGTTGCCCACGTATGACATATAGCGCCAAGGGAAGGATTTGGTCCCATTCGCTCCCATTCACTTCCAGCATTTTCCGCAACGTGGTCTTTAGGGTACGGTTATAGCGCTCAACCAGGCCATCTGTCTGGGGATGGTAGGCTGCGGTTCTGATCTGATGCACATCTAAGCATTTGCATACCTCTTTCATCAGTCGGGAGACGAATGGTGTTCCTTGATCGGTCAGCAGTTCCTTCGGAAAACCCACACGACTGAACAATTCAATCATTTTGTCGGCTACTTGCTTAGTAGTGGTAGCCGTGAGGGGGAAGGCCTCCGGAAACCTAGTGGCGTAATCCACCAAGACCAACACATACTGGTAGCCTTTCCGGGTTTTGGGCAATGGACCGATAATATCCATACCGACTCTTTCAAACGGCTTCCCGATAATGGGAAGCGGTTGGAGAGGCACTGCAGGTGGTCTAGTCATGTTCATGGTTTGGCAGATACTGCATTCCTGGCAATATCGTTGGGCGTCCTTGTATATACCGGGCCAGTAAAAGAACCGTAATATGAGTTGCGTGGTCTTTTCACTCCCTGTATGACCAGCAGTTAAATGCGAGTGGGCGAAGAATAAGATCTGTTCTCGGTAAGAGACGGGCACCAGCAACTGTTCAGGTTCTCCTTCTTTAGCCTGACGGTACAAAAGGTCCTTGGAAATGATAAATCTGGGATATCTGGGGTGAGGGTCATCGGTCTCTCTATGGGCCTGTTCCCAAGCGTTTAAGAGGGAGGTGTCATTTATCTGTGCGAACTTGAAACTTCTGTCCATAACCCAGGGTTCGGGGGTTAGAAGAGCTGGTTTTGGGGATGCTGATTGTTGAACTTCCCTACCCAAACTCTGCCGGAACCAGTGTAGGAACTGTGGATTATCTGTACCTATGATCAAGGACTCTGGAAGGGTGTCGAGGACGCCTACTCGTACTGATTGTGGGGGCCCGCCTTTGGGATGTATCGGTAACTGTGCTAAAGGGTACGTCCGCACATCCCCGTGTACACATCTTATTGCTACGGTTTGAGACCTTAAGTACTGGGACTCCAGGACATGAGGGGTCTGAACAACCGACTGTCTACACCCCGAGTCTAATAGTGCCTGTATGACCACTCCATTCACCTGTACACTTACCCTATATGTGCTCCCCATCTCGGCGGAATACAGAACTGTCCTTGGCAGGTATCCCACCTCCATCGGTTCATCTTGGTTTTTCTTGGAGGGGCAAAACCTGGCAATGTGGCCCCAATTTCCACAATCAAAACATTGTGGCCCCGAGCTGGTCGGAACCTCCGGTTTCCAAGGACGAGGTTTTGGTGGTTCCATGGGCCTCGGTACCGGTCGTCTCTCCGGTTTTACGGGCAACTTCGGGTGACGTTCGTGTTCCCAGCCCGTGGTGCGGGGTTGGGCTCTTGAGTAGGTGGTGGCCATTTCCACCGCGGCAGCTGTAGACAGGTTGTGATGTTGGCGAAGCCACCTTTGGGTCGCAAATGGAAGTGCTTCCAGAAACTGTTCAAGATATATGCGGTCCATTATCTCGTTTTTCGTACTGGTGTGTGGAGTAAGCCATTTGTCGGCGGCCATCTTTAGTCTCACAAATAAGGTTTTGGGTGTCTCTCCGGGGTTACCTCTTTCTTTACGAAACCTAATGCGATAGGCCTCGGGGTCCAGCCCCAGGTGATCAAGGATGATGGTTTTTATGTCTTTGTATGCAGTATCCCCATTCGGGTTGGCGACTTGATAGGCTGCTTGTGCCTCTCCCGTCAAAAGAGGGGCCAAGAAGAAGGGCCATTTGCTGATGGGCCATCCGCAGGCCCTGGCGGCCCTCTCGAAATTTAGCAAAAACGCATCCGGGTCGTCGCCGGGATTGTACTTCTGTAAGGCCACGGCCGAGGTACCATGGGGAATAGTACCTTCTCCTCGAGTTCCTCCGGTGGCAACTGGGTCTATCCAGGGTTGTTGCACTTCCTCCCGGGCGGCGAGGGCTTTCTTTAGTATTTCCCGGTCTGCCTGGGCTGCGGTTAACTGCTGTTCCGCCACCCATCCTAGTTTCTCTTGTCCCTTCACGAGCTCCTGCAGAATGGTTTCCATCTCTGTGTCGAGATTTAGGCTGCCCGCATTCTCCACCACTGTTACAATTGGAGCGGGTTGCGGCGCGGGAGACAAGGGCAACAAGCGAGCTCTGGGTAACTTCGGTTTTATTGAAGCAAGTAATTGATCGGTACAGCTTTGTCTGTTAGGAAACTTCCTCGGTGATCGGCTTCTGCTTCGTCGTCGACGGGTGTCCTTCTCCTTCTTCCGGTTCCCGTCCGGTCTTCGGGTAGGGCTTTCTTCGTCCTCGGAGTCCGTCCCGACTTTTGGAGTAGCTCTCCAGCGGTCACCCAACCAGAAGAAAGAAAGAAAGAACAGTGTCAGGGGTCTGCTTCCAAGATCAACGACAGGTGGGGGTGGGGCAGTGAGGGGACTCCCGGTGCTCTATTTAACGCGTGAGCGGAGGTGACGAGTGCCAGAGTAGCCCCTTAAACTACACGTCCCTCGGTTGTGTACCTAGCGTACGTGTACCTCCGACCCAGCCCCTCAAACGGTCACGTACCTGGAGAAGCCACGCACCTCCCCTGGGTGAGTGGCTGGGCGGCTCGTGGAAACGTTGGCCTCCTGGCTTTCCTCCGTCCTGCGTAGACGCCGACTCTGCATGCAGTTCTCCGGCTGTTCGGCTCTCGGTGTTTCCGACGTCTTCTCGCTGTAGGTTCTTCCGCACCTCCGTTTTCCTCCGGTCGATATCTTCCTTCTCTTGACTCTCCGTCGGCTGCACTCTCTCTCCGTCCGTCCTCCAGGTGAACAAGCACACCTGTCGCTCATTAGGTTCTCCTTTTGTGGGGCAGGGCAGGTCAGTTGGCTCCTCCCACTCGTCTTGTCTCTCAGAGTTAAAGGGCCAGTCCAGGTCAGTCGATTCCGTCCAACTCGCTAGCGGGTTCTGTGAGTGAGACAGAGAGAGGGGAGGGGTGGGAACAAGAGTTAGCTCGGACCTCCCCTCGCACTCCCCCTTTTTACACTGTAGCCCCTCGCCGGGAGGCATGGAGTTCCGCTGGCTTGACACCTTTTTGTACACCCCGTTACAGTACCCTTCCAAGATTGTACTAATCTTGGGTAGATAATGAGCATCTACTCTCTTTATGCACATTTTATACATGTTCAAACCTCGAGCCCCTTCCCAAATCTAGGGGGATGCTCTAGTACTTCCTGGCCCTCTGCACCGAAATTCAGATCACATACAACTGCATAATTTTGGAACATCTTTTCCCATTTTCCTCAGCATAATGGTGGTTCTGTGGGCCTCAAAAGGAAACCAGCATTGGCATAGCCAATAGGTCTTGCCTTTGGGTCCTTAAGTGTTTAGCTAGAGCTATTGGCTCTGGCAATGTTGTAAGTTTTGTTACCCAAGCGGACAGATATGCCTATGTAGAAAAGAAAGTGTTTGATGTACCCGACAATTGAAAATATTGTTAGTGTGGATTAAAACGGTACACAGACTCTAATGCGCATGTTAAAAGTGCTTGTGCATGAAGCAGTGAGATAGTGAAGTTTGCAAACTTTATTCTATTTTTCTAATTCATTTTGGGATTTTAATTGTTTTGCATTTCGACTTTATTACTTTTAGCACTGAATAAATCCTTCTCACATTCCCAGGCAGTAAAGCCTCACTGCTTTGTGCCTAGCTACCAGAGAATTAAGCACAACTTTATTTAGTGACTTTTCTGGTGCAGTCTGACAAGGATAGTGATTCTTTTTTCAAGTGGATTCTCACCCCCTTAACTAATACTCCCAATTTCTTAAATTGCCCCCCTAAAGGAGGGTAGTTTGGTTAGTGTTGTGTGTCCTTTCACTATGTGTATCCCATTCTATATCCATTTTTGTCTTAAGGTCACCACCAATTACTGTGAAGCCCTGAGGTACATCTGCAACCCATCTACTCAATTCTCCCAGGCGTTCACTTGTAACAGGAAGAGGAATGTATATACTTATTGGGGTCCACGGTTGCCCTCCCACCTCACCGAAGACTGCCATATGTTCCTGATGCATCTGCTTTGTGCTAAGACACCATAAGTGAAGCATTTATGGAGGAGTACGGCCACTCCTCTTGATTCAAGTGTGAATTGAATCATTTATTAAAAAACTTGAGCAGCCAATCTACCTCAGAATGTACAATTATCACCAATCAAAATTGCCTCCTGCAGCATTAGTACCTTCAGTTGGTACCTCCTGGCATGCTACATTTAATCTTGTCATTTCAGCTCTTGTTTTTGTTGTTTAGGCCTTAGACATTCCATGGTACTGTAAGTATCACTGTCCCCATACCCAACGCTAATGCCATTAGAATGTGTCTCTGGTTATGTGTGTCTCTGATCAACTTTTAACAAACTAATATTAATCTGACATGGTCCCACTAAATACCCCCACTCTCCACTTCTAATTTTCATAGCTCTTTTTCCCAGGCACTAGACCATATCGCACCCCCGAGACTAAATCCTGTCTCCCCTAGCAGAATGAATGCACCTTGGTTTTCGGCTGACCTAAAATTGGCTTAATCCAAGTGCGAAAGATTGGAAAGGCGCTGGCAATGGATTAAAGCTCCCACAGATACAGAAGAATTTTAACTGCTGGTGAAGAAATATCATAATACTATCAAAAGGCCCGTAAAAACAGCATTATAAATAAAATCGATCAAGCTGGCAAATACACAAATATTCTCTTTAGAACTCTTAATGCGTTTATTAAGCCTAGTGCCTATACACGTGATCCTGGCTTCACAAGAGCTATGCGACTCATTAGCTACATTATTTGAAGAAAAGATAAATATTATCTAATGTTAATTTTCCTCCAACGGAGAGTAAACCTGATAGACTTCCTGATTTTAATTTCCCTTCTTCTAATGCCACTCTTCAGCTGGATAGTTTTGTCCCTTGTACTTTTGAGCAAATCAAGAGGCTGTTAGAGACTGCCAAATCAGGATCACCATTGTCCTCCCCCCCCATTTCCCAAGGTCATGGCAAGTTTCTCCAAATTGTGCCTGACATCATGGCTCTTTTTAATCTCTCCTTGGACTCAGCCTCAGTTCCTAATATTTGGAAAACTGCACCAGTCTCACCCATCCTGAAAAGCCAATATCTGGCCCAATATTCCTTCTAATTTTCAACCTATCTCGCTGCTTCCTCCCCTCAGCAAATTTCTGTCGAGTATTTTAAATCAGAAGCTTTCTGAATTCCCCGAAGAGCGCAGGCTCCTCGATCCATCAGTCAGGTTTAAGAAGCTGTTATAGCACAGAGACCGCGTGACTCTGTCACTGACACTATTACATCCTCCTGGGATCTGGGGACCCCAATGATGTTGGTGCTCTGGGATTCAACTGTGGCCTTCGATACGGTTTCTCATGAGATCTCAATTCGCAGACTGCATGATATTGGGGTCTAAGACAAAGTTGTTAAATGGTTTGCAGACTTTTTGATAAACCGCTCTCAAACCATTTCCTGAAACCAAAGCCATTTAAATCACACACCCTACCAGTCCGGAAAGGAGTACCGGAAGGGGCTACACTCTCAGCCATATTCATCAACATGAATTGCGCTTGCAAATGGCCAGATTCTGAGAATCTGGCCGTTTGCGAGTGCGATTTTTGCATTTGGGATTCATCATCCCAAATGCAAAAATCGCTATTACCGAAATCGCATATTTGCGAGGAATTGGATTTAAGGAATCTCTAATAGAGAGAATTTTAAATAAAATGTTTTGAAATGAAAAACCTGGCTGTTTAAGTCAGTTTTTCACCAGTCCTGTATGAGAAGCTGGATTGGTATATGGTGCACACTTACCCTGCACCAATTCAGACAACCCTTATGGTGATTTTAGTGGTCTTAGACAACCTTACAAAGCTCTCTGAATGGTAGCTGTGGAGAGCAGCCTTCAAGCTTAGTCCAGAAGGAGTGTAAAGCAGCTTGTTTTGCCAGAACGAAATCTTATAGGTATAGATTAAGTGAAAAAGAACCACACAGTGTAGTTACAAAAATATGTATTTATTATAAGACACTCACTAACACATATAAATATCTCCTACCCGGAGATATACACCATGCACATAATACTTTGCAGAGAAAACAGGTAAGTAGCACGCAATACACAGGGTTCACCAGGGGGAGGCCAAACCATATACTAAAATAGTGGTATGTGAACCACGACTCAAGTCAAGCCTATACCCAGAAGTTGTAAAAGTGCTGGAGACCCAAGGAACCATCCAAGGTATGTACCCAGGAACCCCATGGAGGCCGTGCAGTGTGGAAAAACGACTGCATGCTCAATTCAGGTCAAGTTGCAATTTTAAAGAAGGACCCTTTCCAGTGGACTCTGAAGAAACTCTGTGGAAGACAGAAGGTTGGAGAGCCACCCCACTCGTGGATACCCTAGGAACCAGGATACCTACACCAGGGAAGACGGGTGCATAGGTGTGAAGTGGCGTTGGAAACTGCTGTCAAACCCAAAGGAGGACTTCAGGAAGATGCTGCTGCTGGAGAAATTGAAAGTGTCCAGTGGAGCCCAAAGGTGGATTCAGGAGAAAAACCTGAAAGCAGAGGGGACAGAGTCTATGCCACTCAGAAGTGACCAGGAGGCACGGAGGCCGAATGCCAACAGAAGTCAGGTGTTGCAAGAGAGCTGACGGTGATGCAGCTGTGTGGATCAGGCGATGCTGTGGAAGACCAGGAGCCATTCATGAGCTATTGCATGTCGGATGTCGAGAGTTGAGGCTCGGTGTCCGCTGGGAGCACCAACAAGCCTTGGCAACCGCAACCAACTTGGAAAGCAAAAAAGATGCAGTGTCGGGACCAGCAAGATCGAAGTGACTCGCCAGAAGCAGGGAAGTCAGAGCAGGCCCCGATAAATCCACTGAAATCAAGAAAGACCCTCAATAGAACCCACAGGCCGGAGGCACTGGAGTTGCAAGAGGACCTCGAGTAGCTCACCAGAGATGCAGGCCCACGGTGCAAATGATGCGGTGAGGACAAAGATCTTGGTCATAGGAGATGCTTGAGGTTGGGGCTACTTGGAGCTCAAATATCTTGGAGGAAAGAAGCCAAAAAACCTTTTCAACGGCAAGTCAACACAGGGTACAGGGGTTTGGTTCCTGCGGCTCCAACAAGGGATACTGGCTTCCAACTTGGTGAGAGGACAGGGTAGGCCTCGAGGGATGTGAACAACCACCATCTTTGTTGCTGAGCCTTTCGGAGTCCATGGGAGCCCAGGTTCAGCAGACCGTTCAGCTTTGTTGACCTGCCTGCAGATGCAGGGAAGTGCCTCCTTCACTTCAAGGGAGGTTCCTTCAGGTGTCTTGGAGGTCCACAGGCCTTGGAAGGTTCCTGTATGGAACAGTGGCAAAGACGCTGCTGCAGACGAGCAGGACGTGGAGACCAGGATCAGCAGAAATCTTCCCAGTTGCAGTCTCGGAGCCCAGAGCAAGGTCCAGCGAAGTCCAGAGTGCCCCGATCGTCAAAGATGAAGTGATGGCTTGAAATTAATCTTGCCCCATGACGAATCCAGGGAATCACCCATAGGTAAGGCCTGATGATTGAACCTTCCATAGCGCAATGGCACCTTATTTTGCACAGATCCACAATCTGATCCCTCTATAGTTACACCTTGGCACTGCATCATCTTGCTTGGCTCACCAAGCGCCACTATACCGCCTACGGATCCACAATTTGGTCTCTCCTTTTTAAACACCTTGGCACTGTATTGTCCTTCTCGGTTCACTAAGCGCGACTCTATCTCTTACGCATCACCTTCCCACCTCATAAACCATGGGTGCATGTAGCGTTGTCACCACTTGAATACCAGTGTAAATGCTGTCCAATGTAAACCTCTCCTAGTTTTTCGTTTTTGTATTTTCCTCCCCCTTTTTATCCTTCACTAATTCTGTTGTCCGAGGTTAATAAGGCCGGAGCGGGAGCCAACGGCTCTCTGAGCTGGTTTGAACTGGACTAGGCAAGGAGGGCACCAAATGTACCCCTCAAGCAGACTGAGTGGCGCTGGCTAGCGCTCCCACCCTGCCCCAATACACTAAACCCTGTCTGGGAGGTGGGAACACCTCCCTGTGACAAGATATTTATTGTCCTGCCTTCCTATGCTCGAGCCTGGCTCAGCAGCAGGAGGGCAGAATCGTGTCTCTGGTCGGCAGCAGCCATGTTGTGCTGTCCGGGTCTAGAAGACTGGTACCGGGAGCACTGAGTGCCTCCCGGAGGAGCTTTACAGTGCATGTCATGTTTGATACCAAACATGAAAGGGTTTGTTACATCCAGTTTAGAGTTAGCCATCGCATAATGATGCATGGCCACTCTATATATCGTAATGGCTGATGCACTTACAACTCGGGAGAATGGACTCCAAAGGTTGTAGCGGTGTCCCGTTCATGCAGGGGCAACCTCACACTTAGAACCAAGCACCCTGCCTAAAGGATTGAAAAAACTGCTTTAGGGGTGACTTATAGGTTTTATGTGCAGTGACCTCAGATCTAGGGAAACCTATATCTATCGTAAGTGGGTGGCATAATGCATGTTTCGGCCCATGGGGGACCCCTGGTGTACCTATGCCCTGGGTACCTCAGTACCATATAGTAGGGACTTGTAAGTGTTCACCAGTAGCCACCCTGGGGTGCACCTAGGTACTTGCCATAACCAATTTATGGGAGAAAGCACAGAGACTGGGGTCCTGATTAGCAGGAACCCAGTCAAACTAGTCAGAAACAACTTAACACCAGCAAAAAGTGGGGGTAACCATAAACGCAGGTCCTACTTTCCTACACCATAATTCAGCAGAAGCACCAAAATATTCCTTTGGGGATGATTTGTTTGCACTCTACCAAGAGAGCGTAACATAACACAACACCTCAGAACTATCGATCATCCTTCTCTTTCAACTTTCTGCTTGCAAACTATTTAGGTGGGGCGGTGAACTAAGGAATGGGGCTTTAGTTATTCCCTCCCACCCATTCCTGATCCTTATCTTGCACAGTCTTCCTGAACTATACTTGATATTTAAAGGTCATTGTAGAGAGGGTATGGCAGGTTTATGTGCAATCATATTTACACCATCATCTCGCATCCACCTATTATCCCATAGACAAAACATACCCCCCAAGCACCTGCACAACATCACCTGAAATTCTCAGGTTTATTGCGCTCATTGAAAGCAATAGCTGTTGCACATTGTCAATATGCCAACCCTTCAATTTCTGTGAATTTGTTGCCTCTGTAAATCTCTAGCGGGGTATCTCCTGTGATTCTCATGTTTGGGACATCATCTCCTTCTGCGGATCCCTTTCCTGCCATTCCCTCTTCTTCTGGTTCTTGTATTGTATCCTGTGTACCTGGTTGGTTTGGCGCATCATAAAGCATTGCAATCCCCTTTAGACCATTTCATGTTTTTTATGTGTAGACTTGACAGATCTTGGAGGCGGCGTTTTACAGTTTGTCCTTCATTTGATGTTGGTGGGGTCTCCTTTCCTCCACCCAATTCAATGCTTCTTCTGGGTTTTCAAAAAAGAGTGATTTCCTCAGTAGGAGACCTTTAGTTTGGCCAGGAAGAGGAGTCTGTAGTCCCGCACAAAGTGTTTGCTGTACGTGAAATGTTTTAGATTGTTGCTGTGATTGTTTAATGTAATCAGGAAGCAGCATTATCTTCTGTGAGTCATGTTTAAGATCATCCTGGAGATGGGCTATGTGAACAGTGCTGTCAAGTTGTGCATAGTTCAGCAATTTAGAGATGGTTGATCTAGACGGTGCACCGGGGTGGGTTGCACGTTGAAGCACTGTGTGCTTGCAAAGCCAGTAGATAGCTCTTCTTTGAGCATCCATGATTCCAACCAGGATCTGAAGAAAAGTTCTGGTTTATAGCCTTCTGTACTTTAAGACATTCCCACCAACCTAAAGTTATTCCATCTTGTGTGCCCCTATGTTATAAATGGGATTTCTGGTTGGCTAGGGCTTGCGCCTAAGCCAGGCAGAAACCACCACTCTAGTCAGGGCAAGGGAGTTACACGATGAAGATAACCCCTGCTCACCCCCTTGGTAGCTTAGCACGAGCAGATAGGCTCATCCCAGAGGCAATGTGTAAAGTGGTTGCGCAATACACACACACAGCAGTAACACACTAGGCACACCACAAAAGAAACTCCACACAAGGTTATATAAAAATAGCCTTTGTATTATCCAAAACACATTAGAATCATAATCACACATATACGCTGTGCCAACTGACAGCAGGTCATAATTTACAGGGGATTATATACATGACCGGGCCAATCAGGCCACTGTCAGAACCTTTAGAAAGCACTAGTAGCACATATAAAACACAACCAGTAACTACTGGTAAAATACTGCACTTAGCATTATCACCTGCAACATAAACGCATTGTGTCTGCATCACTTGGGGAAAAAACATCATAGCATGACATTTGCATTAGGCATCACCACATTAGGCAATAACATTAGGCATAAACACATTATGCATAAATCATAATACTGAAGTGCACCATAGTAACACTCCCCGGTGCATACATCACCTTTGGCATAACTGCATTATGCCTTCCTTCAGGGCCTTGTGCCCAACCGGTACACACAGATACCAAACCTGACCCCAGGCCAACTGGCCTTTCACTGGGGTTCAAATGCCCTTGGTCCCAAATGTCAAGGCTCTTCATTGGCCCTCTGGCTGCCTTGCAGCAAAACCACTGTGTGTCCCGCACTGGGGCATGAGGGGGTGCAACTCAACCCATTCTCCTCAAGAAACAAAACATGCCCACGTCATTGCAGCTGCTCGCGGTGCAGCTGGGATGGGATCCGATTAGCACTGACACCACTGTTCCTTTTGAAGCCCCCTTACGGGACTTCCATACACCATGCCCTGCGAGCCCCCCCTCCTCTGGGACTCTTCCGGTGCCTCTTCTCTGCACCTACAATGCAGCCATACCAACTCTGCACTGGCACTCTCCATGCCTCTCAAGTCCCTATCAGATGACCAAATTACCCCAAAGGCAAATCAGTTATGGCACTACTAGTGCCTTGAGCACCCCTTCACTGGGCTCGGCCTGGTGCACTCACATACACTGCTATGGCTTCCTGGCATCAGCCTCACTCACCAGGGTGGTTGGCGGTGGCTCCAGGCACCGACAATGTGCCTCGGGGGTCCCCACTCACCGGGCCCTTCCTTGACGTCTCCACGTCGGGCCAGGTAGAACTCTGTCGACTTGCGGGGCTCCGGACGAGCCCCTCCTCCCGGGGCTCCTCTTTGGCCATCAAGGCTCCGTCTCACTCCTGTCACCGCGCCGTCAACACGCGGGGCTCCCACCGGCACGGGGGCCCAGCCTACCTCCAGGCAGGCTCCGCCTATGTCCAGACAGCACTTGCCTGGCTTCCGGGTCGCTTTGCGGCAGCGGCGGCCCTCTCTTCCTCACCACAGTGTGGGATAGGCTCCGGCCTTTTGTTTACACAAATGCGGGGTGGGCTCCCGCTAGCATCGCAATGCGGGGTAGGCTCCCGCCTTTTGTTTACACGAATGCGGGTAGGCTACCGCTAGCATCACAATGCGGGGTAGGCTCTGGCTACCTTTTGGAAATGAGGGCAAATCCCCACATCGGGATTCCCTCGGGGTACGGCACAGCCCACACTGCACAGCACACGCGTTCCTCTCGTCCGGGAAAAGGTTGGAGTCCCTCTCTCTGGGGCTCCAGCAACAACGAAGTAGCGCTCACAAGGCGCTGGAGTCCAGAAAGCAAAGCTGGGCAAAGAACTTCAGCAGGCAGGCCAGCACACGGGGGCTCCATGGCAAACAGACCCTCGGCTGCCTAGCAGGGCAGCCAGTCCATCCCTAGCGGCAGTTCCTCCTGACAGGCTGGCAGCCTGCCAGCCGCAATTAGGCACCAAACAGCACCCACAAAAAGCACAAGGAAGCACACCAACATGGGGTCACAGCCCCAGCACTTATACCACATTTTCCTTTGTTCTGTCCTGGCACAGGGTTGGGGGAAACAGTCCCAACTGGTTCTGGGGGGTATTGGAGCACTCAGTTTACAGAGCTCCTTCTTCCCCTTTGTCAGGTGGGGGCTCGGTCATCAGACACTCCACAGGGGGACGGAGCCAGCATTCACCTAGGCAGGCACAGACCTAGTCATGGTCAGGGGACTACTCCTCCCACTACTCCAATGCAGATCTCCTATTCAGCCTAGCGCTGACTCACTCTGCCCTCCCTGGAGCCACACACACCTCCCCAGCCCCTGTCACTGCAGAGCCAGACACGCAATCCACATCAGGCAGGCAGACACATGGCACACAGAAATGACAACTTCTAAAAGTGACATTTCTAAAATGGTGATAATAAATCTGTGCACCCCATTGCACAGCATTTATTATTACAATTCCAAACATACCAAACTTGACCGCGCTGCTCCTCTCGTATCAGGAATTACCACTGAAACACTGATCAGGGAATCCCCAGTGCATTCCTATGAGAGGGCATCCTCACAGCAGTGAGAAACCAAAATGGCTGTTTGTCACTACCAGGAGATGTCACGCACTTAAGGTACATGTGTTAACTTTTACCTACAATGCACTCTGCCCATAGGGCTAGCTATGGCCTACCTTAAGGGGTGACTGACATGCAGTGAAAGGGGGGTCACAGACGTGGCACACAATTTCGGTGTCACGTCACAACGGCAGTAACACTGCCCGCACAGGCCCTGCAATGGCAGAGGCCTGAGACAGGTTTGAACGGCTACTTTTGTGGATCGTACAATCAGCGCTGCAAGGCCACCAGTAGCAGTTCATTTACTGGCCCTGGGTATCTGAGATACCACTTTACAAGGGACTGATAGGTAAATTAAATATGCCAATCAGGTGTAGATCAATCTTACCATGTTTACCACAGAGAGCACACACACTTTACACTGGACAGCAGTGCTAAAGTGCCCAGAGTCCCTAGAACCACGAACACCATGTCAGAAAAAAGGCTAGGAGGAAGCCAAATAGTTCAGGGATGACGCGACAAAAAGGTCCAAGTCCAACACCCTCTGGGTCCTCCTCACTTCCGTGATCCATTTGGTGTCTGCCACTCAGTGCCTTTCTTTGATGTGCAAATGTAGCATTGTCTCATCTGCCTCTGTTATTCTTTTTCATTTGAAGTAACTCTCTTGATCCCTCCCAGTAGGTTCTGCCACAACAGTTCACTTCCAAGGCCTCTCTAGATGCTCTGATGGCTTGTAGAATGGTGCCCATGACAACTCCCATGTCCACTGGACCCTGTATTGACGCTGTACCAGAAAGCTCGAGAGGGGTTTTGCGGATTCTGGTTTGGCTTCATGTATTTATCAATCTTGACCTGTTGTTGGCGTAAGTTTGTAGTTTTCTCTTTCCCCATACTGCACCACGGGGTCGTGGTTCACTAGTTCCTGCCTGTGTTAGTGGTGCCTTTGATTTCAAGCTGTCATTGGCTGCACTTTACGTGCTCTATAGTGTGTAATTATTTGTCCTGGAGGAAGGGGCTGAGAAACCTGTGAATCTCCATGCCCCTCATTCTTCGGTTGCAGCCTGACTTCCTTGGCCTGCATTTTCAAATTTTATTAAACGCTTTTTTGTGCTCTCTTCAGGGTTCCTATACAACGTTGTTGTTTGTTTTGAGATGTTCCCTTTCTCTTGGTGGCCTCTTCACTGCCTTTTGGGCCAGTAGGCTGCCCCCCCTCCCTACAGTCTGGGTGAGTCCTTCCCCTGGAGTCCCACCGGGTCCATCTCTTGCCAATCAGACATTTCGCTTCTCTGACACCAGTTGCGGCCAGAGTGACTCACGGGTGGGGGGGACAGGGGAGCATTGCGCAGGCTCGCGGGAGGGAGGAGGGTGTTTAGTTTAAAAACATTTTTTATTTAAAGCTTACCTTACTCG
The DNA here is from genome assembly GCF_964263255.1 of Lissotriton vulgaris. NCBI lineage: Eukaryota > Metazoa > Chordata > Amphibia > Caudata > Salamandridae > Lissotriton > Lissotriton vulgaris. The sequence goes on from NC_141696.1 coordinate 1,488,040,339, forward strand.
CACCCGTGTCACCTCAGATGCTGGCCGGGTCCCGCGGTTTCCTTCTGCTCTCCTGATGAACAGGAAGCAGCCACAGGCAGCCTCCCTCCCCCCCCCTAAGCCAATCACAATACTGCAATGGCAGCGTTGTTATTAGTGCAGACGGCGCCCAACCGGGCGCATATGATAGGCCATTTTCTCATGTAGGCTGCTGCAGCCTACATAGAGAAAATTCAGAGTGCTCATACTGGTTTGGTCGGCCCCAGCCGACCAGTCAGGGCCCACACCATTATGCAAGCCACTCCTCCCCGACACGCCCACCCGTCCGTCCCCAACCAGGCATACCCTATTTAAAATACCATTTTATGTTTCTACTTCTCGCACTGAGAGAAAGCAGTGGGAGGACGCTCCTCCGCTCTAATGGAGTAGCCGCCCCTCCACACCACTGTTCATCCTCTGCCTCAAAGGTGGTTTAATTTCTGCTCCCCCCGGGCTGCAGTACCTTGAGGTCCTCTTCGGCACCGGTACAGCTGCATGTGGTGCTAAATTGCACCATCTCACCTGCTAGTCCACTCTTTCAGTGTCTTCACTCTCACATCCAGGGTAAGCCCTCGTAGGCCGGTCAGTCCTCTACCCTCCTCATCTATCTACTGACTGATCATCTTATGAAGGCATGGATCCTGGGTGTCCAAAGTTGATCTTTGCTGCTTCTTCCTTTCTGGGGTGTCCGTGGGCCTCCGCGCTGCTCACCACGGGTCTGAGGCCGGCTTGTTCCTCAGTTGCTAGGGCATGTACATGGGCTGTTGTGGCCGGAGGTTGTTTCTACTGTCTTCCTTTGCAGTTCTCGGTTTGTGGATGTTGGTTCTAATTTCGACTTTGTGTGAAATATAATCAGTCGGATCAGGATTGGCGCTCACTCTGAAGAGTTTTCAGAAGGGTGTGTGTGTGTCACTGGGGGCGCAGCTGGTAAGCCTAAACCAGCATCAGTCTGTGTACATTCCTAGCTGTCTCACACCATGTAACTAACTGTGCCCCAGCCCTGCCAGCCTTTCAGTAGAACTAGTCTAGCCTGTAGTGTAGGAGGTAACGATGATTGTCCCAATTCACTGACCCAATTAAGGAAGGACCTCAAGACCTGGCTCTTCGAAGGACCTAGTCCGACCAGCAGCCACCTCCCTCCCACACATGCTCGAAGCGCCTTGAAACCCTCACGGGTGAGTAGCCACGCTTTACAAGCCCCTGATTGATTGACTAGCATTAGCAGGCCAATACGCCTCTACCACTGACTCCTCCCCAGCCTACCTGCCCCGCAGAAAATGCGATTCACGACAGACCCATCCGTGTCAGATAACAGTGCACGTGCCCCGGCAGCTGTAGCAGATAAAAGGAAAATGTGTGCTAATCTTGCATTTACACGGCTCGTTCCAGGGGGAGGCGGTGTGATGGGCACCAAAGAGCCGGCTGACAGCCTGTCCTCGGTATCCCTTGGCAAGAAGCCCACCTCACCCTCTTTACATGGTGTTGTGCTTTAATCAGAAGGGAAATCACTAAATAAACGTTCGTACTGTCCAAATCCACGTCACAAAGCGCCTAAAGCCCCCAGGTGTAGCACTTCTTGCTAAGGGGGAAAAGGGAGGTAGCGCGGAGCAGTAAATACTTCATACTGAGTTTGCTGGATTCTTACACAGAGCTTGTAGAGACAGTGGTGGAAAGCAGGGGTTGTAGTTATATACTGCCATCCAATGGTGGTGTTCGGTCCTTCAGTCTAGGCCCCACCCATCTCTAATTACTGCTCCTCAATTTTGGGAGGAATATCGCTTGGGGGCGTGGATGGAGGGGGGGATGTTCAGGGTGGTGGGGGGGGGGGCGGTGGGAAGATAGAGAGTATCCAGCTGCTGAAAAAAGTGCTCTTTGCCCAATTCAGTCACTGCTTTTCATTTGAAACATTTCTCTTCGCCTCTACTCATAGCTCCTTTATAGATTTTCTGAATTTGGAGCGCTATATGGATGGCCCCAGGACAACTTACAAGGATGTAATTTAGTGAAAAATTGTAAGTAGGCTGAACAGTAGGATCCTGGAGCTGTGTGTGTGCTTGCCCTCAGTAAAGTGTGTGTTGTCGTTTATTCATTTCGGTGTTTCATAAAGCGCCATCTTACATGGCGTTCTACAATAACTTTATAGCTCTGTAAAGCACTTCAGCACCACACCAGGGGCAGTAAGCGCTATACAAATGCCAATACAGTATTACAAGTGCAGTATGCAAAATAAGTAATTATGCAAAAATGAGCATGCAATACTCCTTTGTAGTTAGCTGATGGCAGAAAAGGCCTGTGGAAGGTCTGAAAGTCATTTTATTTTCTGCATAGATAATAAAGCGCTGAGTGTATCCTTATTGTGGGCAGTGGACTGCTGCCCCTAACCTGTGTGTAGCAGATAATGGGGTCAGGGCCGGCTCTAGGCTCATGGTGGCCCTGTGCAGGAAGCGTAGTTGGGGGCCCCGGAAGAGGCGGTCCGGACGGGGCGGAGCTCAGGAAGGTGTTTTCATAATACGTCCAGAAAAGTCGTTAGATGATTGACCAGCAATGATTTTGCTGAGTACAAATAACAAAAAACGCACCTATAAGAAGCGCAACTTGCAAAACCGTGCCTTCAGAGTACAACTGGAAAGTGTATGGAGTACACAGAAAGGCCCCAACCCCTCCGTAAACCCAGATCCCACAAGTTTCTTTTTCCAGGTTTATACAGCGTGAACGCCAGATGAAGTGATTTGTCTACAATCGCAGGATGTTGAGGCAACGCTGAGACCCGAACAAAGTTGGCAGCTCTGGCTCTTACGCCACACCCTTTGATGTGGAGAAAGCACATCATTAAACAGTCCATGAAGGACATCGGTTCTCTACTAAAGCCGCCCTTTGCAATATGTAGCAGCATAAATCTCATCATACATAAGTTGCATTGCTTGTGAGAGCTGCAGTGGGCAACAACAACAAAAGGATGCATGCCTGCTACAACAGAAAGAGGGGGGTGGGGATGGGAAACATCAGAATGAGGGAGGGGGAGTGAGTGGGTGCAATCTGAAGTAATACGTGCGGCATCCATTAGCTGATGTCAGGACGCTATTACCAGGACTCAGTGCGGCGCGCGGGCCGGCGCACAGTCCCAGCCGGAAATTGTTACTCAATGTACGGTTTGTACCTCATCTCAGATGCAAAACCCATTATTGCACAGTCAGTGATGACATGATGCACGCGGCCGGCCTGTGCACCTTCCATTCTCCACTGAATGCGACAGAAGGAACGAATGCCAGAGAATGTTCTGAACCCACAGGAATGCCTAAATCCATGCGTGTGAAAGTTTGTGCAATTGTTCATATTAATTTTAATCAATCAATCGGATTCGGAATGTCTGAATAAAGGGTCGATTACTGCTCATAGATACAATACACAATGATTAGAAATGGTGTCCTCCTCCTAAATATGTTAACAACTAATAATTGCCTTGAAATTATGGGCTAAAGCCAAAGGCAAGGATGCATGCGACGCGTAATGAAGTCAAAAGGGAAATTAATAGTCTATGCTCAACAATGTACTTTGATGCAATTAGCTCCCGGGCCGGGCCGGCGTTCTAATGAGCTCATTCCTCACACTCGCACTCCGTCCCAGAAGGGCTGTTCCCGCCTGCTACACGACGTGCGTGCTCACTGCTCCACACCTTCACTTCACTCACTGACTGTTCAACTTCGAGGCCTGCACTAGTTACTTGCACCGTCCTCCCACTCTCACATCACATTGATTGCAATGCATTATACTAGTAACTGGATATAAATAAAAGACTTTGCTTCTCTGACCCTGCCAGGATATCCAGGCACGCACGCATGCATATCCACCACTGACGTATATAGCCTTTGTCATTTCAAATATTGAGCGATGCCATCTTTATTCATTGTAAATGTCCTGTCAGATACGGTACAACACAGATTCATACATTTAATACTACAGTGCAAAGGTAGTGTTACCATATTAGTGGGTGGGTAGATTGACTTGAGAACACCCTGATAAACGCCGCTCTGATTCCATTCTGAGATCACTTACAGAAGAAACCAACTGGAGACATACTTATATTGCCTCGATATTATGATTGCATCTCACGGCACAGATGTATTCCCCTGCAAGTAAGTGCTGCCGAAGCCGATTTGAAATTAATTGTAATGTGTCAGTAGACAGTCACAGTCTATATACCTGTGCAGACAGTGCAAGTCCGCTCACAGGGAGTCTCTCACAGTCACACCGTCCGTCCAAATACGGGCCGGCGTTCTAATGAGCTCATTCCTCACACTCGCACTCCGTCCCAGAAGGGCTGTTCCCGCCTGCTACACGACGTGCGTGCTCCACACCTTCACTTCTTCACTCACTGTTCGACTTGAGGCCTGCACTAGTTGCACCGTCCTCCCACTCCCACATCACATTGCATTAATATACTAGTAAGTGCTGCCGAAGCCGATTTGATTTTGAAATCAATTGTAATGTGTCAGTAGACAGTCTATATACCTGTGCAGTGCAAGTCCGCTCACACAGGGAGTCTCTCACAGTCTCACACCGTCCAAATAGGGTGAGATCGTCGGTGGCGGCCGGCGCGTTCAGGATCTTTCTTTGTTCTCGATGTCCGATGACGACGCACGCAGTCGTCTCGTGACCACGACCCCAGACCACACCACACTCGTGACCGGGTGTAACGTAAGCAGCAGGTGTGAGTTGCGCACTGCGCACAGGCAGCGCGCGCCGCGGGGGCTGTCCCAGGGCCGTCACGTCATGGTGGTGCTAAGATTGACGGCCCTGGGACCCAGTGCTAGCTGCTGCCTGACTCTGGGATTTGGGAAAGTCAAAGTGAAACTAGTAGCAGTACTGTAGCAGAGGTAAACAACAACGGCGCTGGGCTGGCCGGCCGCTGCAATAGACGGAGTCGGAGCAGGGAGGCCGCCAAATCCTGCCAGGGGGCCGCCAGTGCCACGAACGGATCCTCGTCGTGGCGGCCCCTGGGGTTTGGCGGCCCTGTGCAGGTGCACAGTTTGCACATGCCTAGGGCCGGCCCTGATGGGGTGATGGCGGCACCCCGAGTTTCTAGAAGAGATCCGTGGCGTGACCAGATCTTTTAAATAGAGTGACTGAGGGAGTGAGGCCCACTGGTCGACTTGTGTAAAACCCCGCCCCTATGTCTCTGCCCCGCCCCTTGTGCTAGCATCCTGTTGTGATGGGGACACCTGTGCCACACCGGAAGCGGAAGAGACCTTTAATGAAGGATGCCAGGTACCGCGTGATCCTTCCTTCGCCATCCTGACGGAGCTCGAATCCATACATTACAGAGATTCCAGCAGATCTCTTGTGGTAAATGTAGTGTCGCTGTTGCGTAATGCAATCAGTTGATGCTCCTCCTCGATCACATGAGACCCTTTCATGAAGTCTTCAAAGTCTTCTAGCCACTCATGCCAGCGAAGGCCCATACCTCCCCCCCGATATGAGGACCAAGGGTTCTGGCGGGCGTAGAAAAGATACTCCGATCAAGGGTGTGACAGCGGACCCACCAGCTCCCAGGCAGCGGAGCTACACACCAGCACAATGGGCACAATACGGCCGGGGTGGGCACCCGGTCCGCGACACAACACAGCTCCGAGGCAGCGGAGCACAGGCACTACAGGAGACAGGTAGGCAGCATGCACAGGTCACGACCACCCTCGTCGCCAGTTGTAGTGTCGCTGCGCAAGCACATGGGTCGCAGACACTAAGTTATGTGTGGGAGCTTTATTCACGTGCTTCCAGATCGTTACTATCCCTGCTCTACCCTAGCTTCTTTCGCTCCTCCTCTTCCGCCACCCCCAGCTCTCCTCCCATCTCGTAATTTCATGTGCTGGTCCTAGCTCCCAGCACATATCACAACATTACAGTAAACATTATATCAGGTAAAGGCAAACAACAATGCAAGAGTTTAACAGATTCTATTCGAGAGATATTTCTTCCCATTCTCATAATAAGGGGTTCACACAATTCCTCGTGACCTAATGTTTCATCCAATGGTTTCATTCAATAACCTACTTCGGCTGTAGCCGCCAATCAGTGAAAAATGCTGTCATGGCAGCTACAGCCGAAGTATGTTAGGTCACGAGGAATTGTGGGAACCCCTTATTATGAGAATGGGAAGAAATATCTCTCGAACAGAATCTGTTAAGCCCTGAAGAAGCGCACAGCAAACACGTGTTGACATGGCTGTCTATACTGCTGCATGTTGATGAAGAGTTTTACCTTTGTATTTGATGATTTATGACACCAATACTATACAAACTGAAGATAAACTATTTTAAGTGTCCATGAGAAAGACGTGCAATAAAAAGGATTCATATGGACATTTAAGAAGCAATGTTCTCAGTACATGATCTAATGTATGGAATATTCCCTGAAAGGAAGACAGGGAACTGAGAACCAGCGCCGGGCATTTTCTCTATTTTTCCTTCTGTGACAACAATGCAAGAGTGCATATTACTACACATCCCATGTCCAGTTCATGCACATCCCATGTCCAGTTCATGCACATCCCATGTCCAGTTCATGCACATCTGTAATGCGTGTAACACCTGTGGTCATGAACAGTGTGTGAGAGAGCCTGAAAAGTGGCGGCTAGTAGTATCCATTTTGGATGGCCCTGTCCTCGCACAGCACACAGTGAAGTATGCAGCATTTGCTGCTGGACAGTGCCAGTGTACCGCATGCATTCCTGTAGCTGGAGGGGGGTGACCCAGACACTGCAGGGAGGAGGATGGAGACAACGCTACCTTTAGAAGCTTCGCTGATGCATATTGTTAGTAAAGAGCTGCTGATCAGTCTCCTTGCGCACTGCCGTTGGTGGATGTGGGGGGGGTGGGCTGCTGGCAGCGAGGTGCTGACACCTCATTCTGCCTCTGTAGGTGCTTTGGGTACTAGTGCTACCTGTGCTAGAAGTGCCCTCCATGGTTGGACCGGCCTATAAGACAATCAGGCAGTGGTTGATGGGTTGCTGTAATAGGCCAGTGTATTAGCATTTTGTGGGCCTGTTATATGGTCAGCTCAGCCTGTTTTTACTGCTGGTGTCCCTGGTATTAAAACAAAAACTGTTTGCAGCATGCTCCAATCCATGCAGTCTTCCATGACTCAAAAATGCCTATACTGCTTGTCTTTACCAGTAAAAAACGACCCTAATTTGCATACCTGGGCCACTTTTTTAGCTATCTAAATCCATGATGGAGGCCAATTTTATTTTGGTACCCAGGCGTATTTTCTGTCCCATTCCGACCATGTATTACTCAATACAAGGGCTGTGTCTGGAGAGCAGCCTGAAGAGGACACTTGAAAGAAGAAGCACCCCACACTTGTTCTACAGTTTGAAATAGCAGACCCACAACCCTGACTAGAAGTTGTGTATAAAAGTGGGACCCAAACCACCTTACTTTGTTTATGTTTCAAACCCTTTATGATCATGGAAGGGAGTGCTCCGAAAAATACTCTAAGGACTTTTGTGACCCAGGGCTGGTGTGTGCCGGACTGTCTCCAAGAGGTGAGGGACATCATCTGAAGTCTGCACTTTCTGCTGGAGGAGCTGTGGATTACCCAAAACACCAAGAACCCAGACAGCCAGCTGAGAGGAAAGGAGTCTGCTTGGTCCTGCAGGAAGAGGGACTGACCAGAAAAAGAGAGACCCAGTGTGTCCCATGTGGCTGTGGGACATCCAGAGAGAGCTGCCTGCACAAAAGTAAGCTGAGTAGGAAATGTGTGTCTAGTGGCCCTGTAGGTCTGTCATCCTGACTCATACCGAGAACCACAACTGCTGGGGTCATCATAAGCCAGGTGGGGCAGCAAGTGCATGCTCCTCGTAGGCCCAGTCTGGTTGCAACTGCACAATCATTGAAGGCCCAGATATGGGCTGCAACTGCTCTGATCATCCGTGAACAAGTCGTGGCTGCAAGTGCGTGATTGTCATTGGCCCAAGAGGGAGTGCAACTGTTGTGATGGTAGTAGGCCTGGATGGGGGCTGCAACTTCTATGATCATCCTAGGATCTGCCTGAGATTCATCTACTTTTTATCCAATCAGGACTGCAACTGCTGTGACCACCGTTGGCCATATAAGGCCTGGCAGGACCACATTACTGTGTCCATCGGTGACCAATGCTGCCAGGTCTGTTCTTGTCCTGGTGCACACTCTCAAACGACTGGGCAGGCACGCAGATGGGTGCAGCCTACACCCACATTCCTCCTGCGATCCAGTGAACTTGATGGTCATTGCTGCCAACATCATTAGTAGAAATGCTGCCCGAGTCCAGTGTCCTCTTAGAATTTTGCGGGCTCCTGTACAAAACAAATTAGAATTGTATCACCCATTCCCTACTAATTTAAGCCCACATGGTGCCAGAAAATACTAAAATTATATGTTAAACTTTAACAGGGTCACACAGACAAAGATAGAATAGACAGAGGCCAAACAGAGAGAAAGTTCACTTTCTCAGAAGGCCAGTTGGATGGTGGGGTCCCTGGGCAATCGCCACTTTGCCCATGCATTAAAACTTGAGGACTTAAACATGCCATGCCAGTACCCCTCGGGGCAAGACTGAACACTGAGTGTGTGTTTGATTGTGAGCAAGGAGATGCTGCACCTGTACTTGATTTCCCAGTGAGGGGGAGATCCAGTAGATAGGGGGGCACCTGGGAAAGGATTAGTAGCAGGGGATCTGGGATTGTGCAGCATCACAAAGACAAACAGCACCTAGGGAAACCAGGCTCACTGGTTAGAGGCGGCAGACCCAGAAGCAGAGAACGGCCCGGGACCAGGGTTCAATTCCCGGCGCGACAGGGTCGTGGACCAGGGTCAGCGGACTCGATAATTCTCGCCTCGGTGCCTACTCTAACCAGGGATCACACTCAGCAACTCTGGGCATTAGCTTGCCTCATCTCTACAACGGCCCCCCACATTTGCCGGGGATGCCTGGTTTCACCTTGGAGATACCCAGTAGGGACCATCTCACAGGGATAGCCAAGATGGGTTCCCCAGCGGTCTACAGCGCCACGACGCCTCAGGGCAGCAGTGCGCTTTACAAGACACATACATACATACATACATACAATGTTTATACGGTGTGCTGTTTAGAGCAACTGTGTGATTAAAATAACTTTTCTTTGAAAGGATAAGCACTGGACATGGCGTTAATTGTGCCTGCTAGTTGATTGTTTAGTGCTGAGTTTGAGCACCCCACACTACCCCCCAAGAAGCATGTTACTGCATGCCCTCACTACCCTGAGAGTCAAGTGCTGAAGGGATTGTACTTGGCCCACTTTGCTAAACCGTAGTAGGACGGACCACAGGGCACCAGTCAGCAGTGACTGGCATCTACTGAGGGGTGGGGGTGGACAGGCAAATAGGTGGGTGCGCGCATGGGCAAAGAAAATGAAGACATTTTAAAAAAAGAAAAACACTTACAGGATTTTGACGGACGGCGTTCTTCTCACTCTGACCTCTTCTTCTGGGACAGCAGTGCAGGCTCCAGCAAACTCCGTCAACCAATCCTGGCTTGCTCACGTCCTGTTAACCAGCATGTGAGCAGTGCCCTGATTGGTGGGAGCGGCCTATCTTGGCGCTCCTGAGGGCACTGGATGTCTGCACTTGCTCTTAACCTAGCTGTCCAAAACCAGCTGGGTTGAGAGGTTCAAAGTGTGCATGTGTGGCGGCAGCCCTCTGCCCCCCAATTCTCCCTGCTGTCACTTAGCAGGCCCAGCCCCATCAGGGCGGGAGGATGAAAAATAAAATGGTAATGAATCACAATTGTACTTTTGTTCCCTCTGACTTTGGGGGGGACTTAAGTGAGGCGATGCTCTTCTGCTCCAATGGTGGAGCCGCCCCTGGGACCAAGACGAACATCCATTGTTGGGGCCCAGCAGCCCCTGTCTGCCCTGTGACTCCCAAACAGTACCTGCCAGCGGGTGATACCATTGATGTCTGTGGGAGACATTGTCCTGGCTTAGAGGGAGAAGCACTGTCAAAGGAGAGTGACAACGGCCGAATGAATAGGAGTTGAGTGATATGATACGTGTACAATGTAGAAACTTTGCCTAACGGCTAGGGCGCTCGACCTTGGACCTGGGTTCGAGTCTCGGTAATGACGCTAAACCTCCTGTGATTCTGGGCAAATCACTAAGAGCCAGATGTAGGTAAATACTATTTACCTATTCTTAAATACCGAATCATACCGATTCGGTATTTAAGAATAGGTAAATAGTATGTAGGTAATATTTCGGTAAATTTTACCGAATCTGTAAAATTCGGTATTTACCGAATTGGTATTTACAGATTCGGTAATTGCCATTCATTCCTATGGGCCTGGAGGCCCATAGGAATGAATGTCAATTACCGAATCGGTAAATACCGATTCGGTAAAAGGGGGGAACATTGAAGGGTGGCAGGGTGTCACTTTGACACCCTGTTGCACCCCTCAATTGTGTATGGGTGCACATGTTGCAGACATACATGCCCTAAGGGCATGTATGTCTGCAACATTGCACTGTTGGAAAAGCAAAAAAAATGCTTTTTCGAAGGATTTCATTATTTACCATCAACTTCTAGTTGGTGGTAAATAACGAATCCTTAACTGAGGAATGCACTAACTTGAGTGCTCCCTACATCCTGGATTCGGTAATTCACCGAATCGGTATGTTAAGAATTCGGTATTTTACCGAATCCTTAAATTACCGATTCGGTAAAATACCGAATCCTACAAAAATGCCACCTACATCTAAAAAGCCCAATACCGGTCGGTAACGGGCGAAATTCGGTAATTTCGGCCATTACCGACCGGTATTGGGCGACCTACATCTGGCCCTTAATCTCTCCGTGCCTAACAAAAATGAATGTGTGTCCTCATGTAACGCAACTGGTGCTATGTAAAGCGCTCTGATACCTGATTTGGGTCAAGTTCCCGCTATATAAAACCCTGCCAAAAAAAAAACCTCTCTTTAGATACTACTCTGTTGCGTAGGGCTTTCACTCAGGTGATACTCTATTCAAGGGACAATGTGGTGTACTTCACAGAGGCTTTCTATTTCACACAGAGAAATTACCTTGCTGAGGGAGTCCTAAACTGGAATAAGGTCAGCTACCTCACTCCTTGTCCCCAGGACTTTTTGTTTGTAGACTCAAGCCTTTATTTGACAGCTGGATGTGTTCTATTAGTTCTCTTCTCTGTCTGTGTGTATTGACGCAGTCCGACCAAAGCACCTGATAACACGTCTTGTAACCTCTCAGGTTGGACGTATAGTGTCTGTCCCAACAGGGAGAGGATGGGCAAATCACTTAACCTCCCCGTGCCTAACAAAAATGAATGTGTCCGTCTGTAACGAAACTTGTGCTCATGTAAAGTGCTCTGATACCTGATATCTTCGGGTCCAGTTCGTGCTATATAAAACTCTAAAAAAAATATTTTTTTAAAACAATTGGAGGAAGGACTCAACACTAATCAAGGCTGGGCTTTACTGATCCAGAAATCGTACAGGCCAACTTTGGGCAAGAGCGAAAAGGGAGATCTGGAGAAAAAAAATGGGGAATTAATTTCCCCAACTTACATTGGGGTGGAGGAAGTTTTAGGTAGGAGAAAGCTAAAATAACAATTTTATCTTTTTAAAATGGGGAGTCACCTGCCTTCATTTCAGGTTTTTGGCATGAATGAGAAAGTACTGCTCGAAACAGACCAAAGGCGCGTTGTACTAGAAGAGCTATATATTAGATGTGACCTCCATAGCGATGTAACGCCCTTCATCAACCAGGGTCTCTGCCAATGTAGACAAGCTCTCTGTCTCCAACAAACCACTGAGAAACTGTCGCAAAAGGCATTCATGAATTTAATATTCCATTTTAGCTCTGTTTTTTTCACACCATGCCAATACTTATCCTCTACTCCAAGCATTTCAAAGGCAATGCATGCACTTCACTGGACAAACATAGGGCTTTATTTAGTGTTTATGGAACAGGTTACTCAATCAAAAATGTTGTGGATTTCCCGTCCACTATACAAGTGCTGTATAGTCGGTGCACACTAAATAAAGTAGAAGTGACGTCGGCTACGTTTTTGATGGAGTACCCCGTCCACCAAACTGTTCAGTAAGGTCCATTGTTTACATTTCAATACATTGACTTTTTGCTTCTTCTTTCATTTTATTGGAGGTATCTGTGAAGCTCAGACCAGCCCCAGGTGGATGTGAGGTGCTTTAAACAGGCCCGGGGTGGCGAGGTGGCCCTGAACAGTTGCAGGGATACGGAAGGACATTTGCAAAAGATTAGGGTAAGACATGGGCGTAAACAGAAAGGCATACATATTTACAAGCACAACAGGAACCAGATGGCTTTTGAAGGGAGTTATGGAGTGAGGGGCAGAGAAAGAGGGGTCGTTTTTAGTTCTTTAAGAAGGCCAGAGGTGTGGAGGCCAGTCTTAGATGAAGGATGCATCAGGAGATTGTTCCAGATGTTGTGGGCCTAGAAGGGCATGTCCTGCCTTGTTACTTTCTCTTTCATTGTGTCAGGGATCTCCAGTTCCTTCAAGCTCATGCTGTATATGTTGCAGATTTGGCCATTGCTTAATGTGAGCCAGTGTTAGCCTGTTCTCAACACTGGCACTTAATTCTCAATACCAACACTTATGATAGTCCGCCACATGGTGGCAATGTTTGTCTAGTATTGAGGTGAGCATCTCAACAGAGTGCTTAATAAATCAATATACATTCAACATTAATAATACCAGCCATCCAGGCGTTGGGTGGCTTTGAATAGTCTGATCAGTCACACTTGTAGGAGTGTGATGGTTAGTAGTTGTGTTGGTACTGTCATTGGCAGCATGGCAGGGACAATGGTTGATGCGCCCTGCAGTGGCCTCCTGAGAAAGACTTGGCGCTTACATTTTAATAAATTAGGCACTAGATTCAGCCACAGATGATTGCTTGAAATCAGAGCCTCTTTGAGGTTTGCCGGCGATGAAGTCTGGCTTAAGAAGGGAGCAGTGAACAAGAGATGCCGTCTCAGGTTGATGTTCAAGAAGGTGTTGAGTGGGACTTGATGATCAACAATCTCAAAGGCAGAAGAGAGATCAAGGAGGGCCAGGAGGCCATCTTGGGAGCATCACAGGCAATTGCAGATTGCCCACTGACAGCCTAAAAAGCCTGATGGTGGGCTTGTGGAAGCCAGCAGTAGTCAATTGTGCCTAGGAGTTGAAAGTCCAGTACTCTACCAAGAAGGGAGTGATGCCTGATGGATCAGAAATTGAGGCGGTCATTCACGGAAGGTTTGGATTTATTTAGGTTTTGCTTAATTACTTTATTTTAAAACTTCTAGCAAATTAAATACCCAGTTGAAACCTTTGTTATATTTAGATATCATGTTTGACCAGCCCTCTGACCAATTGTCCATAACTTTAAAGGTGAACCCTTCTTGTGAGCTGTCACTCTGTTTTTGAACAGCTATTTTAGTACTTATTATTGTTCACTCCCTAAAATTCAGATAAGTAAATGGGACAGACTGGAGTCATCTTTGTGCCTTCTGATTTAGAGAAGGCAGGTGAGCGGGACATCCACCAAAACAGGGAGGATGTCTATCCGCCCTCTTTAGGGTGGTGGAAGGGGGGTCTTCTGATGGTGGAGCTGCCATCAGTTCTACCACGGGGACATCCACTTGGTGGATGTGATTCCAACTAAAATGGTGTCCACCTGGTAGCCCAATTCAGAAGGGTCAGTTGGAAGCCATTTTCTTTCAGCTGCATTTTGTGCAGAACGATCATGAATACGATGGTGACCCTTCAACTTACTCTGTGAATGTGAATCTGTCTTTGATGTTCTGGGAAAAAAACACCTTGTGCATCATAGGCATTCCAAATGTGCCTTCTGGAACTGGACTTCACCTTAGGGGTTAATTTAAAGGACCCATGTTTGTGACTGAAGTTTCACCAGTCCCAGGATGCTTGTTTCCGGTTCAGGGAAGCCTGGCTTGGTAGTTCAGGCTGAACTGTTCCCATAAGGCACAGGGTCAAGACTGATATGCGTGTAGCTGGGTTGGACCTGATGTGGCGAATGAGCTAAAGAACGATGATGGATTCAACCCAGATCTGTGACTGGGGGTGAGTGTCAGAAACGTTTAAGCTCTCCGTCCATCATCTCCTTGTGTCTGCTCTGAAGTTTCACCATGGTGCCGTGGCATGGTGGACCTGTCGGCACAAACGTTATTCCCTGATACTATTCCTGCTTCTAGATCTGGTGGCCCTTCTGTCCCTGCTACATCAGTAGCTTGTCTGCAGAGCCCCAGGATGTAAAATGAGCTTGTAAGTGTTTTGGGGTGCAGAATGTATGCCATCTTGTCAGATGGGATCTGATCCAGCACCTTTAGCTTTAGTAAAATGCGAGTAAGATTTGTCCAGTTTCCCTGATTATTTCTGCAAACCCCAGGGGTGTAGTAGTCAGTGAGATTCAGATGGTGTCATCCTAAAGTTAACAACAAAAGCATTGTTGGGCCGCAGGTGGAAGGGTGAGGACCAAGATTTGGGATGGACTGTTCACTACTGATTTGTATTAGGTGAACCTCTTTCTAGAGTGGCACAGTCGGTGAAAAATTGTACTTTGGGATACTACCTTGGACGATTGCAATTGTTAGACTATTTGCAAACATTCGTCCGTCCCTCTTTGGGTGGTTGATTGCCAGTAGTATGCCTGGAAACCTCAGACTGGCACAGCTTTCAAATCCAACTACCGCCACAGCTTGTGAATTCCAAAAAGTAGTAAGTTGGCACCCATTTAAGGAGTATTTCTATAAATGCAGTTTTACTACTTTTTTGATTAACCCGTCTTTATATGGATTTAAGTTCTGGATCCAGGAAATGAACGAGTTAAAACCTCTTACTTAAATAAGAACGGCGAGAAAAACCAACACAGAGATAGCAGACACGTCTCAGTGCCTCCAGACCCAAGTCAAGCCAAGAATGCATTTATTTGAGGGGGTCTCCTCAATCTCCCCCATGTGAAGCTGTGTCTCTAGCAAAACCGATGCCCCCCAAATCCCTGCAAAATGTGAACATGAGTAGGAATCACTTGCAGGTTAAACCATCCGGGTTAGCGGGATGCAGACACGCGGGAAGGGATACAAGGACTGCTCGAGTATGAAAAAGGTGTCCATGTGGGGGGGGCGCTAGAGGGCGCCGGACAAGATGGCCGCACTCCTGTGAGGCTCCGTCTAAGACCATTCAACATTTGCTGAAATATCCTATTTCCCCGGCGCCTTTGCCCTACACCCCGGCGGAGCTTGGTCCGCTGTCCTCGGAGACTCACCGGGGCTATCAGCGAGGCGATTACAGCTGTCCTGCGGGCGCCCGGTGCTGAGCGATCCCAGGCCGGGACGTGGACGACACAGTCTCCGGCGGGCACAGAGCGGGAGCCCCGCAACGATCTAGGCCCTTGCTGCAGTTGCCTCCGGCGGGAGCGGAACCCTGGTGACGGCGCTTCGTGGCAGTGGTGGCAGGGAGGCGACGCTGTCAACGGGATCCCCCGGGAAGGCTGCAACGCTTTGGACGGCCTGGACTTGGCCCTGCTGGTCCTGGTGAGTGGGGCGTGGGAGCTACGCTAGCCCGGCGCTGCGGAGGTGACGCTAGGCCGCGGTAGCCCGCGCCGCGCGAGCTCAGGCCGGGGGGGGCTGAGGAGGGGGTCGGCTGGGAGCGGAGCGGCTGGGGGGGGTCAGGAGATCGAGCGGAGCCGCGCTTTAGGCTGCCAGCGGGAGAGCACATCGCCTCGCACGGGGCACTGGGAGTCCTGCTGAGCTGGATGGGACGGGCCTATACAGCGTCCGCCATCTTGAGGCCTCCTTCCACCTGGCGGCTATTTGATGCACACCGGCGACCGGCACTTCGCCCGCGCTGCCTCACCAGCTACCAGCACTGTCGGAGGGGAGACGCAGACCTGGGGGGCCCCTCTGTGCTGCCTTACTGTTGCCTTGGACACTGAGCTCTCCTGCTTATACCAGCACTGTGGGCCTGTACGGAGATTGCCTGGTGCACCTAGCCTACTGGGGTGACGGTCCTGCCTGCCCGGACTGGGGGTACATATCGGCCTGGACCTGGACATAATTCGCAGGGCACGGCGGCTGATCTCTACGCTGATAGCGTTTTGGAGGACTTACCTGTGCAAACTATCCTACATAGCTGAGTCTTGGGCCACGCTGGTCAGATCACAGTCATGGGCAGGACTGATAGAAACCAGCCAAAAATTAACTTTGATGCAAAAAAGACTGCGCATTCATCCTCACAGGCGCCAGCGGACACCGACCAGGGTGGGGCTGTTGGTGGTGCGCCCAATCTGGAATCCACACTGGTGGCTATGCAGAAGACTCTGCAATCTATTGAGGGCACCATGGAGTCTGTGAATCATCGTCTAGATCAGATGGCGACACAATTTGACCGTCAGAACGAACGGATGGGTGAGGTGGAACAGCGAGTTTCCGCCACGGAGGATGGTCTGGCCACGGTCTCGTCCAAAGTCTTTAATATGGAAAGAGTGCTGGCGGTCATACAAGCGAAGAATGAGGAGTTAGAAGGGAGGTCCAGGCGGAACAACGTTCGCGTTACAGGCCTGCCGGAATCTACAAACGTGGGGCGCATGGAGGACTTCATGGAGCGCATGATCATCGACATCTTTGGGGCTGACCAGCTATCCCGTGTCTTCATTGTGGAGCGAGCGCATCGGTCCCTGGCTAAGAAGCCTCCGCCGGGAGCACCGCCGAGGCCTATTGTGGCGAGGATCCTGAACTATAGGGACCGGGACACTATTCTACGGCTCGCGAGGGAGAAGGGCTCCATAGACTATCAAGGAAACAAACTGGAGTTTTATCCCGACTTCACCATGGCGGTACAGACGGCACGTAAGGGGAGTTCGCGTCGGTGAAACAATTGCTGAGGGCGGAGACCATTGCTTACGCCATGCTGTACCATGCGCGTCTTCGGATCGGGCCTCCATCGGATAACAAGATTTTCTCTTCCCCCAAGGCAGCGCTGGACTATGCCAAAAAACTGAAGAAACGTGCTAAAGAACCGCCTGGACGTCATGAAGGGGATGATGAAAGGCTGGACGAGTAGGCCTGACTCGCATTACACTGTTGACTGAGATGATAGGGGAAAAGCGGGGCACTGCGTAAGGTTACCTTTATTACAGAGTATGCAGTAATTGCTGAGGACACACTCTGGCGTTACAGCCCCTGGTACCCTTTGTGTTATTGCTCTGTATGTTGCGCGAGGGGGGGGGCTATGAGGAATATTGTCCTTGCTGAAGCTGCCACTCCGCAGTAGCGGGGGCTCTTCGATAGTGGAACTCAGCTCAATGGGGCTGTTGTGTAATGTGTGCTGCCGCGCTGGATTTGATTGCATTTCTGGGACTAGGGCGATGTTATAGGGAGCAGACCGCTTTCAGGGGCGCCCAATGCCATGTGCTGATATATGAATGCCTTCGTGTCTGATGCTTTGGCCGGGGGGGTGGGTAGAGGGGTTGGGGTTGCTGTCAACGACAATGGTCTACACTCTCGTCAGTTCTGGCGGGGGTGGCGCGCCACTACGCCTCCAGACAAGAGAGATCCCCAAATGTGGCTGTTTGCATTGTTGGGGGTTACAAAGGGGGGGGCACGGGGTGGCTTTGGCAAGTTGGGAGTGCTGAAGTGGGCGGTGGGGTGGGGGATGGGATGTTGCAACTGGTTGGGTTGTTGATGTTTTTCCTGGTCGAGGGGATTGAGTCTGAATCAACTTTGCATTGTAGGTGGGGCTGCAGTAAGTGGCTCTGGGACTTTCCAAGCGCCAATGGGGCTATATCTAGGAGGAAGAAGGGAGGGGGTTGGCCTAGAGGGCAGGGGATGCCGAGGGTAAATGCACTACTGAGATACTTCCACCTTGGGCGATATGGATAGGGGAGGCACCATCATGTGTCCTACTTGGAATGTGCGAGGGCTGAACAAGCCACAGAAAACTAGACAAATGCTAGCCTTCTTAAATAGACATGGGGTACAAGTGGTATTTCTACAGGAGACGCATCTCAAAGGGGCGGCGGCCGAACTGGTGGGCAAACAGTGGGCGGGTGCGAGATGGGCTACGTCCTATTCATCCTATGCCCGTGGGGTAATGATTCTGATAAAAAAGGGTATTCCATTTGAAGTGTTACATGAGGAGGTCGATCAGGATGGAAGATATATTGTTGTGCAGGGTAAACTGTGTGGCACTTTGGTCACGCTTCTCAATGTCTATGGTCCTAATATAGATGACCCTGATTTTTTCATTGCACTCTGGAACAAACTGTACACTCTACCACCGTCAGCTATTCTCTGTGGGGGGGACTGGAACATCACATTGGATTCTGAGTTGGATAGGAGACACGACCGGCCTTGCGAACGTAAGAGAGGGACGGATGCAGTGCGCGAGGGTATGAATGGGCTGCATTTGTTGGATGTTTGGCGCTTGCGGAATCCTGGCAGGCGGGAGGGGACTTGCTACACATCTGCACACAATACGTGGTCGAGATTGGACTATTGGTTATTGACCCGAGATGTGAGTGGATGGGTGCTGAATGTGGAACACCTGCCCCGAACACTTTCGGACCATGCCCCTGTCGCTCTGAAGCTGCGGATACCTACTCATGCTCCTGCCCCATTTACCTGGCGACTCTCCCCTGGGGTGTTAACGGATCAGGTGTTGTGTGAGCGCCTGAGGCAGTTAATTGAGGAATTCTTTGAGACCAATGTGGGCTCTGTGGATAGTGTGGTCACGGTGTGGGAGGCCTTTAAGGTCTCGGTGAGGGGTGCATGTATCGGGTTGCGGTCCGGGGTCCTCACGTCCATCAGAGACTCTATGTCCAAACTGGAGAGGGAGTTGTTGGCTTTAGAACGTCGGCTGGAGGAAGGGGACGACAGCGCATTACTAGCAGATGTTAGGACAAAGGTCACGGAATATAATGAATTAGCCGACCAGGAGGTGAAATTTCTATCCAAACGAGCTACAGCCAGATATTATGGTGAGGGAGGTAGGCCGGGCAGGGGACTAGCTGACAGAATTCGGGACCCTTGGGCTAGGCACTGCACTGTGTTGGAAATTGAGGACCAGGGAAATGTGGTGACTACGTCAGATGGCATACTTGACTGCTTCTCGAGACACTATGCGCAACTCTATGAACAAAGAGAAACGGCGGACGAGGCAGAAATATCACGGTATTTGGAGGATGTAGCGCTGGTGTGGCTCTCCAGGGGTCAACAAGAATTCCTAATGCATCATGTCACCGAGGCGGAATTCAGGGACGCGATAGCTGCCCTGCCGAATGGGAAGGCAGCTGGCACAGATGGCCTGCCCGTCGAATTTTATAAAACCTATGCGGATCTACTTATTCCGCGACTAGCCATGGTCCTAGAAGAAGCTTTTGAATGCGGACAACTTCCGGGTACTATGAGAGAGGCACTCTTGGTGGCGCTTCCTAAGCCCGGGAAGCCGCTAAATAGGTGCGAATCCTACCGTCCTCTGTCGCTAATAAACACTGATGTTAAAATAATAGCCAAAGTGTTAGCCACGAGACTGCGCCTCCTTCTGCCGGTTATGGTATTACCCGATCAGTCGGGATTTATCCCCCTCCGATCCACCACTCACAACCTGAGAACCTTGTTCGCAGTACTACATCTCCTTAGGCCGGACCTGGCCGCGGTGGCAGTTATGCTTGATGCCGCCAAGGCTTTTGATTCAGTGGCGTGGAAGTATATGCTGGCCGTTCTGCATCGGATGGGAGTACCTCTCTTCTTCACGTCACTGATAGCCCTGTTGTATAATGCACCCACGGCGAGGGTCAGGATTAATGGTCACGTTTCTGCCTCCTTTCCAATACAACGGGGGACAAGGCAGGGATGCCCTCTATCGCCCCTGCTGTTTAGCCATAATGATGGAACCACTGGCCTGCGTCTTGCGACAGAGGTATGCGGAGGCAGCGCTCAAATTCCCTCTCAGATCGTTGGCAGTGTCAATGTACGCTGACGACATGGTCCTATATGTCAGAGACCCGGCGCAACACCTGGAGCGCATACTTCGAGAATTCATTAAATTCGGCCGGCACTCAGGGCTGACCATTAATTGGGACAAGTCAGTAGTCCTGCCCCTCACGGACATCACTCGCCAAGTTCCACTGGAATTCCCGCTGGAGTGGGCGGTAGAATCGATTAGGTACCTGGGCGTTTGGGTGCACAGGGATTACCAAGAAGTCATACGGGCAAATTATGGCGTTGCCATTTCCAACCTGGAAGACCAGGTGGCGAGATGGACTCGACTCCCTCTGACTCTGGCAGATCGTGTATCTTTGATTAAAATGGTGGTGCTACCGAAATTTCTTTACCTATTCGTCAACATTCCGGTCCCGCTACGATCACACTTTTTTGCGAGGCTGCGGTCCCTGCTGATAACTCTCACCTGGGCCGGTAAGAGGCCGCGAGTGACTTGGGAGGTACTGACCAAGCCATATGAATTGGGTGGGTTTGCCTTGCCGGATATGAGACTTTATTATCTTTGCGCACAGGCACACTTTGCAAGCTACTGGATAAACTCTCCGCCATACACTCCGCACGTGGCAATGGAGGCAAGCGCAGTTCTGTCGTATCCACAAAGGGCTATGATAGTAAATAAGCACTCGGTATTTGAGAAAGGGGAGATCGACACGGTGCGCCTCACGGCGTCTGCTTGGACTACCCTGGGTAAACGGGCTGGCAGGTTGCCGCTCTACGCTCCGGCCATGCCACTACTTTATCACTCGGATATCTCTGTCTCGGGTGAGCCAGGAGGGCTCCAGACTCTGAGGGAGGCTGGACTGCAGACTATGGGGGACCTGTTTCCAGGGGCCTCGTTCCTCTCCTCTCGGGTGATGACCGCCCGTTCGACGAACGCTACTATGTCCACCTTTGTATATGTCAGACTGCGTGCTGCTGTGCGAGACTTATACCCAACGTATCCGGAGGAACCATTGGCCCTGGGTGCGCTGCAGTTGCTATATACGGTTAAGGATAGGACTAAATTACTATCTAAATTATATAAGGCTGCGCAGGAAGATGAGGGCGGGGGGGCGACCCTGGCCAGAGCAAGGTGGGATAGGAGTCTCCCGGAACCGCTGAGTGATGATGACTGGAATGAATGCTGTGCTATGACCGGGGGATATGTGATCAATGGCAACTTCCGCCTTCTGCATTATAAGTTTCTACAACAGTGGTACTATACTCCGACCCAACTGGTACGATATGGGCTCAGGTCCACCGCCCAATGTGTCCGCTGCGGAGCTGAGGACGCTGACTTTATACACCTGGCCTGGGGTTGCTCACGCGTATACGACTATTGGAAGGAAGTGACTGAAAGGCTAACTGTCATGGCCGCAACGGAGGTGAAATTGGATGTGCGCCTGTGTCTGTTGGGCATTGCCTCTGGGGTGGCTGCGCCGTCACGGCGGCTTGTAGTACTTGCGCTTCAACTAGCCAGGAGGAGGGTTGCTATGGTCTGGGGGGGAAGGAGAGCGCCTGAGGTACAGATGTGGCTGAAATATATGGCTTATTCCAGGGATCAATTGACCCGTTACTATGATGAGTTACCTGAGGCATCTCGCCCGAGGGATGTCTGGGCTCCATTTAGGCTCTACATGCTCTCTTTAACAGACACTGATAGCGACGAGAGTGTGACAGCGGCGTTATCAGACTGCGAGGAAGGAGCGGCTTGAGGACTTTGTGGGGCGGAGGAGTTTACTGAGCTCTGTATATGGTGTGTATGCCTGGGCTGTGGTCACGACAATGAGAACGTGGTGAGCTGTGGGACTGGCATGGTACCCGTGGTCACTGGTCCTCGCTATGGCCTCTGGATGACTATGGGAGGAGGGTGAACGTTCCCTACCTGAGAAGTGCTGTTAAACATACGTTGTGTTAGCTACCCAATCACATCATGCCTACTAGACTTGGACTACTCACTGAAACCAGGATGGGATGGGGGGGTGGGGTTGGGATCTGTTATGGTTACCTTTCTTAATTAAAAACTGAAAATAGACCAAGATCACTTGGGGGTGTACGACTGCACTATACGGGTGCGCTGTAAATATTACATCTGGATTAACTGTGAGTGCCTACGTGAGCTAAGACTTTTGGACTCCTGCAATTGTGTCTATGACGTCTGATGTCAAGCTTATATGATAATTGAGGTGCACCGATTGCGGCCGGCCCCAACAGTGGGTTGTAGGCACTCCGCTGTGTATATGTATAATGTGTAATAAAGGTCTGCCAAAAAAAAAAAAAAAAAAAAAAAAGGTGTCCATGTGGCACTGATAGGCTCAGCGACATGAAAAAGGAATGAGACCGATGTGGGTTAAAGAGATCAGAACTAGTAGGATTGCTTAAAGTAGCACATATGGAAAAATTGGACGACCCATGTCCCTGTCTATAGTCTGCCCTGAAAGCAAAAATTCTGCGGTACAGTTGAGATCATACGGTACCCAAACCCACTAATAAATGCAAAGCAGAAATACGGGACCAAACTCCGTATATCCCTTTCAGAACCAACTGACTTTGCAGCACATTGCAGCACTGCAAGGATTATCCATTAGGAGATTCAGATATGGAGAGCAGTATACTCTAATCTACTCTATTGGACTCCCCATCACACCTCTGTCATGGATAAAGAAATATAATATTGTATGGCCCTGAGGAAGGTGGACACAAATTTTTGGAATCCACCGAAACATACGTTGGCATGGAATGTCTGACATAATATCGACAGACAGAATATCGAAATACAAAAATATCGGCACAAAAATATCGACATCAAAAATATCGGAGTCATATCTTCATAAAGGTAAGTACAAAAATATCGAAAAAATAATATCCTAGTACAAAAATATCGAAATTAAAAATATCGTTTTTTTAAATGTATTAATAATTTTAAAATACATATAATTTTACAAATATTAAATAAAAATATTAAAACAACATTAAAACTAATATATATACATTTAAAATAAATAAAACACTTAATAATTTAATGTAATTTTCTTTTTTTTAATTTAATTTAATTGATTTAAGGTAAAAAAAAAATATTTTTACCCTGTACGCCTGTACCCCAAAAACCCCAAAACTGACCCTGAACCCTAAAAATATCCCTGTACCCCAAAAACCCAAAACTGACCCTGAACCCTAAAAATATCCCTGTACCCCAAAAACCCCAAACTGACCCTGAACCCTAAAAATACCCCTTACCCAAAAACTGAAAACTGACCCTGAACCCTAAAAATACCCCTTTACCCAAAAACTGAAAACTGACCCTGAACCCTAAAAATAAACCTTTACCCAAGAACTGAAAACTGACCCTGAACCCTAAAAAATACCCCTTTACCCAAAAACTGAAAACTGACCCTGAACCCTAAAAATACCCCTTTACCCAAAAACTGAAAACTGACCCTGAACCCTAAAAATACCCCTTTACCCAAAAACTGAAAACTGACCCTAAACCCTAAAAATACCCCTTTACCCAAAAACTGAAAACTGACCCTAAACCCTAAAAATACCCCTTTACCCAAGAACTGAAAACTGACCCTGAACACTAAAAATACCCCTTTACCCAAAAACTGAAAACTGACCCTGAACCCTAAAAATACTCCTTTACCCAAAATTAATTAATATTATTTAATTACCAATTAATTATTAATTAACAATAACAATAAAGTAAATATATTAACACATTAGCTGTAATTAATTTAATTTAATAATTAATATTATTTTTCCCAATTAATTAATTAAGAATAACAAAAATATATATAAAAAAAATTACTCTAGTTAATGTAATTAACTAATTAATATTAATTAATTACCAACTAATTAATAATTAAAAATATGTACAAAATTATATTAATTAACTAACCAATTAATATAAATTAATTACCAATTAATTATTAATTAAAATATTTACAAACATATATAAATTAATTATTATTAAATTACTTCCCACCCTATTCCCCTATAAACCCATAACCCGCTACAGAACATATTTATCAATTAATCAATTAATTAAAATTAATTAAACATTAATTCTCAATTAATTAATTAATAATTCCTACTAATTAATAATTAATTTAACATAATTAAATTACTTCCCACCCTATTCCCCTATAAACCCACAGCCCGCTACAGTAGTAATAGACAATATTGAATTAAATTACATTAAAAATAAATAATAAAACATACTAAATACAATATAATATACACTATATTTATTTAAAAATTGATATTAGTAACATCGAAGTTATTTATTTCGATATTATTGACATCGATATTTAAAACTTCGATATTACTGATATCATACTAATATCGATATTAAGACTGTCAATATTACTTACTTTCGATATTTTGTCCCATCGATATTTAAACTTCGATATAATTGTATATCGAAATTTAAAACTCGATATTTTGTCTGTGTACCGTTGGCATGATATAGTCCCGACGGGCTGCAACACCATGGACAATTGAAAAGGATTTCTACAATGTATATTATTAGTACGCCTTTGTTAGTTGGGATACTGATGTGGTTTTGAATGTGAGCATGTATGTTTGGTTATGGTGAGGATGCGTCGGAATGAGAGGTGTGGTATGATGAGATGAGTTTTTCATTTTTCTTTTGATGGGGTTATGAAGAGTTATTAACCATTTATAAGAAGTGTATTTATATGTACTGTATTTTATAAATGTATTGTTTCATTGTTTGTGATGTCTTAAAAATATATATTTAAAAAGAAGTTCTTTTCCCCAAAAATGTATTTGCAAGCTATTTAAAAGGATATTTTTGTGTAATTTTTGTATAAATGTATAATAAAATACAAAAACACATCAATTCAGGAAAAGAAATGAGTATTTCTGAATAAAAGGTTGAAATGATCTCTTGCATTGTGCCTTGACTTATACAGGATGAGATGCCCATTAGAGCGGTGTCAAGCCAAATTTAAAATATTATAGGTCAAGTAGGAGATATTGATTGCATTCTTGTGGTTTTTTTCCCCCCTTCTCCCAGACCTCATAAATAGCATTAGGGGGTACCTTTCTTTAATAGGAAAGGAACCATCCAATACACTGCTACCATTACTCTTCCAAGGCAAGCAAGTGCAGTCTCTGTTATTCTGATTGAGGTGGTCGGCCATTATGGAGTGCCACCACAAACACGGTCTAGTAGCTACCAATGGTGCAGCAGGTGCAGAGCACCGGGACCCAGAGCCTTGAGGGCCGGGGCCCATTTACCCCTGATCCTTTCTAGCCGCAGTGAAGGGGGCCCTTTTCCTTACTTGCACCAGGGCCCGTGGGATCCGTGCTACGGTACTGACTGCAATTCTTGGGTCTCAAAAATACCCGACTGTGGGAACTTGACAAAGAAACTCCCCTGCGCTGTCCCCGTTCCTGCCAGTCAAGGGTGCGGATTGTTGCTCGCAAAGCTTTGTCTGGAGTCTGTAATTGTTAAATTTAGCCTGACCTCTTCCGGGATCTGTTGGTTCCCATACTTGACGTGCGGACCGGGGATTATGTTGCCATAATTACGCAGAGGAGGGCAGGCCCTTGGGGCGGGGTTGGGGGGCGCAGCTGCTGTAGGCCCTGAGCTCATGTTTGCGTTCTTCTACACAATGTTTGGTGTCAAAGGCAGGAAACGCAGAGGCACAATGAGCGCGGCACGCGCTGTTCCAACTCCTGACGTGCGCTGCGTGCTCCCGTGTTCAGCACGGCGGAGGAAACTACGCAGCACGTAGGACCCACAGAAATAGAAAGGGAGGGCGAGCCAAGTGTCTCATCCATGTTTACTTCCAAAATAGTAGTTAACATTCATGTTTCCCCCACCCCTTCAAAGCATGGGCTTGCAAGCAGACAATGTTCTTTTATTCTCTTTTCATGCTAGGATGTACATCAATGGATTATGCTTACTCACTGTTTGGTTTGGGAACCTATGCAACCCCACCCTTGTCTGGTCTGACTTCCCTGTGTGTTTACCCCCTGTGAGCTCGGCCAATCATGCAGCCCTCTGAGGGAGCTCCTGTTTTACAACCAAGAGGCATCAGGAGGACTGACCCGTGGTGCCCAGGGGCCCCCAAAGTGCACACCTCCGTGCGAGGGTGGCAACTGCCCCCACTAGGAGAGACTGAAAGGTGTGGTGGCCACCTCTATAGTCAGGGGTGTAGGTCTTTTAATTGCCTCTCTCAAGACAGGTCTTTTGCCTTAATGTTGTCAGGGACATATATGAATGTTGCATGTGTGTATGGTTTTATGTGTGTCCTTGGACTGGTGAGTGCTGTAGTCCATTGGACTCCATATGCACGCTCTGCATCATATGGTACTCTCCTTAATGCGCGGTGGCTAATGTTCGCCGCAGGTACTGGAGTCTGGAAGTAGACCTCTCCTGCATCCCTCCCCGACACCAGTGGAGAAGGGTGTCGAGCCAGATCCCTTTCATACAGCGGCAGCTCCTTGTGCAGAAGGAAGCCCACCCTTCCTTTATACGTAGAAGCCTACCAGGTTTGCTAAAGACATCTTGGGGACATTCTGAAGGCTTCCCAGGGAAACTATTTCAGCCATTGCTTACCACTGACATTTTAGTTTGTAACTCACATTTGCTTGCTTTCTATTTGTTCGCATTGTCAAGCTTGAGTTTGTCCTTCGCAAAGAGCTTCCCTTATTTACTTTATCATTCCGAGTGCTACCTTTCTTCAAATTGTGTTCTTATCTTGTCACATTTGCAATGCATTCAAAGACGGAGGTCAAGTGTCAGGCTCTGTCTTTCAAGGGACCTTGATGTTTTCTTTTTTTCACTGATTTTCAAATGGAATGATTTATGTGACAAACTTGCTGTGAAAGCCTTTTTTCTAGCACAAAACAATGTTTAAATGTCTGTAATGCACTGTGCAGACATTTGAGAATATATCAGAATTAGGAAAGCACAAATAAAGGAAATATTTTGTAATTCTGAACTGTGGTGGAAACAAATATTTTAAAACAATCAAAACAAATCAATACACTAATTGATGACATTTCCACACATTATCGTTTGTGTGCTTTATGCCTTAACCCCTTCCATGCTGATGACAGAACGGTTCCGTCATCAGCGTCGGTTGAGCTGTGCTGATGACGGAACCGTTCCGTCATGACTCGGCCCGCGTAAGGCGGAGTCAGCATGGGCGGGGAATTCGCGCCGCACGGAAGCGGTTAATCAGTAAAACTGTATGTTATTTCAATTGAAAATGTGTTGTCTGTAAGGGCAATGTGCTACCACTCATGAATATTCCGTTTTACGCCACGCCACTCTATACCACACCACCATGCCACTGCACTCTAGTCTGCACCACTGTACTCTACACCACTCCACTCTACGTCACTGCACTCGGCATCACTACACTCGATGCCACTACACTGTACGCCACTCTACTCTAAACTACTGCACTCTACATCAATGCACTTTACACCACTCAACTTAAAATCAATGCACTCTATGCAGTCTCCTAAGCAACACTGCACTCTAAGACTCTATACTTTACTCTGAAATAGCTCAACTCTATTCACTGCACTGCACCACTCTACTCTACATCATTGCAGTCTAAGACATAGCACTCTATGCTACTCTATTCTACTGCGCACCATTGTACTCTATGCCACGCTACTCTATGCCAGTGCACTCTACGCCACTATACCCTACACCAATGCACTCTATGACCCTGTACTCTCCAATACTTCACTCTCTGCCACTTAACTCTATATCACTCTGCACTGCACTCTGGGCCACTGCACTCTACTCTGCATCATTCTACACAAAAGCACTCTATGCCAATGCACTCTACGCCACTACACTCTATTCCACTCTACTCTGCATCACTCTATGCCACTGCAGTCTAGGCCAATGCTCTCTGCAGCACTCCACTCTACACCTGCCACTCTGCTGTATGCCACGCTACTCTATGCCACTACACTCTACACTCTACAATTCTACTGTGCACTACTCAATGCCACTGCACTCTTTTCTTTACCACTGCAGTGTTAGCATGAGTAAAAAGAACAAAACAATGAAATAATACCATCACGAAATGTGCTGCGTTATGTTGCATGATTTGCCTTTTCTAGTCACATAATTTATTTACCAATGCCACATAATCTGGTCCCACTGCCACATGATTCCAGTGGCCCTGCTCATAAATGGGAGATGTGTGGTGCTGACACAGTGAGTGATTAAGTGGTGGTTGCAGACAGATACATGTGTAATCAGATGTGAAACAACAGCGGTTCTATATAGATTAATGTAAACTAAGTGTTACTAATTTGATACAGGTGGTAGATCATAGTGGAGGACCCATTTAAACTCAATGATGAAATACTAAACATCAACAGGGTGTGTGTCCTCGATAGGAAATTTAATCTAAGCCTTTTTACACAGGATCAATGAAAAAGATGAAAGTGCTCAGTAGTGATAATGGGGATACCAAAATAAATTTAAAAAACTTGCAAAGCAGTGTGCACATACACAATAAACAAAGCACTGGCGTGCAATGGGATGTATTGATTTGGGACCGTACAATTAATCCGGTTATGAAAGAATTCCCTAGGCTCGGTGTCCTTTGGTCTCCTGTGTTTTCTGTGTAAGCCGAATCGTGTAACTCTTTGATCTGCAGACTGTATTAAATCAGCGATACTTGATTTAAGTAATTTCAGATTAAACCACTGTTGACCTTGTATGTTACCTGGGTTGCCCATGTCTACCTTAAATCTTGTAGATGTTTGTATAGGCCTTTCAGTGGTACTTGCCTTGCTTTACCCCTCTGGATGGGTTTCTTGGGTTTTCTTGGTTATTGTGCTGCAGAGTTCTACCAGCATGGCATTTTTCTTTGACATTGAGTATGAGTGATTTTCTTTACAATGATCATAGGTGAGAGGGTTTCGCGCTTGTGTGTGCATGGTTGAATTGTGGGAAAGGAGGCATCCGCATGTTTGTTCAAAGGTGAGATGGGATTTGCTATGTCATGTGTCCTTTGATGCTGTGCCCTTTCTGTCAGGGGGCACGCGAGTCCAGGTCCGGCTTGTACTCAGTGTCTCATTGCGATCTGATTCCGTAAGGAAGGAGGAAGAGCTCAGATGTACTCCTACAAGCAGAGTGGAAACATTTTTCTGCTAAGCTGTTCCTGGTAGCGATGCTCTGCTGGGCTAAGGGCCAGATGTACAAAAATAGGAATAGTAATTACCTAGTTGCCATGTTTTTTCATTTTTATTTTTATTTAATTTATTTATTTATTGCAAAGTGCAATTAGGAAATAGGTATTCCTAATGTATGAAACTCTTTTGAGTTTTGTTAGTGTTCATGAAGTTGGTCTATTTGCAACCCACTATGAATCGCTATTGAGGTAGTTCATAATTTGTGACCCACTGGGATTCGCTGCCGTCACAGGGATGGTGGCCTGCTGTGGTCAGTGGCCACCATGTCTGTGATTGCTTTTTTTTTTTTAAATGCAGCTAGTTTTCCTCAAAGCAAAACAGGATGCGTTTAAAAAGAAGGAATGAAACTTTGAAGTTTAATTTTTAGGTCTCACTTGACATGCTGTAACTACTCTGTGTGCTTACAGCCCGCCATCTGTTTCAATTTGTTAATTTTCGTCCCCTTCTCAAATGCTTGCTTCCATCTGGTTTTAAGAGTAGGTCTCTTAAAACATATTTTTCCAACCATTCTCAAAGGGGAAAGGGTCTCTTTGGGACCCCTTTCAATTGGCAAATGGTTTACCCCCAACTTTGAGTTGGCTGTAAATTGCTAAAGTTTTACGACCGCATTTTGGTTGCAAAACATTGTACATAACACTGCGATTTGGAATTAGTCAGGGATGCCCTCAACATGCCTCTCGATAATTAGGTATTGTCCCACAATATTCTGACATACAGCCATGTTGCACTCCTCTACATTGGAGCAATTTGCATTGCTACCTCGAAATGGAAAAACGTAATTTCGCGAGCAATTTAAAATAAACTAAAGATTGAATTTTACTTATACTTCAATTACATCATTCCATTAAAACTATTGGTGATATAGATACAAGCAAACAGAAGTAGCAGTACGTAGTGACTCTAGATACAGATAACTATGGCATCTTTTTTTATTTCATCCAGCTTTCACAAAGTTTCTTCTTTGCAAACCATTTTCATATAGAAAATGGTCGCTATTTGTTTTGCACAAGTCCTGTTCCTACAAATATCCTGGAAAGATTTGGGCCAGCTAATAACAATGGAGTTTCTTCTTCATCTATTTTTTATCCTCCGACAGAGGGGCAGACGCTGAATGCAAATAAGACTTGAGAACACTGAGAAACAGATTGAGCAGGATAGGATAGGGTAGGCTATGGCAAAGTGCCTTTTGGGGTATCCTGCTAAGAAATTAACCGAACTCCTCTGACACAGACGGAAGAGGAAGATTAAAGGGCATTACAAGTTATTACCAGCCACACCTTCAGAAGTTTGCAAAATACAAGCAAAATGTGTTGGCTGTGTAGTGTCAGTGAGAGACTATTCCAGGCCTTGGGAGAGAGGTAAGAGAAAAATACAGCTTCTGTGTGTGATTTGAAAATGGTAGGGATTTACAGAAGCACAACGTGAAGGGTGGAATGCTGGATTTAATGCTTGAATTGGCTGAGCCACTGGTAATTACTCTGGGCACATTCCAGGTGATAATTCTTTTGCTCGCCATCATGTTTTTATTTTCGTCAGTGTGATGCCCAAAGTGTGACGGGCTTGCCCAGATGTGGGTTTCAGGCTCACTGTACCGTGTGAATCAAGTGAAATCTATTGACGAGACCCAAGTAGGCCAGAACTGGTCTGGGGTTGCTTGTGTTTCCATTCAGTGAGTGCATTGCCGGGTAGTTTGGGCTAAACTGTTCCTATCACTGCAGCACCAAGGTTTATTTGCATATGGCTGGTTCCTGTTTGAGGTGGCATACTGGGCAAGGGAGCGATGGACTGGAATGGAGCCTACAAAGCCTACCAGGGACAGAGATTAATCCAAGCAATCTACCCATCACTATTGTTTTTGGGGCATATTAACAAGGGCCTTATCTCTGCTTTTTTGGCTTTAAAAGCCAAACAAGCGGAGATAATCTTTTCGCCCTATTTGCAAGCCGGAGCTAACATGCATTAGCGCATGTTAGCAGCCGTTTTTCAGACGCCTCACTTTACATCTCTAATGAGATGCAAAGTGGGCGTCACTGGGCGTACTCCAGAGGGACCATCTTGTAAATTATCAAGTTTATATTAAAAATTTATGGAAATTTGGATATATTTATTTTAAATGTAGGACAAAAGACAAAAAAGCTTAGCACTGTTATCTTAATTGGGAATAAAAACATTAATTCTTTTAAATATGCTTCAATAAAACTTCTTTGCTGACATTTAAAGGTGGCCCTCAGGATTTTAGCAGATGTTAGTTTTTGGCGCAAACCGCTGTTTCGGCAAAAAGTCTTTTAAATCCTGACTTACCTATTCACAACATAGGGGGTAGATTATGCTGATACGACCGCAGGGTCGTATCAGCAAGGTTATCGCCATTTTCCATGGAACATCGCTGGAAAAACAGCGATGTTCCAAGGAAAACACCACTATCGCAGGAATAATTATCTCCATTGCGCTATGCGTTGTAGATACAGCGCTAGCATGGTGATAATTTCCTGTGATAGCCTACGAAAAAAATATATTGCTAAGCGCGGCCAGTGACAATTATTGCTGGCCGTTGATAATATGCCCCTTTCTCATTAGGATACGTCAAAAGCACGTTTTCCCAAATATTATAGTGACAAGAGAAATGAATAATTAAAAATATTTTTTTAGATAAATATAAGCAACCATACATTATATCAACCATATAAGGCAATTTGCTTTCCATATCCAATCACTACAAGTGCAAAAAAGCATGCATTCAATAAAGACCATGTTTCTCCATCAGCATGGGCCTTTAGTTCCCTTTTCCTTCCAGAGGCTCACTAAAAGCCTACCTTCAGGCACCCAGGGTGACTCCTCGTGTGGTACCCTCCTCGCCGGCCTCTTCCAGCCCATAGAAGCTATGCCATAGCCTCAATATCTTTTTGAAATGTCCCAAATATTTTTTCAAGCAAAAATATCAGTCACACTTATTGTATATAATTTTCAATCAAAAAGTTTCTAGGAAAATCTTTCTAGCAAAATAAACTTTGATAATTTCCTTCCAATAAGACCACCTAGATACATTTTTGTAAATGCATGGGAATGCGGCCAGCAAGATGGACCTATGGCTCCCATCTGTTGCCTTCTAATCAATATTCTATTTGGAAATATTTATTATAGATTTGTTGTCATAGGCAAACGAATACAGCAGTATGGCATTGTGTAAACTGATGATGTGCCCACCTGTCCCTTAAGCCACTTCAAATGCTCAGTGTAATAGATGCTGGGGAAAACTCTCAAGAGATGGTTAAGATTATGGCCCACATGCATCAATCTCGGCTTTTGCGATTTCTAAATTGCGATAAATAGCGATTCGCAATTTAGAAATCGCAAAAGCCTATGCATGATTATTTTTTCCATTTTTATGCAATTCGGTAGAAATCGCTATTTTTACCGAATCGCATAAAAAATGCGATTTTCAAATTGCGAATTCGCAATTCCCATTCATTCCTATGGGCCAAAAGGCCCATAGGAATGAATGAGAATTGCGAATTCACAATTTGAAAATCGCAATTCCTCAATCCATTTCAAGGGTGGAGAGGGGGGTCTAAATGACCCCCCCATGCACCCCTGAAATGTATTTTTCGCATCATGTTGCACACACACATGTCCTAAGGACATGTGTGTCCATAACATAAATGTTTTAAAAATGCATTTTCTGCATTATTGACAGTTTTTGCAAATTTACCGAGTAGTTCAACTACTCGATAAATTTGTCCCTCTAATTGCGAATGTGCAATTTAAAAAGTATTCATGCATTGCTTTTAAGAAATCGCAAATTTGCGATTTCTTAAAAGCAATCGCATTTTTAGAAATCGCAAAAATTTTGCAATTTCTAAAAATGCTTGATGCATTCCAAAAAGCATTTATGGAATCGCAAACGGACGATTTTAAGGAATCGCACCGTTTGCGACTCCAAAAATGCTTGATGCATGTGGGCCACTGTCCAGACAAGAGAGTTAACCCGAACATGAATGTAATGAGTGGGGCAGTAGGGAGGACTGGTAGAAAGCCAAAGGACTACATAGTTGTGAGATGTGCCCTAGAAGGATGACATGCACATAGTGATGATGAATGTGCTACCTCACTCCAAAGGCGCCTATGACAGTCTACACAGTCTCCGCACAGCTGTGTGCGCAACTACTCCCACACCACTAGATGCTGCGTAGTTCAGAGTCATTTGAGAAGGTGTGAAATTCTCAGGATTGTTGAATCTAGAAGAGTTGCAAAGCGTCCTTGCCATATAATGCCCTCATTGAATGTATTCCTTCTGTAAGGGGCCCATTTAAAATAAACCCATTCTTTAGTCTCATAGCCCGTTGCTAAGGGCTATACTGGTTGTTAAAGACCCTAGACCTGAGTTATTGCCCAGAGCAACAGGCGTGGGCCCACTATGAGGGAGAGGGCCTTTAACAACTATTAAAACATTGGAATGTAGGGTGCTCCATTGAAGACAATGGAGTGCTGCATGCTTTTAGGGGCCGGTAAATGCCTGCAAAGCAACATTCCAAAGTTGTTTTCTAAGGCCTCTCGGAACCCCAGGGAATTTAAACCCCTTGAACTTCGAGAAGCCTTTGTTTTATTTGTTGGAACATTCTGCCCTCTAGTGGCCGAAGTACTCTAATAGGCTTATAGACCTTCATAGCTGGGCTGTACTGGCTATTAAAGTTCCGCTCCCTTGTTAAAATCCCTCGCCTTCGGCTTGGGCCTTTAACGCTGGAGCGGGCCTTTAATAGCCGGTATAACCCGCTACGGCAGGCTATAATGCTATAGTAAAAACCACGGCAGAAGGGCTATAAGGCTGTTAGAACATTCCACTCACTAATGGTAGAATGCTCTAAATTATAAAGGGAAGAACAGAAAGACAAACATTGGAATGTTGGAGCAGAAGGCTTATAGAACCCAGAATTAGCCCTCAGCCACTTCATTGTCTTCAAAGAAGCTCCCAACATTTTGGTGTTTCACAGCAGCCGCTACTGAATGTAAGTCAATAAAGTTGGTTGAGATAATGTCTTGTTTTTCAGAAGTTTTTTTTAGTTCCCTTCTGAAAGTTCTTTAGCTAACCTTGATGGCTTGTACTGTATCATGTACTATCAACAGGTACTACACATAAGTATAAACTTCTCGAGTTTTGTTCCTAAAGAAAATACTTGCCTTTTGTTTTTCAGGGGAGGTCGGTGGACACGCACAGAGCAGTAAAGCAATCAACAGTTGCTAAGTTGGCAGGAAAATTCAGTGACCAATCGGCTACAGCTGTCCATAAAGAGGTAATGATATATTTCACCATTCAAAAGGGGTGGAAACCCTTATACAACAGATGATGACGGAAGGCAAGCAAGTAACAAACCATAACCTCAGCATTACTCCTCATCAGCTTTAGCAGTCTTGGCCAATATGCTATTTTCCAACCACACACTTCTTTCAGCAATTCCTCCCATTCTTACCTTTCATTCAGAATGACTTCTCTTGTAGCCCCCTTTTTAAATCTGTTTTTTTCAGAAAAGTTGTGGAAAACATCCTTGACTTGTGAATGTATATGCCTTTGCGATTGCTCTGGATATTCTTTGCTCTGGCTCGGGTTACCTGCATTGCACAACACTACTTGTAACTTCCGTTACTCACAAGCTTTAGATTCACTCCGATGTAACCTCCCGAGGGTAAAGTACAGGGAAATTCTTTAAAGTTTATTCAACTCAGAAAAAAATTAGTAAAAAACAATTTTATATTAAAAGTTGATGGAAATTAATATATATTTCTTTTAAATGTAGGACAAAAGACAAAAAAGCTTAGCACCATTATCTTATTTGGGAATAAAATCATTAATTATTTTAAATGTGCTTAAATAAAACTTATTTTCTGACATTTAAATAAAAAAATTATTTACCACATAAAGTAAAACAATAAAAACATATATTAAGCATTATTCATTATTAAAAGTAATGGATAGAATCTATTAATCGTTATTTAATTAGATCTTAACCAAAATGAATGCTACATTTATTTCTAATTATAAAAAATATTAAAATAGTTTATAATTAAATGGTATGTTTTTTTTAGATTTGATAAGGTATTAGATTTTTTTTAAAAATCTTTCTTTATTGTTTTTTACAACAGATTCAAATTGATACACATGCAAGTGCCAAAGTATACTTGTATTGTGGTGCGTACCGTTTAAGTCCTAGTGGTTTTCAATCAACAGTAAGACAACCCACTTATCTACATAGTGAACATATATATTGTAAACAGTTGTGCATGAGATATTTGAAATACCAACTGATGAAATTTGCTTTATTCATATTTTTTAACTATTTTGAAGAATTTAATTTAAAATAATTACTTATGATTTGATTTTAAGAGTAGGACCCTACATTCTCTATTTCATATGTGTGAGAAGTTGGCCTGATATGTGATGTTTCCAATTCTGGAACCACCTTGTATCAGTCCAAACAATCCCTTATGGTGTCTGGTTGTAAGTCAACCTTGTAGACAAGCTATCTTAATGGTAGCATAGGCTAAGCAGCCTTAAAGGCTTAACTCAAGAGGTCGTGTTAAGCGAGCTGTTTTACCAATCACAATGAAATGAAATGAATGAAATGAAATGAAATTGATAACGCGCGACTAAGCCCGTAGGCATCAAGGCGCCTAACCAAAGAAAATCAAAAAAGGCAAAACCAGAGATAAGGTTAGGCTTCGGCAAATAGCCACGTCTTAAGAGCCTTTCTAAAGGCTTGCTTTGAGGGAAGGGTTTTAATCTCAGACGGCAGAGAGTTCCACAGCCTTGGAACCAAAGTTGAAAAGGCTCTGCCACCCCACCTAGCTCTACGGACACGGGGGATTGATAGCAAGAATTTGTTAGCAGAGCGCAAGGATCTGGAAGGGGTATGTAGAATTAACAGATCCCTCAGGCCTCCAGATTTGTTAGTGGCCAGGGCCCCATAGATCAGACAAAGGGACTAAAAAGAAATCATGGCCTCAATTGGAAGCCAATGCAATGCTTTCCTGGCAGCCGTGGCAGAGGCCCGCCTAGGGAGATCTAGCACAAACTTTGCGGCGGTATTCTGCACCATTTGAAGTCGCATTATCAGACTCTTGTTAATGTGAAGGTATAAGGCATTACAATAATCGAGTCTTGAGCCTATTAATGCTATTATAATTTGCTTTCTGGCTTGAGGGGACAGGTAATGTTTTATCTTCCTCAGGATGTTTATTATGACCCAGCAGGTGGAAATGGTCCTACTTACTTGCTGACCCAACCCCAAAAAAGGGTCAATCATGACTCCTAGGTTCCTGGCCAGGGCAGTGGGTGTTGGGCACACGCCCAAAGATGAAGGCCACCATTCCGCCGACCAAATGTCCTCCTTACCTCCGAACACCAGAATTTCTGTCTTCTCGCCATTGAGCTTCAATGAATTGCAAATCATCCATTGAGCCACTGCCTCCATGCAGTGTCTAAAATTGGAGGCAGCCGAGATGGCAGGTTGAGCGAGAGACCTCAATATCTGCGTGTCGTCGACGTAGGAGACTACCTCCATCCCGTAAGATCTAATGAGCCTGGCAAGTGGGGTCACATAAATGTTAAAAAGGATCGGTCTTAATGCCGACCCCTGAGGGACCCCACACTGCACAGGAAGGGATGGAGATAGGAACTCCCCCAGCTTAACTCTCTGTTCCCTCTGCCCGAGGAAGGAGGTCAGCAAACTAAGTGCGGACCCCTCAACCCCTATCTCCCTCAGACGAGATGTTAACACTGAGGGAGACAGGGTATCAAACGCAGCCGTAAGATCTAGCAGGATGAGGAGAGTAGTCTGGCCCTTATCCACTCTAGTGCAAATGTTATCAAGCACAGTGGTAAGGGCCGACTCCGTACTATGCTCTCTCCGGAATCCATGCTGCGAGTGATCTAAAAGGCCAGAGGTTTCCAGGAAGGCAGCAAGATGCTGGTTGAGATGTGTTTCCAACATCTTTGCTGGGGGTGGGAGCAGCGAAATGGGGCGGAAGTGTTTGAGAACACCCGGGTCCAATGTAGGCTTTTTTAGCAGTGGTTTCACCACCGCTCTTTTCCATTGTAGCGGGAAGGTCCCATCTCTCATTGCCCTGTTCATGATCTCTAATAACAGAGGCAGGAGAGTCTCCTTGCATTGTTTAAGACGTTTCAAGGGGCAAGGGTCTAAGGGAGACCCCGACCTAGTCTTGAGCAGGAGAACTTCAAGTTCCTGTAGGGAGAAGGGTGGAAAGCTGGAAAAACACCCTGACAGTACCTCCTCGGAAGATGTTAATGGGGGGACAGGAAAGCACGGAGAGGAGGATAGTGCCGACCTCTGAGATTCTAAAGCCGAATAAATGTCCACAATTTTAGATTGAAAGAATTGTGCAACATCATTACAGAGCTGCTGTGAGCTAACAACAGGGTCCGGCACCTTCAATGATGTGAGCGTGTCTACGATCTTAAACAGCTCTTTCGGCGAGGAGAGTGAGGAAGTTAGAGAGGTGAAATACTCTTGTTTAGTCCTTATCACCTCCATCTTGTACTTCTTTAGGAGGGTTTTGTGACTATCCCTCTCTCGTAAATCCCAGCTAGTCCTCCAAAGGCGTTCCTGTCTTCGAACTCCCTGCCTAAGGAGTCTTAATGATTCCGAGAACCACGGTGCCGATGGGCTTTTCCTCGCAGAGTAACGCAGTGAGGCAGGGGCCAAGTCATCAATAGCTGTTTTGATGGCAGTATCCAACCTCTCTACTGCATTACCTACGTCCTCCTCTGAGGTGATCATCCGACTGGGCAATCTAGGGGCGAGCACGTCATTGGTAATGCTTTTGAGGTTACGCCTCAATTCCATTTTACTTGGCTCATTCACCTTGCTCTTGACAGTAGGGATCGTTAATTCTAAAGGGATCGCAAAATGGTCCGACCAAGAGAGAGGGATTAGAGTCCCAATGGTCAGCCTGGGGTCGTTAGAAAAGACCCCATCCAGCATATGACCTGCTTAATGGGTGGGATCATTGACTAGCTGTTTCATCCCACATCCGGAGAAAATATCCAATAGGGATAGAGTTTCCTTTGACTCCAGATTTTCCAAATGGAAATTCATGTCCCCCAGAACAGTAAGATGCTCACAGCCAAAGTGTGGCTCTAAAATAGTGAGCATGTGATGACCAAAATCTGTTCTGGTCCCCGGTGGTCTGTAAATGAGGAAGCCCGTAAACGGAACTACATATGATCCGTTGATAGAAAACTGAAGGGCCTGAAAGGAGTTTTGAGGTGTGGAGAGTGGGATAGTATGGCAGGAAAAGCAGTCTCTGTTATATCAAATGAAAGGACACCACACAAGTATATATTATAAAAATATATGTGTTTATTTCTAAAATAATCCCCAGTACTCTTTATGAGCAAAGGGGCACAAGCGTTAAATCAAAAGCACAGTATAACATACAAAGTTGCACAATTATGGATGAGGGCGCGTGGCCACTCAAACCATATATTAAAAAAGTGGTATAAGAGATACCAATTGAACAGTGGTTAGGCCTAGGGCCTAGGGAATCACTGGGAGCAGTCGGGACTAGCAATGCTGAAGTCAGGAAAAGCCAGCGGGATTCGGGTGCAGCACTTAAAGTGCGGCTTGCACCAATGCAAAGTCAATGGTGCGTAAAAGTTACACAAATAGAGTTTAAGGACACTTCCGCTGAACCTAGAGGAACCAAACTTTAGACACAGACCCTAGAGGTGTGTACCAGTGTGGGAACACCAGCGTTGCAATGTTACCTCACCCACAGGAAGCGGGTGCATAGGGTCGAAGTGGCGTCGGGTTTTGACACGCAGGTTCTTGGTGCTTGGAGCTGAAGATGCTGCAGGCGATGTGAAGGAGAAGTGTCCGGTGGGATCCAAGGGTGGATCAGAGTAGAAAAGTACCTGAAAGCAGAGGGGACAGAGTCTGGGTCACTCAGCAGTGACCAGGGTGGAACCAGGACGGAACCAGGCAATATCGGGCGCAATCAGGTGGTTGTTGAGGAGCTTCTCTCCGATGTCACGTGGGCTCTGGGGCATCTGTGACGTCCAGGAGCGGGTCACGATTTGTCCCACGCAGGCTCTCACCGTCGGCACAGTCGTCTTCAAGATTGGAGCAAACAACACTTGGCAAAAGCAATCCACGCAGAACCGGAAGATTGCTTCTCACTCGGACCAGGAGGGTCAGAGCGGGTGCTCCTTTTCAGAGGAGCTGGTGCAGGTCTGGAGCAACCAGAATCGTAAGTCCGTTTTAGGTTTTCGTCAGCACAGGGGCCACAAGCCAGCTGGCAAGTGACCGGGCCAACGCATCGAGCCAAAGCAAGCAGAAGGGCCCCACGCAGCACTCGTCGAGTGTAGAGGGGTGAGCTTCGGTGCAAGAGTGGCTCAGGGTTGGGGCTTCTCAAACCCCGGTGTACAGCTTCGAGGGTCACTCGTGGGCTGCACGGTCAGCGTCTCATGGTCTTTTCAAGATGGCGTGCCCCACGTTTCCGGTCGCCTCCACGGGTCTCAGCTCTGCAGGGACTGTGGATCGGGCTGTAAGAAGGCAGGCAAGCTTGATCTTGTCGATCTCTGTTGCTCGAGTTCCGGCGGGAACTGCAACAAAGCAGACGTCAAGGTGCTGAATTTTGCCTGTTTGCACAGGGTGGTCACTCCTTGACCACAAGGGAGATTCTTCAGTCTTCTACGTTGAGTAGGATGTCGAAGGGTCCAGAGTTTTGTTTCAAATGTTTCATCAGGATAATCTGAGTGCGTTGGCACTGCTCCCATTCTTATACCAATCTAGGGGGCTGGATTACCTGCTCGGTCCCCTCCTATGGGTGGGACCCAGGAAGGGGGTGGATTCACCCCTTTCCTTTGATCCCGGCCACGCTGGGACTGGGGCTGGTGTGCCCCAGAACCGGTTTGGACGGATTATGCAAGGGGCAGCCTTGTGCTCCCCAGGCTGTGTCTGGTTTCTTTCAAACCTCCCTGCTACAATCCACTATCTCCTGTCTGGGGTGGTGTAACACCGCCCTGCGACAGGAAACCCTTTGTCCAGGCCTCCTCAGCTGAGTTTCGGTCGGCAGCAGGAGGTCAGACTTGTGTCTGTGGCAGAAGCATCCATTTTGTGGATCTGAGGCTCTTTTAAAAATCAACCCCGTTTCAGTAAAGTAACATGTCTTCTCCCTCTAGAGGGGTGGAATGCTATCCCTGTCAACAGAACTGTCGAGGGGATAGTATTCCAAATCGTATGACACCTTACACAACATGTTTTGATAAAGCCAAACCAAAGTTGCTATATAACCGCGAGGATTATAAGGCACTTAAGAGTATATGGTATGGCATTATCCCGGATCAGCTTAGGGAGTTGTTCCCGACAGCTGCAAACAGGCTCAGCTCATGCCAGAGCTCCATCTCACATTAAACCACGCACTCTGCCTTCAGGATTGATAAGGCCTTCCATAGGAGTGGCTCACAGGTTTATATGTGTCCAGATATAGGTTTAGATATAGGTATACTATATCTCAGCAAGGGGTGATTACACCCACTTGCCCCAGCTGAGTGATCAGCCAGTTGTGTCAATTTAAGAACCAGCCAGAGGTGGCAAAAGCTATGCTTCAGCCCCTGGTAGGCCGTGGTGGCACCTATGCCCTGAGCACCTATAGTGCATGGTACAAGGGCTGACAAGGAGTCCATTTCCAATTGTGGTATGTACCTACAGCACATGTATTATGAATTTAGAGAGAGAACAGCAGGCTGGGGGGGTCTGATTAGCAGGCCCACAGCCTCAGTAAGTCGAAAACCAGTGAAGCAAAAAGCAAAAATTGGGGTGACCATAGGATAGCAGACCCTACTCTCCTACACAACCCCCCACCCCAAACGCAGGGACATTAAACTTAACCTTGACCAGATAAGTCTTCATGTTCTAAGTGGAAGTACCTGGAGAGACCATCTGCATTACCATGGTCAGTCCCTGGGCGGTGCTCCACTGTAAAGTCCATCCCCTGTAGGGAAAAGGACCACGCGAGCAGTTTGGGATTTTCACCCCTCATCTGATTTAGCCACAAGAGGAGCTTATGGTCTGTCTGAATTAGGAAGTGACTTCCAAACAAGTATGGCCTCAACTTCTTCAGGGCCCAAACCACAGCAAAGGCCTCCCTCTCAATAGCTGACCAACGTTTCTCCCTGGGGTCAGCCTTCTGCTAATAAAAGCAATGAGCTGGTCTTGACCATCTTGATTAAGTTGTGAAAGCACAGCTCCCACCCCCAACTCAGAAGCATCTGTCTGTACAATGAACTGTTTGGAGTAGTCAGGACTCTTCAGGATAGGTGCAGAGCACATGGCCTTCTTCAGGTCATCAAATGCCTTTTGACAGTTAACTGTCCACTGAACCTTTTTGGGCATCTTTTTTGGATGTCAAGTCATTCAATGGTGTCACAATGGACCCATAGTTTTTCACAAATTTTCTGTACTACCCAGTCAGGCCCAAGAAGACTCTGACTTGTGTCTGGGTAGTTGGAGGAGCCCAGTCCTGTATGGCCTGGATCTTGCTCTCCAATGGTTGAACCTGACCCCCACCTACTAGGTGGCCCAGGTACACAACCTTGTTCTGCCCTATCTGGCACTTGGTAGCCTTGATAGTCAGGCCTGCCTTTTGCAGGGCCTCCAGAACCTTCTTCAGGTGGATCAGGTGATCCTCCCAGGTGGAGATAAAGACAGCAATATCATCTAGATATGCTGCGCAAAAGTCATCCAACCCAGCAAGGACTTGATTCACCAACCTTTGGAAGGTGGCAGGTGCATTCTTCAAACCAAAGGGCATTACCACAAACTGATAATGTCCACTAGGGGTAGAGAATGCTGTCTTGGCTTTTGACCCTTCAGCTAGTCTGATCTGCCAGTAGCCAGCTGTCAAATCAAATGTGCTCAGAAACTTGGCAGAAGCCAATTTATCAATGAGCTCATCTGCTCTTGGAATGGGATGAGCATCTGTCCTAGTGACAGCATTGAGACCTCTGTAGTCCACACAAAACCTCATTTCTCTCTTTCCATCTTTGGTATGAGGTTTTGGCACAAGGACCACTGGGCTAGCCCATGGGCTCTCTGATGGCTCAATCACTCCAAGCTCCAACATCTTTTGCACCTCAGCCTTTATACAATCTCTGACATGGTCAGGTTGCCTGTAGATCTTATTCTTCACAGGCAG
Source organism: Lissotriton vulgaris (assembly GCF_964263255.1). Lineage (NCBI taxonomy): Eukaryota > Metazoa > Chordata > Amphibia > Caudata > Salamandridae > Lissotriton > Lissotriton vulgaris. The sequence continues at coordinate 1,488,082,812 of NC_141696.1, forward strand.
ACTGTCACAGTGTCCACCTCATGGGTGCAGCAGTTAGTTTGACTGGGTGTGAGTGAAAACGTGCCTGTGGGCCTGCAACACCTGTCTGCAGTCCACCTGTTGCTGCTCAGTGAGGCTGCCTGCCAAGGCTACTCCATCAACTGAACCATCATCAGGGTTCTGGGAAAGCAGGTCTGGGAGAGGGTCACTCTCTTCCTCCTGATCCCCATCTGTGGCCATGAGGAGACTCATGTCCTCCCTGTCAACAAATGCTTTCAAACGATTCACATGGAGCACCCTGTGGGGGCTCCTAGGGGTTCCAAAGTCAACCACATAGGTGACTTCTCCCTTTTTCTCAATGATAGGGTAGGGTCTAGTCCATTTGTCCTGGAGTGCTGCTGGGCCCACTGGGTCCAACACCCACACCTTCTGCCCTGGCTGGAACTCAACCAGAACAGCCTTTTGGTCATGCCAAGCTTTCTGTAATTCTTGACTGGCCTCCAGGTTTTTGGATGCTCTCTCCATATACTCAGCCATCCTGGAGCGGAGACCAAGTACATAGTCCACAACATCTAGCCTAGGCTTTTTGAGAGGTAACTCCCATCCTTCCTTTACCAAACATAGTGGACCCCTCACAGGGTGGCCAAACAAAAGTTCAAAAGGGCTGTAGCCAACCCCCTTCTGTGGGACCTCTCTGTAAGCAAAGAGCAAGCAGGGTAAAAGGGTGTCCCATTTCCGCCTAAGCTTCTCTGGTAGTCCTTTTATCATTCCCTTGAGGGTCTTGTTGAATCTTTCCACAAGCCCATTGCACTGAGGATGATAGGGTGTGGTAAACTTGTAGTTTACTCCACACTCCTTCCACATTGCTTTTAAGTATCCAGACATGAAGTTGGTACCTCTGTCTGAAAGAACCTCCTTTGGAAAGCCCACTCTTGAGAAAACTGCAATGAGGGCTTTTGCCACAACAGGTGCTGTTGTGGTCCTCAGGGGAATTGCCTCTGGGTACCTGGCGGCATGATCCACTACCACCAGTATAAATATGTGCCCAGATGCTGTTTGAGGATCCATGGGACCCACAATGTCTATTCCAACTCTTTCAAAGGGTACCCCCACCACAGGTAGTGGTATCAGGGGGGCCTTTGTTGTGCCACCTGACTTCCCACTGGCTTGGCAAGTGACACAGGAGCGACAAAACTCCTTGACATTTTCTGACATATGAGGCCAGTGAAAGTGAGGAACAAGCCTGTCCCAAGTCTTGTTCTGGCCTAAGTGCCCTGCAAGGGTAATATCATGGGCCAAGGTGAGAAGGAAACCCCTAAACTTCAAAGGTATAACCAACCTCCTGGTGGTACCAGGCTTGGGGTCTCTAGCCTCTGAGTAAAGGAGTCCATCATCCCAATAAACTTTATGGGCACCTTGAGCATTCCCTGCAGCCTCACCAGGTGCTTGCTCTCTGAGGGGTTCAAGTGAAGGGCAATCTAATTGGGCCTGCCCCAGGTCTGCCCTTGAGGGTCCCCCTGTCCCCAGAAACTCAACCTGGTCAGGCTCAAGTTCCTCTGAGACAGTCTCCTCTTGGACTACAGAATCAGCTTCCTGTGAAGTCTGATCCTCAACCTGGGGCAAGTGGGAAGGCACAGCCTTAACCATCTTGCTTCTTCTCTTGGGTTGTGGTTGGTCTAATGTTTCAAGATCAACCCTGGTTCAGGAAGGCACTTCTTAGCCTGAGACCTTGTCACTGCAAGGACATGAGCTGAAATCCCTAGCATTTCTGCATGAGTCCTGTTCTCCACTTCTGACCAAACTGAACTTTCAAGATCATTGCCTAACAGACAGTCTACTGGGAGGTCTGCACTTACCACAACTTTCTTTAGGCCATTTACCCCTCCCCAGGAGAAGTTCACAACAGCCACACTATGTGAAGTAGTGGAGTTGCTTGCATTGGTCACTAGGTAACTTTCACCTAGTACAATCTGACCAGGGTCCACAAAGTCAGGTATCACCATAGTGACACTGGCACAAGTGTCCCTGTAGGCCTGAGCCAGTTTCTCATTGATTAAAGGAGTCTGCCTATATTTGCCCAGGTTACTGGGGCTCACTGTAGTGGTCAAAGATAAGTCCACATCATATAGGAGAACTGCCTGAGTGGGGACTCTGACTAGGCCAGATTCCACTTCAGTACCCAAGGTTAACCCTACTATCCCCTTAGGTTGTGCACTACCACTGCTAACTGTACTAGGGGGTGCAGGTGCTTTAGGAGCTGCAGTGGTAGGAACTGGATTTTTCTTGGTGCATTCACTGCCCCAGTGTGAAACTGATTTGCAGGTATTACACCAAAGTTTCTTTGGGCCATCATTCTTCTTTTTCTTTTTGTCATTTTGGGAACCACCCTCCTTATTACTAGTTTGGGGGCCTGAAGACTTCTGGTCCTTTTCTTTATCTTTCTGATTCCCACCCTTCTGGTCTGTTTTCTTCTGGTCACCATGGTTCTGGGGTTTCTGCTTAATCCTTGTTCTGACCCATTTTTCCGCCTTCTTTCCCAATTCTTGGGGAGAGGTCAGATCAGAGTCAATAAGGTATTGATGCAACAGCTGGTTCTGACAGTTATTAAGGATCTGCTCTCTCATTATAAGATTGTACAATCCTGTATAGTCTGAGACTTTACTTCCCTGCAGCCAACCCTCCAAAGCCTTAGTGGCACAATCAACAAAATCAGTCCAGTCCTGAGTCTGTGCTTTTTGGGTGTCTATGAACAACAACCTGTATTGCTCAGTGGTTAGGCCAAACCCTTCAATAAGAGCACTCTTCAGGACAGAGTAGTTTTTGGCATCCTCAGGTCTAACTGTGAGGAGCCTATCCTTCCCTTTCTCAGAAAAAGAGTACCATAAAATTGCAGCCCACCGATCCTGAGGAACCTGCTGTACCATGCAGGCTCTCTCCAGAGCAGTCATCCATTTGCGGATGTCATCCCCTTCCTTGTAGGGGGGCACAATTTTTGTCAGGTTTCTATTGTCATAGCCCCTGTCTTTCTCTCTAGGAATTATGCTGCCACCAGTGGCATCTAAGCCACACAACTTTTGTTCTCTTGCTAAAGCAAGTTTAGCTTGAGCCAAGGCTATCTCTTCCCTCTCTATTTGGAGTTGGACAGCCCTCATCCTGGCCCTATGCTCTTTCCTCTGGGGGGAAGTCATTCCCCTTTGAGATTCTCTTGAGACATTAGAAACATGAGAGTCCCCTGATGGAGATCTCACCCTTCTGTTGCCTGAAGGAATTATGTTGTATGGTCTGGGGAGGTGCTGGCCCTCTCCATTCCCATGTAGGTCTAAGTTGGCCTGGTTAAGCCTGGCAACTACAACCTGGTTCACCCTCTGATCCTGATCCTCAGGCTCATCTACTTCTGAGCCCTCTTCCTCCTCTTCCTCCTCTTCTTCTTCCTCTTCTGGAGTTATCTCATTCTCAGGGGTGTTCACTCCATCTCCTAAATCTAAGGGAGCTGCACTCACCTTATCTCTGTCATTCTTCTTCAGGATGGCTATCAGGGAAGGAATGGTGGGGTTTCTACCCCTTTTTAGCCCCCTTGCAGTGCACAAGGCACCCAAGTCTTTGTGGCTAAGTTTGTCATAGCTGGAAGTTGCCTTGGTAAGGTCAACTATCACAGGGGCAGAGCCTGAAGCTCTTCCTGTGTCAGACATGACTGCTAGTGAGGTGCAAGTGGTGCACTTACCTACACTAAGTGTTTCCTACTGTACCTTGCTAGTGAGTTGTAGTCAGGGTGTGCTAATCCCTTTGATCTACAACTACTAAGTTCAGTAGAACTTAATATGCTAAGCTTTTGATTTATATGTACCTAAGGTACTTGATGTGATCTTTCAATTTGATAAAAAGATTGCAATGGTAAAACAACAGCAAGCTCAAATCCGCACCGCTGCACACCAATGTGAGAAGTTGGCCTGATATGTGATGTTTCCAATTCTGGAACCACCTTGTATCAGTCCAAACAATCCCTTATGGTGTCTGGTTGTAAGTCAACCGTGTAGACAAGCTATCCTAATGGTAGCATAGACTAAGCAGCCTTAAAGGCTTAACTCAAGAGGTCGTGTTAAGCGAGCTGTTTTACCAATCACAATCCTGTAATATCAAATGAAAGGACACCACACAAGTATATATTATAAAAATATATGTGTTTATTTCTAAAATAATCCCCAGTACTCTTTATGAGCAAAGGGGCACAAGCGTTAAATCAAAAGCACAGTATAACATACAAAGTTGCACAATTATGGATGAGGGCGGGTGGCCACTCAAACCATATATTAAAAAAGTGGTATAAGAGATACCAATCGAACAGTGGTTAGGCCAAGGGCCTAGGGAATCGCTGGGAGCAGTCGGGACAAGCAATGCTGAAGTCGGTAAAAGCCCGCGGGATTCAGGTGCAGCACTTAAAGTGCGGCTTGCACCAATGCAAAGTCAATGGTGCGTAAAAGTTACACAAATAGAGTTTAAGGACATTTCCGCTGAACCTAGAGGAACCAAACTTTAGACACAGACCCTAGAGGTGTGTACCAGTGTGGGAACACCGGCGTTGCAATGTTACCTCACCCACAGGAAGCGGGTGCATAGGGTCGAAGTGGCGTCGGGTTTCGTCACGCAGGTTCTTGGTGCTTGGAGCTGAAGATGCTGCAGGCGATGTGAAGCAGAAGTGTCCGGTGGGATCCAAGGGTGGATCAGAGTAGAAAAGTACCTGAAAGCAGAGGGGACAGAGTCTGGGTCACTCAGCAGTGACCAGGGTGGAACCAGGTCGGAACCAGGCAATGTCGGGCGCAATCAGGTGGTTGTTGAGGAGCTTCTCTCCGCTGTCACGTGGGCTCTGGGGCATCTGCGACGTCCAGGAGCGGGTCTAGATCTGTCCCACGCAGACTCTCACCGTTGGCGCAGTCGGCTTCAAGATTGGAGCAAACAACACTTGGCCAGAGCAATCCACGCAGAACCGGAAGATTGCTTCTCACTCGGACCAGGAGGGTTAGAGCGGGTGCTCCTTTTTAGAGGAGCTGGTGCAGGTCTGGAGCAACCAGAATCGCGAGTCGGTTTTAGGTTTTCGTCGGCACAGGGGCCACAAGCCAGCTGGCAAGTGACCGGGCAAGGTGTCGAGCCAAAGCAAGCAGAAGGGCCCCACGCAGCACTCGTCGAGTGTAGAGGGGTGAGCTTCGGTGCAAGAGTGGCTCAGGGTTGGGGCTTCTCAAACCCCGGTGTACAGCTTTGAGGGTCACTCGTGGGCTGCACGGTCAGCGTCTCGTGGTCTTTTCAAGATGGCATGCCCCATGCTTCCGGTCGCCTCCACGGGTCTCAGCTCTGCAGGGACTGTGGATCGGGCTGTAAGAAGGCAGGCAAGCTTGATCTTGTTGATCTCTGTCGCTCGAGTTCTGGCGGGAACTGCAACAAAGCAGACGTCGAGGTGCTGGATGGTCCTGTTTGCACGGAGTGGTCACTCCTTGACCACAAGGGAGATTCTTCAGTCTTCTACGTTGAGTAGGATGTCGAAGGGTCCAGAGTTTCATTTCAAATGTTTCATCAGGATAATCTGAGTGCGTTGGCACTGCTCCCATTCTTATACCAATCTAGGGGGCTGGATTACCTACTAGGTCCCCTCCTATGGATAGGACCCAGGAAGGGGGTGGATACACCCCTTTCCTTTGATCCCAGCCACGCTGGGACTGGGGCTGGTGTGCCCCAGAACCGGTTTGGCCGGAGAATGCAAGGGGCAGCCTTGTGCTCCCCAGGCAGTGTCTGGTTTCTTTCAAACCTCCCTGCTACAATCCACTATCTCCTGTCTGGGGTGGTGTAACACCGCCCTGCGACAGGAAACCCTTTGTCCAGGCCTCCTCTGCTGAGTTTCGGTCGGCAGCAGGAGGTCAGACTTGTGTCTATGGCAGAAGCATCCATTTGGTGGATCTGAGGCTCTTTTAAAAATCAACCGCGTTTCAGTAAAGTAACATGTATTCTCCCTCTAGAGGGGTGGAATGCTATCCCCGTCGACAGAACTGTCGAGGGGATAGTATTCCAAATCGTATGACACCGTACACGACATGTTTTGATAAAGCCAAACCAAAGTTGCTATATAACCGCGAGGATTATAAGGCACTTAAGAGTATATGGTATGGCATTATCCCGGATCAGCTTAGGGAGTTGTTCCCGGCAGCTGAACACAGGCTCAGCTCATGCCAGAGCTCCATCTCACATTAAACCACGCACTCTGCCTCCAGGATTGATAAGGCCTTCCATAGGAGTGGCTCACAGGTTTATGTGTCCAGATATAGGTTTAGATATAGGTATACTATATCTAAGCAAGGGGTGATTACACCTACTTGCCCCAGCTGAGTGATCAGCCAGTTGTGTCAATTTAAGAACCAGCCAGGGGTGGCAAAAGCTATGCTTCAGCCCCTGGTAGGCCGTGGTGGCACCTATGCCCTGAGCACCTATAGTGCATGGTACAGGGGCTGACAAGGAGTCCATTTCCAATTGTGGTATGTACCTATAGCACATGTATTATGAATTTAGAGAGAGAACAGCAGGCTGGGGGTCTGATTAGCAGGCTCACAGCCTCAGTAAGTCGAAAACCAGTGAAGCAAAAAGCAAAAATTGGGGTGACCATTGGATAGCAGACCCTACTCTCCTACAATATGAGAGAGTTTTGCTGCACCAGTGGTTGGCCATTTGTGGTGCTGGACTTTACTATGATTTTGGATCTCTTATGGCTGTAGTAACTTTAGAACTTTTATTTCTGACTAGCAATGGGCTTAGTCTCTCCTTAAACCCACCCCCACCCGAATCCATTCCCCTTTGGTCGTAAGTATTTCCAATTTTTCATACATTCCCTTGTGTCCCTTCCCCATTTTTACTAAAATGTGATCTTATGTGTGGGGAGATTCCACAGTCAGAGTATAGTTTTCCACCCAGAAAAATGTAGGAGAGGCGGAAGTAAGTTTGTGATTAGCCTTTTGTAGTATGTAAGTAGAACTACTTTAGTACTACTAATGTACTATAAAATGAAGTTTGTGAATAGGCCACATGGTCTCCAGGAACCCCATAGATCTGTCTTGCCATGATCTGTTGCCTGCACTAACCTAGTCTTCTCGCTCAACTTGCATGGAAGCACGATACTCTAGAATGCTTGACGGCGCGTGCATTCAAAAGCAGGAAGTGCTGGCGGTACTTTCTAACATTACTTTTGTGGCGACAGTTAAAATTTCCTCCTATATCGACAAGTCGGCCACGTGTTTTGAGACACATGGAAAGAATATGACCCAGATCAACCACCTGGTTTGTTGGCCAGTGCCAAGCTATCATGGCCAACAAACGGCTGCATCTGTGGCATGAGTTCACCATATAAACCTTGTTGCTCCCAGACTATATCTGGGAGTATATGTTCATACTTAGCCTGCGCAAGGAGAGAAAAAAATAATAATGTTTAGAGTGATGGAATTATTCGTGGCTACTGGTGATACACTGGACTGTATCTCAGCCCTTTTGTGTTTTTCACTGTGGTACTACGGACCGGGTCCAACTGTAGGCAAATCAATTTTATTGCTGCAGCAAAAAGCCTACGTAGGCTGAAATGATTTTGGGATTGCTTGTGTTCTCATCTGTAGAGGATCTTACCAGGCAGGTTGGGCTAGACTATTCATTTAGTAGCAGGACCAGGCCAGACTTGCATACAGCTGGTCTCCGTTTAGAGTAGCATAGTGGGCAAGAAAATTATGGACTGGAATTTAGTGCTATGCAATTTCCAATTGCTGACATTAATTCAGGTATTCCACCCGTCACTTTTTTGTTTTCATCACAGCAAAAGCCTGGCCAAAGAAGCTGCAGGACAGAAATTACTGTTGTTCTGGTACCTCATTGATGTTGCGGCCAGGACCATCAACTCTGGTCCGTCCACGCCTGGGCAATCGTAGCCCAAGTCTTTGGACCATATGCTAATGACCCTACAAAAGTCAGTAATCTCCTTTCCTTCGATGAACTTGTTGGGCCCTCCATGGAGTGTACGACTGACATGTGGCTCCATCAAGACCACCTTCTCTCTTTGGGCTGACAGAGGCGTTCCAGGCTTTGAAGGTTAGAAGGTCTATTCACTTCAAAGCAATGACCATGACAGCAGCAGTTCAACGTGCTGACTCTGGGTGACATCCTGGCAGTGGCCAAAAACAATGCAGTGAATCTGCAGACAATTTACTTCCACATACCCAGAGTGCAGGAATAGAAGAAGCATTTCGGGGGTAAGCTGGGAAACCCAAACGAGCAGTACAGGGCGCTGTCATTTGGCATTAGTGCTGCCCCAGAGGTCTTTACAAAGACCATGGCCCGGGTAGGAGTCTTTCAGCAGCAGCAGAATTACTATTGGTTTCCCTGTGTGGAAGAATGTCTCCTTCAGGCAGTAAGAGGGAAGGAGACCTAGTCTGGTCTAGTCCTGCCCCCTGAACCTCATTAAGCTGATGCGTTCAATGCTACTCCACATGGCGGAATGCTGGGACCAGCCGCTGGGCGACCAGACCGAGCGTGTTCAGATCCTGCCATCCCTTTCCCCAACGCTGGGATGATGGCTTCTGCTCCTAACCTCAGCATTACTGGTAGACTCGATAGCAACTCAGAATACAGAATGGAGGAGGAAAGAGCAGCAGCGTAGACCTAGGGAAACAGGTACCGTAGAATTTCATGAACATGTCTAAATTCGCCCTGCGTATAGCCCCAAGAATGTAGTATCGGCAGAATGTGTAAGGGCACAGTGCTTACTTTGAGCCGGTGCTCGACACTGGTGCTTACTTGTCAACACCGCTGTTTGTGACAGTCCACCACACGGTGGCGCTAGCTGTCTAATTTAGAGATTAGCACAACAACAGTTGTTTATGAACTGGATATACATTACAAATGACCCATACTCGCTGTCCAATCAATTCTTATAGCGTTGGGGGCCTGGAATAGTCTGAATTGCCACATGTGTAGGAGTGTGGTGGCTAGTAGTTGTGCTGGTACTGTCATACTACGCCACTGGAGTCAAGCTATCCTGGCTGATAGCCAGAAACCACTGCTAGGATGCTTGATTCCGGTCTAGGGAAGATATGGCTTGGCAAAATTCGGTCTGGACTGTTCCCATGAGGCACAGGGTCAAGACTGATTTGCATATGGCTGTAGGAGAGTAGGGTCTGCAATCCTATGATCACCCAGATTTTTTGCTTTTGTTTCACTGGTTTACGACTTTCTCTGGCTGTGGGCCTGCCAAACAGACCCACAGCCTGGCTGTTCTCTTTCTAAATTACGATATGTACCCTAGGTGCATTTACCAATTGGTACTTGGCCACCTTATCAGACCCTGTAACTCAGGGCATAGGTGTACCCAGGGCCGCCAGGGGCTGCAGCATGTATTATGCCACCCTGGCTGGCCTCCTAAATTTGACACAACTGGCTGCACGACAGCTGGGGCGAAGTCGTGTAATCACCCTTCGCTTTAGGTATAGTAGTTCTATACCTAACCATACAATGGACACCCGAGTTCCTATCAGTCACTCCTATGGCAGGCCTTGACAATCCTGAAGGCAGAGTGCGTGGGCTCGTGTGAACTAGGTTCTGGCCCGAGCCGAGCCCGGTTGCAGCTTGCGGAATCAAGACCCAATGGCTGTTCCATGATAACGCGTACCACATCGGTAACTTCGGTGTCGCGTTATCAAGGCATGTCGAGTAAGGTGTCATACGAATCAGGATGCTGCCCTCTCACCAATTCTGGCGACGAGGTTAGCACTCCACCCTTCTAGAGGGACACGACATGTACGTAACTGTGAACCCCGGTTAAAGTTAACTAAAGCCTCAGCTCCACAAAATGGATGCTGCCACCACAGACAGGATTGCTTTTCTAGGTCTCCTGAGGCGGAAGCCGGGAGGGTGTTTGTAATACTATTTTTAAATCCTTTTAAACTGTTTGAGAGTCACATTTACCTTGTGTTTACCACTTATCTCCTCGTGGCACTTTAGTACTGGGCTCTCAACTCCTCGTCGAGAGGTGCACAGCGGAGTTTAGCGCTGCCGCCATTCCTGGCGTCGATTGAGGCCACGCCCCTTTGTGAGGCCACGCCCCCTTACCGAAGCAAAACAACTACCTGGAGCATATATAAGGTCGCTGACTCAAGCGCCGGTTGATTGCTTTTCTAGGTCTCCTGAGGCGGAAGCCGGGAGGGTGTTTGTAATACTATTTTTAAATCCTTTTAAACTGTTTGAGAGTCACATTTACCTTGTGTTTACCACTTATCTCCTCGTGGCACTTTAGTACTGGGCTCTCAACTCCTCGTCGAGAGGTGCACAGCGGAGTTTAGCGCTGCCGCCATTCCTGGCGTCGATTGAGGCCACGCCCCTTTGTGAGGCCACGCCCCCTTACCGAAGCAAAACAACTACCTGGAGCATATATAAGGTCGCTGACTCAAGCGCCGGTTGATTGCTTTTCTAGGTCTCCTGAGGCGGAAGCCGGGAGGGTGTTTGTAATACTATTTTTAAATCCTTTTAAACTGTTTGAGAGTCACATTTACCTTGTGTTTACCACTTATCTCCTCGTGGCACTTTAGTACTGGGCTCTCAACTCCTCGTCGAGAGGTGCACAGCGGAGTTTAGCGCTGCCGCCATTCCTGGCGTCGATTGAGGCCACGCCCCTTTGTGAGGCCACGCCCCCTTACCGAAGCAAAACAACTACCTGGAGCATATATAAGGTCGCTGACTCAAGCGCCGGTTGATTGCTTTTCTAGGTCTCCTGAGGCGGAAGCCGGGAGGGTGTTTGTAATACTATTTTTAAATCCTTTTAAACTGTTTGAGAGTCACATTTACCTTGTGTTTACCACTTATCTCCTCGTGGCACTTTAGTACTGGGCTCTCAACTCCTCGTCGAGAGGTGCACAGCGGAGTTTAGCGCTGCCGCCATTCCTGGCGTCGATTGAGGCCACGCCCCTTTGTGAGGCCACGCCCCCTTCACAACATCTCCCGCCATTATAAAATATGTGTATATTCCGGAAGCGCAGCGGACGGGCGCAGCGGGGGCGCCGTTTGCGCGCCGAAGGCGCGCTTAAGGCAAGCCCGTCTGCGCCCGTCCGCGACGGGACCGCGACCAGCGCCAGCCACGCTGTAGGTAAGAGTAGGGACGCTACGCGGATCGTCTGGTCCAGGTCTGCATTACTAGCTCTGAATACAGACAATCTTTGTCATGCGCTCAGGTATGACCTGGCCAACGTTACACCACCGCAATCTTGTCCGGTGTGCTACAAGACACTTCGCGACGTTCCGCCCCCTAAAACAGCAGTTTCAAATTCCAAAACAGGCTCCCCAATTATCCACCCGGATATCACTATTAAAGCCGCCCTACTAAATTGCAGATCCCTCCCTAGGCATGCTGATGATATCTGGCTGCTACTAGAGGACTCCGATTGGGACGCCCTATTCCTTACAGAAACATGGCTGTCTGTGGACAGTGTAGCTTCTATCTCACTGGCTGTCCCACCAGGCTACAAAATGAGCGTCTCAAACAGAGAAAATGATAAAAAGGGCGGTGGGGTAGCGATTATTTTTAAAGATAAATTTACACTGTCATCCTCAACGCCTACCTCCATCCCAGGCATTGAGGGGCTTCATTTCTGCTTTCAAATAAACCCCCATTTGTCCCTAGCCGGCCTGGTTATCTATCGGCCTCCGGATTGCCTTACTAACTATACCGCCGAACTGATGGACCTTATAGTCCAAAGCTCAATAGTTCACCCCCATTTTATTGCAGTTGGCGATTTTAATGTTCACATTGACAGTCCAGACTGCCCCCTAGCCACCCAACTTATTTCTACACTGGAAGCGGCGAACCTATTCCAAATTATCTCGGAACCAACGCATAAGGCAGGCCACACGTTGGACCTGATATTCTCCAATATCCCAGACTGTTCAGCTAAAACCGCACAACCATTGCTTTGGACGGATCACTTTTTAATCCCTTTTTCTTTCTCCCTCCCCTCCCACCACCAGACAAAAGGGAGACGATCCTATGTTCGCAGAAACTGGGTTAACATATCAGCAGAGACTTTGTCCTGCTCTCTCAGCTACTACTCCAACTCTGTCATTAGATGTGAACTCGGACGCTGTGGCTCTAAATCTTTGGATAGGTAATACGCTGGATACTATCGCGCCTGCAAAAATCGCTACATCACGCAGAGAATCCCCTTCGGCCCCATGGTTCTCGACTGAGCTGTTGGCTGAAAAAAGTCATTGCAAAAAACTAGAGCGTCTCTGGCGGATAAACTATTCCATATCAGCAAAAATTTGCTATAAAGAAGCCCTGCGTGTTTTCCACAAATCCATAAAAAAAGCAAAACAACTGTTCTTTGCGACCTCCATTCAGCAAGCTGAGCAATCGAGCAAAGAAGTTTTTAAAATTGTTCAATCCTTCTTTAAACCTCGGGCAATTGAAACTGAAGTGACTCCGTCGGAGAAACTCTGCGAGGACATCTCGGTCTTTTTTGATAAAAAGATCGAGAAAGTCTACGACACCTTCACCAGTCCCGAGCCCACAATCATGTCCGACACAAATGATAATGTGGCTTCCTTCCCCGCCTTAGCACAATTCCATCCTATTTCCCTCGCCGAGGCCAAAAGGGAACTACAAAAATGTAAATCAGGGGCTCCTGATGACCCATGCCCGCCCAAGCTCTGGAAAATGATGTCGGACTCAATTACCACCTCACTGTTACATATCTGGAATACATCCATTGCAACAGGTCTATTCCCCGATTGTTGGAAACATGCCACACTCCTGCCTTTAAAAAAGAAACCAAACGGTGCCCCGGATGATCTTAGCAATCTCCGGCCAATCTCCCTGTTGGCAGCCCCCGGCAAAATGCTCGAAAAACTGATACAACGCCAACTAAACAGGTTCATAGAAGAAAGAGACATACTGCATGAAACCCAGTCAGGTTTCAGGGCGGGCTTTAGCACCGAGACCGCTCTGATAGAAGTGGCTGAGTCGATCAGGTGGTCTTTAGATTCAGGAGCATCGGCTATGTTGGTGCTCCTGGATCTATCTGCCGCTTTTGATACTGTGGATCATGGGAGGCTACTGTTAAGGCTAAAAAACACAGGCCTGGAAGATAAGGCTCTGGGCTGGCTACAGTCTTATCTCACTGATCGTACCCAGAAAGTAGCCTTGGGCCCCCTTTCTTCAAAACCCAAACCTCTCTGGTGTGGTGTCCCTCAGGGCTCGGCCCTCAGTCCATTACTTTTTAATATTTATCTGGCTCCACTCTTTTCTCTTATTGCTAATTGGGGCGTCAAGGCGATTTCATACGCCGATGACACACAACTAATTTTCCCCTTCTCGGATGTTTCAGAGGCAGCCTTCAGCAATATGAAGGGATGCTTGCGAGATGTTGCCAACTGGATGAATGCAAATAAACTCAAATTGAATGCGAGTAAGACGGAGGTCATCTTCTTTGGCAAACATACTCGGCCCCCCCCAAGCCTGTGGTGGCCCTCCGAAATGGGTTTTCCTCCTCTACCCAGCACCAATGCGAAAAATCTGGGAGTAAGATGGGATGAGAGTCTTTCCTTCTCTCCACATATACAGCAGGTCTCTGCGTGCTGTCTCCATAAACTAAGAAACCTACGCAAATTTTTGTCCCTTCTGCCTGAAGACTGTCGCAAGACGGTGGTCCATGCTACAGTCACTTCCAGACTGGACTACGCAAACGGCCTCTACCTTGGCCTACCCAAATACCTGGTGCAACGATTGCAGATCGTGCAGAACGCGGCTGCGAGACTGCTAAAAAACATCCCTTTTAAACAGCATGTCTCTCCGCACTTGCGCGATCTGCATTGGCTCCCTGTAGCCTGCAGAATCAAGTTTAAAGCTCTAACTCTGGCGTTTAGAGCCCAAAAGGGGACCTGTCCCTCCTATTTAAAGCTTAGACTCCCCAGATATTATCAGGAGAGATGCTTGCGCTCTAATTCACGATACCAGCTTTCTATCCCCCGCGCCAGGAGAGCCAGACTCGGAGGCAGATCTTTCTCTGCCTGCACGGCGACACTCTGGAACGCCCTACCGGCCAACATCCAATTGGCTCCAACGGAAGCCAGTTTTAAGAGGCAGCTAAAGACTTGGCTCTTTTCTCAGAATAATTAAACACTCCCTCCCCTTTCTCCGCCCATTCTGCCTGGAAAAATGATCACTCAGCGCCGGGACACCTCCTTGCGAGGTAGCTGTTCGCGCTATATAAATATCGGTATTATTATTATTATTATTATTACAGACACGAGTCTGACCTCCTGCTGCTGGGAGTCCTTCCAGCGAGGAGCGCTTGGACAAAGGGTTTCCTGTCGAGGGCGGTGTTCGCACCGTCCCAGACAGGGTTTGTGTATTCTGGGTAGGTAGGGCTTCTGCGAGAAGGTGACTGCGGAGTGGCACCCCGGTGCTCACTACGCATCTGCCGGTCAGAACCAGTTCCAGGGGCGCCAGCCCTGGCCTGGGGAAAGTCCGGCAGGGGAGAGGGGTGTAACTACCCCCCTTCCTGGTCCCACCCTTAGGGCAGGACCTAGTCATGTACCCACCCCTTTCTTTAGAATAAAGGCCGGAGCGGGGACCCTTCCAAATGAGATCATCTTTGAATCAAGAATACTTTCTACGAAAGGACTTCGAGACTCTTCTCAAGATTTCTCCCTTGTGACTAAGGAGTAGTCACCCTGCATCAGCGGGCACCATCTAAGAACTCTGCGGTTTGCTGCAAGTCCTTCCTCAAGGATCCGACGGCCCAGCTCGACGAGAACCGGCTTCCCTGGCACCTCTGACCTCTACCCACGTCATCAGCTCAGCTGTGATCTGTGGGTGCGACGAGACCTCGAGGGACCGGCCATCATCAAAACCTGCACGCTCTTAACCAGCACGACCATCGAAGTAATTCTCTGGTGAGTGCTCTGGGGTCCGAGAGGCCCCGACCCTGAGCCGCTCCAGCACCGAAGTGCAGTCTCCCAGCATCTCCACGATCTGCGTGGGGCCCTTCTGCTCGCTGCTCAGCACGTTGTCTGGTCACTAGCCGCTGGCTTGTGCCCTTCCTTGACGACATCCGACAACCAACACTGCTGGTCTGGTTGCTCCAGACCGGCCCTTGCTTCCATCTTTGCGAGAAGCATCCCGGACCCTCCTGGTCCCGTCAAGACGCCATCTTAGGCCCACCACGTGGCCCGAGATCTGCCAAGGCTTGTTGCCCCAATCCTGGGCCCAGCGACGCCGACAGCATCATCCTTCGTGGGACAGCTTGCACCTCCATCCTGGTCGCCGACAACGCCTCCTGGTCCGTGAGACTGCAGAGCCTAGCGTCGCCCACTCACCTGGTCGAGGTGACGGCCAACCGGTGCCCTCCTGGTACCCTCTGACTACTGGCTAGTAGTACAAACTTGGTCCCCTCTGCTTTCAGGTGTCATCGATCTCTGATCCAGGCTTGGATCTCTACGAACTATTCATCACTGGTCGCCGGCCAGCAACTCCTTTTCTTCCGGCTCCTGGCTCGTCAGCGAAGACCCCGACGCCTGTAAGACTTGTGCAGCCGCAGCCTCATGGCTAGGTAACTCGGCATTTCGGTGCCTGCATAGCCTCTTTACTCTAGGGTCCTGAGTCCCTCGCTTCCGACTTGCCTTATCGGGTCCGCCCGAGACCACTAAACTTTCCGTGTCCTCGGACACTTGTTTTAATTGTGCACTTGAAGTATTTTCCTAAGAGATTTGGTTTGTGCTAAGTACCCTGTCCTCATAAAGAGTACAGGGCTGTTGTGATTCTTAATAAATATACTGTTTATTTTCATAACACTTGTGTGGTGTCCTTTCACTGGGTGTTCAAGGGGTATGTGATGGTATTACAGCTGGCTTAACGCGCCCTCTCGAGTCTTTAGCCTTAGACTGCTCGTATCCACGCTACTAGGATAGCTGGTCTAAAGGTTGACTTACAACCAATCACCATAAGGGTCGTTTGGAACGATACATAGCGGTCGCTAGAATAGCGAACGCTGCATATCGGGCCAACTTCTCACAATGGCCATGTCTGAACTGGGGTGGCTTGGTGAGCAAAATAACGATGGATTAAACCCAGATCTGTGACTGGGGGTGAATGTTTTGCCGTTGTGCAACATTCCGTCCATCATCTTGTGTGTTTTGCTGGTACTGTCATTGGCAGCAGTGGGTGGTGCAAGCAGCAGTACACTTCCGAGGGCACTAGCACTTATATATATATATATTTAAATTATTTTTTTTAAGTTTAAAGAGCTTTATTGAATAAAAAGTAAGGAGCAAGGTACAGAATTACAATACTAATCACGAGGAAGTATAAATGATAACAAGAGAAATACAGACAAGAATTGGAAATGCAATAGGTCTCGCAATAGAAAAGTTTGAGCTTTTGGTGTGGTAAATGTAAATATTTTTTTATTTTTGTTTATGTTTTGCAAATTATAAAAGTATTAATTTTGTTATTTGAAATGCCAATAGTTATAAATTTAGAAAATGTTACATCTATAGCATTAGCAAAGGTACATGTTTATTTTTCCCCTGTCTTCCATGTATTGATCTGACAAATCACAATCTTTTAAAAATGTTATAAATAATACGTTTGCAATGCAATAGGGCTCGCATTAGTAAAGTTAGAGGTATTAGTATTGTAAATGACAATTTTTTTATTTATGTTTTTGTTGTGAAAATAACAAAATTAATAACTGCCATTTACAATGCCAATAGTGTTAACTTTTGCAAACGTGACACCTATAGCATTTGTAATGCAATATGTGTTGTATTTACATGACTTAGATGTATTAATATTAAAAATAACAATGGGTTGTATTTTTTCCAATATTTAATACTTAAATAAAAGTTATTGTAATTTATAATGGCAATAGCTTAAACTTTTGCAAAGAACTTTTTGGAAGATTATGTTAAGTGTATTTTAATGTGATGAAACTACAAGAACAGAAGTGAAATATTAACTTTTTTTGTGACATTTGTCATAAAGTTTGAAACATTGAGAGAACATATTTGAATCAGTTGTTGTTTAATGGTTGCACAGATTGATGCTGTGGTGGCTCTGAATGATGTTGTGGCGGCGACGAGTGATGCTGTGGCGTTCAGTGATGCTGTGGTAGCGCATAGTGGGTGAGAGATGGAGTGTGGGCCGGGGGAGGGATGGAGTGTGGGGCCGGGGGGAGGGATGGAGTGTGGGGCCGGGGAGGGATGGAGTGTGGGGCGGGGGAGGGATGGAGTGTAGGGGAGGGATGGAGTTTGGGGCGGGGGAGGGATGGAGTGTGAGGCAGGGGAGGGATGGAGTGTGGGGCGGGGAGGGATGGATGGAGTCGGGGATGGATGGATGGAGTGGGGGGATGGATGGATGGAGTAGGGGGATGGGGGATGGAGTGGGGGGTTGGATGGATGGATGGATGGAGTGGGGGGATGAATGGATGGATGGAGTGGGGGATGGATGGATGGAGTGAGATGGATGGATGGAGTGGGGGGATGGATGGATGAATGGATGGAGTGGGGGGATGGATGGATGGATGGATGTAGTGGGGGAGTCGAAGGCAAGAAAAAAACTAGTGCAATCAGGGGAGCAGAAGGCACGAAAAACGAGTACAATCAGAGGAGAAGAAGGCACAAAAAATAGAAGAAAAGGAGAAGCATGGGGAGCGGGCAGGAAAGGGATGGGGGTGAGAGGATAAAGAGTTGGATAGAAGGACCAGGAGAAAAGGATGGAAGGTGGTGAGAAGAGGGTGGATGAAATAAGAGCGAGGATGTAGGTGGAAGAGAGAGACTCAAAAGAGATGGGAGTGGAAAGAGACTATAGAGGAAAAGGAGGCTGGAGAGGAGAGGAGCGAGAAAGAGATCAGGGGGGAGGGGGCAGGGAGGCCAGAGGAGCTGTGAAGCATCCAGACTGTCCTGAAGAAAATAAGGTGCAAGGTCGAGGTGAGACCAGAAAGAGATGCAGGGGTTGCGCTGAGTGAGGCAGGGGTTGCGCTGAGTGAGGCAGGGGTTGCGCTGAGTGAGGCAGGGGTTGCGCTGAGTGAGGCAGGGGTTGCGCTGAGTGAGGCAGGGGTTGCGCTGAGTGATGCAGGGGTGGCGCTGAGTGATGCAGGGGTGGCGCTGAGTGATGCAGGGGTTGAGCTGAGTGATGCAGGGGTTGCGCTGAGTGATGCAGGGGTTGCGCTGAGTGATGCAGGGGTTGCGCTGCGTGATGCAGGGGTTGGGCTGTGTGATGCAGTATTGGGGGCTGGGGCCAGATGATGATGAAAGGAATGCAGTTTGTGGTGCGTTATATCTGCTGAGCTGTCATCTGTCAGGTGTGAGGGTCAAACCATTGGAAGTTGAATCCTACTAGTAAAAGATGGATCTACGGCGGATCTAGAGGCTTTGAGCTTGGAAACAGGATCTGAGAAATGCAAGAGATGCTCCCAATAGTCTGAGGCAGGGACACAAACCAGCTCTTCAGAAAGCGGCGGGGTTTTGCGAGCGTGGGGATCAGCCAGATAAATTAGACTATTACAGAATTAAATCGGGGACAAGCTGTTTGTGTTGTCAGGAATGGCATTTCACCTCTGCAAAGGCATCCATGATAGTCCCATCCCGTCAACATATTCTGCAATGTTGTTGCATGCAGACACAGAGTGCTGGACTATGTAGAACGAGAGGGTTTTCAGAAATGTAGCCACTGCTGTTTTTTTTCCGGCCTGACCTTTGGCTCAAGGCATAAAGTTGTGAGTGCCCCCACACTTGTCGTGGCGATTGTGAAGTAAACATGCACTGTCTGGTGAACGTGCTCTCTGGTGAACGCACTTTCTCTGCTCCCTGACTTTGCGTGGGCTTTACATCAGGAGAAGCACTTGAGACCTCCAGCAGCTGCCGCTCTCTCACCATCACACAGTGGAGATAGAATATCAGCTTGGATGTTGGTGCCTCTCCGAACGTTTCTCTAATAAAAAAAACATTTAGTAAAGAAGAAAAAACACCAGAGAGCCAGAAAAAGGAGAGGAGGAGGGAGGTGGTCAACATCGACAACGGGAAAGGGGAGGCAGCAGGCAATTAACAACACGGACAGCATGAGGAAGGGAAGGAGGGACCAAAGGCAAAATGGACAACAGGCGAATAAAAAAAACTAGCACGGATGGGAAAATTTAAATTATTTGCAATCCACGCTGCATCTCCGCAGTCCGGCCCCATCCACAAAGGGGCTCATTGAGCCTGCCTCGCGCCTACATGAAGGGGGAATTACAGGGCAACAGCAGATGGAGGGGGCCGGGGAGGGGGCTTGGAGGAGAGATGGGGCTGAGAGGAAAGCAAAGAAAGGTGAGAAAAGGGAGAGCAGGAATAGAAAGCGGTGTGAGTGGGAAGGAGAGAGAACGAGGAAAGGAGGAACAGAAAAGACTTGAGGAATGGTTTGGGGTTAGATGACAGCTAGAATCTAAGGTAATTATGTACAAAATGCCGTTCTGAAAAGCAAGAATGCATCTAGGGCCAGGACTCTGAGTCTGCGCCGATAGGATTCTGTTTAAATGACACTCACACACAGTCTCACAGAGCCCGGCAGTGAATCTATGGCCAGTAGATGGCAGCAAATGTACGGGACTGGATTTTTTTCTCGCATGAATTCCTTCAATTTAGTGTGGGCCCGATTCACAGAATGAACTTAAGACTCAATCCTAAATTTACTACCATTTTGGTATTCACAGAATGCACTTACTACTTTTGGCATTCACAGAATGAACTTACTACTTTTGGTATTCACAGAAGTTAGGATTTTGTCTTAAGTTTGTCTTAAGACAAACTTAAGACAGACTTAAGACAGACTTAAGACAAAATCCTAACTTCTGTGAATACCAAAAGTAGTAAGTTCATTCTGTGAATACCAAAAGTAGTAAGTGCATTCTGTGAATGCCAAAAGTAGTAAGTGCATTCTGTGAATACCAAAATAGTAGTAAGTTTAGGATTGAGTCTTAAGTTCATTCTGTGAATCGGGCCCTTTGTGTTTTATTGATTGTGGGCCCATGTGCGCTCTGTGAAATAAATATTCACTTGGTCGAGTGCTTGTCCGTGCTGAGCATCTGAGCTGGTATCCTTATCCATAGCCTCGTGTTCATACATGCTCTCAGTACTGTGGTGAGGTGTCTTATCCGGAAGTTCAGTTTGTACCAGTCTTGTAGCGTTTATGCGGTGCCTTGGTTTTAGTTCATTGTTTATTTATCTGTAGTGTGTTGTCATTTCTTTATTCACCTGATGTTAATATATTGATGCACAATGCCCGTTTGTGTCGTGCTGTGGATATGCGTACTTGCTGGTAATGTATTTTATCACAGATAACAATCTTTATATGTGCTTCGCGGTTGTCACCTCACCTGTGCAAGTGAACTTTTGGGCTAGCTCTATTACCCTGGTCTGTTCGGAAATTCACGACTTGCTGAATAAGGCCAAATATGCCTATGATTACATTTCATGGTATTGCTCAGATTTTCTTTTAAGAATAGTGGGTAAATGATTAACAGAACAGAATGCTAGTCGTGACTGAAAGTGTATTAAAGCAGATGGGCTATCTCATTTTAAATACTCCTCGCTGCTAAAAAAAGACACCTCCAGTAGATTTTTCGTGGTGTTCCTTTCATTCATATTTATAGCGTTTGCCTACGAGCTGACAGCTATTTAGACATCATTTTAGTCGGATGTGGGTCGACGTTAGGTATAGTATGCATTTTATTCTAAACGGCACTTACGCGTTGGCGAGATGACAGTTCATACAAGCACTGCAGGTAAATGGCAGCCGCATTCCACTGTTTCCCATTCCCGCGTGTAGTGCATCACAGAGACCCAACAGCGATGTTAAAGTTCACGAGCCATCGTGTCCGTTGTGTGTTTCTGTGCTCCTAAGCGGAATAGTCATTCTCGTCACATCAATCCCCATCTCTGCCTTCAGCGAGAGCGATTGCACGGTGGACAAAACAAGGAGCAAGGCAGAGCATGGCTAAATGGAGAGACTACAAGGAGAACAAGTTTAAACAAACTGGGAGGGGGGAGGAGAAACGCGAGAGGCGGCCTGGCGGCCGTCAAAGTGAAAGTACGGCCGGCCGGCCGCGGAAAGATGCAAACAGTAATTGGCTGCCTTTGAAACGGAGCCTGGCTGTGGAGTGGAGGGAGGGGGTGACAGCTGGAGGTGCGAACCAGCTGTAATACGGGAGAGCTGAGGGGGAGGCGAGGGGCGTGCAAGGAGCTAGGCAGAGCATGGTGAAATGGAGAGACTACAAGGAGAACAAGTTTAAACAAACTGGGAGGGGGGAGGAGGAATGCGAGAGACGGCCTGGCGGCCGTCAAAGTGAAAGTACGGCCAGCCGGCCGTGAATTAATATTTAGGGGAGGAGAAATTCCTGAGGGCAGAGCGCACGCTGGGGGAAGCTGTGGGAGTTTCACGGGCACTGCATGAAATCGCCCGTTTAGTTAAGCTCTAGTTAAGCCCCTATATTCTGGCAAGCTCAATGCGCAAGCGCATTGACAGGCGAGACCTAAAAAAGATTGCACATTACAATTCATATTTCAAAGGTGTTTTGACAGCTTCCTTCCAGGTAGACACACAACAGTGGACAGTGATTATGTTAAGCCACACTCCAGCCGGGACAACTGTCAAGTCCCACTTACTATCTTGCTGGGTAAAATATGAAAAAAGAACCTAAAACTCAGAACAGATAGTAACCCACTTGCTTGCTTTATTTTTCTATTAAACATTTAATATAAGTTAGTACAAAACTATCCACACAGGCATTCATCCCAAAAATATCTTGGTTTCACACTTTCACTGGAAAAATCAGTCTGTAGAAACTTGGAATCCAAAAACTAAAAAGAAATACTGTACGGAGAGTAAAATATACACCATTGCTTAAATTAAAACAAAAAAATACTCATAAAAAGGCAGCTCTTCAACCAACGCAACTCCAAGTAGACATACACTTTTCAAAATGTCAAGCAATCTTTTGTTCAGCTTCACCCATGTGAGCCTGGATTCAAAAAACAAGTGTGGCCATAGCAGCTTAAGACAACTTTCTTTCATAGGGAGATAAAGGGTCAAGTTCATTGTAATGTTTAGTGACAAACTGGTGTACAGCAAGAGTAAAATACACAACACTTGCCTAGCCAGCTCATACAATACAACTCCACGCCTAGGCAGACATTGGTAATACGCATTTGCCTTATGTATGAGACATGGGATAATGTTCAAGGGCCCATTCAGCGGTATCCAATGGTACAATTAAGGCTTCCATCAGCAGTTAAAACTAAGTGATAGTTGGTTGCCCCATCGAGTGGAACTTGCAAATTCTAGATCAATAAAGAGGGTCGTCACTTAGTTCTCCTTATTCACAGACCCCTTTATGCTGTAAAGTGCACCTAACCACACAGGGGTGGTCAAATAGCAAAGAATAACTATGCAAACATTTTGTGCATCAGTGTTTATACTTGGACCTTCACGAGAGGCTGCGAAAGTAGTCTCTACAGGGAAGAGCAGATTATCCAGAACAATTACTACTAAACACAAAGAAAGGCAGCGCGCTCACTCCCCCTTCAGTCACTGTACAGTCATTGTACTTGCATTAAATAAAATAAATCTTCAGTCATACTTTAAGTTTGGGCTCAGACCGCTTTAACCACCTGCTGGCAAGCCTTACTGCTTCCAAAACCGAGAGCTTTGGGCCAGCCTCTCGCTCATGATTGGATTGCTTTGCGATCTCCCTTCCCTGCTCCCAATTCAAGTGCTTTCCTCCCTATCCATGTGTATGCTCCGCTGGAAGCATTTCCATCGGTGTTCTGGCTGGTTGGCAGGCAGCCTTCCACTGCGGAATTTGCTTTGCATTCAGCAAACTTTTCTTATTCTGCAAAATCAGAATAAGCCATGATTCACTTTGCCACCAACCTATGATACAGCACTGCCAATAGATAATCAAATGTCTAGGTGCCAGGCGGCCAAACAAAACCTTTTTAAAGTCAAAGTAAACCAAAATTTGCAAAGTCATCCAAATTCAAGAGGGAAGAATCACGAACCTACATAGAAGCACTGTGTGAGACCTTTTAATCACAGATAAGCAAAACTAGTAGAGTCTGCAAACTAGTTACCACCAGCAGCCCTGCTTGATGAGAGCAAGTAAATTATGGCAGACTAAAACAAACAAGGCTCTGAAAACCTGATCTGCGAGTCCGCCTGCATAACAAAAATGAAACAAAATAAATGAAATGAACATAACACCAGGATAGCACTGCGGTGCAGCGCAGGTGAGAAACATGGTTCAAACAGACAACGGAAGTAAAACCGCACTCCCTTGCAAAAACTGTGGGCAGGATAGAAGAATTACTAGACAGATGAAAATCCGCACACTACAGGAACACGAATCTGCTCTCAAATTGAGCACTAGTGAAGATTAACCCTTGACGTTTTCAAGCATTGGAAAGTTTATATGACCCGCAGATGACAGCGGCGCATGATGGCTTCTGGGAGACAAAACCAGAGACGGGAGATCAAAGAGATCGGTACAAAAGAAGGCAATCAGATCGCCTCAGTGCATGACAAATCAGAAATGTGCCCAAGGTCCAACAAACCAAACCATTCCCTCACGAGGGGCGTGGGCGATGAACTACACAGGCCTAGAGGCTTCAAAGAGCCCATCACTGGGAATGTTTGGGTGAACTGCCCTTTCCGTTTAGCCAGAGATACGATATTTAGCAGGGAGTGCAAACCCAACACATGCAGGCTGCAAGTGATTTGTAAGTGCTTGCCACAAGGACTGAAAGGTGGCTAAAAAGATCGGACCATTCCAATAGAAAAATAAAAGGCGGTGGTAGGTTTTAGCACACTCTTAAATATACCTTCAATTTCATTCTGCATTAGCAACTAAAAATTAACTTCCTGGAGGAAATGCAGCCTTCGGTGCATCCCTGCTCTTCCCAGCGCCTATTGTCCATAAATCAACAATCCCCTTTACAGCCTTCCTTGAAGTAAGCAGCCGGGGATTCCCAGCACAGTTAGAAGATTATGTATTCCACACTCTGACAAGGGGTTTCCAAAAAAGTGCTTATAAGGCCGTCTAGGGGTGCGCATGGTCCAGGATGTTTTTAAGTTGCAGAGAAATGCTAGAGAGGGCTCGAGTCACAAGTTCACATCAGAAAAAATAAGTTTGCCCTTTAAGGTAGGTAGGGAATGAATGCCCAGCCAACCTCGAAAGGACATAACAAGCTCTTGGCATTGCTGAGGGGAGGGGAGGGAAAGAAATGCTCGGCCTGGGCGGTGAAAGTGAAGTGAATAATTAGGGGAGGAAAATTCCTGCCTGAGGCCGAGCGCACGCTGGGGGAAGCTTCAGATGCCAGTGGGAGGGAGGCTGATTGCTTTGATGTGGACATACAGATGGTGCCTGTGGGGGAAAAGCGCGTGCTTGTTCACATGAACTGTTGAAAATCCTTGAAAATCCACCTCGTTGGTTTGACAATTATTTTGCCCACTAAAATTCGATCCTATCCATTCCTTGCGGAATGGTATAGGCTCGATCTAAAAAAACAAAGGAGAGAAACTGGATAATAAGTCCATTTTCCAAGCAAAAATTATATTGAGAACAAAATTAGGCAAATGTGTACCATAATGAATTAGCATTTTTTTTAGAATTTTGTAGTGGAATAAAGAAATAAGAAAAGAAAGAGAGAGAAAGAAGAGAAAGAAAAAGAGAAAGGAAAGATAGGAATAAAAAGAATCATCAATCGTATCAAATATTCTAATAAAACTTTCCATCAATAAACCATATGAAATCTCAGAGAACAATATATTAATAACAAAATGTAAACAATGTAGAAAGAATTAAATACAATATTAATGCCGGCTGAAATACAAAGGTAATTGGTATGCGGAGACCTAAAGGCTTCTGCGAAGTAGTTGCAGGGACGTAGTTGCTGAAGCTCTGTCTAGCCTATGATGATGGCATAGAAGATTCCACCAAGCGGAAAACGAAACTTTAGAGGCAGCCTTCCAGTTGGAGGTAATAACTTGAAGGGCAACAGCAAGTGTCAGATCAACGAAAGAGCAGAGTTTACGAGCACCCAGCCAATATATGGAATTACTACCCAAAAAGATGGAGTAAATATCAAAAGGGTAGTCAGTGGATCAAATAGAGGCAATTGATTTACAAACTTGTAACCGAAAAGTAGAGATATTGGGACAAAGGAAGAAAGAGTGTAGATAGGTACCAGGAGTGTTCCCACAGGACCAACAGTTGGAGGATAGGCCAGAACTAAATTTGGAAACATAGATAGGGGTTAAAAATTTGGATAATTTTTAGTATGTTTTTTTTATAAATACAGGAGGTGTTTTAAACTGCTGGCATTTAGCTACTTCTGCATTCACCGGGCATATCGCTACCAGTGTGTGTTGGTGTACTCATCTGTAAGAGCGAGTCACCGGAAGCTCCACCACCCTAGTTAGTGCATGCAGACAGTGGCCAAACAGCCATTTTAGTGCTGTTGGATATGTCGGCCTCTTTCGATATGGTCAACCATAAGATATTGATCAAGAGGCTGGAGGAATGTGGCATTGTGGGCAGGGCACTGGACTGCTGCGGTCCTATCTTTTAGACAGACAGCAGGCAGTGACCTCGAGGCCCTGCCTTTCTCAGAGAAGGTCAGTAAAACACAGGGTTCTGCAGGGCTCAGCGATCAGCCCAATTCTTTTTAATTTATACCTATGCCCACTTATCTCTCTTATAAAATCTTATGGCATTGAGGTTATAAATTGTGGGGCAACACCAAACTCTTCTTTTCCCTTGAGGGCAATGATGCAGTTCCTCTGGAGAAATTCCATAGCTGCATGCGAGAAACAGCAGCTTGGCTCAGGGATAACTCATTGCAATTTAATGGGGACAAGACAAAAATACTCTGCTGTACTGCAAGTAAAATCCCTTGCCCCCTGCCAGTAGACTTCTGGGCAGGCTCTGTTAATAACCCTCCAGTGCCTGTAAAAACAGTCCGCAACTTAGGAGTACTGCTAGACAGTAATCTGCAATTGGACTCACAAGTAGATAAAACTGTGAGCACCTGTTTTTCTCTGCTCCGAGTCCTTAGAAAAATTAATTCCCTATTCTACCTGTTTCAGTTAGGCTGCAAGTGGTAAGGAGTATTATTTTGAGCAGATTAGATTACTGCAATGCCCTTCTCCTAGGATCCCCAGCTTCCTTGCTAAAAAAATTGCTAAGGATACAGACTATTGCAGCTAAACTTGCATTGAACAGGCAACGTAGAGCTTCGTTCTCGCTTGCCTTGAAAGGTCTCCCTTGGCTGAACATGGCACAGCGAGTTCAGTTCAAGGCATTCTGTATCGACTGTAGACCAGTACATAAAATGGGGCCTAAGACTCTACAGAGTAAGTTTCTATGGTATTCTCCCAGCAAGAAACCTACGTTCCTCCTCAGCCAGCCTGATATGTGTCCCACATGTCAAGAAAGCTCGACTGGGGGGCAGATCATTTCTTTTTGCAGCCTCCCGACTCTAGAACAGTCTGCCAATAGAGCTTAGACAAATGGATACACTGTCCCGCTTTAGGAAGGAAGTGAAAAAACCCTTTTTCCCCAGAGATTAATTCCAGTCCTATGCTCTAGCTCAGTTGCATACAGTTTTTTGGTAATCTCAGCGCCAGGATACCCGTTGGGTGGCAGCCGCGCTATAGAAGTATTCCCGTACATTACATTACAAAATTATCTCTGGTAAAAATATTAAAGGGTTTGAGTGACACTAGCGTTGCCAGAGGTGTGATGTAAACTAAACTAGATGGAGTTCCAAGTGTGTATAGAGAGGGTACGTTGTAAATCTGATTCCCATAAAAGTTCAGTTATGGTTTTGGGACTGGAGGGAAGAGTGAAATGGAGATATTTGTATATATGGGAGTCCTGAACAGCAAGGGAAGTAGATTATGGGCCCGATTCACAGAATGAACTTAAGACTCAATCCTAAACGTACTACTATTTTGGTATTCACAGAATGCACTTACTACTTTTGGCATTCACAGAATGAATTTACTACTTTTGGTATTCACAGAAGTTAGGATTTTGTCTTAAATTTGTCTTAAGACAAACTTAAGACAGACTTAAGACAGACTTAAGACAAACTGAAGACAAAATCCTAACTTCTGTGAATACCAAAAGTAGTAAGTTCATTCTGTGAATGCCAAAAGTAGTAAGTGCATTCTGTGAATACCAAAATAGTAGTAAGTTTAGGATTGAGTCTTAAATTCATTCTGTGAATCGGGCCCAATGAGTCTAACAAGGGATCGGAGGAAGAGGGGGAGTGCTAGAGATAAGAGAAAACTGTTGAATTAAAATCAATCTTAGAGATTAAAATTTAGAGAAGGAAGTAGCAAGTGAAACTGAGATTGGAATTCTTGGAAAGACATAAATTGTGAATTCTGCATCAAGTGTTTTACCTGGATAATCCCGTTGCTAACCCAATCCTTCCAAAAGATGGTACGATTAGAGAGTTTAATGGACTTATTATGCCATATAGAGGAGGAGTATAGGAACATTTGTAGAGGTACTAGCACTTACATTTTAACAAACTAAGCACTGGTAAGGGATGGTCTAAGGGACCATCTGGCGTATACCTCAGCATACATCACTAACAAGGACTTACTAGGAGATTGCCCCTGACTTCGCTTTAGACCTGGTTAGTATGCCCAAGATGTTTGGCTCCCTGTATAGTATAGCAATGAGTGGTATGACATTATCCACCTGGCAGTCAAGGAAAGTGCAGCTGGCCAGGTGCATCACTGTCTCAAGGTCACACACAAACAGACCATAAATCTCAGGTCCCTGGTTCTGTCAAGATAAAAACTATACTCTCTGGTACGTTTTAACGAGTGCTGAAGAACACAAGCCTGGTGCTGGCTGCTTCCTGAGGACACCGGGCCACTTCTGGTTGGCAGATTCCAAATTCAAAACAGCAGCTGGAATTTCCTTAAATTTGGCCTGGAATGGTAGGTTTAGCAGTTAATTTATTGATGTATTTTCCGGGGTGTGTTATGGCAGTGCTAGGTGTCTCCTTGCAGGGACCTGTGAGGAACAGGAGTCCAGTCAGGTGCAGGAAGGGGGTCCTATCTCACACAATTCATATGTACCTTATGTGTATACATATATGTGCAGTGTGAACTGTGATGGCAGCTGCAGGGGACATGTTCTGTCCAGTGTTCTATTCCTGGGAAACAGCCGGTGATTTCACCCTGGGTGGACAGGTAAATATACAAGGGCCATTCTTAAACATTATGTGGAAAAGGCTTTGCAGAGCTCATTGTGCATTCCATTCCCTTCCCTTTAATATGTCAGTTTTTTATTAAAGTTCCAGAAATGAGAACTAAGTTGTGGAACAGAGCCTATTCAGTGACTGCAGCGAAGGAACGAATACTACTTCCACAAGCATTACCTTCAGAGCTCCACCTCATGATGTACCAAATGTTGCTTAAATCTTACTTTTTAACCCGTTGCGTGCTCCGTCGGCAGTTAGCCGACGCGAGCACTACCTCTGGGGTGCTGCGCACGACCAACGGCCGATGCAGCCCCGCCCACTGCGTGGAAGCCCGCATCCCCCGCGGTAAACGGGTTAACAAAGCTATACCACTTATTGTCGTAATGTTACTGTTTTTATCAGTTGGGACCTACATTCCTGATGCCTTATGCTCACCCGATGGAGTTTTTGTCTATATTTTACTTTTATCTCTTGGTTTTGTGTTGCTCTTACACTGTCAAGAAGCTTTGCAATAAATGCAACAAATGCACGTAGCATAAAATCAAATAACATCAAAACAACTGCAAGATATGTGAACTTTCTTATTAAGATAATTGAAGTCTTGGCCTGTCCTATCTGCTTCCTGGTCCCTCTTTTCCTTCTTTCCTGGTTCCCCTGGATGCTTTGAGTTTAATGGTATAAAACATAATACAAATTACCTATAACATAACAAAAGATGTATTCAGTGAAAGCTAAAGCAAAACTCCCATTTTCCACAATTGTTCCAATAACTTCACTGTGAAAAGGATTGTGATCCAGTGGTTGAGGCCAGACAAAAATATTTACCGGCTGATTTAGAGTCTCGGTTACAAAATTTCCCATCCCACTGGCAGTGGAAATTCCCCTACATTTTCAGCTCTGCACTCTTGTTGGAGTGTTTTCTCTTAAAGCAGGTGTTTCCCAGCAGATCAGGAAACCATGCTCACGTTTCCATGAAAGTCCGCTTCACTTTCCATGGTGGTCTGTGAAAGCCTGCCTCTCTTTCCATGGTGATCTGTGAAAGCCTGCCCCACTTTCCATTGTGGTATGTGAAAGACTGTCTCACTTTCCATGGTGGTCTGTGACAGCCTGCCCCACTTTCCATGATGGTCCGTGATAGCCTGCCTCTTTTTCCATGGTGGTCTGTGAAAGCTTGCCGCACTTTCAATGGTGGTCTGTGAAAGCCTATCTCACTTTTCCATGGTGGTCTGTGAAAGCATACCTCGGTTTTCTGTGGTGGTCTGTGAAAGCCTCCCTCTCTTTTCCATGGTGGTCTGTGAAAGCCTCCCTCTCTTGTCCATGGTGGTCTGTGAAAGCCTCCCTCTCTTGTCCATGGTGGTCTGTGAAAGCCTCCCTCTCTTTCCATGGTGGTTGTGAACGGCTGCCTCACTTTCCACCATCTTCCTGTGTCTACTTCATGCAACTAACTCTCCAAACATGGTGGCAGATCTGATTCCCACAATGGGTGACACAGTGACTGCGATGGAGGTGTCCTCGCTGGCTGGTCAGTGACACGTCTAGAATTTTAAAGTTGGCATACATTGGACCAGTGATAAAAGTATACATACAATTATCCGTGTTTGCTTAAAATGTTTACACCTGAGTTTGTGCGTGCATACAGCTAGATTTATATATGTGTGTATATATATATATTTATATATATATATATATATATATATATATATATATATATATATATATATTCAATGAAAAAACCATAGGTTATAGACCATATATAGTTAGGAATTTGCTATTAAAAAACCATTGAAATTCACTGAAAAAAACATAGGTTATAGACCATATATAGTTAGGAATTCGCATTTACAAAACCTTAATTTACTCGCACAAAACCATTGAAATTCCATGTATAGTTAGTTGCGCTAACTATATATCGCGCACCCGCAATCCACTGCTGATGATGTCACATATTACATCATTCATGACATGGTCAGTGACATCACTGATGACATCACTGATGACATCTCAAATGACATCACTGATGACATCACTGATGACATCATTCATGTGCTAATACGATGAACCTCTTTAGACTCTAATATAACCTTAGATACACTCAGTGTAAACAGACACTCACAGACTGTCACTCATCCACGGAGTTACTCACACACCTAGTCAGTCATGCAAAGAATCAATCACACCTCCATTTCCTCAACTATACAGTTATACACACCTTACTTGTTTAAACATATTCTCAAACATATTTAATCTCTTATACAATCCCTGATACAAGTTCACAATGATCCATACAGCCACTCACACATTCACTGGCTCTTATGCACAGTTATTTATATATGTCAACTCTCCTATGTACTGTGTTTTACATATGTACTTACTTTGACATGTAGCACTGAGATATACATTCACTCAGCAATACACTCATGCACACAGTCAACTGCCCATGCAGCTGTTTCCACATGCACTTTTGAAACCATACATCTAGTGAATCAACTGCTCACACATCTATGCACAGAGTCATACACCTCCCAGCCACCCACACACACTCTCAGTCTCCCATACAAATACTTGGGCAACCAATCAATAACCCATATAGTTACTCATATAGCTACTGATCAACACATGCAACAGTATACAGAACAACAGATATAATGATGCACAAAATAAAACAATTTAGTCACTAACCCATGCACTCAGTGAGACACATTTAATCACTATCTCATACAGTCAGTCACGCACCTACTAAATCCTTCATCCAGACACTTCTAAATCTACTCATTCTTCAATATGTAAAACATATTTAAACTTTACAGAAACACACAGTCACTGGATGATGTCATCAGTGAGGTCATCAGTGATGTCATTTGAGATGTCATCAGTGATGTCATTTGAGATGTCATCAGTGATGTCATCAGTGATGTCATTTGAGATGTCATCAGTGATGTCATCAGTGATGTCACTGACCATGTCATGAATGATGTAATATGTGACATCATCAGCAGTGGATTGCGGGTGCGCGATATATAGTTAGCGCAACTAACTATATATGGAATTTCAATGGTTTTGTGCGAGTAAATTAAGGTTTTGTAAATGCGAATTCCTAACTATATATGGTCTATAACCTATGGTTTTTTCATTGAATTTCAATGGTTTTTTAAAAGCTAATATCTGTAGCTGTAAAATGTATTCTTCTTTAAATCTTGAAATATATTTTTCATGTTTTTTAGACAATTTTTTAAAAAAATGTTTTTTTCCCGAAAATATGGTCCTCCTCAGCCACCCTCAGAAAACCTAGGGGGTCAAGATACATCTACCGTGCCCCCTTCTACCCATTCTGAACATTATTTGGCCTCCATCTTGTATCTTGATTCGACCGAAACACAAAATGGTGGACTCCCGTTACGCTCCAAGTTCGCGTACCGGGGCGCTTCCCGGGAAGCGGTCCAAAAAAAAGGTGGGAAAGTAATTCACAGAAAAAAGACTGGAGACACTCTCACCAAATATACATTAGCTCATACTACATAACAATCCCTTTCATTTTCACAAATTTGATTGAAATTCCATTTAGCCATTAAGCCTATAGACCTCTCTAAATACCGTGAGGTAAATTACTTCACAAAACACATCTGAAGTGTTGGAATTGACAACCAATGAAAATGTTACTTTCATTTTCTACTTTTATTACCTGACATTTGATTGGTTATATACCTGAATATATATAAAGGAAGAGAAGGAAACACAGCCATTTTGACTACTACTTCTTGTTGTATATATCATTTAGAATATCACTAATAACATCAACTTGTTTCTAAAGGTAAGTTGTTATTTTTAAAACTGAAGTATATTGTGCACTATAAGTAAATATGGTAAACTTTTTCAGATAGTTATATACTATCCCTCTGTAAGAGTTAGACATTGAGAAAGGCTTCTTTATTATAATTATGGACTGATTTAGGTTTCTGTGGTATAATTATGAATTTACTTAGGCTTCTTCACAGGCACTTTTTAATAGTACTACTTCACGCCTGAAACCATACATTGCCCATAGATTACTTCTCTGTTATAAACTCACAAGTGCCTGTCTGAACTTAAACCCAACAGTGCCCTATCTCTACTGATATATTTATTTTTTATGCAAATTACAGCAATAAAATGGAAGGTGAGCAGAATGTTTCCTTCGAAATTGTTCTGGAGAACAACACAGAAAAAGTTAAAGAGGACAATGATGACTCAGATTTCATGGATGAATCACGGGACCATGAATTAGTTCAATGTGTTGAATCTGTGGATCATTTACTTCATTATGATGACGGTCAAATGTGGGAACTTATGTTCACTGAACAAGAACACATATCAGACAGTCAAATGCTAGACGTTCTATTAAATTTTGAAAAACAATCCGAAAAATAAAATTGTATGTAATATTAAAAAATTGTTTGTCTTTAATCATTTTTATATGTAATTCATAAACTAGTTAAATGTTAGAAATGTTATTAAATTTTGAAACACAATAACAATAATAAATAATTGCTTAAAAAATAAAAAAATTCAAAAATAATCAACAAAACCAACAATCAATTAACATACAGTATTTGAAAAGTCTATCATTCTTTTATCCTTATAGTACGCTGCCTAGAACGCTTCCCGGTTCGCGTACTAGGCGCTCACCACGCAAAAAAATAAAAAAAAATTATTTTTTTTTTGCCCCGCGGGGCCCTTTTAAAGCCTCCACATAAAACCTAGGGGGTCAGCGAGGATCTACTATCCCCCCTTATGATCATTTCCCCCTTTGTTTTGGCCTCCTCTTGTCTCTCGATCCTACCGAGAGACAAGATGGCGGCCGCTCCAGACTGTTTAGAATGTTGACAGACACCGGAGAGCCAATCAGCTTCGCTTCGCGTAGTTCCGTAACGCGAAAAGTACGCGAACCGGAGCGCTGCCCGGAGCGCTGTTACCGATATATATCTTTTTTTAAACGTTAATTTCTCAAAATCCACTGGAGCACATATATTGAGACCTAGCAAAGGCACATCAGGCTAACAGTCCCTACAATTTTGCCAAGTTTCGTGCAAATCCATTCAGCCGTTCGGGCTAAAAGTGAGTCCAACCGCCCTATGGAAATTAACATGGGAAAAACGCGTTTTGGGACCCCCCTTTTTTCTCGGCCCCCCCTTGCCGAACCCCCCCCCAAATTTTCAGGGGCTGCTCAGAAACAAAATGTTCCATTTTCCTGAAAATTTCAGCCAATTCCGTCCACAAACGCCAAAGTTATTAGACATAGAATTTTCAAAAATTCCATAGAGAAAAAATCCTAACTATATATACCTACTGGCGACCGCCAGTAGGTAATATATATATTATATATATATATATATATGTATATATATATATATATATATATATATATATATATATATATATATATATATATATATATATATATATATATATATATATATATATATAATATATACACAGACACACATTTCAAGCCAGATTTGATTTACAGTTCAAGTAAACAACTCTACTTTGCAGTGAGGTGTCATGGACAATTTAGTGTGTGTAGCAAGGCGCAGTTTGATATTCTGTGCTGCCTCCTGGCACATTCAGCAGCTGTAGTGGTGGGGCCAAAAGGTGGGGATATCGAGAAGACTAGATAAGGCCACGGGTCCCATCTGGCACCCCTCAAGAGATGGACGGGGAATTGGTCAACATGTTTCTCGCATAAGGAAATTATCCGCGATTCATCAGGACCATTAAGGTGTAGAAACATTAAAAATTGCAATCAATCAGCAGCATGCTAGTGTCATGTGTGAAACGCCGAGCTCGAGTGATGATGGGTAGGTCACACAGCAGGGACACAGGTTAACAGAGCACCATCTTAAGGTGCTCTCCTGCTGTTCTTTTACCGCCGAACACTCATGGAGCACATAATCCTCGACCCTTAGGCATAGGATATGACTACAGAGGTATTTAAACCTTCTTTCCTTGCATTTCACACATGACACTAGCATGCTGCTGATTGATTGCAATTTTTAATATTTCTACACCTTAATGGTCCTGATGAATCGCGGATAATTTCCTTATGCGAGAAACATGTTGACCAATTCCCCGTCCATCCTCATCTAGTACCACAATACCTAACTAGGTGGTACCAAGTGAGTTGGATTCACGTTTTTAACCGTAGCAGGAGACCTCCAGAATAAAGTAATACTTTTTGGTACTCCCTACTACATTTTATCCTTTTTCTGACTATTTGCTCCAATCTTCCACACACCCGCACTTCACCAATAGGCTGTTGGATCAAAAGATCTCCGATAAAGAGCCCCTCTTTGAGGTGAGCCCGTCGGGGATTGCACCGCCTCCCCGACGAGGAGCAAACGCCAATGATGAAGCATGACACCCATTCGGGTGTGTGAGGCAAATATATCCAACACAATGGATACCCTAGGGTGCCACATGTACACCCCCGGTCACGCCAAACACACATAATTCTTCATTCAGGAACGGTTCAGCTACCCACTTTGTTTTCATTGACTCTCTGGGGGCATTGGCTGATACTGGACCTTCCACTTGGCTAAGTGGTAAAGAATGCCCCGCTGATCGATTGATCACCCTCCCTTCTTTTTGACAACCCCTCAAGAGATGCCATTGGGGTGGGGTATCTGTCAATGAAATAAACCCAAACAGGAAGCTGCTATTGCCCTAAGGCATGGATGGAGACCCTCCAAATGTTTTGCTTATCCTCCTTTACTTCCCACCTCTAAATCAAGCGCTCCTAACCTGTGAGTTTCAACCATGATGTATGTATTTAAGTGGCTGAATCTTTTGGTGCCTATATCATTTACTACCTTGGTAACAAAGGGCTGGGGCATTACATTAAGCAGCAACTGGAGCTCGCCCGTTGAGGTGGAGTGTTACAGAAGGATAACCAGCCCCAGGCAAATTCCTGGAGTTTTTATCACATGTTTTGTCCCTCTACCTTTGTATGCAGAGCATTAGAATTCTCTTCCCTTACTGGCTGTTTCTCTGGATTCTTCTCAGGTGCCGCTCCCCAAGCCAATTCGCAAGAAGCCGCCGTGTTCACTTCCGCTTCCAGTGGTCAAGGCAGATTCGGGTCACAATGGTGAGGAGGTAAGCGATGTTCGATTCGAAGGACTGGCGGGAAGGGGGAGAATGGGAATGGATCTGCCTTGCTAGGTGACAACCTTCAACATCAGGAAATGAATATAGTCCTTTTTTCGCATGTGTTTACAACGCATGCCATAACAACGCAGTCGTTACAACCACTGCATTGTTATTTCGCATACGGTTATAACGCAAGTCGAAATCACGACTTGCTTCTAGGGGGCGCTGGATTTTGGAATAGTATAATTTATAATTCCAACTCCAGTTTGAGCAGACACTAGGGAAGGTGTTGGATTTTAAATCCAACACCTTCTGCCCCCTAACGCAAGTCGTTGTTTCAGCTTGCATTGTAACTGTATGTGAAATAACAACGCGGTAGTTGTAATGACCCCATTGTTATGGCATGCAAAGTAAATGCTGTTTACCTCAGGAAACCAGCATCTAGATGGCGTTACCATCACTTGCCATGCCATCCTGGCCTTCCTGTATGCGAGTTTCTCTTGGTGGCACCTGAAGCAATAACAGACAACTAGAAGTAGTCTAGCAGTTGAGTCATACTTACATAATGACCTTAAGAAACATGTACATGCACAGGCTGTTAGAGCAATCTGTTGAGATAATGTAAACTCTTTATTTCTGATACACATCTTGATATCCTCAGTTATTTATATATGTGTGTGTGTGTGTGTGTATATATATATATATATATGTGTGTGTGTGTGTGTATGTGTATATGGTATATCTATCACGCAACCGCCCATAAAGCAGCGGAGTACATGGTCAAAGACGAGCATAAAGTCAACAAGTAATAGAAGAGGAAGGTGGGTTGTGGACACGTAATGCATTGTGATATAGTATTCTTTAAAGAGGTGTCTTCAACGCTTTCCTAAAATCTAAGAAGAGTCCACAAGAAGTAAATGCTGAGAAATTGGATCTGAAGTAACCCTTCTCCTCGCAATCAGAAACTAAGACATTTGACTTACAATACATTGTTCATTCCCACCGAAGAATGGCAGCAAGAAATCTTGAAACTGCCACATAATGCTACTGCTGCAGGTCGGCCAAGAATTAGGAAAACCAAAGATTTGATATCTGGTTATTTCTGGAGACCTAATTTGCAGCAAACTATAGAGAAATACAACCAATTGCTCAGTTTACGCACAAGCTAAGATCAGCACTGCTAAATGTACTGGACTTTTTCCATCTTTACCAGCACCCAGTTACACCTGGTATCAAAGGTTTATGGCTTTTATGTAGGTCTCACCAAATCTAAAAGTTATGATGTCCTATGTGTAACTAGTTCTTAAGCAGGGACAATTTGTTCCTTTGAGGGGAATACCTTCTGAACTGGCAAAACTTTTTTTAAAGAAGTAGCTAGAACCAGAATTGATTATAACTGACAGAGGTACACAGTTCATGCCTCATTTTTGGAATACTCTTTTGTGCACATTAAGTCCATCTAACTTCCATCCTTAGACCGATGGAGAGACAATGATTGAACCATTCCTCTTTCACAAAGTATCTAGTATCATCTGTTAATAACTTCTTACAAACATCCAGTACTATTCATAAGCAACAACGATAGCATACAATAATGAGACAGAGAACCTCTGTAAAATTCAAGGGATAGTTTTATTGTCGCCTACACATCTCTCAATCCTGGGGTGATTATCCAAAATTTTCTCCTAGATTTGTGGTTTGTTTTATTATTACTGAATGTGTGAGTCAAGCAGCTGTATTTGTGAAGTTGCCTAAAACCTGGAGGATGTATCTTGTGTTTCCAAACATTAGTCCTGCTCATGTATGTATGTGGCCATGTACAAGGCACTGCTGCCTTTTTGGCTAGGTTTGCAGTACAGAAATACCAAAGACAAGAATGAAATCAGCGAATAATAGGTGAGGAAGCGGGGTTGTGGACGGTTAATGCATTGTGATGTTGTGTTCTTTGAAGAGGAATGTAAAGTGATTTAAACGCTCCATGTGTGAGGTATATGTTCCTTTAATGGTGCAGGTTATACGTACAACAATTATGACACTTCTATGACAGATCCTTAGTGACAAAAATTAATTTCAATAACACTCACCTTAATCACATGTAAACATATGCCTACCCCTAATCCTGACTGTATACCATCCTATAACAGTCACTCTAAACCTAACCAAACTCTAAACATTATCATTGTCCTACTCATAATTTTAAATCTATTCAATTTTACTTTTTATTTTTTAGTCCTAAACCAGAAATACTTTTTCCTGATATTTTCTCACCCCCATGGCCTGAATAAAATAAAAGTTGGATAGTTTTACTGATGCCTGGGCTGACACCTCTAAGTGGGCATGAGGCGAAATCTGACAGAAGTGTTGTAGTCCTGTAAGTGCACTTCTGGTTGTCACACAAACTGAGTCACAGCGTTCAGCTTCAGGTGACCAGGGGGATTCAGTTAATAATGATGGAGGAGTCCCTAGGTCAATGCATAACTGTACCCAATGCTGGCACTAATGAGCTGCACATGTGTGGGCTGTTAAATAACTAAGGGCCATGTGTGCAAAGGGAGACACTGCAAACAGTGGTTGCAAATTGTGCACCAACTCTTTAGAACTTATTTCTGGTTTTGTGATGCAGCCTAGGTACCAATAGGTTACCTCGCTAACTCCTCAGTCACAGGGGTCGTTGAACGACCTGCCTAATTAATACTAATGTGGCAGTTTCCTATTTGCAACCCCCCCCCCCCCCTTCCCTTGATTGGCTAAAAGGAGCAAGGAGCAGCAGCCCACCATGCCTGTTTGCATTTCCAAAAGGATTTTTTTAAAGAAATATATTTCTGAAATGAACTGGTGTGCTTTAAGAAAGAGCTTACCATTTGGGAAGCCTTTGGGGAGAGCAGGCCGTGCCCTGGAGGACTGCCTGCTACCGTCAAGCTTCCCCGACTCTATTCCCAAAGGACATTTCACATTATATTCCACATTATAAATCTGCTACCACTTATAAGGATTTTGCAACATAGTAATGGTTTGTGACCACAATTGTGACAAACTATTCATACATTTCATTGACATTCTCAATTAGGAATAGACACCCCTTTCTCGCCCCTTCCAAATTACGATTCGGAATGAGCCTCAAAACCCATTTTGCAATTTGTAAAGGCTTTTCTAAGTCGCAAATGGGGTTTAGTCAATACCACATTGTCACTATGTGGTAACAAACGTTCTGTTTTTGCGAATAACAGGATTATGGACTGCAAAATAATTTAGTACATCTAGCACAAATATCAATTGCAGGATTAGATGTCCATCCAGTACCAAGCACATTGAGAAGTTCTGCAACGTCCACTAACTGAGCTGTCAAATGACCCTTTCTAAGCGGGGACAAAGCTTCTTGGTATTCTCTGCACCAGTTCAAAGTAATGATCTGTAGAAAGATAAGGGATCCCAGGTCCTTGCATAGGCTTTCTGTGAAGGTGCTCACTGAAATGGGGGGGGGGGATATATTTCAGCACCATCCTGGCACTTTAGCAGTAGTCAGTTCCAGCTAGAAAACTGCACCAAAAGCAGCACTTGGATAAGGTTCTTCAAGTGCCTCAGAAGGTTATCTTGGAGTTGATGCACAGCAAGTGTTGTGCAGGGTGTCTGTGATCTCTCTACTTCATGTGAAGAATATAAGACAAATCAAACCTGCCAGTGAAGGCAAAGACCATTCTGAAGTTGGACGGCGCCAGAGCACAAAGCCTAGGCTGTTTTTTCCTGGTAAATGCATGATATTATGAAAAGTTTTTTTAAAGCCCTAAAGCTCTGAGAATCCCGGTAACAGATGTTATTACACCCTTCACGCCTACTGTTTCTATTCTGGTATATTAAGGTACTACATTCTTGCTGTAGGATTTACCCTAAACATCTGCTGTTCCACCTTCTGACTGTTTTCACTTTGCTAACCTTATGTCTTCTCTCTTCTGAACTTTGCCCAGCTCCCACAAAACCTGAGTTGTCGAGTGCATTTTCTTTTCCTCTCGATAAAGCTATTCTGAGCTGGCTTTTGCATGAATGCCCTTGTTGTAGATGACTACAATAACTCTCAGACCCCGTTGTCTTTTGCAACCCTTGTCCATCTGGGTTATATTCAGGTCATTGTATTGGGTCTGTTCATCCTGCAGTTATTTATGGTCCTTGTAGACATCTCTTTGAAGTTGCTTGTAGTCCGCATCATGTTGCCAGCTCCTCCTCCGCTTCTACAGTCCATGCAAAGCAGGACATCTTCACGCATCCAGCTGAGGTTACCAAGTGCTCTCCTGAGTGAATCTGGATCTCAGTCCCCATCCTGTTAAATTGATTTGTTTCTTTTTGTGTTGTAATATTCAGTCAGTCAGTCAGAAAGCTTTATTTCGGCTATTGCAGCCATAAAAGCACATGTAAAATAGCATTATCCATAAAACATAGTTCATAAAATAACATGTTAATTAGAGATTAAAAAATACAATTGTCGTTAGGACCCCATGGGAGTCAAAAAGGTTTCAACATATAGAGGGTCCCACCCCCTGAAATCAGTTGTCACTGGCGGGGCAACAAACAAGGGCAAATACTATAACAAGGACATAATAATTGTAATATTGTGGGATTGACAGCAGGATTTAGCCCCTAGGATGAGGCAACTAGGGTCAACCAGAGATAGCTACTATGCCTCAGAGCATATAGAGGTAAGTGTGCCCTCTGGTTGAGAGAGTTTGCGCAGCAGCTATGAGTAATTTATTTCTTTGTTCTTTGATCTGAAGAGTTTTAGCCTGCATTTTTCTATATTTGACGTTTAGATGAAGAACATAGCTAAAGAAGCATGGATGAAATATGGGTGAAAAGTATACAAAGAAATGTCTTCAAGATTTCTCTGAAAAAGAAAAAATAAGGGTAGTGTGGTAGAACAGAAGAAAACCAGTCCCAATGTGACCAT
Organism: Lissotriton vulgaris; assembly: GCF_964263255.1. Lineage (NCBI taxonomy): Eukaryota > Metazoa > Chordata > Amphibia > Caudata > Salamandridae > Lissotriton > Lissotriton vulgaris. The sequence goes on from NC_141696.1 coordinate 1,488,123,169, forward strand.
CGGAAAATGGAGTTTAATGTTAGGTGGTTGACTTCTGCACTTTCATGGTTGGTTCAAGAAGGTCCTTTTCTCTCTTTTGTTGACAGAAAACAGCTGGAAATGCTCTTCATCCTCCGAAGAACAAGGTGAAACACTCCCCCATCATTGAGAAGCTTCAGGTATGTCTCTCAGTTCTGTTCACAGGGGTAGGGTGTGAGATAACATCTGCAATCAATTGAGGTGTACAATGGTGAGAGTTTTCTCTTTCTGTTCTGGTGAACTGCAGGTATGCATACGCCTATTCTCACATGCACCCACCCTGACAGGATGAACTCTTGCTTAAATCATGCACCACAAATGAGTGCAATGAAAGAAATCCAGTGTACACTCAACATCACCTACAGATTTTCTTAAGTTGCTCTTTAGCCTCAAATCCATACTGCCACTGGCTTTTAAGCATTTAATATAAGAGTTGTAGGTGTCAGATGTGCTTCATTTTCAGTATTGTCTGTTCCGTAGGGGATAATGTTCCGAAAGGGCTATCCAGTAAAATCTAGGAAAGCATTCTATAAAAAAAGAAAAAGATTGCTGAATCACTTTTTCTCCCTCTCAGTGGATAGAGCTGCAAGAGTGATGTCCCATGGTCACAGTTCTAAAGTCTGCCTCCAAGTGCTTGATTGGTCATCAATCAGGTGTCTGAAGAACTTTGCAGGTCCCACTTACCTTCTAAGCAGATTTAACACTGCTGTTTCACAGCGCAGGGACCAGTTTGGCCCTTCCATCTGACCCGAGTTTGCCTGGTTATACAGATTCTATGCTTATTCTCCAAATATGCATTGCCCTGCTGATGACCCATGAATGAGTTTAGGATTGAAACATTGTCACACTTTGGGCAGTTAGACTAGGAAATTCATTGTATAGATGACGTCAGTTGGATGGGGTCAATTCTATGCCTTTGCGTATCTTTGCCTAATATATTTATATACACTTTTTTTATTTACCTCTGTTTTTGTGAGTACTTAAGCACTAAGCGCTTGCTTCGACTTGTTAAATATTATCATTGCATTTTTACTAACATGAGAAGTAAACTACTCAATACCTAACGTGGAGTCGGGCTAATTGAGGGCCCGCCGTATGTAGGCCTGAGTCAGGGCGCAGGCATAGGCACTCGAAAGGACACACACTAGACTCGGTGCCAGTGCCAGTGATGGAGCAAGGATTCGCATATAAAGCGACCCTTGAGCGGGCTCTTCCTATTTATTAACCCTGCAGGCCACGCCTGGCCTGCGGATGACGTGGGTGCATGTGTGTGTGTGTTTCCCGTGCGGAGCCAGAAACACAAGAGCGTTGACCACTACATACCTTTCCAACTCAGTCTTTTTTTTTTCTTTTGAATAACAATACTTAAAACATTACTGAGACTAAATTAGTAGAGTTCAGGATACTTGTGTACAGTCTGATGGCACCAGCCTCTGTAACCTCAGCACGCAAAGTCTTGGAGCTGTTGGCTCGGGCGAGGATTGGGTCGCAGACTGTACCTCTGGAGAAGGCCTCCGTGGCGTGTGTCCTCGGATGGTGCCTTGGCTAGAGACAGGTGAGGGGAGCGGCATAGTATTTTTGTCCGGCTCCGCTGGATTGTCTCCACCTGCTGGGTCTCTGACTGCTGCCTCTTGGGCTGGGGTCACTGGAATTTCTGGTTGGCCACCAGCTGACTCGCTCGAGATGTCGGTGGGAACTTCTTTGAACCAGGAGATATTTCTAGAAACTTCTTCACCTCCCTTCCTGGCCGTTACCATGGTCCTGTTGCTGGTAACTACTGTCCATGTGCCGGGTTCATAGGCCGCCCTGAATTTCCCCCCTGGTCGGCGATCTCTGAGGATAACAGTTGCTCCCGGCCGGAGAGTCTGATTTGCTGCACGGCGTCGGGTACTGGCTTGTATGTTTCGTCGTTCTCAACGGTCTTGCACTTCTTGCACCTCCAGCGGGGAGGGTGTCCACCCTTGGCAGGTGGGGATGAGATCTCTCCTCGTGCCTTGTAGCATTAGTGACCAGGGGCTTTGCTGCGTGGTGCAGTGTGGAGTACTCATGTATTCTCTTAGGAACTTGTGGAGTCGCTTCTCTGGGTCGGCCTGTTCCAGCACCGCAATACGGAACATCTTGTTCAGGGTGCATATAACTCTCTTGACGTCACCATTTGCCTGTGGCCATTGGGGTGTGACATGCCGGTGATCACCCTCGCTGCTTCAGAAACGCAGCGAATTCTGATCCTTGAAATGGTGGCCCATTGTCATCTCGGATTTCGTGGGGGAAACCAAACATGGCGAACACTTTCTCCAGGACGGGGCTCACATGTGTGCAGGCGGTGGATGTCACTGGTTCCATGACTGGGTACTTCGAGAACGCATTGACGATCACTAAGGTGTGCTTCCCTACGGGGAAGCTCCCAAAGTCAATGCTCACCTTGGACCACAGGGTTGTGCATGCCTCTTCGGTAATTACAGGGATTGGTCTCTCCGGGGTACTGATCAGTTGACAGGACGAGCAACAACAAACGAGATCTTCAACCATTTGTTCCAGTTCAAGGAACCAAACTTTTTCCCTCATCCGTGCCTTCATTTTCATCACCCCCTGATGGCCTCCGTGAGCTAGTTGGGTGGCACTGTGTTTCAGCATTTGAGGTATGGCCAATCGTGATCCCCTTAGCAGTATTCCGTCACTTGTGGTGCTGAGTTCGTTCCTTATGCACCATGTCTTTGCCAGGCCGTCATTGTCTTCTGGACTCAAGGCATTTGCGTGTCGCAAGTATCCTGCCCATGATCCATCTTGGACCACTTGGAGGGTTCTGGTGTATACGGTATCGGCAGTGGCCGCTTCTTTAATGTCCTCGAGGGTCATGGCCTGAGGGCACGCTGCGGCGGATACCATGTGGACATACTGCTGGACGTCTTCTTCATCTTCCAGTGCCTCCTATGGTACTGAGTACCTGGACAGGAAATCCGCAGGATTCTTTGCACCGGGCCGGTACACCAGCTCCATCTCATAGGACTGTAGCTGCACGGCCCATCACTCAATCTGGGGGTGGCGAATGAGGAGCAGTTCCTTTGAAGAGAGGCACAAGGGGCTGATGGTCAGTGACCACAGTGAAGGGTTGTCCTGTTAGGTACAGATGAAAATGGTTACAGGCCCAATTTATGGCATGCGCCTTCCACTCGATTTGGGCCTATCTTGTTTCCGTGGGGGTGAGTGATCTGCTGGCGAATGACAGTGCTGCCCATCTACCTGGTTCCTGTTTTTGAGCCAGTACAGCTCCTAGCCCTACTGGGCTGGCGCCGACGAGCAATTTGGTTCTCTTGGTCGGGTCAAGGTATGTGAGCGTGGCTTTTTCTAGAAGCGCGTTCTTTATCCCTTGAAATGCTGTCTCTTCTCTCGCTCCCCATCGCCACTCGGCGTCTGTTCTGGTTAGGGTTCTGAGCGGTTCAGCATGGGTAGCTAGTCCTCGGATAAATCTCTTGCAGTATGTTGCCATCCCCAGGAAACCTCTTACTTCTGTGGGTGTCGTTGGGGCAGGAGCGTTCTTAATGGCATGCGATTTTCTGGGAGCAACTTGGATGCCGTCTTGATTAAACATGTACCCAAAGAATTCGAGGGATGACTGGAAGAACTGACACTTGTCTTTGGGGAGCGTTGCCCCATGTTCATTCAGGCATTTGTGTGCTTTGTAGGTGTTTGTGGTGGTCAGCTGCGGTTGCTGAGTGGATTAGTATATCGTTGCTGACGTTTAACACTCCCGGTTGGCCTGAAAACAGCTCTCTTATTGTGCTCTGGAATACCTCTGCTGCTGAGGATATTCCGAAGTTCAAATGTTTGTACCTTCTTAGCCCCAGGTGGGTGCTGAATGTAGTAATGTAGCGGCTTTCTTCGGACAGTGGGAGTTGGTGGTATCCTGCGTTTAAATCGATTTTTTAGAACCCCTTCGATTCGTTGACATTTGCAATGATGTCGTCCATTGTTGGTGTGATGAAAGGTTCCCTTTTGATGGCTTTGTTTGACAGTCTCATGTTGATGCAGAGGCGTATTGCCGCTGGCTGCTTCGGTTTCTCTGAGATGACCATCGGGGATACCCAGGGTGTTGGTCCAGAAACCTTTTCGTTCACGCCGTGCTTTTCCAACATCTTCAGTTCCTCCTCTACCAGAGGTCTCATGTGGAAGGGCATTCTTCAGTGGCGTAGGGCAACTGGAGCGACTGTCTTGTTGATGTGGAGCCTGATGGGGTCACATTTGATGCAGCCGAGACCCTGGAAGAGTTCGGGAAATTGATTGAGTAGCTCTTCTACTTGGTGGGTCTGGACATGTCTGGTGAATGAGACTAGACCCAGATCTTCCGCTGTGTGGCTGCTCAGCAGTGTGTCCGCCTCTCTGTCAATTACATGGATGGTAACAGTGACTTCCAGGTCATCGGCTTTGATGGGGACCGATATCTTTCCCTTCAGTGGCAAGGGGGTGTCAGCTCCATATGCGTATATCCGGGTCCGTGATGGGGTGACTGGTGGGCAGGGTTGCGGACGTCGATATTGTTGGAGGCCCATAAAGTTTACCGATGCTCCTGTGTCGATGACAGCGATGCTCCTGTGTCGATGACAGCTTTAAATTCTGTGCCTGCGATCTGGACAGTGCAGGTGGACTGCGGCCTTCTGTCGTTTGAGCTCTTTCGCAAAGAATATGAGGTATATTTCCCCTTCATCCTTCTCTGGAGACGAGTCGACTAGTCCTTGGTATTTATGGCCGGTTCGCGATGTCTCTTCTGGAGGCTTGGCCGTTGCTAGGAACAATTGTCGTATTGCCCGTGATGGTGGTTTTTGGCTTCTAGTGTTGCAGCCTCGATTCTGTAGTTGACACATGGTGGCATAGTGGTTTGGGATTCCGCAGTTGGTGCAGATTTTTCCTTGTGCGGGGCAATCTTTAGCAGCATGTGGTTCCTAACCGCAGTAGCCGAACCGCGATTTGGGTGTGTCCGGTTTTGCTCTTCGGGTTGTGTCGGCGCTCGGTCTTGTCCTGAGGGCATCCGCCCACTCTGGCTTGATCGTGTCTGTCCATCCTGGGGGCTTGGTGAGGACTTGGTCCATTTAGTTGGCACTGGCTGCTGACAGGCTGTGGGACCTTGCTAGTATGAGGATGCCTTCCAGCGCGATTTTCGGTTGGTGCAGGATGAGTCCGTGTAATGTCTTGTCCCGGCACCCTTGAATAGGCTGCGCTCTAATTTCTTTCGGTTGATCGTCTTCAGTGCACGTGCTTGCGAGCTCGCACAAACGTGCGTAGAAAGTGTCCATTGATTCCCCTTCTCTTTGGCGGGCTTGGCGAAGTTTGAAGCGTTCAAAATCCGGGTTGAGTTGGGGGTCAAAGTGAGCGTCTAAAGCGGCGACTGCTGCTCCATAGTCTGTTGCCGCCCCTGTGTTCAGTAGGTGTTTGAAGAGTTTAAAAATCTCGTCACATGCGTAATGGAGAAGTGACCGTTTCACTGCTTCGCCGGTTTCTCTGGTGGCAGCAAAGTAGTTGTTCAGGCGTTCAATCCATATTTTCCATCTGGGGGATGCCGTGGCAGGGTCCTCAAACTCACTGAACTGTGGCAGCACCCCTGACGCTGCATGTTGTAACGGGACATGAACCGAGGTGATGGCTAGAGCAACCTCTCCCATGGTGTTTCTGGGCAGATATGGCACAGTACCCAATGCTGAAGCAGTGGCCGGCAGGGGCAGAGAGGTGTGGGTGGCCTGAGGTTGCTGTTGGCGAGCGCTCGGTGTGCAGGATGCAGGTAGCATCTGGTGTTCTTAAATAGAGGAAAAAACAGTGTGGAGCATAGGTCTTCGCCCCTCCCACGCGGTGAGATGCAGCACATGTCGTGCTCGCTTAGCACTAGCAGGCGACGGGGCCTGGTGAGGAATCAACTGCCTGTGCGCACGTCAGGGGCGGCAGTAGGGCGAAGTCGAGCAGGATCAGGGCTGACGGCAGTTAGATGGCACTTACTCGTGGTCTGATTAGGGGTACGAGCACAGCTCCTTGCGCTGTGCAGAGTTGCAGAATGCAGTGCAGCCACGCGCACACACACTCGAGGGCCGTTGATGAGCACTAGCGCTGCTCCTCGCACTGGGTGGAGCCGGGGGACACAATGTGGCCGTGTCAGGCAGAGCAGTGCGGAGGGCGAGGATTGCGGCCCCCATCCTCGTCACCAGTGTGGAGTCGGGCTAATTGAGGGCCCGCCGTATGTAGGCCTGCGCCAGGGCGCAGGAATGGGCACTCGAAAGGGCACACACTAGACTCTGTGCCAGTGCCGTAAGTAACCCCCGAGCGGGCTCTTCCCATTTATTAACCCCGCAGGCCACGCCTGGCCTGCGGATGACGTGGGTGCGTGTGTGTATATGTGTGTTTCCGGCGCAAAGCCATAAATACAAGAGCGCTGACCACTACACCTATGACACTTTCAGCTTGGCAATATTCTCTATTTTTTCAAAAAGCATTATTTGTTGCCAATAACCAATATGCATGTAACTTGCATTTTAGGAATTGTATGTCAAAAATGGTGTTATATATACTGGGTAATGAATAGTTAGGACCATGTTTCCATAGGAAATGTATTTTTTGGCTTTGCTAATAACTTTGGCACTGTTTGATGAATCTTCACAAAATTTTCAACAAAAAAGCTTTAGCCAACTCGGCTCCTACCTGGAAAAAGTTCAGGGGGATTTGCTAAGCGGCAGCTCAGAAAACAGTGGGGGCCTCAAAACACTTTTCCCCGTGCAATTTTCCACTAGGAAAATTAAACAGCAATTCCACAAAAGCTGCTGAATGGAATTTCACCAAATTTGGCAGAAAGGTAGAGCTTGGTCCAGAAAGCAGGCACAATTAAAGTAAAAATTAATGTATATCTATCAATGCAGTACTACGCCAGAGGATCCACTAGGCCAAACTACTTATCTCATTGGCTTCCCGCAACCTGAGGAAACTTTTGCGGGTTGCCATCTTGGGACTCGGGGACTCTGTCCCTGTGTCCTGCTAACCATCGGAAAATAACACATTAGGGGGCTGGGTAAAGGTACCCTGACCGCCTGCGCCATGTGGGGCTGTCTCAAAGGACAGATCCTGCGCACCAAAAAAAAAAAAAAAGCAATAAGAGTGTTAGCTGGTCATGGGGAGTTAGGAGACTAGGCCCTGAGCTGAAGCCCACACCAGCGGCCAGACCCTGCGCTCGATCCTACGCCGTGCCGGGGGTTGGGCGCCCTCAGGAGGGTTGGGTGCAGAGTCTGGCCTGTGGTCAACCCCGCACGGCGCACAGTGGAGGATGGATGTCTGTGGGGAATTGGCTGCAGCTGAAAGCTGTGCACAACATGAGGTTGGCATAGTAAGGTATGGTGAAAAAGTTTTACTTGTCCTTTGAAGGTTTTGGGGAAATTTACGAAAAAATCCAAAGGTTAAAGTGACGTCATAGTTAGGTATTGTAATAATATATAACTTTTTTGTTTTTTAAACCATAGAAATTTACTGAGAAAAACAAAGGTTAAAATGACATTATAGCTGGGTAAAAATGCACGTTAAAAAAGTCAATTTTAAACTAAACCATACACTGACATTATCTGTATAACTTGTGTTCTCTAAAGGATCTATACCGTCACATGCTCACTACGCCACTGGAGTCAAGCTATCCTGGCTGAAGACGGCTGATAGCCAGAAACCAGTCCTAGGATGCTTGATTCCGGTCCAGGGAAGACATGGCTTGGCAGTTCGGGCTGATTTGCATATGGCCATGTCTGAACTGGGGTGGCTTGGTGAGCAAAATAACAATGGATTAAACCCAGATCTGTGACTGGGGGTGAAGGTTTTGCTATTGTGCAACATTCCGTCCATCAACTTGTTTGTTTTGCTGTTCACCCTATGTGGGAAGGGTATGCCCAGATGTGGGTCCCTTGCTCACTACGCCACTGGAGTCAAGCTATCCTGGCTGAAGACTACTGATAGCCAGAAACTGGTCCTAGGATGCTTGATTCCAGTCCAGGGAAGACATGGCTTGGCAGTTCGGGCTGGACTGTTCCCATGAGGCACAGGGCCAAGACTGATTTGCATATGGCCATGTCTGAACTGGGGTGGCTTGGTGAGCAAAATAGCGATGGATTAAACCCAGATCTGTGATTGGGGTTGAATGTTTTGCCATTGTGCAACATTCCGTCCATCACCTTGTTTGTTTTACTTCGATTATGAAGGCACCAAACGGGACAAAAGCTCTCTTTAAAATCGTTAAGGGCCTTTCCTCCCCTACGTGTCTGAATAATAAAGTGGCAGCATCACAAAAACTATGTGATGAGATTGCATTTTATTTCCAGGACAAGATTGCTAAAATTGTCGGTACTCTCCTTCTTAATAATAACGATGATCAAGATAATTTAGAACAAATGATGAATGAAGGCCCACAACAGCTAACAACCTCGGATAAGTTTCAGACCCTCACTTATGTTGCTTTTAACAGCTTGGCGCACAGTGTGTCCTCAGGCTCTCCCCTTGACCCCCTCCCTCATAAAATCTGGAAGTCATTTGGTAGAAAAACCTTTCCCTGGCTGAGGCAGATTTGCAATCAGTCTTTAGAAGAAGGAATTGTTCCGGAATGCTGGAAACAAGCGGTGGTGACTCCATTGATTAAAAACCCCTCCCCGGATCCGTCAATTCCGGCAAGTTTTAGGCCCATCTCTCTCCTGCCATATCCGGTTAAAATCTTGGAAAAAGCAGTTGGTGGGATACTTTCAGGCTTTTTGGAGGATAATCACCTGCTTGATAGAGACCAATTCGGGTTCCGTCCAGGCCATGGGACTGAGACGGCTCTGGTCACCATGTTGGATAATCTGTGCATGCGAGCCGACAACGGGAATGCCACTGTTTTAGTGCTTCTCGGTGTGTCGGCCGCATTCGACACAGTGAGCTATTCCATCTTAGTGGAGAGACTTAAGAAGATAGGAGTGAAAGGACGGGCACCGAAATGGCTTCAGTCCTATCTAGCAGGAAGACAGCAGGTAGTAACCTTAGCACCGTTTTCCTCCAACAAATCCCCGGTAGTTCATGGGGTGCCACAGAGTTTTGCAATTAGTCCTATTCTTGTTAATGTATATCTGCAGCCCCTGCTCCCCATTATTAAGACATTTGTAGTCAGCCTAGTCAATTACGCCGACGATACACAACTGGCATTCTCCCTAGAAGGTGAATATGCAATATCTCTGGACATGTTCCAACAATGTATGCGTCGGACGGCTGACTGGCTCAGAAGAAATTCCCTCCAATTTAACAGCAGAAAGATTGAGGTGGTGTACTGCTCCTCTACCAGGATGCCTAAACATCTATCTTTTGAGCTTAGACTTACCCCTGAGGAGGAACCATTAACACAGGTTAGTAAGGTACGCAATCTGGGGGTTCTGATTGACAAGAACCTTCAGAAGGAGTCACAGGCAAATAAGACCTCCAGTGTGTGTTTCTCCTTAATGCGTATGTTACATAAAATACTCCCGCTTCTACCAAAACAGTTACGCTCATTGGTGGTAAGAAGCACATTGATAAACAGGCTGGACTACAGTAACTCTCTGTATCTGGGGGCTCCACAATATGTCATTCAGGGATTGCAGAGAGTCCAGTCTGCAGCAGCAAAACTGGCGCTTAATAGGCAGCAGTGATCATCTACCACCTTGGCCCTGAGAGACCTACATTGGCTGCCTTTTAAGGTAAGGGTCCATTTTAAGTCTCTCTGCTTGGTATTCAGAGCGGTGCACGAGCTGGGCCCGGTCCCACTGCAAGAAAAGTTCACATGGTACCAGCCCATGAGGCAGCTTCGCTCCTCTAGCGCTGGTCTATTGACGGTTCCCAGGTTCAAAAGTGCTAGGTCAGGAGGGAGGGCATTTAATGTGGCTGGTGCCCGCCTATGGAACGAACTACCCCTGAACCTCAGACAAACTGATTCTCTGATAGATTCGTAGGAGCCTAAAGACCTGGCTCATTCCTAGAGTTTAACTTCGTGCCTCCCTGTCTCTCTGCTCTGACCTATTCCATTCTGGTCAATTCTTCCTAGTCTGAAGTGCCAGGATACCCGTAGGGTGACAGTATGCGCTATATAAGCATTATAATCAATCAATCAATCAATCAATCAAATCGGCCCCCCTGGCTGCCAAAAAGCAGCCCACAGCTGGAACATCGATACCAGCCCCTCGGACATTGGCTGAGTGCCCGTCTTACCAATGTGACCTTGATACTCCCTTGCTACTCTCCTTCAACCTAAATGACAACAGAGGATTAACTCTGAGCCTGCCATTCTCTCAATCACTTTTGCCATGTAAGCCCTGATTAGCATGTTAGAGCCCTCATTATGAGTTGCCAGGAGGGGTATCTTGGAAGTTTGGCATTACCGCTCTGGGCAACTATGCATTGCCTGATGTTTCCAGATCCAAAAATATCAGAGCTGGAAACACAGGACCTGGTTTTGCCAGCTGTGGAGCGGCACCGGTTGTATGACAGAGGCATGCATAGCTAAAACACGTGTGCCTCTACCACGGAGCCTGAATCACAAATGAGTCTTAATCACTCATTCCTTTACCATGCATGCCTTTACCACGCAATTTGTTGTAAAGGTATGATTGGTAAGGGTTATGTGTGGTTAAGATCACCACTACCCCGACCCCCCGCCCTAAGCCTTAAAATTCTATCCTCCTACCTCTTCTCCCCCCACCCTGATACCTCAACCTTGCCCGGCTCTTAAAACTATCCCTTCCCCTGTCCTGGTGCTAAAACCCTGACTCCTACCATAAACTATCCTGACCCCAGCCCTCCCCCATCCTGAACCCTAAAACCTACCTCCGCTCTGTTCATAAAACTACCCCAACCCGTTCCACTGCCCTGAGGCCTAAACCCCTGCCCCATTTTTTCAAAAAAGTACCCCGACCCCCTGCCCTGAGCACTAAAACCGCCCCACTCCTATAAACTCCCCGCCCCAAACCCAGTTCCAGCCCTTAAAAACTTCCTCCCAAGTGCGAAAACCCTGACCCCCAAACACTGCCCTAGCCCCACTTACCTGTCTGCGTCTGGAGCTTCCTGTTCCGACGCTTCCTCTTCTTCAAACCGCCCCTCCCGAACACTAGACCGCTATCTGCCTTAACCACGCATACGCGTGGTTAAGGCAGATTTGTAGTTCAGGCAAGCACGGTTGCGCTTGCGTTGGAACGGCACGCATGGCTCTTCCTGCGTTAGAACGGCCGTTTCCCATCTGCAGCTGGTAAAACTATAGTTGCAGAGAGACAAGGGCTGTCAGCTGAGGGACAGCCCAGCCCCCTCTGGACCCCTCAATACCACAAGCCCCCAAACCACACCAAAGGCTGTCCTACCTCCCATCCATCACCCAATGGCCTGCACTTCCGCTCTTGGATATTTTAGGAAATATATGTGTTAAGGTCTCCAGAATTAATTAGGAAAAACATGTGGCGAGGACACCTTCAAATTCAGCACCTAAGTAGCAATAGTTTTTGTGATTTACATAATTCTACACTCTTGGTGATAAACGGTTTTATCACATAGCTCCTACTCTCCTTAGCCTTCACTCGCTACCCTTCCCAGACAGAATTCAATCCATACTATGCGTCTTTATTCACAAGGCAAGCCTTAACAAGAAGCCACCATATCTTGCATCTTTGGAGGCTGCAGTGGCCTGAGGAGCAGACTCCTTTCTCTTGGAAGTACCAAAGATCAAGACAACAATTGCCAGCAAACAATCATTCACTCTGTGTCAGCATCCTTCAGAAACTGACACCTCTCCTTCCTTTCAGAAAACAACTCAGGACTCACCTGTCCAAGAAAAAGTCTGAAGCTCTAATCCTTGCTATATTCTACTCCACCAAAACCCTGGTTTATACTCACCTTCTTCACTTCTCTAAATTTGTACCTGAACATCAATCTGCATCATTAACTCATTTGTTATGATGGAAAGTGCCCTTATACATGTTTCTCTACGTTGTACTGTATAATTGATCAAATAAACAAAAAAAAATATGTTCACGCTACGGGTTGAACAACTACCAACCTCTAGAATTCAAGGCACAACCAAACCACATGGTTTTAGGTCTTTTTCTTATTAATAATCAAGTGATTGTTTTGGGGGTGTACTTTGATATGATGTGAGGGGGATGGTCTGCAGCATGTAGCCTGCCATTTGTAAGGCCATATAGGTTAAACAACAGTGATGCTAATGCTCATTCAGTTAAGACCATTGCACCTTGGGGACTGATGAAGAGTTGAATTGTATGTGGTGCTGTAACTACTGGGGAAAGAATTGCACCCAAGCACTTTGGAATTGAGTTTGAGTTACTGAAATTTCGATAACCATAATATTACTTTTTTCTATCCTCAAATTTTTTTCTGGCTTCTCAGTGTTGTCTTTTTATGCCGTTAGGACCCATCCATCCCTCCATGGCCTGGTCTGTCTTATTTATTCCTACCTTTAATGAGTTCATGAGTCATGTAATAACAAACCTGGGGAGGCATTGAAAGTGCAATCTAAAGCCTTTGCCTCAACATTGTTTAGGCCTTGTGTGTGACAACAGCTTCCTCTGTCCAGTGTCTTCCTTTTTGTCTCATCCCTGTAAATCTCTCATGCTACAGGAAGTTCTGGCACTACAATATAATCACTGCTAATTACCTCCCATATTAAATCACTCATGACATGTTCTATGACAACAATAATATCACTGCAAGATACAAATTGACATTGTTGATGACAACACTATGCATGGCGGAAGTGCGAGTTATAGTTACTTTAGAGCATGAGTTACAGTTATTTGAGATAACTCTAACTTGTGAATTTCAGTGGTTTTGTTAGTTTAAAACAGGAACGGGGTGAGAGCACACCGCTTCACCCCCAGCAAGGTTCGCCCCTGGCATTATGGTAAATGCAGTCTCATGTTGCTTGCTTTGCTAGAATATTTACGAGTGTTTCGCCAGAGTTGGCGCAGATGGTGCTGATCTCTAGACACATGTTTCTGGTTCTTTAACCGTCATCAGTAGAGATTACAGGCTTCAAATTTGGGGTTTGCTGAGTAGGCTTCCAAACATCACATCAGGTCAGGGACCTCTCACTGGCGCGCGGGTGCTTCTTCCACGAGCTCGTCAGCTCAATGACTCACAGGAGTATTTGTGTGGAGAGGTACTGTGACCTGTGAAGACTTGGGCACCATTTCAGAAGCCCCTGATGACTTTTTTCTGCTTCGTAATACTTTTTGTTCTCTACTGATGAGGGGCTAAACCCAGACACACGTGTCTAGAGATAACAGCACTACCTGCCCCAACTTTGGTGAAAGGCTACAGCAACTTTGAAACTAAGCGTACTGCATTTACCAGGATGCAATGGGGTAAACTGTGCTGGGATGAGTGGCAGTGTGCTCCATAACCCCTTAGTTTAAAACAGTTTGTTTTAACTGGTATATATATATATATATATATATATATATATATATATATATATATATATATATATATATATATATATATATATATATATATATATATATATATATCAATCTCACGTTAGTCCAGACTGGAGGGCGGATGAACTTGCAAGGCCTTCATTGTGGAGAGGTAGATGTAATGACCTCCAATAGGGCAATATCAGCAAACTAGGACAGAGAAAGAGGGACAGGTGTGAGGAGGACAGGTGGAGACATGTTTGGGGAACATGAAGGATTGCCGACAGGTTGCTTGTCAGCCAGTCTTGAATCACCGTCAGGAATTTTACATCCAGTGGCCCCCTCAGTCTGAATCACTGTCCCTTTCCTGAAAATCATTAGTCACTGCCCTGTGACATTCCTCTCCCTTCAGAATCCTGAAGTACAAAGTATTTTGAGTGATATCATATCCATCTCTCCAGACCCTGACCATGGTGTCACTGAAATCAATGATCATGCATGGATGAAAATCAACTTTTTGCACGTTGTGGGACAGGCTTCTAGGCATTTGCTTGCATAATGCTTCATATAGTCTTTGGATATAGCATTCCTTCATTGAATTTCAGGTGATTTGCAGGATGTTGAATCCCCCACATCAGTCAATCATTCAGGAGTTTGTAAAGTGCGGCTACTCACCCGTGAGTGTCTCAAGGTGCTGAGGGGGAGGGGAGAGGGGGCTGCTGATTCGCCTGGGCGAAGAGGTTCAGTCGAACTGCCAGGTCTTGAGGTCCTTCTTAATTGGGTCAGCCACAGGGATTGCCTGTGGTGGAGGGGCAAGATGTTCCAGGTCTAGTAGGCAAGGTAGAAGAAGGGTCTTCCTCCGGTTCTGGTCTTGTGGATCCATGCAACGGTGGCCAGGGCAAGTTCAGACATACTGGTCCTGCGTCGTGGAGAGATTTGTAGACGCGTCAGAAGCTTGAAGGTGATTCTCTTGTTGATTGGGAGCCGGTAGAGTTGTCGGAGGTTTTGTGTTGTATTATTTGGCTGAGGAGGGGTATGTCAAGGACCAGTCTGGCTGCAGCGTTTTGGATGTTCTGTAGTTTCCTGAGCTGTTTCTGGGTGACACCGGTGTAGAGTGTGTTGGCGTAGTCAAGTATGCTAGTGATGAATCTGTGGGTGACCGTCTTACTGGATTCTGTGGGGATCCAGCTGAATGTTTTTTGAAGCGGGCGGAGCATGTGGGAGCAGGAGGAGGATATGGCGTTGATTTGGTGGTTCATCAATATAGAATAGTTGTGCAAATTTTCCATCCAAACATTAGTTCATTTTGCTACTTGCAAAGCTTTTTTCAAAGTATCCATGAAATGCTTGACCACATCACTCTCTTGTGGACCCAGGGGTGTGATCTGGTGCTTAAACCTCAGTTTCCTTGCAAAGCCATTCAATTATTTCCCAGAACATAGGGGGTATTATCTGATTTCACAATAACGGGGATACAGAAAGACAAATATCTTATTCAATGAAGAATGGGTCCTGTCCGAAGTCGAATGGGTACCGCCATCACTTCAAGGAATCAGGAACACTTGTTGATGACTACTAGTAGGTGTTGACCAGTTGCTATCAGTCCAGAGAAGTCAATAGCAATTTCTCAGCACACATCTGATGTGATCTGATCTTTGACAGCTGAAGGGATTCAGGAGAGCCATCCTTGTCCTAAGCTTGGCACACATGGCATGTACTCACATTTTCCTCAACTTGATGGTTCATTGGTGGAAACGAGGCCTTTCACCTGAGGAGTCTTTTTGTTGCTACCACCCCTCTGTGCATTTCATGTGTACGTTCTATTACTTGATCTTGAAGTGATCAAGCAATAATCAAGCAAGTCCCACATAAAAGTAGTCTTTGCGAGTGCAGGCCATCTCCACTATAACATTTTTGAAAGCGCTAAGAGCTTGTACAACCTTTACTGCACACATATTAGATCTTGTCATTTTTAGTACATATGGATGGGACTGTGGGACATCATACCTCATTATTCCTCTACTATGGAATAGGCAGGGAGTGAGCTCTGTACAGGAAAGACAGATATGATGTCTGCAGCCAGTTCTGTGGACTATTTTGAATCACGAGTCTTGGAGACGTAACCTCCAGCTCTCGATGCAAGGAAGCATTTTGGCTTTAGGACTGCCAAATATCATAAGTAGGGCTTGATCGTCTGTCACATACGAGAAGGGCTTTTCAAATAGGAAAAGATGGAAATGCTCACTGGGCCACATAACAGCAACAGACTCCTTTTCTGCCTGTGAGTATGCCACGTCAGGTTTGGTGAGACTCCAACTGGAAAATGCAATAATATGTCGTAGTGCTTCTGGGTCAGGGTCTCTCTGTGCAAAGATAGCTCTGAGCCCTTAGGGCTGTAATCAACAATCAGTTCAGTGAGAGCAGAGGCACCATAATAGGCAAGATCAGCCATGGTTATTTTATTCTTTGTTTCTTGAAACGAAAGAAGCATTGCAAAGAACATCTGACTGTGGGCACCTTTTTTATAAGTTGTCAGAGCGGTACACTTAGAAGGAATGTTCGGTATATACCTCGTACAACAGCTGCAAGTCCTAGGAATGATCAAAGGGCGGATAAGTTGTCCGAGGGTGGTCTAGCTGCTAGACCGGTGACCTTGTTGGAATCAGGCTGCATGCCATCTGCCAAGAAAATGTGTCCAAAGAATTTCAAAGAGTTTGTTCGAAGAGTACACTTTTCTTTATTAAGTGTCAGATTAACATCTTGCAGCACCTGACTGACCTTGGTGAGAGCTGCATCATGTTCTCCCTGGCTCGTTTCATAAGCTAGTATATCATCACTATAATTTACTCCTTTTTGTATTGAGATTCATATCTCCTCTTTTGCTAGAAGCGAGATACTGAAGCTAAGACTCTTGCATCGGTACAGCCCGCAATGGGTGGTGAAGGTGGTTTGGATGGAGATTCTTCTGCTATTTCCAGCTGATGGTATCCTTTATTTGAATCCAGGCTTGAGAAGATGTGAACACCATTCAACTGTTGTACCATGTCTTGTATCTGCGGAGCAAGATATCTCTCTCGCTCAAGATTGCATGGTTGTTCAGACGCATGTCAACACACAAGCAAATGCTTTCACCTGCCTGTTTCTTTGGAACCAGGGCTGTGGGCGAGACCCATGGTGTGGGACCCTGCACAGGTTCAATGATGTCAACCTTTATAAGGCTTTTGAGTTCTTGTTCAACTTGCTTTTGCAAGCTGAAAGGAATGCCCCTGAAGTTTTGGCCGACAGTGTCAATGTGCATGCCAATCTGGCAGTCCTTCAGCTTGGCTAAGCCTCAGAATAGCTTCGGAAAGAGTTCATCAAGGTTTTTGTGTACAATGTGACAGGACCTTGAGAATGGGTAGCTTTACTGCTGATCTGAAACTCAGCAAACATCCTGTGCCTGCAGCTGCTTCAACTACATAAACAGTCGTCTGCAGCAATTGACCATCATGCTTGAGACTCAGACAGAAACCTCTCAGGCATCTGGGGGGACAAGTTCTAGGTGTGTATGCGTACTTCAGTGTGTTTTTGTGCAGGCTGGTTTACTAATGGTACGAAATCAATGACTTCCCAATTCAGTAAACATCTATGCCAAGTTCTTTCAGATCTGGTTTGCTTTCTTGTTCAGTTTCTGTGGCAGTGTCACTCCGAAATGAAAATACTTTTGCCTTCTATGATCGTTCAGTTTCTGACGACGATGAGTCTGACGCTGAAGGTCTTGGGCGAGTAGCTTTCTCCCCCATACATTGATGATTGCTAGATGTGCACTTCAGTTTTTCTTGCGTGGCAGCTTTGTCATCAGGACCCTAAGGAATCTGGTCATTTCCCACTCCGACAGACCAACTGGAAAAGAACTCCCTTGCCACAGTTATGGCAAACGCTCGGCATTGATGGTCACGAGCCAGAGTATTGGGAGCAGAAACCACATATGAATCAGGTTGTGTTGTCGTCAGATAGATAAGTGTTCTCAGGTTTGCATAGTGACTCTTCAGTCTCCTTCTTGACCTTGCAAAATCCCGCCTGATCCCTGGCGTTCAACGTTGCAGGAAGTTCTTGGCATGGATAGGATGTCTTCTAGTTTTCTTGGTTTGTGCTGTAACTTATGTGGGAAGATGGCAGACTCTCAACCACCAATGATTTGCAACCTCACTTTTGTAATTTCCAAAATGACAGTGCTGCATGCAGTTCTTTAGCCTCATTACAAAAGCATCAATATTCTCTATATGTTTTTGCATCGTCAAGTGGAAGATATACCTTTCATCATCAACATTCATTTTCAAGAGAAAATAAGCCATCAATTGTTGTTTAAGTCCACCATGTGAGAGATTGTCAAAGCACTCAGATTTGTAGTTTATATCACGTGTGTTAGGCCAAATACAATGCATGAGCAGGCACACTAGTCTCTTTCCATTTTCAATACCCAGGGCCCACATCTCCATCAAAGTCCTTGATCCATCAACACCATAGTGGGCCAGGTCGTTTGACAGTCAGGCTGAAAAGCAGAGGCACCCCCAGAGACGCTGGTTTAGAGATTGTTGGGGCAGGCAGCATGTGCAACGTACTGGTCGATGTTAGGCTCATGTGAGAGTCAGGTAATGCAACAGGTTTCTTATCTCCAGGGGACGAGGAAGCCATTGTGTCCACATGGGTGATGTGGTGCAAGGCGATGTGAGGAGGCTTTAATTTCCAGCGAGTAACACGTCACCAGATCCCATCTTCGTCGCCAGTAGTACTTTAGGCTTCAGCTGCAGCTATACACAGAGAGAACAAGTAGACAGAAATCTTAGACTGCTTAATCCTCTTTATTTATTTTGCACAAATCAGGCCATGATAAAGAGATGTTGAGGTCTAATGATTTTCATTAGCCTGTGCTTTATCATATGCCTTTCTGGAGATGCAAGGTGTGGCTCCGGATCTAACGCGGTTTTGTTGATATTCCTTAATCGCCTGCTGTGCTCTAACTGTGCTCTCTAGGCTTGTGAGTGTCCTCCTCTCTCAACACGCTTCTCAGACCCTCATCAATGCACTGCGAGAAAGATGCGCCTAAAGCCTAGAGCGTACTGTACTCTACAGCCAGAGCTGTTTTTTGGAATGGGCAAGCTGGACCCAGGCCCTGGGCACCAGTCTTCAAGGAGCGGTCTGCATTAAGGTCATGCTGACAACATAGTTCCTGTCACCTGGGTCCAGTCATTCACAATAAAGTGGTTCCACTCATTTTTTAACATACTGCAAGCACTATTTTCAACACTCTATCTGCCTGCTTTCTTAACCTCTCAGCCCCTGCTGCCATACATTATTAATCCTCCACCCAGCCAACAAAGAACTTAGGGTCAGATGAGCATAGGTAAACGTTTGCAAAAACCAAATAGCGAATCACAAAAATTAGCTATTTGGTAATCGCGAACACCCATGTAGAAAAGTGTGTATTACAAGTTTTGTGATTCCCAGTGGGTCGCAAATGGACCTACCTCATGAATATTAATGAGGTAGGTATCGGTTTGTGACCAATTGGGATTTGCAGAAATCACAGGGATGGTGGCATGCAGGGGTCAGCAGACCACCATGTCTGTGATTACTTTTCAATGAAGCAATTTAAAAAATATTAAATCATCATGTTTTTCTTAAAGGAAAACGGGAAGCATTTCAGAAAGAAAACTAACCACTGCCTGATCGCAAAAAAATGTTTTTACAAACATTTACAAAGGGGAGGGGTTCCTTAGGGGGCCCATTCCCATTTGCGAATGGATTACTACCAACTTGAAGTTGGCAGTAAATTGCAAATGTTTTGCGACCAATTTTAGTCACAAAACATTTAGACATGCACAGCGATTTGTCATTAGGAAGGGAAGCCCCTAACACACCCATCCGAACATTGAATCATAATCCCAAATCGCAATTGGGCTTTAGTACATTTAAAAATACCTTTTTGCGTTTTTACTGTTTACGAACATAAAAAAAGCTTTGTACATCTGGCTCTTAGCACCAGCGTAATGAGCTAATCTGTGAGTGATTCAGGTGAGTTGGGGGAGGTGAAGAGATGTGTGTATTCAGATGCCAGTCACAAGTATGATGTAGCCATCCAGAGACTGAGCTCTGAACATAAGTGGCTACCTGGTGCCTCATTTTATTCACCAGTAGCAGCGGGCACGCTAAACTTATTTCCGCCCAGGGCGCTATCCTGGCAAAGGCCAACTGCGACTACAGTCACCACACATCCAAGGCACAAGAGGGTGCTAGCTCCCGCGCTCTCTATTCTCATCCGCCAGAGGAGACATTTGCACTGTAGCCGCAACACAGAATGTTCATGCCTCTGAATGTAGGCACAAACAAATCTACTCCCAAGAGGAGCCAGGCACAGAATCTGGGCGGGCTCCAAGCTGCAGATCAGGGCCTGTTGGCCACAGATTCTGCAGGCAACTGCAGACAGGATCCTAAAACAAAACCATGGTCAGGGGCGGCCTTAGGCATGTGCAAGCTGTGCACCTGCACAGGGCCACCAAACCCCAGGGGCCACCACGCCAATATATATCCTTTTTTTTTTTTTTTTTTTTTTGGTGCAAGACATTTATTTTGCAGAAAGAAGGATAAGAGGTACACTGCGTCACGCCAACAACCCGGAGGCAGGCCGCTATGAAGTTCACATCTCATGACAAACAGTAAAGCAGTCGGGGGGATCCAACCCAACGGGCTGTGGGGCCCCCAATAACAGCATATAAAACAGAAAAGTCATGTATATGAGCAGTGTAACATTAGCATGTTTAATGGTCTAACATTTTATCAGCGCCGTAGATGAAAGGTGAATCTGAAGGTTTCAAGGCTGCCACGAAGCCAGCAACAGGACACAGCCTGTTGAAGCGGCAGATCGAAAGGATGCGTCTACCAGCACTGTTTTCACCCAACTCGTCTCAACAGACAAACGAAAAGCAAGAACAACAAACAACGGTGCAGTTGAGAAATACCAATCACGCAATACCCACACACAATACCCACTCATACACGGGGCTGTGCGCTCATGCGCTGGGCAGCTGTCAACGAATGTCAATCAGCGGTAGGGGGTGTGGCGTTGCATGCGCCAGGTCTCCATCGCGGAGATAGGGGGGTGGGGGGAGGAGGGGGAGAAGCTGAGGTAGGTTGATCCATAGGGTCATGTGGCCTCAGGGGAGGCGGGGGTGGTCAGGGAATGCTGCAAGTAGGAAGCAATCAGGACAGTAGGAACGGGACGTGTCTCAGCCCCAAGTTAAGACTACACCAGCACGGAACACCAGGGCAGCTATCACACGCCCACATTACAAAGCTCTCACCCCATATCATCCGACACACCCACATCAGGTGAACCATCAGAAGCGCCTGAGCCCGCACGCTCCCTAGTCCATTGTAGGAAGGGTTCCCATATATCATTAGGTCTGGAAGCAGTGGGCATCGTTTCCCAATAATTAGTCAGTTGTGTGTGTCCATATGTCACATCCCTAACCCAGTCTGTGTACGATGGAAGAACTCTCCGGCCCCAGTGTAGCGATATTTATCGTTTGGCATAGAGGAGGAGTAGTGCATGTAGTTTTCTATCGCAAGGTTCTGTGTCCTTGACGTATCCCAACAGACCCAGGAGTGGTGATGGTGCATCAGTCCTGTGTAGAATTTGGTTAATGGCAGTGAAGACGTCCGACCAGTATTCATCTAGCATAGGACAGCTCCATGCCACATGAATGAAGGACGCATCTGCTCCCCCACACTTCCAGCAAGCTGCATCCTCGCGGACGCCCATGCGGTGCAGCAGAACCGGTGTGCGATAGTATCGGTGCAAAAATTTGAAGTGGATGAGCCTCAAACGATAATTCGGAGACAGTGCCGTGAGCTGCTTACAGCAGTATTCCCACATGTCATCTGTCAAAGGGTCAACCAGGTCTGCATCCCAAGCCTGCCTGGCCGTGGATACCGTTATCGGGGCCTGCTCCTGCATGCAATTGTACAGTCTTGCCACTAGTTTTTTGGGGGAGGGTCTCGAAAGTAGATTCTGAAGGGCATCCAGTGTCGGCGGCTCCTCAGGGAATTGGGGCCCCAATTTCTTACAGGATTCCCTAAGGAAGTGGTTCAGCAGCGCGTCCGCGAAAGATTCAGGCTGGTCGTCCGCACTTGCGTTTAATTCCCCAAAAGTGCCATCAGGATAGATATCAGCAAATGTATTCAGCCTCCGTCCGCGGATTGTGAGGGTGTCACCTCTGGCACTCAAGCAAGGCAACATCGGGTTTCCCCGTAAGGGGACAGCTGGCGCATAAAGCAAGGAGAGTCCCGCTCTGGTTTGCAATTCGCGCCAAGACCAGCGAATCATCTCCACAGTGTCCACATCTTTCGAAGGGCGTTTGACTTTACCATAGAGCGTTACGGGCAGCGGCAACGGGGCAACAACGGCTACCTCTACCGCCACATGTGGTTGGTAAGGAGTGGGGAAGGCCCAGAAATGTAGAAACTGCGCCTGCGCGCATAGGGAGTATAGCTTGAAGTCGGGAGCTCCGAGGCCACCCTGCCTCAGCGGGAGTGTGAGCAGGTTCCAGGACACCCTCGCCTGTTTCCCCGCCCAAACTAGATTTAATAGCAGAGAGCGGACACGCGTGTGGAAGTGTGCCGTCATGGGCAGCGGAACATTCACGAACAAGTATAGGAATTTGGGTAGAATCACCATTTTCACCAGTGCTATTCGTGCCACCAGGGACAGGGGTAGTTTGTTCCAGACCGTGATTTTCCTCTCTAGCCAGTCCACCGCTCTGCCAAAGTTAAGAGACCACAACTCCTGTATATCCCAACTGATCCAGATTCCCAGATATTTAACCGCGACAGTTTCCCAACGCAAGGGGTAGTCCGGTGATGGCTGACTCGTCTCATCAGTAAGGGGGAATGCGACAGACTTAGTCCAATTTATGGACACTCCTGCAAGGCCCTCAAACCGCACGAATTCACGGAGCAGCGGGTTCATGTTATCTCTGGGGTTGAGGATATACAAGGTGACATCGTCTGCGTATAACGAAATCAATAAACTCCGGGAGCTGAACCCAATTCCCCTCGCAGTGTGGTGTTGCCTTATCCTGGCCGCAAGCGGCTCCATTGCAATGGCAAACAGGAGAGGAGACAGTGGGCACCCCTGTCTGGTTCCTCTAGAGATCGCAAAGGGTTTGGAAACGAGGCCATTTACACTCACTCTAGCCCTAGGCGCGCTATACAGTAATTTGATTAGGGTTATGAAATTACGACTAAATCCCATCCTGAACAAATAAGGCCACTCCAAGGAGTCAAACGCCTTGGTAGCGTCAAGGAACACCACTGCCGCTTGAACAGAGGGGTGTAAGTAATGTAGAACCGAGAAGATGGTTCTGAGGTTATGTGATGTGGCCCGACCAGGGATAAACCCAGATTGGTCAGGGAGTGCGATGATCGGCAACATTGGCTGTAGTTTGTCTGCAATGATTTTGGCATAAATTTTAGCGTCCACATTAATCAGGGAGAGGGGCCTATAGGAGTCTAGGAACAGTTCGTCTTTGTCAGGCTTCAATAATGTAATGATTAAGGCTTCATGCATGGAGTCTGGGAGGGAGTTCAATTCGAGGGCCTCAACGAACACCGAATGCAGTTTCGGCGCCAGTTCTTCTGCGTATGTTTTGTAAAAGGTCGTTGTCAGGCCGTCAGGGCCAGGGGCTCTGTTGGCCGGCATGCTCTTGATTACCTGAATGATATCCTGAACGGTTACAGGGAGGTCCATATACTGTCTGTGGTGATCATTAAACCAGACTAGGGCGATGGATTCCAGAAAGCCCTCTAAAGAAGCTGGGACCACGGGTTGTCTGGAGGTGTATAGGGATGTGTAAAAGTCAGTGAAGGCGTGCAGTACTGCATCTTGGCCAATAACCAGGGACCCTTCCCTGTCGTGGATGGCGTGTATGTAATGCGATTGTGTACGAGGAGCTATCAATCTAGCTAGGGTTCTGCTGGGCCTGTCCCCCTCCCCATATCTGCGAGCCTCGGCCTGTTTCCCTAGAAATCTCACCTCACGTTCCACCTCTTCATTAAAGGCAAGTAGCTTGGTTTTGAAAGTGCCAGCAATCTCCAAGGACTGATCCCGGCTAAAGGCCGCATCCAGTTCTCTCAGCTCCCGTTCTAATTGGGCTAGTGTTCTGCGGATGGTTCGTAGCACTCCCGCCTGCCGCGCCATGCACTGGCCCCTGATCACCGCCTTAAAGGCGTCCCATTCAATGGCCTCTGATGAAACGGACCCTGCATTTTCTGCAAAATACTTAATGATATCGTCCCTGATCTCAACAAATACTGGGTCCGTGAGAGCGTGCGGGGGCAGACGCCACGTGAACTCCCTATGAATCGCATCAGGCAGGCACAACTCCAACATACACGGGGCATGATCCGATAGTGATCTAGCCTGGATGTCGACTTCTGTCACCCACGTTGCCACCTCAGGCGACACCAGCCAGAAATCCAATCGGGACCAAGCAGACTGATGACATGTGAAACAAGTTCCCACTTTCTCCCCAGGATGCCGAACTCTCCACACGTCAGAAAGCAACCCTTCCCCCATTATATCAAGGACAGCCTGACGCGATCTAGCATGTGTTGGTCTACCCACACCTCTCCGATCCATGACATCATTTAGCACAACATTAAAATCACCTCCAATAATAATCGATTGGCAATCAAGCAATGCAATTCGCGCCCATAGAGTCCTAAAGAAGTCTGGATCATCTACATTTGGACCGTAAATGGCAGCCAGCACAATCGGTCTCCCCTGCAAGGAACCATGTAAGATAACATATCTCCCATCTTTGTCCTGCACACATGCGTGTTCCCGCCAGTCCAGCCCTCTGCGTACAAGTATAGCCACCCCTCTCGCATAATTAGAATATATGGCAGAATATACAGTTGACCATCTGGAATTCCTCAGTCTAGGTGAAGGGATAGTATTAATGTGAGTTTCTTGCAGAAAGCAAATGTCCACATTATGTCTGGCCGCCAGCATACTATGCATCAATCGGGCTTTCTTGTAGTCCCCAAGGCCCCTAATGTTCCATTTCCATAGTTTAACCCCCCCATTTCGGATGTACAATAGAAGCAACAATTTCCCCAACAGCACCCGCCTCCCAGTTTCGCCAGACCCAGCACACAGCACACACATTACCTCTGTGCCCAAAAAGGAAAATAGAAGATAGTTCTCAGTGCACCAGTTTAGAACTACAAACAACAACTTCTCCAACTCCCCCCGCCTCCCACCTCCCTCACCAACCCCCCAATCAGGTTGTGACATACCCCGTAGAAAAACACGCATAGCGTGATATATAACCAACATCAGAAACAGTGGGATACACCCCATGGGGGCGTGGTGCACCCAGCCTACACCCCCGTGTTAGCGGGGTGGCTACATTCAAAAATAAGGCTTCCTGGCCCCAACGGTACCCCCGTCTCAGGGTCGACTAACCCCACCTCAGCCACCTCCACATAAGGTCCAGGGCACGGGCAATCACAAATGGACATCCGGTAATACAGCAGTGTCTTACCCCACTCGTTTTCAGCTCAAGTGTAACAGCAGTAGGTGCGGGGGGGCCTCCGAGCACCGGTTCAAGACGTGGAGGAAGCAGGCATTTAGTGTTACATAGATGACAGTGGCAGCTCACCTAGTCATTATCACTGAGTTGCTCAGCAGTATCTTCCAGTCTGGGTGATTTCCTTCTGGCCCCCGGGCCATTGATGTGTTTTGCAAATTTGAGTGCGGACTTCGCATCCGTGAAGAATTGCGTCTCGTTGTCGTGTAGCACCTTCAGTTTCGCCGGATATAACAGGGAATATTGCACACCAGCTTGCAGCAATATTTTCTTAGCCGGCAGAAATTCCTTGCGGGCCGCTTGCACCAGGGGGGTGAAATCCGGGTAAAAGGAAATGTTATTTCCCTTATGCGTTATTTTGCCCTTTTCCCTCGCCAGCTTCAGGATGAGATCTCTGTCCTGGTAATTGAGCAGTTTAGCGAGTATGGGACGCGGTGGCGCACCCAGCGGTGGTTTTTTCCCAAGTGATCTATGTGCCCAGGGCTTTAAGTGGGATGAAAAAACTGGGGGGTCTCTCAAAGGGGCGTGGTCAATGTAATTAGGGGCGTGGCTTTAACACACGCTAAAAAATCTGTGTTTAGCATAGTGTGCCGCCCGAGTTGTATTTTGCTGTTCCTGTAATTGTATCCAAATATGTGAGACAACAAGTCACATTACACCTACAACAAGTAAGGACTATTGGCTTTGTCAATGGTTATTAGTTGCATAAGATAAATAAGCTGCAACTATGGCTGGTTACATATAACATTGAAAAAGCTTCCAATTGAAGCCCTGGTGACCCTACCGCAATGCTGCTGCTCTAGCGTTTCAGAAAGAGAGGAGAAATCCAGAAAGAAATGACTCTTTAAATGATTTCCCTTCCACTACACCGTTCACCTGGCATGACGTCATGCCGTAACTTCTTCCCTAGTGAGAGTGAGCAATGTGAGCACGTACACACCGATGTGCCTACTGTCTTGAAACAGGTCTCTATCAGGCTCTGTGCGGCCTGGGACTTTTTTCTGGACTGCACTGACAGCAAAATGCTGTCACTGCAGTCCGGAAAAAAACGGAGCGCCTGTGCCAGGGCTCAAAACAGAGCCCGATAGAGACCCGTTTCGAGGCCCCCTTTAAAAAACTGCCGGTGCTCAGACCCCTTGAGACCCGGCCCACTTAAAGCCCTGTATGTGCCCTCTCGACCGTAAAGACTGGCGACAGGGCCGGGTCAAAGAGCTCGTGTAGTAGGTCAGTCACAAACACCTCCATCTTGCCAGTGTTTGCTGTCCCCGGAATACCCGTAATGCGAACATTAGACCTACGGGAACGCGCTTCCAAATCATCCGATTTAGCACGTAGGTTGTCCAGCTCTTTCTCCAGGTTCGTGATATATTGCTTGGCCTGCTGTTGGAATTCGCAGCATTCAGTTTGTCTGTTTTCTAAACAATCCAGTCTAGTCTCATGAGCGCCCACCTTGGCCTTCACTGACTCCAGCTGTTCGGACATGGCGTCTAGCTTGGTATCAATACTTTTCAAGCTGGATCTTACCTCCATTATAAGCGCCCCAAAGTCTATGTCTGCCGGTGCTCCCTGTGACGATGACTCTCCCCCGTCCATTTCAGTTGGAGGGTGTTTTGGCAGTCTCTTATTATCAAAGCTTATTTTGGGCTGCCTGGCCTCATTTTTCCCCATGGTGGTGGCGGTTCCTGGGCTGCAAGTGACTCGTTCAAGCAGCCTCTGCAAATAGTCTGTGTGCGTACTAGCTTATGTGGCGTCTGAAGCAGTGTGTGCAGATAACAGAGGGTGCAGACCCACCGACCAGCCTCCCAGGCCACAGGTACACAGCTCCACCAGGCCCACGTCTCCAGCAGTACGCAGCCTCGAGTGGTCGCAGGCTACAAAATGGCAGCAGCGTTAATCCCGGTATCTCGACTGCACAGCGCCGAGTCTGACCCAGGACATCGCCAAGGTAAGGGGCAGAGGCTTCAATGGTAGGCCCTCGGTCTCCTCGGTCCCCTCGGGCCTCGTATGCGCAACCAGCGGTCCAGCCCCGGTGTAGAAGGCCGGAGTCACCACCCCGGTGGACCAGTGCGTGCGTGAGTTAATACGGCAGTTCTGCACCCCTCTATGCGAATTTCTCGCCTCACCTTGCTGGATGTAGGTGGTCGCTGCACAAGGCCAGGCTCAGCTCCCAGCCGAATTGCAGCAGTGCCGATCAGCATGCGGCAGCCTTGAGAAAATGGCCGGCCCATCTCCAGAGTCGCTGCAGGCCCTGCCTCCGCGGAGGGGGACCTTCTGCCTCTCACGCCCGCCGGATCGGCCGTGTCCAGGTCCCCTCCCCAGATCAGCAGGGGCCCACTTGTGTGCGCCGATGCAGCGGCACCGCAGCTGCCAGGGTCCCGTGTCCGTAACCTCAGGATCTCCAAAGGCCTCTAAAGCCGTGACCCACAGTAGCCTGCAACGCCCAGGCCCTAGCTCGGCAGCCACGGGTCGCCGCCGGCGCGCAGATCGGCAAGTTCGCAGATGGTGTTTGCTCCGCCGTCCGGGGAGTTCTGCGCCCCAAACTCCGGCAGCAGGATCCACTGGGTGTCCGACGTCGAGCCCCAGGTATGACGGGGGTCCGCAAGGACCCGAAGAAGAATTATGGCAGGATTAAAGAACGTAGCCGGCGGAGCTCACTCACAGAGCGGCCATTTCGCTGCTCGGATAGCCACGCCCCCCGCCAATATATATCCTTAATATAATAATCCTCTGAGGATGGATACATATTTGCGTGGCGGCCCCTGGCAGGGATTTGGCGGCCTCCGGCTCTGTTCCACTTCCAAACACCCTGACGCCCCCCAACCCCCCTCTTCACTGGCCTCCGCGGTCCACCCGCCCGGCCCCCTCTTCCGGGGCCCCCTACCTACGCTCCCTGCCCAGGGCCGCCATGAGCCTAGAGCCGCCCCTGCCATGGTAATCAAAGAGTCTGCAAGGTAGACGCGAAACAAGGATGTAGTATGGGCCAGGGTGGTACGGTATGGCAACAGTAGGTGTCTCATGTTTATAGTTGTTTCACAACATACTTCTTACAGCCACAAAGAAAGGAAAAAAAAATATTTCCCTCTTTTCAATGCACTACTCTCTCACCCTATACCTCTTTCAATACATCCTCTACTTCCACTCTCTGACTCCTCGCAAGCCTCATTGTACTGCAATAATCTCTAAATTAACACTTTCCAGCCTCTTCTCTCCCTATAGCCCTCTTTTCTACTCATCCCAAGCCTCATCCTTCTACTATTATCTCCCAGATAACACTCTACACTCTTCCCTCTTCTATCCCTCCAGTATCCTTTTGAATCCAACTAACAAAGACTAGTATGTCCACCTCTCACATTAACTCATATTTCCCTTTACTAACCCACCACTAATCCTTTTGGGTTCCGGAGTAGTGTCCTACTCGCCGAAAGCTTTTGACACCTCATCAGGGGTAGCAAGCGCTATATAAATAAAATAACAATAAGATGAGGAAAAGAAACAAGGACGTACACCCACGGATAAGCTTCTAAGAGATAACCTACTAAGGGGCAGATTTACAAGCCCCGTACGCCATTTTTGCGTCGCCGTTGCGTCACTTCTGTGACGCAACGGCGGCATAAA
Source organism: Lissotriton vulgaris (assembly GCF_964263255.1). Classification (NCBI taxonomy): domain Eukaryota; kingdom Metazoa; phylum Chordata; class Amphibia; order Caudata; family Salamandridae; genus Lissotriton; species Lissotriton vulgaris. Next base: position 1,488,151,865 of record NC_141696.1, read on the forward strand.
GCCAATGCCATGCTGCAAGGTATTTACAACGTGAAGCATCTAGGGAGATGCATCACGTTGTAAAGTCCTGCGCCACATGAAACCTGTGCCAGGTTTTATGTGGGCATTCCGGTTCAGGGGGGGGGGGGGGGGGGCGTTCCGGCGCAAGAACACCTCGCAAAAGTGGCTGAGCGTAAGGCTTGATGCACCATGTCGGACATAGGCAGGTTTGGAACAGTGCTGGAGTTGAACCGCACCTGCGACTCCAGCACTGCGCCAACCTTAGGCCGGCAGATGCGACACACATCTGTTTATCCTTGCGCCGCATCTGTTGCGTGACGCATCTTTTCTGGTGCATCCCTGCTGATTTGCAGGGATGCGCCAGGAAACGTAAATCTGCCTCGAAGTACAGAAGCCATTCCCCCTGAAGGAAGCACGCGCCCGACCGAGGTATATTTTTAGTCGGGCCTCAGCCCGCGTCAGAATAGCTCTGACATTCATCTGTGATAAGAAAGTTCGGATCCTAGGGCTGCACAAGGGCAGCACCGCTTCCTGCAGGTGTCTGACGAGCCGCTGTCGACAGGAAACAGATATGGAGGGAGCTCTTTGCAGCAGGCACGCTCTTAGGAGGCAGCTTTAGAGTATATGTGTCTGTAAAAAGAAATGAGATAGCAACGTATTCCGGATGCCCCGGGCGAAGGGCACAATTTCATAGACTAATAATATATTGTACTTGAGTTGTGTGCATGTTGAATACTTTTATTTAACAGGAGTGTTGGAATACTGTGTTCTGGTTCAAGGGCGCCATCTCGTGGACACTTTTTATATTGCATGCATTCAACAGGAAATATGTGCGTTTAGACTAGAGGCAATAATACTGCACACACTGCATCATTTTTCGATAATGGACCTAAAGAAAACACCGTCGAAACTTGGGGGCATATCATCAAGGACAGGCGATAATTATTGCTAAGGGCACTTAGCGCTAGAATAATTATTGCCGGATAACGTGGAATTTTATCGCTGAGATAGCGTGCTATTAACAACGCTTATCTCAAAAGCGATAAAATTCCAAGCGCTAACTGCCAAATGTGAGATTATAGCTGGAAATCCAGCGATAATCTCACAAATTTGGCGGTAGCTTGATGATAGAGCAAGGCATACTTAGCCATGATATCCACCTTACATAGAATATCATGGCTAAATCAGTCTTGAAGCAGGAGTAAGGAAAGCAGAGACAACAGAGGGTATCACTACTTTGCTTGTCGCTCTGCAGGTTAGGGTGCCCATTAATAATTGAAGAAATGTCGCTTAGCGACATTTCTCCTGTTATGTCAGGGCAGGAGCTCCCACTTTGCAACTCATTAGAGATGCAAAGCTGGGCGTTCAGAAAACTGGCGCTAATGCAGGGTTTCACACTATAGCGTGACCTTGCTGATTAGGCGATAAAATTATCGCCGCTGTTTGTCCGAAAACGGACGCAAAAGCAGCGATAATTTTTTATCGCCTCATTGATGATATGCCCCTTAGTGTGTATAATTAATTAGGTATAATTAGAGCGTCTGGGTGTTTTTTCTACTTTCAGTAATATTTTCAGTAGGATGCCAATCAGATGTGCGGGGGAGGGGGAGTTAAGGCTTCTGCAAATGTAACTATCATGAAAGAGTCCATATTAATAACACGGGAACCTGAAGCCTGTAGAGCAAAACTACTCCAGCCCAACCTTATTTCGTCTGGCTGCCCAAACACGAGTATAAACCTACCATCCTAATAAAACAATGTTATAAGAGCACTGGCGTCCTCAACATGTGATATATTCTCAACAGTATGCTGGTAAATTGAGGGACATTAAAATGGGTAATATCAACCAATGTTATTTACAGCACTCAGAAACAACAGGATTCTGGAACAAAACATTGTTAAAAAATGACAAGCTATTACTAAAAACTATATCGGCGTAGAGTTCAAGGAATCTCAGTAGGGAATTTTCGAGGAAAATTGAAAGCACAGAGGTACAGTTACTTTTTTATGTTATGTTAGCGCACATTTATAAAGCATGCAGTTACTCCCTGGAGTGCCCCAGCGCTAAAACAGCCATACGTCACGTAACATAGAGAAAAAATTAACCACTGCAAATGGCTCACAACTGGAATTCCGACGTTTTAAGACTTTTCCTGAAATTAAAGAGATCAGGGCTCTGTCTGATAGAAAAAGGGAGACTATTCTACAGCCGTGAGGCAACTGCATGAAAAGATCTTCCCCCCTATCTGGGACAGTAGCACGCTGGGAGTAATGATCAGAAGTTGGGATGAGGATGTCAGGGTGCGCTGAGGAAAATAAGGCTTGAATCTATCCCTGAGGGGGAACATCCTTTTCAACGCAGATGTTACCCCGCAGTGCTTTTACGACGCGTCCTTTACAACGCAAGTCCTAACCACGACTTTCGCTGGAGGGCGCTAAAGGATAAAGAATAGTATATTTACTGTTCCAACACCTTCCCTACTATCCACGGGGATTGTTGTTAGAATAGTAAATTATACTATTTACTCTCCGCGCCCAAAAACGCAAGTCGTTGTAACGACTTGCGTTGTTAAAGACGCGTTGTAAAGGCACAAGTTGAAACGGTACGCGTTGTACTGTCATACATCCGTCCCTGAGGCAAGGGGCACCAATCTTATGGAAGACTTTAAAAACCAGAACCAGGGCTTTAAACTGATTTTTTTTCCGTACTGGAAGTCAATGAAGTGAAGACAGGAGCTGGGTGTTATTGGTTCTGGATTCTTTAAAAAAGATGGCTCTGGCCGCTGCGTTCTGGATCACTTGTAGTCGGCCCAGAAGATATTCAGGAAGGCCGAGATACAAGGAATCACCATAATCCAATCTAGACATTATCAACGCCTGAATCCACTGTCTTCCTGTCGGGGATAGAGAGCAATGGGAGGACATTTTGCAACATTCTCTACAGCCCGAAGCAAACCCCGGCCACCCTAATGTACTTGGGCCTTCATAGAGAGAGTTGAGTCCAGCTTGATTCCTAGATTTTTCACCGTAGAAACGGCTGACACAGGGGGGACATATCTTGGGGCCACCATTCATGCCAGGAATCAGGTGGCTGAGGTCCAAAGAAGATATTCTCAGACTTCTCTGAGTTACATTCTAGGTGGTTATAACTTAACCAGAAGAAGACTTCAGAAAGACAGGTGTTAATTAAGTTGCCATCAAACTCGGCTCCCTTCTCGCAAGTGAACAACAGCTGAGTGTCATCAGAATATGACACTATTTTGGCACCAAATTTCTCAGCGAGGGGGACCAGGGATGCAATGCACAAATTAAATAATGTAGGGCTCAAAATAGAGCCCTGGGGCACCACCATTTTCAGAAGAGGAATTGTCGCCGGGAAAGGAGGAGAACAGATAGTTTGAGAGCGGTTAGCGGGAAGGGATGCAAACCAACTTAACACCGTGCCTGCAATAGCGCAGTCACTGAGTCTTTGCAGTAATCTCAAATGAGGCACAGTGTCGAAGGCTGCGGAGAGGTCCAGTAAAACCAAAACAGCATTACCTTTGCTGTCCAATGTAGCTTTATTAGTTTCTGCAACTTCTAATAGAGCCGTTTCACAACTGAAATTGGCTCTAAAGCCTGGCTGGCTAGAGTGCAGCAAATCGTTAGTCTCCACATAATTTGTTACTGTGAGAAGTTGGCCTGGTATATGATGTTCACTATTCTAGTGAGCACTTGCACCAGTCCAAACAACCCTTATGGTGATGGTTGTAAAGTCAACCTTATAGACCAGCTATCCTAGAGGTAGCATGGACAGAGCAGTCTTAGGCTAAACTTAAGAGGGCATGTGAAGCCAGATGTTTTACCATATGTGGCCCCTTTTAATACCAATTGAAGGACACCACACAGGATATATATAAAATATATATGTATTTATTTCTAGACAATCCTTCTGAACTCTTTATGAGGTCAGAGGCACAAGCACAATACAAGATACCTAATTAAAATACAATAAGGTGCACAAAATACAGTAGGGCCCTAGGGGCACGCTAAACCATATACTAAAATAGTGGTATAAGTACCACTGCTCGGAAAAAGGAATAGGCCTATGGCATCGCTGGGGCTACACTGTACTACCAAGAGTTAGGAAGCAGGAGGCCCACGGGAGGCATGTGCAGAGTCTTTACAAGTTTCCATAGAGAATGAAAGGGAAGATGGAAACTAGTTCTTCTAGGGCACTTCTGACTGGACTCGATGAAAGTTACTTGAAATCTAGACAGTTGGAGAGTCAATACCCACAGGAGCACCGAAGTACTCGCGTTACCTCACTCACAGGAAGCGGGTGCATAGGTGTCAAAGTGTGTCGGTTTCGTCGCTGAATCCTATGGAGCCTTGAAGAAAGATGCTGCAGGCGACCTAGAGAGAAGTGTCCGGTTGGATCCAAGGGTGGATCGAGGATGAAGAGGACCTGAAAGCAGAGGGGACAGAGTCTGGGTCACTAGCCAGTGACCAGGAAGGAACCAGGAAGGAACCAGGCGATGTCGCGAAGCAATCAGGTGCTGTCGTGAAGCTTGTCTCTGAAGTCACGTGGACCTGGAGGCGTCAACGACAACCAAGAGTCAGGCATGGACTGTCCCACAAAGGCTCTCGCTGTCGGCAGTGTTGGCTTCCGGATTGGAGTCACCAAGCCTTGGCAAAGGCAACCCATGCAGGAATCAAAGTTGGCTTCTTAATCAGATCAGCAAGGTCTGATGGGCTACTTCTTTTGAGGGAAGCAGGGGCCAGTCTGGAGCAACCAGACCAGTGGTGTAAATTCAAAGGATCGTTGCCAAGGTTGCCACTAGCCAATGGGCAAGTGACCGGGCAGACGAGTCAAGCAGGAAAATGCAGAAGGGCCCCACGCAGAACTCGTGGAGTGTGCAGGGCTGATCTTCAGTGCAGATGATGCTCGGGGCTGGGGCTTCTCAATCCCCAATGCACAGCTTCGAAGATGCCTCGGAAGCTGCACTGTAAGCAAGTCACTGACTTTTCAAGATGGCCGGTCCAACGTCTCGCGTCGCCTCCATGGGTCTTAGCTTTGCTGGGGCTGTGGATCGGGCTGAAGGAAGTCTGGAAGTCCAGCTCTTGTCAGGCTCTGTGCTTGGGCTCCGGCGGGAGCGTCGACAAAGCAAGTTGTTGATCGCTTGGATGGTGACTGCTTGTGCAGGGTGGTCACTCCTTGACCACAAGGTAGATTCTTCAGTCGTCTTCTTGCAAAGTAGATCGTTGAAGGTCCAGAGTTTTGTTTCAGAGTTTCAGTCAGGATAATCTAAAGTCTTGGGACTCAGCTCCTACCTATATACCAAATCTAGGGGCTGGATTACCTGCTAGGTCCCTCCTATGGGTGGGACCAGTGAAGGGCGTGGTTACACGCCTTTCCCTTTGTCCAGTTTCGAGCTGGGGCTGGAGTGCCCCAGCACCGGTTTGAACTGGACTATGCATGGGACACCTTGTGTGCCCCAGGCAGTGCCTCCTTTCTTTCAGCCCTCCCTGCCCTAATACACAAGAGCCTGTCTGGGGTGGTGCTAGCACCTCCCAAGACAGGAAACCTATTGTCCAAGCCTCCCTCGCTGGAAGGACTTCCAGCAGCAGGAGGTCAGACTTGTGTCTGTGGTAGCAGCATCCATTTTGTGATGCTGAGGCTCTGGTTAACTTTAACGGGGAATAGTAGGAACAACATGTCTTCTCCCTCTAGAATGGTGGAATGCTACCCCCGTCGCCAGAACTGGCGAGGGGGTAGTATTCCAAAACGTATGACACCTTACTCGACATGTTTTGATAAAGCCAAACCAGAGTTAGCATCTGACCGCGAGGTTCATAATGCACTTAAGAGTATATGGTATGGCAATTTCCTAGAACAGCTATAAGGGCATGGTTCCGAAAGCTGCAGACAGGCTCAGCTCATGCTAGAGCACGATCTCACATAAAACCAAGCACTCTGCCTCCAGGATTGTTAAGGCCTGCCATAGGAATGACTTATAGGTATATATGTGTCTAGATATAAGGTTAGATATAGGAATACTATATCTAAGCAAGGGGTGATTACACGACCTTGCCCTAGCTGAGTGATCAGCCAGTTGTGTCAATATGAGTGGCCAGCCAGGGGTGGCATACTACATGCTGCAGCCCCTGGTAGGCCTTGGATGCCCCTATGCCCTGGGTACCTATAGTACACTGTACAGGGGCTCATAAGGTGACCCAATACCCAATTGGAGATGTACCTTAAGTACATGGAGTCCATTTTACAGAGAGAGAAGATAGCCTGGGGCCCTGATTAGCAGGATACCAGGCCAACTAAGTCGAAAACCAGCTAAACACTAGGCAAAAAATCTGGGGTAACCATAGTCAGATATCCACCTTCCTACAGTTACATCTTTATTTACAAATTTTTCCAAAACCTTTGAAAAGAAAGGCAGGAGAGAAATAGGTCTAGAATTACAGGCTGCCTCAGGATCTACAGATGGTTTCTTAAGTAGCGGAAGGATTTTAGCATGTTTCCACATTTGCGGCATCGACCCTTCCTGTAAAGCGGTGTTCAAAATAAAATTCACACAGGGGTTGATCACATCTGCCAATGAGGACAAAACCTTCGCTGGACGGGGATCAGTGGGCGAGCCAGATTTCAAAGCTTTCATAAACACCAGATATTGCTCTATAGTGATCTCCGGGAACTCCCTAAGGGAGGCACTGGGGCTGGAGCAAGCAGCTGGGTGGGAACCCTCAACGCCCTCCAAGTCCAATGAATGAACTTCAAAGGAATCTGGATCAGTTTAATTTTTTCATCAAAAAAGAGGGCCATTCGTTCCGTCCAGTCGCTCGTAGGAACAAACGGTTGGCTTATAGTCACAGGGGAGGAGAAGCTTTTTACGACATTGAAGAGGGTTTTACTTTTATTAGCCGCCAAATCTATTTTTGTTGACAGAAAGAGTTTCTTTCCCTCGCGTAATTTCTGTAATGATTTTTCAAAGCAAGTTTGTAAATCAATTTATCTGAGGGATTAGAATTCCTCCGCACTCTATTTCGAGATGTTTACAGGCCCTTTTACTATCCCTTAAGGCCTCAGAGAACCAAGGGGCCGAAACTCTGGTGGATTTGACAGGCCTCACAGAGGGAGGGGCCAATTCAGTGGCTTGTTGCTGTAACTAACCCTCTAAGGTCTTCACATCTTCTTCCAGGGCACCACTTAAGGGAATCGGCTGCTTTTGCAGCGCGCACTGAATGGCCTCGGGTGTCATCAGGTGGAATGGCCAAAAACAGTGACTAGCCCTGGCTGTATCCAGGAGTTGGGGTCTTGCGGCATCTCGACAAATTTTAAAATTGATCAAATGATGGTCAGACCAGGTTAAGGCTTAAGGGCATCCATATAAATCTGGTTAGAAGAAAAGACAAGATCAGTATGTGCCCTTTGTCATGCATGGGAAGACATACGAAAGGAGTCAGGTTAAGAATATCAAATGATTCATGCAATTTTAAAGGGTCAGGATCCAAAGATTTAGCCATATGGATGTTAAAATCACCCAGGACCGTACAATGGCTATATTTAGCTGCAATGGGGGAAATGGAATGGCTGATAGAATCCAGGAAGCTCTTCGCCTGACCAGGTGGACGGTAGATTACTACTCCTTCCATAGATTGATGGGCCGAGAGTGTCAGGAGAAATCCCAAACTCTCAGCCCCCTCTATCTTCACATTCGCTAAAGGAGTACAGGTGAAGGAGCTCCTATATACGATGGCTAGCCCACCACCTCTCCCCACAGGGCGGTCCTTCCTCAGAATCTGATAATCCTGAGGAATCGCATTGGCAATAGTAGGATTCGAAGCATCCGTTAGCCAAGTTTCTGTAAGAAGCAACAGGTCGAGGGAGGAGTCGGCTAAAAAATCGTACATGTCAAGTTCATGTTTTTTTAAGGACCGGACATTCAGTAAAGAAGCCTTCCAAAATGTATCTGGAACATCATGTCCCCCAATCGGGGAAATCATATCCCGTTTAACTTTGTGCTCTCTATGAGAAGGCCAGGCTGACCAGTTACATGCTTTACACGTCATGGAAGAATTTTTCCCCGGAGTGACTAAATGGGGTGTTCACGACAAACCCTTGTCAAAATCTAACAAGTAGTCCATGCCATAGGTAACTACCTTAGGCGGCTCCAGAGCAAGACCGGCAGCATGCCCGGCCCTGGACCCTTCTGGGACGCTGACGGGCGCCGATAGGCTTGCCTTAGGCGCGCCCACTGTGCGCCGCTTTGAAGGGGCCAGCATTCAACCACTAGACTGCGCCGAAGTGAAAAAATGACGGCTAGCGGTCACGGAGCTCTAAATAACCGGTTCAATTCCCCCTCCCTCCAGATTCAAATTCCCAAATTAAAATTTCCACACAACAAGAATTATCACAACAGAACAGATTAAAAAACAGGTAAAGTGCAAAAGTGCTTTTGTTTTTAGCAGCGAGTGAGGGCGAGATGGCAAGCAGTGCTCAGATTACTAAGACTGAGGAGCTTGCGCAGCAATCCGTTTTGAAGGGGCCAGCGTTCAACAACTAGACCGCGCCGAAGAGAAAAAATGGCAGCTAGCGGTCACGGAGCTCTAAATAACCGGTTCAATTCCCCCGCCCTCCAGATTCAAATTCCCAAATTAAAATTTCCACACAACAAGAATTATCACAACAGAACAGATTAAAAAACAGGTAAAGTGCAAAAGTGCTTTTGTTTTTAGCAGCGAGTGAGGGCGAGATGGCAAGCAGTGCTCAGATTACTAAGACTGAGGAGCTTGCGCAGCAATCCGTTTTGAAGGGGCCAGCGTTCAACAACTAGACCGCGCCGAAGAGAAAAAATGGCAGCTAGCGGTCACGGAGCTCTAAATAACCGGTTCAATTCCCCCGCCCTCCAGATTCAAATTCCCAAATTAAAATTCCCACACAACAAGAATTATCACAACAGAGCAGATTAAAAACCAGGTAAAGTGCAAAAGTGCTTTCGTTTTTAGCAGCGAGTGAGGGCGAGATGGCAAGCAGTGCTCAGATTACTAAGACTGAGGAGCTTGCGCAGCAATCCGTTTTGAAGGGGCCAGCGTTCAACAACTAGACCGCGCCGAAGAGAAAAAATGGCAGCTAGCGGTCACGGAGCTCTAAATAACCGGTTCAATTCCCCCGCCCTCCAGATTCAAATTCCCAAATTAAAATTCCCACACAACAAGAATTATCACAACAGAGCAGATTAAAAACCAGGTAAAATGCAAAAGTGCTTTCGTTTTTAGCAGTGAGTGAGGGTGAGATGGCAGTCAGTGCTCAGATTACTCTAGGGTGGTCTTCAATGGATTTGAACATGTGCAGGTAGTAAGGTTTGGAAAATATAGGGTGGAGTTTGGTGGATGGATACTCAATCTCAAAAGTGGTGGATATCCAGTTTGCTATATTAGAAGTGCATTCTAGCCTGTGGCACCTATAATACGGTGGACAAGATGGCGCCACGCTGTGATGGAATATCCTGTCCACCAAACTTTAACTAACTCTCATAGTTTCAGAGAATTCGGTCAATTCTGCAGGAGTAATGTTCGGTGTGGGGTTTATGATGACGAGGATGTGTGAGGTGAATAATTGCAGAGAATTTGTTCTGGGCGTGTGTAAGACGTGTATGTGATGTGTGGGCATCTTTACGGTGCACAATATTAAGAGCTTATTCGAATATTTTTTCAAGGGCCTCCGTATTGTGCAGCATGACATGCATGGGTTGTGTGGGCATCTGTGCTGTGTAAGAAATTAACAGATTATTATAACATTGGAATGATGAGCGCTTCATTGAAGACAATGAAGTGACTCGCGACTTATCATGGCTCATATAAGCCTTCTGCTCCAACATTTCAATATTTGCCTTTCAGTTTCTCCCTTTTAATTCAGAATATTTTACCTGTAGTGGGTGGAATGTTCTAATAGCCTTATAGCCCTTCTACCTTGAGAATTACAGATTGTTGAAGGTTCCGTCTCTCGTTCTAACCGCTCGCTTGCGGCTCGGACCTATCACTCTGTCTCAGGGCCTAATATAGCCCTCGGCAGCGGTATATATTCAAATATTTGTTCACTGGCTCGTGTGGTGTGTATCACACCACAGATGCCCGCATAACACATGCACGTTGTGTGCAAGATTAACAGATTTGAGTAGTTCTGCAGGTGCGTGTCCGGTATGTATCATGACGTGCATTTGTTGTGTGAGAATCTGTGCTGTGCACGCAGATTTTTACAGTATTTCAAAATATCTTGAGTGATGTGTATTACGATCAAAACGTGCTGTGTATGCACATTCGGTCCCTATGGCCATTAGCCATGTTTTCAAGGAGTTTACAGAAGTGCCAAGGCCTCTGATTGTGTAAGAAACTGAAAGCTTCATTCCTTCAATGCTCTCCCTTTGTCATCGTCAAAGGAGCTAGCAATCCCATCTTGTCGCACTATTCTCACACCCTACTCACGAGTACATTATGCAAGGATGCACTACTTAAACTTGAGTACAGATGGTTTTGCTTTTACACGTGCATAATCTAAATTTTTCTAGTTTTGTGAGTTGCATTTAGAAAGTCCTGGTTGTGCACGTAATGCAGAAAGACCTAGTGGACACCTCCAAACACGTCTCCCAAACAGAATTATTGTGAAAATGCCATTATGCACGGCATAGGTAAATTACTGTACTTGTTGCAAGGAACCAGCATGTTGGCATGTATAGCGATTTCTGAATTTATTAACGAAGTCCGTAATGTACTTGAAATACCAGCAATGTGGTAGTAATACATTGTTTTTCCTGATGATGCAATTATTGTATACTGCCTGCATATAAAACATTCTGGAGTATGATGTAAATAGGAGTACATTTGTTGAAGTCGATAATTTTAAAAAAAGTGAGTAGTTTAAGTGATTTATAGTTTTGAGCAAACATAAGAGTGAGATTTTGACATTGTGAAAAGAAAAATAAATTAAAATTAAAACACTGATTATAGAAAAGCAAAGAAAAACGTGAATTATGGTCAGAGTTAATTGCTTCGGTAACCTGTAAGTAAAAAGAGGATCTCTAGCGATAATTATCTCTATGCTTGGTTAGCGGCAATTATTTTAACGAAGTGCATCGCCTATTTTTATCGCTTAGAAACCTTGCTATTATCAAGGTTTATCTCCTAATTGATAAAAATCAGCCGAAATGCATGAATATCGCTGAAAAGTCAGCGATATTCATGCATTACCGAGCTAATGCTCTTAGCCATGTTATCCACCTCCCATTGGATAACATGGCTAAGAACTGCTCAGGGCAGGTGTTAGCTTTTGGAGATATTTGCGCTTAGCACGAATATTTCCATAAGTTGGTAATAGGAGATAGCGATGTTGTGTTGAAGTCGAAATAATAGAGGTTTAATTGCAAGTCTTAAGCCTCTAGGGATACGTTGGTTTTTATGATATTGGATTAATGTTGATGTGTGGAGTCTTTGATTAAGTTCACGACGCATAATAAATTCCAGTTGTCTTAGTTGTTGGATTGTGGATCCTTGGTGGGACTCAAAGGATTTCGTGGCTTTTATAAGTGAATAAATTTCTGCCGCTTGTTGATCTGTATATGTTTTGGTATCAGCGCGATTTCCAGTTGTGCTCGCTATACTCTCAAAAGTTGCCGTGTTGTTTTTGGGTTGGGTGCTTAAACCTGTGTTGGGCAGTGACTAGGAATGATATTCGAAATTGTGGGTTAGGTTTTAAGCACTCCTGTTGGGTCTATAAGAAAGCGCTACGGCTGGATGTTGTCGGTTGTTAGATTGGTTTGCGCTTACCGGTGCTGTAGAAAAACGCGTTCGTAAAAGTTCTCCTCTGCTCTACCTCTTCGATCGGTGAGTAAAGTTTGCAGGACTCGCGGGTTAAATTTCAATTAACGCGATAGCTAAATATCACTGAAATTGAAGACGGACTATGCATAGCAATTGCGGTGTGTCGGCCATATTTAAATGGAGTAAATACGGCGAGACTCCTACCGGATAAAGTAGTAAAAAGCCACAAAATCCTTTGAGTCCCTCCAAGGATCCACAATCCAACAACTAAGACAACTGGAATTTATTATGCGTCGTGAACTTAATCAAAGACTCCACGCATCAACATTAATCCAATATCATAAAAACCAACGTATCCCTAGAGGCTTAAGACTTGCAATTAAACCTCTATTATTTCGACTTCAACACAATAAAAACTTTATGGACAGATGGTATGCGGTGTTAAACAAATGTTCACTAGACCTCATTCTATTAATTGTGGAGGAATTGTCCAAAAGCATAAAAGAACTTGAAGAAGAGATATTCAATCTACAACAAGACCTATCTAAACGCATGGACGGAGAAGAATGGCAGAATGAACTGGATTTAATGAACAAAATACTGGAAAGCTATGAGAAAGACCTGCAAGAAAGGAAATTAAGAAAATTTAAACGGGACACCATCGATTACCGTCTAAATGAAGTGTATACATGGGCAGAAATGTATGCACAACGTCGCCCAACCTCCAAAAAACAATTCACTTCATCTGAGGAGAGTGTAGTGTCAGACGGAGACATATCCACATCCAGAGCACCAATACAAAGAAAAGAAATACCAAGCACAGATAAAGAAACAGCGACAACATCAGCTACACCGCCAACAACAGCAGTGACACCACCAATTACAACTACCACTGAGGCTTTTTTAGAACAAGGCCCACAGGCATCAAAAGCACCGGATCCAACATCAAAAGCGGGAGGAAATTCACAAAAACAAGGAGAGGAAAAACCAAAAGAAAAAACCAAGCCCAACCTACGCAGCGGGAAAGTATCGTAATCAACATCTCATCTACACAACTCACAAACCAACAAATGAAAGTTTTGGATAAAGGTACTTCCTTTGTCCCCACATATCAATCTAACCTGGCTGAAACAGAAATAGCATTCTACAAATTCATGAGAAACATCAGATTAAAACACTTTTTTGCTAATGTTATCATTGAACAACAACCCCCAGTCAGCAAGGAATACGTAGAATTTAAATCCAAAAGCAATTTTGTAGCTCCAGTTTCCCACAAAACATTGGATTTATTTGAAAAACTAGTTTTGCTGGATATTCACAAACTCGACTTTCAAGTCAAGCAGAGAACCAACTTCTCAAAAAAAGAAAAAAATATTCTTCAAAAGTTATCCAATCAGAAGGAACTAACGTTCCAACGAGCAGACAAAGGGGGAGCCCTTATCATAATGAACACTGAATATTACAACAAAAAAGTCATGGAACATCTAGCGGATGAAACAACATATCTGCGTTTGGAGAAAGATCCAACTCAAGAAATAATGCAAACTCTTGAAAAAATTTTGAATCAGGCCAAAGATATGGATTGGATTTCCACTAAAACAAAGCAGTTTTTGACTAAACCAAACCCCAAAAGACCGCACTTGTACATGTTACCGAAGGTACACAAGAACTTATACAACCCTCCCTTTAGACCTATCGTCTCAGGTGTAGGATCGTTATTTGAACCATTGGGTACCTACATTGATTTTTTTCTTCAGAAATTCGTCCTAAATTGGAAAACCACAATTAAAGACACTACGGATTTTTTGAACCAGCTTAATAATCTTGATCTCAACACCAGTCAACATTGGATTATGTGCACGATCGACGTAACATCTCTGTACACGTCAATTCCTTTAAAAGAAGGCATCGAAGCAGTAGAGTGGGCTCTATTACAGATGGAAAACATTGGCGCCAATCAAATCTTACTTTTAGAGCTCTTAACATTCTGTCTGCAACACAGCTATTTCAAATACAAAGAGGACTTCTTTCTACAAATAAGCGGAACCAGCATGGGTTTTGGAGGGGCGCCAACCTACGCGAATATTTTCATGGCCCAATTCGAGGAACTGCACATCTTCTCAGACACCAAATGGTCAAACCATCTAATTCTATACAAACGTTTCATTGACGACATCGTTTTAATCTGGGATGACTCTTGTGAAAACCTGAAGCAAAACAAGGAATGAAATGAAAAAAACGCCAGAATTCAATTTACACATTCAATCAGTACTACGGAAATAACATTCTTGGATGTTAAAATAACAAAGAAAGAAAAAATACTCTCTACCAAAACCTATGTGAAACCGACCGATAGAAATAACACCTTACTGTACCAGAGCTTTCACTCTCCCAAACTTATTGAAAATCTACCGTTTTCACAAATGATACGCAGCAAAAGAATATGCTCTACTCCAGAATCACATGATGAGGACATGCAAAGAATCAAAAAAAGATTTATGGAGCGAGGTTACCCTATTAAATGCATAGAGAAAGCTGAAACCCGCATCAAGGCAATCAAACGAGAGAATTTGCTGATAAGTAAAAACAAAACCAGCAGCACCAACCGGAGCGTGTTTGTATCCAAATTCTCAACACGAGCAGTAAACATCAGGAAAATTATCAGTAAAAGGTGGGAACTTTTAGAAAATGATGAAGATTTTCATAATATCTTTGATTCCAAGCCATTATTCGCATACACCAGAAGCCATAATTTGCAAGAACACCTAAAAATGATGAACAAATCAGACAACATCAATCATAGGGGGATGCGTAAGTGCAACAACTGTGTTCACTGCAACAACGTCATGCAACAGGATTTTGTAACCCACCCGAGAACTGGAGAAAAAATCAAACTCAAACTCACTGCTGATTGCAACTCAAACTTTGTATTGTATTGTATAAAATGCCCTTGTGGCTTGATGTACATAGGAAAAACAGAGAGGAAGTTAAAAATAAGGATTGGAGAACACAAAAGCATGATACGGAACAAAAACATGAAATCAAACTTGGCAGCCCACTGGATAACCAACAACCATAATATCTTGCAAGTTCGATTCATGGTTTTAGAAAAAATCAACTAAGAGAAGGAACGGACTGTCAGAAGCTCTTATCTCAAAGGGAAGTTATGCTTATCAAAAAATTCCAAACTATGGAACCAATGGGTTTGAATGATAAACTAGATCTAGGATGCTTTCTATGATCATGTAACCAGTATGAAATTAACCCATTGAAACATGGTTAGGATATGGTCAGGATATCTTGATGAGCAGTTAGCTGTCAATCAACCTAAAGGAATGATGTAAAGACTTTGAACCTCTTGTATTCACTGTAAACCTTGTGATTATCGTTGATGTTGAGGTCATTACAAACATCATGTTGGTATACTGTTACTCATATAATTACAACATTGTATGTACTTAACACCTTAAAGTATTATAGCTTCACCAACATCGGTATATGGCAATACTAGACTGTTTGTATCTTCACTTAAAAATCCAGCGTAAAACATTGGAACACATTCAAAATTAGGAATCTTTATTACTCTCCAGTGTTTACATGAACGATTACTCATTGATTATGTTGACACCCGTTTTTTCAAGGATAAAAGAACCAGCTCCATTTCATTATCGCTTTTAGGTGTACCTGCAGTAGGCAGGATTCATTATTAGATTTTCATTTAGAACCGAGTAGGAACTCCACTTTTTACTACTTTATCCGGTAGGAGTCTCGCCGTATTTACTCCATTTAAATATGGCCGACACACCGCAATTGCTATGCATAGTCCGTCTTCAATTTCAGTGATATTTAGCTATCGCGTTAATTTAAATTTAACCCGCGAGTCCTGCAAACTTTACACACCGATCGAAGAGGTAGAGCAGAGGAGAACTTTTACGAACGCGTTTTTCTACAGCACCGGTAAGCGCAAACCAATCTAATAACCGACAACATCCAGCCGTAGCGCTTTCTTATAGACCCGTTTTTTTAATATGGGTTTCACATTGTTTTTACAGATAAGCCGTTTGTAACGACGAAGAGCAGGTAACCCTCAGTCTATTCAATCCGCCATGAACTAGATCATCATAAATATTACTGAGTCCCTTATGGATGATGCTCATTGTTTTTTACAGAATAGAAATCCGGTTCAGCCCCACCTTCTAGAATACCAGGTTAAGCTAGACGATTGCCAACACACACGTGAGTGAGCTTTTTTCTCATCGCATGAGAAGCATAATGAATGTTTACACTGTGAGCTCTAAAAAATTCAGTAGGAAACTAGTAAACATGGACATTGCTATCACCTTATCTGATTGGTTCCAGATCACAATAATACGATTCAATAAATTATGCATTTTTTGTTGAAATGAGTTGTTATAATGCACTTAGAATTTTGAATTTATCAAAACAAAGGAGTGTGGCACTCAATTGTAAGTAGTGGCATATTTAAAGTTATAAGCAGAAAGTAATGCACACATTATTTCTTTCACAGAGGCCCCCGAAGAAGGGACGCTGGTCCCGAAATGCATCGGGCCAGCAAACTCAGCAATCGTCAACAATGTGTTATTAATGCACTATAACATTTTTTGATTCTGAATTTTATGTATTGGAAAACATTGTGCCAAGTTAAATAAGAAGTATGTAATGTTACAAATTTGAAGGAACTTATATGAAACAAAATCTCAGAATAAACATGAGAATTAAGAACAGAGACTGAACTAGAATAATCATTGAATAGGAGGAAAGAACGCAAACATCAGCTGTGCGCCTGGTATGGTTGTGGTATGTTTACCACCAACCAATTCTCAACAGTATTGTCATTTACAATGCCAATAGCTTAAACTTGCATAAATGCGAGGCCTATTGCATTGCAAATGCTTGTTATCCATGGTCGGTAGGATATTTTCAATGGTTTGTAAGGATCCCCTGCTGCAGGGTGATCTAGAGCTGGATTAGTAGTCATGAAGGAGATGGTTCGCGATCCTTGAGTTGTGCATATGATCTTGCCAATGAAGCGTAGGTGAGTGATGGGCCAGTAGTGGATGAAGTCATCTGGGTCTGGTAAGCCCTCCGTTACTGTGTGCAACAAGTTCTGTGCTTTCCAGCACCTATAAATCAAGCTGAAATGCAAGTATCCCTGTAGATGTTTTTAGATTTTGTTAGGTGAATTTGGTAGGTGTTAATGGTTTTTATTAATCACTGTTCATTAACATGCAATAATCTTAGGTCTTCAATTTAGATTTAATAAAAGCATATAATATCCTATTATTCAGGTCAAAGGTCATATGTTGTAACTTCTGTAAAGTCTTCATGGTCAAAAGACATGTAATGTAACTTCTACTACTTCCATGTTTGTAGCAAATGATGATGCATTGAAGACTACTGTTGATTGTGCTGATGTGGAGGAAGCTATTGCCACAAATCAGGATCATGACATTATTTTCTAGTTGCCTGAAGGTTTGGGGGTCGAATAATTTTCAAGTTTTGAGCATTCAAATTTTTGGAAAATCAGACACCTTTGCACTCCAGGCAGTTTTTAAATTGTACTGAGTTTAACAGGAGATGAATAACATAACACAAAAATGTAGCAGTTGTTTCAAAATAAATTTCTCACAGAACATTTTGGCAAGAGAATTCCCACTCTAAAAGTAAGGTTTTGTGTTCTGTTCCCTTATAAAATGCTTGTATCAAAGAGTTCCACCTGCTATTCATCACAATTCTTGAAATCATAAAGAAGTTAAAAAAAATTCATGATGTTGCAGATTACAATCTAGGATTCATCACAAACCATTTATAGAGGCCCCTTGTGTGTACACTTTATGCCCCTCCGTGGTGTCAGTGAATGTTCATTACCAAATTCAAGAGCTTGCCCACCTTGAACGAATAACTGTTACCAGCTTCTCTTTTGTTGCAGGGAAATTTGATGTTTCCACCTCCAGGACGATCACCAAAGAGCCCAGGATATAGGGTCATGCCGTCTCCATTTAACAGCCCTCCATTGACACCCGACAGCCCTAAACGACGCTCTCAAAGCAGTGACTCTGATGCAGTTCCAGTTGGCTTTGAGCAGCCACCAGAAGGGGCCGCTCTACGAGGCTACATTAAGGTAGGTCATTTTGCACTGTCTGTTTCCATGATAGAGTCTATTCTTTGCAGAAATATGTAATTTTATATTATGGTCAATTGTCACTGAATGTATACTTCACCTCCGAAAGGGTGAATTGGTACTGAAGGAGACCTGCATAGTGAGGGAAGGCACTGGAAGACTGAGTCTTGTATGTGGTATTTTGTAGGATCTGCTTCTTATGGTTACCCCCACTTTTTGCTTCATGTGACACTATTTTTGACTAATCTGACTGGGATCCTGCTAATCAAGACCCCAGTCTATGTGCTTTCTCCCTAAACTGTTATGTCATGTACCTAGGTACACTCCAGATTAGATACTGGGGTACCCTTGTCAGTCCCTAGTATCTGGTACCCATGAACCAAGGACATAGCTACCCCAGAGGCCTCCCATGGGCTGAAGCACGTATTATGCCACCCATGAGAGGTCAGGCAAAATGAAACTACAGGCCTGCCATTGCAGCCTGTGCAAGATGGTGCATGCACCTCTTACTTTAGATATAGGTTTACTATATCCAAGGGTCACTGCACTTAAAACCTATAAGTCCCCCTTATAGTAAGCCTTAACAATCCTGAAGGCATGGTGCTTGGTTCTAATGAGTGGGTGCCACTGCATGAGCAGAACACCCCTGTAGCATACAAGTCCATTCTCCCGGGTTGTCAGTGTATCAGCCATTTACGACATATAGAGTGGCATTATGTGACTGCGGCTGAAAGTAACCCTATTGTGTTTGGTGTCAAGCATTGTGGAATCATACGCCCACACCTGTAACCGGTGTGGGAGGTATGATTCCAGCCCTCAGAAGCGAGTTTTGTTGGGTCCCTGGTGTCCCCGGTACCAGCCTTCTTGTCCCGGGCATTACAAAATGGTTGCTGCAGACCAGAGACACATTTCTGCCCTCCTGCTGCTGAGCCAAGCTCAAGCAGAGGAAGATAGACCCATAGGCATCCTGTCACAGGGAGGTGTGACCAGCTCCCAGACAGGATTTAGTGTATTAGGGCTGGGTGGGTGCGCTTGCCAGCGACCAAAAGTCTGCCTGAGGGTCACATTTGGTGTCCCTGTACATAGTCCAGTTGAAACCAGTCCTGGGAGCCGTTGGCTCCCGCTCTGGCACTAAACTGGAGAAAAGGACATTGGAGTATCCTCCCCATTGTCCAGACCCTCCCCTGGGAGGGTCCCCTGAATCTGCCCAACCCCCTCCTGTGGGTACAAAAGGGCTTACCTGGCTGTAGGACCCTAGATTAGATGTGGACAAGATTCTAAACCAGAAACCACTGAACTTCGACCGTCTGGACACTCTGGACTTCGCTGGACGTTGTTTGGGCCCGACTTTGTCTCCCGCTCAGTCTGAAGCATTGTCTGTGCCCGTGCACCATACAGGCTCCCTGCAGGACCTGTGGAGCATCAAGGACAACTGAAGATATCTCCCTTGGAGTGATGGCGTCACTCCCCTGCAGCCGCAGACACCTCTTCTTCTCAACTGACTGGTCTGCTGCTCCTGAGCCCCTATGGACTCCGAAGGCTCCAGCAACACAGGAGTTAGGTTTCCAAGTCCCTCAAGGTCCGAGTTGCCCTCTTACCAAGTTTGGGTCAGAATCCCTTGCGGGGCTGCAATATCCGTACCCCTGTGCACTGCATACTTCTGCAAGTGCATATGCTTGTTGGTGCTGTTGCCAAACAATGGCATTGGGCTATTGATAGCCACAATCTTTGGTATCATTTCCTAGCAAGATCTTCACACTCCTCGCATTGAGTGCTCCATGCGTTGTTGCTTGGTAAACTTGCTCGAGGTCCTCTCGCGACTCCTATCCTTTGATGAGCCCCCTGAACCATGCTGGTCTGAACCTTGACCTTCTTTGACATTCTGTGTTGGTTGCCATTGTCAAGGTTTGTTGGTGCTCCCGCCAATCACCGACCCATCAGCACTCAACATCCTTTGTCAGACAGCTGGTATCCGGCTCCTAGTCATCCTAGACATCTCCTCGACTGCGTGTCTGCAGGGTCAACAACCCCCTCAAAGCACCTGAAGCACCAGACATCGGTGGGCATTTGTCTACCGAGCCCCTGGTCACTCTTACGTGACCAAGACTCTATCCCCTCTGCTTCCAGGTACTCTTCCACAAGAATCCACCTTTGGATTCCATCTGACACTTTTCTCCTTCCCAGCAGTGGCTCTTCTTCAAAGTCTTCCATATAGATCAATAGCGATTTCCGATGCCACTTCAGACCTATGCACCCGGCTCCCCTGGGATAGGTAACTCTGGAACTTCGGCATCCACAGGTGGGCTTCAACCCCCTAACTTCTGCATGGTTTCTTCGAAGTCCACCGGGAAGGGTCCTTAAACTTTAAAACTTCAACAGCAACTTCCCCATAGAATTGTACAGAGCATGCAGTCGTGTTCCCACACTGCACTGTCCTCCGTGTGGTCCCTACTTACTCACCTCTGGTGGTTCCTTGAGGTCCCAGTGATTTTACGTACTTTAGACACTGTCTTGACTCGATGTACCTCAGGTACTGAGCACAAGTATGATTAAAACAATTGTGGTAGTACAGTTATTCGAGACAAATATTCTTGACACCGGTGGTGAGGTAAAGACAGTATATGGTGCTTTATATAGGTCTTTTGTTCGGTTTTTACAAACGCCAGCCGACACGTGTTTCA
The DNA here is from genome assembly GCF_964263255.1 of Lissotriton vulgaris. Classification (NCBI taxonomy): domain Eukaryota; kingdom Metazoa; phylum Chordata; class Amphibia; order Caudata; family Salamandridae; genus Lissotriton; species Lissotriton vulgaris. The sequence goes on from NC_141696.1 coordinate 1,488,172,496, forward strand.
TCAACAGGGCAGTGCCTGTGACTCATCAGAACTGTAAGCGGCACGTTGTGTGATCGGATTGGCGGTGAAGGTATGGTTATTGGGGGGTATGGTGGTCAGGAAAAGTAATGATACGAAGTAGATTCACGCGAAGCATTCGGGTACGACTGATGCGGGGTAACCTAGGATGGTAGGTTACTGCAGCGATGTATGGTGGATGGGTCCGAGTACTGTCTTTACCTCACCACCGGTGTCAAGAATATTTGTCTCGAACAACTGTACTACCACAATTGTTTTAATCATACGTGTGCCCAGTACCTGTTGTACATTTGTATGGTGTTAAGGCATCCCATGCCCAACCACCTTTGAGAGGCTTTAGGGTTTTCCTCTACACTGGCAGCACCGTCCAACACATTTTCTAATTTATCCATCACCATATACTATAACTGCACTGTGTGAGCGCCTTGTCCTGTATAACTCAAACCCATAGCTGAACCTACACTGTCTTGACTCGAGTCTTGGTTCTTATGCCGCTATTTTGGTATATACCCACTGTGTATTATTTCTACTTGCAACTGTTTCTGTGCTACAGTATAGTGTGCGTTGTGATTATCTACATGTAGAAGATATTGTGCCTTACTAGAGAGCATTATATTAATAAATACATATTTTTATAACTACTGTGTGGTTCTCCTTTCATTTAACCATTACTATAAGATTGCATTCTGGTAAAACAAGCTGCTTAACATTCCTTCAAGACTAAGCCTGAAGGCTGCTCTACACAGCTACCACTCGGATAGCTTTCTAAGGTTATCTTTGACCTCTGAAATCACCATAAGGGTTGTTTGGGCTGGTGCAAGGTGCCCACTTTAATTAGTGGACAGCATACACCAGGCCAATTTCTCACATATCTCTCTCTATAGCATGACTGAGCCAAAAAGGCATCAAAGTGATGTATAGGTTCAGAGGCAAGCAAACAGTTTAGTTATAGGATTGGGACTGTCTTGTGATGTTATGTTGTTTAAAGACCTGAGTATTCAACTCTTTCGTGCATTGGAGCTGTGCTGGGGCACTCATATAGCCTTATAGCCTGCTGCTGAGGGCTATACTGCTTGTTAAAGGCCCTGAACCCGAGTTATTGGACCGAGAAGCAGGCAAGGGCCTATAATGAGGGAGAGGGCCTTTAACCTCAACACTGCAGCGCGAATTCTGCCGCAGTGCTGAACATTCCGATCGCGGACGTGGTCATGACGGCTCCCGGCCGTCATCAGCACACGCCCACCATGACTCATGACGGCCGGGAGCCGTCATGAGCATCGAAGAGGTTAACAACCAGTATAACCCGAGGCAGAAGGGCTAAAAGGCTATCAGAACATTCCACCCACTGAGGGTAGAATGTTCTAAAAAGAAAAAGGGAGAAACAAGAAGACAAACGTTGGGATATTGGAGTTCTGGGCTTATTCAAGCCATTACAAGCCCAGAGCAACTCCATTGTGTTCAATAAAGCCCTCAACATTCAATTGTTGTAGTTTAGCCTTATAGCCCTCTGTAGCGGGCTATGCCGGCCATTAAAGGTCCGCTCCAGCGTTAAAGGCCTGAACCGAAGGCGAGGGTCTTTAAAAAGGGAGTGGGCCATTAATGGCCGGTAAAGCCCAGCTACATTGGGTTATCAGGCTATTAGAACATTCCGCCACTAGAGAGCAGAATGTTCTACCAAATAAAACAAAGGGCTCCTTTGTTCAAAGCAAGAGCTATGAAGACAAACATTGGAATGGTGGCACGCCGGGCTTTTACCAGCCATTAGAAGCCCGGAGCATTCCATTGTCTTCAATGGCGCTCCCAACATTTCAATTTTCAAATTATGGATACAGGGATGTTGTTCCAGATCCTGGGTGCATGGACGGAAAATGCCTGTTTTTTCTTTTTTTACTTTTACGCATCTTTGTCTTCAGTCGGATGGTTGCCTGGCTGCGGGTGTAGCGAGGGCCACCAGAGATGACAAGCTTGTCTGCAAAATAGGCAGTTGTGCTGGCCATGATGGCTTTGTAAATAATGCAGCTGGTTGTGAAGATGATGCAGGCTGCCAAGGGGAGTCAATGGAGTTCCATCATGATGATGGTGGTGATATGATCACATTTCTTCTCGCCCTGGATGAGGCGTGTAAGAAACATTTAAGGAGTACAAGCGTGGAGTTTGGGAGGCCATTGAGTAGATTTTTACCACCATCTAGAAGCGAAGGATGGGGGCTTGAATAACAGTTCTGAAGTCGCTTTCCAAAAACTGTTTATCTTTCTTTAGAAAAGAGAACTGGTAACCGGCACTGGAAGGAGAGTTACTCCACCCATTGGCTGCAGGAAAACTCTGACAATTTCCAGGGTGGACATGGGTTGAAGAAGAGTTTGGGAATGCAACAAACATATTTGTGATGGGTAGAATGCCTTACACCTTTGTACACCTTACTACCCCAATGATCAACCATTGCTTACCCTTTGTTCTGGACCACTATCAACAGGGGCAAATGTATGTGCACACACCAGGAACCCCAGTTGGATTCCTTGTAAATGAATAAAAGGTATCATATGTAATAAATGTAATTGACCACTGAAACTACCTTTGTGAATAGGGCCCAAAGTTTCTATTTTACCTGTACTATAAGTGCCCAAGGAAGGAACACGTGATCTTGAAAGTTTGCAGCAGAGAAATACGCTAAGTTAATATATGTATCATCAATGTAGCTAATAAATGCATGTTGTGTGTGTATTTTTTAAACTATTCTATTTGCTTGGCTATCATCATATGCGCTATCATTTTACAACCTAGAATAGGAGAGTATGCCAGTATGTTGTTGGCATGCTTGCCAACATATTAGTTAAGTTTGTAGATTTATACAGCACAGCTTATCACCTATAAGTTCATCCAGGCACTGCCCATGGGTACGAGGAGATTAAGTGATTTGCCCAGAATCACAGAAGGTTGCCCGACACAGAGGCTCGAACCCGGATCCCCAGCTCCCGAGTCAGCAGCTCTGGCCGCTGAGGCACATCCTCTCCCTTTGAGTTAATTCAATTATTGGCCCAAAGCCCGTTCATGAGAAAAGATGAAGCTGTTTGATGAGGCTACCAACAAGAAGGTTGAATGCTCATTAGGTGCTGTTGCTAGAAAAGGTTCTTCAGGACCGCTGCCAGGTAAATGCGCATGCGGTCTCCTATGTGGCATTGTGGTTGGACATTATATAGTTGGGTAGTAGCTGTCCCTTGAAAATTCCTGCATCAGTATTGGCCAGGATCACATATTCATTCTTATTTTGATTCTTTCAGCTCAGGACAAAGGGGTCATTGAAACGACGACCCCCCAGCAGAAAGTTCAGAAAGTCCCAGTCTGACATGGGCGATGAAGACTTTGGGTCAATGGCGGAACCCAAACAGAACGGTGGAAAGTCAGAGGACAGTGATGAGGTGTTTGAAGGAAAGAGGGGAATGTCACCTGAGCCTTCGGACCGGGCAGGAGACCAGGGTGTACAACAGACATCGAACGACAAAATACCCACGAACAATACTGCTGGGCCAGAAAAGGCTGAGAAGAAGGACACCGATGAAGCTGAGGCAGACAAGCAAGAGTCAGAGGAGAAGAAGAGGAAACAACGCACTGAACATGGAACAGAAAAGGACATGGCACAAGCAGAAGTGGCTGCTGAAAACGCAGACAACCCTGAAACAGAAGAGAACCTCGTGAAGTGCAAAGAGGCTGCAGTCACCACAGAGACAGTCGGTGAGGCTGACAGCACAAAGACCGCTGCAGAGCCAGCCACAGAGGAGAGCAGCTCCAGCCAAGAGGTAGGTGGCTAGCACTGTTCACACAGTTGTCTGATATATGACCAGACCCTGACTCTGGTGACAGAGCTGTATGTGATAAGCGGTGCAGCAGGAATTTGTGTGTGTTTTATTCTGCACAGTATTTTGGTTAGGCATTTATTTATATTGCACAGTATTTGAGTTGGGTGTCAATCACACAGCACTGGCATTCTCTGGCCTAGCAAGAGGTCCCTGATAGCCGCAGCGTACATTGTGTAACATGCCAAGAAAAGAATCCTACCCAAGTGGGTGAAAAAGCCGGCCAAAATGATTATTTATGGCTCTGGTATGCTTATCGCAGTATAATAATACATTTGTATTATGCATACCTTACTGCTGAAACTCAATGTGGTTGTTCATACCAAACATCACTGGTCACAAAAGGGTCACCCCATTATGCTTGACATATGATTCCCAATTATATTATTTGTGGTTACCCAGATCTTCAACACTACCAAGGCTAAGAACAGTCAAATGGGTGTGTTACATTAAGGTTAGTGTGAGAATTTGTTTTATATTGAATATCCAAACAAAGAAAACAAATATACCAAAGTCATTTGGCCCAAGTGGGCAAATAGTCGATTTGGGACAACATTATCAAGAGTCGAAGATGTTTTCATAAGTAGGTACATGTTATGCCATTCTAATAATTAAGGCACTTCATATTCCATATGTTTGTATGTGTTGGTATAGAGCAATGATCAACTAGTGTCTGCTCCTTGTTGCCTACATTTGTCACTACTACACCCAAAGTGACTCACATTCTAAGTTAAAACCATGGATAGACCACCTCATTATACAGAGAGAGATGTCGGTACAGCAAACTATAGGTGTGTGTGGAGGTCTTCCTCCTTGTTAAGTTCATTTAGCTCTATTATGTACCTAGATACCAATTGCCTTAACGATTTTTCACGATCACCTCCTCTGATGTTAACAGGAATGGCATCTATCACAAAGTATTTGAGGCCGGTGTTGTTACTTTGATGTTGTTCCTCAAAATGCCTGAGAGTAAGCTTTGTCGCGATTTGTGACTGTCCTTAGATGCTTTTAGATTTTTTATTTGCCACATTTTAAATAGTGCAGGCTAGACCCAAAGATATCAGAGAGATTTACATGAGGATCAGTTACATAATTACATAGACAAGTATAGACCTAGGAGAAAAGAAACATGAGATTGTACAATAATGTGAGTTATTAGCGCGTACACAAGTCTTGGGGAGTGAAAAGGTAGAGGGGGAAGTGGTAAACAGGGGTATGGAATGCAGGTAGGAAATACAACGGGGAGGTGAGGAAAACAATGTCTGATGTCCGGCTGGGTAGGTGACGGCCGAGGGGTGAACCAGAGCCAAAATTCCTCCATGCTGCATAGGACAGCTCCACCGTGCATCAGATCCTTTATGGACTGGGAGAATGGTGCTCCCTACATAGGGGCATTGTAAAACATACACTGCATGGTCTGCTTTGCAGTGATAACTCCCACTGATCTTTTTACTCTTTCTGGAGAAGGGAGTTGTGTATTCTTTAGTGTTGATGCCATGTTGGCATGTCTTACACCGGCTGCACCTCTTAAAACCAGAGCTGTGGCTCAGCCAAGTGGTTTGGGCAGATGCTACTATTTCAGGTCTGATTTTGCCTAGATCCTGTCTCATGATTTTTGCTCTTAAATATTATCCCTGGTGTGTGTGTGTGTGTGGGGGGGGTTCTTTCCCAAAGACAAGATCATTTTTAATCATGGGCCAATGCTTCTGCAAGATTGACTTCACAGCCCTTTCTTATTTGTTATATGCTGTGGTGAATCTGAAATGTGAGTCAATTTGGGTATTTCTTTTAACAGTCTTACTCTAAAATAGCAGTTGTTCCTTGGTTTTAGATTTGGGCACCTTCTTGGCCTGATCTAAACTGGTTTACGAGTATCCCCTATCTGAAAACTTTGATATCAGGTCTAGAGCGCTCTATCTTCTTTGATTTCACTATAATTGCGTTTAACATGCAAGCTCTCACCATATTGGATACTGCTGACTAAACTGAAAGGGTGAAAGCCGGTAGCGTGAAGTAGTGTGTTGCCTGAGGTGGGTTTGTTTAACAATTTTGTCTCCAACTTGTTGCTCTTGATATACACTGTGATATCAAGGAAATTAACCTATACGGTGCTAATAGTGTTAATAAATTGAAGTTGTTGGTCTCTATTCTCAAAAATGACCTTTCACTGTTTTCCGTGCCCCTACGCATTACGAACAGGTCAGCAATATATCTACTTCAGTGAATCACATGGTCACACCAGTCTTGGTGGTAATCGGTATGGATCCCCTGATCCTCTCCCTAGCCCATATGCAAATTAACATAGCTGGGGGCAAAGCAGGTGCCCATTGCCGCACCACGATTCTGATGAAAACGTTCCTTGTTAAAAAGAACAAAATTGCATTCAAGATATCATTTAATAACATTTCTGTAGGCTTCAATAATGAAATTGTCTAGCTCCAAAAAATGGCGTACAACCCTCAGCCCTTCTGTGTGACATATACTAGTGTACAGTGTAGCAGTGTCTATGGTAATTAGTATATAGTCACGTTCCCAAGGCAGATTATAAATTGTTCTGAGCAAGTCACCAATATCCTGGGTATAGGCAGGGACGGTTCTAGGATTTTGGGGGCCCTGTGCAGAAAAGCAATGTGTGAGGCCTCTCTAATTTGCATATACCTTACACATTCAGGGCTGTTTGCATCTCAGTAGATTATCCTGGTACTAAAGCTTTTTTGTACAGACCCCTCCTGGGATGCAGCCTCTCCCACTCAGCAACCTCTACGCACCTCATCATGGGCGGAATGTGTGAAAGTTTCTTTTCATGAGAAAGGTTTAGAACTGCTGCAGGACAATGGCCATCCCGTGGTGCCTCTGAATGGGCAGCTGGGTAGGCGGTCTGTTTGCAGGACAAACCTGCAAAAGGTGTCACATTGCAACTGGGCCAATAGGAGGGCCCCCGTCCCCATGGTCTAGCCTCACTCTACCATGGTTGTGATGAGATGGGGTCAGGAGAGGACCCTTGTGTCTAGGCCTGGCTGTGACACACTGATGTGGGGCCCTTTGTCTGTGGGCTGAGAGCGGGGCCCTGGGCAGATGCCCATACTGCCCATGACCAGCGCCGGCTCTGGATATAGGAGGGAAGGTTTTTCACACTAGTTCACATGAAACATCCACATATTTGGAAGTATTTTCAAACGTACTACCCAGTGCCTTAATGATTGGATGACCTGGGTGTTACTTTTATCTTTATGCCCCGTAGGAATATATATTTATATAAATTCTGATAGCCCAATGTATATAAACCACTTCTCGTATTGCTTTCTCCACCATAAGCGTCATATCTTCAGTCCATAACATAGGTGCCTTTGCACTGCTTGTCTCTATGGATCATAGCCTTTGTAGGCAACTAGCAATGCTAGCAGTGGGCACCTACTGATACCCTTTCTACACCATATTGTCTTTGGAAGATGGAGTAAGCACAAGCCCACCTCCTCAGCAACACTGAAAGCCTTCAAACAACACTGCTATGTCCAACCAGACACCAGAGTAAACCCCTCTCAAAATATGATGAATCAATGGGCTACGGATGATAGTAAAACAATGCATCTCCATTGCATGTGCATGGACTTCTCATGCTTTATAATGGAAGCACTCTTTAGTTATGTGGACTAACGGCCTGTGAGAGATAGAAATACTCTGGCCTGATCCAGTGGTAGAGGAGGACTGATCAATGCCCCTCTCTGTGTATGATTGGGTATTGTTTCCACGAGCTGTGAGAAACAGCTCAACCGGTCTGTAGCAGGAATTAAAAATGAATATGGAAGTAAACTCAGAATTGATGTTAGTATGTGGATACTTTGTAGTAAATAGTTGGTGGTGGTTATTCTCTAGTTATCCAATGGCTACCTGAGTAATATACTATCCTACCCTCTCAGTTCAGTTTCTTACGATTGTTATGTTGACCCTAGTACCGTGAAGAAGTGGAAGGTGGATAAGTTGTGATCACTTTATAGGGGCCTTGCTGGTTGTCGATAACATCTCAACTGATACCAAGGGTATCCATAAGTTATTTCTTGAATCCTATGATGTTCTCTTGATCTCTTGACATAGACTGACATTTCTGCTCCTTCTTTTCCGCTTGTGGTTTTGGTGAAGGATTTGTGTAAACCCCCATCAGAACTCCTTTTCAAAGACAATGGACCTGTTTTAATATGATGAGAGGCTTTTTCCTGTGATGCATACACTTATCGCACTGTGGTGCGCAGAAAGAAAAGGCATTTTAAGGGTTCATTTTCTTTACCTGTCTTGCTGTCACATCCAGAACAAAGACTTAAGTAGAGGAGCCATATTCTCAACATAGAGAAGATTATTTTTTAAATCTTGGCAGTTGAATCTCTGAAAATAAACCTCAAAGTTCAGAAAACCCCAAAGTAGGTTTAAGAGTAGCCAGAGTTAAAGATAAGGCCTCGTGTAGAGCCTTAATTATGCATCCTCTCTTGGACCAGACTGATGGAAAGCATTGGTCGTGTAAGAGACTTGAGATCTGCAACTATTAAAGGGGTAATGTCTCATTTCTTTATGTTTCATATAGCAGAGTCCGTTTTAGATTGTAGAAATGACAATATGCTTTCTGTATTTTATTTTTGATTTCTAATGATAACTCTATTTTCAAAAGTATTTCCAGATCCCGCTGGAATAATGAGAACATCTAGGTGGTTATGAATAATCACCATCCTGGGAGTGAGAGCAAGGTGGAATGGAAAACCAGGGAATTTTGTTTATTTGTATGTGTCTTCCTGTTCATCCAAGATTTCCAAGATTATACTTTGGCTCCAATGCCTGAATAAATAGCCAATTAATAAGAGACCTTAAACTATTTTCTTCTGAAATGAGAAGATACTTTCCTCCTAGGGAAATACTATCTTAGAAGACCTTCTTTGAAAACATTCAATTAGCCCCCTGAAATGTTTTGGATCTTCTATCCCTCCCCAACATCTTCCTGTTTTCCCTATATTAGCTATCCACGGTATAATTGTTAATAATCATATCTTCCTATTAGACCTATTAGACCTTTATATCTTATCACCTTATCCTACATGTATAGTGCAGGATCCCCTTCACAAGGATAAATGATGCTTTTCCTTATACCTCTCTATAGTGTTCAACATGCCTGGGTTTGATCATTTCTGGAAAAAAGTGCAGACATCGAAGGTTAAGCAGAGAATCCAGGAAGATATTTATCAAGGGTTGGTTTGCCTCTGCACCACATTGCGTGGTGCACAATCAACGCAACCCTTGAAATGCGATTTATCAAGCAACAGAAGTCCCCCTTGCGTGGCCCTGAGTGGCTTAATAAATCGGGAGCAACGCAGGGCAAATTGCTGGCTTGCACTAATATGCCCCTGGGAGGTGTTCCTTGGGTGTTGCGTGGGCATTCCCGCGCAACACCCATGGATTTTGACGCATACCCAGATTTACCATTACTGGTAGACTTGGGAATGCGCCAAAATGCTACGCCTTCCAAGGGGAGGCATAACCAGGAGAAATAGCTTCATTTCTGCTCGTTATTTCCTTTTTAGGTCTGGCCTGCTCTGCGAGGCTTTAGTAAGGGCTTTAAAACTGTGAACACACGCTTGTGCATGTGCTTATTTTTTCATCTCCCCCTAGTGGCCTTTGCATGCGTCTTTCTAAGAAAGACAGCATGCAATTGGCCCAAGGCGGGTGCATGTCCCGCCTTCTCTGGTCCTTGGCCTAGAGTCCTCGGTAGCGAGCAACAGCGCCATCTGTTTCCAATTATAGCGCCTGCTCTTGCGTTCGCGTTAATTGGAACAGATGGTGGTTGCGCTGGCCCTGGTGATCGCGGCGCTTTCACTTTCGCCGCCATCCTTGTTAATAATTGTAATTTATGTAAAAGACAGTGCAGTACTGATTAGCTTAACCCGCGCGGTATTTTTAGGTGTGCCATTCCTTCTGTAGGTGTATTTCACATCACTATTATGAATTCCTTCACGCTTCAATTGTCAAGGTACTTTCTTAACCCCTCCCACGCTGGTGACGGAACCGCTCCATCACCAGCCTCGGGTGGGCTGCGCTGGTGACTGAGAGGTTCCGTCACGGCCCGCTTGCTGCGCCTGTGCGGCGCGTTCTATTGAGCGGGCAGGGCCGTGACGGAACCGCTACGTCACAAACACAGCCTACCTGAGGCTCGTGACGGAGCGGTTCCGTCACCAGCGTGGGAGCGCCGCCGCCCCCTAGCGCTGCGGCGGAATTGCCGCCGCAGAGAAAGGGTTAAAGCCTGTTCTCCAACTCGGTTCGACTATTACATGCTGCTCATATTCTTTGCTGACATTTCACACAAAAGTCGCAATTTAACGCTCACAAAGTACATCTTCAAGAATACAATAGAGCGACGGAGTCACTCTCCCACCCATGGCTTACATCACGGGAGTCACATGTGAACAAGGAGGTGTTTTGTTTGCAAACTTCCAGATGAGCCCGTAAGAGTGGGAATCCCGTGTGTGCGGTACATGCCTCGCGCTCGAGGAGGTGACACCGGGCGGCGCCATGAGCAGACACCGCCGGAGCTCGGAGAGTGACAGGGGACCTGAGGAGGGCTTCAAATTCCGTGATTTGTGGGGTGCTGCAGTGCTTCAGGGGGCGTTCCCGTGACAGACAGCAGTCAGCAGTCCCCCACATCCTCCCGGAGCCAGCTATCCCTGAACAAGCAAAGCTAATCCTCCTTCAGGCTCCAGGCATTAAAGGTTCACTGCAAGGTCTGCAGTCAGCCAAACTTGAATGCCTCGCGCCGTAAGTGCGTGAGCCTACGGAGCTGTACGAAATGTTGAGCCTGGTTTTCACAACACCAGAGGTATTTATGTTTTACGAAACATTCTACTATATTACGATATTTTTTCAACGAAGAGAAATTGCTACTGTCTTCTGACTCACTCAGTTACACTAACGGTGTTGCACTTAAATATAAGTAGCTAAATAAGCAAATAGGCGCGGAAGGAACACATGGGGGTCGCGATTCAATGCTGAAATTTTAACGAAAGTGGTAGAGCAGTAGTTTTATTGTATGGGGAGTAAAGCACTGATTCATGGGGAGTTTATGATCCTGGAATTTTCTCCTACACGTTTGCGTTTAGAATGACACACTTGCCTTACTTTTGTTGAGCCTGACCAATGTGTCACTGTTTCTTTGTCATTGTCCGACATTACATGTGTGCACCATCAAAGTTATCATTTTTACTTAAATACTCCTTTTGAAGGTTATCTAATGAGCCCCAAGGGTGGGCAACTAAAAATGTTTCAAGTGTACTGATACTTTGGACTTCATATAAAATGTAATTTAGCAAATGGCGAACATGTGCTTACACGCCGGCAATGGCATGGTGAATCATTCCCATCACATCTTCTCCAATTTAGCTCTATTGTGCAGTACTGAACTTTTAAAAACTTTGAAGATATTAATTTTACCTTACAAGTAGAATTTTGCATCAGAGATGGGAGGATATATGTGGCCTATTGATTACAGCCCAAAGACCTAGATTCAAATCCTGCCCTTGATGTTTGACTTAACATTGTGTGATTCTAGGCAAATCGGCCTAATCTCCCTATTCCTAAAATGTGCTATATACTGCAAGCAGACCAGACAACTCTTTAACTCTTTTCAGATGCTGTTTTGCAAAGCAAAGCTTACATTGGTGCAGAGTACAGTTACTCGACGGACGCAGCGACCGCACTCCCCTGCTGTGTTTGATTCCACAATGAATCTATCTGGGTGTGCACAAGTTACTCCAGCACCTGCTGTCGTTGGGTGCCAGCTGCAATGCAGATAATGAATGAACCCAAGATTTGGAGTGGTGCACCACCTGTTAATGAAGATAGTTTGTCAATAAGTCATATAGTCTTGATTAGGTTGTCTTAATGAATCCTTTATTTTCATAAGAATCCAAATACAGAAAATTGCCAGCCAACGCGTTTCGTTTCTATACAATGAACTTCTTCAGGGCATAGAGTGATGTACGGTCCTGAGAGAGAATGCACATGTACAGTATGGCTGCTTGGGCCTCCTTGATAAGGGCCAGCATGCGATGAATCTGGTGTAGAACTAGCAGCAGCCGTCAGCTCCGTTTGTTAACTTACATTGACACCTGCACAACTTGCAGATTCTAACACAGACAAGATCTTGAAATAAAAGGATACTGTGATCGAGTGAGGGCCCAACAAATACAGTATACGCGGATTTTCTCCAGCAAATAGTTTCTAGTTTAATTATTTATTTACATGATTCGTCGTTCGAAATGAAGCGTGAAAATTCGGTACAGTGCTATTCCTTTGAGGCCATTTAGGTCTCAAATGGAAAATCTGCAGAGGTTTCCATGAAACCATACTTTTAACAATGAGCCTTGTCTGACTGACGCAGTATACCCACACTAATGTAGCGCGTGCCACAATGTTTCTTCCTACTGCAATCTGGCCGGCAAGATCACTGAGGCCCCAGACAGCATTTGATTTCCTGCATTGAAAAAGACAACAGGGATGCTGTAAGCCCTTTGTTTATGGTTAAGGTGAGAAGCTTATTTACATGTGGCCTACAGTGCATGCAGCTAAGCTCCAATGACAGAAATGTACAGTAGCCTCGCCCTGAGTTCACAGTGCAGATCAGTTGTGCCGTATTTAGTGCTTTATAACACAACCTTTAACAGTCTGTAATGCACTATTCATTTGTGGAGGCAACACAAAGTCAGCACCTCTAAAATTAGTAAACTAAACAAAGTATGCTACAGGTGTTTCTCGTTGTTTCTTTACTTGCCCGACACTACTGTTTAGTAGTCTGTGAGGCAAACTAAATGTCGCTCACGACGGGCATGTGACAATAGATCTGCGGCTTAAAAGTGTCCACAGAGTTCTGCCAACTTCCCTCAATCAAAGCATATATGGATGGATTTCAAGCCCTGTACCTTGTATGAGGAAAGAAAGGAAAACAATCACTTGTAGGCATCAAAAGATCCTTTCTTTGGTTTTCGTCCTGTCAAAGGGTGTCTGGTTTGTGATGGATCCCTGCCGGCCTTTGCTAAACAGGTTATACCTCCTCAGTTCTTGGTTTCTGGTTTCACACATCAGATTCATGCGTGTTCTGCCGTTTGGATGAAGCCTCTCTAGCCGGACTCTTGTCACTAGCACATGTAAAGAAAGGGCATTTGAGTCAGAATGTGGGACATTCTCAGTCTGACTAGAGAAACACAAAGTTTAAAAAAAGACAAATATTCAAAATAAATACAAAATCCCATTTACGGTTAATTTCTGAGAGGATGGCTGTAGTGTGTGCAGCGAGTTGAGAGATGTGTGAATTTGTACAAGCTGCAGGGGCCCAAAAGTTTTCTTAACACCTTAAGTGCTGCGCCTATTCCAACGACCGACGGCACCACTACCTCGGGAGTGCTGCCATCGGCCGTTGGACGTTCCAACTGCACCTGCGCAATGGAACGTTCAGCACTGGAGCTGGACGTTCCATAGCTGCTAAGGTGTTAAGAGTACCCATAACCTGCACTGCTGAATGTTGGTTTGGAGAATTCTCCAGGTTCTCTTTAATCTCTGCTTTCTCTCTTTGCCACTCTTTCTTTTCCCCCTATTTTCTTTTCCTATTTACTCTCTCTTGCTCTGGGTCAAAGTATGGTAATAAAAGTGGTCCTCATAAATGAGTGTGAGTGCCCACCGCCTTGTCATTCTGCCATCGGAATCTGGCATCTGTTGATTCTCCCCTAGTGTCTGTCCGCTGCTCATGTTCTAATTAAATAACTGTTTTCCAACCTCCACTCCCCCATTATTTATGTCACGCTCCCCCATAACAATTTTTTTTATAACAAACAAGTATGAGAACAGGCAGGAATAAGATGCCAGCAGTGTAAGTACAAAAAAACTAGAATAATAATAATAATAATAATCCACATTTGTAAAGCGCACAATCGCCCGTTAGGGTCTCTAGGCGCTGGGGGCCATCGGGAAGATTAAGCAAGCTATTGCCCAGAGTCACATGGTGCTGGGCTAATCTGCCGCCGGTGCCGGGGATCGAACCGTGATCCCCAGATTCCGGAGTCAGTCAATCTTTTTTTAATCAGGTTGTTCAGTTGTAATGTCCTCTTGGTTTGTATAAAGGTAACAAAAATGCTTAACACTTTTTATTATAACTTTTCGACATGATGCACAGCAGCCACAATGCTCTACAACATAGCCAAAAGTTCAAGTTAAACACATAAGGTCCCAAAGGCAAGACCTATTGGATATGCCAATGCTTGTTCTATATTTGCTGCAGTACACATAGAAAGAGGAAAATGCCTTTGGGGATTGTTTTTGTACAGGAAGGTGCCCCTTCCTGGACAAAAACAATCCTCCCTACAACACAGGCACCCTTGCACCATGGTGAAAGTGTGCTTGCGCTGGCATTAGGCAGCACATTGTGCACCAGCTCTGGGGAAAGGTAGGAATGCGCTGTATTGTGATAAAAACATCCCATTCCTGCCCTTTCTCTGCAATGAGTGCAGCAAAGTGACTTGCTGTGGTACTATTTGATACATGTGGCCCTTAGGGCTAAGTGCACTTCAGAAATGCCTATGGATCCCAGCTGCCTCTTCTGTTCATCTTCTGTCTCAGACCACTAATGGCTCTGTTAATGGGGAGGGGTCTTTAATTCGCCTTTGTAGATGGGTCACACTCAGACTTCTTTGTGTATCATTGTTTCTCCAAAGCACCAGAAGGCTGTGTGATATAGGAGAATGGCAAAGGATCTAATAGGCAGAAACTTAAAGCTACAGTGACTGAGGTTACATTGCCTGGGTCATGCCTTTACCTTAAATGCATGTCCATGAGACAGTCCATTGTCTATTCGTTGGTTGTAAAATGATTCTTCTGCAAAAAAAAAAATAATTTGAGAGTTATATTCAATGACAATTTCAGGATTAAGTTGTGCTGTAGTGTTCCATCTGGCCAGCTGAGCTCCATCCCTTACCTTTCATCCTGGGAACCAATTCAGGTACTGACGCGAGATTGATAAATTTAAAGATGGATTATGCAAACTCATTATTCAAAGGTCTTCTGAAGGCAGAAGTTTGGCCAGTATTCCTCCTGGTCTCTTGAGTTATAAATACAGCAAAGGAGACTGCTACACCTTTGTACAAAGAAATTGACAAGTTTCTCTTATGTCGACACATAAGAAGGTTACAAAGATTTTTACCATATCAAGGAAAATGGCAATTTTCCTGCTGCAGTCTGATTAAAAGGCAATTTCTGATGCCTTTCAGTATAAGCTATGTATCAAAAAAAGGAAGGGGGCCCTCTTCTCACCTTATTTGAAATCTATCTTTTAAAGCGACTGAATAAACACATTCATTAAATCCAGTCTAGTATATTTATTTATACCTTTTACTTATTTGTTTTTTTAGAAAAGAATTTTCAATTGACAAAGAGGAATACACATGTCAAACCGTGATTACATTCCTATTTAGCAAAATACATTAAAAAAAATATACAAGAAATTATATTCACAAACGACTCAAAAAACGTAAATACATCCAACAAAACATAACAATTCATCATTTTATAAATTATGAAGTTCAATAAATCAGTTATTTAATTCCAATTACTAAACAGAATTAGATTTTGAAGCAAGAGTGACAAATGTCCATTTCAATCAATCAAAGACCGGCATAAAATGCGATATTTTGCTCTTGATGGATATAGGCAATAGATTGTTAAACGGTCCAGCCCTCCCTCAGCCCCACCACGGACCTAACTCCCTCTTTTTTGCTTTCGGTATAAGCTGACAAACCATAAGTTGTCCCTCTCAATCACGGACCGAGTTACAATTAGTATTTTATCAATATTTGTTTAGCCTCCTTGCATGCATCATCTTGCCCCATTCGTTTAATGGAAAAACGTCTTGAAGCATGTGCCCCTCACAGTGAGTCCCTTTGCTAAGGTAATCAAAATGTACTGTTGGCTCCTCCACCCTAATTTAACGAATAGGGTGGTGGATGGGTAAAGCTGCCTAAGGTAAAAATTATTGTCATCTATACAGTTCTTTTGCTTTATCGCTTGGTTATCACTATATTGGTATCATACAAATATAATTAAAGATTTTGTAGCCGATATATATTATTGACGTTTTTCTAGTGGAAGGATCAATTCACTAGAATCATTTATCCCCCGAGCATTCACCAGTTTCAAAAAACAATGTAAACCTTTCTAATTGATGATACAAGTCATTTGTGATTAAATTATTGTGTATGTTTAAAAAAGGGAATTTTGGTTCACGCCGAAATGTAAATCCCATAATATCCTATGGAATTTATATTTTCAACGGACAGAATGTCCGTCACCGTTGTGACAGAGTAACCCGTCCGCCAAATTTCTAAATCCGGCCCAGAGTCTGGTCCAAACCCACAGAGGCTTCCATATATTCTAGGTACATAGGTCCATGGTACTGTGCATAGTGTCTTCAGTGGACCTCCAACAACTCTTGCTGAGAAAATCTTCCCCACATTCTCTTTTGCATGTCAGCACAGCACAGCCGATCTTATGTCACCCAAGTAGCGTCTATGGATGCTCTTATGCTAAAAGACACACAAATTCACAGGATGTTCTTTGCCATTTGAGTCCCATGATGCAGTTGTTGACTCTGGCCTAAGGTCTCCATTTCCATTCGCTGTATATACTACTCAAAAGTTCAACATATAAAGATGACTGTTCACATGAGGAACAGGGTCAAGACTGATTTGGCTGGGTCCAAATTGGGGTGGCATAATGAGCAAACGAACGATGGATTAAACCCACATATGTGACTGGGTGTGAGTGGTTGAAAAGTTTCAGCACTCAAATCAAATCAGTAATTTATATAGCGCGCTACATACCCAGAGGGTCTCAAGGCGCTTGGAGAAGGGTGGGGAATTACTTGTCGAATATCCAGGTTTTAAGTTGCTTTCTGAATGCTAGGTGGTTCTGAGTGAGGCGAAGGTGAATGGGAAGTGAGTTCCAGGTTTTAGCCGCTAGGTAGGAGAAGGATCTTCCACCCATGGTGGTTTTGTTGATGCGAGGTACAGCAGCAAGGGCTTGGTGGGAGGAGCATAGCTGGCGGGAGGGGGTGTAGAAGGAAAGTCGTGTGTTGAGGCATTCGGGTCCAAGTTCGTAAAGTGCTTTGTGTGTGTGGGTTAGAAGGCGGAATGTTATCCTCTTATTGATGGGGAGCCAGTGGAGGTTTTTCAGGTGACCAGAAATGTGATCTTTACGCGGAATGTCTAGTATGAGTCTGGCTGATGCGTTCTGGATGCGTTGGAGTTTTTTCTGAAGTTTTGCGGTGGTACCGGCGTAAAGGGTGTTTCCGTAGTCCAGGCGGCTTGTAACCAGTGCGTGGGTGACCGTTTTTCTGGTTTCAGTGGGGATCCAGCGAAATGTTTTTTTGAGCATGCGAAGAATGTTGAAGCAAGATGAAGAAACGGCGTTGACTTGTCTGGTCATCGAGAGTGAGGAGTCCAGAATGACGCCGAGGTTCCGTGCGTGGTCTGTTGGGATAGGTGCTTTTCCAAGGGACTCTGGCCACCACGAGTCGCCCCAGGCGGAGGGGCAGGTACCTAAGATAAGGACTTCTGTTTTGTCGGAATTTAGTTTCAGGCGGCTGTGCTTCATCCACTCGGCTACTTCTCTCATTCCTTTATGTAGGTTGGTTTTGGCGGTGTTAGGGTCTTTGGTGAGTGAGAGGATCAGTTGAGTGTCATCAGCGTAGGAGATGATGTTGAGGTTGTGTTGACGTGCGATGGCCGCGAGGGGGCTCATGTATACGTTGAAGAGGGTGGGGCTGAGTGAAGATCCTTGTGGCACGCCGCAAATGACTTCAGTGGCCTCTGATTTGAATGGTGGGAGGCGGACTCTCTGAGTTCTTCCGGCAAGGAACGAGGTGATCCACTCCAGTGCTTTTCCTTGAATTTCAATGTTTCTGAGGCGTTGTAATAGGGTGCTATGACAAACTGTGTCGAAGGCTGCGGAGAGGTCAAGGAGGATGAGGGCGACTGTGTCTCCATTGTCCAGTAGAGTTCGAATGTCATCTGTTGCTGCGATGAGTGCGGTCTCAGTGCTGTGTTTTGCTCGGAAGCCGGACTGTGAGGAGTCGAGGGATTTGTTGGTTTCGAGGAAGGCGGCGAGCTGGTTGTTGACAGCGTTCTCAATGACTTTGGCCGGGAAAGGAAGGAGCGAGATGGGGCGGTAGTTTTTGAGTTCGGTGGGGTCAGCTGTGGTTTTTTTCAGAAGGGCGCTGAGTTCGGCGTGTTTCCAGCTATCTGGGAAGGTGGCGGAGTTGAGGGAGCAGTTGATGACATCTCGGAGGTGGGGTGCGATGATGGAATCTGCTTTGTTGAAGATGTAGTGAGGGCATGGGTCTGTGGGGGATCCTGAGTGGATGGAGTTCATCAGGCGGATGGTATCCTCAGTGGAGATTGGGTTCCAGTCATTAAGGATGTTCAAGGGGGGTGAAGGTGTGGCAGAATGTTGAGTGGGTTGGTCTCCGGGTTGGTTGTCGAAGCTGTTGTGGATGTCTGCGATTTTGTCATGGAAGAACGAAGCTAGGGAGTCGCAGAGGGCTTGAGAGGGAGTGATGTTGTTGGAGTTGGCAGTGGGGTTGGTGAACTCTTTGACGATGGTGAATAATTCCTTGTTGTTGTGGGCGTTGTTGTCAAGTCGGTCTTTGAAAGCGGCTTTCTTGGCAGTTCGGATCAGTTGGTGGTGTATGCGGGAGGCGTTTTTTGAAGGCGTCTCTGGTGCTGGTGTTTGGGTCTTTTTTCCAGGCCTCCTCAAGAGAGCAACAGAGTTTCTTGGATTTCTTGAGATCATTGTTGAACCAGGGGGCGTTTTTGTTGTCTTGTTTGATGTGACGTTTTTTCAGGGGTGCTAGGTTGTCGGCGCTGTTGGTTAGCCATTGAGTGAGGTTAGTGGCTGCTTGGTTGGGGTTCGAAGAGTGGGCAGGGGGGTCCGTCATCATCTTGTTATGTTTGCTTACTCAAAAGTTCCACAGTGCAGCAACCGTATGTTGGAGAAACAAACATTTCTTCAAAATCTTAAATGTGACTGCAACATTACATTTCTTTCTAGCCCGGGTTAGTTAGTGGAGAAAAGAAGCGTTATTGTTTTCTGGAATAGACCGCCGAAGTTGAAAGGCCTCCACAGAATAAGGACAGAAGCCACTCGGATTTTGGCCACTGAAAAGACCAGAGCATGAAGGACGTTAATAATATGGCTGGAGTAATCTTTTTGAACCTCTTCACTGAATTTGACAAAGAGATCCATTTTATTCTACTGGAGCACTTTAAAGAAATATGCATTGACGGTACAGTCAATGTAGGCCCTCTTGTCTTCCATCATTAGGTGTTTTGGTTGTAACTCTGGGCCATATGTATCACAATGTTATTTTGAGATTCTCAAATAGTGATTTTTTGCGAATCGCTATTTGAGAATCGCAAAACGCTATGTATGTAAGATTTGCAAATAATTTTGTGAATCCTACATATTCCTTAATTGTGAATCGCAAATTGCGATTCGCAATTAAGGAATACCTTCCAATTCATTTCTATGGGCCTAGAGGCCCATAGGAATGAATGAGAAGACATTCTCAATTTGCGATTCTCAATTTGAGAATCACAAATTGAGAATGCAATTTCAAGGGTAAAAGATACCCTGTTTCACCCCTGAAATGTGCAAGTGTGCACATTTGGCACACATACATGCCCTAAGGGCATGTATGTGCGCCACATGGCACTTTGAAAAATGCAAAAAAGTGAATTTTTCTAAAAAATCGCAAATTACCACCAACTTGAAGTTGGTGGTAATTTGTGATTCCTTAAGGCCAAATTGCACCTTTTCTGTGCTTCTTACATTGCATTTATGGAATCACAATTTGTGATTCCTTAAGTGCAATCGCAAAATAGAGAATCGCAAATTTTGCGATTCCTTATTTTGCAAAGCAGTTTTTCTTTCATACATACTACTAAGCTCAATTGCGATCGCAAATGCCGACATTCTGCTAATTTTGGCATTTGCAATCACAATTTGGAATGATACATATGGCCCATACTTTCCTAAGCAGCCGATACCCCAAACATCATCCTCTTGAATAATCAGTTGCCAGCTTTCCTGACCAATCAATGATAAAAATAAAATACAATATGTTGGGAAGCATAAAGTTTGTCTAGAGTTTAATGCAAAATAGCAAGTAGCACAGCATAAGATCAAAGACAATTGTCATTCCAGCTGGCCAGGACTTTCACTAGAAAATGGTCAGTGAGCTCAAATTCATAGAAAATTAGACCTATATATAATATAATGTGCACTACATGTACTTTTTTGAGTTTTCTGCTGCTATTTGAATGTAACAATAATGAATTAGCCGGTTTAACACTATATTGCACTTTTTTGCACTTTGTACTTTCTATTTAACTACTAAGCGTATGCTGCTTATACCTGGAATGGTTCCAGTATTATTGCTCTGTTCATATTTGAAATGATTTTATTATTGCACTATTTTGCACTTTTTTCATACAATGGTTTTATATACTGTGTTGTGCACCTATGTGGCCCCTTTATCAAATCTAACAGAGATGAACATAATATTAATAATTTTAGCCAAACTTATTTATTAGGGCACTTGCCCTTTATTGTTGCTGCTGTATCTTTAATATTCTAGATTTACTCGTCATGACCCCTTTGATCAAGCTTTCAAATCGGAGTTTGTAATTTTCTCACACAGTGGAGAATGGATGAGCTTTCTCATTGAGAATAATTTAATTGAACTGCATATCATAGGTACGTTCTTTTCTGTTACAATTAATATAAATGATGTTTGACTATTGCCTATTCGGAATACTATGTAAAGATTGGCGTAGTATGTTCTTTATGTTCATGATAGAAAGAAGGTGGAGCCAGAAGGGGATGTTCATAGTATTTAAATCGTGTTTCTCTCTGGGTATGTCATTGATCAAGTCTGGGTTTCCCGGACAAAACACGTCATGCGGCTACCCATCTTTGGAATAAAGGCACTTTAATTTCGCACCATCCCTCGTTGTAGTCTGTACCTGTTTTCATGTTTGCCTTTGGGTTCACGTACCTCAGGACTGTGGAGTTCAATATATATATATATATTACCTACTGGCGATAGCCAGTAGGTATATATAGTTAGGATTTTTTCTCTATGGAACTTTTGAAAATTCTATGTCTAATAACTTTGGCGTTTGTGGACGGAATCGGCTGAAATTTTCAGGAAAATGGCACATTTTGTTTCTGAGCAGCCCCTGAAAATTTGGGGGGGTTTCGTCAAGGGGGGGGCCGAGAAAAAAGGGGGGTCCCAAAACGCGTTTTTCCCATTCATTTTTCCATAGGGCGTTTGGCCTCACTTTTAGCTCGAACGGCTGAATGGATTCACACGAAACTTGGCAAAATTGTAGGGACTGTTAGCCCGATGTGCCTTTGCTGGGTCTCAATATATGTGCTCCAGTGGATTTTGAGAAATTAACGTTTTAAAAAACAGATATATCTGTGACAGTGTCCCGGATAGCGAACCAGTTCGTGTACTTTTCGCGTAACGGAGCTTTGCGAAGCGAAGCTGATTGGCTCTCCGGTGTCTGTCAACATTCTAAACAGTCCGGAGCGGCTGCCATCTTGTCTCTCGGTAGGATCGAGAGACAAGAGGAGGCCAAAACGAAGGGGGAAATGAAGGAAAGCGGGCAAGGTAGACCCCTTCTGACCCCCTAGGATTGATGAGGGGGATATTAAAGTGCCCCGCAGGGCCCAAAAAAAAATTTGGTGATTTTTCGTCGTAGAGGCGCGTCTCGGTACGCGAATCGGGCAGCTAACCGGCAGCGTAACGGGAGTCTGAGGAGAAGCTGATTGGCTGTCAACATTGTAAACAGTCCGGAGCGGCCGCCATCTTGTCTCTCGGTAGGATCGAGAGACAAGAGGTGGTGAAAAACGAAGGGGGAAATGAAGGAAAGGGGGCAAGGTAGACCCCTCCTGACCCCCTAGGATTGATGAGGGGATATTAAAGTGCCCCGCGAAGCAAAAAAAAAAATTTGAAAAAAATTGCGATTTTTCGCCGTAGAGGCGCGTCCCGGTACCCGAACCGGGCAGCTAACTGGGTAGCTTACCGGCAGCGTAACGGGAGTCTGAGGAGAAGCTGATTGGCTGTCAACATTGTAAACAGTCCGGAGCGGCCGCCATCTTGTCTCTCGGTAGGATCGAGAGACAAGAGGTGGAAAAAAAAAGGTGGAAATGAAGGAAAGGGGTAAGGTAGACCCCTCCTGACCCCCTAGGATTGATGAGGGGGCTATTAAAGTTCCCCGCGGGGCAAAAGAAAAAAAAGAATTGGGATTTTTCGCAGTAGAGGCGCTTCCCAGCTAACCGGCAGCGTAGCGGGAGTCCGACATCTTGTGTTTTTGGAGCGTCCGGTTTGCATACCGGGTAGCGTTCCGGTAAGCGTAACAAGGGGAAAACCAAGAGAAACAGTAAAATAAAATTTAAAGGAATAGATTTCCACCAAACTTGGCAAAATTGTAGGGACTGTTTGTTTGATGTGCCTTTGCAAGGCCTCAAGATATGTGCACGTGTGGATTTTGTCTAATTAAGGTTAAAAAAATATATATATATCCGTAAGCGTGCTCCGGCGCGCTTACGTTACGGGTTTTGTTTGCGCTGCAGAGACGATATGTCACATTTATGCGACGCGTCATGAGGCGTCGCACGTGGCTACGTGATACGTCACGTAATAAAGAATATATTTTACAGCTATAGATATTAGCTTTTAAAAAACCAATGAAATTCACTGAAAAAACCATAGGTTATAGACCATATATAGTTAGGGATTAGCATTTACAAAACCTTATTTTACTCGCACAAAACCATAGAAATTCGCATATATAGTTAGTTGCAATAACTATATATCGCGCACCCGCAATCCACTGCTGATGATGTCACATATTACATCATTCATGACATGGTCAGTGACATCACTGATGACATCACTGATGACATCTCAAATGACATCTCAAATGACATCACTGATGACATCTCAAATGACATCACTGATGACATCACTGATGACATCTCATTTGACATTACTGATCACATCACTGATAATATCATTCATGTGATAATACGATGAACCTCTTCAGACTCTAATATAACCTTAGATACAATCAGAGTAAACAGACACTCACAGATTGTCACTCATCCATGGAGTTACTCATACATCTAGTCAGTCATGAAAAGAATCAACCACTCCTCCATTTCCTCAACTATACAGTTATACACACCTTACTTATTCAAACATATACTAACACATATTTACTCTCTTATACAATCCCTGATACAAGTTCACAATGATCCATACAGCCACTCACACATTCACTGGCTCTTATGCACAGTTATTTATATATGTCAACTCTCACATGTACTGTGTTTTACATATGTACTTACTTTGACATGTAGCAAATACACTCATGCAGACAGTCAACCGCCCATACAGCTGTTTCCACATGCACTTTTGAACCCATACATATAGTGAATCAACTACTCACACATCTATGCACAGAGTCACACACCTCCCACTCAGTCTCCCATACAAATACTTGGGCAACCAATCAATAACCCATATAGTTACTCATATAGTTACTGATCAACACATGCAGCATCTTATACAACAACAGACATACTGATGCACACATTCAGACAGTTTAGTCACTAACCCATGCACTCAGTGAGACACATTTAATCATTTAATTATACAGTCAGTCATGCACCTACTAAATCCTTCATCCAGACACTTATACATCCACTCATTCTTTAATATGTAAGACATATTTTAACTTTACAGAAACTTACAGTCACTGGATGATGTCATCAGTGATGTCATCAGTGATGTCACTGACCATGTCATGAATGATGTCATATGTGACATCATCAGCAGTGGATTGCGGGTGCGCAATATATAGTTATTGCAACTAACTATATATGCGAATTTCTATGGTTTTGTGCGAGTTAAATAAGGTTTTGTAAATGCTAATCCCTAACTATATATGGTCTATAACCTATGGTTTTTTCAGTGAATATATATATATATATATATATATATATATCAATATCAATCAAATCATTGAAGCAACGCCCATCGGGGCGGGAGTAAACAAATTGAATAAAAGAATGCACTCTTTGAGAATGGTTTCCCTATGCCTCTGAAAAGCCACTGAAGAAAGGACTTTCCGTCCTGAAACGCGTCTGGCACTATTTGGAAAGATGTTTATTACTGCTCCAGTGGAATGTCTTTTGCTGGCAAGATGCTATTAAAGAATGAGAGAGCCGAATTCAAGTGTTCGTGTGGTTCCTTCTGAAAAGTTGGGTTCTGCAATGATTTGATATATACATATATATGCTTTTTCACAATACAAGTCAATGGAGCTCAATCACGTGACAGAAACTTGTTACTCTCAGTGAAAACATATCTACTGAGCAGATGGCCGGACCATCTCCAAAAGGAAAAGCTGGAAGTTCTTGTGGAGAAGATATAATTCATATATGCAATGCTAGGTTCAGTATTCTGCTGCCAAATGCCAAGTTTGAAATCGGAATTACTCTGCTAGGAAATATGCAAAGGTACACCCCTAAGCCCTGTTGCTTTCGACCGACGAGAGGCATGTAAATTAGCAAGCATACTCAATGCCACAGGAAGCTTCAAACAACTATAAAATGACTTGGCGATACATTCTGAGTTACGTACGCGATTACTAACATTATATTACATAGAAGTATATGAACATGATACAGCAAGATTTAGGTTTTCACACTAATGACCACACAGTAGTAAATGGGACCTAAGATTTCAGAGCTGTATGTCAACAAGATTCGAATTCTGGGAAAGACATTCTCTGGCCAAGCAGAATGGGAGACACTCCCTGTACACTTCTGCAAGATAATCTCGTGAGTGTGGTACTTGATTTTATGCTATGTTAGTCGCATTTTTAAAGCACAATCTGTTACCCAAAGGTGTCCTGGCGCTATCTACAAACCTCTCACTGAAGCGCACTTAGGAATCCGGAAACTATACGCCAAAAAGCCAGGTTTTTAAAGCTTTCCTGAATGCCAGAAAATGTGTACTATTTCTAATATGGAATGGGAGGGCTTTCCATGCCTTGGCTGCACCATCCAAAAAACTACTACCTCCCCAGCTGGCTTTTTTTGAAGAAGGGACTGTTACGAATTTCGCTCCCTTGGAACGAAGTGGTCTTTTAGGGACATAGCACTAGAACTGCTGCGTCAGGTGGTCAGGACCTAAACCCTGAAGGGCCTTGTAGACAGTACAAAGTGATTTGAACTGCACCCATTTCTTGACTGGTAGCCAGTGTTGTCTTCTAATATCCCCGGAGATCAGGGCAAATTAAGCAGTCCCGGTGAGCAGTCTAGTGGCCGCATTCTGAAGAATTCTGTAGATCCTTGTCTTACCTTGAAACTGCAAATGAACACTGTCTGCAGAGCCAGTTTTCAGTTTCTGTTTGTCTTTAGGCAAGCTTCAATTTTTCTCCCAACAGAACTGCATGCCCAGGTTGTAGGACCCCTCTATATTGCCAAGTATATGTTAACGTAACATTCTCAGTTTAAGTTTGCCCTCTTCTGCCCTGACAAAATTAAAGTGTAGACAAAACACTACTGGGCATTTGATTTATCACCTGAGTAAGAGTCCTTCACATAAAGAAATTGGTGGGTGGTGTCTGATGTCTTTGTCTTATTGTTTGATTCACAATCCATTTCATGAACCTGCCTCTTAGGTGTGAAGTAATGTTTCTCATTATATGCTCCAATTAGGTCCCACTAGTTAGGCAACATGCTGCTCGTGAAGCCACCAAGAGTCAAGCACAACTAATTATTTTAGGGATCTCTGAGAGCTGCATGGGTGTGCTATCACTCCCCATTTAGTCTTCAGGAAAGACTTGAAGACTATATTATGTTAGTTCTTCGTCTTTCCCATGCTTTGCATGTGTTCAGTTCTGTCTAGAGAAGTGTTCTTGGTGCAGAGAATAGTCACACAGCTGATGCCAAGGCTGACAGTGGTTTATTGTAAGGAGGAAGGGTTGTTTACCAGCAGGTCTTTAGAGATTCTGGAAAAGGCACCTCACCCACAACTTATCGTGGCATACTTCATCATAGGTGACCAATTCACACCAAGATAGGTAAGTACCACTCTGGTGGACTCAACCTATGACAGGAGTTTCTTCATGAGTATTTTCTGGAATAAAGCAGGAGTCCAGTTCAATAAAAATATCACATTTATTTCCCACACAAGTTTAATGTATTCTTTGAGAACCTTGGATATGGTTAAAAAAGGTCAGGGTAATGGTAGAACTGCAATGTTTCTAAACCCCTTATAAATGAAGCCAACATGTTTTGGCCGTATTCAAAGCCCATTCAGGTCAGCAACCTTCTTCACGACTCCTATGCTCACTGCCTTCTTAAACAAACATCCCATGCACACAAATGAGGCCTTACTCTCTCCTACCTTTAATATTTCTACTTTTAGGAGCACTCCTACTTAGTTTGGATTCAGGATTGCCTAGTCAGTGCAGAGGCACTTCCTCTGTAGTCACTCTTTCATCCTGAGGTAAATGGTGCTAGTTTTAGGTAGGTCTTTCCCACCTGCTGGTCACCTTTGGGTGATTCTGGGTATTACAAGTATGCAGATTAATCAAACAACATTGCGGTCCTCATCCTAGTGGGGGGTTAAATAAACTCCTCTGAATTTCTGAAGGAAGTGCTAAATATGGAAGAGAAACCAAACCCTTTGAAGTGCTTTAGTTTACAAATTATTTCAATCTGCCAGAATCCTGAGACTAATGTAGAATATGTTTCCTGTAGGGCAACTCATATTTTGCAACATGCCAATTTCAACCTTTTGTCACAAACTAGGTAAACTGGAGAAGTTATTAAATGTTAACTCGTGAATTGCTGGTACTCACATGGCAGTTGAAACTGTTTTGTGTAGTAATATTTTTACCAAAACCTCTCTTTTTCAATCTCTACAGGACTCCTCCAATCGAGATGAAGGTAACAAGACAGAGGAAGATAAAGATGTGTGATCAAAAATTAAAGATGGTGGATTCTCTCAGACAAAAGGCGAAGGCGTTAGAACAGAGGAATAGAGTTTGCTGGGTTCCTTGCGGAATGTTCTGGAAGGCGACCAAGAGCACAGAACTCGTTCTCACCCAACGATCAACCCTGTGAAGTCTAAAATAGTTTGTCAACCACTGGGCCGTTGAAGTTACAAGGATTAAAATGTATATTGTGTTTTTTAATGCCTAACTATTTTTATAAGTATGCTTTTCTAGATGCTAAAAACCTACATTTGGAATCCCATGTCTTCTTGTTGTATTGAAAATATGCAAAGCTTTATGAAAGAGTATTTTGATTATTTTAAAATGTATAACAGAACTGTTGGTGGTAATTTCCTATTGTCATTCAGTTTCTGGAGACAAAAAGTGTGGCGACCTGGGAGAGGATGAGGAAGAAGGGTGGGACCATCAACTGCCATTTCTCAGCCATGTTTGGATCTCGGGTGATCAAGCCCGCCTCTTTTGACATCACAACAGTGCGTAACCATAACAATTACCCACTGTTGTGAAGTCAGTGCTGTGAATAATCGATCTCGATCTGTTTGTTCACTATGGAGGCTTCCTACGTAAGCCATACATAACAACGCTTTTAATGTTTTGGATACCCTACCTACACACCAGCCGTCCTGCTGCTCTTATATCAAAATGTTGGTCTTTCATTACAATATTTGAACTAGACTCCGGGCTTTTTAGGTCAATTTTGGGCAGCGCATGCGCTGTTGCGAGGGATGCAGTATTGGAGTACGTCTTTGTAGACCCGCCCCCTTTCTGTCCATATGTTTAATTGGCTTGTGTCAATGTCCTTCGTAAATGCTGGTTTCTGAGTTGAAGATGAAGTTAAGAGTTTTGTAAAGCGCTCGATCACCGTGCGGTTTCTTGGCGCTGAGGACGGAAGGGCCCAGGGGAGACAGAGGAGGCCGCCTAGAGCCAGAAGGCGCGGTAAAAGAGGAAAGTCTTGAGAGCTTTATGGAAGTGGAGGTAGATCGGAATAAACCTGATAGAAAAAGGAAGGGTGTTCCAGAAAGGGGGCACCAAGGTAGAAAACCTCATGCCTCATGAGTTGTTATTAGGCTTGTTAGTCCCTCCTTGGTACCACCTTGTCTGCATTTGTTACCTCCCATAACGACTGCACCTTTTACTTCGGTTGTTACACGGGATGTCTTTTTTAGACTGTGAGCTCTATTTTCTTCTGTGAGTCTCTCCTTCTGCAAGCACAATATGCTTTCCTGCAACAGCGCAGCCATTGGCAGGGCGCTGCTTGTTGCGAGAGCTGTTGAGGAAGCGTACATTACTCTCAGTGATATGGAATAAACACTTAAACAGTACACATATATCAATGCAAACCCCTGGAATTGTATTTACATTTGAGTGCATCATGTTCCATCCAGTATTGTGCATCTTTCCGGCCCCGATGCTCACTTACACATCCCGCACCTCTCAGTCAAATAAGAAAACACATTATTACAACTAGCTGCTTGGTTTCTTTTACAAATCGGGAGTGGCACAGGTGATGCAACAGCAGACATTCCACATAACTCCCCTCAACTTTCACTTTTGAGCTGCTGCACCACAAACTGACACCAATTATGAACTGCAAATAAGTAAACGATTTAAAACAAAATGGGGAGAAAAAAGGAGGTCTCTTCTAGGAACAGCCAGAGTGATATAACAAGCACTTGTAATGCAATAGGTCTCGCATTTGCGAGAGTTTAAGCTATTAGCATTGTACATGACAATGGATTTTATTTATGTTTTAAAAAGCAAAATATAAATAAAAGGCATTGTAATTTACAATGCCAATAGCTCAAACTCGCGTAACTGCGAGACCTATTGCATTGCAAATGCTTTTTTTTTTCTTTTTAGGCCTAAGTAGGCTGGACTCTGTTCTGTCATCGAAGCGGAAATATGTACTCTACTGCCCTCATGGACTACAGCCTGCCATATTCAGAGATCTCTGCCTGCGTGGTGGAGAGCTGTGTGCCTTCAGAGGAGCTTGCCACCATGTTGGCTCCTCTGATGGCACTGAAGCTTTGATGTGAAAGTGCCATGTTCAACGCGCCCTCAATGCATAGTGTTTTGTTTTACACAAACTCCCAAAGCAAATGTTTTTTTATGAGGGCAAAAAATAGTGTCCCTGACATGCTAGGAGTTTTGTCCCACAGTGTGGTGGGGTCGTTTTTGTGTCTTGATCCGGACAGTCCCTGGCAGTCCCGAACAGGACAAAAGTATGTCAGCACATCCATCTGGGATATTTAAACAAACAGCGATGTCTATGATGCCATCAGTCTAAGGGTTCTGCCAGAGGTTTCTTCATTGGCAAAGAATGACTATTTGCCAGACTCTAAATAAAGCGCGAAAAACTGGAGTTTGGTACACAGGGTATTCCACCTCGCTTGCATTAGAGCTCGCTGCCCACCATAAGTCGCCTTGTTTTCAACGCATTGTATGGTTCTGCATTTCTGAATATGTTCTGGGCTTTGGGTTACAGTGTAGCCAGGCTAGAGTGCTTAATTTTAGCCAGTGGTTTCTGGTGCTCTGCTGTGGCACTTAATTAACACCAGCATTTATGACAATCTGCCACATGGCGGCGCTGTTCGCCTAAATTAGAGATGAGAACAATAACTGTTGTTTATTAATTCATTATTAAATCATTATACATTAAAAATTAGTAATACCTGCTGCCCGAGCCTTTACTATAGCTTTGGGGGCCTGGAATAGTCTGAATTGTCCCTCTTGTAGGGTGTGATGGTTAGTAGTTGTTTTGGTTCTGTCATTTGCGGGGGCAGTGGGTGGTGTGGGCTCTGGCATTGATTTTATTTACAAATTAAGCACTGGCAGGCTGCCCTTGTACTCCTGGAACATATTTCATTGTTTGTTTTTCTACGAGCTGCTGCATCTTATTGTCTTCAGTACATGAGTAAGTTTGTATAGAGAATGTTTATTTGAATTTGTGTTAGTTCTTACTTTCTAGACCCACTCCAGAAAATGGAAAGTTGAGAAAAAACTGTGCAAATAAAAGCACTATGTTTTCAGATACCTGTTGTTTCTGTGTTTTTGTGTTTTTTGGGGGTCAATGAAGAAATTATGGAACTGGGAAGAGAAAATAATCACAGTAGCGACATAGCGGAGGTGAGCTAATGGAAAGAAGGTTGTGCTGTACACAAGTTACTTGCTCTGCACATATTGGGATGAAAGACACATTTTGCACATGCACGCATTCACAAAACTAAATATGTGCCTTGTAAAATGAGAGTTGGATGTCCAGTTTTCGGTATGCTCATTTAGGTACCTCTGCTGTCACTGGTCTTCCTCCGGGGCCACGCCTACAGCCTCTTTACTGTCAAGAAGCTCCTTATTGAAAAGCATTGGGCGCCTGATGTTGAATTTGCACCCTGCACAGAGCCGCCCCTGTGCCGCTGGTGGTGTATGTTTGGTGCTGCTTTGCAACCCCCGTGCTTAGCCTAACCCCCAAAGCTTGGCCCCTGCAACTGATCTACTTACCTGTAAGCAGTGTGGCTCCAGGCACCCCCTGTCTCCATTGGACAGCACTGGGTCAAACTCTGATTTTGACCTCTGCACCCGGCTGCCCCTGTGCTGCTGGTGGTGCAGTTTTGGCACTTACCTGACCCTTGTCACTTGCTGACTTTTGGCTCTGAAGACTGAATCTGTAAGTTCGATACTCACCTGTTTCACCGCGTTATTGTTTTCCCCATAGGATAACATTGGACAGTGTGAAAAACTTTTAAAGTATCGATTTTTTGAAAGTGAAAAGTATTTTTAATTAGAAATGTACTTACCTTATTACAAATACCTGGCTTTTAAAAATCAAGTACAAACAAAGAATATTTTTATAGAATTTGTCTGGATCTCCTTCTTGAGTTGTGTGTCCACTATTGATCATGTGTGTGCAATAAATGTCTTACATTCCTCTGTGTTAGGCCTAAGGCTGCTCACCCACGCTACCACTAATAGAACCCTGTACACTTTTGGAGAACCCTTGGACTCTGTGCACAGTATAACCACTAGTGGTAATACCATATACAGAGCGAGCTTCCCACACTGGTGGTGCAACGGTGGGGTACAAGACTTTGACATTTGTCGTACCACTTGATTATTAATTGATTTCACTGAGGAAAATTAATAGAATTCTTTTCAATTTTTAATTTTTACCAAATTGTTTAAAAATAATGTTAGGGCCTTGGTTATGTCCCCCACTGTTTTAGAAACATAAAATACTTTTTTTTAAAGTAGTTAGGTCTTAGAAATGCTTAGAGCTTTTTGTTTAATTCTCAAATAAGACCCCGGTTGAATTATCGTATTATGCCAGAGGTCTCAAAGATATATTGAACATAGATCGTTTCCACAAGATAACTTTTTTGAAGGAGATAAGGTCGCTGTTGGTGAACCTGGGCTCGAGTGAACTGTGGGACGACCCTTCCAATGCTGCTTTCCATTCAAAAAAGATTCTGACGGAAAGGTCCTGGGAAATGATCATGTCACAGTATGCTCCAGAAGATCCACCAAGCATTTAACAGGCCGATTCCTAGAATTCAAGTCAAGGCCTGTTCTAGAAAAATATTGGGATGCCATCGAGAAACCTTGTGATAGAAAACTGTATTTTCAGCTGAGGGTAGGAACTTTACCCGTTCGGTCATTCTCCAGTAAATGGGCAGGAGTCACTAAGAATGTATGCCCAAGGTGTTCAGACAGACAGGAAACGATCAGTCATCTGTTGTTTTCTTGCCCATTATATATTAAACCTCGCACTATGTGGGTCACACCTCTTTGCAAGCTATTAGGCTTTAGAAGGCATGACGAGGCGTTAAGAGTCCTCACCACGGACCCAGCCCTACCAATAGCAATTGCAATGGCCAAATCTTTGGGTTGGGCTTGGTCTATCCGATCTAGGGGGCCTCCCTAAGTTTACATTAAATGATAATTTAGAATGTTACCCTGTAACATAAGTAGTGTAATGGAGTTATGAAATGCTACAGGTCGATTAGAGATGATTTTATATGGCACTGAAATGTTTTTATTCTTTTTTAACATTATTTATTCGTCAGCTAGCAAATGATTTAATAACTTTTTAATGTGTTTAAATTGGTCTGGATTATTTATGTAACAATTTGCAAATGTTGTATGCCGAAATGTTCATGTTGTGCTTTTATGATATATCTGTCGAATAAAGCTATTTGAAATTGAATTGATAATACCATATACAGAGCCAGCTCCCTACATATTGGGAAAATTGTGGCTTTAAAATACTCAGTTTCATCCAATTGTTTAAAAAACATTCTTGACTGAGAACCTGCCCACCACTGAAAGCCTCCTAGAATTTGGACACGCCCGCTTTACTCACTCATTCACTGGAGTTCAGGGCAATAATTATGCCACATCTTAAAAAATCACCTGACACCACTGTGCATATTTTAAAAATCCTAATGTTGTCTAATAGCGAATTTCAATTTTGAGTAGATTCATTTGAGTTCTCTGCATACTACATGCTCAATATACGTAGGAACTGTTTAAACATTAGCCATTAATGCATATATGCTCTAATCTGTTGGTTGTGACAAATGCATTTATAGACACATCATTAACTATTATTTCTCCCAGAAAATGAGCAGGTGGATTGCAAGGGAAATAAAGCATTTCCTTGTTAAAAAGGTCAGCTGTTTTTAATATTTTGCTAAATTACCTTCAGCATAGAAATCAGTCTTAGTCTGTGAAAGAATGAGTGCCGGTGCTGGAAGCTCTGCTCAAACCTGCGGCCTGGACTGTGACATGTCAGTGCGCCGAATACCAGGGCTGTGCAGTCTGGATTCCACCTTGTCAAGATCACTACTGATAATAAAACACACTGAGACGGAGGCTTTGCAGGAACGTCTATCTTTATTCCCTGTCAGCCTCAGACTGACTTACAGGCTAATTCCTTTTCCTGTGTGTGACTTCCTGTTCCTTCTTCCTGCTCGCCTGTCCTGTCCCAAAGGGGTCAGGCGAGACGACGTGACATCTCCCCTGTTTCACAGAGTCTTGCTTCTACTGCATTTCTTCCACCAGTCGTCGAGGTTTCCTGATGAGACGTTGAGGACGTCTCTCTTGCCTTGGCGTCGGACTCTGACGTCTTGTGACTTCCTCGGTCCTGGCTGGGCTGCAAAGACCTTGGTCACTGCTGTCGCTGTGATTGTGAGATTCACTTGAGGTTTGACTCGACGATGTCCCTCGTCGGGTGATCCGATTGCATCTTTTGAAGTGCGAGATGTTTCTCGTTATCTGTTTGTGGTCTGCCTTGGCCGTAATCATAGTTCCTTTCTTTTTGACAACTTGGAAGGGAATGTCGAGGTATCGGCTGTCTGCTTTGGCGCGCCGATCACTTCGGACAATTACCCAGTCTCCTTCTTGGATGTTGGTGTCTTTGGCATGTCTACGCTGGTCCGCATATGTCTTCATTCTGTGTTTGTTCCTGTGGTCTATCTCGACTAGTGTGTTGTGGTCGACTGTGACATGCCGCTGTTGAGGTGTGGGCTCCACCATGGGTAGTCGGGTTCGAGGTGTTCTTCCTAGCATCACGGTAGCTGGGCACTGGTTAGTGGTGCTGTGTGGAGTGTTTTGATATGCTCTTAGCACTTCATTTAGTGTCTGTTGAACATCTCTGTGGGTTAGTTCAGTCTGTTGGATCGCCTTTTTAAGTGTTCCCATAAAGCGTTCCACCATGCCGTTGGCTTGTGGCCATAGTGGGGTGCTTTTCTTATGTTTGAAATTGAGATGGGTTGCGAAATGTGCAAATTCATGTCCATTAAATGGCGGTCCATTGTCTGTTTTTACGCGCAGCGGAATGCCCCATGCAGCAAAGGTTTCATCTAATACCGGGATCACTGTTGCTGCTCGAGTGGATGGTATTAGCTGTGCAAAGGGGAATCGGGAGTATTCATCCATGATGACAATAATGTATTGACCTGATTGCAAAGGTCCGAAAAAGTCAACTGCTACTTGCTGCCATACCCCTTCCGGGAGGTCTGACATTTGCAGTGGTGCTGGAGGCTCTTCCCGACTGACCACCTGGCATGTCATACAGTCTTTCAGGGTTGTTTCTACCATGTGGTCAAGTGTGGGGAACCACACGCGTTCTCTCAAGGCTTTCTTGGTTGCGTTTATGCCTCGGTGGCCCTCATGTGCCAAGTTGATGACTCCTTGACGCAGGTTGAGCGGGATCACAATCCTTCCCCCCTCTCAAGAGAAGACCATTGTCACTGATGGAAAGTTCATCACGCACCCGTTGGAACGCGGCAAGGTCTTGGCGCAGGTGGTCAGAGTCTTGCGGCAAGTGTTTCACATCCCTCCAGGAGTTTGTGCGGATGCGAGCCATGACAGCCTGTATGAGAGGGTCAGACGTGGATGCTTCTTGGATTGCGGCCATGGGAACTGTGGGTGGACAGGCCGCGTCAATGACAAAGTGAAGGTATTCGTCAGCCACGGACAGGGCAGGCCTCACTAATGAGGCCCCAGAGTCTCACTAATGAGGCCCCAGAGTCCAGGACGAATTTTGCAGGATGTTCTCCTATCAGGATGTCCAACTTCGGGTATCGCTTCAGACGGTCCGGATCCGATACCATGCAGATGTATTCATCGCTGTTGTCTTGTCCTTTCTTGGGGACTACCACAACTGGAGATACCCATGGCGTGGGTCCTGACGTGCGTTCAATAATGTCAGTCTGGAGTAGGTCTTGTAGCTCGTCATCAACGGCCTGTTGGAGGTGGAACGGCACCTTTCTATGATGTTGGGCGATAGGTGTCACCTTCTCGTTGATGTGGAGTTTTACTTTGAAGTGATTCAGTTTCCCGAGGCCCTTGAAGAGGTTAGGGAATTTTGCTACAATGTCAGGAGCATCTTCCGTCATGTAGAGGAGTTCTACCAGCTTGAGTCTTTCTGCCGTGGGTAGGCTGAGGAGGCAGTCTGCTACATCTGGACCCTCTACTACATGAATGTATGCGTCGACCGTCCGGTCCTTAAAGGTGAGGGTAGTGTGAAATCGGCCCAGGCATGGTAGGGGTTTGCGTGACATCCACGTGAAGATGCGAACAGCAGCAGGTGTTAATTTTGGCCTCTGTTTCATGTTATAGTATTCCAGAGCGCAGATGTAGTTTAGTGAGGCCCCAGAGTCCAGGACGAATTTTGCAGGATGTTCTCCTATCAGGATGTCCAACTTCGTGTATCGCTTCAGACGGTCCGGATCCGATACCATGCAGATGTATTCATCGCTGTCTTGAGATGTGGGGGTGCGCGATGAGGAAGATTCACTGGAGGTGTCCCTGCGTGACCGATATGAGTTGGTCGTGTGGTGACTGGTCCGAGGAATGCTCTCAGAGCGACTTCTTGACTGTCTGGAGTAAGCGGACTGGACGCTGGAGTTTGATGAGCTGGAGGAGCGACTCTCCTTCCCTTGTATGGCTCTTGCATGGTGACAGGTGTCACGATGGCGGGTGTCACGGCTTCTGGTCGATGAAGTGTGGGTTGACTGCTTGGCTTGACAAGCCACTTCAAAGTGATTATCTCTCCCGCATCGATGGCACCGTTGGCCAATTGCTGGACACTGTCCTGAGTGTGGGTAGTCTTGACCGCATCTGTAGCAGGTGGGCGCTGACTTGGCAGATCTGGAGTGGCGTGAGCTTCCTTTGGACGGCGTTTTTCTGGAGGAGTGAGATTTGTGAGACCTTGATGTTGGTCTGGATGACTTGGATGATCGATGTGTCTGGACACGTAGTGCGTGGTCCTTCTGGTCGGATTTGTGCGTGCCCATTCGCTTGGCATAATCTTCTGCTTGATCGTTTATTCGGGTCAACTCCTCGATTTCTGCCAGCGAATACGGTTTCTTTAGAAGTCGTCGACGGAGAGTTTCCGAGTGACACCCCCCAATGATGCGGAGTCTCAGGGCATCCTCGGTCTTGAAGTTGTCAAAGTCACAATACAGCGCTAGTCTTCTGATGCGCATGATGAAGTCACTCATACATTCATCTTTATCTTGAGTGGCTAGATGGAAAGTGTGTCTTTCATAATCCACATTGCGTTTGTGGAGGAACCGTCCATCAAGGGCGAGTTTTACTTCATCGTAGGTGGCGGTCGCTATATTGGGTAATTCTTTGATGATCTGCGCAATGTCCGGACCAATCAGGTTCCTCAGCGCCACTATCTTTTGTTTTGAGTCTTCTACCCGGGATCCTATCATATAGTCCTCAAAATCTTCACTCCAACGCTTCCACGTTGGGCCCATGCTGTTGCCTGGTGTTAGAGGTAGTGGCTGCGGTTGGCGCATGAATGAGGCTCCAATGGGGTTGTTGGCCATGGTAGGTGCGTCGCCCGGGTTGG
The DNA here is from genome assembly GCF_964263255.1 of Lissotriton vulgaris. Lineage (NCBI taxonomy): Eukaryota > Metazoa > Chordata > Amphibia > Caudata > Salamandridae > Lissotriton > Lissotriton vulgaris. The sequence continues at coordinate 1,488,208,900 of NC_141696.1, forward strand.
ATGGCCCTCCTGTGTTTGCTTGCGGTGCTGTTGTGTTTGCGTTTGCTTGTGGCGTTGGGCCTGTGTTGGTCCCTCCAGATGAGCTATCAGGAGGTGGGTTGGACATCTGTGGTGTCCCCTTCGAGAGGTGAATGGGTTTGCCTTATTGCGTAGTCGTTTCTGGTTTGACTGGCCGGTTTGAGCTGCTGCGCATCGGTTGTAGGCTGCTGTGGAGATCTTCAGGCTTTTCAGCGCGTCTCCAGGCCGTTTCTGCGCTTTTATGCACTTTTCGCACTCTTTTGTGTTGATTGTGGGTGTTATTAGTTTGACTGGCAGGTTTGGTGTGCTGCGCATTAATTGTGGGCTTCTGGGGAGGTCTCCAGGCCTTTCCTGCACCTTTGCGCACTTTTCGCGCTCTTTTAAGTTGATTGTAGGTGCTATTTAGTATATGGCGCCTGACCCCAAGATGGCCGCCATCGAAAAATCGTGGTCTGTGTAATGCGCCGGCGCCTGACTTTAAGATGGCCGCTGCGCGAGACGTCTTGCTCCTTACTTGGTATTGCTGGGACGTCTTGCTCTGGGTATGTTGGACCTCGCTTGAAGACTGTCGAGTGTGACTCACCCTCTCTCCTCGATCGCGGGCGCAGGCAGCTTCTTCCTCGCGCTGCACGGGCGCCTCGGACTCCTTGGGCTGCTCTCGCCGGGACCACGTGGGGCAGCGCTCTGGCATACGCGCTCCCACTCCCCTTGCTCTTGGCTGGCGGCTCTCACCTCCAGGGATCGCACAGGCTTCTTGGTGAGTGCACAGGGCGACAGCTCCGACGCTGGGTCTATGTTGGCAGCGCCGGCGGTAATTTGAATTTTGCGCTCTTTCTTTTCTCCGCGCCGCCGGCAAGACAGGCTGCTAAGCTCAGTGGTCGGCCACACTGGGTGGCGGAGTGATGTTATGTTGAAGTCAGTGGGTTTTAGGAACATCCCATCCTCGTCGCCATTGTCAAGATCACTACTGATAATAAAACACACTGAGACGGAGGCTTTGCAGGAACGTCTATCTTTATTCCCTGTCAGCCTCAGACTGACTTACAGGCTAATTCCTTTTCCTGTGTGTGACTTCCTGTTCCTTCTTCCTGCTCGCCTGTCCTGTCCCAAAGGGGTCAGGCGAGACGACGTGACACACCTCATGCCTCTTTAATCACCAACCAGCCACTCTCTGCCCCGTTCCCTCATTCTTACTGCTTTCTCGCTTTCTGAAGTTTTTCCTCCTTTCTCTTTTTACTTCCACCTCTGTTTGTTTGTTTTTTGCTTTCTTAAGCTTGAGAGGTCTGAGCAAAAATAAGCGCCCGTCCCAAAACATGAGTGCATGTGGGCCCCACCTCAAATTAAGCAATGACACAAAATGCAAAAAAGCATTGCTCCAAATATAAGACTTGAGCAAAAGATGAACCTCCGCTGTCCTCCTTGTCTCGAGCCCTGCCTGGCTGGTGAATGTGGCAACCCTGGGGACTGGGCAGGGCAGGGCAGGCACTATCAGGTAAAGGCCCCACAGAGCGCTCAAGAACAAAGTCTGAGATAGTAGGGTGTGAAAAAGAGGCCTGCGCGGGAGGGATCAAGGCAGTGGCAGCAGGCATGGACCCAGGGGTGCGGCAGTCAGTGAGGCAATGTATGAGCCAGGTAAGTCTATGTCCGGGCGATGGACATCGGGCAGCAGCAGACATGGGCTCAGGGGTCCAGCAGGTCAGTGAGGCAATGTATGAGCCAGGTAAGTCTATGTCCGGGCGATGGACATCGGGCAGCAGCAGGCATGGACCCAGGGGTCCAGCAGGTCAGTGAGGCAATGGGAGGGCCAGGTAAGTCTCTGTCCAGGCGATGGACATCGGGCAGCAGCAGGCATGGGCTCAGGGGTCCAGCAGGTCAGTGAGGCAATGAGAGGGCCAGGTAAGTCTCTGTCCAGGCGATGGACATCGGGCAGCAGCAGGCATGTTGATGCTCTCTCCTGGTTTGACCTCCGCCAGTCGGCTGCCAGGCTTTAGAGCACAGAGCAGCCTCTGCTTCTAATGGTATCCCCATAGGTGGCCTGGGCAATGAATCTTGATGAGCAGCTGGATCTGGTGGGGCAGTGGACTAATACATCCACTGCAGAGATTTATGTCTCCCATCTTTGTCACAGATTTGACTCCCGGCATGAACTCTCAGCCTTTCATCCTACTGGGGTCGATAAAATGAGCATGACTTTTCTTTGTGTGGTTCCTTCTCCATGAGCCTGCTCCACAAAGGCTAAATTACCCCAAATAGATGGCACTCAGTCGCACAACGCCCATTGGGCTCAAATGTCTTCAGCCTCCCCCCTCACCCGTCGTGTGTGCCAGCCCGGGCTGAGACAGCTTCCCAGGCACACACACAGCCGTACCTGAGTACTTCACAGGTCTTTAATAGACAATTTACTTGTTAACAAGGCTTCGTTGTTTTTTCACCCCTGAGCCCCTGCATCTCCACGCTGACTCTCGCTAGAAGAATTAGCCCCCCTGAAATTGTTGGTAGCCCCCCACCCCCGAAATGTGGCTCTAGTTGTGCCTCTGATGGCACTGCACAGTCAAAAGTTTAAAAAATTGTCAAATTAAAATATCAGCCCATAGCTGGCCCTGGTCAGCAGCCTTTAGACCCTTGATGGAAGGATCGAACAGCCAATCCGGCCCTGCTACTGTGCAACCAGAGCTGCTGGTCTCACCCACACAACCAGCTTTCCAGAGGTGAGACCACCTCGCCTAAAGCCTTACCTTGCAGGAAGAACCTGATCCTCTGACCTGAATACCTAGAAGCCAGCCTGCCTGCTGAGAAGGGGAAGGAACCTGTCAACCCTGCAGGAGGGGCAACTATCTAGGGAGTGGCATACGCAGCTTGGCCATGGTGGTCTGAGGGTCAACCTGGAGAAGGAACTCGGTGGAGTACCAGCAGCAATCCCTCAGAGCATGGGGCGCATTCTCCCCGAGATCGCAATTCCAAATGGGAATCGGGGAAAACAGTTGGTGCTACTGTTACCACGAACTGCACCTGTGGACTTTGGCCCAGGCTACGTAACATGGTTACGGCTCCTCTATACTGACCTCCTAGGCCAGGTGACGGTGAATGGAGGAACATCTAATGTGTTTCGGCTCCATCGGTTCACCAGACAAGGATGCCCACTTTCCCCCTTGTTTTTGCCCTGGTCTTGGAGCTGCTTGCAGCCTGGATCAGACAGGACCCCTTAGCTCGAGTGCTACAGTGAACCATTGATTGGGAAGACAACATTTCCTTCTACACTGATGACATTTTACTCTGTGTCTCAGACCCAGTCTTTACTCTCGATAGAATCATGCATTCACTCACACTGTATCGTCCATACTCTACTTATACCATCAATTGGAACCAGTCCCAAATTTATCTCCTTCATCGAGCTTCACCGCATTTGCCCAGTGATTGTGCCGACCGCATCTTCACAGATGGGTTCTGGTACCTGGGGATCTATGTCACCCCCCACCCTGCCAGGTTTTACACCAATAACCTAGAGCCGCCACTGATGCGCCTACGGCTTGACATCCAACATTGGAGGGCCTTGCCCCTGTCACTCCTCAGCAAAGCTGCATTATTTTGAATGATGGCACTTTCCCACTTTCTCTACGCACTCCACAACACACCCTACTCAAACCCATCATCCTATGTCAGAGCGATAGAGTCAAACGTGTACTTTACTCTGTGATGGTGGTCCCGCATGTATTGCCACTAAAAAGCTGACGAGAGGCTGGTACGATGGGGGGATGGCCTTGCCTGATATACAACAATACTATTAGGTGGCTCAGCTCACCATTGTCAATCACTGGGTTAACCTTCCTCCAGGGGAGCCACCCTACCGTATGGACGTGCAGCCAAGAGGCTACCTCAAAGCCATCTATGGCAGGTCAGGCTGCAAGTCTTTCCCATATCCGACTGCTGGCACACCCACCCTTTGGCATACAGCATTGAATGCACTGGGCTGGCGTGACAGAATTACACAAGCCACCCCTTCTATGGGGCACTGCAAAACTGGGCACCTTGACAACACAACCAGGTGTCAACAAATGGGACCTCATTGGCCTAAGGGGGGAGACCTTTGGGCATGGGAAGGAGTGATCCCATGTGCTGTACTGCAAAGTGAATATCATCTAGCGCCTACTGAAACCTATTGCTACTTACAAACAAGACATGCACTACAGAAGGCGCTGCTGAAGGGGGAGGAGCTCCACAAATCATCGCCACTAGAAGATGGATTGTTAACTGAGTACATGCCCCGCAAGGCAATCTCCTTCACCTATCGAAAGATAGTTAATAACTCCCCTGACAAAGTAGCGCGCATACACGAACACTGGGAGAGAGACCTCAGAGGTTTGGAGGATGGCGAGTGGCCTGAAGCACTGGCAACTCCCAAGATGTGGCATATGGTCTCGGCTTTGCGTAGTGCAACTTAAGATTTTACACGGATCCTACTGTGCATGCACCACTATTGTAAAGATGGGAAGGGCGATGTCCACCTAATGTCACAAAAATTGTGGTCACATAGGTACATTTTTCTACATGATTTGGGATTGCCTGATCATTCACCAATATTGGGAGTCAGTGACTGTCTGAATAATGTCTGTGGGGGAGGGGCATGGGTGCTTCTGCAAAATGGTGCCTCTTGAATATCTGGAAGGCCACTGACCTCATGCTGATGGATCAGTTATGGATGACATTGGGACTGATGTTAGCCAAGTGCAACATAGCACGTATATGAAGGGCAGTCCAGGCACCACAGCTGGAGGACTGGGCGCAAGCTATGGACTGGAGTATACCTGCGAAGAGGGTCGTCTATGAAAGCAGAGACTGCCCAAAAAAACGTATATTTACGATGTCACTGCCAGCGATACTGTGCTTTTAAAATGCTAGATCAGTCCTTTACTTTCATACCATTACCGCTCTGGCTCTGTGCAAAATCATAGACCCCCTTCCGATAGGTAAGTAGGGTCCCGCCTCCCTTCTTTAAGTGCTCGTGGAGGTACTGCAAACGGTACTGCAAACGGCATTTTAAAAGCACAGTATCGCTGGCAGTGACATCGTAAATATACGTTGGCCCTGAAGAAATTGCCTGATATAATACCTAAGGCAATGAAACATGTCGGCTGTGGGCTGAGTATGAAGCGATAGGTAGTATTCATAACTCACCCTTTTATATTACATGTTAAACTGCAATGCAACAAGAAGATATAAATAAAGTAAGAGTAATATCTTGTTGCGCAGTTTTGTGTGTGTTATATGTTGAACGTTGTTAGTCCGTGTCACATATATGTTGTTTGTACACTGCACCATTCACTGTTACTTTCCTTACTTTGGGTTTTGGACACGTTTTCGTTAAGCTATTTGACACCGATGATGAGAACAGGGCCGACCTGGTGAGTACCAACCAGGGGCCCCATTGGTGGTGCGCCCGTGAGGTGTCATCTAGCTATTCACACTTTTTCTAAATGTTGTCCCTCGAGTGAATGTCTGTACTGTGTTGGACGGTTTTTGTTTATCAGAGATGGGCTCATTTTTTAACGTTGGCAATTGACTGAACAGTGTTATAATCTCTATGAATAGAGATATAATTAGAGTGCTCTATGGACGATCTAGAACTGTTTACAGCCTCACTTATTTTTGTGTTGCCTTGAGGACTGGGTCATTTTTTTGATTAGTGTTGGATTGAGTGGAGGGCGATCCAGTCCTTTCTGCCCCTCTTGACTCCTAGTAATTGAATATAGGATTATGAACCAAAACATCAGTTTGCAGCTTAACAAGTTATGGTACATTATCTCTGATAGAGCAAACAACTGCCCCTACCACGTTTCATGGTGTTAGCAGAGAAACCGGACAATGTCACTTTGTTAGTTCCCTGGACTACAGCAATGCTCTCTATGCTGGAATCAACACTCAACTGAACAGAAGACTCCAGACCCCGCACTCGCATCACCCCACACTCACATCACCCCACACTCTCATAACCGCACACCTCCACTGGCTCCCAATCCACAAACAAGCACTCTTCAATCTCCTCACGTGCATCGCCTACTTTGCCATGAGGCCACAATGCTTCCAACCTCCGACATTGCATTTCTTTTTAACTATAAGTAAAACAAAATAAAACAAACTAAACACAAACACATAATAAAGGACATGTCCTTGCTGGTCAAACCAGGGCTAACAAAAACCAGCACAAATTCACAATACTGTTGAGAGGGGGTGAGGTCTGACCTCTGCTTGCTATTACAAAATATATATGAATATCCATATAAATTCATCTGCAGGCCCTTCAAAAGATTTCAGGCTTATATAAGATCACATCGACATGAGGCCTGGAGCTCAAAAGGGCTTCCTATCTGACCTTGACTGGACAAGCTTAAACAAGCTATTCTGTACCCCCTTACAGGTCACCTTGCTTGTCTTGACTACATGATATGCAAGTGTTACACGGTGCAGAGCCTGCCTTTCCGGTCTGCCCATATCTGGCTGTTTTGCATGGTGCAGACATTGCACATCCATGTCAGCCATATTTGGCTTGGTGCCTTATTCTAGTTCCGCTGACAGTGCATTACTTTAGGTATATAGCACCTAGAAATCTGTCACTCTGGGAAGAAGTGTTCTGAGAGCCCCTAAGGTGGCAGATCTGACTTCATCCTTGCTAATTAGCCATGATGCATGCTTTTGGTACCAATAAATAAATTTCACTCTGTTTATGAGCAAACCTGCTATGTCTGGTGAGTTTCATTCATTTGCTTCTGGGAGGGTGCCAGTGTTTCCCCATCACATGCCTCCTGTTTGACTTTGGGACTCACTTGGGGACAAGTCATTACTTTCCTGGTTTCGGCTAGTCTCCTATTGTGCCCGGGTCACCTCTGGAAGTTCAGGAAACCTCAGAACCTCCGGGTGAGCAGTCTCAGTAGGAGTGTTCAGTTCTCTACCTTTATCAGCTTCCTGGCCCTTTGTGAATACTTGACTATCGACGTCTGTCCTTACGTGTTGCTGATTGCCTCTTGGGCCCCAGAATCTTTTAAAGAATTAGATGTTCCTCATTGTTAGCTCTAGTCTTCTGGGCACCAACACCATGGTGCCACGCACTTGGCGACTGTCAAAGGGCCAGGTTTGAAAAGTAACTGGAACTTCCTCCTCAGGTGACGGTCCTCCACCAGCACTTTGTCGTCCACTAGCAGGTGCCAGGATCTTCTTTGTTGGCTAGCTCTCACATTCTTTGTGGTTCATCGCTGGAAGGACTTGTTCTCAGCTGGAACGATTGTCGTCCACCATAGGTGGTGAAGGATGGTGTACACTACCTTTCGGCAAAGGCATAATACTCCTGGGGTAGTCATTCGATACTCCCTTAAAAAAGCATTGTTGGCTCCTTCCATGCTCTGTTCTGATGCTCGAGCTATGCAGATTACTTGAGCGAGAGCTCTAATGAAGCTTTATGCTTCGCAATTGGCCTGAGTCCAGTGGGAGGGTAATCTTCCGGCAATTGGGTCAACTTCAGAGTAGATGTGCTGAAATATCCCGGCCGTTAAATGGAGGCCCATTATTGCTGTGTAGCTCTTGGTTGGGACCATGGTTTTCTCCAGCTTTAGAATCATGTACCTTGCTGCTGTTGATTGCACAATCTCTACTTCAGGATATTTGGAGCGGTCGTCAATGACAACCAGCATCTGCCAGCTGTTAGGTAGGCTGCAAAAATCAATGTTCACTCAGTGCCAGGGACGCCATCAATCAATCAATCAGGGTCTCAAGGCGCTGGGGAGTGGCGGTTCCGTTAAGTGCCAAAGAGCCAGATGTTGAGGTCCTTCCTGAACTGGGGCAATGTAGGAGATTGCCGGAGGGGGAGGGTGTTCTAGGCTTTGGCTGTGAGGTAGGAGAAGGACATTCCTCCTGTTTTTGTCTGCTGATACGTGGGACGTGGCCAATGAGAGCTGGGCTGATCAGAGTTGTGTTTTGGGTGCGTGGAAGGACAGGCGGCTGTTCAGGTATGCAGGTCAGGTGGTGAAGGGCCTTGTGTGAATGGGTGAGGAGTTTGAGGGTTATTCTTTCGACTGGGAGCCAGAGGAGATCGCGGAGTGGTTGGGTTCTGTGACTGCGATGGGTGATGTCAAGGATCAGTCTAGCTGCAGCGTTCTGGACAGTCTGGAGTTTGTGAAGGAGTTTCTTGTTGATTCCGGCATAGAGAGTGTTGCTGTAGTCCAGTCTTCTGCTGAAGAGCGCCATGAATCTCTTCGGTGATGAGAGGTGCTGGGGTTTCTGGACTCCTGATTACTTGGCACAGTTTGCACTTTCTGACTGATTGTTCCACTAGCCCATCCAATCTGGGGAACTGTACTTAGCTGCAGAGCGGGCTCTTAGTCTTTACCTTTCCTTGTTCGGAGCTGTGTTCTTACTGTACCACCCACTGGGTAAGGCTCTGTGGCATCACCACATGGGGTTCTGGCAAGAGACACCCCTTGGTGGTAACAGTCAGTTCATGACACACATGGTACAGTGATGTCAACACTTGCTGGGCTTCTTCTGAGCCAGCAGGTTCCTTTTCGAACTGCACTGCCACTATTCGTAGGCAGTCATCAGTTGGGTGGCCTCCATATTTTCTACTAAGGACATTGGCAGAGACCTGGACCATTCCATGATCCTGCAGGTGTACTTCTCTGCATATAGTACAGCTTCTTCTTAAATGGTAGCAAGTTGGGTGTGCTATGATAGATAGTCCATTGGGTCCTGTGTCCGTGGCTTGTACTCCACAGCGAACCGGTACTCTTGTACTTGTAGTATCAAACGTGTCTATGCAAGGGGGTAGTTTTGAGGCCAACCCCTGAAACTGAAGAATAAGGGGTTCGTGATCGGCATTCACCATGAATTAGGGTCTGTACAGGTATAGATGAAAATGCCTGCACCCCCAGTGAATAGCTATTGGCTCTTTTCTCAATATGGGTGTAACGCTGCTTGGTAGGAGTTAATGCTCCGCATGCATATGCCACCCGGGCCCGTCCTTCGTTCCCCTGCTTTTGGGACAACATTTCACCAAGTCCTGTTAGACTTGCATCAATGGACAGTTCTGAGTCTTTACTGGGGTTGAAGTATGTTAGCATTGTGTTTTTGGACGGCTCTTGTTTTGTGTCCTGAAAAGCTCGTCCTTGCTCTGGCCCCCAGTTGTGGAAGTGATTGTGAGGTCCTGTAGGGAGGTCATCAAGTCCAAAAAAACAAACCTCCTTCTTGAGGTATTTGCAATTTTGTTTGTGGAGTGTAACCCACTGCCCAGCAGCACTTCAATTCCCCCTTTCGCAACATACACTTTGGCACTATTTGAGAGTTCCTGGTGTATGATGATGGCTTTGAAATCCCCAGCTAGGGGAACAGGTGTGCCGCTCCCAAATACATACACTTTGACGCGGGCTGACTGGAGCTTTGGTTTCACAGCCAGAGGCTCACACATTTCCTTTGCCATGAAGTTGATAGACACCCATGTATCAATACGAGCTGTCGTCAGTTGTCCTGCTACATGTATCCAGCACTTGGGAGTAGTTTTAGCTCTGGTGTGGACTGGCTCAACTGCTTAGACGGTGTAGAGAGGGAATATCGACTGGAAAATATCGAGTTACCTTAATATCGCCGCAGAAATATCTACAAGAAGAAATATCGATGTCAAAAATATAGTTTGACCAGAATATCGACAGACAGGTAAGTAATATCGATAACAGTATATAGTTGTAATAAATATCGTTTACAAAAACATAGTTTACAAAAATATCGGTTTTTTAATAATTATAAGTAATTTAGTGTTTTTAATGAGTATTGTTTGTGAAATTAGTATATTTTGCAGCATTTTATTAGTTAATAATGTATTTTATGTTGAATTTAGTGTTAATAGTTCCGTAGCGGGTTGTGGGTTTATAGGGGAATAGGGTGGGAAGTAATTTAAATATAATAAAATAATTGATTAATTAATGTGTTAATTTAGTATAAATAGTTTAATAATTATTAGTTAATTAATTTCAATTAGTTAATTGATAATTAATTATGTTTATTAATTATGTTAATTGTTTAATTAATTTTAGGTGTGTGTACTGGAATTTTTAAGTGAAAATGTAGTGAAGTAATTACATTTTAATTGAATAATTAAATAATTAATGATTAATTAATTATAATTAAATAATTTTTTTTGAAACGAGTAAATAAATTTTAGTTTGTGTTGTGTTGTTTATAAGTGTATATGGTGTGAAAGCTGTCAATTAATTAATTATGTAAATATTTTGAAAATACAATACTAATCAATAATTAATTAGTAAATATTAAATGTAATTGAGTAATTAATTTTAGGTGTGTAGGTGTTTATTAATAATAATATATTTTAATGTATATAATAAATAAGTTTATAATCTACATTAAATTTAATACTAAATTTGACAGATGGTTTATTATTTTTTTTTGAGTTCCTGCGCTTTCCCTACTGTTGTACTCACTGGAGTGGGAATAGTAATTTTTACCACTACGCTATCCAACGCTTTCCCTACTGTTGCACCCTCTGGAGTGGGAATAGTTATTTTTATCCCTACGCTATCCAACGTTTTCCCCACTGTTGCACCCGCTGGAGTGGGAATAGTAATTTTTACCCCTACGCTATCCAACGCTTTCCCTACTGTTGCACCCTTTGGAGTGGGAATAGTAATTTTTACCCCTACGCTATCCAACGCTTTACCTACTGTTGCACCCTCTGGAGTGGGAATAGTAATTTTTACCCCTACGCTATCCAGCGCTTTCCCTACTGTTGCACCCTTTGGAGTGGGAATAGTAATTTTTACCCCTACGCTATCCAACGCTTTCCCTACTGTTGCACCCTCTGGAGTGGGCATAGTAATTTTTACCCCTACGCTATCCAGCGCTTTCCCTACTGTTGCACCCTTTGAAGTGGGAATAGTAATTTTTACCCCTACGCTATCCAACGCTTTCCCTACTGTTGCACCCTCTGGAGTGGGAATAGTAATTTTTACCCCTACGATATCCAGCGCTTTCCCTACTGTTGCACCCTTTGGAGTGGGAATAGTAATTTTAACCACTACGCTATCCAACGCTTTCCCTACTGTTGCACCCTCTGGAGTGGGAATAGTAATTTTTACCCCTACGCTATCCAACGTTTTCCCCACAGTTGCACCCTTTGGAGTGGGAATAGAAATTTTTACCCCAATGCTATCCAACGCTTTCCCTACTGTTGCACCCTTTGGAGTGGGAATAGTAATCTTTACCCCTACGCTATCCAACGCTTTCCCTACTGTTGCACCCTCTGGAGTGGGTATAGTAATTTTTACCCCTATGCTATCCAGCGCTTTCCCTACTGTTGCACCCTTTGGAGTGGGAATAGTAGTTTTTACCCCAACGCTATCCAGCGCTTTCCCTACTGTTGCACCCTTTGGAGTGGGAATAGTAATTTTTACCACTACGCTATCCAACGCTTTCCCTACTGTTGCACCCTCTGGAGTGGGAATAGTAATATTTGCCCCTACGCTATCCAACGTTTTCCCCACAGTTGCACCCGCTGGAGTGGGAATAGTAATTTTTATCCCTACGCTATCCAATGCTTTCCCTACTGTTGCACCCTTTGGAGTGGGAATAGTAATTTTTACCCCTATGCTATCCAACGCTTTCCCTACTGTTGCACCCTCTGGAGTGGGAATAGTAATTTTTACCCCTATGCTATCCAGCACTTTCCCTACTGTTGCACCCTTTGGAGTGGGAATAGTAATTTTGACCCCTATGCTATCCAACACTTTCCCTACTGTTGCACCCTCTGGAGTGGGAATAGTAATGTTTACCCCTACGCTCTCCAACGCTTTCCCTACTGTTGCACCCTCTGGAGTGGGAATAGTAATTTTTACCCCTACGCTATCCAACGTTTTCCCTACTGTTGCACCCTCTGGAGTGGGAATAGTAATTTTTACCCCTTCGCTATCAAATGTTTTAACTAATAATATTTTTTATATATTAAATAAATGTATGTATTATTGTTGTTATATAATTTTATGTGTTAAATATATGTATATGTACACATTTATTAAGTTTATAATGAAAAAGTTTAGTTAATTTGTTATAAATAGTTAAAATATAAAAGTAATGTAATGTATTTTGTTAAAAGTACTTATATTTTTTAATTATTTAATGTAATTTTAATTAATTTAAAAAGTCGATATTTTTAACATCTATATTTATTACATCGATATTTTTGAGTAGATATTTATGTACTTACCTGTTTAGGTATAGGGTGTCGATATTTTTGTAAACGATATTTATACAACTATATTTTTGTCAACTATATTTTTGTAATCGATATTTAAACACCCTACCGCTTAGACAACATGCATGCTGCAGTCTTGGTCATCGTCATCCATGTCGCTGCCTTCCTGTGGTTCCGCCGGGGGGTAGTCAAGTACTTTCCTTGCTTTCTTTTGGTGAGTTTGCAATGCTGGAGCCAACTGGCACACCTTGGAAGCCTGGGGATTTTTCCTGTCCCTCTTTCCTGCCGGTGTGCTTCAAGTCACTTGGCTGATGCGATCTTGTTTGACTGGCCGTTGAAGGGCCTCTTCTATGTGGAGTGCTTGTGCTCTGAACAGTTCTTTAGAGCGACCCAGTGTGAGGATATTGTACAACATCTTTCCCAGATCCTGCAGGATTTGTTCCCGAAGTTTGGCGGAGGCGCAGCCTTGAATGAACTGGGCTCTTACTTTCTTTCCTCGTGCTTGTCAGGGAGGGTCGCCATGCTGGCTAGTTCATGGAGCCTTGTGGAGAACATGTCCACTGACTCATCCAGTCCTTGGATGGACTGACGTGAGAGAAACCTCTCATAATTTCGGGTGGCGAGGAGTTCAAAATACGCCCTTAGAAGTGTCTTCAGTGTGGCATATGTGAATGATGAACCTGCTTCGTAAACATTTTTGAAGTTTGTAACTCTCCTTGCCTGTGAGGTGAAGAAACAGTGGCATTCGCTGTTTTTGATGTCCAGCTGGGCAAAATATATCTCTAGCAGCTCCACCTAGGTTCTTCTCCACTTTGCTGCCAACGCAGCCAGGGGACCAGTCACTGGGGATGGTTCTAAGGGTGAACTGAAGGCCATGGTAAGATCAGTGGGCAGGTGATGGGCCATAGAGAGTCGCTTACAGAATATATCAACTCTGTGTTACTTGCCAAACAGCACAAGCCTTAGGTGTGTCACAGACCACTCTGAATGTCGAGATCAGATGAAGTGGTGGACTGGCTGATTTGCAAAGCAAGACTTGGGCATGGGTGTTTGTGTGTTACTGGTGTGAGTTCTCTGTCAGCATATCTGCTGACTTGGATGCAAGAGGACTGCGTAGGTAATCAAGCTGGAGCTTGTGCGTCGTGTTTGGAAAATGCTTTTTAGCTAAAAGCTCAGACGTGATAGTGTGGTGATGTACTTGGTAGATGTGGTACTTGGTGATGTGAGGAATGTGGTGTCTGGCTGAGGCTTTACTTTTAGCACAAGCAGCCATATCGGTCTTCTATCTTTGCTGCCAGGTTGTACGTGGATCAGGCAACATGGGTTGCAGATAAGAGCAGGCACCATCTGGAATAAAAATCATGCTACATGCAGCCATCATGTGGTGGCGCTCACCTCTCAAACACAATAAGATGATGGACGGAGCACAGAAACTTTTCAGACACTCACCCCCAGTCACTATTAGATCTGAGTTAAATCCATCATCGTTATTTAGCTCACTTTGCCACCCCAGTTTAGACCCAGCCATATGCAAATCAGTTTTGACTATGCTCCCGATGGGAACAGTCCAGCCCAAACTGCCAAGCCAGGTCTATCCTGGACCGTAAACAAGCATCCTGGGACCGGTTTTGGGGTAACACCCCCCATCAGCCAGGCTTGAATCATGTGGTAAACTGAGAAAAAGACCCACATCTAGGCACACCCTACCAACTTAGGGAAAACACAATAAGATGATAGACGGAGCTCTGAAACTTTTCAGACACTCTCCCCCAGTCACTATTAGATCTGGGTTAAATCCATCTTCATTATTTAGCTCACTTCCCCACCCCACTTCAGACCCAGCTATATGCAAATCAGTCTTGGCCCTACTCCTCATGGGTACAAAAGGGGGAGGTGATGGACGGAGCATCTGAACCAATCAAACACTCACGCCCAGTCAACAGATCTGGGTTTAATCCATCACCGTTCTTTAGCCCACTCTGCCACCCCAGTTCAGACATGGCCATATGCAAATCAGTCTGACCCTGCGCCTCATGGGAACAGTCCAGCCCGAACTGCAAAGCCATGCCTTCCCTGGACCAGATTCAAGCTTCCTAGGACCGGTTTCTGGCATTACAGCCGTCTTCAGCCAGGCTTGCTTGAATCCAGTGGCAAAGTGAGCAAGGGACTCACATCTGAGCATACCCTGCCAACTTATGGCGAACAAAGCGGTACAAAAAGGGGTGGTGATGGACAGAGCATCTGAACCAATCAAACACTCACACCCAGTCAACAGATCTGGGTTTAATTCATCACCGTTCTTTAGCCCACTCTGCCACCCCAGTTCAGACATGGCCATATGCAAATCAGTCTGACCCTGTGCCTCATGGGAACAGTCCAGCCTGAACTGCCAAGCCATGCCTTCCCTGGACCGGATTCAAGCTTCCTAGGACCGGTTTCTGGCATTACAGCCGTCTTCAGCCAGGCTTGCTTGAATCCAGTGGCAAAGTGAGCAAGGGACTCACGTCTGAGCATACCCCGCCAACTTATGGCAAACAAAGCGGTACAAAAGGGGGTGGTGATGGACGGAGCATCTGAACCAATCAAACACTAACACCCAGTCAACAGATCTGGGTTTAATCCATCACCGTTCTTTAGCCCAATCTGCCACCCCAGTTCAGACATGGCCATATGCAAATCAGTCTGACCCTGTGCCTCATGGGAACAGTGCAGCCCCAACTGCCAAGCCATACCTTCCCTGGACCGGATTCAAGCTCCCTAGGACCGGTTTCTGGCATTACAGCCGTCTTCAGCCAGGCTTGCTTGAATCCAGTGGCAAAGTGAGCAAGGGACTCACGTCTGAGCATACCCTGCCAACTTATGGCGAACAAAGCAGTACAAAAGGGGGTGGTGATGGACGGAGCATCTGAACCAATCAAACACTCACACCCAGTCAACAGATCTGAGTTTAATCCATCACCGTTCTTTAGCCCACTCTGCCACCCCAGATCAGACATGGCCATATGCAAATCAGTCTGACCCTGTGCCTCATGGGAACAGGTCAGCCCGAACTGCCAAGCCATGCCTTCCCTGAACCGGATTCAAGCTCCCTAGGACAGTTTTCTGGCATTACAGCCATCTTCAGCCAGGCTTGCTTGAATCCAGTGGTAAAGTGAGCAAGGGACTCACGTCTGAGCATACCCTGCCAACTTATGGCGAACAAAGCGGTACAAAAGGGGGTGGTGATGGACGGAGCATCTGAATCAATCAAACACTCACACCCAGTTAACAGATCTGGGTTTAATCCATCACCGTTCTTTAGCCCACTCTGCCATCCCAGTTCAGACATGGCCATATGCAAATCAGTCTGACCCTGTGCCGTATGGGAACAGTCCAGCCCGAACTGCCAAATTAGGTCTTCCCAGGACTGCAAACAAGCCTCCTGGGACTGGTTTCAGTGTAAAACCCCTCATCAGCCAGGCTAGCTTGAATCCAGTGGCAAAGTGAGCAAGGGACCCACGTCTGGGCATACCGAGCCAACTCAGGGAAAACAATGCAAACACAATAAGATGATTGATGGAGCTCTGAAACTTTTCAGACACTCATCCCCAGTCACTATTAGATCTGGGTTAAATCTATCATCAGTATTTAGCTCACTTCACCACCCCAGTTCAGACCCAGCCGTAGGCAAATCAGTCCTGACCCTGCTTCTCATGGGAACAGTCTAGCCCAATCTCCAAAGCCAGGTCTTCCCTGGACCTGAAACAAGCATCCTGGGACTGTTTTCGAGGTAACACCCCTCATCAGCCAGGCTAGCTTGAATTATGTGGCAAAGTGAGCAAGGGACCCACATCTGAGAATACCCTGCTAATTTAGGGCGAACAAAGCAAACACAATAAGATGATTGACGGAGTTCTGAAACTTTTCAGACACTCATCCCCAGTCACTATTAGATCTGGGTTAAATCCACTTTCGTTATTTAGCTCACTTCGCCACCCCAGTTCATCAGGCATGTTCAGGCTTGGATTAGGGGTTGTGTGGCTGTCAGCGAGTAATGGGTCTTCAGTGGATGTGGCAGCAGAGGTGCTCGCAGTGCCACTATTCCTTGTCCATGCCTACATTGCAGCACGTGGCAGCAGAGATGCTCGCAGTGCCACTACTCCTTGTCCTTGAATACGTTGCCGGTCCTTGCGGAAAGTTGCGGAGCCACTGACAGGGACTTTCCCTGTGTTTGGTGCCAGCGGATAAGCAGTGGATACTGATTATGGAGCCCGCCTCATCTCCACTGTAGTGTTGTTGGCCTATGGGCACAGCGCGCAGCAGCAATAGACACATTATTGTCAGGGCCACTAGAATAATGCGGCAGGAGAGGGCCAAATTATGCTGCAGGGTTGAGTAAATTATGCAGCGTGTAGAGGCAAATTATGTGGCACATTTTGTAATTTATTTATTTATTTATTTACTACATTTGTATGGCGCAACAGCTACCCTGAGGGTTTCCCGGCCCCTTGGATTTATGATTGCTGATCAGAAGAAACCGTGGACATTATTGGTTGAACAACCATGTTTTGACTCCCTAACGAAATAGGGGATAGCTCGTTTCAAGACGAAGATTGAGTGGAAGTGAATTCCATAGGACCGGTGCCATATGAGTGAAAGAGCGACCACCCAGGCATGCCCGTTTGTATCGTGGGACAACAAATTTAGCCTGAGACAGGGATCGAAGGTTCCGGGAACGGATATATCTCTGTACCAGCTTACATAGATAAGTGGGAGCTTCCTTCTTGTCAATACGGAACATGTAACAAAGTACTTTAAATTTTATTCTGTTCGCTATTTTTAACCAGTGCAATTTTTTCAAGTGTTCCGTCATGTTTGTGCGCCCAGGAAGACGGAGCAGCAACCTGACTGCAGCATTTTGTATGACCTGAAGTCGATTTAAAATTTCTTTGTTTGCTCCTAAGTAAAGAATGTTTCCGTAGTCCAATCTAGAACCTATCAGGGCCTGTACTACTGTCTCTGTGCCCCTTCCGGGAGTTGACACAAAATTTTCCTCAACCATTTGAGGATTACAAAGCATGTTGAGGCCATTTTGGCCGTTTGTGATAGCTGGTCATCCACTATTACCCTAAGGTTGCGAGCAAATGGTACTGCAACCGGGGTCGGACCCATTTCTACTGGCCAATGGGAGGGGCCCCACAAATCCTTATGATTGCCTAAGAGGAGCAGTTCTGTTTTTTCCCCATTCAATTTTAATTTCTTAGAGTCCAACCAGTCTGCCATTCTCAAAAGGCCAGAGCGAAGGGGAGAAGTGATAGATTTGTCGGTGGCTGTTAGGGAGAACCAAAGTTGAGTATCATCCGCATAGGAATAAATAGTGAGGCCCATTTCCTCTGCGATTGAGGCTAGGGGAGTAACATAAATATTGAACAGCAGTGGGCTTAATATGGAACCCTGTGGTACTCCATGGGGGGAATCCAGGATATCGGAAGAGTTATTTTTGGAAAACACCTGGAATGTCCGATGTAAAAGGAATTGTTCCAGCCAACTTAGTGCTTTCCCTCTTATTCCTATATCCTCTAGCGCCTGCACCAGGGTATTATGGGATATCGTGTCGAAGGCGGCACTCAAATCTAAAAGAATGAGTGCCGCCATACCGCCGTTGTCCAATTCCTTGCGGATAGCTTCTGTGACACCAAGAAGAGTGGACTCCGTAGAGTGGCCTTTCCTGAAACCTGACTGGGAGGGATGCAGAAGGTTGTTCTCATTTACAAAGTCTACTAGCTGTTGATTCACATGTTTTTCTAGGATTTTTGAGCAGATTGGTAGTAGCGATATTGGACGGTAATTGGATAAAACCTCCTGGTCACCATTTGCCTTTTTTAACAGGGGGACTACCATGGCACGTTTCCACTCAGCAGGGACCACAGCTTCTTCTAGGGAGGCGTTTAACATAGATCTGATCATACCCAAAATAAAAGGATCTAACTGTTTTAGAATAAATGCTGGAATTGGGTCTTGTGGTGAGCCCGATCTGATACTGTCTAAAATCTTTACAAAAGTAGGGTTATCTAGAGGTAACCATCTGAGCAATGCTTTCTCGTGTCTATTCTCCCTGATCTCTCCTTCACTTGGGATAGAAGTCATATCTGACGCAACTGTGTCAGTCTTAGTTTTGCTGAAGTTAGAGTGGATTTTGGTTATTTTGTCATTAAAAAAGTTGGCTATGCGATTACATTGCAAGCGAGATAGGGACGGGGATTCTGGCTGAAGATCTGCTCCTGCGAGGTTTTTTAGAACTTTGAAAAGGGTGCCAGAATTATTTTGTGCTCCTAGAATTGTGTTTTTGGCGTGGTTACCCTTGGCAATTTTACAGGACAGATGGTAATCATTTAGTGCTTTTTTATATAATTCTTTTGTGGCTGGAGCATAATCTCTTCTCCATTGTCTCTCTAATTTTTTACATTTACTTTTTTCTTCCCTTACTTCTTCTGAGAACCACGGGACTGGAGGGTGACATGATTTTTGTTTGCTCAAGGTGAGAGGGGCTATGGTGTTTGCAGCGTTGGCTAGCCAGCTATTGATCTCTTGGTGGTCCCTAATTGTGAGCTCATTGAAGATAATGTCAGGGCTAGTGCGAATAATCTGTGAGTTAAGGTTGTGTAAGTCTACTTTTCGACAGTCCCTGGACCAGACATCTGGTCTCATCTGGTTTGTTGTAGTGGGGACCCATATTTTTAAATAATTTAAATAATGATCAGACCAGGGAATGGGTAGTGCGGGCTCCCATTTTATGCGGTCAAAATTAGCAAATACTGGGTCTAATAGATGACCTGCAGTATGTGTGGGGCCACTATTCCACAGGTGTACATTCAAAGCTTCCAAATCGGAAAGAAAATTGAGGATTATAGGACAACTACGATCCTCCAAATCCAGATTGAGATCTCCCAGAATTGAAAACATAGATGCTTCCATTACCAGTGGGGCGAGTACCTCAGAGAGGGCTACCGCCCAATCCCCAACCGCCCCTGGTGGGCGATAGATCAAAATACCAGTGAAAGTGATGTTCGGAGTTAGAGTGAGTTTAAAGAGACCAGATTCGCAGTTTGTTAGGTCCACATCCTCCCATTTACATTGAAAGTTTTTTTAAAGATAACACCGATGCCGCCTCCGCCTTGATTTTGACGGTTTTTAGTAACTATGGCGTAGTTTGGGGGAAGGGCAGTGGCAATATCTGGCCCAGAGCTGGCGTTTAGCCAAGTCTCTGTTAGAAATAAGGCGTCTGGCTGCTGATCGGTTAAAAGATTGAAAATGTCCTCTTTGTGTCTGGGCAATTGTTATGTTCCTGGAGGTCCGCCCACAGCGCCCCGGGGCGTGGGGCGCGTTGGTCATGTGACTCCTGATAATAAAAAGAGGTCTAGCACGTGCGCGGGCGTTCAGAGAGAGAGACGCACAGACCGAGCAACCAAACTTATTCCCAGTGTCCATCTGAGTTTATTCTAAGGCCACGTGTTAGGCCTAGGCAGAATTAGATGCCCCGGAGTGTAGGTCCCAGAGTGGTCTCCCTAGGGCATTCACTTCCCCATCTCAGGACACAACAATTGGCGACGAAGGGGGTTGTCGATCCCTCGCTCCGGGTGTGTGTGTGCCCCTTCTGGGGTGAGGCGGCTGCGGGTGCTCCCATTTGCCCGCGGTGCTCGTGCCGTGCTGCCACGCACACCCCCGCACGGCTCGCCTGGAGGAACAACTCTCACCCCTGGCTCTCTGCAGGTGAGCGGCGCTGCCTAGCACTTTCCTGCTGCGCATCGGAGCTCGATTGGTCACGCGAGGCCATCCCTCCACTGACCCTCCACGCCCGGTGCCGCACCGTGCTCGGCTGCACGTGCGTGAATCGCACCTCGGCACGCCTGGCGAGGCGTTCCGGACGGCGCCCGGTCCTGCCCAGCTGCTCGAGGGGACGTGGTGCTGACTCATCCCAGGGCACCACCCTGCCGCCCGATTTCGGAGCGCGAGCCGCACGCTCCCCGCTGCGGTTGCCGGGGGAACCTCAAAGGCCCTCCTCTGCCCGGCCGGTGGGCATCGTCACGTCTGAGCGCATCCACAGCTCTCTCCGCACTCGTCGGAGTGCCTCTTCGGATCTTCCCTCGGCTGGCCACGGGCCTGATCCGGAGCGTCCTGGGCGATGGCTACCATTCCGCCCATTGAACCGTTTGTGGTGGAGGGTGCGCCCTCCACTCTCGCACCGAAGTGGAAGGAGTGGGTGGACAGGCTCCTGATATTCTTCGAGGCCACCAAGGTCCATAAGGAACAGAAGCGCGCCATGGTCCTCCATCTTGGTGGCAAGGACATCCACTCCATAGCTAGGACCCTTACGGAGGCAACCCCCAAGACCCATCATACTCTAATCAGTGCCCTCAACGCACACTTTGAACCAATGGTGAACCAGGATTACGAACGATTCATTTTTCGACAAGCACGGCAACTGCCGGATGAGTCACTGGATGCATATCACTCCAGACTCAAGAAACTAGCACTGACGTGTGGATTCCAGGACGTTACAGAGGAGATCAGGGGCCAGATCATCCAAGGATGCGCCTCTGCAAAGCTGCGCGAGAGAATACTGGAAGAGTCGGGGAAGCCTCTACCAGACATCCTCACACTTGGCCGCACAAAGGAGCTGTCCAAGGCCAGGGCAGCCCACATGGAAGCAGCACTACAAGCCAACATGAAAGTGGAACCAGTTAATAAAATACAGGTCCGGCCAACGCCCAAATGGCCCAAAAGAACGACAACCCCTCAGGGTGGAGCTTCAGCACAATCATGCGGCTACTGCGGAGGCCCGAGACACCCGGCGCCAGAGTGTCCGGCACGGGGCAAGAGATGCTCAGGATGTGGAAAAATGAATCACTTCGAAAAAGTGTGCCGGTCCAAGAAGTTCAGTAGGCCCCGCCAGACGGTGCACACGGTTGCTGAGCACGAAGGTGCTGAACGGGACCCCAGCAACAGTGACATGGACGACGACGAGGAGGAGCGATCTGTACACAAGGTGCACATGATTGGCACCGCCACCAGACGCACCAGGACGCTGCCCCAGTGCTCCATCCAGGTGGCTGATCAGGACATCATGGCGACAGTCGACACCGGCGCATCGATAAACCTCATGAGTGCGTCCCTCTACAGGGACATGACTACCCCTCCAAGTCTCCGTTCCACCCCGATCACAGTATATGCCTACGGTCAAGATGTTCCACTCCGCATCCGTGGAAAGTTCAAAGCGGCAGTCCGACACGGGGATAAGATCACGCGAGCTAACATTTTTGTGTCGGAAGAGGGTCAAGGTATGCTCCTGAGCTGCCGGACGGCAGAAGACCTTGGGGTGGTCACATTCGCATTTGGTGTGCATGAAGAATCGGTACAACAGCTAATTATGGACTTTCCAGACCTATTTGAAGGAATTGGGTGTTTCAAAGGCCGGGAAATACATCTACACGTGGACCCCACCGTACAACTGGTGGCCCTGCGACACCGTCGCATTGCGTTCCATTTGTGACCACTGGTGGAGGAAGAACTGCAGAAGCTGGAAGCAGCTGGAATAATCGAGAAGGTATCAGGCCCCACCCCCTGGGTGTCGCCCATCGTGGTCACGAGGAAACCGAAACAGCCCGGAGCGGTCCGGATCTGCGCCTACCCAATGCTGCCATCAAGAGGGAGCGCCATATCACCCCCACGATAGATGACCTAATTGGGGAGATGGCTGGAGCCTGCTGGTTCTCCAAATTGGACCTCCGGGCGGGGTATCACCAACTCGTGCTAGATAAGGAGTCCCGGAACATCACAACTTTCTCTACCCACATTGGACTTTGCAGATACACCAGACTGAGTTTTGGGATCTCCAGTGCTGCCGAAGTTTTCCAAAATGTCATCCAGGAGCTGATTGCTGGCATACCGGGAGTAATAAATGTCAGCGATGACATCATGGTGCATGCCCGCACAATCCCAGAGCACAACCAACGCTTGGCGCAAGTTTTTCGCAGACTCCGCAGTGCGGGGCTCACACTGCACCGAGACAAGTGCGAATTCCTGCGAAACAAACTGGGGTTCTTCGGATATGTGTTCTCAGCTGAAGGCGTCAACCCTGATCCTGACAAGGTTAAAGACATCAAGGATGCGCCACCGCCCACGACAGTCACGGAAGTCAGGAGTTTTCTCGGCATGGTAAATTACTGTGGCCGCTTTATCAAGGACTTGGCCAACCTGACTCTCCCCCTGCGTGAACTCACTAAGGACTCCACCCCATGGAGCTGGGGACCTGAACAGGAAAAGGCATTTCAGGACATCAAGAGCTCACTCTCCAGCAACACCACGCTGGCGTTCTTTGACCCGCGACACTCCACTCTCATTGCGGTGGATGCCGGACCGGCGGGGTTGGGGGCCGTCCTGATGCAGAGGGCACGAGACGAGATAGACTGGTCCCCTGTCGCTTTCGCCAGCCGGTCCCTCACGGACACGGAGCAGAGGTACTCGCAAATTGAGAAAGAGGCCATCGCGATCCATTGGGGATGTCGTCACTTCCATTTGTATGTATATGGCAAGCCCTTCACGGTGGTGACAGACCACAAACCGCTGCTGGCTCTGTTCTCAGGAACCTCATCCAAGCCACCTCCAAGAATAGAAAAATGGATCCTACAACTGCAAGAATACAATTGCAATATCGAGTACCAACCAGGGGCGAAGAATCCGGCAGATTACCTATCACGACATCCTAGGCCCGCAACCCCTGAAGAGATGGATGAGGCAGAAGAGACGGAAGCATATGTACAGTGGGTAGTGGCCAGGTCATGCCCGCGTCCCATATCCCTAGAAGATGTCGTGAGCGCCACGGCTCAGGATGCCTGTATACAGCGGGCCAAGGACCTTCTCCGAACTACCAACTGGCAGAAAGCTAAGGAGGGCTGGAAGGTGCTCACCCCTGAGGCTCAGAAGATCATGGACAGTTTGTATCTCGTGAGGGCTGAACTAAATGAAGATGCGGCGGGATGCCTCCTGCGGGGGCATCGCCTAGTGATCCCAACGGCTCTCACAAGACGAGTGATCCAACTGGCCCACATAGGGCACCAGGGGATGGTCAAGACGAAGGCCCGACTGCGAACTAAAGTATGGTTCCCGCTCATGGATGACATGGTGGAGAGCGTGGTGAGATCGTGCGCGGCCTGCCAAGTTACGGGAGACAACCCCCATGAGGCCCCCATCATCGTGGAACCCCGTCCACAAGGACCCTGGGAGAGAGTCAGCATGGACTTCGGCAGTCTCCCGGATGGAAGACACACGCTGGTGATGATAGATGACCACTCAAAATACCCTGAAGTCGAAATCGTCACAAGTACCAGTGCAGACTGCGTCATTCCCAAAGTGGAAAAGATCGTTGCCACTCACGGAGCCATGAAGGAACTGAGAACAGACAATGGACCGCCATTTCAGGGTCAGGACTTTGCTGCCTACCTGTCATCTCTGGGGACACGTCACAGGCGCATAACACCTCGGTGGCCTCAAGCCAATGGGGAGGCCGAGAGGTTCATGAGGACATTGAACAAGGTTATCCGCATTGCCCTCGACAAAGGACAGTCAGTGGAAATGGCCATCTTTACGTTTCTTCGAAGCTATCGCCAGACCCCGCACTCCACAACTGGGGTGGCCCCAGCACATCTTCTCCTAGGAAGAGTGATAACAGACTCCATCCCTCATCACCCCCAGTGGGCACCTGAAGTGGTAAATGAACAAGCAGTGGCGAGGAAAAGAAACTCCACATTTGAAAAAATCAGCCAGAGACGACGGGCCGTGGCTCCGCACTTCAAAAGAGGCGATGTGGTGCTCATCCGAAATCGTGTAACCAGTGGCAAATTTAGACTTAATTATGAGAAGCGACCATGGCGAGTCATCGGAGTGAAAGGCACACGCCTCACGGCCATTCGAGGACGAGACAGGGTGACTCGCAATGTGTCTCATTTCAAACTGTATCATCCCTCAGCCCCAGAGTCAGAGCGTCAGCAGGGCGGTGAACAAACCGAAACTGCAACCAACTTGCCAACCGTCGAATCAACAACTCGTCACGAGGTCAGACAAAGTAGCGAGCATCAGGTCTCCAGTGAAGAAGTGGGAGGTGACGCGGAGGCCCTGGATGAGGCCCCAGATCCGGAGGGGGCAGACAGAGAGGCGCCAAGTCACGAGTTGGAGGTTGGAGCGGAACTGCTGACTCACAGGGGGTCGCAACGTCGGCTACGTGACAATCCCACCCCCTCTGGCTGGCTGAGAGACTACTTCACGTAAGACTGTTCCCATTTACATGTGCATATAGTTGAGCTGAGTGGCCGGTAACGTGGCACTGCATTTAGAGGACGCTGAAGGTATCGGTCCTAATGTTTCCAAAGAAAAAATAACGTTTAAATGTGTTCATGATTAGGTTTTGGTTTTTCCTTATTTTAGGAGGAATGTTATGTTCCTGGAGGTCCGCCCACAGCGCCCCGGGCGTGGGGCGCGTTGGTCATGTGACTCCTGATAATAAAAAGAGGTCTAGCACGTGCGCGGGCGTTCAGAGAGAGAGACGCACAGACCGAGCAACCAAACTTATTCCCAGTGTCCGTCTGAGTTTATTCTAAGGCCACGTGTTAGGCCTAGGCAGAATTAGATGCCCCGGAGTGTAGGTCCCAGAGTGGTCTCCCTAGGGCATTCACTTCCCCATCTCAGGACACAACAGGCAATGATCTACAGTTTGGGCTGAGGAAGTTAAATTGTCTGTCGTGGATTGTATTTGTAGCAGAGGTCTTGGTCATACAGCTGCCATTCTCCCCTGTTATATGTAGGTGAAGGTGGGAGGGAGAGAATTTGCAGTCAGGACATCCAACTGGAGGTACCTCTAAGCGCAGAGTCTCACAATTGATGTTATATTTTGGCCTGAGTTTAAGTAGCTCTTCGCGGGAATAACTAGGCACTAAGTGAGTTCGAGCAGGGGGGGTGGCCCCTGGTCCCGTCTGGGAGCGGACGGGCGCAGATGGGCTTGCCTTTGGCGCGCCTTTGGCGCGCCCGCTGCGCGCGTCCGCTGCACGAAGGACACATTCCCGTATAAATAGGGCTCCAGCAGGGTTGGTCCCGCCCCCCGACCTCTAACCTGTGTCTGT
Source organism: Lissotriton vulgaris (assembly GCF_964263255.1). Taxonomy (NCBI): domain Eukaryota; kingdom Metazoa; phylum Chordata; class Amphibia; order Caudata; family Salamandridae; genus Lissotriton; species Lissotriton vulgaris. Next base: position 1,488,234,310 of record NC_141696.1, read on the forward strand.
CCTGCCTTCACTCCCTCCACATCTAGCGGGAAAGCCTGTGGTGGAACTATTGTAATAGTATTGCTTCTTCATTAAATCATTTTCAAACTTGGTAACACTCTCTGGGCGTTGGTTGCACCTCATTAGTAACAGTTTAACATCCAAATATAGCAATAAGCGACAGAAAGGGGTGCAGTACAGCTTTGCAAAGGACCTTCCACTGCGCGGCAACACATGTAATCGCATTTTAGTAACTTTTAAACCATTTTGCTTGAAAACAAAATTATTGTTAAAATCTGTAGATTGCACGCCAGATGATGGATTGTGTGGCAAATGCGGCAAATCTATAAATATGCGAAAATCACCCGGGCCACACAATCGGATAATTCCAATGGCCCTGATTATTGCGGGTTGCTACATTGGTGCTCCCTCATGACCTGGCCCTTTTACTTCGTTTTCCCACCTAACACTGCACCTTTCTAACTGGTTCAGCCCACATAGAATGCAGTGCAGCAGCGGATCCTCCATATGGACAGAGGAGCACCCCCCCCCCCCACACTGCCCAAAATGCCACCCAGGGATGAAAAATAAAATGGTAATAAAGATAATTTATTACCATTTTATTTTCCATCCTCTCGTCCTGATCCGAGTGTCAGGACGGGGCGAGCCATTGCAGTTAAGTGGCAGCAGAGAGCTGTGCACTTCAGTTTAACGTGTTCATGTCTTTTTGGCCGGTTGGATTGCGACGGACAGCCAGACATGTGCAATTGAAACTTCTCTAACCTAGCTGTCTCAAGACAGGCCTGCAGCGCTTTTGAGAACGCTGAGAGAGGTCACTCCCTCGAATCCTGGCGCTTCTCTCATGCTGGTTATCAGCATGAGAGCAGAGCCATGATTGTTTACGGAAATTTACTGGAGCCTGAGGAGACCGAAGCGAGGAGGTTATTGGTGATGGTGCAGAAAGCAAGCTAAGTGTTTTTTTCTTTTTGTTTACACACACCACTCACCTTGCATGCATGCATGCACGCACTGACACCACATATGCCCGATCCCCCACTCTGCCTACATGCCAGCCGCCACTGGTGTAGTGCATCACCTACCCTGCCCTAAGGCGACAATGGTTCCACCCTCCGACATTACAGCGCCAATTCCTGATTAATGCTTGCCCTGGTATGGTTATGGTAATTCTTTTTACATCATAACCATAAATGCCAACAGACCTCCACAATAAATACAAATATGTGACAAACCCAATAACCCTGGGAACCTGGGTATACATACAGTAAGTAGAAACAGTGGCGCCCTCAAGAGAAGCGTTTCTCAGCTTAAGCTTCTATAGCAAAACAAGCCCTGTTCATTTATAGTAAAATAACAGAAATATTAATTGTTAATTCATAGCACTATCCGGCAGCTTTATTATTACTACAAGAATATAAAGACTAATTCAGAAAATGCACAGAGTGATAGATTTTCCAAAAACGGAGCAGTTAGAGTGATGAGGGACGAAAGTGTGCTAATATGTCAGTAAAATGAAAAACAATCATTTGTTGTTGTTGACAAAACAGTTTAATAATAAAAAATTTGCTAACATTTGTGCCAAGAATTTTCAATTCTATTAAGGACAGGAGGCGAGGATTATGCTTTCTCTATTTCTTTACTGAAAAGACAGCAGCCAATCAGTAAACAGTAAAGAAGAAAACTACAATACCCATGAATACACAGTCAGTATAAATAGGGTCACAGAGGTCATAATTTCCTCTTTCTTTGTCAGTAACAGTTAGAAATGAAAGTCAAAATCGTAGAAGAAAAAAACAAATTTTTAATTCTATGGCAGGACGGAGGCTCCGATTATGCTTGTTTAAAGCTTAGCCACCACGACAGATGCAACATCAACAATTGGTTGAAAGTAAAAAGTCTTGAACACAGATTCAGAAGACCAATCCGCAGCCTTCATGATGTCATGAAGACTGGCACCCATAGAAAAAGCTTTTGAAGCCATAGCTCCCCTTGCGGAATGAGCACCAAACAATGAAGTATCAATGCCCGCTTCCTGCATGAGCCAACGCAACCAACGCGCTAGCGTAGCTGGAGTAACCGGTTTGAAAGGCTTCTGCAAAGCAATAAGAAGCTGACCTTGCAAATCATGTCGAAAAGAAGCAGTACTTACTTCGTAATCCTTGATACACTGGACCACACACAATTGAGGGTTGTGAGGAAAAGAAGGATAAGAAACGGAGGAGGTATTACATTTTGTCCGTTTAGAAATAACAAAAGTGACACCCTCCGGGGAGAACGTGCGACCGGCGAGGTCCAAATCCCGCACATCAGAAACCCGTTTGCAGGATATCAAACACAAAAGCATAGTCAGCTTGGCTGAAAGTTGCTTACGGGTCAACAAAGAATTGGAAGGCCAAGAAGAAAGAAAACGTAGAACAACAGACACATCCCACAAAGCAACGTACTTGGGACAAGGAGGTTTTACCATCCTTATGCCTTTCAGCAATTTAGAAATCAAGGGATGTTCTCCCGCAGGTTTGCCATCAATAGGAAGATGACCTGCCGAAATGGCAGAACGAAAATTATTCACTGTCCTGTAAGCCAGACCAGAAGATGCCACAGAGGCCAAAAAATTGCTAATCAAAGCGAGATCTGCTGAAGTGGGATCCACCGATCGTTGTGAGCGCCAATCACACCAGCGTTTCCAACTTGACGCATAACGCTTGCGTGTGTTGGGGGCCCAAGCTTCATTGATAAATCGGGTAGCGTCTCCCGATAATCCAGGGACTTGCCAGCGTCCCCCGAAATCCTCCATGCCACCAGCAGGAGCTGACCCGACAACACCAGAGGGTGAGGATTGTGAAGAGGATCCAAAAGCAGGTTACACCTGTGCGGAAGAAGGAGTGGCGTCGAGCGGCTCATCTCCAGAAGAACTGGAAACCACGCCTGGGCCCTCCAGAGAGGGGTGATCAGAATGAGTTCGGAAGAGAACTGACGCGCCCGGGCAAGGACCCGGGGAATCATTATGAATGGAGGAAACGCATAGCACAGGAGAGGAGGCCAAGGTTGGAGAAACGCGTCCATTGCCAGGGCCTCCGGATCCGGACGCCAGCTGTAGAAAAGGGGAAGTTGGGAGCTGAGACGGGAGGCAAACAGGTCCAGCTGGCAAGACCCCCAACTGTGAATCAACCTCGGAATGACTCGAGAATGAAGCTTCCAATCGCTGAAGTCGCGAAGATGGCGAGAATTCCAGTCCGCAATCTGATTGCAGGAACCCGGCAGGTATTCTGCAATAACTGTGATCTTGCGTTGCAGACATAGATGCCAAAAGTCCTTTGCAATCTCCGACAGAAGCCTGGACTTGGTACCCCCCAGTTTGTTCACATAACGAACTGCAGATATATTGTCCATCCTGAGAAGAATGCAACAATTCGTCTGCTGAGGGGACAGACACCGAATTGCGAAAGAACCCGCTAGAAGTTCTAGGCAATTGATGTGCTAAGAGAGTTCCTCCGGTGACCAACGACCCCCCGTCGCCACCGAACCGCATCGGGCCCCCCAACCCCAGAGGCTGGCATCGGACTCGATCACAACATCAGGAGTCTTCCCGAACAGCGCCCGGCCGTTCCAAGACTCCATGTGGTCCAGCCACCACAACATCTCCGTTCGGGCATCCTCCAAAAGGGGAACATGATCTGAATATCGCAGACCCTTCTGAAGATGTCTGATTTTGAGACGCTGCAGCGCTCGATAATGCAGTGGACCCGGAAAGATCGCCTGGATCGAAGAAGACAGAAGACCTACAATGCGAGCCACCGAGCGTAAGGAAACAGTCTGTTTGGCCAGAAGTAGACGCAAGTCCCTCTTGATGGACCTGATCTTCTGCCCGGGCAGAAGGACTTGGCAGGAAACAGAATCTATCTGAAAGCCCAGGAAATCCATCGACTGAGATGGAGTAAAGTCGGATTTCAGAGGATTCACCAGGAAACCCAAGGACTGTAAAAGATCTATGGACCATTGTAAATGAGAACGAAGAAGGAGAGGACACTGCGCCAAGAGAAGGACATCGTCTAAGTAAACAATCAGACGAACTCCGCGAGACCTCAGAGACTCCATCACAGGACGAAGAAGCTTCGTGAAACACCACGGAGCTGAAGAAAGGCCGAAAGGAAGGACCTTGTACTCGTACCAACTCCCGAGCCATTGAAATTGGAGATAACAGCGATGAGGGGCATAAATTGGCACTGAGAGATAGGCATCCTTGAGTTCTTGACGAACCATCCAGTCGCCCTCTTGAAGCAGGTCTCGTAGAAGATGGATGCCCTCCATCTTGAAATGGCGGTATACCACACCGCCGTTGAAGTCCTTTAAATTGAGAACCAAACTAGACCCACCCCCTTTTTTCTCGACGAGAAAAACATTGCTGTCGAAGCCGCGGGGATGAGGAGTCGTGGACACGATGGCTCCTTTGGCAATAAGGGAGGCGATCTCTGCGGAGATAACCCTTTGATCTTGTTGGGAAAAAACAAGAGGCTGAGGCCGAAGATGCTGGCGAGGGCGAGTGTAAAACTCTATCTTGTACCCTTGAACCGTCTCCAGCACCCAGGCATTGTTCGAGATCAAACGCCAATTGTGGAGAAAAGATTGCACTCTGCCCCCCAACACCACATTGGAAGAGAGAATCAAGCTCACCTGAGGCGGAATCCTGTCGTCCTCCTTGGTTACCGTTGTAACCGCCTTTGCCATAGGTACCTCTGCCCTTCTCGGAGGGGTAGAAATTTTACTTATTGCTGGAGTAAGACTGGTTCTTTCTGGGACTTGTTGCCTCGCTGCGAGGCCTGATCCGCGCCACGACCGGATGAACGTCCCCTTCGTCCGGCCCTGCCAAAAAGTGGACGAAAGGCTCTACGGAGATTTGCTTGGGCCTTATCCAACCCACTGAAAGTGGACACAAACTTGGTCAACTCCTTTAGAAAAGGAGCTCCGAAAAGCAAACCCTGTGCCTGGGATCCCGATTCTGAAGATGCCAAATCAGTCAGCCTGGGGTCCAGCTTCATCAGAATAGAACAACGACGTTCTGAAGATAAAGCGCAGTTTCCATTCCCCAGGATGCAAACTGCGCGTTGGGACCACCCCACCAGTTCGTCGGGGTCAATCATAGCTCCAGACTCTTTGGCTCGGTAAGCCATATCAAGAATCTTCGTGAGAGGCCCCAACATATCCAAAAGCTTATCCTGGCATGAGCGCCAAGAACGATCTAAAGCTTTAGTGGGATCCTTTGAGTATTTTTTCATATAGGTGATCATTGTGGGATCCACCTCAGGAGTGACGGCCAGTTTGTTGGAGAGATCTGGGCGAGGGCACTCTGAGCGCAAAAGCGCCAGCACATCCTTCTTGAAAGGGGTGCGAATGTGGTCTTGAACGTAATCTGCCACTTCTGGAGAGGGCAGCCAAGAGGATGAATTTGGATGTACAATATCCGACGGGTCAAAAGCCAATACTTGTGGCGTGGAAGGAGCATCCACAAAATGTTCTTTTCTAGCCTTTTTGGAAGGAGGCGGTTTCACAGGCTCTGAGGAAGAAGTGGATGAAGATGTTCCGTCGTCTGAGTCAGAAGAAGGAGTATTATGCGCAGGAGCAGGACGTTTTTTAGCCGCAGAAGTTAAGGTCTTCGCCAACTTCGCAAAGTCGGAATGATGGGGGTTTTTGGGCGACTTCTTACTGCGCCCAGAGGAAGGAGGCAACCAACCTTGCTGAGCAGCATACTCAGATAAATGCTGCTTCAAAGGCGCAATCGCCTGAAACAATGCCTGACCCATGAAGTCATCCATGGACGCCGAGGACTCCTCCTCATCATAGTTACCATACCCCTCTTCTTCATAATAATCTGTCATGGTGACAAAGTCAACCCAGAAGTGCCCACTTGAAGAAGAAGAATAATTCAGTGGCCAGAGCCAAATTTGGGGGAGTGGTACCCCTAATGCAAGCTTAAAATGCAGGTACAAAGCCTGTTAACCAAAAGATTAAATGTGGAGGGAGGGCTTGCACCGTAAGAAAAAACAGTAGAGCCACTCTAGGCAGAGCCTATGCACAATTTATACAACCCCTGCGATTGAAAAACAGCCAAGGGCGTCGTGGAGCTCAAGCGGCAGATAAGAGAAGGGCACGTTTCACCAGAAAATCCGATGCAGGTCTCCTGAGGCGAGCGTGAAATACAAGCGCGCCGTCAGGAAATGTAAACAAACGTTTTCGCGCATGAGCGAACAGCGTTCTGCCGATATGCAGTGACACGAATGCCAAACCAAAGCCGCACACACACGCCAGAACACACAGCAAAGCAGACGTGAGGACAGCAAACGCTGAACAAAGCGGCAAAGTGAAAGAAATAAAGCGCCCAAAGCGATAACAATGCAATAACAACAGCGGTAAAGCCAAAGACAAGTAAGAATAAAAATGCACTTAACTGGCTGCGAAGCAGCAAAGAAAGAGGAAGTTATGACCTCTGTGACCCTATTTATACTGACTGTGTATTCATGGGTATTGTAGTTTTCTTCTTTACTGTGTACAGATTGGCTGCTGTCTTTTCTTTTTTTTTTTTTTTATTTCAAATCATTTTTATTGAGGTAAGAAAACAAAAGCAAAAGACATTACATTAAATCTTCCAGCAAAAAGTGAGTTGTTACAGATGTTGTCAGACCAATACAGAAACTACAAATGATAAAATAAAGAGAAGAATCACTCTTGCTTGTCACAAGGTTATTGATTATGGTGTTAACACTTGACGTGTGGATGCAATGGGAATAGTTCTAACATACAGACTAGGATCACACCCATATATCTAAGGTATTATTACAAGTGCGTCTTGCTTCAAGGCGGGTCAAAATGGAGGGATGATTTATCAAGTGATTTCCACAATTTCTTATTGGATGGACACCACGTAGAGGACTGTAATGCTTGGTTCGTGGCACCTCTTAGGAAAGACAGCCATTCCTGCCAAATCTTGACATTTACTTCCTTAGCACATTTCCACTTGCATAAAACAACCTTACATGCCAATGTCAACATTAAGTCCAAAAGTTGGCGATCATGTTCATTTGCTAATCGCGGTTCCAGCCCCCCTAGAATGACATATACAAATTCCTTCTTTGGCATTATCTTAAACACATGATGGATGCATACAAATATTTTCTCCCAATATTCTTCCAGTAGGGGACAGTTGAATATCATGTGAGGGAGATCCCCAGTCCCTGATTGGCAATTCCAGCACTGCTGTCTTTTCAGTAAAGAAATCGAGAAAGCATAATCGGAGCCTCCGTCCTGCCATAGAATTAAATAAAACAGCCTCTTAGGTAGTTCTCGGAACTGCAGAAACTTTTGCTGCACTGTTGACAACCCTAGCACAGTGATGTCAATTCCTGGTGAATGCTTGCCCTGCTATAATTATGCTCTAATTATTCTAATTCTTTATACATTGTGACCATTGTTGGCACAATGGTACCCAGCCCTGAAGTGATGCTG